>NC_044040.1:52922629-54186066 GCF_901765095.1 Microcaecilia unicolor
AACGGCTCAATGGTGGAGTGCAGCAAAAGATATGAAGGTTGTTTTAGGACTGAAATATATGCTTTTGGCAAATCCCTTCTGCCCTGCTTATGCAGGTAGTCAGATGCAGAGTAAGGGGAGAGAGAGTGGGATTTGCAAGGTACAGGCAACTCTTGTGAATGAGAAAGCTGCAGAGTAGGGGGAACCCTCTCCCCTCCACACCCCAAAGCAGTCCATGTTCCAGCAGTAATGGCTGCCATGTTGGATCTGCCATAATGTCTTGCCCCAGTCTCATTTTTGTGTCCTCTATTTTTGGTCACCTGAGTGAGAAAGGTCTAGGTGCCTCTTTTCTTTCTTTCTTTCTTTCTTTCTTTCTTTCTTTCTTCTTTCTTTCTTTCTTTCTTTCTTTCTTTCTTCTTCACTAATTATGTTCTATCCTATGCTGATGGCATTTTTGTGTTATGTCCTCTTACTAGCTTTTTTTCGACACTTTCCAGCTATTAAGAATCTTCTATTCAAACAGTAGATAGCTGGACTCAGAATAATGTTTTGAAGCTTAAATAAGCAAAAAAACCAAAGATTGGTTTAGAGATTTCGAATAACATAATAGAGAATTGGTTCTATTTACAGATGTTCTCCAGATCGAGTCAAATCAATGGTTTTGGGTGTGATACTGGATTCCAAAACTGACTTTTGAAGAATAGATTAATGAACTAGTTAAGAGGTGTTTATTTTGGTTATGTCAACTCCGGGCTATACGCCCTTTTTTAAGCTTTGAGAGTTTTAGAACTATAGCTCAGGCAGTATTACCATAGTTAGACTACTGTAGTGCTCTGTATAGTGGGATTTTGCTTAAACAGTGAAATAGATTGCAGTTGCTTCAGAGTACATCTGCGAGGTTAATTTTTAAGATGAAACATGAGAGAGTCATACCCCTTTTGTGCCAGTTGCATTGGTTGCCTTTAGAGCAATGCATTAAATTTAAAATAGCAACATTGATTTACAAAATCCTATGTGGCCGCTCTTAACTTTTCCAAATAATCTAATTTTTGCTTTCAGTCCACATTAAAATGAAGTTATCCTTCAATGAAAAATATTCGATTAAAATCTCAGTTTAAACATTCTTTTTTTTACCAAGTTGTTAAAATTAGAAATGATATTCCCATCCGGGTTAAACATATTCCTTCTTCTTTTCCTTTTTTGGAAAGCTCTAAAAAAATATATATTTTTCTATTTGGTTAAATAATTAATTGGAGGCTGAATTCTTTTGTATTTTCTCTTAATTAGAATGAAGATCTCTTGATGTAATCTGCTTTGAATCTGTTATGCAATTAGGCAGAATATAAATAATAGAATAGAATTATGCATCAGGGTTTCTCCAAGTTGCATTAAACCTGTTGATTATCAATAGAAATCAAACAAAATAAAACATGGAAAAGAAAATAAGATGATACCTTTTTTATTGGACATAACTTAATACATTTCTTGATTAGCTTTCGAAGGTTGCCCTTCTTCGTCAACCTTCGAAAGCTAATCAAGAAATGTATTAAGTTATGTCCAATAAAAAAGGTATCATCTTATTTTCTTTTCCATGTTTTATTTTGTTTGATTTCTATTGATAACCTTAAGAGTGGACTAACACGGCTACCACACTCCTCTACTTAAGACACCTGTTGAGGAATGGAGAACTGTTATACTTTGGTTCAGAGTTCTCACTAGATGTTTCTTCTCAGCTGTACATGGCCCCACCAAGTGACTTAGATAGTCCGTAGCAAGATTGTTCTGGTTTCAAGGGTTCTCTTTCTCTGTTCTCCTATGGGATCCTTGAAGAAGAGGAGGGTGAGAAGGCATAGGTTATTAAATGCCCTAATGAGTTTGGGTAGAGCAGATGACCTTCTTCCCTCCGAAGGGAATGTCTCATCTACGTTTAGACTCTTCTGAGATAAATTCATGGCTCTTGTTAGCCAGGTGATCTCCTTGCTTTTTAGCACTTCAAATGAATCAGTTCTACTTTTGTTAGGGATCATCAATGAAAAAGGAGACAACTTGTACAACCAAAGCAACTGTGTACTTTTTGACTGTCCATCACAAGTCACAGCTAGTACCCCTCCTGAATACAAATTCAATTCAGATTTCTCTATCATAACTCCGTTCCTCCATCTTTTTTTTTTTTTTTTTTTTACAAACTATACATGCTGTTATCTTTGAGTTGGTCTCATGCTTTCTGACAAAGACAACTGACCATTTTAATAGTTGCCCTATGGACTGACTCCATGTTTTTGTTTGTTTGAAGAGGCAGACTGCAGAATAGTAACATAGTAGATGACGGCAGAAAAAGACCTGCACGGTCCATCCAGTCTGCCCAACAAGACAACTCGTGTGCTACTTTTTGTGTATACCCTACTTTGATTTGTACCTATGCTCTTCAGGGCACAGACCGTATAAGTCTGCCCAGCACTATCCCTGCCTCCCAACCTCCAGTCCCGCCTCCCACCACTGGCTCTGGCACAGACCGTATAAGTCTGCCCCGCACTATCCCCGCCTCTCAACCTCCAGCCCCGCCTCCCACTACCAGCTCTGCTATCCAATCTCGGTTAAGCTCCTGAGGATCCATTCCTTCTGAACAGGATTCCTTTATGTTTATCCCATGCATGTTTGAATTCCGTTACCGTTTTCATCTCCACCACCTCCCGCGGGAGGGCATTCCAAGCATCCACCACTCTCTCCGTGAAGAAATACTTCCTGACATTTTTCTTGAGTCTGCCCCCCTTCAATCTCATTTCATGTCCTCTCGTTCTACCGCCTTCGTATTTCCGGAAAAGGTTCGTTTGCGGATTAATACCTTTCAAATATTTGAAGAATTGTACACAGTATTCCAAATGAGGTCTGACTAGAGACTTAATACAGTGGCATTATTGCCTTCTTTTTCCTGCTGACCATTCCCTTGCAATATACCTAGGCATCCTTCTGGCTTTTGCCCTCTCTCTTTCTACCTAAGGTGCACTTCTTAAAGGGGCCAGAACATAAGGTACTTCCCTCCTCCCCTCTTGCTCCTTAAACACCTTCGGAGCCTCCCCCTGTCCCCGACTTCCTATTCCCTTGTAGGCTTCCCCAGTTCTACCTTATATCTCCCTGGTCTAGTGTAAGTTGGGCAGGAGGAATCTCCAATTGCTCCTGCCCAGTGGTTCTGGATTCAAAATGGCAGCCATGATCACTAGCGATACTGCCACTAAGGTTCAGGCTGCCATATAAGGGCAAAAAAATCTTGTTTGTCAGTGTGATTTCCTAGCAGTAGTACTGTGACACTATTACTAGAGGTTGCAGCTGCTTTTTTAAAGCTAGAGCTGGCATGGGCAGGAGCAATTGGGAATTGCTTCTGTTTGCCCTACACTAGACCACCAGGAAGATATAAGTTAGACCTAGAGGGACCTACAGAGTGGCAGTGGAACACCATGGGGAGGGGGCCTCTTCAAGGAGGGGGGGTGTCGGTGGGGAGGGAGAAGCTCCTTGTGCTCCTGCCCCTTAATATGCAGCCCAGGAGCACTGAGCCATGTGTTAGTGGTTCGATGCTCCAAGGCAGGAAAAAGAAGCCTTTTTCCAGTAATAACATGTTCACTGCAAGCTGTTATCTGATATTACACAGTAATGAGGTATTTTGCATTCTTTGCATCTCATTACTATGTATCCCATGGTGACATATTTACTATGCTGAACGCTAATATAAAATGCCCATTATTGTTGTTTAGGGGCAAACAACATGAGTTGCATGGCTTTATTTTATTATATTTGCCAAACAAACTGTTTGGGTACCACTTCATTCAAATCTGTCTTATTTGGGTGAGATCTGCCCTCCTCCCTGACACACACACACACTCTCTCTCTCTGTCTCCCTCCCTCCATGAGCCATGCTCCACATGCTTTTGCCATTTCTTTAAATAGGTTTTTATTGCTTCTTTGTATAGAGTCCAGCTGGGAATCTGGGGATAACTTATGTGTTCCCAATTTAGAAGAAAATGAAAAACTCAAGAATGTTGTAGTTCTACCTCCTGCTTCCATGTATTCAGGTATTTCATTTGCACACACCTTCTCTATCTAGTAAATGTGGAGAGTAAGAGCATTTGAATAATGAAGTTTCTGCATAGATAAGCATGAAGACAGGGGAAGGTCAGAGAAACATGACAATTTCATTTTGAAATATTTACATATACCTTTATTGACTAATTCCGCATTTACTTCTTACAAAGTATGTCTTTTCAAAACCATGTGGGGAGTTTTCCTTGAAAATGAACTTGCACCCTTAGATCTTCAAACTCCTCTCAAAACTCATAAAGCTTAGAAGGTGATGCTTTTTACTCTTTTTTTAATAAGCAAATTATATTGATGTCTGAAGTTTTGTATAAAATAATAGTGAATTTTCTGTATAGGTTTAGAAGAGAAGGACTAAAATCAATACATTTCAATAAAGATGGAGATGCTGCTGGGAATGGATGGGAAGGAGAGAAGGAGAAATTCTGCAATGGGGTGGTAGGAGAGAGGGAAAATTGTTGGACATGGGGGTGGATGAGAAGGAGAGATGCTTCGAGGGGGGTAGAAGAGAGAATTGTTGAACATGGGGGTGGAGGAATAATTGTTGGATATGAGAGGGAGGAAGGGAGGGAGAGATACAAGGAGGGAAGAGGGAAAATATGTTGGGGTGGGGAAAGAGAAGGATAGATACTGCATAGGGAGAGATGAAAGACAAGAGGAAGAAATGTTGGACCTGGGAGGAGGGAAGGGAGAGTGGGATGAAACAGGGAAATGTACATAGTGGTGGAGGGGAGGGAGAGATGGAGAGATGCTGCAGGGGGGGGAGAGAGATATTAGACTTGGGATGCATGGGAGAGAGAGAAGAGGAAAAAGAGAGGGAGCGATGTTGGACATGAGAGTGGAGAGGGAAGGAGAGATGCTGCACAGGAGGGAGGGGAGAAGGAGTGTTGGATCCAGGGGCAGAAGTGAGTAAGGGAGAGATAATGGACAATGGGTGGGAGGGAAGAGAGAGGGAGAAATGCTGGACCACAGGAGAGCGGGCAAGAGGGAAGTGAGAAGGGACAGGAAGATGCTGAGCTGGGAAGAACAAGGTAGCAGATGGTGGGCTAGAAGGATGCAGGGAGGGAGACACTGGGAATGGTAGAAAATGCGGGAGAAGCTAAGGAGTAGGGATGGCAAGGAAATGAATGAGAGGAGGATGGTTATTTACAGGGGGTAGAAATATGGTAACGGGGAATAGATTGAAGATAGAAGGGAATGGAAGGCTAGGGAAGGAGTGAGAGGGAAATAGGTGAGCAAGTGAGTGAAAGGAGAAGATGAAAATTTGGTATCTGAAAAGTAAATAGAAGGAAAGGGGTTAGAAGAAAGAGGGTGAAATTTGAGTGGACAGAGAGGCAGAAAAGAAAAAAAAGCGAGGAATGAGCTAAAATGGAAAGATGATATTTTCAGAGGGAATGAAACAAGACAGGAAAGAGGAGGAACTCACTTGAACTCACAACATATACATATGCAGATAATATTCAAATTCTAACTATGCTTAATCCACAATGCTCAGGACATAACTACAGTTAATTCTAAATAAAGCTGAATTGCAGAATGACTCCATAAGAACAAATTAAAACTGAACTCTTGGAAAATAAAGGTTTAATATTTACAATGAAAAGAATACAGCCCTTTAGAGCCCTTGTTATTATGTTATAAGTGCTCCAGTACTTTGTGTCATCATTAAAACTCTTGGGCATGATTATTAATTCAGATTTGTCATTCAAAGCACATATATATTATCTCACCTATCTAGTAATTCTAGCATCTGTTGAAGCAAGGAAGTAATGTCATGGCTCTGACCTTCCCGCTTCACCTGACCCTTTGTCTCCCCCCCCCCCCCCCCCCCAGTATTTTCATCCATCTCTCTCCCCTCCCATCCACTATTGCCCAATTTCTCTCTCTTTCTCTCCAGTGCCCCACCCACTATTTTTTCTTCCCTCCCATTGCCACCTCTGCTAGGCCCACTGCAGTAATTAAACAGCAAAAATATATGTCAGCCGTACCTCTAGCCTCCTCTGAAAGAGGAAGTTACACCAGAAGTGGTGGGAGCGGCAGCAGAAGCGGCAGCAGCATGCAGAGAGGCATGGTCTGCGTGGCTTTGCTGTTTAATTACTACAGCAGGCTCAGCAGAGGTGGCAACTGGAGGGAGGGAAGAAAAGGGGATACATAGTAGTGGCCAGGGTACAGACCAGAAAGAGAAACAGACAATGTTAGATGGGAGGGAGTAGGGAAATTGAGAGACAGAGACAGTGCTGTATGGAAGATAGAGGAAGATAGAAACAGGGCAGTACTGGTTTAGAGGGGAAAGAGCGCGCATATTATTCTGCATATTCTTACTCAATGGTTTTCTTTTGGAATTTGCATCCTCCCTTCTGTGGATTTATTGACAGTTTCTCCGAGGACAAGCAGGCTGATTATTCTCCGCGACGGCCCAGGAGACCGGAAAAAACTTGAGAGCAAACGAAGAAGTTTCTCGAACGCTCCGTCATGTGGGCTGAGTGCACCGCGCATGCGCGAACGGCTTCCTGCCTGTGACATGAGCGTGAGTCCCTCAGTTTCTTTTGACCACGTCTTGAGTGACACGTTCTCAGCGGCACTCAGTTTTTCGGCTCAGGAGACTAATTTTCACGTTTCACTGCTCCCCCCTTTTTTCTTTTTCCTTACTAGTGCGTAGTTCTCATTTTAAAAAAATGTTTAAAAAAAGAGTTATTTCCCTTATTTTGTTAGTTTTCTTTACTTGTTTAAGTTTCCTTTCTTTTTCGTCGCTGCCGCCTTTTAGGCTGCTCAGCCGGGTCTGTTTTTCCCTTTTTGTGCCTTTTTATTTGGCACAATCGAGTCCTTTAATTTCGCAGCCGCTATTTTTCCGTCCATGTCATCGAGGACTCCCAGTGGCTTCAAGCGTTTTACTCACTGCAACTGGACCATCTCGAGTACCGACCCCCATGTGTGGTGTCTCCAGTGCCTTGGGCCCGAACATTTGCCAGCTGCTTGTAAGCTGTGTTCTCTTATGAAAAAGCGGACCCAAGTGTCTCGGGAGGCTCAGCATGAAAGACTTTTTGCTGATCGGTCCGGTCCTTCAACGTCGGCATCAACATCGGTACCGAGGTTGGCGGCGTCGACGTCAAGGGAAGCATCGACTTCGAGAGCGCAGGTAATGGCTGCCGAACGACCACATCGCGCTGGGAGCAGCGAGGCATCGAGTGGGTCTCCACCTGTCTCAAGGCCTACTGCTATGCAGGCCCCCCGGCCCCGAGAAGGCGTGAGGATTCCACGTCCTCCTCTTCAGTACCGACGAGTCTCGATGATGGGCGTTGAGCGAAGGCTAAGAAGCACCGTCATCGTTCTCCTTCCAGACACAGTACCAAGAGCTCCGGGGAGCCAAGGCATTCGGCACCCGAGAAGCGTTGGCGCCAAGAGGACCGCTCACCCTCTATACAGGAGGTGCCGATTCGTCAGTCTTCTGGCAGCTTGGTACTGGCTCTTGAGCCCCCTCAGGTTCTGCCACCGGCTCCTACACCGGCCCCACAGCTTTTTCCAATGGAGGCTCTCGACGAGCGCATCAGGGCCCTTCTTCCAGAGCTTCTGGAAGGATTGCTGCGCCAGTCTGCTTCGGTGCCAGGGGTGCTTGCACCTTCTGCATCGACTGTGGAAGCGGCATCTGGGCCTTCACCTGTGGTGAGACCCCCGTCCTTCGAGCTGCTTTCGGCGTCGGCCGCCACCCGGGTCGATTCTCCCTCGGCAGAGGAAGCTTTGCCGCAGTCTAGGCAGGGGTCTACTTCTCGACATCCCCCTCAAGGCTGTCGTTCTTTGACGTCGAGACAGGCTCAGGTTCGGGCTGCTCTTAGAGAGCTTCTGTCCGACACTGAAGATGAGTGCTCATGGGAGGAAGAGGAAGATCCCAGATACCTTACAGTGGAAGAGTCATATGGAGTCCCGTCTGATCCTACTATGCCTATTGAATGAAGGATGTCTCCCCCTGAGAGTCTTTCTTTTTCCTCCTTTGTTCGGGAAATGTCTAAGGACATTCCTTTCCCTATGGAGGTTGTGGATGAGCCCAGGGCCAAGATGCTCGAGGTTTTGGACTATCCTTCTCAGCCCACAGAGGTTGCGACGGCCCCCTTGCATAACACACTCAGGGAAGTTCTTATGTGAAACTGGTCGTTCCCTCTATCTAATCCAGTGGTCCCCAAAAAAGCTGAGACCCAGTACAGAGTCCATGGAGAACCAGTAATGGTGAAGGCCCAACTTCCTCATGATTCCATGGTGGTGGACTCTGCTCTCAGAAGAGCCAAGAGTACTAGAGACTATGCCTCGGTGCCCCCAGGCAGAGAGTCTAGGACCTTGGATTCTTTTGGGAGGAGAACGTATCAGGCCGCTTTGCTCGCCGCCAAAATCCAAACTTACCAGCTCTACATGAGCATACACTTGTGGAACTCGGTGAAGCAACTGTCCAGTTTGTTCGAAGCACTTCCTCCAGAGCTCGCCGAACCTTTTCACCAGGTGGTCAGGCAGCAGAAGGCGTGTTGCAAATTCCTGGCCAGGGGTACTTACGACACTTTTGATGTGGCATCCCGAGTAGCTGCTCAAGGTATAGTGATGTGCAGACTCTCATGGCTGTGTGTGTCTGACCTGGATCATAAGACCCAGCAGCGAATGGCGGATGTTCCTTGCGGGGGGGATAATCTTTTTGGAGAAAAAGTAGAGGACATGGTCGATCAGATCAAGAAGCACCATGATACTATGGATTCTTTCTCCTGCCGGGCGTCTTCTGCTACCGCCTCCTCATCTAGGAGGGAAGAGAGGTGCTTCCTATTCCTACAATAGGCATAGGTACACTCCTGCTTCTTGGCAGCCTATCCAGGCTTAGTCCCAGCATTTTTGTTCCCGTCAACGGCGTGCACCTAAGGCCCCTAGGGCTCCCCAGCAAAAGCAAGGGACGGGCTTTTGACTGGCTGCAGTGCAGCATAGCCTCAGAAAAGTGCCTGTGCCGGACGACTTGCCAGTCATGGGGAGGTTGATATTTTTTTCACCAAAGGTGGCCTCTTATAACCTCGGACAGGTGGGTTCTTCAAATAGTCCGGTTAGGATACACTCTCAATCTGGAATCCACGCTTTCAAATTGTCCACTGGGAGCTCAATCCTTCAGCTCCCAGCACAAACAGGTACTTGCAGAGGAACTCTCCGCCCTTCTAAAGGCCAATACGGTCGAACTCGTTCCATCAGGGGAAGAAGGGCTGGGATTCTATTCCAGGTACTTCCTTGTGCAAAAGAAAGCAGGGGGGATGCGTCCCATCCTAGACCTAAGGGCCCTGAACAAATTCCTAGTCCGAGAAAAGTTCAGGATGGTTTCCCTGGGCACCCTTCTTCCCATGATTCAGGAAAATGATTGGCTATGCTCTCTAGATTTAAAGGATGCCTATTCTCACATCTCGATAGTATATTCAATTTCGGTTGGGAACCCGGCACTTTCAGTACTGTGTACTGCCCTTTGGCCTCGCTTCTGCACCCAGGGTCTTCACAAAGTGCCTGGCAGTTGTCGCAGCATCACTACGCAGACTGAGAGTGCATGTCTTCCCTTATCTCGACGATTGGCTGGTGAAGAGCACCTCGGAGGCAGGCGCTCTACAGTCCATGTGGATGACTGTTCGAGTGCTAGAGCTACTGCGGTTTGTAATCCATTATCCCAAGTTCCACCTTGTCCCGGTTCAGAAATTGGAGTTCATTGGAGCTCTGTTGGACACACGGATGTCTTGAGCTTATCTCCCCCAGGCAAAGGCAGACAATCTCCTGGCCCTAGTGTCCTTGGCTCGAGCGTCTCAACAGATCACAGCTCGGCAGATGTTGAGACTTTTAGGGCACATGGCTTCCACAGTTCATGTGACTCCCATAGCACGCCTACATATGAGTTCAGCTCAATGGACCCTAGCTTCCCAGTGGTGCTAGGCCACAGGGGATCTAGAGGATGTGATCCATCTCTCCACCGACTTTTGCAGTTCCCTTCAGTGGTAGACCATTCGATCCAATCTGACCTTGGGACATCCATTCCAAATTGCTCAGCCGCAGAAAGTGTTGATGACAGATGCATCCCTCCTAGGGTGGGGAGCTCATGTAGATGGACTTCACACTCAAGGAGCTTGGTCCTTTCAGGAATAGGATCTTCAGATCAACCTCCTGGAATTACGAGCGATCTGGAATACTCTCAAGGCTTTCAGAGATTGGCTGTCAAATCAAATCATTTTAATTCAGACAATCAGGTTGCAATGTATTACACCAACAAGCAGGGGGCATCTGATCTCGCACTCTGTGTCTGGAAGCCGTCCGGATGTGGCTTTGGGTGCACCACCACGGCATATTTCTCCAGGCCACATATCTGGCAGGCTTAAACAACAGTCTGGCCGACAGGTTGAGCAGGATCATGCAACCTCACGAGTGGTCACAACATGAATGTTGTCCGCAAGATCTTCCGAGCATGGGGCACCCCCCTCGGTGGATCTTTTTGCCACTCAGTTTAATCACAAAGTCCCTCAATTCTATTCCAGACTAAAGGCTCATGACAAATTAGCATCAGATGCCTTTCTCCTTCATTGGGGGACAGGCCTTCTGTATGCGTATCCTCCCATACTTCTAGTAGGGAAGACTTTACTGAAACACAAGGAAGACTGTGGAACCATGATTCTGATTGCGTCCTTTTGGCCTTGTCAGATCTGGTTCCCTCTTCTTCTGGAGTTGTCCTCTGAAGAACCTGGAGATTGGAGTGTTTTCCGACCCTCATCACCCAGAACGAGAGGTCGCTGCTACATCCCAACCTCCACTCTGGCTCTCACAGCCTGGATATTGAGAGCCTCCTTGGGTCTTTCAGAAGGTGTCTCCCAAGTCTTGCTTCCAGAAAAGATTCCACGAAAAAGTGTTGTTCTTTCAAATGGAGGAGGTTTGCCATCTGGTGTGACAGCAAGACCCTAGATCCTTTTACTTGTCCTACACGGACCCTGCTTGAATACCTTCTACACTTATCAAAGTCTGGTCTCAAGACCAACTCTGTAAGGGTTCACCTTAGTGCAATTAGTGCTTATCATCAACGAGTAGAAGGTCAGCCTATCTCTGGACAGCCTTTAGTAGTTTGTTTCATGAGAGGTTTGCTTTTGTCAAAGCCCCCCCCCCCCCCCCCCCCCCCCCCCCGTCAAACCTCCACCAGTGTCATGGGATCTCAACGTCGTTCTCACCCAGCTGATGAAAGCTCCTTTTGAGCCACTGAATTCCTGCCATCTGGAGTACTTGACCTGGAAGATCATTTTCTTGGTGGCTGTTACTTCAGCTCGTAGAGTCAGTGAGCTCCAAGCCCTGGTAGTGCATGCACCTTATATCAAGTTTCATCATAACAGAGTAGTCCTCCGCACTCACCCTAAGTTCTTGCTGAAGGTAGTGTCGGAGTTCCATCTGAACCAGTCAATTGTCTTGCCAACATTCTTTCCCTGTCCTCATACCTGCCATGGTGAAGACAAGTTGCACACCTTGGACTGCAAGAGAGCATTGGCCTTTTACGTGGAGCGGATAAAGCCCTATAGACAGTCCGCCCAGTTGTTTGTTTCTTGTGATTCCAACAGGAGTGGAGTCGCCATCGGAAAACGCACAATCTCCAATTGGCTAGCAGATTGCATTTCCTTCACTTACGCCCAAGCTGAGCTGACTCTGGAGGGCCATGTCACGGCTCACAATGTTAGAGCCATGGCTGCGTCAGTGGCTCACTTAAAGTCAGCCTCCATTGAAGAGATTTGCAAGGCTGCAACATGGTCATCAGTCCACACATTCACATCTCACTACTGTCTTCAACAGGATACCCAACAAGACAGTCGGATTGGGCAGTCGGTGCTGCAGAATCTGTTCAGGGTTTAGAATCCAACTCCACCCTCCTAGGCCCATTTCTGTTCTTTTCCAGGCTGCATTCTCACTTAGTTGTATTTCTTTTCAGATCAATCTCTGTCATGTCCTTGCCATTGCGAGGCCCAATTGACAAATGTTCATTGTTTTGAGTGAGCCTGGGGGCTAGGGATACCCCAATGGTGAGAATAATCAGCCTGCTTGTCCTCAGAGAAAATGAAGATACATACCTGTAGCAGGTATTCTCCGAGGACAGCAGGCTGATTATTCTCACATACCCGCCCTCCTCCCCTTGGAGTTCTTGTTTCTGGTTTGCTTTTTTATTAAACTGAGGGAGTCACGCTCGTGTCGCGTGCGGGAAGCCGTTCGCATATGCGCAGTGAGCTCACCCCGCGCGACTGAGCGTTCAAGAGACTTCTTCGTTTGCTCTCAAATTTTTTCCGGTCTCCTGGGCCGTTGCGGACGATGACCCAATGGTGAGAATAATCAGCCTGCTGTCCTCAGAGAATACCTGCTACTGGTATGTATCTTCATTTTATTGGGGGTTTAGGAAAGCTATTTAAACTGTGTGTTTGAATTAAGGATTATGATATTTTTAGGAGAACTAGTGATACTTTATTTTTCAATAATGTTTCATGTGATTTTCATGAGATTATTGAACTAAATACATTTTTTGATTAGCTTTCGAAGGTAACCCTTCTTCAGATGAGAAATAAGCAAATGTTGATAATTAACAGTATATATAAGTGAAACACCAAAGCATTGTCATTGGAATGCTGTTGTGTTTCACTTATATGTACTGTTATTTATCAACATTTGTTTATTTCTGATCTGAAGAAGGGTTACCTTCAAAAGCTAATCAAAAAATGTATTGTTAGTCCAATAAAAAAGGTATTATCTTTTTTTTCTTTTGTTTTATTTCTGTTTATTACCTTAAAAGTGGACTGACACAGCTACCACATCATTCTACTCATGAAAATATTTAAATTTTAAGGTTTATGATTGTATTTTTATTTATAAGATTTTATGTTTATCGGTTTTGTTTGTTATATATATACTAGTAAAAAGGCCCATTTCTGACACAAATGAAACGGGTGCTAGCAAGGTTTTCCTCGGAGTGTGTATGTTTGAGAGTGTGTATGTGAGAGTGACTGCGTGTGAGAGAGAGAGTGAATGTGCGAGTGTGTGTGAGAGAGAGAGAGAGTCTGGGTGTGAGTCTGTCTGTGAGAGAGTGTGTGTGTGTGAGAATGAGAGTGTGTGCAAGTGTGTATGTGAGACACAGTGTGAGAGAGAGTGTGTTTCACACAGATACAGTGTGTGCGAGAGAGAGTGTGTGTGAGACACAGACTCTCTGTGAGATTGAGTGTATGAGATCAAGAGAGTGTGTGAGTGACTGTGTGACACATAGAGAGTGAATGTGATACAGTGTGAGACATAGAGTGTGTGAGACACAGTGTCTGAGTGAGAGAGAGAAAGATATTGACTGTGAGAGAGAGTGTGTGTGTGACAGAGATACCTCCTCCCCCCCTCTCTGGTGTCAGGCCCCCCCCCCCCCCCTCTCTCTCTCTGGTGTCTGAGCGTTACTGTGCAGGACGCTGAGCTCTGGCTGTGCTTCAAGGAACTGACCAATCCTATTTAATAGAATGCACCTCCAACATTCTGAAGCCGAGAAACCTCGTGTGGTTGGTCATTTCTGCTTGTGACGAATCCGGAAATACGTGATTTCAATTCAGGAGATGGATACAGAGAGCAGGAATGCCTCAGCCACGCAGTCAGCTTCAGAATGTTGGAGGTGCGTTTTATTATATAGGATATTTTTTGAAACCTGTTCTGGGCTCTATTGGGAAGACAGGCTGAATATTGAAATAAATTAATTAATTTTGTTGTAGACCACCTTGGCAGATTCCTATGGTTTATAAATTCATTTCATTATCTCAAAATTAAGTAGATAAATAGATGGATCTCTGTCCCTATGCATGTTTTGGTGGTTCATTTTAACAATATTTTGATGATTGTTTAATATCACGCATATACTTTGCCTTCAGGGCCTTTGTTTAAAATGGAGTTATCAGAAGAACAAAGTCTTGAGAATGGGGAAACAGAAAATAGTCATAAAGAGGTATGTAAGAATGTTTTTCATAAACTAGTAACTTCAAACTTGAAGAAATGCATAATCAAAACAGGTGACAGAGTAAAGTCAGAGCAGAATATAGTTATGATGCCAAAAAGAAATTCATATTAACTTTTCTTTCTGCTAATATCTCAGATAATCCCAAAGGGCAGATTGAATTGTGCAGATGCTGGGAAAAAGAGAGAATGTATGAAAAAAAGGTGTAGAGGAACACATTAAATAAATAGACAAATGTGTGAAATACACTTAATAGGAATAAAAATGGCAAACAAGTGTAGACAAAAAAGCATAATAATTACACAAATATTAACTAAGGTATCATGGACAGAAAAAAATGAAAATGATGATTCAACTAATAACTAAAATCTCCTGTAGCAGGCAGGATTACCTTGTCATAAAAACAAGTCGCCACATCACTATGTGGAACAAAATTCCAGAGCTATCTAAAAATGACATCTGTCTTGTTTTTTCTGTCAGCCTTGTCAGGCATATTCCACCAGGCTCTGCAGTCTTTTCTTTCAGTCTTTGTTTTTTTTCTGCTGGATTTGGCCAGAAATTATATTATCATGTTAGGTCCCAAGTCAAGTTGCCTTACCTTTAAAAGTTTTATTTTCTTTATAGTTTTTTAAAATCCCTTTCTGTGGAATTTTTCAGCAGTGAATAAGGTGCCACACAATCCTCTGGTTATATTTTTTCACACACGCACATTGT
Source organism: Microcaecilia unicolor (assembly GCF_901765095.1). Taxonomy (NCBI): domain Eukaryota; kingdom Metazoa; phylum Chordata; class Amphibia; order Gymnophiona; family Siphonopidae; genus Microcaecilia; species Microcaecilia unicolor. The sequence goes on from NC_044040.1 coordinate 52,937,397, forward strand.
CTATGAAGAAATTTCAGTAACTAATTTTTGATTTTAAATTGTCAGTTTATCTCATCATGGGGCCCTTTTACTAAGTGGCCTGTTCTGTTACTAGCGCGAGACTTTCTTACATGCTGAGACCACTTTTAGCATGGCTGTAAAATGGCCACATTTTCATTTTCTCCATTAATAACCAAGCACTAATTTACCCATTATGTAGGTGGTAAGGGCTCCCACACTAACCATGTGCTAATCAGTTAGTATGCAGCAATATAGCTGCGCTAACCGATTAGTATAGGGCACGCCTACTCTCCGCTCCAGAGCTAAAAAATTTCTATGTTTTTTTTAGCTTGTAGGTAATGCATGCCAAACAGAAAACTACTGTGGGACATGCTCAGACGTCCCGCAATAGTGACTTTTATGCTGCAGTAAGCAAGTATGAAAGGGCCCCATGTCAGAAAAACAGGCCATCAGCTCAAATGCTTTCTCAAGTGTTCACCAAACAGGTTCATCATTGACCATCACAAAGTATGTTGCATTTTCTTGGGAAAGATGACTGCACCAATTTCTGTAAAATCTGCTCCAGGATGTCCCCCAGGGTAGTTTGATCCTCGAATGCAGACCCTGTATCTTACTTGCAAGTAATTTTAGGTGTTGCATTTAGCCCTCCTTAAATACAAAGCATAAGGTATTGTAAGTGCAAAGTTGGTGTGGTAAATGTCAGAAATGTGGCCAGCGTGTGCCCTGCATTTACTGTTCTGGACACTTACCGCATGGGCCTGCTTTACATGCATTGGCAGACAGAATAGGTGAATTTACACTATCTGCCAATGTGTTTAACATGGCCATTGTTCAAATAAAAAAACGTTCCAATTACGAACATCATACCAGTTCTCCCCCCCCCCCCCCCCTCTTTGCCATTGATGCCAGGCCCTGCCCCCTGCGCAGAACCTCAATCCTCCATACTCATGGCCCTCCCATACACATATCCCCAATTGCAACTCCTCCTTCAAGTACCCTTCTCAATCACTCCCCTAAGACCATCATATCACCTGACTTATCCCTCCCTCCCACCACCCCTGGCACTTACTGAGGTAGTGCGGGTAATTAAGTGCCAGGGCGGAAGCAGTTCCCTTCCGCTCCTGTCCCATTGCTGCAAGGCTGAAAAAGATGGTTTTGACCCCTAGCAGTAGTTTTAATGTGCCAAATAAGGAGCACCTTTAATGTGTGATTGGGAATGGAGCAGATTGCTTCTGCCCAGTCACTACACTACCTAGGCAACCCCAGTAAGTGAGTGGGGGGAGGGGATCAGAGGTGAGGGAAGGAGTAGCATGATAGTATCTGAAAGAGATGGTGGTTATGGAAGGGCTGTCGTATGAGCGGGGCCTCCTATCTGGAGGGATCAGTATGATGTAATCAGTATTGTTGGTTTTTTTTCTACTTTAGGCATCTGATAGCATGTGTCATTTAATGCCACCTCTTGAGGTGACGTTAAATTCAGCCACGCTATTGGTAAACTTGATAGCATGTGGTAACAGTTTAGTGAATCCCCTTGAGCTTAGTTCCAAGAAGTTGGCATCAAAGAGTCAGCATATGACCCAGGAAACTTACCATGGTTGCACTGGTGAACAGGTCTTGTTGAGGATGTCTTCAGCCTCTTTGATACCTCATTTCAAGGTTAAACCCGAGAGTTGTGCTGTCTTGAAAGTTTGAGCAAATATATAGGTCATGAGCCAAAGGCCGACAGCAAGCACCAAGTCTTGAGCAGAAGGTCTGAAGTCTCACCACTGAGTCTCAGCTTTGAGTCTGGACCCATCTGGAAGTTAGGTCTGCCTCCTATGTTGCCTCTATTTGGCAGCAGCTTTTCCAAAGCCTCCTAGTGTCTTCCCTTGATAGGTCCTACCCTGTCATTTGTATCTGCAGTGTTTGAAACATCCTCCAAATTGTTTGCTCCAAAGTTCCTTTCAGCTTTTCCAAACTGAAACCTACTCGGGCCAAAAATCACTTTCCATCCCCTTACATGCCAAGGCTGTTGGGTGCATCCCCAAATGGCAGCCTGTTTACAAAGATTTTCTTTCCCTCCATGTTTTTCCTATTCCACTGTCTGATCTAGATCCAGAACAAGTGTTTTGCTTTTTTGCTCTATCCTGTCCCCTTTTTTCCCTCCTTCTTGCAGCTAGCAGATTGTGAGCAGCCCAATCTCAGTATTAGTGGTGCTTTCTTATCTGCCTCTTGCTGAGCTTTCCATCTGCTTTGTTTCCTTCTCCTCCTTTCTGCATGGAAGTGGCAATAACCCCAAGAAAAAGGTGATGAGATGGGAATAGTCACTGCTGTAGAGGCCAGAACAGCTAAAGCTGTCAAGCATGATTCCACCCAAACTCATCCAGTCACCATGGTCACAGCTTAGCCCAAGCTTGCACTTGTCGCAGACTGGTTCTGGTCACTATTTGGTGGAGGGGGGAGAGAGAGGATGAGAGTGTTTGTGTACGTGAGTGTGTTCCTTGCTGTGCGTTGCAGGACCGTGTGTGTGTCCACATGTGCACCTTGCTTGATGACTGCAACACATGGGAAGAGTGGAGGGTGGGAGAGGGAAGTGGAGACAGGAGTAAGATGAGACAGAAGGGAAGGGAATGGGAGTAAAAGACAGGTGTGAGGAAAGAAAGAAGTGTATAGAAGTGATGTGCGAATGGGGAAAGTGTGTGCCATAGAAACATAAAGGAATTACATTTCACTCGCTGTTCTTTAAAGAAAGCCACCAGCTCTCCATAGCTTCCTGAAACCCGAAGTCCTTATCTTCTTCAGGCACCCTGGCTTTCATAGGAGGAGGATGTCGCTCTCCTGTTTCTCCCCAGACTTCCCATTTAGTTGCCCTCTTCTTTTCTAGTATCTTCTGAGCCCCACCTCCTTCTTTTCTCCCAAGAGCGTACTCTGGCTATTGATCCTTCCCATAGGATGCATCAGTCAGAGAAAATTCCCAGGCTGCCTACAGTATCTTCCCTTCCATCTTAGGCTTCCTTGCATGACTGCCTCAGCCTATTCCTGTCCCTCCCCCACATCCTTAGCATATCTCAGAGGATCAATCTGGTGTGCCTGGAGGTTAGCTTCTTTCCCTTTCTCCTCCTTGGAAATCAGACCTTCAACTCCAAAGCCTCCCACCCATTGTCTTTCTTCCAGGTAAGAGCTTGTTTGCTGTCTGTACTCTTCTGGCTCACCACATGCTTATTGCTAGGGTTTTTCCTTAGGGTTACTTCCTACTGTCACATTCCCCAGTCTTCCCTGTGGCTCCTAGCTATCCTTTAACTGAGTAGGCGTGATATACAGGCAGCTCCTATCTTACTCCTAGGGGCTTGGCTGCCTGCTCCTTTCTACTTGAGCTGACCACACCCTCCCCTAGGATGAGCCTGCCTGTCTTTGCATCCCCCGCCCACACAACTCCTAGGGCTTCAGCCTATGGGTTTCCTTCTGTGACTTGCACCTGATCCTGGGCTGACTTCCTAGGGCTGACTCATAAAGCCATTACAACCCTCATCCATCCCCCCCCCCCCCCCCAATAGCCTCAGTGACATCCTTAAGTATCACACTTTTCCATGTGTGTTTGGCAGGCTATATACAAATACTTTGCATTTGCAATGTACATGTATTGAATGCTAAAAATCTGCCCAACTCTGACACCTGGGAATACCCACTTAAACAACAAACATAAAGGATTGTTACCTGTGTATTTTTATTTTTTTTATTTATTGCATTTGTATCCCACATTTTCCCACCTCTTTGCAGGCTCAATGTGGCTTACAATACATCTTGAATAGTGGAGATATAACAGAAAGTAGACATTTAGCATTACAGAAGGATCTAGAGCAACATGGTAATACTTGTGTATGTGTATTCTGCACATTATATTAAAAATGGCTCTTTCCACATGGAAAAAGTTTTAAATATGGAAGTCTTTTCTAAAACTACTGCACAGTTTGCATCCATTCATTCATTGTGGTGGTGCATGCCTAATTGTTTCTCTATAAGGGCCCGATGCACAAAACTTACCAGACCAGCAAGATGCACGTTTGACTGGTTTCAGCCAGTTCAGTGAGCACAGTATTCAGTGGGAGATGCACAAAAGGGCTCTGCATGCTTTTTAATGTTTGCAGCAGTAGACAATGGGAATAGTATGTTAAATTTATTAAAATGAGCTGATCAGTATTCAGATGTGAATTCTGAGGGATATCAAATGTGTATTCAGTGGGGTGCATAGCGATCTACGAGCGATGCACAAAATTCAGCCCCCTACCTTTTATGACAGATTTTTTATGGGAGGTCAGGAGCTGTCATAGCATGACAGCTATCCCTTTTCTCCTACTTTCTCCTTCTCCTACTGTACCCCCTGAGGTTGCTTCATCTTTTGTACTCTTGAAAATTCCTTTGTGTTGAAAGTTTTATCATGGTGACACCAGTTTAAAATGTTTGCCGTAATCCCCAATGTAATTGTTAAAAAGGGAATATGCATCGCTTAAAGCCAGGGGTCTGCCAAATGGCTTATGCCAAGCACTAGAAGCTAATGAAGCTTCTGAAGCAAGCCGATTGCAGCTGGCAGTTCCCATCCTCTCACCGGATCCCCTCATTTGTATTTTGATGCCGGGGGTTCTTTGCTTACCTGCTTGGAGCTAAAAATTCTGCAGGCTCGATAAAAGCCATCCCTAGCAGAAACAGCAAAGGCTGCAACACGTTCTTGTAAGAGCCCAGCAATTCATGCTTACAACACCACACAGGACTGCTGATAGCGGCTCCCAGGCCCGCTCCTTCCTTCTGTCTCATCTACACCTGAAAACCCACCCTCCCCTGCTGAGCTCGGGGAACGTTCTGGAGCTGAGCCAGCAGCTAAGGGCAGACTAGGAGCTAGTCATGCAAAAAGAGGTAGAGGAAGGCAGCTGGTGACTGTTAAAGCTTATTCCGCATCAGTATTGGAGGGGGGAAGAGCCATGAAGCAGTAACAGGGGGTTTATACGTCATAGGTCTTTGAGCCAGATCGCAAAAAGGAACTTTAGGGCAGTTGTTTCAAGGTGGGGGCCTGGAATGAAAAAGTGTTCCATTGAGTGCTTCACTTTGAAAAATCGTGAACAGAAAGCTAAGACATGAAACGCTGTGGAGGTGTTCTGGGCATGCGCATAGCAGCCACGCTTACCAATCCCTGGCACTTGTCCTACCGAGCTGCATGCTAAGAATCCATGCAGCTCATTTGCTTGCAATTTCTTTTGAGAGTTGCTCGCTATTTCCACCTTGATAATTTTTACCAAGGTGGAAATAACGAGTGGTTCTTTCCAGGAACTTTTGTACATTGGCCCCTGTTGTGCTGACTGACTTAAGCATGGAGCGGCAGGCTCACGTTAATATCAGGAGAATACTCTGATCCAGGGTCTAGGAAAGAGAAGAGGAAATACACCACCAACAAAGGATAAGTATGACACTTGTCTGTGCTCCCAAAGAGACTACATTTTGCCTAACTTGTTTTGCAGTAGGCAGCCCTTAGACACAAAGTCTTACTTGTATGACATGGTTAACCTGCTTGTCCTCAGAGAAAGCAAAGTTGATTGTCTGAAAGAGGTGTTCACCGATCACATAATCCCTCCCACTCCCCCTTCTCTTGGAATTTGTATTCTGCATTATATATTTTTGCTAAACTGGAATTGCAGCACAAAAAGAAAAGATTTAGAGCCTGGAAAGTCTTTTTGCTATCCTAACTTTATCTGGTTTGTTATCCAGGAAGCAGTCTGAATTTTGCCACTAACTGGATAAACTCTGGCTGTGCCCAAGCCCTGCCCACAGACCGCCTCAGCAATATCAGAGGGTATATTTATTCAAAGGCATTAATCCAGTTAACTAGTGCTATTCATCTGCCCCCCCCTGTCTTTTCTGGAATTTTGTTCTGTAGAGTACTACATATAACTTTGTGACCTGCTTGTGTAATTGATGAGTGGCTGTCTTCAGAGAACAGCTGTTACAGGTAAACAATTTTGCCTTTGAGATTAGAAGGAATACAAGCATATGAACAAGAAATTGAAAAGAGTAGGGACTAACCTTGAAGGTAGCACTGAACGAAAGCACTTCATTGAAGACAAAAGTCTTTACTGAAGCTATAGACATGTTTATTATGTCATTAAGCACTGCAAAATTGTGAAATTATGCCCTATTTAATGAGGTTGAATACTGAAATAGCTATTTATATTTTAGCAGTTGAAGTTTCAAGTTTCCATCTGGTGACACTATCTCAAATAGGAGGAATAATGCAGACTTTTGTTTCCCAGTGACAGTTTGCACTAGTATATCTGTAATTTTGACAAGTTTGAAGCATAAGCATAACAAGTGAATTGTAACTGCTGTTTATTCTCTGATTTTTCTTTATCTCTGTTCATGTTTTATGAAGAATAAACATGTGTTAGAATCATCCAAGTTAATAGAAAAAGCAGCATCGGAAACCAGTACTAATCAGGAAAAGATCTCAGAATTACAACTGAAAATTGCAACTAAAGCAATGAAGCAGAAAGAGGAATCTGAAGCAGATGAAACATCAGATTCAGAAATGACCTGGGAGGAAAAATATGAAAAAATGTGGGTTGAAAATGAGAAAAAAGAAGTGAAAAATAATTTTAAATATATTACAGCTGAACTGAAACAAAGATTTGGTGAAACATGTAAGATCAATCAAGTCTCTCTTACATCTTCAGCCCTAGAAAATGATCTGAGAGAATCACAGAGCAAGCATGAGGCACAGCCTGGTGTAACACTTTGTAGAAATAAAGCAGAGGAAAATGTGGTGAACATTAAGAATTCTATACCTATAACAGAATTAAATCCTGTGCCAGAGCAAAAGGACTTTAGTGCAGGAGATTCTTTTTCACATTTCAGTTCAAGTGAACAAGACCATCATGATAGTTCTTTCCAGCTACAAAGAAATGTTAACAGATCAAGTATAGAACCTATTTTGGACGTACAGGAGAATAGCTTTTCTCACAATATTAAAAAGAATGAATTGGCCAGCCCACACTTGTTCACAGAAGAAATAAAATCGTATATGCCCTCTGTTACCTGGAGAAGTAGTGCAGTAGATGAGAATTTCACAGATGTAGATTCTGACTCAGAAGAGAGCCAAGAATATTTCTTAAAGCATGATTTTACTGAAAATATATCTTGCAAAAGTCCTAGCAGACTTGTCGAAGATCTAACAAATAAAACACATTATTCTGCTGTGGTGAAGAGTGAAAGTCCATTACAAACAAATACAGACCTCCATGAATTAGAGAGTGAACTTGCTACAGACCACAATACTAGAACATCTCCATTTTTTGCCACTGAACTTGAAAATTTGAGTGCATCTCAACTGTCTGAGGGTGAAATGCCAAAAATGCTGCTGGATAAAGAACTGAAACAAGATATGCAAAGATTTAAGAATGAGGTAGGAATGCTGCAAGTAGTATTCCTCACTTTGGAGAAACAAAAATCACAGCTTCTGAAAGAGGTAGAAGTTTATCTGCTGCAGCTCCATCTTCTCTGGTCTTTCTCCATATCAGCCATCCTGTTCATTTTCATTCTTTTCACTAGAGCAATAGCAGATAGTATAGCATCAGAAGATTCAGATGTGTAGCTTATTTATGAAAAGCATAGATAAGAAAAGTTGGAAAAAATAATTTTTCCATGAATTTTTAGAAAATTCTGGGATAGCTAAGAATTTTCATTTCTTAATTAGACCAAAGAAGTGACTTTTGAACAGGATATTCATCCATATCTTTTCACTGTGGTGTGGTTTGTGGAATTTACTTGACCTCTCCTGTGACTCTCTTCTTTGAAGCATTTCTTTACTTAACTGACTTTCATTCAGAAATTTATGTCAAATCACATGACTTGTGGGGATCTTCCTCCATTCGCACTATAGCTCTGCTGTTGCTAATCAAAACGATTCATTCTTTAACAAGTTGCTTCTCTGAGGTTAATGATGTATTCTGCAATTTTTGTCCCTTTTAATTGTTTGTGGTAGAAGTACTGTTTGCTTTGTAAAATGTTCTTTTCTTCTTGGTGACCTTGAGTATTTAAGGGTAATATACAAAGGATATAGTGCTAGAGGAAAATGATCATGCAGAAATAGCTTCAGTGCCAAAATTGTTCACAAAATGCAGGATTTAAAGAATGCAGAAGTGTTGCAAGCAAATATATAATTTTTTTTTGGGGGGGAGCATAGTTTTAGTACAGTTTGGTAAAAATATATTTAGTTAGAAAATATGAGCTAATTCCTAGAGATTGAAAATGTCATGTTGTTATAGATTGATGAGGAAAAAAGGAAGAATACCCAAGACGGACAACAATATGATGAAATGAAAACATTGCCCTTGAGAGGAAATCATGAAACTGCCACTATGCAAAAGATGATGGTGGGTGACAAGAAAAAGCTTCATCTAAAAGGAAACCAGAGCACAGAAAAAGGAGGGAAAAAAAACACACTTGCTAAAAAACAAGTAAAGAACAGTATTTCCACCAAAGGCCAAGCAAAGTCACTGCATAAGTTTTTGAAAAGGTAAGCATTTCAAAAGTCAGTAACAATGATCATCAGAACTTTAAAAATTGTTTTGCATTTGATATGGTAGTTTTCCTTCTCTTTCAGCATCCAATTTAATTGAAAGTCTTTTATTTGGTTTACAACACAGGGGAGTCATTTACTAACAGTGAGAGCTAAGTGACCCTTTTACTAAAGTTTACTAAGCAGTTACCTTGCACTGTTAGCACGTGAGAGTAGTAACTGTTATCATTGAAAATGAGAAACAAGTCCTAACAGATGTGTCAAGAGACTAGCATATAAAGCACATCTTTATTCTGTGGTGAAGAGTAAAGGTCTAGTACAGACTAAAACAATTAGAATCGAATTGCTAGAAACCTCAATACAGTCCTTAAAACTGAGCTAATTTGTGCATTAACTGCATGCCATGTTAGCCGGCAGGGAAATGGATGGGTTATGGGCGGAGAATGGGCATGAACTGAACATTGCAAGTAGTGCACAGTACTTACCCTGCACTGCTATGTGTGCAGTTCGTGCAGGTTCAATGCCTCAAGAGGAGGCATTGAAAGGGCAATTCTATAAATTGGACACAAACATTTACACACCCAAGACCTGTCACATGCATGTGAAAGATGGAAACAAGGAGACAGCAAAACTTTTCAGAAAAAGAAGGCAACCTGGCACTCCTATCTTCCAGAATAAGGTGTGCCTCTTTTGTGAGTGCAGGGGTAGGTCCCCTAAGCATGAAGGGTCTGGAAGGAGATGTGTAAGACCCTGGCAAGGTAAGGACCTACACTGTCCACAAGCCCCCACACCCACTGCACCTATATGAAACCATGGCAAACCACACAGCTACCAAGCTGCAGACATCCAAGCTCACAGCACAATGACAAGGTGGCCAATACACATTCACACTGCATGCTTGCTACATAGCGTGGCCCTCATGTGCTCTGTGACAACCATAGACACCTGACAGTTGCATCTACTTGGACCATCCCTGGCAGGACTGCGCATGATGTATAGGCCACCTTGTCACACTTCCATCATCCCCCAGCACCCAATCAACTACAATGTTGTGACAGCAGATGACACCTTACTCTGGGGGTGGCTGACAGATGGTCCCAAACATCAACCAAAACTCTCCATGTGCCACCCTGAGTGTGTCACTCATAGGCTGTATGCCCTTGAGCCAGGGAGCATCATCCCATAATGCACACAGCCATAGGCCAAATGGTACCTAACTATCACACAGAACTGGGGGACGCCCTAACACCTGTACAAGGACATTCTGAAAATGTGCTAGGGGAGGTGTTGCACAGATATCAGCAGTGACACCGGAATAAAGGTTGTTCTGTCCCCTCATATCTTACAAAATGTTCAAAGTCACCAGGGACATTGAGGCACTAAAGAGCTGCTGCAGTGTAATCTGGAGGACCAACTCCTTCTTACTGGTGGACATACGGCATTGGCTGGAACTGTGGAGAGGTATGTTCCCTCCAAATAAAGACCCCCATTGCCTACTTCTGTTCAGCCAAAACACCAGCCCTTCCCCCATGCTGCTGCTACATGCACATTGCAACTGTGACATGGTGGAAGACCATGCTATCACCCTCCTCTCCTTCGTTACACTCAGGGTCACAGTCCACACAACATAAGTACATAAGTGTTGCCATACTGTTACAGACCAAAGATCCATCAAGTCCGGCATCTTGTTACCAACAGTGGCTAATGCAGGTCACAGACACCTGGCAAGAGCCAAACAAAGTTCAATACATCCTATGCTGCCCATCCTAGAAACAAGCAGCAGATCTTCCACAAGTCCATCCTAATAATGGCCTATGGACTTTTCCTAACCCTTTTTAAACTCCACTAAGCTAACTGCTTTTACCACATTCTCTAGCAACGAATCCCAGAGTAATTACATGTTGAGTGAAGAAGTATTTTCTTCGGTTAGTTTTAAATTTACTACTTTGTAGCTTCATTGTGTACACCCTAGTCCTAGTATTTTTGGAAAGAGTAAACAAGCGATTCACGTCTACCCGTTCCACTCCATCCATTTTATAGATCTCTATCATATCTCCCCTCAGCCATCTTTCTTCAGGCTGAAGAGCCACTTAGCCTTTCCTCATAGGGAAGTTGTCCCATCCCTTTTATCCTTTTCGTCCCCCTTCTCTGTACCTTTTCTAATTCCACTATATCTTTTTTGATATACGGTGACCAGAATTGCACACAGTATTTGAGGTGGGGTCGCACCATGGAGTGATACAAAGGCATTATAATGTCCTCATTTTTGTTTTCCATTCTTTTCCTAATACCTAACATTCTATTTGCTTTCTTCACCTCTGTACACTGAGCAGAGGGTTTCAACATATTGTCAGCGATGACAACTAGATCCCTTTCCTGGTTGGTGATGCCTAATGTGGAACCTTGCAACATGTAACTATAGTTCAAGTTCCTCTTTCCCACATGCATCACTTTGCACTTGCTTACATTAAATACCCTCTGCCATTTGGATGCCCAGTCTCCCAGTCTTGTAAGGTCCTCTTGTAATTTTTCACAATCCTCTTGTGATTTAACAACTTTGAATATTGGTGTGAATGTACATGCTGTTGTGCTTGTGGTGCCTGAGCCTCCACCTCCTCTGCATCTCTATCCCATGTCTGCAGTCCTTCAGAGAGTGGTATTCTGCACTGCAGTGCCAGATTGTACAGGATACAGGAGGCCATGAACATATTGTAGATCTTTTCTGGTCTGTAAAGCAGCTCCCCTCCGGATCGATCTAGTGATCTAAATCGTATCTTGAGCAGTTCAGAGGTGCATTTGATGATGACTCTGGTTTTCTGGTGTGCCCTGTTGTACCACTCCTCTGCCTCATTTCTGGGTCTGATGATGGAGGTCTTTAGCCTAGTGGAGGAGTAGCCTAGTGGTTAGTGCAGCGGACTTTGATCCTGGAGAACTGAGTTCAGTTCCCACTGCAGCTCCTTGTGACTCTGGTCAAGTCACTTAACTCTCCCTTGCCCCAGGTACAGAATAAGTACTTGTATATACTATGTAAACCACTTTGAATGTAGTTGCAAAACCCACAGAAAGGCAGTATATCAAGTCCCATTCCCTTCTCTTCCCCCTCTGTGGGTAGCCCCGATCACCTGCATGAGATGGGGAAAGTGAAAGAATGGACATAGGATGAGCAGGGTCAGGTGGTGGGTTACTGCCCCAGCTGCTTGCACATTGGTGTTGTGAACTAGGCTGTGGCATAGGGACATTTGGGGTTATAAGAAAAGCCATACCTGGGTCAGATCAATGGTCCATCTATCCCATTGTGCTGCTTCCAACAGTGGCCAATTCAGATCATAAGTACCTGACAGAATCCCAAATAGTAGCAAGATTCATGCTACTGATCCCAGGGACAAGCAGTGGCTCTCCCCATGTCTATCTCAAAAAGCAGACCATGGACATTTCCTCCAGGAAGTTGTCCAAACCTTTTTTTTAAACTCAGATGCACTAACCTCTGATATCACATCCTGCGCCTGCACATTCTGAGGTAATCTGAGCTGAAGTCTCATCCTGAGGCACTGTATCGCATCCCAAACTCAGACTTGGGCTGGCATCTATAGAATTACCCACATCTGACCACCGACAAGGAGAGCACAAAAAAAAAAAAAGAGCATTGTCCCGAAGCATTTAACTGTCTGAGACAGCTAGAGGCAGACCAGGTTTTGGTTTCGGTCATGGTGCCGAAAGTGGCACAAAATCTTTTTTCTGTCTAGTTTTGGTTTCGGCTAAAAGGCTACAGCCGTGTTTTCAGTGGAAGCTGAAAATTTGTGGAGACCTGACATCAGCTGTCATTCCAAATGTTGTGCAAAGTCAGCCACTGTAAAAGCACTGTGGCTTTTAGTTTCAGTTTTCATTAGCCTGAGGTACATGTGTGTGGAGGCAATTTTAATTGGAGTATAGTCTTTTATTATTTAAATTATTATATATATATTCTGGCTTGGATATTATTTGGGTGATGCTAAAGAATTTCCAGGTCCTGTTGGGTATGACAAAGATGCAGCAGTCTATGTGCTTCTTACCTATGAGCCAGCGGCCAGTGATCTCTCTACTCTCAAAGTGGTCATGTATCCCTGAGTGCGCCAGAATGTATGAACCTATGACAGGATCCATGGAATTATGGAAAGGGATAAGTGATCTCCCCGAGTATTGCACATTACTTACATAGTGAGAGAGTAAAATGCCTTCCTGTTCTGGTAAATGAGCTTTCTCCCTTTGGGGGCCTGACGGCCATATGGATGAAGTCAAATGACACTGAGGACAGAGGGGAAACAGGCTGCTTCACAGAATTTGATTCATTGTGTGTTCTCTTTGGTGCTGGTTCTGTGGAAATGCTATGCAGTTAGTGGTGTATGTGAGGAGGGCCACAAGGGAACTGTGATTCAGTGGGAAGTGGCTGACTGGCTAAGGCCTGAAGTGGCTGTGAGGACCGTCTGGAAACTGCCAGTAGCGAGAAAGGCTGGTTACTTTGAGGTGCATGGGCATGGATTGTCCCCTGTGAATGGTGGGGCAGATGAGGGGTGCCAACTGTTGACAGATGATGATTGCCTGCATTTTCAAAGTGGAAGTTCCCTATGGTATTGCTCCTCAGTGAGGTCAATGAACTGTGACTTGGGCCTATATATCCTTTGGTAAGGATGTGATTTATTGATTCTCCTCTCTTTCCAGTGTACCTTGTGCAGCATGGCCTCAACAGTCCAGATGTTCTGGAGGCTCATGGCCTACAACTTCCACCACCAAAACCCAGAACTGAGAGGTGGATGGGCAGATGCAAGCAGAGAAGGACCTGGTTGAGGCAGGGTCATTGATGGATGAGGAGGATCCACACAGGTGGATATGGGAAAAGGTAGCAGCGGAAATGTTTGTGGGGATAGGTAGGGCAGAGGGGTCTGAACTGGGCTGTAGAAGGCTAGTGACATGGATGGGACCAATGGGGTTAAAGACAGATAGACCTGGGTGAACAGGTGGCATTCAAGCTTACAGATTCTCTCCTTCTTCCAGTCAGCACCAACATAAGGAGTCATAGGGTTATGCAATGGCGGCATTTATTCGTTCTTTATAGGTGATCTAAGTTCTGACAATTTTTTTTGTGTTGCCTGCACGTTGACTTACTACCCAGAATCAGCGATGGACATCAAGACTGTACAACTCATGATGTGCCTCAACACATCCCTGGCCATTTTCAACATTTTTACTGCATCCACATTTTGCTCTGACCTGTTCTGAGATTGCACTTTAGATATTTAAGGAGTTTAGACATCAATGTGCCAGGATATCCATATTTAAAACACTAATAGTGCTTCTAAAGTGACTGCTATGGGCTATGATTTCAGTCTTTCAAATTGCCTGCTAGTTTTTCGCTTAATGTATTCATTGCATCAAAGATTTTTTTCCTTTTGGAACTCAGATGTAATATGTACAGGCAACACCTCAAGGTGTGTTTGACGGTTCTTTGAAATCAAACTGTGGCACCTAGTATAGTTGGAACTGTTTCTGTATCTTTCATGTCTTCTGTATATGGGTCTTTTTTTTTTTTTTTTTTGCAGTAATTTATTTGAAAGTACTGAAGTTTGTTTATTAATTTTAAGGAACAATCTGCCATCAGTTTGGGAGGATGGTTCAAAAAATCAAAGTAAAAAATGGATTTCAAAACTAACTCCTAAATCTAACGATCAGCCAGTTATGTCCGCTAATGGAAATCCACTTGAAGTGTTTGATGATAGTACTGCCAGCGAAACATCTCTGGATGATGGAAGGTACTGAGATACTACAGTCCTGACTATACACATCTAAAGGAAAAATACTGATTGTTATTTGTGTTTATTTTTACTAGAGAACTGTAAATTAAATTTTCTTAGTTAATTCTGACTTATCAAAATGTCAAATGTTGTATAGAGGGGGAGGGGGGTAATTTTAAACTACTTACAGTGATGCAAAATCTGTAGTTCTACTTGTGGGCTTTATGCCATTTCTTAGAGGGAAAAGGTGTAAATACTTTCTTTTTGAACTTTTTCTCTGTGAAAGAAGTACCCGTAGACCTAAATTTGTCCTTGGGAACACCACTACTCTATGGTGATAAAAGTATGCACACTTGTATTTGGGATTAGCTCACAACTTTTCAAAGTAAGTTACATTCAGGTACAGTAGGTATTTCCTTGTCACCTAAGAACTGAGGTAATGGAGATTTAAGTGACTTCCCCAAAGTCACAAGAAAAGTCGATGAGATATGAACTCCGGCTTCCCTGCTTTTCAACCCATTGCTCTAGCCACTAGGCAGCTACTTTACCCCATTGTGGAATAATGTAAATACTTTTGAGGCAGGTCTATAAGTAGACACCTCCTTTTAGGCGCTTCATGTGGCATAGTGACAGCTAATTATATAACAGCATCTGGACACTCAGATTTCATTATAGAATACTAGCGTAACTTGATGTCGGCATGCCTTACATATAGGCATGTAGTTAAATCAGCTATAAACCTGGTATAGCTGGGTGTGATAAAATATAGCAAGAGTGCATGTGCTCCACCCACAAGTTAGGCCCCCTTGTATTTACGTGCTATTCCACTTAGGCATGCCCTTACAGAAAAGCTCTTTTGGCACTTACATACGTGCTAAAGTTTGTTTAGGTTAAATCATTTCTGTTGTCAATAAAAACAAATAACATACATAATGCAGCCCCCCCCCCCCCCCCCCCGAGGCAAGTACTTTCATTAAATCAGAAACATCCCAACAGAGCCAATATTATTAAATGAGTTATGCTCAGCCAGTAAGTCCTTATATCTATTATTGCTCCCCTTCCTCCCCAAAAATAACAGTTTTATCCTGTTCAATATCTCATTCCATCTCTGAGAAGATGGTCATCAAAAACAAATTCCGTATTTGTACAGACCCTTTTTTTTTCATTACGTTTGATGACTGTATCGCAGAGAGACACTCCATTTATAACAACACATGGATCTGGACTCTCCAAATCCCAAGAGGTCGATCTTGTATTCATTGAAGCAGAATACACCATTTCAGTGCCAAATATGCTTTTCCTCCCAAGCAGTATCCCCACACCCCCTCACCATCGGAAACTCAGTATGGACATCCAAAGTGTTTATAGAGATTCCAGTAATATTAAAATGTCCACTTTTTATCTGTTCAAAAAAGTTTTCTAAGAAAAATATTTTAACACTAATTTTTTTAGTATAATACAATGGGTAAGTTGTGTACTAAAATGATATTTTGCTGGTGAACATATCCAGGAAAATAATAATATAGAAAATAAAGATGTGATTGGCGGTTGTTGGGGGAAACTTTATACAACTCATGGGGTACTTCATTGCTATGAAAGATGTGTCTTTAACTCATATGTCTTGTGATTAGAACCAGAATTTTGAATGTTAAAATTTATTCCAGCTGGTTCTTCCCATTGCACTTTTATTTGTCACCAATAATGATACTCTCATATTACAGTCTCTGCATAATCAAAGTTAAGTGAATTCTGTTGTTTCTTAGCATGGTATACTTCTGAGATAATTAATAAAAGGACAAACCAGGAACAGTCCAGCATAGTTATTTTAATAAAAAGCAAAGCTAATTTATCATCCACTATAACATAAAAAGAGTGGACTTCAAAGTTCATACACAGTTATAGTGGTTCATTTATTGACCATTCTTGGATGTGGTACAACTCCAGTAGCATATCAGTTAACCCATATGCTTCCAAGTTCTGTATAGGTTGCCCAGAGTTTGGCATACAATTTTGGGTGCAGATCATAGATCTGAACCTAAAGTAATTGGCTACATTGATTATAAGAATAATTGGCCTTAAGTGCTAATTGACACCAATTACAGGTTACCCATGGATCTGGGAACCACGCGTCCTCCTCCCCTTCTCTCCTCTTCCCCCATTCTCTATTTCTGTGGATAACACTGTCATCCTTCCTGTCTCATCAGCTCGTAACCTTGGGGTCATCTTCGACTCCTCCCTCTCCTTCTCTGCACATATTCAGCAGACTGCTAAAACCTGTCGTTTCTTTCTTTATAATGTCACCAAAATTTGCCCTTTCCTTTCTGATCACACTACAAGAACCCTTATCCACACTCTTATCACCTCTCGCTTAGACTATTGCAACTTGCTTCTCACAGGTCTCCCACTTAGCCATCTCTCTCCTCTTCAATCTGTTCAAAATTCTGCTGCACGACTAATATTCCGCCAGTGTCGTTATGCTCATATTAGCCCTCTCCTCAAGTCACTTCACTGGCTTCCTATCCGTTTCCGCATACAGTTCAAACTCCTCTTATTGACCTATAAGTTCATTCACTCTGCAGCTCCTCAGTACCTTTCCACTCTCCCTACATTCCTCCCCGGGAAACTCCGTTCACTGGGTAAATCTCTCTTATCTGCACCCTTCTCCTCCACCGCTAACTCCAGACTCCTTTCCTTTTATCTTGCTGCACCATATGCCTGGAATAGACTTCCTTTGCCGGTACGTCAAGCTCCATCTCTGGCCCTCTTCAAATCTATGCTAAAAGCCCAACTTTTTGATGCTGCTTTTAACTCCTACCCCTTATTCACTTGTTCAGAACCCTTATTTTATCATCCTCACATTA
This sequence comes from Microcaecilia unicolor, assembly GCF_901765095.1. NCBI lineage: Eukaryota > Metazoa > Chordata > Amphibia > Gymnophiona > Siphonopidae > Microcaecilia > Microcaecilia unicolor. Next base: position 52,954,562 of record NC_044040.1, read on the forward strand.
ATATTCCCTTATCTCTTGTTTGTCCTGTTTGTCTGTCCTAATTAGATTGTAAGCTCTGTCGAGCAGGGACTGTCTCTTCATGTTCAAGTGTACAGCGCTGCGTACATCTAGTAGCGCTTTAGAAATGATAAGTAGTAATAGTAGTAGCCTATACTATAACCACACCCAATTAATCTCATGTATAACTCCAAAGGGCGAGTGCCGCACGAAAGACTCCTGAAGAAATTGCAGAGTCATGGAATCGGAGGTAGGGTATTATTATGGATTAAGAACTGGTTGAAAGATAGGAAGCAGAGAGTAGGATTGCGTGGCCAGTATTCTCAGTGGAGGAGGGTAGTTAGTGGGGTCCCGCAGGGGTCTGTGCTGGGTCCGTTGCTTTTTAATGTATTTATAAATGACCTAGAGATGGGAATAACTAGTGAGGTAATTAAATTCGCCGATGACACAAAATTATACAGGGTCGTCAAGTCGCAGGAGGAATGTGAACAATTACAGGAGGACCTTGCGAGACTGGGAGAATGGGCGTGCAAGTGGCAGATGAAGTTCAATGTTGACAAGTGCAAAGTGATGCATGTGGGTAAGAGGAACCCGAATTATAGCTACGTCTTGCAAGGTTCCGCGTTAGGAGTTACGGATCAAGAAAGGGATCTGGGTGTCGTCGTCGATGATACGCTGAAACCTTCTGCTCAGTGTGCTGCTGCGGCTAGGAAAGCGAATAGAATGTTGGGTGTTATTAGGAAGGGTATGGAGTCCAGGTGTGCGGATGTTATAATGCCGTTGTATCGCTCCATGGTGCGACCGCACCTGGAGTATTGTGTTCAGTACTGGTCTCCGTATCTCAAAAAAGATATAGTAGAATTGGAAAAGGTACAGCGAAGGGCGACGAAAATGATAGTGGGGATGGGACGACTTTCCTATGAAGAGAGGCTGAGAAGGCTAGGGCTTTTCAGCTTGGAGAAGAGACGGCTGAGGGGAGATATGATAGAAGTGTATAAAATAATGAGTGGAATGGATCGGGTGGATGTGAAGCGACTGTTCACGCTATCCAAAAATACTAGGACTAGAGGGCATGAGTTGAAGCTACAGTGTGGTAAATTTAAAACGAATCGGAGAAAATCTTTCTTCACCCAACGTGTAATTAGACTCTGGAATTCGTTGCCGGAGAACGTGGTACGGGCGGTTAGCTTGACGGAGTTTAAAAAGGGGTTAGATAGATTCCTAAAGGACAAGTCCATAGACCGCTATTAAATGGACTTGGAAAAATTCCGCATTTTTAGGTATAACTTGTCTGGAATGTTTTTACGTTTGGGGAGCGTGCCAGGTGCCCTTGACCTGGATTGGCCACTGTCGGTGACAGGATGCTGGGCTAGATGGACCTTTGGTCTTTCCCAGTATGGCACTACTTATGTACTTATGTACTTATGTCAATGGAGGGGCATAGGCACGTCAAGGATGTTCTCGGGATTTAGGTGTGGCATCATAGAATACTTCCATTTTCGTGCTTAACCAACAGTGGTTAGGTGCAGTCATTTACACCAGCATTTGGCAAGCATAAATGCTTGTGCCTGAAGTTAGGCATGAAAATGACTTTGCTTAAAACGTTTCTGCTGTCTATCCCTCCGTTTTGTCTCCTTTCTTTAAATTTTGATTTTAGTATTATTGACCGCTCAGTAGCTATGTCTAGACCCCGTGATTTATTTCAAGCACCTGGAATAAAATACACATAAGCTAGTATTCTGTAAAGATAATTCTGCATGGAACTCCCTTTATAGAATTTGCGCTTAGCACACTTCACTCTTTGCGCCTGCCTTTGGGTGCCATTTATAGAATCTAGCCCATGATAGGAAGCCTTGATTAAAAAAAAAAAACTCATACCAGTAAACATGATTAGCTCTGAGAGTTGAGAAGTAGGACTTAGTTTTTGGTGAGTTTTTATGAATGTAAATCATCAAAGAAGTATGGCCTGCCTTAGTGACCATTCACCTTAGTAAGAGTAATTTTATAACATATCACCTAGGTGTGGAGGGTAAGCAGACACCTTTAGCCTGTTTTGTAAATATACTTAAACACCTGTGTCTTTTATAAAATATTAGAAGTAAAACAGCAGAAATTACAGCTACATTGAACCCACCGATGTTTATGCTTTCTCAGGAGCATGGATAAATGTTAGCACATTTTTTAAAAATAAAAAACACACACAAAGCCTATTCCAGAATATGCCTACACATGTGTTGCATAAAAGTACACACCTTCCTGTCACAGTACATACCTTTATGCATATAACCCCAGGAGTAATTTTAGAAAAGCCTATTTACATGCAGAAATAGTTTATAAAATTATCCCCCCTGTGGTTATAACAGTACCTAGCTATGAGTATAAAATCGGTCATGAATATTGACTAAATAGATGCATTGTGAAAAGCTAATTTTCGATGAGGTATTCATGAGCTAATGCACCGAAAGGGCAATTCTCTAAACTGGACATTAACATTTATGCACTTATCACTTACCTTTGTAAATGTTTAGAATCCTAGCATATATACAGATATGAGACTTGTATATGTCAGTATGATGCCTTAGCCCTATTCTGTAAATATGTGACTATCTTGCGTAGAGCGTATTTGCTAGGGGGTGGAGCATGGGCAGAATATAAACAGGGCTCCCTCATACATGCATGATTTACAGGATATTGTAAGTTATGCGCATCCCTTCCACATTTAAGTGCCCACACATGCCGGCTATAGGTGACTAGGTTCCATTATAAAACAGGCTTCTATCACACAGCCTCAGAGTTACAAAATGGAGATGCCCAGTTATAGAGTTATCCCTCTTCCCCAATTATGTTTCCCACTGACAGGCTGATACAGAAAGCTACCACGAGCCTAACCGCATGGATACTGCAGGTTATATACCCACATTTCTTTCCAAGCAATAAAGAGGGAGGTTGAGCATAGGTGTTAACTTGTGCCGAAGACGTGGGCTGTACACGCCATTAAAATAGCTAGTAATGAGCCCACTAAGCATTCCGCTGCAGTGCACTGAGGGAATTGGTGGCTTTTGAGGAGCATACAATGCAATAAATGTTTTATCATGTCCATGGCAGCGAGGAAGGGTTGGTGAGTGTCTAGCAGCACCTCCCCCCAACCGGAGTCCCCTGCCCCCAATTGCTTTGTGCATTGGCCTCTGCTGACTAGTGGACCCTTCTGTTCCCCTGCTCTCAACTATAAAATAAATAAATAGATCTCTGTCTAGTGCACCACTGACAAACTCCCCCCTAACTTGACACCCTCCCCACTACTTTAAAAGAATTACCACCCCTGACCCTTCCCCCGGATGTCCCTACCCTTCCCACAGAGGGTTTCTTAAGAGGCAGGAGGTTGGCCAATCGCTCGTGCCTCGAGCACCGCCATCTTGAACCGTAGCAGCACCTGACCGTGTGTGGTGCATGCATCCTGGGATGCATCTTGAGGGGTCAGTCTGCCAAATAACAGAGTTTTCCCCTTATTTCCTAGAGTGGATGGAGACTACCAAATAAGGGAAAGATTTGCTCCTGCCTCTCTTAAGGTGGGTCTAGGGGACTTGAGAGAGGGGTCAGGTTGTTAGGGGGTGCAACTAGACAACAGAGAATGTTGTTTTTCAGTCAGGGGAAGGGAAAAGGTGGGAGAGTGCCACTAGACACTAGGGATTGGAGATTCAGCTCAGAGAGTGAGAGAGGGGGACTAGTGCAGATGCCAGCATTTCGTAATTATTTTTTAATATTTTTTATATCACCCTGTCAGTGTGTGAGCCAATTACTGCTCACACACTGTCAGGAAGGAGGACATTGGACAATGAGTTTTAGATTACTGCTGTGTTTTAACATTTTAACATGGCTGCATAGGGTGGAATGTTCTCATCGTCTATTTCATTGTAGAAGCCATGCATTGGGTTGGCCCTACTTCAGGGTTTTCTGCATTGGTTTCTGAGAGAATTCTAGTTTCAGTACTTGAAGCCATATTATTTTCTTCTGGGCTCTTGCTTTATAAAGCATTTATATGTTGCTTTTTTGATCATGTCTTCACAAACTCAGAATCTACTGTCAGTGGCACTCAGTTCATCCTGACCTTGCTTCTGTTCTTTGCTTCTAGCTATAGGTGATGCTGTGGAAGTAGCTTGTCAAGGATGAGTTCTTTTGTTGCTTGCTGCTGGTTTGCTGTCTGCCCCATTTTTTTTTCTTTCATCGTCCCATCTATGTGTCCTCATTTGGGTCTGGAGCTTTTAATTCCCATTGGTTGTAATTTCTTGGGAAATTATCTGTTTTGTTGCATTGTTGGCCTATCATTTTCAGTTTCCCCTTGAAGTTAAGTACATAAGTATTGCCGCACTGGGACAGACCAAAGGTCCATCAAGCCCAGTATCCTGTTTCCAACAGTGGCCAATCCAAGATCCCTGAAAAGCTCAATGCTTTTTATGATGCTTATCCCAGAAATAAGAAGTGGATTTTCCCAAGTCAATTTAATACTAGTATATAGACTTTTCCTTTAGGAAGCCGTCCAGACCCTTTTTAACCCCCCCACTAAGCTAACTGCCTTTACCACATTCTCTGACAACAAATTCCAGAGTTTAATTACACATTGAGTGAAGAAATGTTTTCTCTGATTCGTATTAAATTTACTACTTTGTAGCTTCATCACATGCCCCCTAGTTGTAGTATTTATGGAAAGAGTAAACAAACGATTCATGTGTACCCGTTCCACTCCACTCATTATTTTATAGACCTCTATCATATCTCCCCTCAGCCATCTCTTAAGAGCCCTAGATTCTTCAGCCTTTCCTCATAGGGAAAGGATTTTGCCAAGGCTAGAACACAAGTATTTGGCATCTTCTGTTGTTGCCATTGGAACTGTAAAAGTCTATGTCACTTACACTGACTTGTGCTCAAGATTCAGAATTTGCTTTCAGTATGATTTTGACTTTTCTGTTGTGCTTTTCCTTCACTTTTGGAAAGTGTTGTGCAGATGTGGGTGAAAACGTTGACACTGTATTTTTTTTCTGTGATTACTGGGAACATTTGAGTGTGTTTACCAGGTGATTTGGAGAAAGTTCCGAACAATTTTAAGTTTGAATTGTTTTTTTTAATCAGTTCAGATTTTTATTTTTGGGAGAAAAATGCAAAATGGATTTACAATCAATGAGATCTGCTTTGAATGTTTTTTAAAACTTATTGAGCATTCTTAATTTTTCCAGAACCTGTTTTCTATGAACCTGTTTTGAGGTGTGTATGTATATATATATGTATATGTGTGTGTATATATGTATGTATATGTATTGCTGATCTTCATAGCTGTGGATTAGAGAATGTTGCAGATAATTGTTGTGCTTGGCTTGTGAATCAGAGGAGTGGTGGATGCTGCTGTTATAGCCCTTGCTTTTTTCTCTAATTCTAGGTAAAAATAATAACATAAGAGTAGCCATAGTGGGTCAGACCAGTGGTCCATCTAGACCAGTATTCTGTTTCCAAACAGTGGCCAAGCCGGGTCACAAGTACTTGGCAGAAACCCAAATCGTGGCAATACTCCATACTACAAATCCCAGGGCAAGCAGTTGCTTCCCATGTCTGTCTCAATAGCAGACTATGGACTTTTCCTTCAGGAATTTGTCCAAACCTTTTTTAAACCCAGATATGCTTACCGCTGTTACCACATCCTCTGGCAAAGAGTATTAGAGCTTAACTATTTGTTGAGTGAAAAAATATTTCCTCCTATTTGTTTTAAAGGCATTTCCATGTAACTTCCTCGAGTGTCCCTTAGTCTTTGTACTTTTGGAACGAGTTAAAAATTGATTTACTTCTACTCATTCTACACCACTCAGGATTTTTTAGACCTCAATCTTATCTCCCCTCATTCATCTCTTTTCCAAGCTGAAGAGCCCTAACCTCTTTAGCCTTTCCTCATACGAGAGGAGTTCCATCCCTTTTACCATTTCCGTCGCTCTTCCTTGAACCTTTTCTAATTCCGCTATATCTTTTTTGAGATATGGCGACTAGAAATGAGCATAATACTCAAGGTTCAGATGCACCATGGAGCAATACAAAGGCATTATAGTATAGTAAGTGATCACGGTTGTCAGATTAGGACATATGTAATACTCTATTTGTTAATTTATAACTTGGGAGGGGTCATTTACTAATTATTAGCATGTTCTATCTACCACAGGTCCCATAAAATGGGTCCTATCACAGATAGCATACACTATCCTTTTAATGAATGACAAAATGAATTAACAAAATTCAAAGTTTAAGCTGTCTTAACTGTTTGCTTTCTATTTTGTATTCAGATTCGCATCTAAAGCTGTGACAAATAAGGATAAGGTAACATGTTTTATTAATTTATTATTTATTTGTTGCATTTGTATCCCACATTTTCCCACCTATTTGGAGGCTCAATGTGGCTTACATTATGCCGTAGTGACAAATGCCATTTCCGGATCTGATAAATACAAAGTGGTATAGCAGTGAAATTCGTAAATGATAGAGTAGATTACAAGGTGGTATTACATTAAAGTTCATAGTTAGACAGTCAAATATAGAAAGTTCATTTCCGGCATGGGAAATAAAGTGGTACATAACGCGTTACGCGTGTCCGAGTAAGTGAGGTAGTCCGGTGTAGGGAGTTCTGCTTTGTTTTGTTTTGGTAGAATATCGTTGTCTAGTATTTAGGAATTTATGAAGCTTTACGTTTATTTTGAATCTTAAAATATGTCGAGCATTTTGTGTTGTGTGGGGTAATTCTATAATAGTGTACCTGTTTTTAAATAGTAAAAAGGTGCCTTTTTGGAGCCTGTTCTTTAAAGGAAAGTTGATGCTACTTTCCCGGATAGAATACTAGAGAAACAGGTCAAATATGTACCTATGATTTAGGCATGAGCACTTAGGCTAGCTATAGAGCTGGTGGAAATGTTTGCACCTAGATTGCCTCATGTGTATGCTCATCTTTAAAGTACATACCATCACGTTTAGTCGCCATCTAATATAATAAAACGCACCCTCAACGTTCTGAAGCCACGTTCTGTGAAGCCAGAAACTTGAAGCCCGAAGCCTCAGTTCTGTGAAGCCGGAAACTTGAAGCCTTGAAGCCTGAAGCCTTGAAGCCATCTGACGTCACTCCCAGGCTGAGGCTGAAGGGTTCAGCCTGCCGTCTCTGCCCCGCCCTCGCGAGAAAACAAACAAATCCGGAAGCGAAACGTCAGGGAAGGAGGCGGCGCTCCCGACGTCTAGCCTTCCCTTCGCTGTGTTCCGCCTTCAAAACAAGGCGGAACACAGCGAAGGGAAAGCTAGACGTCGGGAGCGCCGCCTCCTTCCCTGACGCTTCGCTGCACGAACCGCCACGGAGGTAAAGTTAAAAAGAATAAAAAAAAAAACAGGATGCATGGATGCGAAGGGGGGGGGGCATGGATGCGAAGGGGGGGGCATGGATGCGAAGGGGGGGGGGAGAAGAGGGCGGGCCAGGCTGGGACATGGGAGAGAGCGTAGCATGGATGCGAAGGGGGGGAGGGAACATGGAAGGGCGAGAGGGGACTTGCTGGAAAAGGATGAATGGAGGCGGCAGGGGACAGAGGAGCATGGATGGGCATGGATTGGGAGGGCAGGACTCAGGGAGAGAGGGAAATTGCTGGATAGGGAAAAATGGAGGGACCAGGTGACAGAGGAGCATGGATGGGCATGGATTGGAAGGGCAGGACTCAGGGAGAGGGGAATTGCTGGATAGGGATGAATGGAGGGGACAGATGGGCATGGATGGATATGGATTGCAGAGCAGGCCTCAGGCAGAGAGGGGAAATGCTGGATAGGGAAAAATGGAGGGGCCAGGTGACAGATGAGCATGGATGGGCATGGATTGGAAGGGCAGGACTCAGGGAGAGGGGAATTGCTGGATAGGGATGAATGGAGGGGACAGATGGGCATGGATGGATATGGATTGCAGAGCAGGCCTCAGGCAGAGAGGGGAAATGCAGGATAGGGATGAATGGAGGGGGCAGGTGACAGACAAACATGGATGGCCATGGATTGGGAGGGCAGGGCTCAGGGACAGAGGGGAATTGCTGGAAAAGGATGAATGGAGGGGGCAGGGGACAGATGGCCATGGATTGGGAGGGCACGGCTCACACTCTCTCTCTCATATACAATGTCTTTCTGACTCTCACTCTCACACACTCTGTCTCACACTGTATCACATTCACTCTCTATGTGCCACACAGTCACTCACACACTCGCTTGGTCTCATACACTCACTCAAACAGAGAATCTGTGTCTCACACACACTCTCTCGCCCACACACACACACTCTCACTCACACTGTGTCTCACATACACACTTGCACACACTCTCATTCTCACACACACACTCTCTCACAAACACACTCACACCCAGACTCACGCTCTCTCTCACACAATCACACTTTCACTCTGACTCACAAACAGACACTCTCACATACACTCTCCCAAACATACACACTCCGAGGAAAACCTTGCTAGCGCCCGTTTCATTTGTGTCAGAAACGGGCCTTTTTTACTAGTATTATAGAATAGCATGTATAGAATAGCATGTAGCAGAATACTGGCATTTACACATGTTTGTGCATATATTCATGCATTTATGTTTATGTTGATTGGGTCATTTACTATACCACCTTATAGAATAACCACCAAAGCGGTTTACATTTGTGTCAGTATTCTGGTCATTTACATACAGCCTTGGTCCAAAAAGTCAGCACCTCTATATAAAATTGCCTCAACGTTTAGATTCTTCCATTGAGGGGTTGATAAAATTTGTTTCTAGGTTAATCTACAGGTGGATATCATAGATGATCTGGATGATCTAACTCCATCTTCTGACACGGCCACAGAAGAATGCGATTCTCCTACCTCAACAGTTTATAAGAATGCTTTGTTGTTGATAGCACAACTTGGCATAGAAGGTCAAGGTAAAGATATTGGTTTTCTATGGTTAGCTAACCTTTGACATCTAGACCCCCCAGCCAAATAAGCAGAAGCTGGCTTCAGAAACCAGATCCAAGTATACAGCTACAAATGAGGTATCAGGCCATCCCTACTTGTTCTTTTAAACTTCTAGTAATCTGTGGGCAGCCACAATCAAGCACTTCGACAGCTGGAAAGCTAAGTGTTTTCAAAAAATAATTTAAAAAAGTAGCCTAAAAAATTATAATAGAATTGTGGATCAGGAGGTATTTTGCCTCTGATGAGTCCGCAGGCCTCCCTAAAGTTGATTCGTTAACCCAAGGAGTGCCTCAGCGGTTCTTTTGAAGCTTTTTCCTCCGTTTAGTACCCATTCTTGCATATATAGATACCCTATATTTAATTAGTTATTTGACCTTTTGGTATCCTACTAGCTATATTTAGGTATTAAGTGTGATATTCAGCATTTAACCACTTAAGCGACACTGCATATTCTTCCAAATAAAGATTATTTACCTATGTTGAATTTAGACAATGTGTTGAACATTGTGTCCCTAGAGAGGTGATGTGGGACCATCTCTGATGGAAGATTCCTGTGTTAAATCAAAAAGTAGCAAAGATCTGCTTTCTAAAATCTACAAAGTCGGTGCTTTAGTCTCAGTCAGTGAATGAACATTCAGCAGGAAGGAGGTTGATTAAAGTTATTCAGATAAACGTAGAGAAACAGAAAAAAATGTGAAATGAAATAAACTGTTGTTTTTCAGTTTCATTGTTGCCATGTTAGTCCATTTAGATACCAAAAATAAAGGTCAAAATAGTTTTCTTTTTTTTTTATTGTCTCCTTATTACCTACTAACTGAGTCTTTTCTTGTAATTCCCTGGGTACCTTGATTATATAATATGACATTTTTAGCCATTGGAGTTGTCATATATATTTATGAAAAACTGAGGAGTCCTTTTACTAAGGTGCGCTGAAAAATGGGCTGCGCTAGTGTAGGCGCATGTTTTGGGCATGCGCAGATCCATTGTTCAGCGCGCCTGTAAAAAAGGCCTTTTTAAAATTTGTGCCAGAAATGGACGTGCAGCAAAATAAAAATTGACGTGCGTCCATTTTGGGTCTGAGACCTTACCACCACCTATTGACTTAGCAATAAAGTCTCACACGGTAACCGTGAGGTAATTGTCTACGCACATAGAATGACAATTACTGCCTGGTTTCCGTCGCGCACAAGGAAAAAAATATTTTCCGGAGCGTGTACCGGATGTGCGTAAAAAATAAAATTACTGGCCGGGCAGTAACTCCGAATTGATGCACATTGGGCGTGTAGGCGCCTAAGCGGCTTAGTAAAAGGGCCCCTAAATGAGTGGGAAATTTTTGATGCTTGATTACTGTGGCTAAAAACATTTTGCCTATTTCTTTTGTTCATCATACAGATTCAGTAAGTCTTCTGAAAATCCAGAACATAGTTCATGAATATGAGCGACTGATAGAAAAGGAAAATGGCCGCTATGTGCTGCTCATGGGAAAACTAAGGAAGTTAGAAAACGATAAGAAAGAGTTTCAACAAATAATAGAAGAAACCAGAGAGAGTAAATCTAAGTTGGAGCACGAGAAAGTAGAATTGGAAAGTGACCTCAATAATCTTAGGTACAAAATCAAATATTTAGAAAATGTTCTGTTACCTTACAATTCTTATAGGTGATTGCATATTTATTTTTGTTTCTGTTTGCTAGAAAAGACTTTATTACAAAAATTGAACGTGCACTTTGTATGTTTTACAAGGGCCCGATTCCAACATATATGTAGGGACGTAATGGGGACAATTCTGTATATATTGCCAAAACTTAGGCCTCAAAATGCAGGCATAGCAGTGGGTGCTAAGTGCCATTTTGTGTCGGCATCTGCGTAGCCAGATTCCATTGCAGAATACTAGCATAAGTCAACATTTATGCACCAACGTTTAGGTGCAACCACTTATACCTGACCTATGGCAGGTGTAAATGTGCGTGCCTAAATGTTTACACTTAAGCACATAGCTTACAGTATTCTACAACCTTCACATGTAAATGTGTGGCCTGCCTACATGCCAGACACAAAGAAAAACAAACGTTTGCAAAAAGCAAACAGAAGCAACAACAGCAAAGGTGTCAAAACAGTCCCAAAGCAAGTGATGTGATGCATAAACTTTATTGGTAGGTAGCAAGACAGACTGCCTGTATCCCACCTATGTGCACGCCCTTGCAGATACATGCTATAATGCTTTGGTACTACCTTATAGAATAGTGCCTAAGTTAAGTTACGTGCATAACTGTAAATATGGGCACCATGTGACATGTAACTTCATGTATTTCACCTAATTGTGTGCCAATTGGGCGCACATTTCTGTGCAACATATTATAGAATTAGGAGGATTGTGGCTGAAGCAGAGGCAGCATTGTGATTTACACACACATATTATTTGCCCTCTATCGGAGCTGGTTTTGACTATTATATATCTTATTCTTATTTAGCTACTTTCTACTGAAACTCTTTGCCACTGGATTTAAGACTTGAAAATTCCTATGTTCTATTTCGAAAACATTTTAAGACTTTTTTTATTTAAGGAATATTTGCTTGTTTAAATATTTGTTGTTTAGTTTTTTTGTCTGTAATTTGTATTATCGGATACTGTGTATGTACATTTGAGTAGAATTATTCATTATGTACATTGCTTTGGACCTATAAGGAATTTGGCAGTCAAATACCAGATTAGATTAGATTATACCTACTATTACTATATATTTCTATAGTACTACAAAACATATGTAGTACTTTACACAAACACGTAAAAGATAGTCCCTGCTCAACAGAGCTTACATCATTGATTCACTCTCCCTTTCAAAAGTAGCACTCTCTTTGCTTCTTTATGCATGCAGCAAATGTTAATATCCTGTTAGTTTTGCCTACATTTAGCTCATTCTTTTTAGTTGTAGCTCAAGGTGAGTTACAGTCAGATACACTAGGTATTTCCTTATATCCAGAAGGCTTGCATTTGTTTGTACCTGTGGCTCTGGAAAGTTAAGTGACTTGCCCCAGTTCACAAGGACCATCAGTGGGATTTCAACCCTGGCTTCCTGGGTTCTCAGCCCACCACTCTTAACTACTAGACTACTTCAGCGAGGGAACACAAAAATTCAAATTTAAACAGAGTAAGTGTTACTGACAAGCTAATAAACATTAAATAAATGTAATGCAAGTAGTTTACTGCAAGCCCCATTATTATTAATAAGGCCTATTTTCAAACTACGGGAGTAATTATATAAGGGGACGCCTGGGTAAAAAGTCCAACGAGGTGCTTAGTTTAAGCCTATTTTATAAAAGTGACATGATGGATATGATGGCGCTGTAGGGGTGGGAAGTACCGCTGGGCTACTGCAGTAGCCTAGCGGTACTTCGTGTTTAGCGAGTGGTAAGCCCTTAGTAAAAGGTGCCCTAAAAGAATAACAATCACCAACAGTGGCAAAGAATTCACTAAAGAAGAATGCTTCAACAGTTTACGAAACTTCATGTAGTCAGTAACATATCTGAGTGACTTTGGTAGGGAATTCCATTTCCTAGTAGCTTGGTATGTGAAGCTTGCATCATGAATAGGTCAGTAACAAAGATTTTTACAACATGGAAAATGGAGTCTGTTGACATCAGGTGAGCATTACATAAAGGTAATTCGAACAAGTATGCATAGTTTAAAGGTAACTCTTGCATTTATTGAAAGCCAATGTAGTTTGATTATAAGTGGAGCTGACTTGGTGAATTGAGGGGTTTTATATACAAGACGAACCGCAGTATTCTGAGCTGTTTTGTTTTATTGATGAGAGACTTTTAGGCCTCAGTAAAAAGCATTACAGTAATCAAATTTGGATAGCACTAAAGACTGAACTAAAGAGAGAAAAAATGAGTTAAGAAAGAAAGGCCTCAGTCTCCACATAGAATTAAAGACACTAGAAATCACCACAGAAACATGAGGCTCATATGATAGGTATTGGTCAATAGTTATTCCTAAGATTTTCATGATGATTGAAAAAGGAACATGCCAGTTGACTTAGCTAACTATTTTTAAATTTTAGGTTTACCTTGAAACAAGAGGAAGAAAAAAGGAAGAGTTCAGAATTGCTATATGAAAAGGGGAAAGATCAACTACGAAAGAAGGAGGATCAATGTTGTAAGGAAATGGAAGAGAAACAACAGCTTGAGCTCACTCTGAGGAACTTGGAGATGGAGCAGAGGGCAATGAGAAACAACATGAAACAGGTTTGAGGATATTACATCCTTACAGACAATGCTGAAAGGGAATTGTGTGGAATATGATTGCATTAGGGGAGACATTTTACTATTCTCTAGATCAAAATGACATTAATCAAAATAATTGTAATATTAATTAGCTAATCAGATGCTTGTAATTCAGGGACCTTTTTATAAAAGGGAGCTAAACATTTACCCTCAAATTCTTTAAAGGATACTAAAAACTGGGCATGCAGGGGTCATTTACATGCGAAACCAAATTAGCTAATTGGCACTAAATTGGCATTAAGTACTAATAATTGAACTCCCTAAATCTTCGTTCTTTACTTACTCGAATTCCGAGTATTACCATCAGTGTGGATTACAGGAAATGTCAGTTTTGAGTTTTACACAAGGCCTTCTTCACTTGTGCCCAGCTTTTTAGATTGAGAGTGGTAGATTTGCCTCTTTGCCAAAATGTAAGTTGAAAGATAACACTTCATGCCTTTTGGTCTTGCCCATGGGTACTTTTTGGAAGTCTTTGAATTTTTACTTAGATTGAATACTTCACTCTCCGATACCTTTCTCTCCCATGGGGTTCCTATTGCTATTTTGAGGTATTTGCGCTGCATGGTAGAGGAGGCCAACTGCTTCTTCATAAAGGAGGGATCATAGGTTAGAAAAAAATCATTTTAGGAGTACAGACTGAGGTGGATTTGGCTTATTGGGCCTGTCACAGCAAATTGCATTCTTTAATGTTGTTGGAAACAAAAAACTAAAAAGTCCTTCAAGCCTAAAAAGGAGTTCTATTGGTTTGAGAGAAATACATCTAATCACTTTCGTCTAGGGCCCATAGTGAAATGCTGAACACGCTCTGATCAATTACTTGGATCTCATAGTGCACTTTTCCCCATTTTCTTTTCTTTTTAGGTGTATATTTTGACTTACTTTATCTCAGAAGGTCTTAAGAACCCAGGCCCTCTGATTCACTTCTTGCTGCTACACTAAGGGATGGTTGGGGTTGGTTGGGATATAATTTGGAAAACTTATAACTGTCTGTTTGATTTGTATTCATTGTTTACTTGTCATCAATAAAAAGATTTAACCATAAGTACTAATAATTGGCATCAAGCACTAATTGACACCAATTTGTAGTTACATCTGTACATTAATTTATTTATTTGTAGCATTTGTATCCCACATTTTCCCACCTATTTGCAGGCTCAATGTGGCTTACAATTGTTCTGTAATGGTGATCACAAATTCCAGAAAAGAGAAATACATAGTTAAAATATGGAGGTGACAGAGTGGAATTAGGTAGTCAAATAAACAAAGTTCATTTTCGTAATAAGAAATAAAAAGTAATTGGATTTGGATAAAACTTCAATCGTAGTAGATTAGCTTGAACAATCAGGAATAAAGAGTTACGTTTTGTGTAGTTCTGGTGTAAATTTTGTTACTGGTATTTAGAATGGATCTTTGTGGTATGCCTTATTGAATAGGTTAGGTTTCAGTAATTTTCGGAAATTATTTATGTTGTGTGTTGTTTTTATTGATTTTGGTAATTCATTCCATATTTGCGTGCTTCTATAAGAGAAACTGGATGCATATGTTGGTTTATATTTTAGTCGTTTACAGTTGGGGTAGTGGAGATTCAGGAACATACGTGATAATCTAGTAGAATTCCTGGTTGGTAGGTCTGTAAGGCCTGACATATACTCCGGAGCTTCACCGTGTATGATCTTATGAACCAGAGTGCAGACCTTGAACGTAATACATGACTTACGCCCCTATTCTATAAATGTAGTGCTAATTTCCATGCCGTGCAATTCCAATGGGGTGTGAATGTGGGAGGCGCATGCCAATCAGTTGGGCGCTATGTTATAGAATACTGTCAGTTATGCATGTAACTGCCAGTATTTGGGTGTGATCATTTTGCAGACTTACACTAGTATTCTATAACGGCAACTTGCATGATTTTGATATTAGTGCTTAGTGCCCACATTTTTGATGCTTAAGTTTTAGCACCCTTTCTTGAATTGAGCCCTTTTAGTGCATGAATCAGTACGTTCTCCTTTCTATTTATTTAAATGTGCTCATTAACATCTTACCCAACTATCCAAAGTGGTCCTGCCGATTCTACCCTGAGAAAGAGGATAGGAATTGTACTCCAAGTATCTTCCAATCCTAAAAGAGAGAAGAACTTTGCTGCAGCCTGTATTTAGGATCTCGATCACATTTCTGATGAAAGAAAAGGGCAGTATGGTTTCCCAAGATATCTTAATCCCCTTCTAACAAAAGAAGACTGGCTATGTTTCCTGAATTTGGAGGATGCTTACAAATGCATAGTCACATCCATGTCACGGGAAGCATCTCAGATTTTATAAGTGAAATCAAATGACAGCTCTGTGAATTCCAAAGCGCTACCTACACAATGCGAGCACTTCAAAAAATAAATTTTTAATATAAAGAGGAGGCTATCAGTGTAATATTAGCGAGTCATACAACCAGCCCACCTCCCCTGTAGAATTGTACACTCAGTTTTATCTTTGAGCTTTGCTAAATGGAACTGGAGCTTTGAGTGGCAGCTGACAGTGTGGTTGCCTGGTTGCTTGGCAACTGGTTCAAACATACTAAGTTTCCATAGATGTCAAACTTGGGAAGCTGCTTTGACTCTGCAGGAGGCAGTCATGTGACCTCCTTTGTGTGCATGATTGTGCCTGTGTTATAAGAGAACTTCAGTTTATAGGTTAGTGGCTTAATGTTCTCTACTTCCTGTATCCTTGTTTTTCTGCCCCTGCTAACTGATTTTCAGTTATTGTCTTTGATAGCCTGGAACTGCAGAAGCAGTTTTATAGAGTGCTCTTAATGTGATCTTGAAATGTCTTTGAAGATTAACCTGAATACTCACCTTCTTTTGGTGCATTGTTTCCAAATGGGTTAGTTTTGCGCATACCATGGTAGTAATGAGTTTCACCCCTAAGCCATGGTATATGGAGTATGACTGCTAACGTTTGCTGTAGTACTTGTATGGTGCCAAAAGCTAGAGTTCATAGGTTGTCTATACACGTGATTCCTTATCAAGATGTGCCTGAAACTTCCTTTGATCTGTGGCACCCAAAATGATGAGAAACCATTTTCTGCCACATTTTCTTGTCTCCAACTGTGTTTCTTGGTATTTGAGGATCTTCTCTCAATCCACATGATTAACAGAATAAATGCTTGGCACTTTTACCTCTATTATCAAGTGTTTTTCTCCTTCACCACTATGTCTGGATTTATTGTATCTGTTGAAATGGGAATGTCCCAAGTGATCATAACCTTTTCATTCTCCATAATTCATTTTGGGTTGTGATGTTGGTGCTTTTCCAGTACAGTAACGTTGCAATGTTTACAGAATTTCCAGTGGTTGAGATGTACTACCTTATTGTTCTTTTTTATACTGTAATTTTCTGGCACCAGAACTTTGAACACAAAAAAAGAAACAGGTGGAAAAACAACTTCAAGAGATCAATCCAAGACAAGGGGTGAGATGCTCCAGAAAAACTTTATTAGGGACCCAACACGGTCCGTGTTTCGGTTTTTAAAAAAACCTTCATCAGGGGTCACATCATCACTTTGTATTTGTTTACACCGGAATCTTTTAAGGCACTGCCTATCCAATTGTGAAGCGCTGCGTACGACTGGTAGCGCTATAGAAATGATTTGTAGTAGCAATAATTGAATCAGCTTTAATCTCGTCTCGTTACAGATGGACCAACATTTAAAAAAAAAAAAAAAACCCGACAATGTAGATGCAGCAGCTCAAGTTTGCTTGCTTGGTTTTGAGTAAACGGGGATGACGGCTGCGCTGGGAAGGGGAAACTCAGACAGTCCTACATTGTAAGCAAGGAAGCCAGTTAGGACTGTCTGAGTTTCCCCTTCCCAGCGCAGCCGTCATCCCCGTTTACTCAAAACAAAGCAAGCAAACCTGAGCTGCTGCATCCACATTGTCGGTTTTTTTTTTTTTTTTAATGTTGGTCCATCTGTAACGAGACGAGACTAAAGCTGATTCAATTATTGCTACTACAAATCATTTCTATAGCGCTACCAGTCGTACGCAGTGCTTCACAATTGGATAGGCAGTGCCTTAAAAGATTCCGGTGTAAACAAATACAAAGTGATGATGTGACCCCTGATGAAGGTTTTTTTAAAAACCGAAACACGGACCGTGTTGGGTCCCTAATAAAGTTTTTCTGGAGCATCTCACCCCTTGTCTTGGATTGATCTCTTGAAGTTGTTTTTCCACCTGTTTCTTTTTTTGTGTTGGACTTTTGTGGAAATTTTGGACCTTTTTTGTTTCACCAGAACTTTGAAGCCATCTATGAGATGAGTAGCAATTTCCAACATTTTCATATAGAATCTACAGATGTCTGTTATATACATTTTATCTGTGCTTCCTGTGAACCATCTTGTCCATAAGAAAGAATACGTGACATATAACAATACAGAAGAATTGGACTAAACAGGATCCACATATGCCAGCTGGCATAGGCCGGAGTCCTACAATGTTACAGATATAGCTCAGGACAGTGGATTTCTTGCTAACTACTCTGTTATCGCCCAGAGTTCTCTCTCTGGCTAATGTAAGCCACATTGAGCCTGCTTGATTGTGGGGATAATGTGGGGTATAAATACACTACTACTAATAATAATAATAATATCTATCTATCACTCATTTTTAGGTTTCACTTCACTCTCCTTCCTTTCTGAGAAAAACTCATAGTATTGTTGCACAGGAATGCTAAATTATGTTTCCTTCAGATTTTTCTAACTCCTTTTCATTTTGGGGTCTGTCATCTTTCCTCTCTCCCACTAGCCTTTGGTGATCATTGCCTCTCCATCTTCAGCAGCCCTCTATCACCATCCCATGTTCTCCTGTAGCCTGAATCTTTTTCTTCCTTACATTCCCACCAGCCCTCTCCTCTGCTTTGAAATGAAACAGCAGTGCAAGCTATGGGGATTTGAAGAAAAGACCACACTCCTTTGTCCTTTTTCATACTAAGCACATGTTCTTCCAATGTGAACAGGAAACAGATAGCTAAGCAGCATGTTGGCAGCGCTTCTACAACTGCATGTAGATAGAACACAGTTGTATAGCTGTAGTGTGTGTTTTTGATGGACAGCAGGGTCCTATGGCCACACAGGTGGATGATGTCACTGGGATGGAGCCAAGTTGGGTACCCTCTATGAGCTCAGAAAATCTAAAAAAGCTTTGTGACTCTGTGTTAGTGTTTCCATGTTCCAGCAGAGTTCAGCCTTGTTTGGAAGGATGTTCTCCGAGGACAAGCAGGCTGAATATTCTCACGTATGGGTCGTCGTCCATGATGGCCCAGGAGACCGAAAGAAACTTCAAAAGCAAAGGAATCCTCTGGAACATTCCGTCGCATGGGCTGACTCATTGCGCATGCGTGAACGGCTTCCCGCGACGCGAACGTGCACTACTCAGTTCTTTTCAATCCACGACTAGGAAAGTTTTTTTCACGTTCCCTTTTCGGCTCAGGAGAACCGTTTTTTGGTGTTCATCACCCAATTTTATCCCTTTTTTCTCTTTATTTTCAATCTCGTTTAGTCAAAAATAAGAAAAAAAAAAACCCAAAAAAACTTTTTTCCTTTATTTTCTAGTTTTCTTCTTCCCCTTTAAAGTTTCCTTAATTTTTTGACACGGCCGCCTTTAGGCTGCTCGGTTGGGCTATTTTTACTTTTTTGTGCCTTTTTATTTGGCACCATCGAGCCATTTCAATTTGCTGCCGCCGCCGTTTTTCCCTCCATGTCATCGAGGACACCCAGCGACTTCAAGCGTTGCACTCGGTGCAACCGGACCATCTCGGGAACCGACCCCCACGCGTGGTGTCTTCAGTGCCTGGGAGCCGACCATCTACCAGCTGCCTGTAAGCTGTGTAATTTGATGAAAAAACGGACCCAGGTGGCTCGGGAGGCTCAACGCGAGAAACTTTTTCTGACTGGTCCGGTCCTTCGACATCGGTACCGAGGTCGGCGGCATCGACGTCGAAGGGAAGCATCAACGTTGAGAGTTCAGGTAATGGCTGCTGAAAGACCACAACGCGCTGAGAGCAGCGAGGCATCAAGCGGGTCTCCACCTGTCTCAAGGCCTACTGTTATGCAGGCCCCCTGGGACCGACCTTCGTCGGATCCGGCCCCGAGGAGGTGTGAGGATTCCACATCCTCCTCATTGGTACCAAGGAGTCTCGGTGATGGGCGTCAAGCGAAGGTGAAGAAGCACCGTCATCGATCTCCTTCCATGCACGGTACCGAGAGCTCCGGGGAGCCGAGGGCGTCGGCACCCGAGAAGCATCGGCGCCGGGAGGACCGCTCACCCTCCATACAAGAGGTGCCGATGCGTCGGTTATCTGGCAGCCTAGTACCGGCTCTCGAGCCCCCTCAGCTTCTAGCACCGACTCCTGCACTGGCCTCCCCCAGCCTTTTCCGATGGAAGCTCTCGACGAGCGCATCAGGGCCCTTCTTCCAGAGCTCCTGGAGGGGTTGCTTCGCCAATCTGCCTCAGTGTCTGGGGTGCTTGCACCTTCCTTACCGACTGTGGAAGTGGCATCTGGGCCATCACCTGTGAGGCGGTACCAGTGTCGGCTGCCACCCGTGTTGATTCCCCCTCGACGTCGATGGAGGAAGCTTCGCCGCAGTCCAGGCAGGAGTCAACTTCTCAACACCCTCCTTGAGGTCGTCGATCCTCGACGTCGAGACAGGCTCGGGTTCGGGCTGCTCTTAGGGAGCTTTTGTCCGATACCGATGAGCGCTCGTGGGAAGAGGAGGAAGACCACAGATACTTTTCGGAGGAAGAGTCGTGTGGGTTTCTCTCTGATCCTACTCTGCCAATTGACAGTAGAATGTCTCCACCTGAGAGTCTCTCTTTTTCATCTTTTGTTCGGGAAATGTCTAAGGACATTCCATTTCCTATGGAGGTTGTGGATGAGCCCAGGGCCGAGTTGCTCGAGGTCTTGGATTATCCTTCTCCACCTGCTGAGGTTGCTACGGCCCACTTGCATAATACACTGAGGGAAGTGCTTATGCGGAATTGGTCATGCCCTATTTCTAACCCAGTGGTCCCCAAAAAATCCAAGTCCCAGTACAGAGTCCATGGAGAGCCTGTAATGGTGAAGGCCCAACTTCCTCACGATTCCATGGTGGTGGACTCTGCTCTCAGAAGAGCCAAGAGTACTAGAGACTATGGCTCGGCGCCCCCAGGCAGAGAGTCTAGGACCTTGGATTCTTTTGGGAGGAGAACGTATCAGGCCGCTATGCTCGCCGCCAAAATCCAAACTTACCAGCTCTACATGAGCATCCACTTGTGGAACTCGGTGAAGCAACTGTCCAGTTTAGTTGAAGCACTTCCTCCGGAGCTTGCTGAACGTTTTCACCTGGTGGTCAGGCAGCAGAAGGCGTGTTGCAAATTCCTGGCCAGGGGTACTTACGACACTTTTGATGTGGCATCCCGAGTAGCTGCTCAAGGTATAGTGATGCGCAGACTCTCATGCCTGCGTGTCTCTGACCTGGATCATAAGACCCAGCAGCGAATGGCAGATGTTCCTTGTGGGGGGGGGGGGGGGGATAATCTTTTTGGAGGAAAAGTAGAGGACATAGTCGATCAGATCAAAAAGTATCATGATGCCATGGATTCTCTCTCCCGCCGGACATCTGCTACCGCCTCCTCTTCTAGGCAGTTTTTTGGAGGGAAGAGGAGTGCTCCCTATTCCTATAACAGGCGTAGGTACACGCCTGCTTCTCGGCAACCGGTTCAGGCTCAGTCCCAGCATGCGCGTTCCTGTCAATGCGTGTGCCTAAGGCCCCTAGGGCTCCCCAACAAAAGCAAGGGACGGACTTTTGACTGGCTGCAGTGCAGCATAGCCTCAGAAAAAGTGTCCGTGCCGGACGGCTTGACGGTTAGGAGGAGGTTGATATTTTTTCACCAAAGCTGGCCTGTTATAACCTCCGACCAGTGGGTTCTTCAAATAGTCCTGTTAGGATACACTCTCAATCTGGTATCCAGGCCTCCAAATTGCCCACTGGGAGCTCAGTCCTTCATCTCCCAGCACAAGCAGGTACTTGCAGAGGAACTCTCCGCCCTTCTCAGCGCCAATGCGGTCGAACCCGTTCCACCAGGGGAAGAGGGGCTGGGATTCTATTCCAGGTACTTCCTTGTGCAAAAGAAAACAGACCTAAGGGCCCTGAACAAATTCCTTGTCCGAGAAAAGTTCAGGATGGTTTCCCTGGGCACCCTTCTTCCCATGATTCAGGAAAACGATTGGCTATGCTCTCTGGACTTAAAGGATAAAGGATGCCTATACTCACATCTCGATACTCCCAGCTCACAGGAAGTATCTTCGGTTTTGGTTGGGAACTCTGCACTTTCAGTACTGTGTACTGCCCTTTGGCCTGGCGTCTGCACCCAGGGTCTTCACAAAGTGTCTGGCAGTTGTCATAGCATCGCTACGCAGACTGGGAGCGCATGTGTTCCCTTATCTCAACGATTGGTTGGTGAAGAGCACCTCAGAGGCAGGAGCTCTACAGTCCATGCAGATGACTATTCAACTGCTGGAGCTACTGGGGTTTGTAACAAAATTATCCCATCTTGTCCCGGTTCAGAAATTGGAGTTCATTGGAGTTCTGTTTGACACACGCACATCTCGAGCTTATCTTCCCCAGGCAAGGGCAGACAATCTCCTGGCCCTTGTGTCCTTGGCTCGAGCGTCTCAACAGATCACAGCTCGGCAGATGTTGAGACTTTTAGGGCACATGGCCTCCACGGTTCATGTGACTCCCATGGCACGCCTACATATGAGTTCAACTCAATGGACCCTAGCTTCTCAGTGGTGCCAGGCCCCACAGGGTGTCTAGAGGATGTAATCCATCTCTCCACAGCATTTTGCAGTTCCCTTCAGTGGTGGACCATTCGATCCAATCTGACCTTGGAACGTCCATTCCAAATTCCTCAGCCGCAGAAAGTACTGACGACGGATGCATTCCTCCTAGGGTGGGGAGCTCATGTAGATGGACTTCACACTCAAGGAGCTTGGTCCTTTCAGGAAAAGGGTCGTCTGATCAACCTCCTGGAATTACGAGCGATCTGGAATGCTCTCAAGGCTTTCAGAGATCGGCTGTCCAATTAAATCATTTCAATTCAGACAGACAACTAGGTTGCGATGTATTACACCAACACGCAGGGGGGCACTGGATCTTGCCCTCTGTGTCAGGAAGCCGTCAAGATGTGGCTTTGGGCGCACCATCACGGCATGCTTCTCCAAGCCACATATCTGGCAGGCGTCAAAAACAGTCTGGCCAACAGGTTGAGCAGGATCATGCAACCTCACGAGTGGTCGCTAAATATGGGCGTTTTCCACAAGATCTTCCGAGTGCGGGGCACCCCCTCGGTGGATCTTTTTGCCACTCAGATCATTCACAAGATCCCTCAGTTCTGTTCCAAACTTCAGGCCCACGACAGACTAGCATCAGATGCTTTTCTCCTTCATTGAGGGACAGGCCTTCTGTATGCGTATCCTCCCATACCTCTAGTAGGGAAGACGTTGCTGAAACTCAAGCAAGACTGTGGAACCATGATTCTGATTGCTCCCTTCTGGCCACGTCAGATTTGGTTCCCTCTTCTTCTGGAGTTGTCCTCTGAGGAACCGTGGAGATTGGAGTGTTTTCCAACCCTCATCACCTAGTCTCTGGCTTTCATGGCCTGGATGTTGAGAGCTTAGAATTCGCCTCCTTGGGTCTTTTAGAGGGGTTCTCCTGAGTTTTGCTTGCTTCCAGGAAAGATTCCACGAAGAGGTGTTACTCTTTCAAATGGAGGAGGTTTGCCTTCTGGTGTGTCAGCAAGGCCCTAGATCCTCTTTTTTGTCTTACACAGACCCTGCTTGAATACCTTCTACACTTGTCGGCATCTGGTCTCAAGACCAATTTCCTAAAGGTTCACCTTAGTGCAATTAGTGCTTATCATTGCCTTCTAGAGGGTAAGCCTATTTCTGGACAACCTTTAGTCATCAGATGCTTTTCTCCTTCATTGGGGGATAGGCCTTCTGTATGCTTATCCTCCCATTCCTCTAGTGGGGAAGACTTTGTTGAAACTCAAGCAAGACCGTGGAACCATGATTCTGATTGCAACTTTTTGACCCGTCATATCTGGTTCCCTCTTCTTCTGGAGTTATCCTCCGAAGAACCGTGGAGATTGGAGTGTTGTCCGACCCTCAGAACGAGGGGTCACGTCTGCAACCCAACCTCCAGTCTCTGGCTCTCACGGCCTGGATGTTGAGAGCTTAGAGGTTGCCTCTTTAGGTCTATCGGAGGGTGTCTCCCGAGTCTTGTTTGCTTCCAGGAAAGATTCCACAAAAAAATGTTATTCTTTCAAATGGAGGAGGTTTGCCGTCTGGTGTGACAGCAGAGCCCTAGATCCCTTTTCTTGTCCTACACGGACCCTGACTGAATAACTTCTACACCTATCAGAGTCTGGTCTCAAGACCAATTCCGTAAGGGTTCACCTTAGTACAATCAGTGCTTACCATCAACGTGTAGAAGGTCAGCCTATCTCTGGACAGCCTTTAGTTGTTCGTTTCATAAGAGGTTTGCTTTTGTCAGAGTCCCCAGTCAGACCTCCACCAGTGTCATGGGATCTCAACGTCGTTCTCAACCAGCTGATGAAAGCTCCTTTTGAGCCACTGAATTCCTGCCATCTGAAGTATTTGACCTGGAAGGTCATTTTCTTGGTGGCTGTTACTTCAGCTCGTAGAGTCAGTGAGCTCCAAGCCCTGGTAGTACATGCACCTTATATTAAATTTCATCATAATAGAGTAGTCCTCCACACTCACCCTAAGTTCTTGCCGAAGGTGGTGTCTGAGTTCCATCTGAACCAGTCAATTGTGTTGCCAACATTCTTTCCCCGTCCTCATACCCGCCGTGTTGAACACAAGTTGCACACCTTGGACAGTAAGAAAGCATTGGCCTTTTACGTGGAGCGGACAAAGCCCTATCGACAGTCCGCCCAGCTGTTTGTTTCTTTTGATCCCAACAGGATGGGAGTTGCCATCGGAAACCGCACAATCTCCAATTGGCTAGCAGATTGCATTTCCTTCACTTATGCCCAAGCTGGGCTGACTCTAGAGGGCCATGTCATGGCTCATAATGTTAGAGCCATGGCTGCGTCAGTGGCTCACTTAAAGTCAGCCTCCATTGAAGAGATTTGCAAGGCTGCAACATGGTCATCAGTCCACACATTCACATCTCACTACTGTCTTCAGCAGGATACCCGACGCAACAGTCGGTTTGGTCAGTCGGTGCTGCAGAATCTGTTCGGGGTTTAGAATCCAACTCCACCCTCCTAGGGCCATTTTTGTTCTGTTCCAGGCTGCACTCTCACTTAGTTATGTTTCTTTTCAGGTCAGTCTCTGTTATGTCCTCGCTGTTGCGAGGCCCAATTGACCAATGTTCATTGTTTTGAGTGAGCCTGGGGGCTAGGGATACCCCATCAGTGAGAATATTGAGCCTGCTTGTCCTCGGAGAAAATGAAGATACATACCTGTAGTAGGTATTCTCCAGGGACAGCAGGCTGAATATTCTCACACAACCTCCCTCCTCCCCATTGGAGTTGTTCCAGTTATATATTTTGGTTTTTATTAAACTGAGTAGTGCATGTTTGTGTCGCGGGCAGGAAGACGTTCACGCATGCGCAGTGAGTCGGCCCGCATGACGGAACATTCCAGAAGATTCCTTTGCTTTTGAAGTTTCTTCCGGTCTCCTGGGCCGTCGTGGACGACGACCCCTACATGATACTATTCAGCCTCCTGTCCTCGGAGAATACCTACTACAGGTATGTATCTTCATTGAATTAGTGGCTATAGAATCCTGCTGTCCATGGAGACACCTGTTATACGTTTGTAACTATGTTTTCTCCATGGACAAGCAGGATCTCTGCATGCACACAAGCAGAGCAGTGGCGTAGCCACAGGTGGGCCAGGGCCCACCCACTTTGGACTCAGGCCCATCCAAAATTGTGACACTCCTGCTATGGCTGGTGGGGATCTCCAAGCCTTGCCAGCTGAAGATTTTCTTTCCTTAGGCATCCAGTGCTCTTTCAAATGTCAGCTAGCAGCTCTTTTCTTGAGCTGATGCTGAGACCAGCCCTTCTGCACATGCTCAGTTTTCACACATGCAAAAGCACTGAGCATGCATGGCCTGCCGGCAGCAGCATCAGTTTGAGACGAATGCTGGCTGCTCGAGGAGGAAGAGGAAATCTTCAGCTGGCAGGGTTTGGGAATCCCCACCAGTTCAAGTATTTGAGGTTTGTGGGCAGGGAGGGCTGGATGGGGGCTGAATTCCATGCCCGCCCACCTTGGGCTCAGGCCCACCCAAAATTGGTCATCTGGCTACGCCCCTGAAGCAAAGTCTCCCAAGCTGTGGTTTGCATTAATCTTAACAGATCCATCTAGTGCTCACAAGTTGTTTTATACTGCACAGAGGAGGTAGGTTGAAGAATAAGACACACACACTGTTGTGTATTGCCAGTCCAAAAGCACTGTCCGCTTTAGCACTCTGATGTAAGCAGCAGTGCTTTGTGAATGTATATGCTGATGACCAGGTTGCTGCTTTGCAAATGTCCTCCATGGAGGTGAAGTGCAGTTGTGCTGCTGTTGTCGCCATATCCCTCACAGTTGCAGAGGGGCTGGCATTTTTCTGCTGATAGCAAAAAGAAGTGACAGTTTACAATCCAAGATTGAGTTCTCTTCTTTACTGGTCAAACACCAAGAAGAATTGCAATGAATTATTTTCCTTCACTGTTCTTTGTAAATGTATTATGATAGCACTATTACAGTCTAAAGTATGAGGTGAAGGATAGAAGATTGGTAAATTTATTAGTTGGTTAATATAAACATTTGAAACTACCTTTGGGAGGAACTTCAGATGTGTTTGTATCACTATTTGTTTTTTTGTATATCTCAATGTAAGAATGATAATACACTAAAATCTGTATCTCACTGACCCTGAATGCCAAGGTTATCAGTATAAGAAATATTGTCTTCCATGTTGATTGAGTAATTACAGTATGTAATATGGAAATGAATACTAGACACAAAAGGTAACAATTTATAGTTGTTAAACAACAAAACAAATATATATTCAAATTCTGGTGTCATCTTAGTAACAGCAGCACAAAATCTCTCCACTGCCAGATACTGTGGGGCAACACAAAAGCCTGTAAATATGCTACTCGGAAACTATATAGCAAACAGAACCTGTGGACAGCAGACCTGCAACATTTTCAGTTGGGGGGCTGGTGGCAGAAATTATTATTCCATATCATCAAGCTGATCAATCCATAGACTGGTGGGTTGTGTCCATCTACCAGCAGGTGGAGATAGAGAGCAAACTTTTGCCTCCCTATATGTGGTCATGTGCTGCCGGAAACTCCCCAGTATGTTCTCTATCTCAGCAGGTGGTGGTCACACACAGCAGCAGCTCTGGCTAGGCCTCCAAGCCTAATTTTTAGGTTTTGTTGAGTGCCTGGGGTTGAGGGCTCTTTTGAGCAAGTGCAAACCTGGTGGTACCAGGTCCCTCCTTTTCTCCCCCCTCCCGCTGGCTCCGTTTAAAAAAAAAAAAAAATTTTAAACGTCCTTAAAGGCGTTTATTTCGACGTTTATTTAAACGTTCATTGCAGCTACTCACTGGGACACCAGTTCGTTACAGCTCGGAGCGGACAGCAGGTAATTTTTTATAGCGGGCAGGGGGTTCCCCGATTCTTCTCCTCGTGGCATATGGCGTCGGAGGGCGAGGGCGCAAAGGGTCGCTCCCCGGATCGCTTGAGCGCTTCTAGAGGGGATGCGGGGGTCTTACAGCCTGATTCGCCCTTGTTGGGTGACAGTTTCGTGACCGATGAATGTCCCGGTCCTTCCTCCGGCGTGGCGGTTTTTCCCGCCATAAACGCCCATCCCCCGCTCCTCGCCTCCGCCATCTTGGCCGGCCACGCGGCTCGGACGGCTTCTTCGTGGGCCGCCCTTGAGGTTGGAGACATTAATGCCATGAACGCCCTTAATTTGGGCGACGGCACAAAGCGGCTAAAGTTAAGCGCCGTTCTTCCCGCGCGGCTCCTTCGCGGAGTGTCGCGCCGGACGCCATTTTGGATGCGCAGCATGTCTCTCCCCCGCTCTTGCGAGCGCCGGTTGAGGGTGCGTCTAGGGCTGTTGCCCAGGCTGCGGAAGTGCACAGTCTGGGGGGTTTCTCCCCCGAGTTTGTTTTGCTGCTGCATCTGGCTTTCCTCATGCAAAACGCTGCCCCTGCTCCCTCGTCTGGTAAAGAGGTTGAGGTTCCCAGAGGTAAACGCCCTCGGGTTGATTCCCAGGCCTTGGAGGACTTTGTCTCCTCCGATGTAGATGAGGGCAGCGTGTCTGAGGTCTCCCAACGGTCCTTTGCGGATTCCTTGGAGGAGACGGATCCCCGCTCGGATGGAGCGGATGACCCCTCTGCAGCGGCTCTTTAGCTCAGAGGATTTGCCCAACCTGTTAGTGCAGGCCATGGGCATTTTGAAGATTTCCTCTCCGGAGGACGTCTCTCCCTCAGCCCCTGTTGGCTCTGCCATTATGCTGGGGACGAAGCGCCCGCCTAGAACCTTCCACATGCATGATGCCATGCACTCCTTAATTTCGGCTCAATGGGATGTCCCGGAAGCGAGCCTTAAAGTGGCTAGGGCTATGTCCCGCCGCTATCCTTTGCCTGAAGGTGAACGTGAGGCCTTTCTGTGGCCTACCGTGGATTCTTTAATCACTGCGGTGACTAAGAAAACGGCGTTACCAGTGGAAGGTGGCACGGCCCTAAAGGACGCCCAAGACAGAGGATTGGAGGCGGCCTTAAGGTCGTCCTTTGAGGCGGCTGCTTTAAGTTTGCAGGCCTCAGTTTGCGGCTCCTATGTGGCCAGGGCGTGCCTGACTATGGTGCAGCGGGCTTCCCCCTCGGATCATTCCTTGAGGGCTGTTTGGCCGGCCCTGGAATCGGGCTTAGCCTATTTGGCAGACTTGCTGTATGATGTCTTGAGAGCCTCAGCTAAAGGCATGGCTCAGACAATCTCTGCGCGGCGGTGGCTTTGGCTGAAACATTGGTCTGCTGACCATGCCTCTAAATCCCGCCTGGCTAGATTGCCTTTTAAAGGCAAGCTGCTCTTTGGGGTCGAGCTGGACAAAATCGTGACCGATCTCGGCACGTCTAAGGGCAAGAAGTTACCAGAGGTCAGGGCTCGGGCTAGTACTCGCCCTGGTACCTCCAGAGGACGGGCTCAGGAAGCCCGTCGGTACCGCCTGGGCAGGTCGGGCTCCTCTGCCCTCTCTTCCTTCAAGAGGAACTTCTCCCCCAAGCAGCATTCCTTTCGCAGAGACCGCCGTCCCGGAGGTGCTCCCTCCGGTCCTCCCCCAGGGTCTCGTACCCAATGACGGGGCCTTGGTCCACGCCTCAGTGCAGATTGGAGGACGGCTGTCCTCGTTTATGGGCGAGTGGACCACAATAACTTCAGACGCTTGAGTACTGGAAGTCATCAGAGACGGCTACAAGCTAGAGTTCTGCCGACCCTTAAAAGACGGGTTTGTACTCTCTCCCTGCATGTCTCCGGTCAAAGCTGTGGCAGTGCAGCAGACCTTGGACAATCTGTTCCGCCTGGGGGCGGTCGTTCCGGTGCCAGAGAATCAGCCTGGCAAGGGACGTTACTCCTTTTTCTTTGTGATTCCAAAGAAAGGAGGTTCTGTACGGCCTATCCTCGACCTCAAGGGGTCCATTGGGCATTGAAAGTTCGGCACTTTCGCATGGAGACCCTCCGCTCTGTTATAGCGGCAGTGAAGGCAGGAGAGTTCCTGGCATCCTTGGACTTCAAGGACGCGTACTTGCATATTCCCATCTGGCCTCCTCATCAACGCTTTTTGCGTTTTGCAGTACTGGCCGACACTTCCAGTTCAGAGCCCTCCCGTTCGGGTTGGCTACTGCTCCGCGGACCTTCTCCAAAGTAATGGTGGTCATCGCAGCCTTCCTGTGGAAGGAAGGAGTTCAAGTCCATTCTTATCTGGACGACTGGTTGATCCAAGCCCCTCTTATGCAGAGTGCGGCAAAGCTGTGAACCGGGTGGTTGCTCTTTCGAGCTCCCTGAGGTGGATCATCAACTGGGAGAAAAGCCAGCTGCGCCCGACTCAGTCCCTGGAGCAACTGGGAGTTCGATTCGACACCCAAGTGGGCAGAGTGTTCCTGCCAGACAATTGGATTGTCAAGCTTCAGGCTCAGGTGGACTAGTTCCTAGTAGCCTCTCCTATTCGGACTTGGGACTATGTGCAGCTGTTGGGCTCTATGTCGGCCACGATGGATGTAGTGCCCTGGGCCAGGGCTCATATGAGACCACTTCGACAGTCTCTGCTGCTGCGCTGGACTCCGATGTCGGAGGATTATGCTGTGCGCCTTCCCTTGGACCCAGCAGTGCGCAAGGCGCTGAGCTGGTGGACGCAGACAGACAAGTTGTCTGCAGGAATGCCTCTGGTGATCCCGGAGTGGATTGTCGTCACGACGGACGCCTCTTTGTCGGGCTGGGGAGCCCACTTCTTGGGAAGGACAGCGCAGGGGCTCTGGTCTCCTGCAGAGGCAAAGTGGTCTATCAACCTCCTGGAACTCAGAGCCATTCGGTTGGCGTTTTTGGAGTTCATCCCGGTACTGGCGTTGAAGCCAGTATGGGCCCTGTTGGACAATGCCACGGCTGTGGTCTATGTCAACCGCCAGGGAGGTACCAAGAGCGCCCCTCTAGCCAAGGCAGCCATGAATCTATGCCAGTGGGCGGTAGCGAGCCTGGAGCAGCTGTCAGCAGCCCACATTGCCGGAGTCATGAATGTCAAGGCGGACTTCTCAGTCGCCATACCTTGGATCCCGGAGAGTGGCAGTTATCGGTTCAGGCGTTCTTGGATATCACGAAGCGCTGGGGCCAGCCGAGCCTAGATCTATTGGCGTCATCGGCCAGTTGCCAAGTGCCGCGCTTTTTCAGCAGAGGACGGGACCCTCGATCTCTGGGAGTAGATGCTCTCCTCTAACAGTGGCCAACACAAGAGCTTCTCTATGTGTTCCCGCCCTGGCCCATGTTGGGCAGGGTGCTAGACCGATTGGCAAAGCATCCGGGCCGGATAATCCTGGTGGGGCTGCCAGTGGAGCAGGGTCTGTTACATCAGGGTCCCGTGGTGATGGAGGATCCCTCCCCCTTTGGGCTTACGGCCTGGCTATTGAGCGGCAGCGTCTGAGGAAGAAGGACTTCTCAGACAAGGTCATCGCCACTATGCTGAGAGCGAGAAAGCGCTCTACTTTTACTGCTTACGCCAGGGTTTGGCGTACCTTTGCAGCGTGGCGAAGCAGGCTCATTTTCTTCATTCACTGCTCCAATTTCTTCAGTGTTGGCATTCCTGCAAGAAGGTCTGGAGAAAGGCCTGTCGCTCAGTTCCCTTTAAGTCCAGGTAGCGGCCCTGGCTTGCTTCAGGGGCCGCCTGAAGGGTGCTTCCCTGGCTTCGTAGCCAGATGTGGTGCGTTTTCTCAAGGGAGTTAAGCACCTGCGCCCTCCTCTGCACTCAATGGTGCCTGCATGGAATTTTAACCTGGTGCTCAGAGCATTACAGAAGCCGCCTTTTGAACCCTTGTTGAGGGCATCTCTGAAAGACCTGACGTTGAAAGCAGTCTTTTTGGTGGCTATCACTTCAGCCAGAAGAGTTTCCGAGCTCCAGGCACTCTCATGTCGAGAGTCTTTTCTGCAGTTCACTGAGGCAGGAGTGACTATTCGCACAGTGCCTTCCTTCCTGCCCAGGATTGTTTCTCGCTTCCATGTGAATCAGCAGCTCTGTCTCCCTTCCTTTCGTAGGGAGGACTACCCAGAGGAGTACTCTGCTCTTAAATATCTGGATGTGAGACGAGTCATCATCAGATACTTGGAAGTGACCAATGATTTCCGGAAATCGGATCATCTGTTTGTCCTGTTGGCAGGTCCTCGTAAGGGTCTGCAGGCTGCTAAGCCTCCAGTGGCAAGATGGGTCAAGGAAGTCATTGCCGCGGCTTATGTGGCCGCGGGGAAGGTGCCGCCTAGCCAGCTGAAGGCTCACTCCACTAGAGCTCAGGCGGCCTCGATGGCAGAGGCCGGGTCCGTCTCCTTGGAAGAGATATGCAAGGCGGCAACTTGGGCATCGGCCCATACATTCTCCAAGCATTACCGCTTGACTGTGGCGGCACGGGCGGAGGCCCGGTGTGGAGCTTCAGTGTTGAGTTCAGGGATTCCTATGTCCCGCCCTGGGTGAGTACTGCTTCGGTACATCCCACCAGTCTATGGATTGATCAGCTTGATGATATGGAAGGTAAAATTATGTATAATCATACCTGATAATTTTCTTTCCATTAATCATAGCTGATCAATCCATAGCCCCGCCCAGATATCTGTATGGTTTCTATTCTGGTTGCATTTCAGGTTCAAGTTTAGTCTTCAGTTACTTCAGGAAGACTTCGGGTTCAAGTTTTTTCACTTGGATTCTTCAAGAGTTGAGACGAGTTTGTGTTACAGTGAGCTGCTGCATTCCTCTCCCCTCCGTTTCACGGGGCTGGATTGAGACATAAATTCTGCCGGCACTCCCTCCCGCTTCGTGCGGTTGTAGGGCAGTTTTGTACCCCTCCCGCTTCGGCGGTGCTAGGGTCAGTCAGCTCCTCCTGCGGTTGCGGTTGCAGGATAAGCCAGATCCCCCCGCATCGGCGGGTGTGGTGTCCCTCCCCCGCTCCACGGGGATGAGCTGGACGGATTCCCCTCCCCCACTTGTGTTGGGATGAGCTGGGTTAATTCCCCTCCCCCACTTGTGTGGGGATGAGCTGGGTTAATTCCCCTCCCCCGTTTCGGCGGTGGTGAGCTGGGCAGAGTGTCCCTTTGTGGGTGTAATTCTCTAAGTGCTGAGTCCTGCAGATGGAGCTTTGATATCGACATACTGAGGAGTTTCCGGCAGCACATGACCACATATAGGGAGGCAAAAGTTTGCTCTCTATCTCCACCTGCTGGTAGATGGACACAACCCACCAGTCTATGGATTGATCAGCTATGATTAATGGAAAGAAAATTATCAGGTATGATTATACATAATTTTACCTTGGCAGAAATAGAGACCAATTATGGGCATTTCAAGAACCTCACTCTCAAGATTTCTGGTCTTCCCAGCTTGCAGACACTGATGGTTGTAAAGGAAACACAGGCTTGCTGTCTACACCAAATTTTTTGTGACACAATTCCCACCTATTGGGGATACACTGGTTGTGAACCACTGGTATAAAGGGATGTAAGCTCCTACCTTCCTTTATACAATAGTGTATCCGTTTATGTGCTTAAAGTTGGGCGCCAGCACTTAACGCCAGCCATAGAACTGATGTAAGTGTTACCGCCTAACTGACAGAGATACTCATACAAAGGTCAGCTCTTGCTACTCTCATATGTATGCCCCTCTTACAAATACACCCATGTAAGTTAAGTGCACCTGGCCTCATGGTGCAGTCAGTAGGCTGTTTGCCTACTATTCCTATGACCTCTGAGTTTGAATCCGCATGCTAGTATGAGATTTCTGCCTGGTACCTGGCCTCTGGCTAACTCACTTGGTTGGTAAATGAGTACCCGGCCTTAGTTGGGAGGGAGGTGTTTGGTAAAGATGACAGGCAACCCAACCTGCTAATAGTCTGCCAAAAAACAGACACATGAGTGACAGCACCCCATAAGTCATTTGTGACTTCACACTTAAGTACAGGGGACTGACTACCTTTACCTTTCCAAGTTCATATTTACAGAATAGTACTTAGGTATTAATTTGGCAGTTATGCGAGTATGTGCATTCTTTCACTATTCTAGAATTGCCCCTCTAGTATCAATTTCTTATCATTCTGCTAGACCAGTTGAGGTGAGTGGGTTACGGTCTCCTCCCAGTGATGGACATAGAGAATGCTGCACTTCCAATGATGTTATCAACATAGGCGGTCGGTGGCCCAACTGTTTGGGGAGGCTAAAGGGGCGGAGCTTACATCCATAATTGTCTGACAACACACAGAAAAAAAAATAAGTAAAAATAAAATAGTCACAATTAATACCTTTTATTAAATTTAGATATTAGGTATGTATCATATGTCAAAGAATAAAGTGGTTGCTCAAAGCATAAACTAACCACAATTGCTCAACTGCAAAACACTGTGCACAACTTTGTGCAAAAATACACTCAGAATCGTACTGTACCGTAAATATTACACTGGGCAGACTTAATACACCAATATACCACCCATACGGAAAATGCAGACCGTCAACAATATGAAACAAGGGATCATAATATCACAATTCTCATGTAGAGCCACAAAACACCCTTTTAGGGTGGATAGTGTTCACAATGAGCTTCTTTTATTAACGACCAGATAGAGATAAGAGTTTTCACATTTCAATTTTGGCACAGTATAAGTCATCACAAACAAATTATAGAAAAACCAAAAGCATTAGGGGCTTATAGTCCATTTAGTTATGTTTAAACAAAAGAGATCTGCATGAAACAAAATATTTTTTTATTTTGACATAAAACCTTCAGAGTCAGCACCTACCTCTCCTGAAATCCAACGTGCGCTGCGTGCCACAATTTCCTCAAATTATTATGGTCCGGGTCTGGGAAGGAAGTGAGACACCTCAGACAGCCACTCTTAACCAGCCTTGAGCCTTCCCTACTCAGTGATGGCCCCTCCCGCGCATTCCCGCCTATGCGGAACAGGAAGTTGCATCATGATGGGACGGGAGCTCTCGTAAGGAAGGCTGACGCTGACTGGCTGAGCCTGAGGCGAAGAAGCACATCATGATGACGATCGGTGACGTTGGGAAGCCCAAAGCCGGTTTAAGACAGATCGACAGTGTGGAGGCAAAAAGAGGAGGAGGAGGGACGCGGCGCACCGGTGAGAGACTGAGTAGCCCCGGGCTGGCGGAACTGGGCATGGGCATGGCGCTCAGGTGATGGTGAGCCGGCAGCACTGCAAAGAAGAGAGAGGACTGGAGTCAGTCAGGATGGTCTACTCTCGGAGAACGGAAAAGATAAAGACCGTCTGAGAATGAGAAACAGCTGATCCATCCTGCTGCGGCTGGGGAGGCTTAGCCTCCCCAAGCCTTTTATACCGGGCGCCTATGGTTATCAATAACATAAACAGTAGCACAGCCCTGCGACTTGCTAGTATTTCTCTGCCTTTAGAAGATGGTGTGGATGTAGTGGTGATGCTGAACACCTTTCTTTTGAGTGCCTTTCTTCCTCTTACCTGGGGCCTTAAATCTTTGGTACATCTCACTTGCCTAGAGTGGTCTGGCATGATGATAAGGAAGGTGAAATTTGTTCTAACCTGCTAATTTCCTTTCCTTGAGTCCTGCTAAACCAGTCCAAGCCCCACTTAAGTAGACTAAAATGGCTAAATAGTTGGCATAAAGAGAAGTAGCTAAATCATCCACTTCATGCAGCAACTGTTGTCCCACTTTCCTTATCAAATAAAATGAGAATTTCTCCAGCTTACTGAACCATTTTTTCCTTTTCCAGTTCTTTTAATCTTTTCATTTTCTTCTTGGTCATATTTTCTTTTTCCTGCTCTACTGTGTTCTCACTGCAGCATGTTCCTCATTCTCTGAGATGCAAATTTTCCTTTCAGCAGACCCTGCTTTTGCAGTCTTTCACCCTAACTCCAGTGCTCAAACCCTTGCTTCTTTCTCACCTAAGCATCCCTTACTTGTTTTAATCCTCTTCTTTCTTCCAGTCTTTCTCCCCTCGCTTCTCTCATCCCTTTAATCCTGTTCCTCTCTATTGCATTACCATCCCTCCCTCTTTTGTACTCCTCCTTGACTCTGTGTGATGCACTGCTCTCATCAGTTCCTTCTCACCCTGCTGCTTTCAACACTACACCACTTCACCCGTTGCTTCCTGACTCTATGCACTACAATCTAGAACAGTGTTTCCCAAGTTGTTCCTGGAGTACTCCCCTTCCAGTCAGGTTTTCAAGATATCCACAATGAATATGCATGAAAGAGATTTGCATACAATGGAGGCAGTGTATGCAAATCAATCTCATGCGTATTCATTATGGATATCCTGAAAACTTGACTGGCAAGGGTGGGGTAGTCCAGGACCAACTTGGGAAACACTGATTTAGAGCATCTACTTCCCACAGGATTCCTAGCTTAAGTTTCCTATATGATGACATCAGTAATTACTGTTGGTACCTGCCAACACTATGGGCAGAAGTTAAGGGAAAGAATTGTAGAGGTAGCCTGTTCAGGAGAGAAGAAAAAGTAGGTGGGTGAGGGAGATAGTGGAAAGTAGCCCAGAAGAATACATGAGGAAAGAAGTAATGGAGTCAATATTGAAAGAAATAAAAATTGGTCTGCTGTGTCAAGGAAGGGAGAAGATGGAGGATGAGAAGAAAATATTAATGAAACAAAGAGAGTGGGGAGGAAATAGTCTAATGAACTAAAAGTGGGAGGTGATAGCAGCAGGGTTGAATTTTTCTACAGTTCTGCAGGAAGTGGCAGATTCTTTATCAGAAGAGAAATTCTGCATCCAAATCACAGGAAACCAGGTGCTCTGGCTGTGATTCACTCATTTTCATGGTGAACCCTGCATCTTTCTAACCATGTAAGCTGGAAAATGGATAGACATTTATTGTAATATGTTCTTTATTTTATTTATTTAGGGGTCTTTTAACAAAGCAGTGCTTATTGCAGCAAAAAATGGCATACCTTGGGGCGTGCTGAGGTGTCCCATGCTAGTTTTGGGATGTGCACTCAAAAAAAAAAAAAAAAAGAGCATTTAATTTTTTGAGGTGAGTTTGTGTGGGGCAGAGAGTGGACATGTTCTATGCTTACTGATTAGCGCATGAACCCTTACAGCCTACAAAATGGGTGGCAGTAAGGGGCTTTCATGCTAATTTGCTTTAATGGCCATGCGCTAGTGGTGCACAAGGGAGTGGAATTTGAATTTGCAGACCCACATGAGTCCCTGAGGGAGCTGCTATAGACGGAACCCTAGTGTTGGGCGTTTTTCATGGGGGCTTTTGCATCATATGGGTTTGAGGTGAAGGTATCTCTAACATTTAGCACATGCTGAAAACCCTAGTGCACCTTTGTAAAAGGACCCCTCAGTTTGTAAAATGGTTGTTCAGTATGGACGTCTCAAGCGTAATGATGTCTTTCACATATTTTCAAACAGGAAATCCCAACGTCTTTCTTGTTCAAAATGGCTGTGAGATGGATGGGTTTTCAGGCACTTAGACATCCTTTTGAAAATGCCCCTCCACATCTCCAAGTTGCTATTGAAAACTATTGTTTTTCCTTTGAAAGGAGAAAGGTGTCTTTGCTTAATTTTTAAACTGTCTTTTTGTGTCAGCTTGAAGAGGAGCGAAATGAAGCACAGCGGTTGCTTTCCCAAGAGCGCAGTGCCAGAGTTCAAGAGGGAATTTTGAATAACCACCTGAGGAAGCAAAAAGAAATAGAAGAAACTAAGAAAATAGCTAAGAGCTCAGAGGTACCTTTCATATGATCACAGCTCTATGACAGTCTCCTATTCAAGTATATATTAAGCATTCTTTATAGAAAGTTGTATGATAAATGAAAGGTGGCACATGTAAGCAAATAGTTTTTTGAGGCAAACTAAATTCAATTATTTTCCTGTCAGTCTTTTAGGTATTGCAGTATGTTATCTCTTTTTTATATTTATGCACTGCAATTTGTCTAATTGTGCATGTAGAAGAACCTTTTTTTTTGCACTTGTAAAATAACTTTTTAGCTGATTGAATGTTGTCACTATAAATTGCATGCACCATTTGGTGACACACTCATGACCTGTCCATGCTTCGTCCACATGTATGACTTCCTCGCATGTAAGTGACTTTTTGACGTGGTTTATAGAATAGCGCATATCAATTATATGTGTAATTGCCAATTATTGGTGCCTCTGATGCATGTGCGTGCTAACATTTTATGAGCTATGCGCACACTTGGTACCTAGTAGCACCATAGTTAGAATGAGGGAGGTAAATTTTTGGCCTAGCCGTATTATATAAAATTTTTTTAAAAAGGGCAAAAAAAAAAAGGTTCCCTATAATAAATGTTACACAAAACCAGAAAAAGAAAGGAAACAACTCAGTATGACAAATATACTCCTGTTGAATTCAAGCATTTAAATTCTTCTCAGATTTAATTTTTAAATAATTTTTAATACACTTTTACATGTGATAGCTTTAGAGATCTCAAGTATGTAGACATCATTGTGTTTCTTATGGGATATCACTCTATTCTCCAAGGACAAGCAGGCTGTTTGTTCTCACATGTGGGTCGACATCCGCGTCGGCCCAGCAAAATATTTAAAAAGTTTTTTGCCAGAGCCTTCTGGCGCGCGTGCAGCACGCACCGCGCATGTGCGGACTGATTTCCCGCCCTTTGCGTGAGCGCGTTCCCTTAGTTTTCTTTTTTTCCACATTGAGGTGCGGTAGGTTTTGATCTCTCCTCCTCTCAGGCCCAGGAAAAGAGTCTTCTTAATTATTTTGTTTATTTTCTTTTACATTTTTCAGTTAAAAATAAAAAAGCTCCCTTAGTGTCTTTTAGATTTGTTCTTTTTAATTTTCCTTTGTTTTTCGACGCGGCCGGCTTATCCCCTTTCTTTTTTGTTCCCTTTTTTTCGGTTAACAGGCAAAATCACGTCTTTTGATTTCGCTAAAGCTGTTTTTCCTTCCATGTCATCAAAGATACCTAGCGGCTTCCAATGTTGTACTCGGTCCAACTGGACCATCTCAGGTACCGATACCCACGCCTGGTGTATCCAGTGCCTTGGGCTCGACCACAGCCCAGCCGCTTGTAGTCTGTGTCTTCATATGAAGAAACGGACCCAAGCGTCTCGAGAAGCATAACGAGAGAAGCTTTTTGGGGCTCGGTCCGGTCCTTCGACATCAGTATTAAGGGAAGCATCTGCGTCGGGAGCGGAGGTAATGCCCTCTATTCAGGAGGTGCCGATGCATCGGTCTTCTGGCAGCCCGGTGCCTGCTCCCGAGCCTCGACAGATTCTACCACCGGTTCTTTTCCAACCCCGCTGCCTTTTCCCGACAGCGGCTCTCGATGAGCGCATCAGGGCCCTGCTTCCAGAGCTTCTGGAAGGATTGCTGCGCCAGTGCACTTTGGTGTCGGGGGTGCTTGCACCTTCCATACCGTCTGCTGCAGCGGCATCTGGCCCTTCACCTGTGGCGAGGTCCATGACCTCGGTGCCGCCTGCCACCCAGGTCGACTCCTCTTCAACGCCAATGGAGGAAGCTTCACCACAGTCCTAGCGGGCGTCGACTTCTTAGCACCGCCATTGAGGACGTTGCTCCTCGGCGTTGAGGCAGGCTCAGTTTCGGACTGCTCTGAGGGATGTCAGGTTCGGAGCACGCAGGCATGGACTCTGGAGAAATCGTGAGCCCTTGGGCTGCTGACGAGGAGCAGCAGCAGCAGGCAAAACCCACCAACCAGCACTGGGCTTGCACACCGGCAAGGCAAGAACTGCAGACACAGACAAGCAAGCCGGAACACACGGACTGGAACACCCTGGACTGGAATACACCGGACTGGTACGCACTGGACTGGAATACACTGGACAGGAGCACACGGGACTGGAACCAGGCTTCACCTACACTTGACCGCCGTTCCACAGGGGTTGAGCCCCTGGGTGCAGGCAGCCGGCAGGGCTTGGAGGAAAACAGGTACTGGAACTGGCAGGCTGGAACACCAGGAAACTCACACAAGAAGGGACACTAATCAAGCTAGGCCAAAACAGGGTTCAGGATAGGAATCAGAATTCAGGATTTCCAAACAGACCAGACTGGAAGGAAACTGAAAGCAAGCAGGGCGGACACAAGCAGGAGAGGAACTGAAGCTGAAGACAGCTAGCCACAGATAGAGGAAGTACAGATACTAAACAGGGTGAAGGACTACAGACAAGCTCGACTGACCAGGGTAGGGCAGAAGCCGAAGGTGAACAGGAAACCAGGACACAGAAGTGCCCACAGGCACCTAGACAAAAGCAAGGCAGAAGTGTTAACTGCACAAGGGTTCAGGGTGCTCAGACAGGAGGGGAAAGGGAGCCAAAAGCAGACAGGATCCAGAAGTGCCCACAGGCACCTAAACAGAAGCAGGGCTGCAGTGCTAACTGCACAAGGGTTCAGGGTTCTCAGACAGGAAGGAAAGGGAACCAACAGAACTGGATTCCAGAAATGAATCAGTAGACAAACGATCAAGGAATACCAACCAGAGCATAAACTACAAAGCAAGGCAAAGCAAGACAACGCAGAAGTGCAAACTGCACCAATACTAACCAGGACCTAGGTGTTTGCAAAGGCAAAGCTGAAGGGCTTTCAGATGCCTAATAAAGGCAATCACTGATGAAGTCACAGGTAAGGGTGCTGCTAAGTTCCAAACCACTCAAGCAAGTCCGGCAGCCTGGAAGCTCCGGACTGGACTAGAATGACTTCTGGAACAGAAGGAAATCAGTCCATAGCAGCCACCGGGGGGGCGATGTGAGCCCAGGCATCGACATAGTCACAAATGTGACAAATGTCTTGTCCGATACTGAAGATGAGCGTTTGTGGGAGGAAGAGGAAGATCCTAGGTACTTTTCTTCTGGCGAGTCCTATGGGATTCCCTCTGAATCTTCCCCTCCACCAGAAAGGAGACTTTCTCCACCGGATAATCTATCCTTTACCTCCTTTATCCGGGAAATGGCTGCGACTATTCCCTTCCCTATGGAGGTTGATGAGCCCAGGGCTGAGATGCTCGAGGTCCTGGATTATCCTTCTCTGCCTAGAGAGGCTGCAACGGCTCCTTTGCATAATGTACTGAAGGAAGTCCTTATGCAAAACTGGTTGTTCCCTCTGTCTAATCTCGTGATCCCGAAAAAAACTGAATCCCAATATCGGATCCATGGTGAACCTGGATTGATGAGGTCTCAGCTACCTCACAATTCAAAAGACCAAGAGCATTAGGGACTATGCCTTGTTGCCCCCAGGCAGAGAATCTAGAACCTTGGACTCTTTTGGGAGGAAGACGTATCAGGCCGCTGTGCTCGCTGCCAAGATCCAGACATACCAGCTCTTCACGAGTGTCCATTTGCGGAACTCGGTGAGGCAACTGTCCAGCTTGGCTGATGCACTCCCTCCGGAGCAGCCTGAGCCTTTTCACCAGGTGGTCAGGCAGCAGAAGGCATGTTGAAAATTCCTGGCCAGGGGTACGTTCAACACTTTTGATGTAGCATCCAGGATCGCTGCCCAAGGTATATAGTGACGTGCAGACTCTCATGGCTGCGTGTCTCTGACCTGGATCATTTGGTCCAGCAGGGATGGCGGATTTTCCTTGCCGGGAGGATAACCTTTTTGGTGAGAAAGTAGTGGATCTAGTTGACCAGCTCAAGAAGCGCAATGATGCTATGGATTCTCTCTCCCACCGGGCGTCTTCTGCTACTACCTCCTCATCTAGGAGGGTTTTTGGAGGGAAGAGGAGTGCTCCCTATTCCTATGCTAGGCGTAGGTACACTCCTGCTTCTCGGCAGCCTGCCCAGGCTCAGTCCCAGCACGCTCGTTCTCGTCAACAGCGTGTGCCTAAGGCCACTGCAGCTCCCCAGCAAAAGCAAGGGACGGGCTTTTGACTGGCTCCAGTTCAGCATAGCCTCAGTAAACGTGTCCGTACCGGAAGACTTGCTGGTTGGGGGGAGGTTCATATTTTTTCACCAAAGGTGGCCTGTTATAACCGACCGGTGGGTTCTTCAAATAGTCCGGTTAGGATACACCCTCAATCTGGAATCGAAGCCTCCAAATTGCCCACCGGGAGCTCAGTCCTACAGCAGGTACTTGCAGAGGAACTCTCCGCCATTCTACAGACCCAAGTGGTCGAAGCCATTCCACCAGGGGAAGAGGGGCTGGGATTCTATTCCAGGTACTTCCTTGTGCAAAAAAAAACAGGGGGAATGCGTCCCATGCTAGACCTAAGGGCCCTGAACAAATTTCTTATCCGAGAAAAGTTCAGGATGGTTTCCCTGGGCACCCTTCTTCCCATGATTCAGGAAAACGTTTGGCTATGCTCTCTGGACTTAAAGGATGCTTACACACACATCTCGATACTTCCAGCTCATAGGAAGTATCTTCGATTTCGGCTAGGAACGCAGCACTTTCAGTACTGTGTACTGCCTTTTGGCCTGGAGTCTGCGCCCAGAGTGTTTACAAAATGCCTAGTTGTAGTCGCAGCGTCTCTACGCAGACTGGGAGTGCATATGTTTCCTTATCTCAACAATTGGCTAGTGAAGACCACCTCGAAGGAAGGTGCTCTGGAGTCCATGCGAATGACTTTTCAGGTGCTGGAGCTACTGGGGTTCGTCATAAATTATCCCAAGCCCCATCTCACCCCAGTCCAAAAATTGAAACTCATTGAAGCTCAGTTGTTTGTTTCTTTCGATCCCAACAGGAGGGGAGTCTCCATCAGAAAACGCACAATCTCAAATTGGCTAGCAGATTGCATTTCCTTCACTTATGCCCAAGCTGGGCTGACTCTAGAGGGCCATGTCATGGCTCATAATGTTAGAGCCATGGCTGCGTCAGTGGCTCACTTAAAGTCGGCCTCCATTGAAGAGATTTGCAAGGCTGCAACGTGGTCATCAGTCCACACATTCACATCTCACTACTGCCTTCAGCAGGATACCCGACACGACAGTTGGTTTGGGCAGTCAGTGCTGCAGAATCTGTTCGGGGTTTAGAATCCAACTCCACCCTCCTAGGGCCATTTTTGTTCTGTTCCAGGCTGCACTCTGTTAGTTGGTTATGGTTTCAGGTCAATCTAAGTTACGTCCTCGCCGTTGCGAGGCCCAATTGACCAATGTTCGTTGTTTTGAGTGAGCCTGGTTGCCAGGGATACCCCACATGTGAGAACAAGCAGCCTGTTTTCCTCTGAGAAAGCGAAGATACTTACCTGTAGCAGGTATTCTCCGAGGACAGCAGACTGATTGTTCTCACAAAGCCACCCACCTCCCCTTTGGAGTTATTTGCTTCTTTTTATGCTTTTTGATTTAACTGAGGGAACGCACTCATGTGACGGGCAGGAAATCAGTCTACGCATGTGTGGTGCGGGCTGCAAGCACACCAGAAGGCTCCGGCAAAACTTTTTTTATATTTTGCTTCCAAAATGCCTATTCCAGGGCTGACGCGGATGTCTACCCACATGTGAGAACAATCAGCCTGCTGTCCTCAGAGAATACCTGCTACAGGTAAGTATCTTCGCTTTACAAGACCCGACCTTTTATAAAGCTCTCAATTATTTGTTCTCACAGTGTTTTTAAATACCCCAAATCTCAATACCAGCTACTTAGAGTGAAAAAATTCAAAAGTGTAAAAAAAAAAAAAAAGCTATGATAAAACTTCATTTTTCAGTCCTTAAAACTGTTCATTATTCAGTCCAATAGTAGAATTCTGCCAAACTGACAAAAATGAATAATTTGAAAGACCACTTATCTATGTCTGTGCTGAACTTAAAAAGGTGATATACAGTCACTCAACGCCCATGCAGATCCATGCAATTTATCACCACAGGTGTCTCCCAAATGGTATAAAACTAAAATTGCCTTCCTCTGTAGTTAATCTTCATTTTAAAGTAGTCATAATACCTGCAGAACAAAATTGTCAGTACATATATCCACACTGTCATATTCAAATTAAATAAAGTAAATCAGATTGCTACAAACATTCACTTCTAGAGATTTGCATGCACTGCTTCCACTGCATTCAAATCCATCTCATGAATATTCATTGTGGATATTCTGAAAAACCTGACTGGCTGGGGTGCATCCATGACCAGGTTTGGGAACCACTGGTTCAGAGTGTTTTCTGCATTTTAGTATGTCTGCTTCACTGCGTGAGAAGGATGTTAAAATACACAAATAATTTGGATTTCTTCAGTGATGATTTCCTAAGCATATTATGTTTTTTTGATGCAAGTTTGTTTTCTGTTTTTATTTTGTCATTCAGATGTCTGAAGTTAGTGAGAGGGAAAAAGATCTGGTACGTGAAAATCGTTTATTGGAGGAGGAAATGACTGTACTTAGGCTGGAGCTAAAGCAAGTGCGTGCTCGAAACCAAGAAGAAGAAAGTAAATATTCTGAGGAAAAGGAAATCTTGAAAGAAAAAATTGATGATGTCAAAAAAAATCTAAAATTAAATGAAGAATCTTTGACACAAACTATTTTGCAGTATAATGGACAAATCAATGCACTAAAAACAGAGACATCAATGTTGAGCTCTAAGGTAGAGCATGAGAAACAAAGTAAAGAGAGACTAGAGGCAGAAGTAGAATCTTTCCGTTCTCGTTTGTCCACTGCTGTTCAAGAACTTGAGCGTAGCCAAGCATCAAAAAGTGATGCCGAGCATACTTTACAGAGGGAGCGGGATAAGTGGCTTCATTGTGAAGATAAGTTGAATGATAAATTGTCAAGTCTCCAAGAGACAATCAACAACTTGTCTCAGCAGCTTAGTAAAGCTGAAGCCAAGGCTAACAGTCTAGAGAATGAGCTCCACTGTACTACCCTTACTGTCCGAGAGAAAACCCAAACTTTGGAAACTACTCAAGTGGACCTAAACCAGGCACAAATACGGACTAAGGAACTTGAGAAGACATTAGAAACTGAGAGAAGCCAAAAAATCAAATGCACAGTAAAACAGGAAACTACTCAAGAAAGACTTGCACAGATTCAGAGTGAAAACATGTTGCTTCGACAACAGTTGGAAGATGTACAGAACAAGGGCCTCATGAAAGAAAAAGCAGTGAGTGATGTGCAGGATCGATTTAGTGACATCTACAGTAAGCTTCGAGCTGATTCTGAAAGACAGATTTATGAGTTCAAAGAGAGAAACAAAGAGTTAATCTCAAATTCCAATGAATTTAGAGAACAAGTTTATAAACTTGAGACTGAGAAAGTTGAGAGAGAAGTAAGTACTAAAAGATAAACATCAATCAGAATTGCTTATTGTTTCTGGAACAATTTTCTAATAGGATTTTACTTTGATGCAAAAAAAAAAAGTATCTACTTTTACGATAGAATTGTAAAGTAGAAAAGCCTTGTTTTACTAGGCTGACATTAATGGATGCAACCAGGGTAATTGCCTTGAGCCCCCATGCCACAGTAGCCCAAAGCAGAAAAAAGACCTCCTACCAAGTTTTTGCCATAAGGCACAGCAAACATTTAGGCCTGTTTACTAATAGATAAATCAGAGGCATAGCTACAGGTGGACCTAGGCGAGCTTGTGTCCATCCAG
Source organism: Microcaecilia unicolor (assembly GCF_901765095.1). Taxonomy (NCBI): domain Eukaryota; kingdom Metazoa; phylum Chordata; class Amphibia; order Gymnophiona; family Siphonopidae; genus Microcaecilia; species Microcaecilia unicolor. The sequence goes on from NC_044040.1 coordinate 52,999,169, forward strand.
TTTTGCCTTGGGTCCACCCAGCAGCCAGGTGCACTAATCTTGTACTATAACTGACGAGGATCCCTAAGCACTATCAGCTGAAAAAAACCTAGAGCTATCTGGAGTCTGCCAAATTGTGGTAGTTAGCAGCATCAGATCAAGCAATTAATACTGGCACTGAGAGCATGTTCAGTTTCCCCGCATGCTTACAGTGCCAGCATCATTGGTTCAATATGGTGCTGCTGCTGACTGTCGTGATTCAGATTTCTTCAGCTGATGGTGCCAGAGGATCTCCACCAACAAAGGCAATTTTAATTAAAAAAAAATTGGGGGGGGGGGGAGGGAGGGAAGAGTAAATGGGGAGCAGAGGAGGTAGTGTGCCTAGTGCCCACCCATACTAATTGTTGGCCAACCAAACATTTGTCTTTGGCTATGCCACTGAGATGATGACATGAAAGAATTAAACTGATATTTTTGATAGATTTGTTTAGTATTGTGAGGCATTGTTCCCTTGCTTTCTGAATCATACTCATCTGCAAACCTGGTTTTTCAATGCCTACTATGTGGATTTATGATAATAAGCTCTATAGAGGTAATGGTGTCCATTTGTCCATGGTATTTTCCCTTTCTTTATATTTTAATATTTGCTTTTTTATCTTTTTTATTGCTATTGTAAACAATTTTGTAGGTGCAACCTTTTAGTGGTACATAAAATGGAAATTAAACTAAACTAAAATGATCCCTATCAAAACTGGTTCAATATGAGAATCAGCATTTAAATCAGACTTTGATAAACTCTGGTACCAGGCTGCCATTGCTCACAGACTTTGCACTGTGGTACCCAGGATGTTTATGATCAAATGGCTGCTATAGCCTAGGAAATGCCGTTCTTTTCTAGCTGTGTCCCGCACTTTATGGCTTTTAGTAAATTTGAGCTACATGGTACATGAGTTCCCATGCTGGTCTTACCAAACTTGATTATGAGAATAGCATGCAAGTTTGTATATCACATGGCTTAGCCCCCAACCAGAAAAGAACTGCTGCTCCTAGGTAGCCGCAGCATTTGACAAAGCAATCTGAAGGAGGAGGGATGACTGGGTTAAGCTGGGTGGAAGGGGTGGCAGGCTAGGAGTTACTAGGATTGGCTTGGGGTGGCAGCAGATGAAGCTGATGGACTGGTAGTAAATAGTATTAAATAGCTATGGGGATACAGTGGCTGGAACTGGCAAGTTTTGGTGACAGGCTGGAGCTGGTGTAGCTGGCAACTTGGGGTGGCAGGCTGCAAGTGATTGCAGTTGCAAGCAAACTGGGAGCAGTTCACTGGATGAGTGATGGATGGTGGGGATGACTGGCGGGAGGGGGGAATTGAGACTGGTAGGGGATGAGAGGGTTTTGACAGAAGAAATTGGAGACAGAGTATATGGGACTGAAAGAAAAGGGCAGACTGCTGGGACAGAATGGAGGACTTCAAGGGTGGGGGAGGAGATAGCAATAAACTGATGAGGACACAGACTACAAAGAAAGGGACACAAAGAGGCAGTTGCCCCAGATGTAGTTGTGATGAGTGTCAGCATGCCACTGTCCACTCTTGCAAAGGATAGAGTGTGCTCATTACATTACATTTCCCATTTCTTATATTCCGCCTGTACCACTAAGTTCAAGGCGGATTTCATAGAAAGAAACCAAAAACAATTCTGGGAGCATACAGAAGAACCGCAAAAAACAAGATGGGGTTCACACTTTCCACAAAAAAACACCACCAACAAAAAGAAGTGGAAAAAGAAACAAACTTCAAGAGATCAGTCCAAACACCAGGAGAAGATGCTCCAAACGCAGCTTTATTTGGACCCTACATGGTCCATGTTTCGGCTTTAAAAAGCCTTCATCAAGGGTCTACAAAATAGCATATATAAAGTAAATACATTTAAAATCAAAACAGACAACATTTAAAAATATATATATTAAAATATATATATATACATAAAAACCGCAATACATTTAATATATTAATAAACTAAATTAATGAATTTGTGAAGAATATTTATAACAAAGATGGTAATAATTGAATTTATACATCATCATAGATTACGCTCACTAACTATATAAATAATAAGGGAAAAGAATAGATAAAAGCAAATAAAGAGACAAAGAGAAGAACCTCTATAATATAACATGCCTCAAAATTGGTGCAAATCAAAGTCGTTTACAGTGCATCAATAAGTGAAAAGAAGAAAATAACTCCATTAGTTAATAGGAAAGAGCAAGCACACAGACGTCCAAACCATTCAACGATAGCCAGACACCATTCATCACAATCCTCTTCAATAGTTAGTTATCTCACATCTTTCCTTACAATACACAATGTCCATTGTTCAAAGGCAGTGTTGCCTGTCACAGGGTCAGTTAAAGGATACTAGTTTTCAAAAGCCCATTGAAAGAGGTGAGTCTTTAAAGAGGCACAGAAAAGAGTATAGGACTTCTCCAGTCGACGATGCTGTGGGAGGGAATTCCACAAGGCAGGTGAGAGCCCAGCTCGCCTTGGATGGATGGGGCAGGACTTAACCGGTTGTCAGTTAGTGACCTAAGAGCACAGGCAGGCGTATAAGGAGTGATTAAAAAAGCTAAATATGAAGGGGTAGCAGTGAAAAGAGCCTTATATGATAGTGTGAGTATCTTATATTTAATTCTATACTCAACAGGGAGCCAGTGGAGGTGTTTAAGGAGAGGGATGACATGATTATAGCGGATCGCGTGGCAGGTAATACAGGCAGCGGTATTTTGGAGGGTCTTGAGATGCTTGAGATTGGCCTTAGTGATACCAGCATAGGGGATCTTGCAGTAATCCTAGTGGGTGTTAATATAAGCATAGACAAGTGAGCAGAGTGAATCAAAGTCAACAGTGTTATGGACTGACCGTAGTTATCATAGAAAAAAGAAACCAACTTTTAGTACCTGTGAGATCTGGGGAGAAAAAGAAAGGGCTGAGTCAATAGTAATCCCGAGATATTTGAAGAAGACAACAATATCAATTTGTCTGTCAAACAGAATAGGTTTGAGCAGTGTTAGAGACGGTGATCCTATAATCCAATTAGCCACTGTCTTGTCTAAGCCAGGATAAGATAGTGTTCCTTGAGCCATTACACAACGTCCCGCAGACAGTCTTGAAGAGGTTGGAGATTTATAGCTGTAGGGTCGGTATAATAAACTAGAAGAAAATCATCCGTGTAAGAGTAGGCGCTAATTCCAATGGTCTAGATTAAGAAAGCTAACAGATTGAAAAGAGAGGGAGATAAGACAGATCCTTGAGGAATCCAGCATGAAAAACCATGTGAAGATTTGCTGGAAGAAGGCTGGAGCACCTTAAAAGAGTGATGTTCTAGAAAGGAGGTGACCTATAGATATAGGTAATATGTTCCACATTTTTGCTTCCTGATAGGGAAATGATGAAGAAATTCTCATATATTTTACAGCCTTACATGTTGGAAATACTCATTTCATCTGATTGCGTGTCTTATACCTTTTAGAGGAGAATAAGGTGTCGCTTAATCTGTGCATATAAAGGGGTGCAATTCCTTGAACAATATTAAACGATATAGTTTATATTGAATTTTGGCTTCTGTGGGCAGCCAATGTATTGAATATACCATGGAGTCACTGTATTAAATTTATGCAATGCTGTATTAAGGGCCATTGTGAGGTTGTGGAGGGTACGTTGAGCCACTGACTCAGATCTAAAAAGAAATTGTCAAGATCTGCTTCAGTAGATGCACATCATTTATCTTAAATATATCACTCAACGAGTAAACATGTTCCATTCTCAGAGAAGGGAGTAGGGGGAATAGAGCAAGAATGGATACAAAGAAATTGATAAATGCAATGAAATGAAGAGCCTTTTACTAAAGTGCATTAACCACTTAACTTGTGAATTAGTACACGGCCATATTGACATCTTAGGTGGAAAGGTAAATGTATCCATGTTATCTGCAATGCCACTTGGTGGCATGGTAAGTTTGTTTTCTTTTAGTTAACTAAGACATGCTAACTGCAATACTGCACTTTAGTGAACGGGCCTCTATGTATAAAGCTATTATAAACTTCAAAGAGAGAAAAAAGCAATGAGTTTAATGTATTCTAATGTGGATCTTTAATGACAAGTATGCTTTTGATACTCTGCAAAGATTGTGGTTTCTCTGTGAATTTTGATATATAAAGTTGATATGTTTGTTACCCTTATTGCTATGTTATACATAGTCTATTGTTTGCATTGGGTATGTGCTTCTTCGATTAAGTCCATAAGAATCCAGTGAGAAAATATTCTAAACACACATTTCCATATCATCAAGCTGATCAATCCATAGACTGGTGGGTTGTGTCCATCTACCAGCAGGTGGAGATAGAGAGCAAACTTTTGCCTCCCTATATGTGGTCATGTGCTGCCGGAAACTCCTCAGTATGTTCTCTATCTCAGCAGGTGGTGGTCACACACAGCAGCAGCTCTGGCTAGGCCTCCAAGCCTAATTTTTAGGTTTTGTTGAGTGCCTGGGGTTGAGGGCTCTTTTGAGCAAGTGCAAACCTGGTGGTGCCAGGTCCCTCCTTTTCTCCCCCCTCCCGCTGTCTCCGTTAAAAAAAAAAATTTTGAACGGCCTTAAAGGCGTTTATTTCGACGTTTATTTAAGCGTCTATTGCAGCTACTCACTGAGACACCAGGTCGTTACAACTCGGAGCGGACAGCAGGTAATTTTACCTTTTTATAGCGGGCGGGGGTTCCCCGATTCTTCTCCTCGTGGCTCATGGCGTCGGAGGGCGAGGGCGCAAAGGGTCGCTCCCCGGGTCGCTCGAGCGCTTCTAGAGGGGATGCGGGGGTCTTCAAGCCGGATTCGCCCTTGGTGGGTGACAGTTTCGCGACCGATGCATGTCCCGGTCCTTCCTCCGGCGTGGCGGTTTTTCCCGCCATAAACGCCCATCCCCCGCTCCTCGCCTCCGCCATTTTGGCCGGCCACGCGGCTCGGACGGCTTCTTCTTGGGCCGCCCTTGAGGTTGGAGACATTAATGCCATGAACGCCCTTAATTTGGGCGACGGCACAGAAGCGGCTAAAGTTAAGAGCCGTTCTTCCCGCGCGGCTCCTTCGCGGAGTTTCGCGCCGGACGCCATTTTGGATGCGCAGCATGTCTCTCCCCCGCTATTGCGAGCGCCGGTTGAGAGCGCGCCTAGGGCTGTTGCCCAGGCTGCGGAGGTGCACAGTCTGGGGGGTTTCTCCCCCGAGTTTGTTTTGCTGCTGCATCGGGCCTTCCTCATGCACAACGCTGCCCCCGCTCCCTCCTCTGGTAAAGAGGTTGAGGTTCCCAGAGGTAAACGCCCTCGGGTTGATTCCCAGGCCTTGGAGGAATTTGTCTCCTCCGATGTAGATGAGGGCAGCGTGTCTGAGGTCTCCCAACGGTCCTTTGCGGATTCCTTGGTGGAGACGGATCCCCGCTCGGATGGAGCGGATGACCCCTCTGCAGCGCGGCTTTTTCGCCCGGAGGATTTGCCCAACCTGTTGTTACAGGCCATGGACACTTTGAAGATATCCTCTCCGGAGGACGTCTCTCCCTCAGCCCCTGTTGGCTCTGCCATTATGCTGGGGACTAAGCGCCCGCCTAGAACCTTCCACGTGCATGATGCCATGCACACCTTAATTTCGGCTCAATGGGATGTCCCAGAAGCGAGCCTTAAAGTGGCTAGGGCTATGTCCCGCCTCTATCCTTTGGCTGTGAGTGAACGTGAGGCCTATCTGTGGCCTACCGTGGATTCTTTAATCACTGCGGTGACTAAGAAAACGGCATTGCCGGTGGAAGGTGGCACGGCCCTAAAGGACGCCCAAGACAGGAGATTGGAGGCGGCTTTAAGGTCGTCCTTTGAGGCGGCTGCTTTAAGTTTGCAGGCCTCAGTTTGCGGCTCCTATGTGGCCAGGGCGTGCCTGACTATGGTGCAGCGGGCTTCCCCCTCGGATCATTTCTTGAGGAATGATTGGCCAGCCCTGGAATCGGGCTTAGCCTATTTGGCAGACTTGCTGTATGATGTCTTGAGAGCCTCAGCTAAAGGCATGGCTCAGACTGTCTCTGCGCGGCGGTGGCTTTGGCTGAAACATTGGTCTGCTGACCACGCCTCAAAATCCCGCCTGGCTAGATTGCCTTTTAAAGGCAAGCTGCTCTTTGGGGTCGAGCTGGACAAAATCGTGACTGATCTCGGCACGTCTAAGGGCAAGAAGTTGCCGGAGGTCAGGGCTCGGGCGAGTGCTCGTCCCGGTACCTCCAGAGGACGGTTTCAGGAAGCCCGTCGGTACCGCCCGGGCAGGTCGGGTGCTTCTGCCCCCACTTCCTTTAAGAGGAATTTCTCCCCCAAGCAGCATTCCTTTCGCAGAGACCGCCGTCCCGGAGGTGCTCCCTCCGGTCCTCCCCCAGGGTCTCGTACCCAATGACGGGGTATTGGTCCACGCCCCAGTGCAGATTGGAGGACGGCTGTCCTCGTTTCTGGGCGAGTGGACCACAATAACTTCAGACGCTTGGGTGCTGGAAGTCATCAGAGACGGCTACAAGCTGGAGTTCTGCCGACCCTTAAGAGACGGGTTTGTACTCTCTCCCTGCAAGTCTCCGGTCAAAGCTGTGGCAGTGCAGCAGACTTTGGACAATCTGATCCGCCTGGGTGCGGTCGTTCCGGTGCCAGAAAGTCAGCTTGGCAAGGGGCGTTACTCCATTTACTTTGTGGTACCAAAGAAAGGAGGTTCGGTCCGGCCTATCCTCGACCTCAAAGGGGTCAATCGGGCCTTGAAAGTGCGGCACTTTCGCATGGAGACTCTCCGCTCTGTTATAGCGGCAGTGAAGGCAGGGGAGTACCTGGCATCCTTGGACATCAAGGAAGCGTACCTGCATATTCCCATCTGGCCTCCTCATCAACGCTTTCTGCGTTTTGCAGTCCTGGGCCGACACTTCCAGTTCAGAGCCCTCCCGTTCGGGTTGGCTACTGCTCCGCGGACCTTTTCCAAGGTAATGGTGGTCATAGCGGCCTTCCTGCGAAAGGAAGGAGTACAAGTCCATCCTTATCTGGACGACTGGTTGATCCGAGCCCCCTCTTATGCAGAGTGCGGCAAAGCTGTGGACCGGGTAGTTGCTCTTTTGAGCTCCCTGGGATGGATCATCAACTGGGAGAAGAGCCAGCTGCGCCCGACTCAGTCCCTGGAGTATCTGGGAGTTCGATTCGACACCCAAGTGGGCAGAGTGTTCCTGCCAGACAATCGGATTGTCAAGCTTCAGGCTCAGGTGGCCCAGTTCCTAGTAGCCTCTCCTCTTCGGGCTTGGGACTATGTGCAGCTGTTGGGCTCTATGACGGCCACGATGGAAGTAGTGCCCTGGGCCAGGGCTCATATGAGACCACTACAACACTCTCTGCTGCAGCGCTGGACTCCGATGTCGGAGGATTATGCTGTGCGTCTTCCCTTGGATCCAGCAGTGCGCAAGGCGCTGAGCTGGTGGATGCAGACAGACAAGTTGTCTGCGGGAATGCCTCTGGTGTCCCCAGAGTGGATTGTCGTCACGACGGACGCCTCGTTATCGGGCTGGGGAGCCCACTGCTTGGGAAGGACAGCGCAGGGGCTCTGGTCTCCTGCAGAGGCAAAGTGGTCTATCAACCTCCTGGAACTCAGAGCCATTCGGTTGGCGCTTTTGGAGTTCATCCCGGTACTGGTGTTCAAGCCTGTACGGGTCCTGTCGGACAATGCCACGGCTGTGGCCTATGTCAACCGCCAGGGAGGTACCAAGAGCGCCCCTCTAGCCAAGGAAGCTATGAGTCTATGCCAGTGGGCGGAAGCGAACCTGGAACAGCTGTCAGCGGCCCACATTGCCGGAGTCATGAATGTCAAGGCGGACTTTCTCAGTCGCCATACCTTGGAGCCCGGAGAGTGGCAGCTATCTGCTCAGGCGTTCTTGGACATCACGAAGCGCTGGGGCCAGCCGAGCCTAGATCTGATGGCGTCATCGGCCAATTGCCAAGTGCCGCGCTTCTTCAGCAGAGGACGGGACCCTCGATCCCTGGGAGTAGATGCTCTTCTCCAACAATGGCCGACACAAGAGCTTCTCTATGTGTTCCCGCCCTGGCCCATGTTGGGCAGGGTACTAGACCGGGTGGCAAAGCATCCCGGCAGGATAATCCTGGTGGGTCCGGATTGGCCCAGGCGTCCCTGGTATGCGGACTTGATCAGGCTCTCAGTCGACGATCCTCTGCGGTTGCCAGTGGAGCAGGGCCTGTTACATCAGGGTCCCGTGGTGATGGAGGATCCCTCCCCCTTTGGTCTTACGGCCTGGCTATTGAGCGGCAGCGTCTGAGGAAGAAGGGCTTCTCAGACAAGGTCATCGCCACTATGCTGAGAGCGAGGAAACGCTCTACTTCTACTGCTTACGCCAGGGTTTGGCGTATCTTTGCAGCGTGGTGTGAAGCAGGCTCTCTTTCTCCTTTCACTGCTCCAATTTCTTCAGTGTTGACGTTCCTGCAAGACGGTCTGGACAAAGGCCTGTCGCTCAGTTCCCTTAAGGTCCAGGTAGCGGCTCTGGCTTGCTTCAGGGGCCGCCTGAAGGGTGCTTCCCTGGCTTCGCAGCCAGATGTGGTGCGCTTTCTCAAGGGGGTTAATCACCTGCGCCCTCCTCTGCACTCAGTGGTGCCTGCGTGGAATCTCAACCTGGTGCTAAGAGCATTGCAGAAGCCGCCGTTTGAACCCTTGTCAAGGGCATCTCTGAAAGACCTGACGTTGAAAGCAGTCTTTTTGGTGGCTATCACTTCAGCCAGAAGAGTTTCCGAGCTCCAGGCGCTCTCGTGTCGAGAGCCTTTTCTACAGTTCACTGAGGCAGGAGTGACTATTCGCACAGTGCCTTCCTTCCTGCCCAAGATTGTTTCTCGCTTCCATGTGAATCAGCAGCTATGTCTCCCTTCCTTTCGTAGGGAGGACTACCCAGAGGAGTACTCTGCTCTTAAATATCTGGATGTGAGACGAGTCATCATCAGATACTTGGAAGTGACCAATGATTTCCGGAAATCGGATCATCTGTTTGTCCTGTATACAGGTCCTCGTAGGGGTCTGCAGGCTGCTAAGCCTACAGTGGCAAGATGGGTCAAGGAAGCCATTGCAGCGGCTTATGTGGCCGCGGGGAAGGTGCCGCCTATCCAGCTGAAGGCTCACTCTACAAGAACTCAGGCGGCCTCGATGGCAGAGGCCGGTTCCGTCTCCTTGGAAGAGATATGCAAGGCGGCAACTTGGGCTTCGGCCCATACATTCTCCAAGCATTACCGCTTGACTGTGGCTGCTCGGGCGGAGGCCCGGTTTGGAGCTTCAGTGTTGCGGTCAGGGATTTCTATGTCCCGCCCTGGGTGAGTACTGCTTCGGTACATCCCACCAGTCTATGGATTGATCAGCTTGATGATATGGAAGGTAAAATTATGTATAATCATACCTGATAATTTTCTTTCCATTAATCATAGCTGATCAATCCATAGCCCCTCCCAGATATCTGTACTGTTTTTATTCTGGTTGCATTTCAGGTTCAAGTTTAGTCTTCAGTTACTTCAGAAAGACTTCGTGTTCAAGTTTTTTCACTTGGATTCTTCAAGAGTTAAGACGAGTTTGTGTTACAGTGAGCTGCTGCATTCCTCTCCCCTCCGTTTTACGGGGCTGGATTGAGACTTAAAATTCTGCCGGCACTCCCTCCCGCTTCGTGCGGCTGTAGGGCAGTTTTGTACCCCTCCCGCTTCGGCGGTGTTAGGGTCAGTCAGCTCCTCCCGCGGTTGCGGTTGCAGGATAAGCCAGATCCCCCCGCATCGGCGGGTGTGGTGTCCCTCCCCCGCTCCGCGGGGATGAGCTGGACGGATTCCCCTCCCCCGTTTCGGCGGTGGTGAGCTGGGCAGAGTGTCCCTTCGTGGGTGTAATTCTCTAAGTGCTGAGTCCTGCGGATGGAGCTTTGATATCGACATACTGAGGAGTTTCCGGCAGCACATGACCACATATAGGGAGGCAAAAGTTTGCTCTCTATCTCCACCTGCTGGTAGATGGACACAACCCACCAGTCTATGGATTGATCAGCTATGATTAATGGAAAGAAAATTATCAGGTATGATTATACATAATTTTACCTTACATTCCTAGGAGTACATGTCTCTGGTTTATGCTGTTTGTTTACCATGTTTCATAAGCACATAATCCCAGGAGTGCAGAATCAGTGCATGTTGTTGCTAACTTTGGAATACTGCATTACCGCATTATCTCAGAAGATGCTGTGGACTTATTGTGCTTTTAACAATCTCACTGTAAATATCGGTAAACTATTATTTTGTTTTTAAAGAAATTATATGAGCCAAAAATTTAGGTTGTATGGACTGATTAAAATGTAGAATTTGTACAGGTGTATTGTATTTTTGTTTTAAGATTTTGCTATTTTGAAATCATTGTGCATGCTATAGCTGATGTGTTTATCTGTTGATAGATATATTAAAAAAAAAAGAATGAAGAATCATAATAATATGATTGACCATGAGTCTTGTGTTGGTATATCTAGATACACTCTATGTCTGATTTCTAGTAGCAGCATTTGGTTCACTGTACTGTGAAACATCCTTGGAAACTATATATGAGACAATTAAAAAGACTTTGTAGTCTCTTTGTTAGAAAGATTATTGCTTTTGACAGTTCACTAAGTTGATCAGGCCCACCAGTGTTGCTGTTGAAAAGATGTGATACAAATGGCATGGTTACAGCTTGGTCTATATTAGATTTAGCTCACATCTTTCTAAGTAGCTCAAGGTGTGAGTAACCTTCAAGTAGAGTATTTTCCTGTCCCCAGAAGGCTTAAAATGTAAATTTATAAGTGAGGCAATGGAAGGTTAAGTGACTTGCCCAGGATCACAAGGAACAGTAGTGGCTTTTGTGGTTTACACATCATTGTTCTGTTAAAGTACTCCTCCTCCTCCATAGCATTCCAGGATTTGGCTCTTAGATATTGTTAGATGGTTGTTCCTTTTGCCACTTGATGCTTAAAATAGGTGACAAGATATTGTCTTTATTATCTTTGGCCTTTTATAAATACTAAAATATGAACTTGTTCAACATGTGTGAGATGCAGTATGGTAATTAAATTACCCCCCATGTGCTAATGCTGACACATGAATGGGTTTGTATCGGCATTGCCACGCGGCTTAGTAAACATGGGGGTTAGTTACTTATCCACAGTCTATAAATGTTTCATTGTAAAATTACTCATATCTGTTTTAGAATCAAACTTGTCTTTTAAAAAGTAAAATAACCCTTCAGTTTCAAAAGCATATCTATAAATGAAAACTTGTTTCAAAGCATGTTCCTTTTTATTTTATTTTTTTTTCCAGCAATGTAATTAATGTGTACTCTTCTACTGTAATGCATTGGGAGGTTTGAAGTGGGAAGATTTGTTAAAATGGTAGAAAACAATTAGGCAAATTATGGCAAACATTCTGCAGGGCTAAGGTTTTTAACACCAAATTAGAGGTTAATTTTATAAACCATTGTTAAATGTAAAACAGTAATTTAATGTGTTTAACTGTGTATATGCCCAGCAGCTATACCCATAAGAGCCATATTCCAGACAAAGCCCCAAACTTTTTACTTTACAAGTTAAACCAAGCAGTGGGGACTAACCACATTTACAACCTCGAGGCTTCTTTTACAAAGCCGTGCTAGAGATTCCCACACGGCAAATGAGAGGAAGCCCAACGGAATTGAATAGGCTTGGACTTCCTCTCATTTGCCACACTGAGAATTGGCAGCACGGCTTTGTAAAAGAGGCCCCCAGTCACTTGTTTCAAGCCCTATGTGTGCCTCGGAGGAGGTAAAAAAAAAAAAAACTGAGGGGAAATATTTGATCATAGTATTTTCCTGAGTATCTATGCATTCCAAACCATCTCCACATGTAAACAGTGACATTCTGAAGCTGTTTACATGTGAGGATGCCAAGCATAGCTTCTAAGATGGCTTCTGTAGTGAATCGGAAAACAAGCCAAAATCTTTTTGTCTTTTTATCTGTTTGTGAGTTCAGTTATGTAGAAGTGATTAACATTTGGATCACAGTGAATATAATTCAAAGTTCTATTTTTTAAACGTTAAAAAGCAGGATTTTGTTAATAAATTAAATCCTGATCTGAGTTTAGATAGCCAGAAAATTATGTAAAAAAATAATTGTCAATAACAAAATATACAAAAGGTGTTGTTTGGCCCCCCCCCCCCCCCCCCCCCCTTCGTTTTGGGAATGATGTTCAAAAGGTTTCTCCGAGGACAAGCAGGCTGCTTGTTCTCACATGTGTGTGTCGACGTCAGAGTCTGCCCAGGAAACAGCAAATTTTCACTAGCAAAATTTAAAAGTTTTGCCAGAGCCTTCTGGCGAGCAAACCGTGCGCACCGCACATGCGCGGACGACTTCCCACCCATCGCGTTGAGCGTGCCTCCTCAGTTTCTTTCTTGTCCGCGAACAAGGTGACAGGTTTTTTCTGTGCTCCTTGTAAGGCCCAGGAAAAGAGTCTGACAACTTCTTTCATTCTTTATTTTCATCATTTTTTCGTCATTTTTTCTTTAAAAAAACAAAACAAAACTCCACGTATCTATTCTTAGTTTAGCCCCCCTTTTTAAAAGTTTCCTTTGTTTTTCGACGCAGCCGGCTTTAGGCCACACGGTCGGATTCTTCCTTTCTTTTTGTGCCCTTTTTTCTTTTAATAGGCACAATCGTGTCTTGATTTCGCTGAAGCCATTTTTCCTTCCATGTCATCGAAGACACCCAGCGGCTTCAAACGTTATACTCGGTGCAATCGGACCATCTCAGGTACCGATACCCACGCCTGGTGTATCCAGTGCCTTGGGCCTGACCATAGCCCTGCCGCTTATAGTCTGTGTCTTCGTATGAAGAAACGGACCCAAGCGTCTCGAGAAGCCCAACGAGAAAAGCTTTTTGGAGCTCGGTCCGGTCCTTCGACATCAGTACCGAGGTCGACGGCGTCAACATCGACAGGAGCATCGACGTCGGGAACGGAGGTAATGGCTGCTGAGAGACCAACTCGCGTTGGGAACAGTGAGGCGTTGAGTGGGTCTCCACCTGTCTTGAGGCCTCCTGTTATGCAGGCCCCCCCGGGACCGACCTTTTTCGGCCCCGGCCCCGAGGAGACGTGAGGATTCCACGTCCTCCTCATCGGTACCGAGGAGTCTCGATGACGGGCGTCGAGCGAAGGCGAAGAAGCACTGTACCATCATCGTTCTCCTTCGATGCACGGTACCGAGAGCTCTGGGGCATCGTGAGAGTTGGCACCCAAGAAGCATCGGTGCCGAGAGGATCGCTCCTCCTCGATACAGGAGGTGCCGATGCGTCGGTCTCCTATCAGTCTGATGCCTGCTCCTGAGCCTCCACAGATTCTGACACCGCCTGTTCCACCGACCCCGCAGCCTTTTCCGATGGCGGCTCTCGACGAGCGCATCCAGGCCTTGTTTCCAGAACTTCTGGAGGGAGTGCTACGTCAGTCAGCTTCAGTTGCCTTCTGTACCATCTGCTGCAGCGGTGTCTGGCCCTTCTCCTGCGGTGAGGTCTCCGACTGCGGTGCCACCTATGGCATCTACTTATCATTTCTAAAGCGCTACTAGAAGTACGCAGCGCTGTACACTTGAACATGAAGAGATAGTCCCTGCTCGCCAGAGCTTACAATCTAATTAGGACAGACAAACAGAACAAATGGCATCGGCATCGGCTGCCACCCAGGTCAACTCTCCTTCGATGTCAGTGGAGGGAGCTTCGCCGCAGTCGGACTGGGCATCGGCCTCTCAACATCGCCATAGAGGACATCGTTCCTTAGCGTCGAGACAGGTTCAGTGTCGAAGTACCTTGACACAGGCTTTATCTGACACTGAGCAAGAGCGTTCGTAGGAGTCAGAGGAAGATCCCAGGTACTTTTCTTCTGATGAGTCCTTTGGGATTCCCTCTGATCCTTCCCCTCTGGCAGAGAGGAGACTTTCTCCACCGGAGAGTCTGTCTTTTTCCTCTTTTGTCCGTGAAATGACTAAGGCTATTCCCTTCCCTGTGGAGGTTGAGGATGAGCCCAGGGCTGAGATACTCGAGGTCCTGGATTATTCGTCTCCACCTAAAGAGGCTGTAACAGTTATTATTATTATTTATTGCATTTGTATCCCACATTTTCCCACCTATTTGCAGGCTCAATGTGGCTTACAGAGTATGGTTATGACATAGTCATTTCGTGATAACAGGTACATAGTCATTTCATGGTAACAGATACAATTATTAAGTTTGAAAATTAGGTACAGGAAGGTGTTAAGTAGGATATAGGTGAACTGTAATAACTGTGTGGATTATTGAGGTAGTTTTGTAGGCTATGTGTTTTCTTTGTAGGCCTTTTGGAAGAGATGAGTCTTCAGAGATTTCCAGAAGTTAGCTATTTCGTCAGTAGCTTTCAGGTCTGTAGGTAGAGCATTCCACAGCTGCGTGCTCAAGTAGGAGAAGGTGGTGGTGTGTATCAGCTTGTATTTTAGTCCTTTACAGCTGGGGAAGTGCAGATTGAGAAATTTGCGGGATGATCTTACAGCGTTTCTGGGAGGCAAGTCCACAAGATTTAACATGTAGATTGGGGCGTCTGCGTGAATGATTTTGTGTACAATCGTGCAGATCTTGAACGCCATGTGTTCTTTGAGTGGGAGCCAATGAAATTTCTTTCTTAGGGTTTCCTCTACATAAGATACTGAAGGAAGTCCTTATGGAAAACTGGTTGGCCCCTCTGTCTGGCCCTGTGATCCCGAAGAAAGCTGAATCCCAGAATCCAACTCCACCCCCCCCCCCCCCCCCAGACCCATTTTTTTCTATTCCAGGCTGCACTCTCAGATGTTTATGGTTTCAGGTCAATCTAGGTTATGCCCTCGCCGTTGCGAGTCCCAATTGACTAATGTTTATTGTTTTGAGTGATCCTGGATGCTAGGGATACCCTACATGTGAGAACAAGGTACCTGCTTGTCCTCAGAGAAAGAAAATATACTTACCTGTAGCAGGTATTCTCCAAGGACAGCAGGCTGATTGTTCTCACAAACCCACCCACCTTCCCTTTGGAGTTGTTGTTTGTTTGTTTGTATGCTTTTTGATTAAACTGAGGAGGCACGCTCAACGTGACGGGTGGGAACACGTTGGCACATGCGCGGTGTGCACAGTTCATGTGCCAGAAGGCTCAGGCATATCTTTTTATTTTGCTGGTGAAAATTTGCCGTTTCCTGGGCTGACACGGACGTCGACCCACATGTGAGAACAATCTATAGGTAAGTATCTTCGCTTTATCTGACTTAACTTTGAGAATTTCCCAGGCAAATTTTGTGTATGCAATTGTGCAGTTAAAATTTAACCAGTTAAGTATGGCCGCAGTTGGAGATATGATGAAGGTGGGCATTGTACTTTAACCAGATAGTGCCAATTTAGCCAGCGTTGTGTGAGTAAAGCTAATTGTCTAGTCAGAAAAACGTCTGTCCTAATGTTAATCAGATGTTCATTTGTTCATTGAACAGATTTAGGGCCCTGCTTACAAAGGCACAATAGTGGTTTTAGCACATTATAACCATGTAGATGCCCATAATATTCCTATGCGCATCTACATGGTTAATGCACACTAAAAATGCTAGTGCACCTTTGTAAACAGGGCCCCTAATCTGCAGTGTTAGTTGAATATCTAGTAAAAATTGGTAAACCACACTTAACATAAGCTTATTTGTTTAGGGGGCATTGAGACAACTACAGCAAGAAATTGCAGATTCTCTGAAAAAGTTATCAATGTCTGAAGCCTCGTTAGAAGTCACAACACGATATCGCAACGACCTAGAGGATGAAAAATTGCACTTACAAAAGGAAATAGAAAAAATCAAAAGCAAGGTAAATTTTGCACATATCGCTGAGAGAAAACAGGGCAGTATACATTGGCTTGATAATTAGTTTGTAAACTATATTACATATGATATTTTCTGAGTTACCTTTTGAAAATTATTATTATAATGTGGCATCTTATGATTTACTTATGTAAGTACTTTGATGCTAATTTTACAAAATTTGTATGTTGGAGATCTGTATAGTTCTTGATAATTTCACCTGGGATTAATTTATGGAATAGATATTGAAAAAAATTCAGGATAGAATGCTGCACTTTTACCTTACCAGGTTCTGAGTCATTTCATTTTAGATTATTATAAACTGATAAATTATATATCCTTTGTAATTTCTTTGTGACAAGATGTAATGATACATATAACTCAATATATTTTCATGATTTTTAGGTTACTCTGTAACTAGGCTGTGGTTTTTTAGAAAAGCACATGAAAATAATTTTGGAAACATAGATCACTGCTAAATCATATAAAAAGATATTTGTTTATCTTCTAAGAAAATATACAGTGAGCAATTCAGTTTGAGTGATGTAAAGTTAATTAATCTTAATATTAAGCTACAGTAGAAGGTTGATCTTCAATTGATTAGTCCAGGTAGATTCAGACTAGGTGAACTTGTTGACCAGATAAAATTTATCTGATTAAGAGAAAGTAGCACTTGGGTTGTTTAATAGTTGCAGTTTAGTATAGCTGAACCAGTTAAATAGGGCTGCACAAACAGTAGGCCTAAAGCATGGGCATAGATTGGGGGGGGGGACTACGACGACTTAGTGTTGCCCGAAGTCGCAGCGGCGAACTGGCGGCGGGCGGAGTGCCAGTAGTAATAGCAGCAGTGAGGCAGGCTTGACTCCGACTCCGTCTTTCGCTTCCTTACCCTGCCCTCTCAGCGTCCCGCCCGAAAGGAAATGACATCAGAGGAAGGTGGGACGCAGAGAGGGCAGGGTCAGGAAGCGAAGGACTGAGTCGAGCCTGCCTCATTGCTGCTATTACTACCGCTGCCCCCCTGTTCGCTGCTGCAACTTCGGTGGAGTTGGATTGGAAGTGAGCCAGGCAGCCTATCTAGTCCACTCCCCCGTGCAGCCGTCGACGTTCACTCAAAACACAGCAAGCAAACCTGTCAGCTGCTGCCTGCATCCACGTTGTCGTCCTTTATCGTAGTAGTAGTAGTTGGCTGCCAGTAGGCGAGAGAGAGATGGGAGATGCTGCGAAGGGAGAGGGGGGGAGACGCTGGATAGAATGGGGAAGGGGATGGAAAGAAACAGGATGGGCAGGGGAGAGAGGAGAATTGCTGGACAACAGGGTTTGATGGAGGGGACAGATGAGAGGAAATTTGCTGGAGATGGATGGAGGAGAAGGCAGGGGAGAATGGAGAGTTGCTGGACATGGATGGACGGATGGAGAGGAGGGTTGGGGAGAGAATAGAAATCGCTGGACATGGAGCGGAGGGCAGGGGAAGGAGGAGAATTAATGGACATGGATGGATGGAGGGGAAAGGGGAGAGAGGAAATTTGCTGGATATGGATGGATGGAGGAGAGGGCAGGGGAGAATGGAGAGTTGCTGGACATGGATGGAGGGGACAGCAGGGGAGAGAGGAGAATTGCAGAACATGGATGGATAAATGGAGGAGAGGGCAGGGGACAGAGGGACATTTGCTGGATATGGATGGATGGAGGAGAGGGCAGGGGAGAATGGAGAGTTGCTGGACATGGATGGATGGAGGGGAGAGACGTCAGGAAGGAGATGCACATGAATGGAGGGGAGGGAAGAGAGGAGAAATGCTGGACGGATGGAGTGGAGGGCAGGGAAGAGAGGAGAAATGTTGGACAAGGATGGAGGGAAGGAAAGACGAAGGAGATCCACATGGATGGCGGGGAAGGGAGAGAGGAGAAATGCTGGACATGGATGGAGGGCAGGGAAGACAGGAAGTAGATGCACATGGATGGAGGGAAGTGAGGAGAAATGCTGGATATGGATGATGGGGAAACTGCTGAGTTTAAGGGCTGGTTTGGAACACATTGAGGGCAGATACTGAAACTCGAGGAAGGATAGGGACAGGGCTACAGATGGTAGACAAGGATGCATAAGGACACAAGAGGGAGAAAAAAATATCAAATGGAAAGAAGACACTGCATAAAACAGAAGACACTGGGACCAAAGCGAATAGAAAAACTAAATGATCAGACAAAAAAGGTAGAAAAAAGTATTTTATTCAGAATTTATTAATTGAAATATGTCAGCTTTTTGAAGTGTGCATCTGTGTTATTTTGCATGTAAGTTTCAATTTTTCTGGTATTGCTGCATGCTGAGTCTGACTTTTTGAGTTAACTTTCTGGTTCAGTATTTTGCCTTCATATTTTTTGATTTCTAGTTCCTTGTGTCATGTCTGTTGTCATGTGTATTTCATGTGTGATCAAGGTGCAGTATTCTACTAGTGTGTAGTATTTGCAGCCCTTTTTGTTTTGCTTTTTTTCACAAGGTAGTGTATTGGTGTTTTAGAGCCTGGTGTAATTACAGTTCTGCCTTTTCACGCATAAGGTTGTAGCTCGCCATGTCCTTGGAATTAGTGCTGTTATGATTTAGTAAGGTTATGAGTGTGTACAAGTTTGTGTATAGCGTTTTGCAGTGGAGAGATTGTGTGTTGGCCTTACTGAGGTGGCACCAAAACATCAGAAAGGGTGTAGAGCCTAAATCATGACACACTACGTCTTGAAGGATCTACATATAGAGCCTATGCATTTCTAAGGTCAACACTGGTATGGTGTGGGAAAGGGGGTGGGGAAACACTACTGGAGAGGAAGAAGGAGTGCTAGGTAAGGAGGAAAGAAGGAAGGAAGGGAGAAAGAGCTGGCTTGATATCTCATACATATTCATTATGGTTGTTCCCCAAAAAACCCAGCTCTTTTTCCCTTCCTTCCTTCCTTCCTCCATATTAGCATATTCATTTGCATATATATATATATATATATATATATATATATATATATATATATATATATATGCAAATGAATATGCTAATATGCTCCGCCCCATCCTTTGCCCCCCCCCCCCCCCCCCCCCAAAAAAAAAATGAAACAGTCAAACTACGCCCATGGCCTAAAGTTAAATGAATAACTTTATCAAGATAACATTACTTGGTTATATTCAGCAGTCAGAATTGACCAGTTACGTCTGCTGAGTATCTGGTTAAAGTGGTTCAGATAAATTTTTTTACTGACTGCCATATAAAATATTAGCTCTCATATGCTTATGCCTAAGTATGTACCCAGTACTGTATGTTAACTTGATCTGTTTTGCCATACCAGCTGCAGGATTCAGAGGAGAAGCATATTCAGGCCGAACACCATGTCCATGAGTTGAAAAATGCATTCGACGTTAAAGAACGTGAATTACTTTCTGCTTCCCAAAAGTTGCAGGAGTTTTCAGCTGTGTCATCTGAAACTGAAAAAACTGTGAAACAACTGGAAGAACATATACAAAGGTAGACAAGTTCTGGTTAAGTACATAAGTAGATAAATATTGCCATATTGGGACAGACCAAAAGTCCATCAAGCCCAGCATCCTGTTTCCATCAGTGGCCAATCCAGATCACAAATACCTGGCAAGATCCCAAAAAAGTACAAAACATTTTATGCTGCTTATCCCAGAAATAAGCAGTAGATTTTCCCTTAAGTCCATTTGAATAATGGTCTATGGACTTTTCCTTTAGGAAGCTGTCCAAATCTTTTTTAAGCCCCGACTAAGCTAACTGCCTTTACCACATTCTCTGGCAACAAATTCCAGAGTTTAAATACACATTGAGTGACGAAAATGTTTCTCTGATTCATTTTAAATTTACTACTTTGTAAGCTTCATTGAATGCCCCCTTGTCCTAGTATTTTTGGAAAGAGTAAACAGACTCTTCACATCTACCCTTTCACTCTACTCAATATTTTATAGACCTCTATCATATCTCCCCTCAGCTGTCTTTTCTCCAAGCTGAAGAGCCTTAGCCGCTTTAGCTGTTCCTCATAGGGAAGTCGTCCCATCCTCATCACCCTTCTCTGTACCTTTTCTAATTCCACTATATCTTTTTTGAGATGCAGTGACCAGAACTGCACACACTTATTTTGAGAAAGACAATCAGTGTGATAGCACCTTATGTTAAGAGTGACTGGAGTAGTTGGCAGTGGAATCCGGTAGAAATACGCTTGGCCTCAGCCCTTCTGCATGTCATGTGCAAGGAAGTAGGAATAGATGTGCAGGAATGGTAGTTTTCACATAATATTATGATATCGGTAATAGCTCCTGGGGTGTATTTGTAGGAATGTGCAGGTGTATGTGTGTTTTCCAAATAATTTCAGCTTAACGTGTCCCTCGTCAGCACTTTTATCTTCGAGCCGCCCCATTAGAACTACATGTTTGAGCGAAATACACTGCCTGTGAAGCTATAGGGAATATCCTAGTAACTTTTCTGTGCATACCTTTGATGTGCCCGTTGTACCTAGCAAGTATTTCCATAATGAGTGCGTGAAAGAGCATACTGATATGCTGATGAACATACCTGATGCCATTACTGTGTGCATTTTTACTCTAGAAGACAGAACTGAAAGCAGGCTGATAGTTTAGGAGTTGCATCGTACATTTCTTTCTCCCTCCACAAAGTTCTTCTCATGGCTGCTGGAGCTCACTGCCTTGGTCATATTTTCCATTAGTGGCCTCTCCAATTCTGCTTGTGGGGCCATAGTTCACTCCCCCTCCTCTCATTAGGGATTCTCATCTTCCCCCCTTCTCAATCCCCTCTGCCAGCCTACCATAAAAGTGGTCTTCTGTTGGTCCCTGGAAGTAGCAGCATTGCACATATGCTGCCTGTAGCCTGCCCCAAAGCAGTGGCGTAGCAAGGGCGGGGCGGTGGGGGCGGTCCACCCCGGGTGCACTCTGCTGGAGGGTGCAGAGAGCAGCCGCGCGTCTGTCGGCTCCGCTGGTTCCCTACTCCCTCTGCCCCGTAACAGGTTACTTTCTGTTCCAGGGCGCAGGGAGCCAGTGGAGCCGACAGGCGCGCAGCTGCTCTCTGCACCCTCCATCAGCCAAGAATGCACCCGGGGGGGGGGGGGGGTTTATTGCACCGGAGGGGGAGGTGTCGTGCTGCACCCTGGGAGGACGGACGCCGCTGCACCCCGCTGCAGCGATCCGCCCCGGGTGGCAGCCGACCTAGGATCGCCACTGCCCCAAAGCTTTCACTCTGGCCTGTCCTGCTTCTCTGACATCACATCTTTTTTCTGCATGGGTGGGGGATGGGACTGAGGGAAAACTTTGGCCCACACTGCAGGCAGCATATGTGCAGTGCTGCCACTGGCAAAGATTAACAAAAGACCACTTTTAAGGTAGTCTGGCACAGGAGTGGGTGATGTTGAAACACAGGTGGGGGAGGGGAAGATGTTGGATTGTGCTGAGAACGGGTTGGTAGTGAAAGAGCGTAGAAGAGATGTTTGAAGGAGACAGGGGACGCTGCAGTACAATTAATTTTTTTTAGTCGCAATTGATAATGCATTAATTGTAGCGTTATCTGCATTTAAAATGCATCCCTACTAACTAGTGGGGAAGTTACGGACTTGGTTGCTGTTATCTGACCAGTTGAGGTGGAACCTGAACTTGATCCCCAGCTTCCTGCTCTAGCTGCTCTACCGTTAAGAGTACTATTAGGATTCCCATGCTCATTAGCAGTCACTACCCTGAAGAAGTTCGTATGTCATCATGTGGCCACCCTCAGCACTGTACACAGCTCTGGACAAATAGATAATAAGATGAACAAAGTGGGACTTTATTTTGTGTCCTGCAAGGGACTTTAGGTGCCAGCAGCGCAAAAGTCCATAAGAGTAAGACAGGGTGAGGGGTGTGGGTATCACATCTTGAGTGCTGGATGCAATGTAAGGGGTGGAGCATTAGAAAACTATATAAAAATGAGATCAGGAACAAGTAAGGGGGATCAAATAATAAAGGAATGAAGGTGTGTGAGAGAACTGATGAGTTCAATCAATGTAGAAGGAGGTAGAGCTCAAGTTGCATTGTTGATGGTATCCATTCTGATTATGCAAGTGTACAATAGAAGGAATGAGAAGTTAGCACCTACCTCTAATACCCTGCCAGCATGTAGGAACCATGATCGACTCCCTGCCTCTGTTGGAGCCAGCTCTCTGAATCAGCAGTTGGGGGATTAGCATTTCCCAAGACTTGTATTGATCCCAAATTCATCAGGCTATTTGTTGTTCCCCACTTGTACCTCGGCTGTTTAGAGCAATAGTAGGAGGCATCCCACTTGCAATTATAAGAACTGTAGAAGAGAGGGCAGTAGCAGCCATTGGCCTGCAGCTTCTTACAGTAGAATTGGAAGTAGGCCTCAGCAGGCTACATTGTTGTGAACTCTAAGTGCAAGTGCAAGCCACTACCTTTGTATCTGGATCCAAAGTACATCGCTCTTAAATTTCCCCTAAAATTCAAGGGGTTTTTTTTTCGCCTTGGTAATCTCTAAAACACACAGTACAAGGAAGAAGTAGGGAAGGGCCTGGTCCCCCTTAGTATTCGGTTCACTACGTACCTCACTGCCCAAGGCAATTCATGCTCAGTTAATGTGTCTATTAACAGTGGTTCTTAACTAGTGTGTCAGAGACACTGGTGTGTCCCCAGGAGATGGGAGGTATCACAAAGAAAGAAATTAGGGTAGAAAGCAAGCCCATGTTTCCTTGACAACCATCAGTGCCTGCAGTCTGGGAAGACCAGCAATCTTGAGTCAGGTTCTTGAAATCCTTGTAGCTGGTCCCTATTTCTGCTTCCTCATTACCCCAATAATAACTGCTGCCTCAAGCCCCAACTGAAAATGTTACCAGTCTGCAGTCCGTAGATTCTGTTTTCTATATAATTTCTGAGTAGTGTATTTAAAAATTTTTGGGTTGCCTCACAGTATCTGGCAATTGAGGAATTCTGTGGTGCTGTTACTGAGGGTGACACTAGAATTTGAATAGATATTTGTTTGGTTGTATGATACGTAAGAAATCTGGATCTGATGTGTTGCATCCAGCTTTCAATATGGAATAGGCAAATCCATACTAAACTTACATTTAAACAATGAAAATGCATTGTTCAGCTGTAAATTTTAGTGTTTGGTGTGTACATATATGAATTTGTACATACATGAATTTGTTCAGAACCCTTATTTTATCATCCTCACTTTAATATTCCCTTATCTCTTGTTTGTCCTGTTTGTCCTAATTAGATTGTAAGCTCTGTCGAGCAGGGACTGTCTCTTCATGTTCAAGTGTACAGCACTGCGTACGTCTAGTAGCGCTATAGAAATTATAAGTAGTAGTAGTAATGTCTGTCAGGTGTGTCAGAACAGAAGAAAGGTTGAGAACCACTGGTCGATGATGATTGATAGACCCTGTGGAGCCTGCTTAATCAGCCATCTGCCATTTCCTCTGAATGAATATATACATATGTTGCATGGTGGCTGGAAAAGAAATTAGGATACATAAACAAGATCCTCACTCACTCATTTGCACACATTTTTTAGCCCAGCCCCAAAATGATATCTTGTACCAGACTATAAACCAAAAGTGAGGTAACTGCCCACAACAATTATGCCAACCACCAGCATGACCATGCAGCGGCCCCTACTAAGACTACTTCGGCAGGTAGTGCAATCAAGTGTACTATACATACTGTACCACGAGATCATGGCCCATACAAAGATGGCCACCACCAACAAACCATGAGGCTGCCCGTAGTCTGGCAAACAGCACTCCCCACCTATTCTCTTGGGGAGATTGCAAAACCTGTCCGCCCCAGCCCCACATCTTATGTTATTGCACATATAGACCCTGCTGGGCAGTAGCAAGGAACAGCGGTACATACCATTTAAGTGGTTTAGTATCTGCGTAATCCTATGGCCATCCCCAACCTTCAAGCACTCAGCAAGGCCTGTATCTGTAAGCTCAGATTGCCTCCCCCGTCACCTGTTGCTACCTGATGTAGGGTACATGTGCATCCGCATTGTAAAATACCTGCACAACAGAAAGCACTCTGCTCCTGATACTCAGAAGTCCTGCACAGCTGCACAAAGCCTCTCCTTGGCATCCAGTGCTCCGCCGATAGACTCCCGACAGACTCACACCAGCCACTACACATAGTACATTACAAAACGGCCGCATGCCGAGGGCCATTAAAAAAAAACCCACATCATAACCCCAATACCTCGTGAGTGTAACAACAAAAATAGCCGCACATCCCTAGACATCAAAAACTTCTGCCATAACCCACCATCTCAAGAGTCCTCCAAAATGGAATCCAAACACCAATGGCACCCATTGCCCTGACACACCTGGTAACAGCCCCTCGATCCCCCTGAGGACAGCTGGGCATTTATCATGGCCACAGCAGAGAACTGGATGAAATGACTGCCCGTCCATGATTTATTTATTTATTTATTGCATTTGTATCCCACATTTTCCCACCTTTTTGCGGGTTCAGTGTGGCTTACAATATGAGTTAAATATTGGAAATACAATTTGTTACAGATTGGTTATGGATTACATTTTGTATAATTATGCGAAACAATTGGAGTGTCCTTGGGGGTGTAACAATGGAGCACAAACATTGGGAGGAAACAATGGGAGCTTAGATCACTTGTGCCATAGCAAAACAACCCGTGGCACTTGCCCATGGCATGGTGTGTTGGCAAGACAATAACAGCCTGAACCATATTCTCACCTCCCTGAGGCCCTGAACAACAAAAGGCAAGACAGACCAAACCCTATCCCTGGCATCCCAGTTGTTCAACAGCATGAGAATGACTCGCCAGAACGAATGTGCTCTGCAGAGAAAAAACACACTATGCTTCTATAGTCTGGAGGATCCACGGTTTAGCAACCAGGTGAGAATGGTCTGGAGCACCAACTAACTGTTGGAACAGCAGCAGGGCAATATGGCAATTTTATGCTCGCAAACGCCCCTCTTACTGCCTCCAGCGGGCCAGCCCTTTACCTTCCTCCAGGACCTCCACTCTTACCTGCATCCCTCCTCCCCTTCTACCTTTTATTACCTCCCCTTTCATCTCTGTCTCTAACCTGCCTAAACCTTCCTTCCTTCCCTCCCCCCTGGACTCCATGTTCTCGCCGTACAGAACCACCTCCCTTTTGTGCGGCTGACCCGCCTATGCATCTGGGTCAGCTTCCTTTCTGGTTATGAAACTTTTTCACTAGGAATGTGCACAGGGCAAAAAATGTTGGTTTGTTTTTAATTTGTTTGGCCTTTTTTCTCAAGTTCAGACTTTTTTTTTCAATTGTTTCACACATTCTTTTTCAAAGAAAAATGTTTAATTTGTGCTAATCTGCTTAATGTGCATTCATTCATAGGTTAACCTGCATTAACTCAGTTTAGTGCACACTGACAAATGCATATCCCAATATTTAATGATGACACTGCAGAAGTTAGGAATCTAGTTAAGGAGAGGAGAATAACCGTGCATAGGTTGCATTTTCAAATCCATGTATGTTTTCCATGAGACAAGTGCCCACACAAACGTCAAGTTCAAATATATGTGAATACTTTGTAGTCAGCTTGTTTTGGAGTGAAAGTATATGCCCATATTTGCTTTGAAACCTAAGGCAAAGCTTGCAAATAAAAAATATCCATAGAATTTGTCCCAGTGTTGGGCAGTCTGATAAATTTAGATTAAGGACGACAATTATTTTATCTACTTTTTGGTCCCTTAAGGCCACTTTCCTTTTTGTAAACATTTAGCTCCTTGTCATGGTTATCCTTAGTTTAACAGCCTACCACTCTTCATCCCATACAATTGAGGTCATGAGGATGACTGGACCAAATTAGGAACTGATTGTCTAGTCTAGAGAGTCAGTTTTCTTTTGTTTGTTGTTGTTTTGGTTTTGGTTTTTTTTAACTATACATCATATCTTTTAAAAATGATCTCCTGCTTACATACAATTGATTGTAAACTTGGAGACTATCAATCACAGAGAGTAGATTACAAGTTCTTTATAGAGCTACTAGTAAAAAAGGCCCGTTTCTGACACAAATGAAACGGGCGCTAGCAAGGTTTTCCTTGGAGTGTGTATGTTTGGGAGAGTGTATGTGAGAGTGACTGTTTGAGAGTCAGAGTGAAAGTGTGAGTGTGTGAGAGAGAGAGTGAGTCTGGGTGTGAGTGTGTTTGTGAGAGAGTGTGTGTGTGAGAATGAGAGTGTGTGCAAGTGTGTATGTGAGACACAGTGTGAGAGAGAGTGTGTGTATGAGACCAAGCGAGTGTGTGAGTGACTGTGTGGCACATAGAGAGTGAATGTGATACAGTGTGAGACAGAGTGTGTGAGAGTGAGAGTCAGAAAGACATTGTATATGAGAGAGAGAGTGTGAGCCGTGCCCTCCCAATCCATGGCCATCTGTCCCCTGCCCCCTCCATTCATCCTTTTCCAGCAATTCCCCTCTGTCCCTGAGCCCTGCCCTCCCAATCCATGGCCATCCATGTTTCTCTGTCACCTGCCCCCTCCATTCATTCCTATCCAGCATTTCCCCTCTCTGCCTGAGGCCTGCCCTGCAATCCATATCCATCCATGCCCATCTGTCCCCTCCATTCATCCCTATCCAGCAATTCCCCTCTCCCTGAGTCCTGCTCTTCCAATCCATGCCCATCCATGCTCCTCTCTCACCTGGCCCCTCCATTTTTCCCTATCCAGCATTTCCCCTCTCTGCCTGAGGCCTGCCCTGCAATCCATATCCATCCATGCCCATCTGTCCCCTCCATTCATCCCTATCCAGCAATTCCCCTCTCCCTGAGTCCTGCCCTTCCAATCCATGCCCATCCATGCTCCTCTGTCACCTGGCCCCTCCATTTTTCCCTATCCAGCATTTCCCCTCTCTGCCTGAGGCCTGCCCTGCAATCCATATCCATCCATGCCCATCTGTCCCTTCCATTCATCCCTATCCAGCAATTCCCCTCTCCCTGAGTCCTGCCCTTCCAATCCATGCCCATCCATGCTCCTGTCACCTGGCCCCTCCATTTTTCCCTATCCAGCATTTCCCCTCTCTGCCTGAGGCCTGCCCTGCAATCCATATCCATCCATGCCCATCTGTCCCCTCCATTCATCCCTATCCAGCAATTTCCCTCTCCCTGAGTCCTGCCCTTCCAATCCATGCTCATCTGTCACCTGGCCCCTCCATTTTTCCCTATCCAGCAATTGCCCTCTCTACCTGAGGCCTGCCCTGCAATCCATATCCATCCATGCCCATCTGTCCCCTCTATTCATCCCTATCCAGCAAATTCCCTCTCTCCCTGAGCCCTGCCCTCCCAATCCATGCCCATCCATGCTCCTCTGTCCCCTGCCCCCTCCATTCATCCATTTCCAGTAATTCCCCTCTCTCCCTGAGCCCTGCCCTCCCAATCCATGCCCATCCATGCTCCTCTGTCCCCTGCCGCCTCCATTCATCCTTTTCCAGCAAGTCCCCTCTCTCCCTTCCATGACCCCCCCCCCCCCTCGCATCCATGCTCCTCTCTCTCCCATGTCCCAGCCTGGCCCGCCCTCTTCTCCCCCCCCCCTTCGCATCCATGCCCCCCCTTCGCATCCATGCATCCATGCATCCCCCCCCCTTCGCATCCATGCCCCCCCCCCCTTTCGCATCCATGCATCCCTTTTTTTTTCTTCTTCTTCGTTTTAACTTTACCTCCGTGGCGGTTCGTGCAGCGAAGCGTCAGGGAAGGAGGCGGCGCTCCCGACGTCTAGCTTTCCCTTCGCTGTGTTCCGCCTTCTTTTGAAGGCGGAACACAGCGAAGGGAAGGCTAGACGTCGGGAGCGCCGCCTCCTTCCCTGACGTTTCGCTTCCGGATTTGTTTGGTTTGAGGCGAGGGCGGGGCAGAGACGGCTGGCTGGCTTGAAGGCTTCACACCACGAATCCACGAACCCTTCAGCCTGGGAGTGACGTCAGATGGCTTCAAGGCTTCAGGGCTTCACGGCTTCACAGAACGTTGTCCTCAGAACGTTGAGGGTGCGTTTTATTATATTAGATTTGAAAGCTGTTCTAACAGCGACTATCTCTGTTTGATCCTTATTTGTCCCCACTTCTCAGTTGCACTTAGCATTCAAATTGAACATTGTGTGGAGCAGGACCTTGAACCAGGCGTTCACCAAGTGTTCCAGTTAGTACAGACCACTGCTGCTAACTTTAACAGTTGCAAATTTTTATAAAATCTGAGTGCATGTTGTTCATTTTCTAGACTTGAGATTGAAAATGCAAGATTAGAGGCTACAGTTCAACAACAAACTAGCAAAATTGAAATACTCCAGAAAGAGCGACAGGAGTCTACTTTGGTAAGTGAAGTGCAAGGTTGTGTATATAATTTCAAATTTAGGGCTAGAT
The DNA here is from genome assembly GCF_901765095.1 of Microcaecilia unicolor. NCBI lineage: Eukaryota > Metazoa > Chordata > Amphibia > Gymnophiona > Siphonopidae > Microcaecilia > Microcaecilia unicolor. Next base: position 53,027,495 of record NC_044040.1, read on the forward strand.
TTAAAAGGCACTTTAGCATGTGTTATTTCAGTTTATTCAGTGAGACATATTTAGTAATAGTGCTTTATAGCAATGGCACACATTAACATAATAGCACACTTTAGTAAATGTAGCCCTTATTGTTTGATTCTCAAAGCATTGGCTACAACATTACAAGTGAGGATCACTGTGTCTTAACAGAAGTGAAAAACAGGCACAAATCAGTACAGGTACTTTTTTTCTCCCATGGCCATACTGAAAGCAAAACTACAAATATTGTTTGCTTTGCTTATTGGGGTAACAATGTTGACAATAATACAAGCGATGTGATAAGTATGTTTAAAGCTGGTCAGTCTCTCGAGGTCTGGATCCATTCTGTTATTATAACATCTACATTTATGGCTACAGGGAATTAACAAAGAATTTCAGAATAGAAAAGGTGAAATACAAGAGAGATACTTAGACTAAAAGAGTAGTTACTAAATTGCGTTATGGGAATAATGTATCATATTTGCTTCTTAATGTACCCTAAAATTGAGCATTATGGTAAAATAATTTAGACACCATATGCTAAAAATAATGAGATGCAATGCATGAAAATGAATGCAAACTAGAGAATTACATGGGGACAGAAATTTTACCCGTCCCCACTCATCCCCACTGGAATCTTGCCCATCCCCGCAAGAATTTAACCTGTCCCCAACCAGTCTCGCAAGAATTTAATGGTACATTTAAAAAAAAACAATTCCAGTCATCTATCTTGGTCTCTCTCTGGGTTTGAGCCACAGCACTGCAGGCAAGGAAGGAACAGAAGTTACAACTTGGAACACTCTGGTGCGCACATGTAAGACTTGTCTCTGATTCACTGGCACTGTGTGCTAAGAGGTTGCCACATACACACGCCAATAGGTCAGGTGACATCTGATGCTTGTACCTGTGTCAGAGCTGAGGTTTTGCATCAGCCCGGGAGCAGAGAGGATTAATAGTAATATAGTAAGTGACGGCAGATAAAGACCTGAACAGTCCATCCAGTCAGCCCAATAGTCACACTCATTATCAATTCATGAGTTAATCAAGAAAGAACATGATATTATATACTTAATTATGTTTTTTCTTTGGCGTTTCTGGGACATAGACCATAGATGTCCATCTGGCCCTATCCTTATGTTCCAACTACTAGAGTTGCCGTCGAAGCCCACTCCAGGCTATTCGTCTTCTCATTTGCGGGACACAGACTGTAAAAGTCTGTCCAGCACTATTTTCGTGTTCCAGCCACTGAAGTTGCTGTCTAAGCTACTGGTTCCCAAACCTGGTCCTGGAGACACTTTAGCCAGTCTGGTTTTCAGGATATCCACATTGAATATTCAGGAGAGAGATTTTGCATTTCCACTACTGCTTGCAAATGTCTCTCATGAATAGTCATTGCGGATATCTCGAAAACCTAACTGACTGGAGTGCCTGCAGGACCAGATTTGAGAACCACTGGTCTAAGCCCTTTCCAGCCCATCATAAACCAGATTGCCATATATAAGAGACAGACCATTCAAGTCTGCCTGGTGGTCAGCCCTAGTTCATCACAGCTGGAGTCTCCATCTAAGCGTCACTCAACACATCCACACACATGCAGCCATTTAAGTTTAGTTTTTTTTTATAACTCCAATTTTCAAATTAGAGATCCTCTGTGTTCATCCCACGCCTTTTTGAATTCCATCCATCATTTGCGCCAATCTCTCACTTGGTAGGTGAGAGATTGGCGCAAGTGCAGCTTACACTTCCACAGGAACCTTGCAGGAATTGTTTCCATCCCCAGGGGAACCCCACAGAACTGCTTCCAAAACCCCATGGGAACCCCGCAGGTTCTGTGGGATTCCTGCGAACCCTGTTCCCGTGCAGGTCTCTAATGCAAACATCTCAATATTGTGTAAATCAAAAACGTGTTGAACTTTGCAAGCTGTATTATTCCAAGTAAAATAACACCAGCCTTGAACTTCCATGTTTTCCTGTCCAGGAGGATTTGGTCACCAAGACATGGCCCAGTGTTTCCAGGGAGCCTCTCTTGAGGCCAGCATGGTAAAATAGAAGCCCAGTCCAGGGTCCTCAGGTCCCCTCCCCCCACCCCCCCCAAGCAAAGACTCCCCTCCAAACATACCTCATCTCCCACCCAAACCCCCTCCCCTCCTGAAAACACATTAGATATTAACCATTCAAGTTACTGCCCTCACCTCCTATACTACTGCTAGGGGTTGCAGGTGCCATTTTGAACCTGATGCTGGCAGGAGTAGGAATGACGGGGGATCACTCCTGCCCCATATCCCTTGAGCACTAGTGATTGCTTGAGGTAGGCCTGGAGGTCTTTGTTAGAAGGGAGTTTGGGAGTGGAGTTTGAACAGTTAATACCTTATTTGCCTTTGGGGAGATTGTGGGTCGGGGACCTTCTTTTTGGCCACACCAGCCTCTAAGAAAGGCTCCCTGGGGAACATCTGACTATGCATTAGTGGTCTGATGCTCTCTGGAAGCAAAATAATAGTTTTTGTGAAGTTTATCACAAGTTGCATTATTCCCTTAGTGACTCCTGCTGGTTAATGACTCCTACGGTAAACTAAGCTTGGTAAAATAATATAATTTACCACAGCTTAGTAACTTACCCCTCTAAATTTATGACCTACCTTGTATAGTACCAGGTGGAATGTGTTAGTTTAAAATTCTTAAAAGTGGAAAGGAATATATTGTAGTTTTACAAGAAGAAGATTTAAAAAGTCCTTTAGCAGAATATTTAGGCAGACACGGCAATAACGCATGTAAGGGGTCTTGTACCAAAGTTTGTTAAATTTTTGCATTTAACACCCCTTACCTAATGCATGCTGATTTTTGCTGTTAAGGTTACATGCTTATTGTTGGAGGTATGTTCAGAGTGTTCTGTGTAATTAACACGCAAACATGTGCATTAGCGCATATGGAACCCTGTAGCAAGGCTGCATTTAGCACCTCATATTGAGGAGGCGCTATATGTAACCACATTAACTGCACAACTGACAGTCTGAGGTATGTACCTGGCACAAACTTCAGTATGCTATCCATGCCCATTCTCTGTCCATTCCCTACCTAGTTTCCGGTAACAGTTGGCGTGCTTGTGTGATAGCTGTTAATAATGCTAAATTGTGTGTTAAGGGCCAAATTCTGTATAGGTTGCTAAAAGGCTCCTAAAAACTGGGCCTTAAGCTAATATTGTATAACACAAAATTTGCATGCCAAATCTATTATAGACTACTAGCATAAGTCTACAGTTATGCGCCAAAGTTTAGATGCGACCATTTATATCATGTCTATGGCTGGCATAAATGCAACTGTTCTATAAAGTGCACAAAAGAATAATTGGAATGCCCCTGACACATGCATTCCTCTCCTGTGTTAATGCCCCCTTTGCATTTACATGTGAGAGAAGCTACGTGCACTGTTTATAGAATAGAGGTGTAAGTCTGTTCTGTGCTCAATTGCAAATTAGCCCAATTAGTACTTGTTAAAGCACTAATTGGTATTTATCAATTATTTGCCAGTTTAGTGCCAATTAATTGTTGCACATGGAACTGGCCCTATTCTGTGACTACATGCCCAATTGCATGCCTAACTTTGGGCATTATTTATAGAATTTGGGAGTAAGTGCTTAAATCACTTTAGTAAAATGGCCCTCATAATTTGTCCCAGAAAAATTGCTCACAGAGAAAGCAGTCACAAATAATCCTGGCTTTTAATTTTTTTAATAGGCAATAACGAAAGCAATAATTACTCCATACACTACTCAGCAAACCCTATTGATAATTTTAATCTATAGGGTTTGCCACATTGAGCCTGCAAATAGGTGGGAAAATGTGGGATACAAATGTAACAAATAAATAAATAAAATTATAATGAAAGTAGAACTACCCAGTAGCTAAGCACAAACCCTGTGCACATGCGTTCAGTGTGCAGATTCATCCGGAGTGCTCTTCTCATGTTAGCACACATTTGTTGCATTGGGCCTATTTACATGCTATTTCTTACTGCATAGGAGAGAAACATTTTTGTGTTACCCTTGCATTAGGAAACTGAATGCTGAGCTTTACCACATGAATCTGACTCAAAGTTAATGCCTCAAGGCTTGAATTCTCTAAGTTTATGTTTAAAAAGCCAACAGGAAATGTCATTATTCAGATTTGTAATGCTTTTATCTTGGTTCTTAGGGACGTACACTAACAATTGTGTGTCATTTGCAAACATGAAACATTTAGTGCCAAACTGATCAATCACATGGGCAGGCTATGCAAGGTACAGATGGAATAAAACCAGGGATAAATGGGGCCCCACACTTTCCAGGGAGGAACTTGGAAGACCTTCCCAAAATGTTCCTGGGGTCTACTGAGAGTGATTTTGGATGCTCATGTAATCTTTAACACGCAAATTTCTAGTCTAGTAAATAAATCTTTTTTTTTTTACACTCTTAGACAATTGCATACTGTTTATCTTCTGAACCAGACTGCATTCCACCTTCTAATTCCTTAATTTTTACATTTAGACTACTGCAATTCCCTGTATCAAGGATTGACCTAGGTTCAATTAAGATGACTTCAACTTGTCCAAAATACTTCCATCAAATTTCTTTATGTGCCAAAAAATTTCACCTCACTCTTTGTCAAGGAACACTGACTTCCAAAAGCTTACTATATTCATTTCAAGACTCTTGTGCTGGCATATCAGTCTTCTACTCTGGCTAGCCACCGTTCCTTTTCTGATTCCTTACAATCCAATTCATACCTCTTCACCACCCATCAGGGCATGATCTATTTGTTCCTCTATATGGTTAAGGTTTGTTTCTCTTTTGTATTCTCCTGGAATTTACACTCTTATTTATTGAGGGTCTGTTTTTACAGTCTGTTTTATCTTTTTTTTCTGCTTTACTATGTTCTCTCTGGTATTCTAGGGACCTAGCTGTGTGCCAGCCCTGATAATATCTGGGACTGAGTTACCTTTCGCCCATATGTTCTGCTATTTGCTCATGACTTTCAGGTTTGTGGCCACTAGCTGCACTGATGCTACCTGGCGGTTCAGCACATGCTTCTAGCCTTGCTCATGTTGGGGGTGGGGGTGGGGGGTCCAGAGGGCTGTCTGACTGGTTTGGTATGACTAGTGAGTTGTGCTTTATTGGTTAGAGCAACTGTTTGGGCACCTGACTTTGTGGGTTCAGCTCCCACTATTGTATATTATTGTTTGCACTGTTGGAAGATCCTTTCTTTATCTGGTGTGCTACATTAGGTGCTCATCTCCTGTCATTCCTGAGTTAGGTAGTGAAGCACTGTGTGTTGAGCTGTTATGTTCCCCGTAGCACCATACATGCTGTCGAAGATGTTTGCATATTTACAGAAAAACTCATAGCTGGATTTTTGCCATTTATGTGTGTGTGTGTGTGTGTGTGCATGCATACACATGTATATGAAGGTATTCTAGTCATTCACACACATTGCATTGTAAATGTTAGCACCTTCTTTATAGAATTATCTCCTAGTGACTACTAAATGCTTCTCTATATATTTATTTTTTTATAATTGTAGGTTTGCAATCGCTTTGAAGATCTGATAACAAGCTTGCAAGCAGCAAAGATTGGTTTAGAAGACCAACTGAATCAACAGGTAGCATAAAAAACATTGTTTATGGCTGTTGATCATTAGCGATGAATCAAGGAGATTGAGAAATGTGCTACTCAAAACTTGCTATTTTAAATTGCTTTTATTTGTGCGTGATTGCTATGATTACAGTGGAAAAGAGCTTTCAAAATTATATTAATTAAATGAAAGAAGATAACTATAAAATTTTCTCTTTCTAAATTGTATAAAATTAATGCCCCTTATGGGTTTATTTTGCTCATGTTTAACCCTATGTGCTTTGTTGATGTGCTGTTGTGGTATTTATCATAGAATCTAACCTAACTATAATGCTATCTGAAATGCAGGAAACATCTTAAGTGCATTTATTTCAGCAGACATTCACCTAGGTGTTTTTATGTGATTTTCTGGGTGGCCAGTAGAAATTGTAGGTTTTGGATGGATTTTGTATTTTAAGGGAGGAATGAATTTAATTAGGAAGGGAAGTATTGTCCATGGTAGAGAGTGAATGGCCAGGGTTACAGAGTGGCCAACATTTTATTGTATTAATATGGTGTTGATTTATCAGAGGCTCAGAAGGAAATGCAAAGAACAACTCACAAAAAAAACTCCAGACCGCCCAAAACACAGCAGCCAGACTGATATATGGTAAAACACAATTCAAAAGCGCTAAACCTCTTCGAGAAAAGCTGCACTGGCTCCCAATCAAAGAACGGATCATCTTCAAAATCTGCACTTTAGTCCACAAAATCATTTACGGCATAGTCCCAGGATACATGACGGACCTCATTGATCTACCAACTAGAAACAGACTCTGATCAGCACGATCATACCTAAACCTACATTACCCAAACTGTAAAGGGCTAAAATACAAAACAACTCACGCATCTAGCTTCTCCTACATAAGCTCACAACTATGGAATGGACTCCCGTATGCAGTGAAAACAATACATGACCACCTAAACTTCAGGAAATCATTGAAAACCCACCTCTTCAAAAAACCCACCGATCCAACATAAATCCCCACACCCATCATCACAACGTAATCAATGATCGTACTGGACAATTTACTATCCTCTTCCCCCTCGACCCTATGACGCCTGATACACTTCAACCTCATGTATTTGTTATCAACCGTAATGGCAAACGCCTTTACAATACTTTGTAATCCACATTGAGCCTGCCAAATAGGTGGGAAAATGTGGGGTATAAATGTAACAAATGAATAAAATTAATTTTTTTATATTATTTCTTTGGATTTTGCTCACACCTTTTCCAGTAGTAGCTCAAGGTGAGATACATTCAGGTACACTGGGTATTTAGCGCTGGACTGGCACCTGCATTTACAAGCACACTATGCTCAGAGGGAAACACGCACTGAAGGACAGCACAATGAACATTCAAGTGTAGTCAGAAGATGCAGTGAGGAAATTTCCTATTCCCTCCAATGCACAGTGAACAGTGCAGGTAAAAAGGGTGCCCTTACCGCTGCAAAACCTACGCCAGCTCTGAGCTGGCATTAGGTGTCTGCACAGGTAGGCTCCTACATAGCACAGCCCTCCCTCTTCCTGTTCACCAAGCTCTTCCTCAATATAAATTATTTAAATCTGGGCACGACAGCAGGAATGACATCATCAGCCATTAAGGTATGTTGTAAAAACAATTTCTTTTTAAAATCTAAACTACTGGCTGACCTTCTTTCTGTGAGTTTCTCGTGTCTCTGTAGCACAGCATCATTCCCTCCCTCCCTGCCAGAGAGAGAGGCAGCAAGAGGACAGGCTTAAAAAGATCCTAGGAATAGTGGCTTAGTTACTCAACCAGCCTGGAGAGATAAAGCTCTCTGCTGAATTTGAGTTTTACAAATCAAACGTTGGAGCAACCTTACCTGCACTAGATGGGAAACTGCAGTTAGTGCCTCCTCCCCTTAGCCATGCAGGGCTCCCTCTTGTGCACATATGCTGGGCATGTTATTATTATTATTAGCATTTGTAAAGCGCTACCAGACGCACGCAGCGCTGAACACCTGACACGAAGAGACAGTCCCTGCTCAAAAGAGCTTACAATCTAAATAATACAGACAGACAAGACAGTTACGGGTGAGGGAAGTAATGGGTGAGAAGGAAGGACAGGACAAGGGGGAAGGCAATTGAGTATGGCTAGGAGCTAAAGACATGCCATTAGCGTTGAGCATTGGAAAGTTCTTTTTGCGGCGCTGTTTTGTACAGCACTGGAGTTTTGAGCATCGGGGCCTGAGTGACTATTGATTGAATAAGATGCCTCAGCAGGGAATGAACTACTAGTATATTCCAGGAATGGATAGGTCTGAGACTACTTTTTTAACAAGCAGCTGATTGTTTTATGTTATTGGATTGTATTGGTGATAATGTAATAATTGTGGTGTGAAGTGCCTGTTCATGAGATGATTGCTCTATAATAATATTGCATTGTTTTATGAGTGTTCATCGTAAACTGCTTAGAATTGTAGACAGTTCAGTGTATAAATGTATTAAATACTAGCAACATATCTAACATTCTTTCTAGGTTATACCTGAACCCTTGGTGTTGGAAGGGTAATTTGTAGTGAACTAGTAATGCTTGAAGGTTCATGTTACAGTACTTTGGATAAGGTGATTTTCAAAGGAAAGCAGATACTTGCAGTTGTTACAAGGCATGTAGGGTAAGCTGGAATAAAGCAGGCACAAGGGTTTTGAAAATGAAATCGGTGTTTACTTTCTCTGGCCTACCCCTCCCCCTTCCTCTCTTCTCTATAGGGAGAAGTATGAATGCTGTCCATAGTGCCTGTACTTATACTTGCAAAGGTCCTGAGGCAATGTTCAGAGGTTTTCTCCATGAGTAAACAAACATTTAGTGGCAGAGAATCCCTTGAAAATGGCCTCCTGTGTTGGCCATGCAACTGGCTGATCAGATGGTTTCTCACATTAATTGTAATTTTAGAGCTATGCTTTTGAAACCCTAAAATAAAAATAGTATGTAAATGTGTTTTTATTCATGATTGTAGCCTGCTTTGGGGGCAGAGCTCTGGAAAAAAATAGAATGTAAATTATATTCAGTCTAAATTAAAGGCAATTCTCAGTTGTGAGGATTGAAGGGGGAAAGTACAAGCCCATGGATGTGTCAAGGGATCAGGCTTCTTCAGTGTCCTGGTTTCCATTTCTTTCATAATGATAGGAGTACCTGTATGCCTGATTCATTGAAGATGAGGAAACCTACTTGTGATATCATAGAAACATTTAAAAGGTCTCCCCTTGCAGTCTTACTTAGAGCTTCTTTTGTTATGTTTTTGATATGCCATCCATTAGGTACATAAACAAACTGTGCTGTCACAGAGTGCACAAGATTCACATAATTTGTGGGAAGAAGAGTTAAAGTCAAGATCCAGGTTGGGAATCCGCCTTACTCAGCTGGATAGAGAGAAGACAGAGTTGGTAGATCAGGTAATGTGATCCTTAAAACAGTGGATGACAGTCCTGTTTTGATCTTTCATGAAGCAAAGACATTGGAAAAGTGATTTTCCCCTACAAGTTTGTTGTTTAAAATTCTACCATGGGAGAATAAGTTATGGATCGATTAACTGATCCCTTTTTAAAGTTTGAAGGTGAAAGAAAAAAAGTGAAGAAGCTAGCTGAACTAAAGCGATCATTGGAGGCCCGACTGGACCAAGAAATAAAAAGAAATGGTGAACTGCAGAAAGAAACTAACGGGTATTGTTTGATTTTTCTTGGTGTTCATACAAATGATTAAACCAATCTGATAGGAATTAACTTCAAAATCAGTGCAGTAATACACACCTAATAAAAATCATGCAATATATTTTATAATATAAGCCAGTTTCTTTGTGATTATTTTCCTAGAGGCCGTATCATATGATGTTTTGCAGTGCAATGATCATGGCAAATAGTGCTCTGTTTAAACACATGATGTATTTTTATTTTGTATATGTATCACAGTTTGAAAAAACTCTTAAAAAATGCAAAAAAGAAGATGAAAGAGTATGAGAGTGGAGAGTTTGTATCCCAGCGGAACACTTTCCAAAGTGATCTGAAAAACAAACATTTTGAAACTGAAAGTCAAATTAGCAGGTTAAAAACAAAGGTATGTTATTCAATTACACTCTGTTCATCAATATAATATTGTATATTTTTGAAAACCTAATAAACAGATTATTAAAAAGAAAAGCAATGTTTTTAATTTCAATTTAAGATACTTGATGCTGATGTTTTGCTTGTGTTTCTAGAATGATGATTCTGAAAACAACAGTGTTGTCATCTTATTCTACTTATATATGTAGAAATAAATATCAACAAAGAAAGTGTCAGTGATATATTTTTGCTAGACTGAGTCAGTAGTTTGGGGGCAATCAGCAAAAGCTTTTACATGAGGTAAATTATTATTGTTGATTAGTTTAATATACTATTTCTAATTGAAGCAATTTGAAACGGTTTACAATACACAAATAGAAGAAAGAAAGGAACACTATAAATTGATAGGAAAGAGCAATCAAACCAAAGAACATTCAAGCAAAATAGAGCCAGCCGTACAACATTCATCATACCTTATAGTTATGTGTTCTTCTTAACTTACATCCATTTACATCTGATCATTGTTCAGAGACCATCTCACCTGTCACAGGAGCCAAATGATAAAATACTAGTTGTCAAATGCTAACTGAAAGAGTAGGTCTTTAAGGATGTAATTTGATTATTGCCCTGCTGCTATATGTGGTAAAAGTATGCAGATTTTTACTTTTAACTGCATGGAAAAAAAGGAGAGTTAAAATATGTTGAGAGAGTGGAGGAGTAGCCTAATATTGTGTATAGTGGGCTGCAAACCTGAGGAATAGAGTTCATTTCCCATTGCAGTTCCTTGAGACCCTGGCCAAGTACAAATCTTAGATTGTGAGCCCACTAAGGACAGAGAATTTGCCTGAATACAATACATAAACTGCTTTGATTATAACACCAGAAAGGTGGTGGTAAATAAATAAATAATCTTCAAATCTCAATGCATACCATTACACAGGCGCATGGCACCTACTTCCATGCAGGTGTAAAGTACTCAGCTACAAACATACCTGAATTGTCCATGGGAGCTATATTTTCAAAGGAAAGTGCTGGGGTTTCAATAGTGCCTTCCCTATGACTAGCTTTCAATGCTTCAATCAGTGCAAAACAGTATTATAGAGTAAATTGGGTTGAAGAAGAAGTTACCTGCCTGGGGGTCTTTCCAGCCATGACTCTTCTTTAAATCTGATTGTTCTGAAATAACCAAATTGATTTTAACATATATAATGATCCTTAATTCATTTTACATTGTCCTGATAAGAGGGAGTGTAGTTCTCAAAAGCTTAGTCACGTGGGGCCAATATTGAGCCAGTGTGGTGACTCAAGGTATGTGAATTAGTGTCATTTCTGTGTTAGTTCACTTTAAAGGTAATAAAAGAAATTTAGAAAATGAATTTCATTTATTTTTTTTATATTTCATTTATATTTTCTTTCTATTTATTAACTTTAAAGCAATCCCCACTGTCATCATTTAACTTAATATATGCAGCGTCACTATAGGTGGCTTTGCTGAATATATGAGTAGTATGATTACCATGCCAGCATTATCCATTTGGTTTAAGCCTGCTAATTGACAAGCCTAAACTAAATGAACAATTTATCCAGATACTGGGTATGTTGGCCGGGGGGGTGGGGGGGTGGAATTGTAGACATGGCTTGTGTGTGTGTTTGTGTTGAGGGGATGTACAGTGGTGGAAATAAGTATTTGATCCCTTGCTGATTTTGTAAGTTTGCCCACTGACAAAGACATGAGCAGCCCATAATTGAAGGGTAGGTTATTGGTAACAGTGAGAGATAGCACATCACAAATTAAATCCGGAAAATCACATTGTGGAAAGTATATGAATTTATTTGCATTCTGCAGAGGGAAATAAGTATTTGATCCCCCACCAACCAGTAAGAGATCTGGCCCCTACAGACCAGGTAGATGCTCCAAATCAACTCGTTACCTGCATGACAGACAGCTGTCGGCAATGGTCACCTGTATGAAAGACACCTGTCCACAGACTCAGTGAATCAGTCAGACTCTAACCTCTACAAAATGGCCAAGAGCAAGGAGCTGTCTAAGGATGTCAGGGACAAGATCATACACCTGCACAAGGCTGGAATGGGCTACAAAACCATCAGTAAGACGCTGGGCGAGAAGGAGACAACTGTTGGTGCCATAGTAAGAAAATGGAAGAAGTACAAAATGACTGTCAATCGACAAAGATCTGGGGCTCCACGCAAAATCTCACCTCGTGGGGTATCCTTGATCATGAGGAAGGTTAGAAATCAGCCTACAACTACAAGGGGGGAACTTGTCAATGATCTCAAGGCAGCTGGGACCACTGTCACCACGAAAACCATTGGTAACACATTACGACATAACGGATTGCAATCCTGCAGTGCCCGCAAGGTCCCCCTGCTCCGGAAGGCACATGTGACGGCCCGTCTGAAGTTTGCCAGTGAACACCTGGATGATGCCGAGAGTGATTGGGAGAAGGTGCTGTGGTCAGATGAGACAAAAATTGAGCTCTTTGGCATGAACTCAACTCGCCGTGTTTGGAGGAAGAGAAATGCTGCCTATGACCCAAAGAACACCGTCCCCACTGTCAAGCATGGAGGTGGAAATGTTATGTTTTGGGGGTGTTTCTCTGCTAAGGGCACAGGACTACTTCACCGCATCAATGGGAGAATGGATGGGGCCATGTACCGTACAATTCTGAGTGACAACCTCCTTCCCTCCGCCAGGGCCTTAAAAATGGGTCGTGGCTGGGTCTTCCAGCACGACAATGACCCAAAACATACAGCCAAGGCAACAAAGGAGTGGCTCAGGAAGAAGCACATTAGGGTCATGGAGTGGCCTAGCCAGTCACCAGACCTTAATCCCATTGAAAACTTATGGAGGGAGCTGAAGCTGCGAGTTGCCAAGCGACAGCCCAGAACTCTTAATGATTTAGAGATGATCTGCAAAGAGGAGTAGACCAAAATTCCTCATGACATGTGTGCACACCTCATCATCAACTACAGAAGACGTCTGACCGCTGTGCTTGCCAACAAGGGTTTTGCCACCAAGTATTAGGTCTTGTTTGCCAGAGGGATTAAATACTTATTTCCCTCTGCAGAATGCAAATAAATTCATATACTTTCCACAATGTGATTTTCCGGATTTAATTTGTGATGTGATATCTCTCACTGTTACCAATAACCTACCCTTCAATTATGGGCTGCTCATGTCTTTGTCAGTGGGCAAACTTACAAAATCAGCAAGGGATCAAATACTTATTTCCACCACTGTAGATTCCTTGTTCTGTCCTCCTGCACTCACTCTCTCTCTCTCTCCCTCCCACCTTTCCCTGTCATGCCCTCCCTCTCCCTTGTACTCTTTCCCATGATGGATGTGTATATGTATTGGTAGCACGGGTATGGTGTATGCAGCTGTGGGCATATCATTTATTTTTATTTATTCATGGCATTTATACCCCACATTAGCCCAAAATAGACTCAAGTTCAATGTGGCTTACAAACAATAAAGTGAATAAAACATAATAATGTACAGAATATAACACAAATTACAATAAGTTCAAGAAGCAAATTAATACATGTGCAGTAAGTAAGCAGGGATTTCGACTATCTCAAGGACAAACAATTAAGGGTGGATGGGTGAGAGCATAATTAGGCAGGACTAGATGGGAAATGAGACTAAGAAAAGGGTGTGGGTAAAATTCAAATAGAGTTCTTTGTATTCAGAAGGGCCAGACTGAAGAAATGTGTTTTTAGATAAAAGTAAATTTACCGATATGCTTCTCTTTTCCATGCACTCTTCCCCCTTCTCCTGCTATACAACTTTGCACTTTCTACTTTCCCTGTATTCCCTTTCACGCCTCCCTTCCCCTCTCTTACCTTTTACTCTTTTCCTACCTTCCCAGCCTTTGAGCATGCTCCCAATTTCCCTCCTCTGTCTCTACTCACCTCTCCCCCTTTCCCTCCTTTTCTCCCCTCCTGCCTCTCTACCTCATCCCTTATGCTTCACCCCTCACCATGTCTTCCTCTCCTTTCTTTCTGCCTAACACTACCCTTCCCTTATCCTCTGCCCATTGTTTATCTCCTCCTCTGTAGCCCTACCCTTTCCCTTGTGCTCTTTTCCTTTCTTTCCTCATTAACTCCTCCTCTTCCCTTATGCTCCTTCCTTCTTTTTCTGCTTTAGCTTTTCCCTTTCCCTTCCCTTGTGCTCAGCCCTCTCACTCACCCTCTTTCACTGTACAGCTCTGCCTCCTGCTGGTGGGACCCGGGGACTCTCACTTGCTTTCTCTCTTCCAGCCAGAGGGGACCCACAAACTCTCACTGGCTTTTTGGTCTCACCTCTCCTCTCTCTTTCTGCCAGCAAAATCCAGGGACTCCCAGCTTTTCATCATCACTTCTCTTCTCTCCCTGACAGTGGGACCTAGGGATCCCTTCCCTCTATTCAGCATCATCCCTTCTCGCTGGAACCCTAGTTTCATATAGGTCATTCTACAAACATTGATAGAAGCCTGAAGGTATTCTAAAGAATGTCAGCACAAATTTTAAAAATGTCTAGTACATTTTGCAATGAATGTTTAACAGTATTGAATGGCATTTTCAAAAGGATGTCCAACTCAGAATAGAGATATCCAAGTCAGAACATCACAAATGAACATCTATCCCACATGTATTTTAGATCAGGATAGAGCCTGATGTAAAAAAAAAAAAACAAAAAACGTATGAGATGGATGTCCATGTGCTGGAAACATCCAACATGAACATCCGTTTTACAGACTGATATGTCCTGTGCAAAATGAAGGACATGAACGTACCTCTGTTGCCACATAGATGTCCATCTTTGAAAATGCACATCCATGTGGAAGAATAGCTTAAAGCTAAAACAATTAGCTGAGAGACAGAGCAGAGATCCCGAGGTTGCTGGTTCAAATTCCACTGCAGCTTTTTGTAATTTTTGTTTCTCCACCCCCCCCCCTCCCATTTTTTTAAATTGACAGAAAAATACCTCATGTTACGCCTATTATCTCCATTCAGTGAAGAGCTGCTTAATCAGAGTACCTTTCTGTAACCTGGACGTGACAAGTATCAGGTCTAAATATGGATGTTCATCTTTGTAGACTTGGGCATCTCTTCCTCTTCTTTAACTGGAGCTTGGGCATTCATATTTTGGGACCTCCCTAGTCCCACCCAAAACATGCTCAGACCACATCCCCTTGCCATATGGATGTACTATAGTATTAGACATCCATATCCTGCCTTTGTAATATTGGGATTTGGATGTTCATGCAATATGAACATCTAAATGCCAGTTTTCAGATGCCCAAAACACGAAGAGCTTTGAAAATAAGCTCCATTCTCTATCAGTATGCAGTGTGGAACAGAACTGAAGTATACAATATAGTTTGTAGGATTTGTTTTAGATTGTAAATTCATTTCTGGACTACCAGGTTTGCAAATGCTTTATGGGTTCCTGCCAGGTATCTGTGACCTGGATTAACCTTTGTTGGAAACAGGGTACAGGGCTTGATGGACCTTTGGTCTCAACCAGCATTCCAGTCCACATGGTCTTAAGGATTATTGGGTTTTTCAGTTCCACTGATGACTGTCTACAATTTTTGTATCTTATAATAAATTCAAATTTATACAAGTTGTTATAGGCATGATTTATTTTTTACTAGTTTGATTTACCATAACTTTTCCATTTTGTTTTGTGTGTATATATATATATATATATATATATAGATATATATGTGTGTGTGTGTGTGTGTGTATATATATATATATATATGCTGTGTGGAACATGGCCCTGGGCAAGACACTTAATCCTCTATTGCCCTAGGTTAAAAAAAATAGATTGTTAGCCCAGTAGGAACAGAGAAAGTACCTGCATAGAATATGTAACTCACTTTGGTTGTAACACAAAAACACATTATATCAAGTCCATGACCCTTTGCCAGTTTTAAGTACATTTACCTTAAGAAAGGTATCTCCATACATATATATGTAAACAGAAATCTGCAGAATTGGTATATGTTTAAAAACCTAAAACATTAATAGCTGTTTATTTATTTTAACTATATAGGTGGATGAACTTTCACAACGTTTGGAGACAGAATCATCAAAATCTGCACAGTTAGAATCTTCAAATTGTGACCTGCAAGAACAGTTGTCTTCTATGAACATTTTGCACAAGAATCATGAAAAGAGCAAACATCAACTGGAAGAAGAGGTGGCTAATCTCAAGCGCCATGTAGAAACAAACATGATGGATCATAATCAGATGGACCAATATAGGAAAGAGATTGAACAACGAGCAAGGCAGGAGATAAGACAAAAATTGGAAGAAGTCAATCTGTTTTTGCAGGTTAATTTCCTTTATTTTACATGTTTCACAGTTCTATTAACACAAAATTTGAGGTTGGGAGAATTCTGTTTTTCAGTGTGATAAAAATTTAGAGGGAGGGGCATTTTCGATATGACATCCAAATCCGATTTTGGACGTTTTGCAAAAAAAATTTCCAAAAATCCATTCCAATACATGGTCATTTTTGAACCAGAAAAATGTCTTTTTGGTTCAGAAATTGCCCTATTTTAGACGTTTGTGCGCTCAGTATGTCTTTCTTTTAGGGCCATTTTCAAACAAAAATGTCCACGGCAAAAACACAGAAAAACAAGCCATTTTGATGTCTGGGGGCCAGTAGTCTTACTAGGTGGGCCACACATACACCTGAGTAGAACAGTGGGGCAGCCTAGAAGGCACTGCTGTGAACTTCACATAAAAGGTCCCAGGTATATATCCCAGGTCTTGCTTCTCTTGTAATTTTTGAGATCTCTGCAGCTTTCAACCTTGGGAATCACTCCCTTCTCTTGTCAAGGCTTTCTGCGATTGGGATTTCTGACACTGTGTATCGATGGTTCTCCTCTTTTTTTTTCTCCACTTGTTCTTTTGGCTAGTCTCATACAGTCCTTCAATATCAAATTTTATGTTTATGCTGACAACATTTTGTTAGTTTATCCAGTTTCACCACTAAACATAGATCTGCAACCTTCACAAAATTTTCTCTCAGCAATAGCTGATTGGCTTTTTAGCAATAATCTGAAGCTCAACCCAGAAAAAACTACGACTTGCTGGATATCTGGTCCTCTTCTATCTCCATATCATGTTCTGTTCTTTTCAATATACCTATTGTTCCAGTTTCCTGCTTTTGTTATCTAGGTGTCTGGATTGACTTTCAACTCACCTTTTCTAAGCCCATCTCAGAGGTGATCAGGTTAGGCTTCTCAACTCTATGTTCATTACGGACTATCTGTCCTATGCTTGATTTTCAATCATTGCATACTTCACGGTTTACTTATTTCCCTTGTGAACTACTGCGATGTGGTCTATGCTTGATTACCTCAATCCCAAATCAAAAGACTCAAAACACTTCAAAGCTGTGCTGCTCGCTTCCCCTGCAACGCCAGCAGGCTTGACCATGCTTCTCCTTTGCTACTTAGACTGCACTGGCTCCCCATGAAGTTCTGTTTTGCTTCTAAATTCTTGTGTTGTACACAAAGTATATTATTCTGGGAATCCTTTGTAGCTCTCAAATTTAGTCATGCCTTACACCCCTGCTCAGCAACTCAGGTCCCTGGATTCCAACAGATTGTTTATACCCAACCCTAGACGTATCACACATATAGTCACCAGTCATTCAGCTTTCTCCTATCTGGCACCTTCCCTTTTGAACAGTCTTCCAGGAATGATATGTTCTGAACAATCCTTTAAAAGGTTTAAAGCTTTTCTGAAAGCCCATTTCTTTCAGCAGGCCTTCTGTTAATGTTCCTAGTGTCTTTAATCGCTGGTATGACTCCTGGTTTTTAGCTTTATTTTCTCCCCCCCTTTGGATGAATGACCTTGGGTGAGTGTTAGTTCTCTATCCTATTTGACTCTGATGTTCCTTCCTATTTTTTTTATGTGCTCGTTTTATTATAAACCTCTTAGATTCTTCTATGTTGGTATTTGGTGGTATAACAAGTTTTTAATAAACATCATAACCACCTTATATTGTATAGTGAGTCCTCCAGGAATAGCAAAAAATTTACTGTACCCAACTGTACACCACTACAGTAGCCCTTATGCCTGAAATGTCACCTATATGTGGTTTCAGTAGGTATTTTGTGGTTTTTGGAGTACTCACACTTTCCACCAGAAGGTCCCCTTCTCTACAGTCCACTACACCAACCACTAGGGTATTCCAGGGACCTGCTGTCTGCTCTAAAAGGAATGACCATTATATATGTAGCTGTCATAGAGCCTGGTATGTGACCACTGGGGATTAAGGGGGAGTCATGCCTTTATCCCTCCAGTGGTCATATGGTTAGTTATGGGCATTTCTTTTGGCACTTAATTGTTATTGAAATGGGTCTAGCCAAAAACTTCCTATTTTTCACCTTTACGTTTTTGCAATGTTCTAGTATTGCAGAAAAATGTCCAAATAGTAAGCCCGCCCTAGTTCCACCCAAAACACGCCTCCAACATGTCCCCTTGAGATTTAGATGAACTACATAAAAAAAAGGTCCTAAAACTGAGTTTCAAAAATAGCAATTTGGACATTTTTGCAAAAAAATGTTCATTTGACATTTTATGGATGTTTTTCTGTTTCAAAAATGAGCCTCTTGCTGTCATGTTATCAAAACTTTGGTGTGAAAGATAATGTAAGTACAAGAAAAAAAAATTCAGATTTCTGGTGTTCAGCTTGTTAAATTGTGATAATTTGTTTTAGACACAGGCAGCCTCTCAGGAGGCATTAGAACAAATAAAAGCTAATAATGATGCGACATTAAGAAACCAACTGGAGCACCGAATTCAAGATTTAGAGTCTGAGCTGGGTCGAGTAAAAAGTGCACAGCAGGACAGTCTCTCTCAGAAAGAGTCAAGCCAGACAGAACTGGGACGGTACAGGGATCTTTACTCAGAAGAATTAAAACTTAGAAAATCTTTGGCAAACAAGTTGGATAGGTAAGTTAAAATATTGAAATGTCCTTTTTGTATCCGATTTATTAATATTTTATTTGTTCCTTTATCAGAAATGTAAATAGTATTTCATCTGTTTTAAATGTACCATACTAGAGAATCTTAAAGTAATGTACATCATCCAAAAAGCACACAAAAAAATCAAAATGAAATACACAGCACTTTCATGTATTTATAGGTTAGCAGAAGTTAGTGGGAAAGGTGTTTGATTAGCCTCTCCCTGAAGGTGAACAGGACTAAAAGAAGAATGTAAGGGTTCTAGTGCAGTCATTTTTTTAAAATATGTCCATAATTGCTTTCACATTGAAGGTGCAGTGTGTGTTGTATAGATCAGTGTAACAAATTCCTACATATATTTTTAGACGGTAGAATATAAAAAATGTAGAATGATGTGAAGACCTTTACAAGGCACTGTAAATGTTCTGTGCTGTTATGGAAGATGAACACTTCTCAACTTTTTACAGGGCAAATGAGAGGCTATCAGAAGCCAATTCTAAGCTTCTGAATGAGCACCAAAGGAGCAAGACGTTTGCAAACAATATTGTAAATAGAAGCCTTACTGCAAGTCCTGTTCTGGATGCAAGTCAGTTTGGAAATCTTGGCAATAATTTAACATTAAACAGAAATCTGGGACTTGGAGGAGGAGGAGGAGGCTTCTTGAGCTCAGTAGGAAATGCATTATCCTCAACCAACAGAGTAGAGGCCTATCTGGCAAAGGTAAGCAACTTTAACTGTATGACATCAAATGGCATAGTGTTTTAAGATAACACAACCCTTATTTATTCTGATGCTATCTGATCATAACATTTGTGCTTTTATTGTATTTGCACAAGTGCCGGTCTACTCATTGTTATAGTGATTAATGGTTAATAATTAGTTGTAAATACATTAGAAGATATGTAGGAGACAACTGAGACAGAATATAAACTTTGGTGGTAATATTCAGCCCATGACAATTAGTAATTTCTAAACACTGGCTGTTGCAATTTTTTTTTTATGCACAGATATTCAGCACTAAATTTCTGGTTATGAAACGGCCACCGGCACCTATCTGTGTACCAGTGATTGTCAGACTGGTACCTGGAGAACTACTTTGAGAAAGTTAGGACAGCCTTTTTGCTGAATATCACCACTAATCATGTAATTCCTATCTCCGCCTTATCTCTGCCCTGGCACTATCCAGATAATGCTGTGGCTGTCATTGAGAATTTTCAGCAGCAGCATCTAGGTAATACTGCTGAAAATTACCAGTTAATTCCGGTCAGCACTGTTTATCTGGGTAGCAGTTCCTGCTTCTCCAATAAATAGCTTTAAATATTGAGCCCTTTAAGTACAAAATAGTTATGCATATCCACATGTAAGTAAAACAAATGCTTGTGAAGCTTACTAATCTGTATCTTTAAAAAGAGTGGGGTTTTCTAATGTTAAAAACAAATCATGCAGCTTTAGTGGAATAAACGACTGCCTCATTTGTCATAGAAATTTGGCTTTCTGCTTGGTTTTTTTTCCCAGCTTCACATTATATCATCCTTGGATGTTATAGAATAAATGGTTCTTCTTTAATGACTCAGATTAGGTTGCGCACTTATAACTGTAAATATTAAAATATAGATTTAGGCTTTTCTGGCACTTGTAATTTCTGTCAAGGAGCAGACTTAAACTAAAGGGAGGGTACCAGCGCCGTCACCACACTATCTGTATATTCATCACCATTATCTATACAGATAGTAGCCCTGAAATATAAGGATTAAGTTAAGGGTGGCGCTGGTGACTGCTGGGTTAAGGAAATTCTTTGTTGCTGCTGAGGTGAACATTCAAAAAAGATTCAAAACTCAGCTCTTTTCTAAATATGTTAGATACTCAAAACAACTATAGTTTTACTGACAAGTCTTCGTTCTAAATGCTGCTTACCAGAGAGGTGGCTGAATTTAAAAAGACGCAGGCAGAGTAAAATTAGCCAATGATAGAGAAAAGGAGGGTCTAGAATTTTTTGTTGAGTCTGCTATACTGATAACATAGGACAGACCTAATGGCATTCTGCATCCATCTTTGGGAATATCAAGCATGGAAGAATGAAAGTGCTGCTATTTAAACGTGGTTCTACAAATCCCTGATGCAACAATGAAGCAAAAGGCTGGCCATCATCATCACAGATAACTTTTTCATGTGTTTCATTTGCTGTGCACAATGTAGGAAATTGGACAGCAATAGGAAGGTTTTTTAATGCAAATGAGGTAAATGCCTGTAAAGCCATCATGCAAAGTTTAAATAATATGGTTGGGCTCTAAGGCTTTTTCCTTCCTACTATCTATTTATCATATAAAAATAAAAGTGGACATTTCACAGTGACACTATTTGTATTGTTAAGTTTATATTCAAATGTTAAATATATATATGTAGGAAGAGTCTTCAGTTTTTAATAGTATTTAATCTCTTCTTTCCTCAAAATTTAATGGTGCTAACACATCAACTCCAGTAGCTGGGAAGAAAAGCTAGTGCAGGGCAGACTTCTACGAAAATAGCAGACAGAACAGAATCAAGAATGCAAATTTTATATCACAGTCATAGCATATGTTATGTTGGGCAGACTAGATAGACTATGCAGGTCCTTGTCTGTCGTCATCTACTATGTTACTATACATATGTTACTAAAATTTGGCAAGAATAGCTAGCTTGCGAAAGCTAACAAATATAGAAATACTGAGGAGCTGGCTTTACAAGCTGGAAAGAACAGGAGGAGGAACCACTAGTTGGGGTAAACTGCAGATGTGCTTCCTGCTTGCAAAGAAAGCATGATTTCTTTTTTTTTTTTTTCTTAAGAGTGCACTTAGAAGAAAGAGACTGAGGTTAAGTTAGCTGATTTTTGATGAGTCAGTTTGGGCCACGTAATCCTCCTGGTACAATTTGTGGTCCATTAGCTTGTATACAGGAAGTGGGGAGAGGAGGATGGGCCACCTCATGGAAAATTGTGGTAATCTGTTGTACTCTCAAAACATATGAGAGGTGATTTATAAGGTTTGCACATGGTTTTAAAAAAGGAGGCCATTTATACACATAAGTCATCCTACTCTTATGTTTGGTTTTTTTTGTTTTGTTTTTTAAAGGAAAGGTGCTCTATTGGACCATGTTTGCATCCAGTATGCAGAGATTTTGAAGAGGGCAAAGTTTGGGCAAACTTTAAAATTAGAAATGTATTTTCTGTTTTGCAATAGAAATATACATATATTTCAAAAGATTTCCCCTTCAGCATTTACAATCCAGAAAAAAAGCACAGCAGGCTCTCAAGAAAAAGGTACAAGGTGCTTTATTAGTGACCCGACACGGGCTATGTTTCAGCGTTAAACAGCGCCTGCCTCGGGTGTCAATTCAACAGCACAGCAAAATTATTTCAACTCTGAGAGTGATCACTTCACTCTTAGAATGGTGAACCATCAACTGGAAGTGGAATGGACTGCCATGAAAGCATGCCAAAAAAACTGCCAGCATTTAGTACATAAATGCCACACTGGGAAAAGACCAAGGGTCCATCGAGCCCAGCATCCTGTCCCCACACCTGATCTGAGCCACGTATAACTGTCAGCTGGCTGCTTTTTTGGGCCCGGGGTTTTGAGGAGTGATTGAGTGAGAAATTGTGCTTGTGTGTCTGATATTCAAAATCAAAAGAATTGAGTTTAGGATCTTTGCTCTTCAATTGGCTCTCCTTGGATGTGCAACTTTGCAAAATCCAGTAAGTAGGTTTCCACTTACTTGTATAAATGCCAGCACTTAAACATAGCCCTGAGAGAAGTTTTTTCTAATGTTTTGGTTGTTTTTTTTTTTTTTTGTAACATGGCTGGTCCCTCTATCTGTGCCACTAAATACTCATGTTTTTCCCACAACCTTATACATATTTTCAGAAAGCTCCATGCTTGGCAAGTCTTTTGTAAATAACACCAAAAATTGTAACTTCAATTTGGATGTCCCTTTTCCAATGTAGATTACCCATATGACATTGGTTTTGTAAATTTCCAGCAAATTGTATTTATTGATTGATTGGGATTTATTAACTTCCTTTATGAAGAAATTCACCCAAGGTCATGTACAGGAGGTATAGTTTAATAAAAAAAAACTTACAATTTTGTTAACAGCATAACAGTAGAAAAATAACCAAATATAAATATAATAAATTAGGTAAACTTGAAAACAGTAAATTGAAACCTAATAATAGAACTACTGTGAAACAGTATCAAAAATATACACATTTAACAGCACTGGAATTCAAATACCAGAGATATAACACAATGTTAGCATAATACAAATGAACACCTAAGCATGCATTAGAGCATTTAATTAACATAGATATGATGCTAAAGATTTTCTACAATATGGATTACCATATATCTGAGGGACCAAAAGCAGATATATGATGGGAACAAGGTGCGTGGTACAGGGTCAGTTGGGATAATTTGATGGTTAGTTAAACTTGAGGCAAGTTCGTTGTATAGTTAAGAAAGAGATAAGTATGTAGCAAGCTAGTCCAGGTGCAGAATTGAGAGTATAGTCAGTTGCCCTATGTATTAAAGGCTTGGGAGAAGAGCCAGGCTTTCACCTGATTCATGAAGTAGAGGTAGTCTCCAGTTATACATAGCCCCTCTGAGAGTAAATTCCAGAGCATGGGGGCTACTCATGAGAAAGTTTGCTGGCGGGTATCACATCGTACAATTTCTTTTGATGAAGGTACAGATAGTGATGATCCTTGAGAGGACCTTAGAAGTCTTAAAGGTGTGTAAAGGGCTAACTTCTTTAAGTATTCTGGCCCATTTTGTCTTAGGACCTTGAAAATCAAACATATAGAGTTTTAAATTTAGCCCTGTAAGGAACTGGTAGCTAGGGTAGCTTTTACAGGAAAGGTATGATGTGGTCACGCCACTTACAGCCTTCTGTTGTGCTGTAGCATTCTGAGTTAGTTGGAGCTGATACAAACTCTTTATGGTTTGACCAGTGTACAGGGCATTGCAGTAGTCTAGTCGTGATGTTATCATGGCATGGACCACTGTGATCAGACTCGTCTTCAGTATATGGAGAGAGAATTTATAGCTACCGTAGATGATAAAGGCAATTTTTGAAGGTTGTTTGAATTTGAGGGATCAGAGTGAGTAATGAGTCTAGCAGTATCCCAAGATTTTGGAGTTCATACTTCCCAAAAGGTATTTTGAAGTCGGGTATTTGTTCACTTGTGTTTGGTACCCAAAGAATCTCTGTTTTATTTGGGTTCAGGCAAAGTTTGTTGTTGTTTGCCCATTCATGAGTTGCGTTTAGGCAGGCAGTTTACTCAGAGCTGTGGGTAGATCTCGTTCAATGGGAATGAGTAGTTGCACATTGTCACAAAACACCTAGCCACCTGCCTGGGGTTACCCCGCAGCCACTTAGAGGGTCTATCCCCTGCACAGGTCACAACCACCTCTGGACGAGTCTCCCGCTCTCAAATTATCCCCAGTGATTTCTAGGTTACTGGAGGCCACATTCCCAGTGGTCCAACAGTTCCCAGAAAGCACTCACAGACCCAACACACAAACCACCAGGATTCTTTATCAGTCCAGACAGGCAGAGGCAATAAACAATATTTTGTTGTCTTAAAAATATATTGAACAATGAACAAAGAATGTGCAATCAGCAAACAATAACTGGTAACTGAAATATGGATCAATTATAGCACTAACTAAACATTTGTTTACTTCCTAAAAAGTACCTGGGAAGACCAAGAAATATGCTGTTCACAAATTATCAAGTATAACTGATCACAGGGTCTTAGCAAAGAGCTCCTGCTCTATTTTCTTCCTGGCTAATCTGGAGGCAAAACCAGTATGCTCTAAAGGAAATGAGCTCCTGGGCCAATCAGAGCCCAGTTAACAAGATTTCAAAAATATACTGCTTCTTCCTTCCTGTTTGTGTTAAACTAAAGAAAAGAACATTCAGTTCTCTGTAACAGCTTTACAGCAAAGAAACATCACCTGCAGATCAGCCCTTTGTGGGCAAAACACGGCCAGTGTCTGGCGATGCAAGAAGTTTATTTGCATGAATAAAAGTCCATATATACCTATTACCGATCTGCTTTTATCTTTTCCATCTTGGAGCTTGTGGATCAATTGCCTTTCTGTTTTTTTGGGACCTGTTGTATTTATTTACTTCTGTTCCACCTTTAATGTAAATTGTAAAGCAAATTATAATAATAAACTTCTGCATTCAGAAGGAGCTTACGCACAACTTGAAACAATACAGTAAGAGAATGACATCATAAAAAAATTTTGATCAAATAAAAAAAGGTTTTTAAAGATTTTCTAAAGTATGAACCAGTTTGCCATAAATCGACATGTAGGGTTTCCAAAACCTTATACTTTGAAAGTCAATTGATTTTTCTCTCATAGATTTATGATTTACTCCTTTCAGAGATGGGAAATCTAATATCAATCATTGCTTGTTTTCTGAATATAATCTCCTACTTGGAACAAGCAGTAACTAACTTACACTATCTAAATTTAGCCCAGATATACTTTTAAAAACTAAGAAAGTGAGTTTAAAATAAATCCGACTCTCAACTTTGAGCCAGTGCAGATCATTCAGTAATGGAGTAGCGTCAGTAAATATGTTTTATTTTCCTGCTCAGTCCCATTAGAATTTGGAATAGCCATGCTGCTTTCTATTTCGTCTTCACCGTATATATGTGCTTTCCTTTAATCTCTGTTTGTATCCTTACTGAATTCTCACTCCAGTTGCATGGCCATAAATTGGAAGAATATGAAAAGTGCACTCAAAGGGATATTTAAAATAGATCCTCAAAATTATTTTTCAAGCATTTATTTTTTTCTTCTAACTGTGCAAATTTAGTGGCAAAAAATGCTTGGCAATTGCATGAAACCGCTGCTTTAAGTAACCGCATCTCTATTTTTTGTGTTGTGTAACCCCTTGGTTGCTTACAAGTGCTGTGTACACCACACTGCTGCTCTAGCTATTTATATTGCAAATGTGGGTTCTCTTAATACAGAGTAAAAGATGAAAGCATTAGTTTGCCAGAATGTGGCTTATTATTCCTTTGCTGTTGGTTTTCTTTAAACATTTATTCACAATCACTAACTATGCTTTTTATCCCATTTCTAAAATTCAAAAGGCGCTAGTAATTTTGATGTGGGCTTGTCTGTCACAGACCATGGTGCTAAATAACAGTGAAACATATTTCAGTAAACTCTGAGGCTTATTTGTCATTTGTTATAAAATGCATAATTAGGAGTAACGTATACCCCAGCAGCAATTTCACAGAACAGCAGTTACAGCATATCAAATTATTTTTTTTCTCATTCTTAAGTCATTATCAGCTGTTCCAGGTTGGTGGGCACACTATTATAAGGACATTACTGTTTCTGACTCCTGTTGTTAACACATAATGGGAGCAGTTCTCTAACAGAGTGCTTCCAGTTAGTGTCCTGATAACTTATGACAAGAGCCTATTCTATAATGACACCTCATCACCCATGTCTTGATGCCTAACATTTACATGCCTTCAGTTACACCACCCATAACTGTGGCCATGTAAATATGGCAAGGACATGTATAACATACAATATTCTGTAAGTTATATGCATAACTGGAAGCTCTGCCCATGTGTACATCATCCTTGCAGTTATGTGCTGTAGCACTTAACATAGTAACATAGTAGATGATGGCAGAAAAAGACCTGCACGGTCCATCCAGTCTGCCCAACAAGATAAACTCATATGTGCTACTTTTTGTGTATACCCTACCTTGATTTGTACCTGTCCTCTTCAGGGCACAGACCCTATAAGTCTGCCTAGCACTATTCCCGCCCCCCAACCACTACTACTACTACTACTACTATTTAGCCCCGCCTCCCACCACCGGCTCTGGCACAGACCGTATAAGTCTGCCCAGCACTATCCCCGCCTCCCAACCACCAGTCCCGCCTCCCACCACCGGCTCTGGCACAGACCATATAAGTCTACCCAGCACTATCCCCGCCTCCCAACCACCAGCCCCGCCTCCCACCACCGGCTCTGCCACCCAATCTCGGCTAAGCTCCTGAGGATCCATTCCTTCTGAACAGGATTCCTTTATGTTTATCCCACGCATAGTAACATAGCAATGACAGTAGGTAAAGACCCGCAAGGTTCATCCAGTCTGCTGTCAACCTTAAAGTGTCTTCGCCTCTCCCTCTGAGTTACCCTCATAGCATATGATACAAATGTGAAATAAAATACACATACTTGTTCTTGATCTGTCCTTGATATTTTCAGATCACAAACTGTAGAAGTCTGCCCGGCATTACTTCACGACTGCTGGAGTTGTTGTTGAAGCCCACTCCAGCCCATCCAAATCTGTCTTTTCATAATCAGGTTACAGATTGTAGAAGTCTGCTCCATTTTGCTATATTTGGAACATAGACCATACAGATTTGCCCAGCGCTGGCCTTACTTCCCAACTACTGGAGTTGCTGTTTAAGCACCGCTAAATTTTGTTTTAATATCATCCTTTCTTCATATAGGGATAATTTATTTGTTTAAATCATTTAGAGTAGGGATGTCATCATATTTAACTACTCTCACTATTCTGTATTCACTTTCTCACGTAAAGATCATTGAACAATCATCGTATGGTCTTGCCTGGGCCTAGAGTTTCTCATTTAGAATCTGCTAGGCCCACTGCTTTTTATTTTGCAGCACAGCCCTTTGAAATTTGTTACTGCTTTCGATTCACAGCGAATTGTCTTTGAAAATTTTTAAAATAGCGGTTAAGACTTGGCTCTTTAAAGAAGCTTATGATACTATTTGATTGGTGTGGTTGGGATTTTGGTGTCCACCCTGTAACATTTAAAAATTGTATTCTTTTTGTTAGTGTGAATTTCATCTTTCCTATTATAATTGTAGTTCCATTCTATTAAATGTTATTAGTTTGTGAACCACCTTGCCCTGCTTGGTCGGTTAAGGCAGTACATTAAATTCTCAATCAGTAATTAAATCCCACACATTTTTGAATTCTATCACCATTTTTGCCTCCACCACCTTCCCCAGGAGGGCATTTCAGGCACCCACCAATTTCTCCGTGAAAAAAATACTTCCTGATGATACTCCTAAGTCAACTACCCTGTAACCTCAGTTCATGTCATCTAGTTCTACCACTTCTCTGTCTCTGGGAAAGATCTGTTTGTATATTAATACCTTTCAAGATTTTATACATATTCAGGTCTTCAAGTCTCTTCTCAGACATCTTTTGGCATAAACTTGGTACCATTTTGTCACTTTTCGCTGGACCTAAGTGAGACAGCCTCCAAAACTGAGAACATTGAGGAAAATATTCAGCTGGCGGCGGTGAGCATTTCTCTGTCTGCCAACGGCGTTATTCCCAGATATTCAATGCCAGGTAATGCCTGGGTTTCAGCATTGAATATGTGGTTTATGTGGCACAGGCTAACACAAAATGAATGGTTAAGTGAATATTCAGAACTTAGCTGACCATGGGTTGCCACATTTTTGCAGATTCCCTGGCTAGTTAAGTGCTGAATATTGACGTTTAACCAGCCGAGTGCCAATTTCACCCCCAGAACACCCGAAAAATAGCCAGATTTCACTTATGCGCTAGCTGCTAATTTTCAGCAATGATAACCAGTTAAGTGCTGCTGAAAATTAGCAGTCAGTGGCTGTTTCTGGTCAGTTAAATTGTTTTGAATATCGACCAGAATACTTCCAAGTAGGGCCTCACCAATTACTAGTACAGATGCATTAACACCTTCTTTCTTCTGTTAGTTATACATATCACTATGCAGCTTAGCATCCTTCTGGTTCTGGCCACCACTTTGTCACATTGTTTTACCACCTTGAGGTTCTTGGGCATTATCACCCAAAGTTCTCTCTCCTAATCTGTGCTTATGAAGTCTCTTGCACCCTCTCTTGTACCTCCTTTGAATTTCTGCATCATTCTGCACTTCTTCACATTAAATTTTAACTTCCAGACTTTAGACCATTCTTCTAATTTTTATAGATCTTTTTTCATGTGTTCTACTCCCTCTGTGGTGTCCACTGTGTTAGATATCTTGATGCCATCCACAAAGTCAACCCTTTCCTTCTAACCTTTCAGCAGTGTCACTCACAAATATATTAGATAGAATCAGTTCTTGTACCAATCCCTGAGGCACAAACACTACTTATCTACCTTTCCTCTGAGCAAACTCCATACACCACACACACTACTGTCTGTCTGTCAACTAGTTTCCAATCCATTTCATCATTTTGAGTCCTAACCTCAGTCTAATCAGCTTATTCAGGAGCCTTCTGTGAGGAACTGTATCAAAGACTTTGCTGAATTCTAAGTAGATTACATCTAAGCGCTTGTCCTTTATCCAATTCTTTCCAAACAAAGTAGTCAATTGGATTCATTTGGCAGGATTTTTCTTTGGTAAGACCATGTTGCCTAGGATCTTTCAACTCATTGGATTCTAGGAACTTCACCATTCTTTCCTTCAGCTGCATCTCCATTATTTTTCCAACCACCAAAGTTAGATTTATCGACCCGTAGTTTCCTATTTTTTCCTTGTATCCCTCTTTTATGAAGAGGGACCACATCGGCTCATCTCTAAGAATTTATTAAATAAATCCTTAAGAGACCCCATCCAGGATTTCTCCGAGTTCTTTCAATATTCTGAGATGTCTGGCCCCATGGCTTTGTTCCTCTTCTTCTGTGAGTGGCCTGTATGGAATAGCAAGTGCTATTTTTCTATGCACTTACAAGTACAAGGAACCTAGTTGTAGAATCCCATTAATATGAACAGCATGCTGTGTCTCCCAGTGCCAGATCACAAGCTGATACTTAAAGTGCAGAAGAAGCATGCAGAAAAGCTGGTATTATGTCATGTGCCTCACTTTAGAGAAAGAATGGACACAGTGACTATTTCAAATCACTGCATATTTACAGGGAAAGGCTTTTCTGTTTATGATAGGATTTTGCAGCACCAACCCCAATTTAATTCAGATCAGTACTATCTAAATGTTGTAAAGGTGATCTCTATTTTCAGTTGTTTTGATGCAATGGAATAATATGGAAGAGTTGGTAGGATCCGTTTGGGACACAGAAATGCCAGCCGTAGCTCCCTCTGCATGACAGTTATCATCAAACGTCCTCAACACCACCTCTTTCTTGTCTCAGATACGTCTAATTTTTGTATCAAATTTATTTAATTTATTGAGGGTTAGATTTACTGAAGTGTGCTATCATGTTAGTATGCAATGTTTAGATCGTGAGCCCAATAGGTCAGAGAAAGTACCTGCATATAATATCTAAGTACATAAGTAATGCCATACTGGGAAAAGACCAAGGGTCCATCGAGCCCAGCATCCTGTCCACGACAGCGGCCAATCCAGGCCAAGGGCACCTGGCAAGCTTCCCAAACGTACAAACCACTTTGGTTGTACCACGGAAAGGTGATATATCAAATGTGTGACCCATACCCATAAATTGCTCACACTACATAACATGAGACCTATGGTAAATAAGGCACACTGATATATGTTAGCGCACTTTAGAAAATATGGCCCTAATTGTATTATTGCCGTGTGCCTTTACAAATAATCTTTATCAACTGGGGCTTTTTGAACATGTTCAGCAATTATACTTTTTCTCCTCTGACTGGGTTGTCTTGTTGGAGGGTGGGAGGTGGAAAGGAGGCATTTCTAAATTCATGACTTTTGTTCTTACTCCTTCAGCTCCTTGATCAAAAGTCTGTTTCTCACTTCTACTCTCTGCAGCCAGATACGTGACAAGGTCTGTAGCTAACTGCTTACTGTTCTTTGAATCCGTGTGTTGGGCACGTCTATTGGTTCTGCTAGAGATATTGCAAATGATTGACATTTGTAAATTATACATTATAATAGGTGTAGGAACAGTAATATAAAATGAGTAATACAGATTATAACTGCACTTCTCTGCTGATTGCATTATGCAGAGGTATGCATGTGTGTATATACTTCCCAGTCACAGCCATCTGCTTTAACAAATTTCGTTTATTTGTGATCATATACATTTTTTTCCTGATCATGCATCATTCCATGTGTGTAGCAGAATTTCTATCATTGTGAACACTGATGATTATGCTATTTCATTATCAGTTCTTTATTTAAGTGCAGTCTCACTGTGCAGGTAATTTATCAAGTCACATAGGATCCAGGTGATACAGTGGTGGAAATAAGTATTTGATCCCTTGCTGATTTTGTAAGTTTGCCCACTGACAAAGACATGAGCAGCCCATAATTGAAGGGTAGGTTATTGGTAATAGTGAGAGATAGCACATCACAAATTAAATCCGGAAAATCACATTGTGGAAAGTATATGAATTTATTTGCATTCTGCAGAGGGAAATAAGTATTTAATCCCTCTGGCAAACAAGACCTAATACTTGGTGGCAAAACCCTTGTTGGCAAGCACAGCGGTCAGACGTCTTCTGTAGTTGATGATGAGGTTTGCACACATGTCAGGAGGAATTTTGGTCCACTCCTCTTTGCAGATCATCTCTAAATCATTAAGAGTTCTGGGCTGTCGCTTGGCAACTCGCAGCTTCAGCTCCCTCCATAAGTTTTCAATGGGATTAAGGTCTGGTGACTGGCTAGGCCACTCCATGACCCTAATGTGCTTCTTCCTGAGCCACTCCTTTGTTGCCTTGGCTGTATGTTTTGGGTCATTGTCGTGCTGGAAGACCCAGCCACGACCCATTTTTAAGGCCCTGGCGGAGGGAAGGAGGTTGTCACTCAGAATTGTACGGTACATGGCCCCATCCATTCTCCCATTGATGCGGTGAAGTAGTCCTGTGCCCTTAGCAGAGAAACACCCCCAAAACATAACATTTCCACCTCCATGCTTGACAGTGGGGATGGTGTTCTTTGGGTCATAGGCAGCATTTCTCTTCCTCCAAACACGGCGAGTTGAGTTCATGCCAAAGAGCTCAATTTTTGTCTCATCTGACCACAGCACCTTCTCCCAATCACTCTCGGCATCATCCAGGTGTTCACTGGCAAACTTCAGACGGGCCGTCACATGTGCCTTCCGGAGCAGGGGGACCTTGCGGGCACTGCAGGATTGCAATCCGTTATGTGTTATGTGCAATCCGTTATTGGTAATGTGTTACCAATGGTTTTCGTGGTGACAGTGGTCCCAGCTGCCTTGAGATCATTGACAAGTTCCCCCCTTGTAGTTGTAGGCTGATTTCTAACCTTCCTCATGATCAAGGATACCCCACGAGGTGAGATTTTGCGTGGAGCCCCAGATCTTTGTCGATTGACAGTCATTTTGTACTTCTTCCATTTTCTTACTATGGCACCAACAGTTGTCTCCTTCTCGCCCAGCGTCTTACTGATGGTTTTGTAGCCCATTCCAGCCTTGTGCAGGTGTATGATCTTGTCCCTGACATCCTTAGACAGCTCCTTGCTCTTGGCCATTTTGTAGAGGTTAGAGTCTGACTGATTCACTGAGTCTGTGGACAGGTGTCTTTCATACAGGTGACCATTGCCGACAGCTGTCTGTCATGCAGGTAACGAGTTGATTTGGAGCATCTACCTGGTCTGTAGGGGCCAGATCTCTTACTGGTTGGTGGGGGATCAAATACTTATTTCCCTCTGCAGAATGCAAATAAATTCATATACTTTCCACAATGTGATTTTCCGGATTTAATTTGTGATGTGCTATCTCTCACTGTTACCAATAACCTACCCTTCAATTATGGGCTGCTCATGTCTTTGTCAGTGGGCAAACTTACAAAATCAGCAAGGGATCAAATACTTATTTCCACCACTGTAGCTTTCAGATTGTCAATTTGTCACCACACACGGCCCCCGTTGCATGTTCTAGTTGTCTTGCCCCTTCATTCCTTCTCGGATTCTTTTGACATTCCAGCTCATTATCTAAGAGAACTATTGTTTATTGGGGAAAAGATATAATATGCTCTTAGAACATTTTAATCAAACTTAATCAAACGTCTTCTAGAAAGGTCTAGGAAGAAGTTTTAAACCCTCCCCTCACCTTTAGCAAGCTTGTGCACCACACTTGCACACCACCATCCACTCATTCCTTAAGGTCTATAAGATCTGTATTTCTGCACTTGTGTAAGATGCCAAGGTCACCTGATAAATTATATTTCTTGTAGCTTGTTAGGCTTTAAAATATAACCCTTCTGACATGGAGAAATTGTATTTATTGGTGATATACAACATGACTATTTATTTATTTTTGTTACATTTGTACCCCGCACTTTCCCACTCATGGCAGGCTCAATGCGGCGGGCAATGGAGGGTTAAGTGACTTGCCCAGAGTCACAAGGAGCTGCCTGTGCCGGGAATCGAACTCAGTTCCTGAGTTCCCCAGGACCAAAGTCCACCACCCTAACCACTAGGCCACTCCTCCACTCCACAAATATTGGCCTAAAGTATTTTAATTTGTACTACTATGTATATCTACTCCATACTGTATTTACAGATCAAACAGGAATATGTTTCTATGAGCCAGAATTACAAATAAAATAATGTTCTAATGAATAGAGTAACCCCCAAAACATCATTGTCTTGCTCACTTCCAAATCTGCAACTAGGAAGTTTCAGTAAAAAGCAAGTCATTTATTTACAATGTTTATAAGTATTTCCAAGCCTTATTTAGGATTACATAGATTACTGGCTTTTTAATCAAAATTGGTGTAGTTTGCCAGATTGTTGGGGAGGAGGCAGGGGATAGGGAGCAGATTGGTGTCTGGAGAGGGGAGGAATTCTCCACTTTCCCTTCTCAAATTGACAACTGTTAATGTTCTCCCTCTTTTCTATACACACACTTACCTACCTATTAATCATTTCTATAGCGCTACTAGACGTACATGGGGCAGTGGAGGGTTAAGTTAATTGGCCAAGTTCACAAGGAGCTGCAGTGGGAATTGAACCCAGGTCGCCAGGCTCAAAGCGCACTGTACTAACCATTAGGCTCTCTCACTTGCTCTCTCATATATCACACACACCCACCCCTCATATGCTTTTTCTCAATATATGTTACATACATAATCCATGTAGCAAGCAGGCAATATACAAGTTCACAGTAGAAAAGATATTTTATTTATTTATTTAGGTCATTTATACCCCGCCTTTTGCCGCATTTTAGCAGCCCCAAAGCGGCTTACAATGAACTAATGAAATAATTACAATGAGAATTGAGAATAGTACCAAGTAGTTGTTTGGTCCTATAATTGATCGCTCTTTTTTGAGAGATGTTAGTATTGGATTAAATCATTCAACAGCTTTGTTTGAAAAGCACCATAAAAAACATTCCAGTTTTAGATAATCATATTTTGTACCCATGAAGGAGACAGATAAACTCTACATGCTGATGCTATTGCTATGCTGATGTTTCATGTCGTTTGCTGTTCTTAACAATGCAATAATACAATACAATAAAATTTATATTCTGCTATCTACCTACAAAGGATCAATGCAGATTACAATGTAGATTTTAAAAAATAGGCCATCACTAAGAAATTTACAAAGATGACACAAATATATTATTAACCAAAACTATACCATATCAGTAATTAAGTCAAATGACTAGATCAAATATGTAGAAAACAGATGAGATTTCAACAATTTATGAAATCTAGAATAAGAAGTAACCACTCTCGACTCCAAAGGAAGGGTATTCCAACATTGTACTGAACAATATACGAAACTGGAGCTATGATAAGATTTATATCTCATGTTTTTTACGGACGGAAATTGTAATAAACGATGATCATTTGGTCTAAGTGAATGAACTGATGTTCCTACTGTGAATAGTTCAACTAAATAATCTGGAATAAAGCCATAAAACAGATTGTGAATAAAGACACAGCGCTTAAATTTGCATCGTGCCTAAATAGGAAGCCAAGGCAAAGATCGTAACAGAGGAGTGACATGGTCAAATTTATGTCTTCCACAAATCAGTTTTGCAGTTGTATTCTGCAAAATCTGTGAACATATCAAAGATGGATGAGAAAACCCAGTATAAAGTGCATTACAATAATCTAGTTGAGACAGCACCAGATATTTAATACATTGGAACTGTCGCAACCTAAAAATCACTTCTTAACTAGTTGTGAAATCTGAAATTCCATAGTTAAATGGGAGTCCAAATAAAGCCCCAATATCTTTAATAACATTTCCAGAGAAAATTTTGAATACTGAGTATTCAAAATTAAATTTGATGGAATCTTGGTATAGGCATGTGTGCAGTCTATTGAATAAAAGCCAAAATAAAAATGTTCAAGCTAGGCTGTATATAAAGTGTTTAATAAATCATAAATCTTATTTATTCTCCAGTTTGACTTTAGATAAAAACACTGATGTGTTGATTATAGCTTCTGTTGTAGTTTACTTCAGATATTTATATTCTGCCTTTTTTGACCATCAGACATGCAGATTACAATACAATAAAACAAGTTCAAAATAGCTAATACATAAAGACTAAAACACACCCAAAACAAATCAAATTATAACATAAGTTAATGCCAGAGATGAAATGTGTGTAGTTTCCTTACTGTAGTAATAGGGAAATTAAATTTAATCTTGATTATTTGCTTGTAATTAAAGCTGTATGGTAGTATTCTATCAAAACATTTTAGGCACCATCTTATTATATACCTAGAAATTATATATTTTCCTGCATAGGTATAAACAAAGAACAAACTTTTCTCATCTCCATGTTATCATAGCCTTAGAACCAACTGATATTGCAAATAAAGTTATTACATCACTGGAATATATTTCTTATTACAAATATAATATGTAATAATGCAGATCTTTCTGAGTTTTGGTGTACTTTGTGTTTCTTATTTTCTACCTATATTGAGAACATGGCAGGTTTTCGATACATTAGTTCTACCGTAATTATTTGTAGATATCTATTAAGGAAATCAAATGTTGGAAACTATATAACTATAGGTTATTGATAACAGTGGCAGTGCTAGATGTACAATGCATTGCACGTGGCCCTTGATTTTGTTCTAATAATATATATAACTAGTAAAAAAGGCCCGTTTCTGCCTGTCATGAAACGGGCGCTAGCGGGCACGGGACTCCCGTCCCCTCCCCTTACGCTAGTATCCCTGGTGGTGTAGAGGTACCTGTTTGCGCGGGGCAGGAAAGAAAGAGCCCCCTCTTTCCTTCCCGTAGCACTGCTGCTAGCTGCCCTGCTGCATCCTGTGCAAGTCCGGCTCTCGGCGTTTCAAAATGGCCGCCGAGAGTTGAAGTCTCGCGAGGCTGCTTCAACTCTCAGCGGCCATTTTGGAACATCGAGAGCCTGACTCACAGAGGATGCAGCAGGGCAGCTAGCAGCAGCGCTCCGGGCAGGAAAGCGGGGGCTCTTTCTTTCCTGCCCCAAGCGAACAGGTACCTCTAGACCACCAGGGATAGTAGCGTAAGGGGAGGGAAGGTGGAGGGGGCGACCGTGGGCGGGGTGGTAGCGTTAAAGGGGCGGGGTGAAGGGCACGTCCTCGGTGGCTGCGATTCGTTCATTTGCGTGGTTGTGTACATGTTCCGCCCTCGACATCATCACGTGTGACGCGAGGGTGGGGCATGGAGACATGGTGAGTGTTCTGGCTTCACCACCATGAACTTACGAACCGGTGTCTGAGTGCCTGCAGTGACGTCAGTGTCCTCAGAACGTTGAGGGTGCGTTTTATTATAGTAGATATAAATATTTGTACACCACCAATTTCTATGTATTGATCAATGTTAGTCCTTAGATACCCCATAAAGAAAACCCCTTTCTTTGAAAGTTACAGAGTTCTTGGCAGACACAACAAGCAGTCTCATTAAATAAGATGGTAAATTATAAGAACACCATTTCATGTTTTAAAATAGTAGTTTTTAACATTCTTTTTATTGATGTTCTTCAAATACAAAATGAAGAACTGTGTTTCAGTCTATTCATTTGTGATAAAATCTGGCAAGAACTGTTTTATCTTAAAAGCCAAGCAAGGCTGGCCCAGTGGCTCAGTGACTATGCTGTGCACTGCCATAGAGAAGAATCTAAGCTTGATTCCTGAGCTTGATTCCTGGTTCAAGTGTCTGGGAGGGAAGGAGTCCTTTATACAGTGGTGATGACACCTAGTGGCCAGAAATTACAAGAAATCATATCAGCTTGTAAAAGTCCAATGTGGCAGCATCATGTTAAAGGACTTTGTGACTCTTGAAATGAGCAAAAGTCACTAAAACATTCACCATTAACCGAGGTCAAAAAAGGGATTTTCATTAAAAGTTCTATAAACTTATGATATTATGTTAATGGACACTGTTGTTTCGCTTGGACAGCTCATGAAAAATTAAAAAAAATTGTACAAAGGTCTGTGTTGAAAGTGGCGAGTTAAAAGCAGAAATTAACTAAAACAGCTAATGTAGTCACAGTTGAGGCCTTTTCACACACAAATTATTTTGATAATTGACTATTCAAAAGCCCTATATTTTGGTTGAACTTCTATAGAAATAGCATTGGATAACTCTCTCCTTTAGCATTTTAATCTTTTAATATCACTTGCAAAATGACAAACTTCCGTTCTAGACTCGCACTAGTATCACTTAGAAACAGAACTAACCCAGGATGTGATCCCTGAGG
This sequence comes from Microcaecilia unicolor, assembly GCF_901765095.1. NCBI lineage: Eukaryota > Metazoa > Chordata > Amphibia > Gymnophiona > Siphonopidae > Microcaecilia > Microcaecilia unicolor. The sequence continues at coordinate 53,064,859 of NC_044040.1, forward strand.
CACTCTATTTCCATATAGTACTGCTTCAGTTTTTCAGGTTCAACTATTTGTTTGCAGTTATGGGTAGAAGGCTGTTATAAATGCCTTGTTGGTGATTTGGCTTCTCTCCAACCCTCCACCACTACTACCACCCTTGCCATTCCTACCCAAGCTGTTGGACTCTGCTGTAAGCATGGAGATCGTTTCTTTATTCATTGGTTCCTGTCCTAATTCATTCCCCTGCTAACTGTAGTTCAGATGCTTATATTTATTATAATAGAGATTCTGATCCCCATTAGTCATGGCAGCTTCAATATCATCTGCTTTATACATCTTCATTTTTGTTCATTTAAAAGGTAAAATCTGTTTTTATAAATTCTTGTAACAATGTTTGTAGTGCTAGATGAACTGAAATAAATATACTTCTATTCTAAAAACACAAATGAAAAAAAATTAGTGTCAGAGGCAGCAGACATTTTTTTATGGTAGATAGTTACCACAAACACAAAAATATAGTACAGGAAACGTATGAATGTGTTGTCATAATTTTTAATTGTGTTGTTTCAGATGCAAGTCGAGCTGGAAAAAAATATCACTAAAGAATTGGACCAAGGTATGATTGCAAAGCACACTAGCCAAATTTAGATAGACTACTCATGCCTGTGCTTTGTACTCAGGTGTACAAACCATGAGTACATAATGAGAGAATGACTCATCTTATTTTCACTGGTAAAACTTTGTCTCACTTTTTCATAAAGATTTGTCTAACATTGCTATGCTATAAGTAACAACCAGCTGTATATTGAGTAATTTGTTTTTCCCTCTTTCCAGCTAATGCTGAACTTGAATCTGGATCTGTGCGAGTCTCCCCCGTGGGATCAACCACTGGGTCATTAAGAAATTTAACTGTGGATCAAGACCCAGTTTCCAGAGCAACCCAGCAATACGTAGAGGTTCTCAAGAAAAACTACAAGATTTGAACACGAATGTAAAGTTGTGGGACAGACATTGTTTACATAAAGCTTTTAATGATCTCCCATTAAACCCATCAAATGTGAAAAATGCTACTCTTCATTTATGTTAAAGTACAAATGTTACATCACGGTACATAAATATGCACAGTGCAGTTGCCTCAGGAGAAGCGGGGCGTATTTGTGAAGATGATTTAAATTTATTATCCAGAGTCATGCCTTTTCATTTGTAACTAGCACGAGAAATGCAGAACAGTGTTGCTGAATTACAAAACTGCCCAAATGTTTGCTACTGCTGCTACTGTTGTCATGTCTTGTGCATAGTCTGTTCTAAAAGAATATTACTTTAATTCTGTTTTGTGTTTTTATGCACTGCATATATTTAATATTGTTACGTTGAAAAGAGCAAGTGGCTTCCATGTGTCAGTACTAGGGATGTGCATTTGTTAACATTCATTCATTAGTGTGCCTTAAAAAAATTTAGGGGCCTGTTTATTAAAGTGCACTAAGGGACAAATTCTATAAACAGCGCCTTTGGTACTGAAAAACCACACTGTTAGCATGATTTTGTAAACTACACCTAACGTTAGGCCAAGTTTATAGAATATGTCTATGTGTCATTCTTGCGACTAAAATTTAGATGCACCCATTTAGGCCACCTAAAACCAGGCCTAAATAACTGCACCTAAGTTAGGCAAAGATTGGGTGTATTCCAGAATAGTACGCGTAGTTTTTTTGAAATGCCCACAACCCGCCCATGGCACACATTTGAATTTATACGCACTGCATTGTAGAATATACCTAGAAAGTTGTGCATATAAATTCTAGTGAAAGTCAGTTAATGCTGCTAATTAATTAAGTGCCAATTGTCAGCGCTGATTGGCTTGTTAAGTTGTGCGTGCAATTTAGCCATGCGGCCAGATTAGTGCGCACAATTTAAGGCGCCATATATAGAATTTGAGGGTAAGCAGTGGGAGCAGGATTTAGCATACATGAGCCATTAGCATGGGACCATGATAAAAGCTGCAATGCACTAAAAAGAGCCAGCATGCTAAAAATCCCATTGTGCTTGTTGAGTTGGGACCTGGGTGGAGAATAGGCGTGGGCTGCATATTGCAGCTAGCACATACTGTATTCCACGTGGTGTCCCTTGTGCAGTCAATGTGGGTTCACTTAACCGGCTCCTCAAAGAGGCGGATAAGAAGCATTTCGGCAGGGGGACATACTAGAAACCCATCAAGTTAGTATACAACCTTTGCACTTACTGCACTTTAGTAAACTTGCCCCTTAGTGCACACAAAATTGATTTAAGACATGTTAAATATTTTTATTTAATTAAGAATGTATGAAACAAACTGTAAAAAAAAATGCCAAAATATTTAAGACCAAACAAACCAAAACTTTTACCCTCAGTACATCCTTAATTGGTAGTATCCATTTCAAATGTTATTGTTCCTTGTATTTTTATGCAGTATTGGAATTTTTAAAATATCTGTATTGGTGCCAATAAATTTCTAGAATGTATTTTATATTGTATAGAAAAATTTGTGAATTTTAATTAAATTGTACAAGTACATCAACTTTCTAAGTTGTTTGCTCTTTTGCACAGTTTGAGAAAATTTGACTATATACTGTGTCCAGATACACTTGCTGTGTGTCCCTTTGAGCAGGGACCGTCCGTCCTTTGTTAATTTGTACAGCGCTGCGTAACCCTAGTAGCGCTCTAGAAATGTTAAGTAGTAGTAGTAGTATGTCGCCTGGGTTGAATTCTTCAAAAAATGTGTGAGTAAAGTGGTGTGGTAACTATGTTAGTCCACTTTTAAAGATAATAAATAGAAATCAATCAAAACAAAGAAAAGGTATCTTCTTATTTTCTTTTCTATGTTTTGATTTATTTCAAAACTGGTTCAAGTGTCTGGGAGGGAAGGAGTCCTTTATACAGTGGTGATGACACCTAGTGGCCAGAAATTACAAGAAATCATATCAGCTGGTAAAAGTCCAATGTGGCAGCAGGAAATATAGTTCTCTGTGCAGTACGTACGTTACTCACAGATGAGCTCCCAATTTCACTGGCAGAAATTCCCATATTTTATTAGGCTTACAACTTTGCTCTGAAGGAAAATTACAGAATGCTTGAGACATGTGGGAATGTAGTCACATGGTTCTCAGTCCAGGTGGCCAGTCTGAACTCAAAACAGGCTCTACCTCTCCCTTCACATACCAAATTAATTAGAGATGTGCCTTTGTCTTATCTTCTTCTACATTCCAAATCATTTTCACACAAACAGAATTACTTCTAATCAAAAATACAGACCCCGAGAGCACAATCTTTAAAATCTTCCATTACATCATCCCTCTATGTATGGGCCTGTACTACTCATCTTTGCTACTTCATCATGTTATGTTTTATATTTTGTTAATTATACATACCTGGTATATTTATTTTGTAATAATGTAATTATCTTTTATTGTATATTTTTAATTTGTAATACTTTAGTTTTGGTTTGTAAACCGCACGACCTGATTTGATGAGCGGTATATCAAATAAACTAAATACTTGATAAATCTTCAAGTACCAGGTCTCTGGTATACACCAATGTATCTATTCACTGTGACTGTCTTGAAAACCCAACTGATTGTGAGGGATCACCAGGACAGATATGAAAAGCTTAAATGACTGCAGGTGAAAAGAGAAAAGTAAAAAAAAAGATTGTGGACAGCAGCATGGAAAGAATATTGCAGAAAATACATTACTTTTTCAACATTACTAGACAAAAAATTGAATTAAAATTTTTTTCAGCATAAGTGGCATACTGTCATGGTTGTGCCCAGGTTCCTGGCTCTCAGTCACCTCGCCCCCCAGTTAAACCTGGTGGCTGCCGTGAACTGATGGCTTACCGTTTCCCATGTTCCAGAAGATATGCTGGTCCGGTCCGGATCTTCCAGCCTTCCAGATTGTTTTGGGAGTTTTTTGGAACTAAGCAGTACCCGTACCTGGTGAACTCCCTTATATGCTGCCTTTATTAACCACCTGGGAAGGTCTCTAGTTTGCCTTGCAACAGAGGTCCTCAGAGGATTTTTCCTTTGGTGAGAGTTTGTTGCAGTGCTGCTGTGCTTTTTCCTGATTGTGGCTTTATTCTGCTGCTTGCTGCCTGCCTGGAACCCCAGTGTGCTTTCTGGAAGTTTCCTGCTTTTCGCCAGCCGGCTGCTGTTTCCTGTAGTTCTGCCTTCTAGCCCTGTCCGGTAAGTCCTGTCGACCGCCTGCACCCAGGGGCTCAACTCCTGAGGAACAGCGGTCAACAAGTGCAGGTGAAGGTTGGGCTGAATTCCTGTCCTGTTTGCTCCAGCTTGAGTTGCCTCGGCTGCAGTCTTCGCCTGGTAGTTCCTGTCCTGGGTTTGCTGGTACGTCTATCCTTGTTTGTCTGTGTTTGAGTGATTCTCCTGCCGCTGCCGCCCCTCGGCAGTGGCCCAAGGGCTCACTAACCCTGAGATTCCGGGAGAGACATGTCACATACTCTCTTCTATATGTTTATCCCAGGATTTATTGAATTTATTAGGATTTATTTACCACCTTTTGAAAGACATTCACCCAAGGCAGTGTACAACCAATATAACTTGGACATAGACATTAAACATATAAATATTCAGCCAGTAGTCAGAAAGTTGGTTATCTTGCTTAACAGAATAGCTTTGGTTCGAAAGGAACTCACTGAACCATTTGAGGACCATACCTGTTATTCCTATCTAATCTAGTCGTTCAAGAAGCAGTGCGTGATCAACCACCGCTGAGATATCAAATTGGAAAAGTATTTCTTGATCTCTTTTGCATAGATGTTGTTTGATATATGTCGTTAGAACTAGTAGCTGTGTGGAGGTCTGAAACCACATTGTGACCAATGTAGAATAGAGAATCTTTCCAGATGTAACGATAATTGTTTGCTAATGTAAGTTTCTAATATTTTGGTAAAAAATGGTTTGATAGCCACAGGATGATAGTTTACAACCAATGCTGAGTCTAGATCAGAACCCTTCAGCAGAGGAGTGAGAACAATTTTGCTCATGTCTGGAGGAAGCGAGCCAGATTTTAGCAGTCAGGTTTTTTTTTCTTACATTTGTACCTCACGCTTTCCCACTCATGGCAAGTTCAATGTGGCTTACGTATTGTATACAGGTACTTATTTGTACCTGGGGCAATGGAGGGTTATGTGACTTGCCCAGAGTCACAAGGAGCTGCCTGTGCCTGAAGTGGGAATCGAACTCAGTTCCTCAGGACCAAAGTCCACCACCCTAACCACTAGGCCACTCCTCCACAAGTTGAGACCATCTTGTACCCAGTGAACTGCTTCAACAGTGATGGATGACAACACAGATCTTGGGCAATGGTCCAGGGAGCAGTGGGCTCATGAACATTTAGACAACAGCAATCTTACTTCCTCAAAGGTCAGTGGTTGAAAAGTTTCACAGTTCTGGTCTGGTCTTGAAACCCTAGATTGGAGAGTCTTTAGTGCTTGGGGTTGATCCATGCCTAGGATTACTTTCCTCTGCTGAAATGAGTTTAGATATCTCAGACCTGATAAAGGATAGGGGTGATTAATGAGAAAAAATGTATATACAGTTAGGTGGTTCTTGCAACTGATCTCAGGTACACTGTGTGTGGTTGGTTCAGCTAATGTTCTTGTGTGTGTGACTAGCTAATTAGTTGCCTCTTCCAGTAAAGGCTGAGGTCAGGAGCCAAGTTTTCACCTTCCTGAAGGAAAGAATCTTGTGTTAAGTGAAGCCTTTCTGAAAGTGTCTTCCAGAATAAAGGGGCTACTCCTGAGAAGGCTCACTGGTGGGTGTTACATCACATGATTTCCTTTGCAGATGGTGTAGTTAGGGATGGACTTTGAAGATGTGTAGAGGGAAATTCTATTCTTCAAATTCTCCACCCTATTTCCTTAAAGGGCCATGAAGATCGGAGTTTTAAACTTAGCCCTGTGAAGTTTTTGCAGAAATGGTGTGATGTGATCACATCTCTTACACCTTCAGTGAATCATGCTGTGGCATTCTGAATCAACTGGTACTGGTACAAACCCTATCTTAACATACTGATTTACAGTGCATAACAGTAAGTCTTGATAATATCAGAGTGTGAACAACTGATTCCCAAACATTTTACAATGGCAGAACCCCTAAATATTTTTTCATATACTGAGAGCCCCCCCCCTCAAGTCCAATCCAGCTTCTGCTCCCCTGTCCGAGTCCCATCTCTCTTCTCTCCTGCCATCTCACTCCAACATCTCAGATCTCTCTCTTTCCCCTCCCTTCTGGGTCCAATGTCTCTCCTCTTCCTTCCCTCCCCCACCCTCAATTTGCTATCTCCCCTTCTCAGACTGCTCCACCACACCCTCGATCTATCCTCTTCCCCCTCCCCTGACTACCTCATGCTGCTTTGGAGGAGCTTACCTGGTTTAGTTTAGCCAAAGAGGTCCATGCAAATGCTGCCTAAGCAGTAAAGAAGTTGGTGTACTTCAGCCACTGATGCCAGCACTCCCACACATGCTCAGTTCACGCTCCTGAACTGAGTATGTGCGGGGATGTTGGTGGCTGAAGCACACCACCAACTTCCTCACTTACAAAACTCAGCTTAGGAATTAATGGCACTATGACAAGACTTGCCTTCTTGCTGTATGAAGAGAGCATTATCATCACAGGTGATAGAGGTAGTTCCTGAAGTTTGCTTGGATTTGGGGGATAAGCTCAAATGTTGTGTCCAGCTGTACCCCAAGGTTGTTGACCTGTGCTTGGAGGAGTTTATAGGTCCAAAAGGAATTTTGATGTCAGGTGTGTGACCACTTGTGTTAGGGACCCATCAACCAGGGGCGGCCCAAGGCTCCCCCTCAACCCTCTTTTCCCTGCGTTTACCTTTTTTTTTTTCTTTTACAAAAGGTAGCAGTGGCAGCGATTCCCATAGGCTACCCTGCCACCTGCACCAGCCTCTTTGAGCTACTGCGTTCCCACCTCTGAGGAAATAGGAAGTTACATCAAGAGGCCGGCGGCAAGGCAGCCTATGGGAATCACTGCCAATGCCACCTTTTGGAGAAGAAAAAAAAAGGTAAACGTGGGGAAGGGGGAGATGACGCTCAATGGAGAGTGCCGCCTGAGGCCCCTGCCCCAGTTGGCTTCATGGTAGGGCTTTAACTGCATCAACTGAATCAGCTTGGCTAGTGGTAGATATTAAACAAAATAGGCAACAGTATGGATTCCTGTGATAGCCCACAGGTTAGGTAGTGATGTTGAACAGTATGGATTGTTGCCTATCTAGTAGAGTGAATTTGAACCAAGCAAATGTGTCACCAATACTTATTACTGTTAATCATGCTAGCATGATGTGGTCCAGTGTCATAGTAACATAGTAGATGACGACAGAGAAAGACCTGCATGGTCCATCCAGTCTGCCCAACAAGATACACTCATATGTGTTACTTTTTTGTGTTACCTGACCTTGATTTGTATCTGCCATTTTCAGGGAACAGACCATAGAAGTCTGCCCAGAATTAGCCCCACCTCCCAACCACCAGCCCCGCCTCCCCCCACTAGCTCTGCCACCCAATCTCTGCTAAGCGTCTGAGGATCCATTCCTTCTGAACAGGATTCCTTTATGTTTATCCCACGCATTTTTGAATTCCGTTACCGTTTTCATCACCACCTCCCGCGGGAGGGCATTCCAAGTATCCACCACTCTCTCCGTGAAAAAAATGCTTCCTGACATTTTTCTTGAGTCTGCCCCCCTTGAACATTTCATGTCCTCTAGGTGTACCGTTTTCCCATCTACGGAAAAGGTTCATTTGCGGATTAATACCTTTCAAATATTTGAACGTCTGTATCATATCGCCCCTGTTTTTCTCCTTTCCTCCAGTGTATACATGTTTAGGTCAGCAAGTCTCTCCTCACACGTCTTGTAACGCAAATCCCATACCATTCTTGTAGCTTTTCTTTGCACTGCTTCAATTCTTTTTACATCCTTAGCAAGATACGGCCTCCAAAACTGAATACAATAATCTAGGCGGGGCCTCACCAACGACTTATACAGGGGCATCAACACCTCCTTTCTTCTGCTGGTCACACCTCTCTCTATACAGCCTAGCAACCTTCTAGCTACGGCCACCGCCTTGTCGCACTGTTTTGTCGCCTTCAGATCCTCAGATACTATCACCCCAAGATCCCTCTCCCCGTCTGTACATATCAGACTCTCATCGCCTAACACATACGTCTCCCGTGGATTTCTATTCCCTAAGTGCATCACTTTGCATTTCTTCGCATTGAATTTTAATTGCCAAACCTTAGACCATTCTTCTAGCTTCCGCAGATCCTTTTTCATGTTTTCCACTCCCTCCAGGGTGTCCACTCTGTTACAAATCTTAGTATTTTCTGCAAAAAGGCAAACTTTACCTTCTAACCCTTCTGCAATGTCACTCACAAATATATTGAACAGAATCAGCCCCAGCACCAATCCCTGAGGCACTCCACTGCTCACTTTTCCCTCATCCGATCGAATTCCATTTACCATCACCCTCTGGCGTCTGTCCGTCAACCAGTTCCTAATCCAGTTCACCAAGTCTGGTCCTATTTTCAGCCTGACTAGTTTATTCAAGAGCCTCCTGTGGGGAACCATGTCAAAAGCTTTGTTGAAATCTAAGTAGATTATGTCCATAGCTCGTCCCTGATTCAATTCTCCTGTCACCCAATCAAAGAACTCAATGAGATTCGTTTGGCATTGTTTACTCTTGGTAAAACCATGTTGTCTCGGATCTTGCAACTTATTGGCTTCCAGGAAATTTACTATCCTTTCCTTTCAGCATTGCTTCCATTACTTTTCCAATAATCGAAGTGAGGCTTACCGGCCTGTATTTTCCAGCTTCTTCCCTATCACCACTTTTGTGAAGAGGGACCACATCCGCCATTCTCCAATCCCATGGAACCTCTCCCACTATCTCTCTACTTCTTTCCGATTCCAAAGACGGAACCTTCCAATTTACATCCGGCAGATTAAAATCTCCCATCAACAGAACCTCTCTCTTCTTTCCCAACTTTTGAATATCTGCAATCAGATCTTTATCTAGTTTCTCCAATTGTGTCGGGGGTCTGTAGACAACACTCACGTGGACAGAGGTTCTATTCTCTCTTTTTAAGGTGATCCATATCACTTCTTCCTTTTCCCAGGTCCCTGTCATTTCAGTCACTGCAATATCATTTCTCACATACAGAGCTATTCCTCCACATTTACGACCATCTCTATCCTTCCTAAATAGATTGTTTGCATCCCATTCATGAGAACCATTGAGCCACATTTCCGTGATTGCAACAACATCTAAGTCTGCCTCCAACATCAAGCCTTGAAGGTCATGTACTTTATTGCTTAGACTGCGAGCAGTCTAAGCAATCAAAAGATTCTGAGAAATCTAGCACTACTGCCATCCATGCAGATCATCTAGCAAAGATAAATACCATCTCTGTTTTTGACCTGGTCTGAATCCATATTGACACAGAGACAGTCAAGTATTTCAAGAAATGGGATGTTAAATACTGGTCTAACTTTCCAGCTTGCCCTGGGCAAGGTTGTTCTTTTTCTAGGACAGTGCACATACATCCCTTTTTAAAGCTGTTGGTAGCTGCCCGTTAGGAGTTCACAATTTTTGTGGCCCATTCTGAGACTCCAGCTTGCCAGCTGCACTACCGTTGAAGTAATCAACAGAAATAAAAGAAAGGCAAACAAGGTGGTGGTACCTTTTTTTACCAGACTACATTTTTTGACAAACTGAAATGCAGAACCACCATCTTCAGGTCAGGTTTGAGAAAAAGTTGGCAATATCAGAACATAGATACTTAAAAGATGAAAGGCATTCCAATGACCGTCTCAAGAGAACTGTGGGAGGGGTGAGAAACAAGGAAGTAAATTTTATGGTTTGTAATATAGTAGGAAACCCAGATCCTTGTTAGTCCTTTCAGGTGGGTATCAAAATATTTCATCTTAACATCAAAGGTTGTATGTGCCTGGATTGTTTTAAAGTTACTACTTAGGTCAGAATACTAAGAGGAAGCTTCCAGGGAACGTAAAACCTTGTAAGTTGACAAAATATTTTTGACACCCACCTAACAGACTTAACAAGAATTTGGATTTCCTATCGTATTATAAACTTGATTATATTATTTTGGCACCATATTCCCCTTTCTCTTGAGACTGTCATTGGAATGATTTTAAATGTTTCACTTAAATATATTTTGATAGTCTTTTGCTTATACCTGACCTGAAAAAGAAGGTTCTGCCTTTGCTAACTTATCAAAAAATGTATGGTAACCTGTACATCCTGGCAGAGACTTTTAATTTTGTTGGCAGCAAAATCATTGTAGTCTTTTGCTTGATTGAACTGAAAATACTGTGGCAGCATTTGCTACAGTAACCCATTCATCTTATCCCATCTCAGTTTAGAGGAAGGGAGACAATAACACTTCTCATACTTTCAGCCCTTTCTGCCATTCTGGTGGTCTTCAGTGTACAAGGGAGCCTGCCCTATTCCACTCTGAGGCAGCTGACACCTCTGTTAAAAGATCAAGGTACATCCAGCCCAAAGCCTAACTCCTCAGCCTTCCAACCCCATGGTGGAAGTACCTGAGTCAGCCCTCAAGTCTACTTCCTCCAACAATAAAATTTGCTGCTATGCAATTGGCAGTAGGTTCACAAAGTATTAACCAAAATAGAGTATTTTTGCCTCTATATAAAAAGAAATACAAAGGCCTATAATCCAAAAAGGTGGCAGAACAATTGCATAAAATATGAGCATGCTGTTTCCAAAAAAAGAAAAATACCCTTTATCAGAGCCCATGGATACCACTAGGCTGTAGAGTCATCCTGCAACACACATTGAAGTGGTAAAAAAAAAAAAAAATCCTTTGCTAACTTGAAAAGCAGTTCATAAAATGAACATATACACTGCTAATCAGTAAAAAAAATAAAGTAATAATAATCTCCCCAGTCACTATTCTTGATCACCCTTAAAACCCACTATCATCAGTGGGCCCCTGATTGAGGGAATAATTAATGTTCATATTTATTTGCAAAGTGCACATATCTTAATATTTTTGCTTGAACAATTATGAAGAAATATTTTAATGCACAGGAGAAAACAACACAGCAATATTCTGTAGGTTTGGTGTTTTGAGCATCAGGAAATGGTCTTTAATTTGCTTAGATTATTCTGAAAATAGTTTTAGGTACAGAATGCAGATTTGTACAACTCTTCATTTAGAGAACATAACTGGGGGTGTCTTTCACTAAAGATGGGAAAATTAGGTTCTTACCATGATAATTTTCTTTCCTTTAGTCATAGCAGATGAAGCCATTACGTAGGGGTTGTGTCCATCAACCAGCAGGGAGAGATAGAGAGCACTCAATTTTTCTCAGTGCCTCATGGCCAGCTAGCTCCACTGCCTCTTCAGTATTTGAAGCTTCCAAAGCAGTATGGCAAACCGCAATGGGAATAACATGAACTTTCCTCACAGCGAACGATGGCCCCTTAACAAGGGCATGAACTCAAAAAAGGAGGGAATGAACTCGTCCTCCACTTTGTATAAACGGAGGGAATACTTGCATCCTCCTGGAGGGAATAAACTCATCCTCCCAAAACATGAACTGGAGGGAATGAACTCATCCTCCTATAACTGTAACAAGAATCCTGAAGACTGTTTTCTGACTCCCCAAGGAAGGAATATAACTTCAGGAAACAAGAACAGCACCTAAAATCAGAATCACTGCAATACAGACAATCATACAGGGAGGGTTCATGGCTTCATCTGCTATGACTAAAGGAAAGAACATTATCATGGTAAGAACCTAATTTTCCCTTCCTTGTCATCAAGCAGATGAAGCCATTACGTATGGGATGTAACAAAGCAATCCCTAAATAGGGTGGGAACAAGCCACACCACGCGCTAGCACCTGTGCTCCAAAATTCGCATCCCTTCTGGCAGCCACATCAAGCCTGTAATGTCGGGCGAAAGTGAGCTTAGAAGCCCATGTTGCAGCACTGCAAATCTCATGAACAGATAGTGCTCCAGTTTCCACCCAGGAAGAGGAAATTGCTCTTGTGGAATGTGCCTTAAAGGCTTCAGGCGGCGCCCGGCCAGACAGCAGATATGCTGAACAGATAGCTTCTTTGAGCCAACGGGCAATAGTGGCTTTAAACGCTGAAGACCCTCTGCGAGGACCTGCAAACAGCAAAAAAAGAAGATCAGAGGTCCTGAAAGAATTTGTAATTCGCAGATACTGCAACAGAGTCCTACGCACATCCAAAAGGTGCAACTGCCCAAATGAACCTGGAAACTCCGCAACAAAGGAGGGAAGAAAAACAGGCTGGTTTAGGTGAAACGCTGAAACCACCTTAGGCATGAAGGAAGGCACAGTCCGAACTGTGACCGCTGACTCTGAGAATTGCAGAAAAGGGTCTCTACAGGACAGCGCCTGGAGCTCTGACACCCGTCTCGCTGAGGTAATGGCCACTAAAAAGACGGCCTTCAGTGTCAAATCTTTCTCTGAAGCACGCCGAAGCGGTTCAAAGGGAGCCCCCTGAAGGGCCTTCAATACTAACCCCAGGTTCCAAGCTGGACAAGGTGCCCACACGGGAGGACGGAGCCGAAGCACCCCTCTAAGAAACTGTGCCACATCTGGATGAGCAGCGAAGGACACGCCTTCAACCTTGCCACGCAGGGAGGCCAATGCTGCCACTTGCACCCGCAGGGAATTATAGGCCAAGCCTTTGTGTACATCATCCTGCAAAAAGTCCAGAATCGGCGAGACAGGAGCCCGCAACGGAGAAAGCGCTCTTGAAACACACCAGACTTCAAACTGGCGCCAAATCCTGGCATAAGCCACGGAAGTGGAGCGCTTACGGGCCTGCAGGAGAGTGGAAATTACCTTATTTGAGTAGCCTTTATCTCTCAATTGCGCCCTCTCAATCGCCATGCCATAAGACCAAAGCGGCAGGCGTCCTCCATGGCCACCGGGCCCTGTGACAACAGGTGCGGAACCAGAGGTAACGGAAAGGGAGCCTCCAACAGCATCTGTCAGAGGTCCGCATACCAAGGCCTCCTGGGCCAATCCGGGGCAATGAGCACCACTTCTCCTGGATGCAGCCGAATCCGCAGGAGCACTCGACCTATCAAGGGCCACGGAGGGAAGACATACAGCAAGCCCAGGGGCCAGGGTTGAGCAAAGGCATCTAACCCAGCAGAGCGAGGATCCCTCCGTCTGCTGAAGAAGCACGGGACTTTGGCATTGGAACTGGTCGCCATAAGATCCATCACTGGCTTGCCCCATTTGGCACATATCTGCAGGAATACATCGTCTGCTAGTTCCCACTCCGCTGGATCGATCTGATGCCTGCTTAGATAGTCGGCTTGCACGTTGCTCTGACCTGCAATGTGAGCTGCTGACAGGGACTGTAGATGCAGCTCGGCCCAGTAACAAATTTGTTCGACCTGCGCGGCTAGAGCTCTGCACTAAGTGCCGCCTTGTCGATTTATGTAGGCCACTGCTGTCGTGTTGTCCGACATCACTCGGACAGCCAATCCTTCCAGGGTCACTTGAAAGGCCAGAAGAGCCAGAAACACCGCTTTCAACTCCAGGCGGTTGATAGACCACTCCGACTCGTTGGGCGTCCACAAACCCTGGGCATGCTTCCCCTGGCAATGTGTGCCCCAGCCCTTCAGGCTGGCATCTGTCACCACTAGGCACCAATCGGGGAGTGCCAGCGGCATTCCCCGCCGCAACATGCTGTCCGAGAGCCACCACTCCATAGTGAGGTGGGCCGCAGGGAGCCAAGAAAGTATGCACTGATAATCCTGAGATACTGGAGACCATCGTTGAAGTAGAGAATACTGTAGAGGTCTCAGGTGCGCTCTCGCCCATGGCACCACTTCCAAGGTGGCCGTCATCGATCCCAACAGCTGGACAATGTCCCAAGCTCGCGGGCGGAGCATCCTCAGGAGCAGACGGACCTGATTCTAAAGCTTGCACCGCCTTTGCTAGGGAAGAAACACATAGCCCGAGGCTGTGTCGAACCTGGCCCCCAAATATTCTAGAGATTGCGAGGGGGTCAGGTAACTTTTGGCCATATTGACGACCCAGCCCAGAGATTGAAGGACTGAAACCACTCTGGCTGTAGCTAGATGACTCTCTTTTTCTGAGTCTGCTCTGATGGGCCAGTCGTCTAGGTACGGGTGAACCCAGATACCCTCTCACCTGAGAAAGGCAGCTACTACCACCATTACCTTGGAGAAGGTTCGGGGAGCTGTGGTGAGGCCAAAAGGCAAGGCCCGAAACTGGAAATGTTTTCCCAACACCGCAAACCACAGAAACTTCTGGTGCGGGGGCCAAATTGGTATGTGCAAGTAAGCTTCTTTCAGGTCCAGAGACGTGAGAAACTCTCCTGGCTGTACCGTTGCAATGACGGAGCGCAGGGTTTCCATGTGAAAATGCCGCACTCTTAAGGACTTGTTTAGCTCTTTTAAGTCCAGGATCGGGCGAAAAGACCCGCCTTTTCGTGGCACCACAAAGTAAATGGAGTAGCGGCCTAGACCTTGATCGGCGGGAGGCACCGGGGTCACAGCCCCTATCTGGCACAGACTGTGCAGAGTCTCCTCTACCGCCGCCCGTTTGGCGGCAGAACCGCATCGGGACTCCACAAACATGTCTCTCACCGGAGCATCGAATTCTATTCGGTATTTTGGCCCACTCCTCGAAAAAGAGGGAAAGTCTTCCTCCGATGACAGGAAACAAGGAGGGGGCCGGCGCACCATCATTGAGAGGGTCGCCCCTGAACTCCAGGCCTTGAACCGGCAGCTGCAGAACGTTTGTCTGAGCGAAAGGAGTTTCTCTGCTGAAAGCGGGCACGCGATGTGAACCCAGCAGCACGCCCCAGGCGGTACCTTCTAGCTTCACGGAAGCGAGGTCTGTAAGAGGAGCGGACCACCTGACCCTTAGAGGAAGGCTTCAGCCTATCTTCGGGCAAGCGCTGAGGTTTGGAATCCCCCAGGCCTTTAACAATGTTTTCCAGCTCCTCACCAAACAGGAGAAGGCCTTGAAAGGGCAACTTCACCAATCTTTGCTTAGAGGCCATGTCCGCCGTCCAATGTCGTAGCCAAAGAGTGCGGCGAGCCGCCACTGCTACAGCCATTTGCTTAGCTGAAGCTCTGACCATATCATAAAGGGCGTCAGCCAAAAAGGACAAGGCCGACTCTATCCGCGCAGCCACTTCAGATAAGGTCTCCGCTCCATCACCGGGCTGTCCCACTGCCTGCTGTAACCAAGCCAGGCAGGCTCTAGCAGCATAACAACTGCATGCAGACGCCCGAACAGTGAGACCTGCCAAATCAAAGGACCGCTTCAGAGCTGAATCAAGCCTGCGGTCGTGAATATCCTTCAGGGCAACACCTCCTTCAACAGGGAGGGTAGTTCTCTTTGTCACAGCCGTGACCAGGGCATCCACTTTAGGCATTGCAAAGCGAGCCAAATGTTCCTCACTCAGAAGGTATAATTGCCCCATAGCGCTGGCAACCTTCAAAGGTCTCTCTGGGTCAGCCCATTGAGCCGAAATAAGCTCTTGAATGGAGTCATGCAAAGGAAAGGCTCGAGCAGGCTTTCTGGTACTAGCCATCCTTGGATTAACCGAGGAGGATGTGCCACTCCCAGGATCTTCAATCGAGATGGCTTGTAAGGCATCTGAAATAAGCGCTGGCAGCTCCTCGCGGTGGAAAATCCTCACCGCAGACGGATCATCAAGCTCCTGTGGCAATTCTGCACCCGACTCTGGCTCCTCAGCCCAAGAACTTCTGCCAGACCCCTCAGAATCCTCATAGCCTGACCACAGGGGGGAAGGGGGGTGTGCCACACTCAGAAGGGGAATTAGCCTTTCTGCGTTTATCAGGAGGCTAAGAAACAGGCAAAGCCAACTCCAAAAGGCCAGGATCCACCGGGGGGGCAGGCAGAGGGTCCGAAGATCCCTGTGGAAGAGCTCTTTTAAGCATGTATGCCCTATGCAGCATTAAAACAAAATCAGGGGAGAAAACCGCTCCCTGACCGCCCGGATCCTGCCCAGGACTATCAGCTCTATTATTAGCCTCACTCAGAGGACCCCCCCCCCCCCCCCCCCCCCGGATTCAGGGCTCTCTGTCGCAACGGAGGCCGCACCATGTGGAAAATCCAAAATGCCGTCCGCTGCCGTAATGGCTTCATCTGCTTGATGACAAGGAATAGCACGTTATCCACAGCAGGGCCCATAGTAATAGAATGGGTCCTGTGGCAGATAACATAGGCTAACAATTTAGTAAAAGACCCACTGTGAGTTTCTTTTTTGGTCATAAATTTGTCTCCTTTATCAAGCCTGATGCAGGACAAATATATTCCACGTATTAGAAAAAAGGGAAAAAAGACTAAACGTCAGCCGGCGTGGCTAAACAGTAAGATAAAGGAAATCATTAGAGCCAAAAAACAATCCTTCAGAAAGTGGAGAAGAGAACCAACTGAAAGTAACAGGATAGATCATAAGGAATGCCAAGCCAAATGCAAAGCGGAGATAAGGAGGGCAAAAAAGGACTTTGAGAAGAAATTAGCGTTGGAAGCAAAAATACATAGTAAAAACTTTTTTAGATACATTAAAAGCAGGAAACCGGCCAAAGAGTCGGTTGGGCCGCTGGACGAAAATGGTGTTAAAGGGGCGATCAAGGAGGACAAAGCCGTAGCGGAGAAATTAAATGAATTCTTTGCTTCGGTCTTCACCGAGGAGGATTTGGGGGGGACACCGGTGCCGGAAAGAATATTTGAAGCGGGGGAGTCGGAGAAACTAAACAAATTCTCTGTAACCTTGGAGGATGTAATGGGTCAGTTCAGCAAGCTGAAGAGTAGTAAATCACCGGGACCTGATGGTATTCATCCCAGAGTATTAATAGAACTAAAAAATGAACTTGCGGAGCTACTGTTAGAAATATGCAATCTGTCCCTAAAATCGAGTGTAATACCGGAAGACTGGAGGGTAGCCAATGTTACTCCGATTTTTAAGAAAGGTTCCAGAGGAGATCCGGGAAATTATAGACCGGTGAGTCTGACGTCGGTGCCGGGCAAGATGGTGGAGGCTATTATTAAGAATAAAATTGCAGAGCATATACAAAAACATGGACTGATGAGACAAAGTCAGCACGGATTTAGTGAAGGGAAGTCTTGCCTCACCAATCTAATGCATTTTTTTGAGGGGGTAAGCAAACATGTGGACAATGGGGAGCCGGTTGATATTGTATATCTGGATTTTCAGAAGGCGTTTGACAAAGTGCCGCACGAAAGACTCCTGAAGAAATTGCAGAGTCATGGAATCGGAGGTAGGGTATTATTATGGATTAAGAACTGGTTGAAAGATAGGAAGCAGAGAGTAGGATTGCGTGGCCAGTATTCTCAGTGGAGGAGGGTAGTTAGTGGGGTCCCGCAGGGGTCTGTGCTGGGTCCGTTGCTTTTTAATGTATTTATAAATGACCTAGAGATGGGAATAACTAGTGAGGTAATTAAATTCGCCGATGACACAAAATTATTCAGGGTCGTCAAGTCGCAGGAGGAATGTGAACGATTACAGGAGGACCTTGCGAGACTGGGAGAATGGGCGTGCAAGTGGCAGATGAAGTTCAATGTTGACAAGTGCAAAGTGATGCATGTGGGTAAGAGGAACCCGAATTATAGCTACGTCTTGCAAGGTTCCGCGTTAGGAGTTACGGATCAAGAAAGGGATCTGGGTGTCGTCGTCGATGATACGCTGAAACCTTCTGCTCAGTGTGCTGCTGCGGCTAGGAAAGCGAATAGAATGTTGGGTGTTATTAAGAAGGGTATGGAGTCCAGGTGTGCGGATGTTATAATGCCGTTGTATCGCTCCATGGTGCGACCGCACCTGGAGTATTGTGTTCAGTACTGGTCTCCGTATCTCAAAAAAGATATAGTAGAATTGGAAAAGGTACAGCGAAGGGCGACGAAAATGATAGTGGGGATGGGACGACTTTCCTATGAAGAGAGGCTGAGAAGGCTAGGGCTTTTCAGCTTGGAGAAGAGACGGCTGAGGGGAGATATGATAGAAGTGTATAAAATAATGAGTGGAATGGATCGGGTGGATGTGAAGCGACTGTTCACGCTATCCAAAAATACTAGGACTAGAGGGCATGAGTTGAAGCTACAGTGTGGTAAATTTAAAACGAATCGGAGAAAATTTTTCTTCACCCAACGTGTAATTAGACTCTGGAATTCATTGCCGGAGAACGTGGTACGGGCGGTTAGCTTGACGGAGTTTAAAAAGGGGTTAGATAGATTCCTAAAGGACAAGTCCATAGACCGCTATTAAATGGACTGGAAAAATTCCTCATTTTTAGGTATAACTTGTCTGGAATGTTTTTACGTTTGGGGAGCGTGCCAGGTGCCCTTGACCTGGATTGGCCACTGTCGGTGACAGGATGCTGGGCTAGATGGACCTTTGGTCTTTCCCAGTATGGCACTACTTATGTACTTATGTACTTATGTACTCAACCCTTTCCTGTATTGTGCTCCTGCCCAATATTTCCTTGAAAGCAGAGGTTCTCAACTCAATCCTCAGGACATACCTAGCCAGTCAGGTTTTCAGGATATCCATAAGGAATATGCATCAGATAGATTTGCATAGAATGGAGATAGTGCCTGTGTATTTACTGTGAACATCCTGAAAACCTGACTGGCTTAGATGTGTCCTGAGAACCAAGTGTGTATACTATTTTGATTTGTAAGGAAAAAAATTTTTAATGCATGAATCTAAATTCATGTTTTTCCTATTTATTCCCTCTAAATCTGGAGGTCTCCCCCACTTTACATCTCTACTCATCGACCTGGATTCTTTTTCATGGGCCCACTATGTCCATACTAAGCTGATTTGCTTTGCTGGACCAATTCACCCATGCCAAATTTACAACTGCACTCCTTAAACCATAACTAAGATAAACTAAGTGGCTCTTCCATTTTGGCCAAGCCCATAAAACCAAAGCTGGCATACAGAATCCTGTTAAAAGTATACTACAGATAGCACCATGCAATACATTTTGCTGTGCTGCAAAAAAAATAGTTTTTGTCCTTTCAATGTTTAGCACTAGTATTTGCATAGTGATCAAAAACAACCTGCTAGTGTGTTCAGGTAATAAGAATGAACACTAAATATCAGTTGGGGTGGAGGAAAAAAGATCCTCAGTTAATGCCAAGACCCAGACACTGTTCCAAAATAACTATACACATTAAACTTACTTGGATCGGCTAAGTCCGATCATCGGCTTGCCCAAAAAACCTCCAAATCCTAATTGTTTAGTTGTATAATTCTTCTTTTATAATCTTTTTATTGTTATTTTTGATTTTTATTTTCACTTTTTCTCCTGAGCAAACTAGCAGGTATGGTTAACTTCTGCATCTGTACTCATCATTTGTACTGCATGAAGCATTAGAGAGATTGAGGGAAACATCTTATTTTCAGGATGGTCTAATGCTCACTTCATGCAATAAAAATGACAGATGCGGATGTTAACCGTACCTGCATTTGTCATCATTCTAAATACTGGGAAAAGTACTTCATACCCTAGACAACTCATTTCCAAACACAACTGAGAGCTTTTTAATTCATGTAAGTTAGACATTTTTTTTATAGTGAGTATTTCTATTGATATGACAGTCTTTTCTCTTATTCTCTGATGTTTGAATAATTCTTTAAAATAGATTATAAATGGTCCATAATAATAAACGGGCAAGAACGCAGAAGCAGCAGCCTCCACAAACAAAAGGCAGAAGTGAAGGTGACAAAATCATAGAAATCAAGATAAGGTGCCAAAAGGTCTTTATTGAAAACAGAGTTTGACTCGGCATCGGCCGTGATTCGGCCACTAGGCCTGCATCAGAGTCGAACAACAAATAAATCCGAGCTTCAAAGAATAGCTTGGAATAATCATCAAACAAAAACCAATTCCAAGATGCTAAAACACTCTGTCAGCAACTGCCTTAGAAAATCAAGGCACTCGCTTTCCAATCAAAAGTATCCTCCTCACACTCACTGCTACAGGTTGATTGACTCCTGATGCAGGCCTAGTAGCTGAAACACAGTCTGTATTGAGTTGAATCCTGTTTTCAATAAAGACCTTTTGTCACCTTTGCTGTGTCTATAATAATAAATTAAATGTTACACACACATATTAGAGAAAGTATGTGCGTCTGTGAACCACTTAGGTATAAGTAGCACATAAGCTAATAAGCCATAACCATTATTCTACACTAATTCTGGAGTGAAAAAGTCTTTTTTTTTTTTTTTTTTTTGTCACTAAGTCAGAAACCCTTCTAAACAGGTAGGCCAGTAAACATTAGAATAGTTAGGATCCTTGCTTTCTATATAATAGATACCTTCCAAATCCTAGGCATTTGCACTTTCTGAGAGGGCAGCATAGCTCAGATGCAGTCACGCAAAAATTGGAAAGACTTTTGCTCTTGGGAGGATGCAAAATCCTGGCAATATGAATTGTTTTTATAAATATTATTAAGCATACTTGTTTTTTTTTTTATTATTATTTCAAAATTAAAAGCTAAAAGATTAGTTTATTTTAAACTCCCATCACCATACACTCGAACACCTAGGAAGGAACAGATCAATGAAGAAGTCACTATGAGTGACCAAAATAGTCCCTTTGAAGATGAAGAATCATTCACTAAGGGGCCCTTTTACTAAGCTGCATTAGGTGCTATCACGCACTTAACATGATGCATTCAAGCGTACTGTAGTAAGTGCTAATTGCATGTGTGCTAACCACTCACTAAAAAATATAATTCTTTTTTTTTTTTAAGGGGAATACCTGGGGGACAGAGAGTAGGCATTCCTTAGCCTCAAGTGTGAAGCGCTGCATACGTCCGGTAGCACTATAGAAATGATAAGTAGTAGTAATCAGTTAGTGCAGCTACATTACCGTGTGGTAATTGGTTGGCGTATAAGCCCTTACCGCCTATAAAATGGGTGGCGGTAAGTGAACACAAACTAATGCCAACATTAGCACACGGTCATTAATACAAAAAAAAAATAGAAAAAGGTTATTTTTTACAGCTGCAGTAAAAATGGTCTTAGTGCTTGGGAAAAACCTGTGCAAGGGCAAGCTAAGGCTTCCCCCTAAGTCCTTCCTCCCATTCTGCATCACTATGGGAATAGACCTTTATTCATTTAAAATTTATTATACTGCCTGTAACTAACTGGCCAAGCAGGACAAAGCGGTGTACAATCTAACATTTATCAGAAAGAGAGAACATACCCACAAAAGAGAAAGCTAGACAACACCCCCGAACATCAAACCAACTCAGCCCGGATATTTCTGCTTTAGAACATTTAATGGAATGTTCCCCTTAGATTGTCAGAGGTAATGAGTTCCAGAGCACAGGAGCTATAAAAAAAAAAGAAAGCACAGTATCACATGGACTCAGAATGAGCCGCACGAGGGCTGCACAGTACCAAGTGACAATCTTTAATACATAAAAGTGTACATAGGTGAGTATATGGTATCATCAGTGACTGTAAATAGGGAGAGGTACCTAAAAGGTAGGCCTTGAAAGTTAAAAGCAAAATTTTAAACTTAATTCTATACTCAACTGGTAACAAATGGTGTTCTTTAAGCAAAAGAGGCACATGAACAGCACAACCAGAACAGTAAAGGAGATGGATGGTACAGTTTGTAATTTCTTTAAAGGAGAGTGCAAAATACTGGCATAAATAATATTGCAACAGTCAAGTCTAGACAAAAAAAAGAGAGCAAGTAGAAGGGAATGAAAGGAGTAGTGATCAAAAAGATGCCATACAGAGCACAACGGTTTAAAAATAACCTGATTTTGCAGACAGCCAAGTCTCAAAAATAATTCCGAGATACTGGAAAAAAATCAACTAGAGTTATTGTTGTACCTAAGAGTTGCAGATTAGAGGCTGGACGCGATAAATGTCCTGTTAGCCAACAGACTACAGCCTTTAAGAGTTAATTCTATAAAACAGGCACAACATTTACCTACCAGTTATGCAAATAAATGTACAGAATACCAGTATATACATGTATATATGCCAGAGATGCACCTAAGAGCTATACTGTAAATGTATATAAATCTCACATAGCATATATTTTACAAGTTATTTGCATATGGGCAGGACACACATTTACATGTATAACTTATGGAATACTATAAGTTGTGCACATATCAGCAGCACTGAGGTGTACACACTCCAACTCTATGGCTAGTTTAAGTGCTTTGGCCTAAGCGCATGTGTGCGTATATACCTAGTTAAGCTAGTATTCTATAAAAGTAAGAAAGAACCTACTTTCATTTGTGTAGGATATGCATCTATCCAGGCCCTAATATAGGTGCAATGTTACAGAATTACCCCTTAATACTCGAGCAGGCATTCAGCATATATGATTAAGGCCTTTGTTGGCACATGGTTAGAATAGTTTGTTTTCTGGTAGAGAGCTAGAAGATCGGTGGATAATTAGTTTACAACTAAAAAATTATAACCAGAAATAGCACTCAAGTGATGTCAAAGCAAGTATAAATGAACATCACACTAAAAATCTGTGAAGTGGTTGAGAAATATTAAGTATAATAACCATAATCATATGCCCTATATCCAAAACCTTTAAGAGCAGTTTGCTGAACACACATTAAAAGAAAAAAAAGTTGATATATTGACTTTTCATGTTAAAAAGCAAACTGTAATTTCGTTTCAAGATATTCTCTAAGGGCAAGAGTACAATTCTATTTCTATCAGTAACACAATGAGTTTTACCTTACTCTTTACAACAGATCAAGGTCAACCAGTGAAATGCTTTGATCTATACACTGCTATACATTATTGCTTACTATTAAGAGAACCTGAGAAAATGTCAGCTGTTAATATGAATATCCTGGCCCAAAAAAAAAAAAAAAATTTTAACCTACGAAAAAAAACCACTTAAGTGAAATTCTAAATTCCCCTTTAAGCAGTACAATTATGTTTAAAAATTACTAATAAAATGGCTCTCATATACCGAATCAGAGGTAATTTAAAAGAAATTTAAATTGTGTTTACATGAAGTACAGAGTCATTAACAAAATGTAGAACTTTTTAATTTACATAGCAAGTGATAGCAGATTGCTAAATTTAAAAAAAAAAAAGGTAAACATACAAATATTTCACACGATTTGTAGAAGCTCTGCATCTTCTTCGCTAAACAGGTCCATGTAACCCAAGATTTACAAAGCCTCTAAGAAAGAAGTCTCTTTCCCTAATCAGTGTATAACAGCATTGAGAGGTTCTGCTCGAATACTCCCCAAGTCCAGAGCAGAATCTGTCTCTTCATCAATCTCTCCAATAACAGCTCTGCAATAAAAAGGGACAATAAGCCAAACAGTGAAAAGCCAATCTGCAGGCAGCTTAATGTTGTACAACAAAACCATCATATTATCTTATATGAAGTAAGCCACACTGGGTCTCTTTATGAGGAAATAAGGGTGATTCATGGCATATTTACTAAAGTATAGTAACTTTTTCCACTTACAGTACCTTAAATGCAAATAGGTGTGATAAATGCAGGAGGCATACCCAGCATCTACTGCACAGAACATAAGAATAGCCATATGGGTCAATACCATAGTCCATCCAGCCTCAGGTGACAAGCACCTTGCAGAAATCCAAACAGTAGCAAGATTCCCTGCTACCAATCCCAAGATAACCAGTGGCTTCCTCCATGTCTTTCTCAATAGCAGACTATGGACTTTTCCTCCAGGAACATTCACTGGCAACAAGTTCCAGAGCTTAACTATTTGTTGAGTGAAATATTTCCTCTTACTCATTTTAAAAGTATTACCATGCAACTTCATTGAGTGTCTCCTAGTCTTTATACTTTTTGAAAAAGAGTAAAATATCAATTCTACACTACTCAGGATTTTGTAGATCTCCATCATATACCCACTGAGCCATCTCTTTTCAAAGCTGAAGAGCCCTAACTTCTTTAGCCTTTCCTCATAAGAAAGGAGTTCCATCCCTTTTATCATTTTGGTTGCCTTTCTTGGAACCTTTTCAAATTCCACTGTATCTTTTTTGAAATACGGTGACCAGAATTGTATTAAATACTCAAGCTAGGATCGCACCATGAATCGATACAGAGGGCACACTCACTGAATAGGCCCACATACTGCTAAAAGTAACGGGAAAAAACCACACATACCCACACCCATGCAAAGGCTCTCCCCTCCAGTCCCTGGCCATTTCCTCCTTCCCCCACTCCTAATCAGCACCCTGCCCCCACCCTTCTACTTTCCTTTACACATTAGGCTCCCTCTGGGCACTTAAATATAGGTATATTGTTGTAAAACTGCCCCTCTAAGAGACTATTATTCTACCTATTAGATATGTGTTCTAAAATGCAGTTAATAAATTTACTGAAATTTGATTCAGCAGTTTCCACTGTACAAAAGCTTGAAAAATGAAAACAATGGGATAGGGAGGGGGGAATCAATTTTTAATAATAGGTACAGCAACAATTATTGATTTGAAATTGCTTTGAAAGAGTTATCACATTACTTACCTGTAGTGTGTGCTATCCATGGGCAACATGATGGAAGTCCTCGTAGCCAGTTGAATGGCACGCCTCTTTCCTAGCATTTTTAGTGCTGCATTATTATGCGAGGCCTACCTCAACTCTCTGCACAGCTTTAAAAGAATATGACTCCAAGAGGAGAAGAAAAGGTTATCTGATGAATTCCATTCTGCTGTCCACAAAGAACACCCACTACAGGTAAATAATTTGGTTTTCTCTAAGGAAAAGCAGAGTGGAATGCCCACACAGATGTGACTCCCTAGCTATAGATTGCCTTTAACATAAAAAAAGAGAATAACATTATGTATGTATGTTTAAAAAAAAAAAAAAAAAGAGTCTCTGTCAAGGCAACCTGGAAATTATTAAACTGGGTCAAGGGGGAATGGAGTTGGAATCTAAACCTCACAAAGAATTGAGAAAACAGATTGAACAAACCCATTTTACTGTCTTGTCAGGAAAATCCCTTTCCAATCAAATGTGAATGTATGGACTGATGCCCATATTTGCACTGCTGCAAATCCCTTCCATAGAGGTCAATCTTTTAATTTGCTATTGACAGACCCATGGCTCCTGAGCCTTGACAAAACTTTCTACATTCAAGCCTACTCTAGCATAACTTGAAAGAGATGTAGTCTGCAAGCCAAACTTATAGTGTTCACTTTGTTATAACAGTCCCAGGTTTACTGAGCTCAAAAGAAATTAAAAGCTTGGTGGCCTTTCTAAAGGTTTTAGTCTGCTCTGAGTAGAATAATAAGGTTATTTTTGCAAACTAAAATATGTAAGGCACAGTCACTATTGTGAACAGGTGTCTCAGATAGATGTACAAGGTATTAAAGCAGCTTTTGTGTGTGGGACATCAAAAAAAGAGCTAGGGCCTTGCTGACAAACTAGTAGAGTCTTTCCTAGAAGCAAGAAAAGGTAACATAAAATCAGGCAGGTTTAGGACAGCTACTCTTACACTTTCAACATACAGGGCGTGAGAGCAAGGGGGGACCTGTTGCTGACATGAAAAAAAAGAGTTCCCTGCACCTGTGTGATTAATGGTGGAGAATTTCATTGGCATTCTCATAGACAATTTTTGAAGAAGAAGAAACCAAACTTACCTTAACCAATGATTATAAGAATCATAGAACCCCTGTTTTATTTTGAGTTTTAGGCTGGGCTTCACAAGAAAGGGAATTGAAGGATATGAATAAAGAATCTCCACTCAGTCCAAGAGCAAAGCATCTGATGCTAGTTTGCCCTCTATCCTGGAACAGATACGAGGACCCTTCCTGTTCTAAGCAGACACAAAAAGGTTGAAGTGGGTGTTCCCTGCTCTTGAAATATGTCTTCTGCTACTCTCAAGTCCAGTAAACACATGTGTTGTTATAAAATGGCTGTTTGTCCACTACCTATATAAGGCTCTGAGGGCTATCCCTGGACTAATGAGCAGGTTCCACATTCTATCTGTCCCTTCCTGCTTGTTGATTTATCATACCTGTTTGCCCATTTGGTCTAGGATAGTTTTGTTCGCTAACTGATTTGTACATGCTTTCAGAACATTAAAAGACTGCTCACAGCTTGAGGAAAATTATCAGATAAAGCTTCTCCTAGCAGACCAAAGGCCATGTCTGAGGAACACATCTACATAAGGCATCCCACCCCAGAAGAATTTGAATGGAAAATTTTTGAAAGGTAATTCCTTTTGCCAGGATTTGACTGGTTCAACTACCTAGATAAGGAGTCCCTGAAAAACCAATCTGATGATCAAGGCTAACCTTGTAAGCTCTGAATGGCATGTAGGCACTGTGAGTGTAAAGGCTATTGGGTCTGTCTCATTTTGAGACTTGCCAAGAGAGTCTTGTGTACTGTGGATTCCATATGGCCCAACAATCTCAGTAGGTCCTATGCCGATATCTTCCAACCCATTTCTATCTTCTGCACCACAGACCCAAGTATGGTGATACTTTCTGGTGGGAGAAGGGCTTTGGCCCATGTCATGTCTAGCAGAGTTCCTAAGAGTTCCAATTGCTGTGAAGTACTTAAGTGGAATTTTAGATAATTTATAATGAATCCTATTGACTCAGATACCCAGATGATTTTAGTCATTGATTGTTGAGCTCCTTCCTGAAATTGTTTCATCCAGGTAGGAAAATACATGCATCCACCAGCTTGCCAAGGTGCACCATCACCACAGCTAAGTATTTTGTGAAGACATGTGGAACTGACGCTAAGCCAGATGACACAACATGATAGTGGTAATAGTGTTTTCGTCTTATGAATCTGAGAGTCTGCCTATGGTTTGTGTGTATCTCTATACGGGTATAAGCTTCCCTTTACCAAGTTTGTTTTGTGATGAAAAGAAATTAAGGTGCTCAAGGAAACCATCTTGAACTTTTATCAAATGCGATATTTGTTCAAAGCTCTTAGGTTTAGGACAGAACAGAATCCCCCTTATTTTAGAAACATCAATATGTACAAATGGCACCATTTACACATCTAGATTTAATACATGTGCAAAAAGCAATTTTGGAATGTCACCATTTGCACATGTTGTCCCCCAGGCCAAAGATTTCAAGAGAGTATGGTGACAGCGTAGCTTGTGTATGCCTAACACAAAGAGGTAGAGTTTCCATTTCACATCGAGAAGCCACATCTATAGGATGGCTTTTACACCTTAAGCACACACCCTTATTTGGCACGCTGACCCACAAGCAGTAATACAGTGAGACTACTACTAGGGGTCAGGGGCACCATTTTGAACCCAGGTGCTTGGAGAGCCCCTGGTGAGAAATGGTGGAAAGCACCATCCAAACCTCCCCTCCCCTTCAGCTCCTTTACCAGAGGGCTCCAAGTCAGGCCTATTATCTGTATCGCTGCAATGTTCCTAGCTGCAGCAATGCAAAAGGGTGAAACGGGGATACTGAGCATCCCCATTTCTAAAACCGCTGCTCCCGCAATACATGCCAGTATACTGATGTGGACTCCTATAGTCCTTCTAGGTAGTTTACATAAACTCTGCAGTCAGCAGAGCCTTTTGTAAAATATAGGAGGAATTGAGTATGCCCTGATCTAAACATCTGACCTCCTCCCTCAATCTCATATGAAAAGTGGAGCTTTTGATCTGATGTGTTACCTGTGCTTTAAAAGCACACAAGATAATATATTCAGAACAAATGGTGATAGGAAAAATGTGGCTGAAGGAATAACCCAGTGTCGGAGAGGCAACATAGATATGTCACCATTTGAGTGTGGTGGGGGGAACCACCTGCAGTGTTACCTACTGGCTGGATTGTAAAGTTTGATATTGTGTTTTAATTGTTTCTTATTACTTGTTCAATATTTTATGTATGTTTTATTTTGTACATTGACTAGAACTATGGATAGTGTGGTTAATAAATATTTTAAATAAATAAATTGCCCTCCTATACTGTTCATTGTTTTTATTATCAATTGTTATGACTAAAATTTTTATTGTACATTTTGGGTTGTTATTCTCCAGATCCAATCATCATCACATCAGAATACATTCATCTACACTGTAGTATAGGCACTTACACATTATCTCCTCTCACAATGTATAATCCTAACACCACTTGTTCCACTCCTTGAGATGAACTAAATACTCGTTCATGACTTTCATCCAAGATCAAGTTGATGGTCTGGTCAAAACCTTTCAGGGTTCCCTAAAAGAAAAAAAAAATAAAGAAGAGCAAATACAGTTTAGTTATGTAAACTAACTGTTTCAAACACTTCACCACAATCAGAAAGATGACTTCCTATTTACATAAAGAAATATTTGTAACCTCAGGCACATAGTAAAAGACACCATTCTTAACATAAAAGTATTCCTTACCACGATCATTCTGCCATCAGATGTAATTACTGCAACAGTCCCTGAAATTCAGTTAAGGAATACTCTCTTTGGGGAACTTAGCATTAATTCAACATTTATGACAAAATTGATTCAATTTATAATTCATAGCTAACAAATATAAACTGAACCCATTTTTCCCTCTTTAATAACATTTTTTCTAGATTCTAACATGCGTGCATCAAAGAGTTAAACAAATCCAAGAGCCCACTTGGTGTGAATACAACCAACCTTTGATACCTCAGCAATAGTGGTAGGTCTACAAAACAAATTCACCTATGATAGTTAACAAATCAAGACCAACAATCAGAAGAAAACTCAGGTTAATTTTCCCCAACACTGAACAACGTAATGTTGTTGAGTCAAACATCACTAACAATTTGTAAACAGGGTCCTACGTTCCAAAGAGAATGAACCAGAATTTTCAATGCGAAATTAGAGAGAAAACATCACACATTTGGTTTACTAGATTCTTAGTGGGTTGTGTCTAGAAGACCAGCATAAAAATTATGCAAAACTTAACATCAAGTATGGGTCAAGCAACAATAGCAGTTCCTTCTTCAATTGTCAGCTCATCTTTTATCTGATTTAAATGCATTAGATCCCTCTGGTTTATTTCAACTTCAGAGTTGAGTAACTTAATTTTTTTATTTCAAGAAGTAAGCATTTATAGGTGTAGATGGTGATAATTTTTAATCATATTGTATGTCTGTATTGTTTTATTATGCACATTTTACTGTAACCCACTCTGAACATTTTTTTGGGGGGATGGGGTGGTATAATTTTTACAAATAAAGAAAAGCTAGTAGCTTAACTTCCAACATGGGGAGCCTAAGGTCTACTTTTTAACTCTTCTTTGAAGAGCTGTATGGAAAGGTTACAAAACTAACTTTTAAGTTAAATTGTCTCTTTATGCAGATGATTTACTTCTTTATAACACCCCCAATTCAATTCCTCATATATTAAACTTAATTAAAGATTTTTTTCCCCACATATCAAGCTACAAAGTGAATTGGGATAAACCGGAATGTCTCCCTCTTAATTATTTAGTTCACTTTCAAAATTTAGCATCCATCCCATTTAATCCAAACAGGTTTCATTAAATACCTAGGTATTTTTTTTCAACAAATCTGTTGAAGCTACCATTAATACAATTACCACTCTTTTATCCTTTCTGAAAGGTATAACTTCAAATTGGTCTCCTCTATTTCTTAGTTGGTGGGGTAGACTAGAATCTATTAAAATGACCCTCACACCACAAATAAATTATAAAACATGTTACCTCTTTGCTTGCCAAATATTCTAATTAGCTTCTTATGGAAGAAAAAACCTCTCTGCAATGCTTTAAAAATATTACACCTTCCAAAAAGAAAAAGGAGTCATCAATTTTTCATGCAATATCACCAGTCATTCATTTTAAATCAAGCCTTAAAGTATTTCTGTTTATGGATGATAAATTATATTCGAAATCCTCTCTTCCCTCTTTCCCTACTTGGCTTATTTTTGAAAGGTATTTAATACATCCTATACCACTACATCTCCTATCTGAGGGGTATGTTTACTAAGGCGCGTTAGCATTTTTAACATGCCTTTAAATGAAGGTGTGTTAAGTGCTAATGCGCCAATACATTCCTATAGGCGTGTTATTGTTTGACGCGCGTTAGAATTTAATGCGCGTTAAAAACACCAACGCGCCTATAGCATGCCTTTGTAAACACAGGTCTGAGATAATTACTTTTTAAAAGATCAAGCCTTTACTAGCTATTTCTGCCACTATTGATGTTATTAAAAGATTCAAATTTTACTTCTCAAACAAACTGAAAGTTCTCTACAATATGCCAATTCGGAATAATCCTTTAATAAAGATTGATAATAAGCCATTTGATTGGCCCCTTTGGCATAAGGAAAATAATTTATGGCTTCTTTTTCAATTAATATCTAATAGAAAATTTAAATTGCACAATTGCAACAAGAATTTTCCCTCCTTGATTCTCATGGCACTGTTTACTAAGACGCACTATAGGAGCGCTAACTTTTTAGCCCATGCTAAAAATTAGCGTGCGCTAACAATAGACACACCCATAAAAATATAATGGGTGTCTCTTATCGTTAGCGTGCGCTAAAAAGTTAGCATGCCTACAGCGTGGCTGAATAAACAGGGCCCATAATTTTTTTCATTGACAGACTAGAAAAGGCAATACTTCATACTAATTTAAATATTCTTGTTTTACTTCCTTCTCTCCCCTTTCAATCTCTCCTTGTCTCTCACCACTAGTAACTACTCCGCCTCAGTATTTTATAAGGTATTTCAAACTTACTCTAAACAATTATGCTCTTCTTCGCAGAAAGTTTGGGAAACTGATTCTAGTGAACAAATGTCAGATAAACAATGGTCTCTTTTCTGGCTCTATGGCCCCAGACCTTCTCTCTTTTCTGGCTCTATGGCCCCAGACCTTCTCTCTCTTCCTCCATCATTCAATCTCTTTTCTTCCTTCAACACAGAGCCTTATATGGACCCCTATTAAATCAAATTTTCTCCTACTGATTTATGTTGGTCCTGTTCCAAACAAAAATGATCACATAAACATATATTATTCAATTGTAATAATGTAAACACCTTTTGGATTGATATTTGGTCCAAAATAAAGGAAATTATACAGTTTACAGAACCCTTGGCTTTTAAACACATTATTTGGACATCTCTTGAAATGTCTTATTCTCTCTCAGATGAACAAGCCTCTCTGTTTGATTTTCTTATCTCCTTAGCGCTAAAACTGGTTATTCAACATTGGAAAGATAATTCTAACTTATCTAATTTTTATGATGGAATACTGTAATATTGTTTAGGAAATATGAAGACATCCTATATAATTTGAACCTCCAACATTCCACGGCTGGCTGGGTTTGTAACATCTCCTGACGTCAGCCAGCCTCCAGCATTCCATTCACTCTCACTGTCCCGCCCTCGCGTCAAAACGTAATTACGTCTGAGGAGGGCGGAACAGTGAGAGGGAACGGAACGCTGGAGGCTGGCTGACATCAGGAGATGTTACGAATGGAAGGTTATACGGAAGCCAGCCAGCCAGCGAACTTTCAGGTACAAATCGCTGGACATGGAGGGGAGGAGAGAATCGCAGAACATTGAGGCGAGGGGAGCAGCACCGCAAACATCATCTTTTACTTTCAGTAATACTAGCGATGCTGTCAAGCTGTGTGTATGCGTTTTGAGACCTAAATGAACATCACTTCCCTCTCATGACCAGCTGCTGTACATTTCTCTCTTCACTTGGAATTTCCACGACATGATTTGTTTTAGAAAAATTTTTCACACACACACACACACACATATATATATATATATATATATATATATATATATAATACCATGCCTCTCTCCCCAGAAACTGCCTCTCACACATAAACAGAACATACCGATGGGAGGAGAGGAGAGAACAGCGGGACATGGATGGGAGGGAAGAATCGCTGGACATGGAGAGGAGGACAGGGGAGAGAGAAAAAAAAAACGCTTACACGAGAACCTTGCTAGGGCCCATTTCATTGTTGACGAAACAGGCTTGGTTCCACTAGTTTCTCCATAGTTCATTTCCATAATCTGTAAACATAAGTGTAAATGGCTTAAATATGATCATTATTTATCTAAACACTCAGCAATCTCAAGTGTACTGTAAGAATGTTTCCTCTCATCTGCTCATTTGTTATCTTGTTTTATGCTTCATGTTTGAAGCATTTTGTTCCTCGTTATATATATACATGTTAATAACGAATACAAATCAGCTCTATATGATTTGTATTATTGTAATGTTAAACAACCTTGATAAAGAAGATTTTCAAAAAAAAAAAAAAAAAGAAGAGCTGTTCCTAGCAGAAGCTGGTCTGCACAGTATTATTAAGAGTACAAAAGCCTTTTCACCAAGGCCAATACAGTGATCCCTGGAGAAATATTATGCAACATGCTGGTCAAATCTTACTGTCCAAAGTAAAACATATAACAACCTGTCCCCCCCCCCCCCCCCCCCCAAAAAAAAAAAAATAAATAAAATAACATTTCCTCCAGGTCCAGTTTGGCTGCTGGAGACCTACAGTAAGAAGAGCGGTAGCAGGCTATCACTTCACACATGTTGCACTGAGCTGTACTCAACCCAGACCCCAAGACACACCCAACCCGTCAGGTTTTTAGGATATCTACAATGAGTATTCAGTAGAGCAACATACAATGGAGAAAGTGCAGCATGCAAATCTCTCATGCATACTAATGCTGATGCAGGAGCCAGCTGTGAGGGTGCGTGCGTGGTGCTGAGCCCCCCCCCCCCCCCCCCCAATATTAAGCAAGTTCCTTCACTGTGTCCAGGAAGGGTTCCTTTGTAGTGTGATCTGTACCCCCGCCCCAATCGTTTCGAAACGTTGGCTGGCGCTTACGATCGTGGGTACGCTGGAAACCTGACTGGCTAGGCGTGTTCGGAGGACTACGATGAGAACCCCTACTCTGGTGCAGGATTTGGCCCAAGTTGTTCTCTGTGGCTCTGGACTGCAAGCCCCAGGATACAGCGGGCCAGGGATGGGGGGGGGGGGGTATCACTGAGCAACACGATGCATGCATTGGGCAAGCACGGTGGGCACCCCAGTAGCAAAGCATGTCTCGAAGGAGTCGAGTGAGAGCTGTGCATTACACCCTCCCTCCCTCTGACTTCACTGGAAGCGGCTTCTCCTGCAGCAGTACAAGGATACGATTGATGTAGCTCTCCAAAGCTGACGTCATACTGTTCCAGTGCAGCGATCGCAACTCCCTGCAGCTGCGAACGGAGCCCTGAGAAACAAGAGAAATCTGAAAACAAACAGCGGTACACGCGCGCGCCTAGCTCAAATGGACCCCAAAATACTAGCGCATGCCGGGAGTAGGAGACAGACCACGCGTCATCATCCGGAAGGCGACTGACGAAGAGAAAGGAGCGCTCCACATAGCAATCCTACCAGAAGCACAGGAGAGCGCCACCTAAGCGCAGGGAGGGTTTGGCAGTGACGAGTGACGTCAGTGTCGCGGTCTGAAATAGGTTAATCTCTGTTTCCACTCAACCGCGCAGCAGTCATCCGATACACTCAATGATGAGCTGCTGCATCCTACATTCCGCTTCTAACCGGCCACACATAGCTGACCGCCTTCTAACCGTCCACGTGTAGCCTGCTGCCTTTTAGGCTACATGTAGCCAGTGCGAAGGTAGCCGGTCAGAATCTATCCGACCGGCCTGCTTGCTTGCTTTGTTTTGAGTATACTGGATGCTGGCTGCGCGGGGGAGTCAGTGGAAACAGAGATTAGCCTAATTGGTTTCAAGGTGTCACCTCACTTAGGGGGTCGAGTTATCTGCAAACAGTTAAATGGGACCTGCTACAGATAACTTGAGCGCTAACTTTAGTAAAAGATCCCTCTTGGTCTTCTGTTTTGTTTTTTTTTTTGTTACATTTGTGCCCGGCGCTTTCCCACTCATGGCAGGCTCAATGCGGCTTACATATTATATACAGGTACTTATTTGTACCTGGGGCAATGGAGGGTTAAGTGACTTGCCCAGAGTCACAAGGAGCTGGTTGTGCCTGAAGTGGGAATTGAACTCAGTTCCCCAGGACCAAAGTCCACCACCCTAACCTCCTTGGGTAGGAGGCTATCTAGCCCATTATTTGGGATGAAGCCAGTAGGCATACCTTGCTAACAGTAGGCGGAGCCACAAATACACCCAAAACCATAGTAAACGCTATTGAAAGCAATAGTTCAAGATTGTTAGAAATAATGGACTATCTATGCGTGGTCTATCTGTAAAAAGTTCAAAAACTGTTCCAGTTGGATAGGCAGTGCCTTAAAAGGTGGAAGACAACAGATTTTTTTTGTTTTGTTTTTGCTTATTTGACAGCTTTTTTATTTGAAAGGTTCCCATATGTAAATATAAATATCATGAAATCAAAAATGAGTATCACTAAAACAGCTTCAAAAATTATTGTAACTGGTGGAAACAGCACTAATAAAGGCCGTATTTTGTGCTCATTTTTCTACATTGTGCTATACAATACAATAATACATGACCAAATTTCAGTGAGGATATCCTTATCCTGTTTACTGATGGGTTCATCTTAACTGTTGTTGTAATCTGCCTTGGGAAGCCTGGTGTTATAAAGATTGGAAGTAAAATTAAACTCTTTTCATTGGGGCACATTGAATCACATCATCTCATCTCTTTTGTACAAATGGATTATTTCAGAGGGGGGGGGGGGGGGAGTTAGCATGTTTCAGGGACAAGTGGTTTTCGGAAGTCAAAATAATAACAATAAATATTTTCTTTCATGCAGATCTCTCATTTGTTTAAACATTATTATGGGCTATAAGCCCCTAATGCAGTCCATTGGTTTTCTTATATTTTGCCCTTGTGATGACATACTATGCCAAAACTGGAAATACAGACTTACTGGAATATAGACTTCAGTAACATCCAAAATGTATTAATTAACATTATAATTGTGTTCGCATATGGGTAATAACTGAGAAAATGTTGTTGAAAACTGACTTGAAGAAGAAATAAATATATATCACAGTACTAGAAAATGTTGGCACTTTTAAATAGTAGTAATAAACAATATTAAGTGCATTTTTATAATATACCACTGCTTTCCACAAAACAAAAGGAGCAAATTCCCACAAATCATCTTTCTCTTTTGATATAGGCATAGGGGGAAAAAAAGATTTTAAATACTCCCAGGTTTCAACCTAATTCAGGTTTAATGTGGGATATAAGTAAATAAATTGATAAATAGAAACTCTGAATGCTGAGCACCTGATTCTCATAACATGATGTCTGTTTAAGTGGCCCTTTAACAGGAGAAAAAAAAAATCTCTGCACCACTATAACACATTCTAGGGTGCCCCTATAACCAGCCCTTCCAACAGTGACTAATCAAATTGACTTCAACTAAATACATTTTATTTATTGGGTATGTGCATGTATCAGACAACAGAAAAAATGAAATTCTAGTCCTTCTTTCTCTGTCCCAGATTCCTGAACATTTTCAGATGCACAACATTACTGACAAAATAACAGCCGATATATGTCATTAAATTTCCTACTACTGCTGACTTTTTAAAAGTCTCCTATTTGAAGTGGAAGCTTTTCTGGAAGAATCCATGTCATCCTATGGACAATTTTTTATGAAGCAGAATTGGTAACAGATGGCAGAGGTTAGTTGAAGTGTCCAAAAATCCCATATTCATCATGCTCATCTTGGCACATTAATGCACCAGAGAAAATGTCAAATGGCCTTTCCCTAAATATGGAATTGGCTGTGCAGAAGAAGCCAGGTGTCTGCTTTCTGAGATGCTGCCACTTGATTTATGATTTTTGTACCCATTTTATTTTTTGGCATTGAGTGATAATATGTCTTTCTTCACAGTGCTTCTGTATTGATACTGACCAAGTGGAATTTTGTGGGACATCAGTCATGAGGATGACAGTGGCAATTTCATTCCATAAAAATGAAAAATGTATTGCTCGCAAGCAACCTAGATTTAAATAACACTCTGCATTGAATAAACAGTGAAGCAAAAAAAAAAAACAACAAATCAATAAAGGCATTCATTGCTCACGAATATATTTACATAGAATATTCAAATACTCAGTACCATAAGATACAGTTTTGAGAATGCTGATTACTCAAAGTCTCATAAACAGTAGCTGGGTTTTTGGGGTTTTTTGCCACATTCACATTAAAATAATTGTCAAGTCATCTTAATTGCAGACCTTCCCGCCAGGAACATTGTCCTTGGTTGTATCACATGTGGAGGGGCATAATCGAAAGGGACGCCCAAGTTTTGTTGAGGACGTCCTCACAAAACATCCTGATGGAGGGGCGGGGAAACCCGTATTATCGAAACAAGATGGACGTTCATCTTTCGTTTCGATAATACGGTCGGGGATGTCCAAATCTTGAAATTTAGGTCGTACTTAGAGATGGTCATCCCTAGACTTAGTCGTTTTTTATTTTCAGTGATAATGGAAACCAAGGATGCCCATCTCAGAAATGACCAAATGCAAGCCCTTTGGTCGCAGGAGGAGTCAGCATTTGTAGTGCACTGGTCCCCCTGACATGCCAGGACACCAACCGGGCACCCTAGGGGGCACTGCAGTGGACTTCATAAATTGCTCCCAGGTACATAGCTCCCTTACCTTGTGTGTTGAGCCCCCCCAAAACTCACTATCCACAACTGTACACCACTACCATAGCTCTTATGGGTGAAGTGGGCACCTAGATGTAGGTACATTGGGTTTGTGGTGGGGTTTGGAGGGCTCACTGTTTCCTCCACAAACGTAACAGGTAGGGAGGGGGATGGGCTTGGGTCCGCCTGCCTGAAGTGCACTGCACCCCTAAAACTACTCCAGGTACCTGTATACTGCTGTGATGGACCTGAGTATGACATCTGAGGCTGGCAAAAAATATTTTTAAAGATGTTTTTTGAGGGTGGGAGGGGGCTAGTGACCACTGGGGGAGTAAGGGGAGGTCATTCCAGATTATTTCCGGTGGTCATCTGGTCATTTCGGCCGCCTTTTTGTGCCTTGGTCGTAAGAAAAACAGATGTGCCGCTCCCTGCCACTTGCTCTACGTGTTTCCCTACTCCCCCTGCCTGGGAATCAGCTGTGAGTGACGTCAGCCTGAGCGTAGCTCAGCAACTCCGAAGGAGCCACGGACACAGGCAGACACATTAGAACGTTGGTGGTGAGAATTATTATATAGGATAGCGCCTAGCATTTAACACGCAAATGCCAATTATTGACACTAAGTGCTAGTATTTTTAATATTTGGGCACAATTTAGGCATCCTTGCTAGAATTGCCTTTCACATATTACTATTCGTGGTCTGCATAGGTTTTTTAAAAATGTATTTTCATTATCAAATAATCATACAAGTCAAACTACTTGTTACAGAAAAATGGAAGGAAACAATCTTCAAGAAACAATATAACATATAAAAAAAAAGAACAATCCTTCTTTAGACCACTATATCCAAGGGAGGAGCAATATAACAGGAGGTCAATTAAAGAGGAAAACTTAAAAAAAAAACTAAAGTAAGACTAATAACATGAGAAACCCCACAATATTACTATATCACTTGCTAAGGCTATCCAGTAGCAATCTGCTTCACATCCACGAAAGTCTTCAACTGCTCTGGTTGAAAGAAAGTTTATTTCACTCCCATATACTTTACTAAACACTTGCAAGGATAAGCTGGCAAAAATGATGCCCCCAATAATCTTGATGCAATGTTTTCCTGTGATCTTGAGTCTGTTTAGTCACATATGAGTAAATCCATATCTTCTTCCCACAAAAAAAGAGTTTGAGAGTTACAAGAACAAAACCTCATACCAGCATTAAGACCTTGGAGAAGATTATTTAGGTGCATAAAAAGTCTGGTCTCTGGTTCACTGGCACAAGAAATTCATTTTTACATTCATTTTATGGCATGCTTGAGAATAAAGCAAAAGTGTATGTTGGGTTTACTGTGCCCATCTGTCTGTGGATGTGTATCAGCTGCACATGTATATGGAAGGACAGATAGAGGGAAGGAAGGTGGGAGGTCGATACTCAGCCAGTGGGAAGCAGCCCGTATAAGTGCTGCAGTTGCGCTGACCATGGATATTCAATGTCGGGCTGTTTCCAGTGACTGGCATTGAATATCCAGTTTCATTTTTGGCCACTGGAACTTAACCCGTTAAGCCAGTAATCAGTGCTAACAGCCTGCCCTGCTGTAGATGCATGTATTGGATGTGCGCAGGTCCATTTTTCAGTGTGCCTGCAAAAAAGCCTCTCTTTTGGGCCAAAAATGGATGTGCAGCAAAATAAAAATTGGCGTTCGTCCATTTGGGGCCTGAGACCTTACCGCCACCATTAACTTAGTGGTAAGGTCTCATGCATTAACTGAGTGGTAATCGTCTGCACATGTACAATGCCAATTATCACCTGCTTAGCGCCGTGTGCCAGAAAATTTTACGGCATGCATAATGGACGTGCGTAAAAAATGAAATTACTGCCCAGGCCTCGCAGTAGCCGGGTGGTAGTTCCGAATTGGCATGCATTGGGCGAACATAGAGGGGCATAATTGAATGGTGCCAACGAAATCGATGGCTGGCCATCTTCGGGGCCGGCACTGTAAGCGGGCAGAGCCAAGCATATTTTTGAAATACGCTTGGCACCGGCCAAATCGCTCACCAGGTTTAGATGAGATGGCCGGCTTCATTTTCCAGCCATAATGGAAACCGGACCCGGCCATCTCAAACCCAGCGAAATGCAAGGCATTTGGCCGTGGGAGGAGCCAGCATTTGAAGTGCACTGGCCCCCCTGACATGCCGGGACACCAACCGGGCACCCTAGGGGGCACTTTAAAAATCTTAAAAAAAAATTACCTTCCAGGTGCATAGCACCCTTACCTTGTGTGCTGAGCCCCCCAAACCCCCCCCCCCAAAACCCACTGCCCACAAGTCTACACCATTACCATAGCCCTAAGGGGTGAAGGGGGGCATCTACATGTGGGTACAGTGGGTTTTGGGGTTTTTTGGAGGGCTCAACATTAACCACCACAAGTGTAACAGGTGGGGGGATGGGCCTCAATTCACCTGCCTGAAGTGCAGTGCACCCACTAAAAACTGCTCCAGGGACCTGCATACTGCTGTCAGGGAGCTGGGTATGACATTTAAGGCTGGCAAAAAATGTTTTAATTTTTTTGTGTGTGGGAGGGGTTTGGTGACCACTAGGGGAGTAAGGGGAGGTGATCCCCGCTTCCCTCCAGTGGTCATCTGGTCAGTTGGGGCTCTTTTTTGGGACTTGGTCCTAAAAATACATGGACCAAGTCTGGCCGGCGAAATGCTCGTTCGAGTCGGCCTTTTTTTCATAATAAGGTGAAGCCGGCCATCACGTAACCCCACCCCGCCCCTTCCCACCTTCGCTACCCTACCAACACGCCCCCCTTGAAGGTTGGCCAGCGCCACAACGAAAAAGCAATTGGGGCTGGCCAAAATTGGCTTTCGATAATACCGATTTGGCCAGGATTGAAAGATCGCCGGCGATCTCCCGATTTGTGTCGGAAGATCGCCAGCGACCCTTTTGAAAATAAGCCTGATTAGCACCTATGCAGCTTAGTAAAAGAACCACTAAATTCCTAGCAGTTAAAGATAGGTTCTATTTAACTGCTTAACCCAACGCTGAATATCGGCATTAACCGACTATATTGCACAATAAAGCCAGTTAGCCGCTATGCTGGTTATCTCCTGCTGAATATTAGTGGTTATCCAGTTAAACGCTATTCAAGCAGGCAGCGGCTGTTGCTGACTGGTTAACTAGTGCTGAATATCATGGGGGCGGTATACACTACAGATTACAGAGGGTGCAGGTTTAATTTTGTTTTATTTTACAAGGGTTGGTGTAATTAGACAACTCTTCAAAATATAGTAGAGGGGGAAGGGGGTTCTATCATTAAGTAATTTGTTTTGAAAAATCATCTTTATTGAAGCTTCAAACAATATATATACACAAGATCTCATTTATCATAGTTCGAACTGTTTCTTCTTTTATTTGCATGTGATTATTCCAGTTTCTTCTTCTTCTTGTACTTTCATTGCCTTTAATTTTTTAATACTTACATTATTTTGAAAAGTTTTGCTCATCTGTCTATCAGAGGAGCTGTTCAGACCTTGGTGCTGAATGGCAGCAAAGCTTGTTTTAATAAAGCCTTACAAGTATTCCTCATTCTTGTTGACATAAATGTGTTTAAATGTTTGGAGCTTTGCTGCAACATGTGCAATGGATGACGTCGGCTTTCATTTTTAAACATTTAAGAGCCGATATACTAAAGCTTGTTACTACTAGAACACTTGTGTTATTGAGTGTAAGCTAGGTGTAAACTAAATTGCAATAGAGTTAACACAAAAGCTTTTTTACTAAAGTGCACTAAAATCTGAGCTTAACATGTTGTAATGCAGTTTAACAGGAATCTCACACAGCAGGAGGGGCTAGATTTGTGAACACTCACTCACACTGACTGCCACTACTGGGCATAGGTCACATAGGAGGTCCAGAAGAGGAGATGGTATGATCCCATTTGTGGTTCTGACCCACAGTTTGAGAACCACTGGGTTAGCATCTTACATTACCTTACAAAGATATAACTACATTGTTCTCAATGAGAACTTCAGGGTTCGCCTCTAACCCTTCTCTATCTTTAATGAAGGGAATTCCATGTGTACTTGAGGGGCCTCAAGGATGTATGTACAAGTATTCCATTGCATGCTCATTGCAAAAATACCTCAGGGTTTCTATTCAGTTCAGCCATTTCCAAGATAGAGTCTTCTCCTTCAGTTTGTCACTGACCTCTAGAATATTCTGAGTGCCTGGTGGTGGTGGCTGCTCATCCCCCACAAACAAGGTCTTTTTTTTCCTGTGCCTGGACAACTGACTTTTACAAGCACACTCACAGCCCCAGGCTTTACCTCTCCTAGAGGAAACCATTGCTCTTCTTCAGTCTCAATGGTTTTTTTGACAACTTTGAGAACTTCATTCTACATCCATCCAATCTCAGTTTGTTTCTAGAAGTAGACTTAGACATTTAGACCCAAAGGCTTTCTTCCAGAAAGCTGATTCCATGTTCAAAAGGTGCCATTCTGTCACTACTCACATTGTATTTGTAGTTTCCTCTTAGCATCTACACTGCTATTTCAAATTCCAGTGCAATCAATGCTCCTCATGTTTTCTCTTTTAATCTCTTGCCCACCCTCTTGGCTGGGTCTCATGCCACAGTAGAATACAACAAATAAATAAAACAAATAAATAAATAAATAATCAACTTAGCAGTTGGGGTGCCCTTACATCAGGGCAAAATCACATACTTCCAATAACAAAAGTCTTGAATCAAAGAGAGGCAGCCCATTTCAACGATCATCATTGAAAGAGCATGTACTCAAGATATACAAATACTCATTGGGGGACATGCATTAATTTGAAATGAAACGTTGTGGCATTTTATTTGCCTGAAATGACATTTTTAAAAACCACTCTTTTTTTTTCCTGTATTGTAAATAGTGTATTTTCTGCAAATAGGGTGCATTTTTTGGAAGAATATGTGCTCTTTGCCAATGGTACAATCCTTTTGGAAGTGTGTAAACTACTATCAATATTGTCATCTTTTACAAGTGGAAGGAGGCAGGCTTCTGAAGACAAGCAGGAAGGAACAAACATGCACCCGTGTCTGAGCAAAACCAGAAGTAGAAGCACACATCCATACCTGTTCTTTTGCACCTAAATATGAGCCTTGCAAGAATTAGAGGGGCATTTTCAATATGACTTCTAAATCTAATTTTGGACGTTTTGCTGAAAATGTCCAAAAATCAAGTGGGAAATATAGCAATTTTCAAAGCAAAAAAAGTCTCTCTTTTTGTTTTGAAAATGACCATTTGCTAGACATTTTTGTGCTCAGTGCATCTATCTTTTTGGAACATTTTCAAAAACATGCAAGATAAAAACACACAAAAACAAGTCATAGGGATGTATGGTGGGGAGCAGTATTCTTAGTAGACTAGCCACACAGACAATCCAGCAGAGTAGTGGGGCACCCTAGGGGGCACTGTAGTGGACTTCATATAAAAGGCCCCATGTACACAACTCACCATTACCCCTTTATATTGTATGGGAGCCTTCCAAAACCCACCAAAAACCTACTTTACCCAACTGTACACCACTACAGTAGCCCTTCTGGCTGCAGGTGTCTCCTATATGTGGGTACAGTAGGTTTTTGGTGGGGTTTGGAGGACTCACATTTTCCACCACAAGTGGAATATGGGTCTGGGTGTCCTTCTCTACAATGCAGTTCTCTGACCACTAGGCTACTCCAGGGACCTGCTTGCTTCTCTAATAGGACTGGCCATAACATAGAGGCTGGTATCTACTGTTTCTTTCACATTTTGGGGGGTGAGAGGAGGTCAGCGACTACTAGAGGAGTAAGGGGGTCATGCCTTAATCCTTCCAATGGTCATTTGGGGCACATTTTTGTGTCGTAGTCATGATTGAAACTGTTC
The DNA here is from genome assembly GCF_901765095.1 of Microcaecilia unicolor. Classification (NCBI taxonomy): domain Eukaryota; kingdom Metazoa; phylum Chordata; class Amphibia; order Gymnophiona; family Siphonopidae; genus Microcaecilia; species Microcaecilia unicolor. The sequence goes on from NC_044040.1 coordinate 53,107,439, forward strand.
TAGACCAAAACATCTAACTTTTAGCCCTGGATGTTTTTGCTTTGTTCCATTATGGCAGAAAAAGGAATGCCAAACTCCTGCCACCCAACAGGCTCCTGATACACCCCCTTGTGGTTTGGATGCACTGTATAGAAAAACGTCTTAAAATGGGTTTTGAAAATAGCGATTTGGACATTTTGGCAAAAAAAAAATACATCCATCTGCTGTTCTGCGCCATTTTTCGGACGTCTTTCTGTTTTGAAAATGAGCCCCTGAATGTGCTAGTGGTATTTGTATGGTTTTTAATTAGGCACTGAAGAAAAAGCACTGATTTATGCTGACACTTCAATTTTTGGCTGGGCATGCACACAATAGCTGCACTTACTGCAAAACCTTTGTGCGCATATGTTAGGCCCATTCATTCCCCCCCCCCCCCCCCCACTTCCCATTTAACAGCGTGATTTAACCACACATATAATTTAAATATGATTTGCTTCAAGCATCACTGCGCTATTTTTTATTTATTTATTTATTTTGCATTGCTGTTGCATTGTGGACCATCTACACATGGCTTTCACCATCAGCCCTTCAGTCCTGGTTGTTGATAGTAAAAGCAATGTTGCCTACCTGCAACAGGTGTTTTCCATAGCAGGATTGATAAGGCAAACAAACCCTCCTATCTCCCAAAGAGTTGTTTTTCCTTCTTTAGGAGATGCAAAGATCGTTTTGCATAGAAAACACCTGCTATAGGTAAATAACACTGTTATGTCAATTCAATGACATTGTATAGCAACATAATGACAAAAGAACCCCCCCACCACCACCACCAGTTTTAGACATGCCGAGTTCTGAAAGATATTTTCTTTTCCCCCTTGAACAATGAACAGCAAAATGTAGATGAGGCATCAAGAAAATTATTCTAGTTAATGAGATAATTAAATGGCTCCCAGGTTGCAAACACTCCTGTCAGATAATTTGATCATCATCTCTAGCCCTCTGCACCAGGAATTATTCATTAAAATGTCCTTGTTCACAATCTGTTTTAGTGTTTCTTCTTTTCTAATGCTTTTGCATTCAGGTAGCTACTTGTCCTAATTTTTTTTTGTGGCAAAATCAGAACAATGTACCATCCCATCATGCTACTACTACTACTACTTAACATTTCTAGAGCGCTACTAGAGTTACGCAGCGCTGTACAAATTAAACAAAGAAGGATGGTCCCTGCTCAAAGGAGCTTACAATCTAAAGAACGAAATGTCAAGTTGGGGCAGTCTAGATTTCCTGGGTAGAGGTGTAGTGGTTAGGTGCCGAAGGCGACATTGAAGAGGTGGGCTTTAAGCAGTGATTTGAAGATGGGCAGGGAGGGGGCCTGGCGTATGGGCTCGGGGAGTTTGTTCCACATGTGGGGTGAGGCGAGGCAGAAAGGGCGGAGCCTGGAGTTGGCGGTGGTGAAGAAGGGTACTGAAAGGAGGGATTTGTCTTGAGAGCGGAGGTTACGGGTAGAAACGTAAGGGGAGATGAGGGTTGAGAGGTAAGGAGGGGCTGCAGATTGAGTACATTTGTAGGTTAGTAGCAGAAGCTTGAATTGAATGCGGTACCTGAGAGGGGTGATATGAGTGTATTGGTTCAGGCGGAAGATAAGACGTGCAGCAGAGTTCTGAACGGACTGAAGGGGGGATAGGTGGCTAAGTGGGAGACCAGTGAGGAGTAGGTTGCAGTAGTCAAGGTGAGAGGTAACGAGAGAGTGGATGAGAGTTCAGGTGGTGTGCTCAGAGAGGAAAGGGCGGATTTTGCTAATGTTATAGAGGAAGAGGGAGACGATCTAAGATGGCGGCGTAATAGGCAGCGCGGAAAGTCGCTCCGAGAACCGACCTGAGAGGAAAACTATTGCTGACAAAATGCCCCATACTAAAAGGAAGGGGTTAACAAGGATAGTTCCCCCACCTACCTCGACTCCTTCATCGACTCAGACGGGACTTGAGCGATTTTTCGCGCCGATTTCCCAAACAGGCAGAGATGTGGATCCCATAGCGGGGCTCCTTGGGGAAGTGTAGGACCCGCTGGGAGAGGATGTATCTCTCTCTCCACCATCGATTAGTAAACCGCCTTGCCCAGCGTCGTTGATGAGTACCGATGTGGATCAATGCCCTACCGGAAGTGTTTCGGGTGAGATCCACGTGAGGGTCGGGAAGTTCCACAGAAGACGCTGGGAGCAGAGGCAGGGACCTCAAAGAGAACGCAGGAGGTAAATCTCGAAATGATTTGGGTAAAGCTGAACAGGATGGATATGACTTTACAACAAACATTGGGAGAAGTCAGTAACTTTAATAAGAGATTTGGTGAGTTAAATGCAATGGTAGACCTGATAAAAGAAGAAATAGCTGGAAAAATGACTGTTATCCAAAAGAATGTAGATACTCTTCAAGAATTTAAAACAAATGTGGTGAAAGATAATGTTGAACTTCGGAGACGAATGGAACAAGTTGAAAACTTTAATAGAAGGTTAAATTTACGTTTATTGAACTTTCCCAAACTCCTAGGGATTACTCCCCTAGATTTATTCAAAAGATATTTGAATGAGGTGTTGAAAATGCCTTTGGAAGCTATGCCGCCTGTTAATAAAATATACTACATTCCTACTCCTAAAGGAGAGATTGGGAAAAGTCAAGAAGCTCAACTTATGAATATAGATCCTGGAAATATTTCAGCTATACTGAAATACAGTGTTCAACAAACACTGGATGAGACAACAGAAAGGTCTACACTGATAGTGTCTTTAATATTTGAACAGGATTTAAACAACATAATGAAACAGTACTTTAAGAATTTAAAAATCTGTTTTGGGGGTATTAAAGTACAGATTTTTCCTGATGTTACAAAATCGACTCAGCAGAGAAGGAAAGCCTTCTTGGCATTGAAATCAAGAACTGTTGAGATAGGAGGGATATTTTTCCTGGCCTATCCGTGCAAGTGCCTTGTGAGACTGGGTCAGGTTAAATATACATTTTTTTCATCTGATGCCCTTAAATCTTTTCCAGAATCTAAACAGTTGTAATATTATAAGGGAATATTACGCCACCTTATTATTTTTGTGAAATTGTTGTTATATGTTCCCCTAACTCTTTTCATCTCCTCCAATAATGAGGTCTAAGGAAGCAATAATTATCATGTTAGTTAAGAATTAAGATTAATTTTGAAGTAGGTTTTACTTCTTTAAGATGTTTTCTTCAAGGAATGTCATTATTCCTGTATAAATTGTACTATGGCTGTATTTCAATAACAAGTGTATTCTTGTTAAAATGTTTAAAATTAATAAACAAATTGAAACAAAAAAAAATGTTATAGAGGAAGAAGCGACAGGTCTTGGCTATCTGCTGGATATGCGCAGAGAAGGAGAGGGAGGAGTCGAAGATGACACCGATGTTGCGGGCAGTTGAGACAGGGATGATGAGGGTGTTATCAACCGAGATAGAGAGTGGAGGTAGAGGAGAAGTGGGTTTGGGTAGGAAGACAAGAAGTTCGGTCTTGGCCATGTTCAGTTTCAGGTGGCGGTTGGACATCCAGGCAGCAATGTCGGATAAGCAGGCCGATACTTTGGCCTGGGTCCCCGCAGTGATGTCAGGTGTGGAGAGATAAAGCTGGGTGTCGTCAGCATAAAGATGATAGTGGAAGCCTTGAGATGAGAACAGGGAGCCCAGGGAAGAGGTGTAGATAGAGAAAAGAAGGGGTCCAAGGACAGAACCCTGAGGGACTCCAACAGAGAGCGGGATAGGGGTGGAGGAAGAACCATGAGAGCATACTCTGAAGGTACGATGGGAGAGATAAGAGGAGAACCAGGAGAGGACAGAGCCCTGGAACCCAAAAGAGGACAGTGTGTCAAGAAGTAAGTTGTGATTGACAGTGTCAAAAGCGGCGGATAGGTCGAGGAGAATGAGGATGGAGTAATGACCTTTGGATTTGGCGAGGAACAGGTCATTACAGACTTTGGATAGTGCCGTTTCTGTCGAGTGTAGTGCACGAAAGCCAGATTGAAGTGGATCGAGGATGGCATGAGAGGCGAGAAAATCAATGCAACGGCTGTGAACGGCGCGTTCAAGTATTTTGCTGAATGTGGTTTATGAAACATCACATCTACTTAGAGTAAGGAGCACAAATTTTCTGGTATCCAGTGTATTCCAATTCTTTTAACTTCCAAGATTACATATCCCTGCATTTTGCATATTACAACATTATAGACCATGAGAATTTTAGCTTATACTGTTTTGTTTGGGGCCCTTTAACTAAACTGCATTAAGCAGCTAACATGGGGTTTACCATGCAGTAGACAGTAACATAGACCTACACTACTATCTCCTGTGTTAAAAAGGCAGCTGCTGCTGTAAAATGCTTTCATTAGCTGGTCAATGTGGAGGAGGGCGGGACATAGGCAGGGGGAGGAGTGACTAGCTATGACAGACAACTAGCGGATGAGTCATTACAGTGCATTAGCTGTCAGGAATGCTGACAGCGTAGCCAAACTTAATGCTACTTCAAAAGGAGCCAGTAGGTGCAGCTGCGCTACCTCCAGTCTGGTACCACAACTGCTAAACAGTGCAGTGGTGCTCCCAATCCCCTCTCATTTAATACTCCCTCCCGTCAGTCTCCCACCCTGATCCTGAGCCCCATAAAGTTAGTACCCTTCCCCAGGTCAGAACCCTGAACCTCCAACTCATACCTGGCCCCTCTACTCATGCACTCCAAGCCTCCTTACAAATTTGGGGGCTCTGACAACAGTCCCCTGCCCCCCCCCCCCCATCTAATCCCACCTCTCATCAAGGAAACACCACTCCTTTGTATCTTACATATTTTACAGGTAGGCTTACACATTGTATTACACAATGGAAAATAGACCTCTTTGTTCTCTTATTGAATAGGCTCCTACTAGGTGCTCTCTAGGCAACTAATTATAGATGTGTCTCCTATTTGTCTTTCTAAAATAGGCTGGAAATAGGTGTCTATTTGTCCTCTCAACCCAGGTGAGTTTTGTAAATTATCCCCACAATGTACACTCCACTATGTACACTGTAGTGCCTTGTAGACGTCTTCACACTCTTGTACCTGTTTCATATTCTGATGTCTAAAGAACATAATTCAAAATGCCCTAAAGTAGGAATTTGTTTCACTAATCTACACAACATAGCCTTTCAGGGCCTGGGCGAAGGGAGCCTGAGGCTATAGGTGCCACCTGTTATTTGCTCATGTTGCAGGACTGGAAGTGGGGGAGGGATTGAGAGGAATTAAGGAGAAGGAGCAATGCTGGGCATGAGGGGAGAGGGTGCAAAGGGGGTGGGGAGAGACACTGGAGTGTAGGATTGAAGGGAGAGAGAGAGAGAGATGCCCAACCTGTGGGGAGGAGGGGGAAGAAAAGGCTTAACAATTAAACCAGGTGATGTCAGAGGCTGGGGATTTTGACGCCCTTTATCACTGGCACCCTGAACCAGTGCCTCACCTGGTCCAATGGTTAAGCTAGCCCTGGGAGGGAGGAGTGGGGGGCACTAGATAGCAGGGTGAAGTGTTTATTTATACAGTCAGGGTCAGGGTTGACTTTGGATGTGGGATGCACTAGACATCAGGGATGTGTTTTACCTTGGGGGGTAGTTAGTTGGGGCATGAGGGGGCAATGAAGACCGCTGTGATTTTTTATTTTAAATGTCACTTTTCCTGTCAGTGCCTGAGCCAATTACTGCTCAGGCACTGACAGGAAAGGTGACATTTCACAATGAGCTGTGGATTTTGCGGAAATAATTTGCATGCTCATTGCTTCCAGCATGGCAGCAGAATTTTTTCACATTAATTTCATGGTAGAAATGGAGTGCTGAGCCAACTCTATCACATATCTTTCTGCATCGGCTCTGTTAATGCCATACTTAAAGAATGCACTTTTAACTTGTACATTTTTAATGTTAATTAAGGGGGGGTGTTGTTTTTGTTTTTTACAAAATTAGTTGTGCGACGATCCTTAAGAATTCTGTCAGTGCAAATACTTTTAACAAAGCTGTACTGGATCCGTTATGACCGTGTATCCTGGCATAAAAGGCATTTATAAAAATAAAGTAAAAATGTTATGTTTTTGTCCACTAGAGGGCACTAAGCATGTTTTATATTTCACATTCAAAGTCTAAAATATTTGGCATCTTCCTGAGACATGATATAGCACACTAAAAATGTGAATTAGAAATGGGCCAATTTGGATTTTATGATTCATGTATAGTGCTCCTTTTAACAAACAATGGCAGTTCAAACAGGTGTGATGGATATTGAGCCAATATTCTGCACTGCCACACTTCCACCCCATCTCAGACACACATCTTCTATTCTTCTGTTTATATGCTTTCATACCATCCTCACCCCAAACATTTGTCACTCTATATCTTCCTGTTATCAAGTCCAACTGCGGCCATTTATGAAAAAGGCAGCACTTAGAGCCATGTTAGTGCTTTCTTTGCAATCAGAAATGAACATTTTCCAAAGTTTAGATTTATGGATTTCATCTTTTCTTCAGCCTGCAGCAGTCCTTCACACTCACTCCCCCATTCCTATGCATTCTTAGACACTTTCCCTCCAAGACACTCACTGGCCCTCTCCCACTGCCTCTTGCTGAGCTCAGTCCCACCACCTCATGCAGAAGTTTCACTTACACTGCATAGAAATCTCCTGCAGCTCACCCTCTGCCTTCCTGCAACTACAGCTGCTTTCTATTAATCCCTCTCAGCTGGATCCTAAACACTGTCTCTGCTGATAGTGACACTGACTGGAAGCAGTCAAGGAAGGCTTATACACAGCTTTCTGTCCCAAGTTATCTGGATAAGTCATCCAGATAGCAGATTGAATACTGCCACAGTTTGCTTGTGGATCTCTCCTAGTTAAGCAAACAAAAAAAAACCCAATCTTTTTCTCCCTCCTGGGAGAGGTCAAGGGAGAAAAAAACTCAGAAAGATAAAAGATTGTAGTTAGTATATGCAGAAGCTTCCAGGAGAAGGTCACATTTAATAACAGTGAGCTCATCCAAGATTGTCTCAAATCCCTCAGGTCTTCTGCTCTTTTATTAAGAAATCATTAAGTCATGGATTAACCAGAAAACTGGTTTACATCACAAATCATGGGACACAAACTCTGAAAAATCATTGGTTAGGTCAGTGGTTCCCAAACCTGGTCCTGGAGGCACCCTAGCCAGTCAGGTTTTCAGGATATCCACAATGAATTTTCATGAGAGAACTTTGCATGCAGTGCCCCCACTGCGTGCAAATGTCTCTCATGAATTTTCATTGTAGATATCCTGAAAACCTGACTGGCTGGGGTGCCTCCAGGACAAGATTTGGGAATCACTGGGCTAGGTTATATTCTGCTTGCATTATATTATTTTCTACTTACCATCAGCAAGTTAAAGGGGGGTCAGGACAAAGGTCAATAGCTGTGAACCATTCTGATAAAGAATCAAACTATAGTAGGAAAGAACTGTTCTGCAACTAACATACATTATTTCATACTGCACCTTTTATCATATCATAAGATAAAAGGTATATGAATAATTTAAATATAAAAATATAGAGAAGGGTAATTTAAAGTTCAGTTATTTGATTAAAACACATTTATTTAAAAGTGTGGTTTATTAATTTTACATAGCTCCCTCTTATGAAGTCATTCTGGTTTTTGGTGTATGGGGAAAGGGGATGGGATTTCATATATATTTTTCTGTTGTTACAATCAAAGCAGTTTACTTATTTTGCACCTGGGGCAATGTAGGGTTAAGGAGCCCTTTTACTAAGGTGCGGTAAAAGGGGGCCTGCACTAGCATCAGTGCGTATTTTTGATGCACACTGAGGCCCCCTTTTACCACAGCAAATAAAAGGCCGGGTTTTTATTTTTTTTTAAGAAATGGCCATGCGGTAAGTGAACCACTTTTCATGTGCCATTTCGGGTAGGATCACTTACCGCCAGGGGCGTAGCTGCTATGGGGCCAGGGGGGCCTGGGCCCCCGTAGATTTGGCTCTGGACTCCCCTGCTGATCACCCTCTCAACCCCCCCTCCCGTCGTCAACCTGCCATCGCCGTCTGCTACCTTTGCTGGCGGGGGACCCCAACCCCCCCAGTCAAAGTCTTCTTCCTTCGTTTGGTTTCTGAGTCTGACGTCCTGCACGTTGTACGTGCAGGACGTCAGACCCAGAAACCAAACAAAGGAAGAAGATTTCGGCTGGCAGGGGTTGGGGTCCCCCGCAAGCAAAGGTAGGCGACGGCGGGCGGGGGGGGTCAAAATTTTTGGGGGTGTCAGCAATGGCGGGGGGAGGAGGGGTCGGCGTCGGCAATGGCGGGGGGGGTCAGCAATGGCGCTGGGGGGGTTGGTGGCGCTGGGGGGGGCTAAAATGTGCCCTCTCACCTTGGCTCTGGACCCCCCCTACCGCTGAAGTCTGGCTACGCCCCTGCTTACCGCCACTCATTGAAGTGGCAGTAAGGGCTCCCATGTTAACCCGGTGGTACAAAAATGCAACATTTTTGTAGCGCTAGCAATGGCACGCGCTGGGGGTTTGTGCCAACCCTTTAGTAAAAGGGCCCCTAAGTGATTCGCCCAGAGTCACAGGGAGCTGCAGTGGGAATCGAACCCTGAACATACTGGTTCTCAATCTACTGCACTAACCATCAGCCTGCTTTCCCACTCCATTATTATCATTATCTAGCTATGATATGTTTGTATTTTATCACATCTGTTTAAATGTCAACATAAGAATATGAGAGGTGCCAATCTGGGACCGACCAAAGGTCTATCTTGCTCACTTTCTTGTTTCCAACAGTGGCAAATCCAGGTCACAAGTACCTGGAAGGATCCTAAACAGTAGGACGATTCCATGTAATTTACCCCCAGGAATAAGTGCTGGCTTGCCCCAGATCTGCCTTAATAATGGTTTACTACTACTACTACTTAACATTTCTAAAGCGCTACTAGGGTTACGCAGCGCTGTACAGTTTAACAAAGAAGGATAGTCCCTGCTCAAAGGAGCTTACAATCTAAAGGACGAAATGTAAAGTTGGGGCAGTCTAGATATCCTGAATGGAGGTATAATGGTTATGTGCCGAAGGCGACATTGAAGAGGTGGGCTTTGAGTAAGGATTTGAAGATGGGCAGCGAGGGGGCTTGGCGTATGGGCTCAGGGAGTTTATTCCACGCATAGGGTGAGGTGAGGCAGAAAGGGCGGAGTCTGGAGTTGGCGGTGGTGGAGAAGGGTACTGAGAGGAGGGATTTGTCCTGTGAGCGGAGGTTGCGGGTAGGAGCGTAAGGGGAGATGAGGGTAGAGAGGTAATGAGGGGCTGCAGATCGAGTGCATTTGTAGGTAAGTAGGAGAAGCTTGAACTGTATGCGGTACCTGATCGGAAGCCAGTGAAGTAACTTGAGGAGAGGGGTGATATGGGCATATCGGTCCTGACGGAAGATAAGACGTGCAGCAGAGTTCTGAATGGATTGAAGGGGGGGGATAAATGGCTAAGTGGGAGGCCAGTGAGGAGTGGGTTGCAGGGGCTTTTCCTCCAGGAACTTGTCCAAACGTTTTTGGAGAGGGTTGTTTTTAGATAAGTTTTATTTTATTGTGATGAACGAGTCTCGTGGTATTATATTTTGTAAGTTGATGTATGATGTCTGCATATTTTATTGATAGAATTATGTTAACTTATTTGATAATCTTGTGTTTTTACGTGCATGGTTGCATTGCTTCTACAGTATGTTATTTTGCATAGTGCCTTGTGCTGCATAGCAAGGCAAATTAAAATCCAAACAAATAAATCCTTTTCCATTTAGCAAGCCTTAAAACCACAAAGAGGCTACCAATTGCAATATTGTGGCATTGATTGGAAACAAATGCTTCAGCATTTCTACTTTTTCTCATTGTCCCCAGAGTCCAGATGGTTTAGTTTCAGCTCTGCAGTTCATTAGACCCACCAGCTGCAAATTTCTAGGCTTGAAAGTGTTGAGTTGATAGATAATTCATGGATACTTATACAGAATATGAGCAGTCAGAGGCAGTTCAGATGCAATGTTTGAGGAGGCACGACAGTGCCTTAAGAATATGAGCTTAGGAATATTGGAACATGGCTGCTCAAGTTATCGGTCTTGAAATAGGATTTTCTGTACAAGAAGTTAAGAGTAGAAATTGAATGTACAACATTGTTTGTGATGAGACATAAATATAGAATAGGAAATTTTGCATTCTTAGTGGTGTATGAACACCTTATGGGATCAATTCTTATTTATTTATTTATTTATTTATTTGTTGCATTTGTATCCCACATTTTCCTACCTTTTTGCAGGCTCAATGTGGCTTACATAATGCCTTAATGGCAATCGCCATTCCGGAATGAGAAATACAAAGTGGTATTGCATTAAAGTTCATAAATGATAGAGTAAATTATAGAGGAAGTTAGATAATCAGTTCATTTCCGGCGTGAGAAATAAGGTGGCTGTGCATTAACGTCCATTGGTGACAGAGTGACTGAAGCAGTCAGGTATAGAAAGTTCAGTTTTGGCTGGTTCTGGAAGAGTTTCATTGTCTGGTATTTAGGATGGATCATTGTGGTATGTCTTTTTGAACAGGTTGGTTTTTAGTAGTTTTCGGAAGATTGTTAGGTCGTGCATTGTTTTTATGACTTTTGGTACTGCATTCCATAGTTGCGTGCAAATGTAGGAGAAGCTGGATGCATTTGTTGATTTATATTTAAGTCCTTTGCAACTGGGGTAGTGGAGATTCAAGAATGTTCATGCTGATCTTTATGTATTCCTGGATGGTAAGTCTATGAGGTCTGACATGTATACCGGGGCCTCGCCATGAATGATTTTATGGACCAGGGTACAGATTTTGAATGCAATTCGTTCTTTTAGTGGGAGCCAGTGTAGTTTTTCTCTTAGGGGTTTGGCACTATGACTGGACGCAACAATTTTGGCACTCATTCTACATGCACACTTCTTTTTAGGCGTATTCCAAAAAGGGGCGCATGTAAATTCTAATGTGTGTAGCTAAAATGGGGGCACAGCCTTGGGAGGAGTCATGGGCATTACTAACGTCAGGGGCATTACTCAAATTTATGTGCGTTGTTATTGAATTCAGGGGGGGACACTCTTACATTTGGGTGCAGGTATTTACACCAGGATTTCACGCCTAAATGTAGGTGTGTTCTCCAGCCCTATGCGCTATTCTATACACCTCATCAAACTTTAGGCAAGTTATATAGAATAGTACAAGGTGCTTTAATCAGACGCATCTAGATTTTAGACACCATTTACAGAATCTGACCTAATATGTGCTGGGCAAGTTTCAAAACTCATTTCTGTGTATAATACCCTACTTTATGCATAGAAATGCCTGTGTAATTTACTCTCTTGTATGATCACCAAACATTTTATGTTCACTATCAGCTGTGCCCAGCGCTGTTCCTGAGTTCCAGTGCGCAGCTCTGTTTCTGAGTTGCAGTCTCCTGATTTCTAGCCTTCTTCTCTGTGTTTCTTCTGCTGGATATCCAGTAGCCAATCTGGCTTGGAGGTGAATCTGTCAGCCATCCTTGTAGTTCCCCTACCTCCTGGGTTCAGAGCCAATGACAGCCCAAGGGCTCATTTTTGGGACAGACACCCAGAACCCTAACACTAATTTATGCTGGTATCCACCTTAACCAGGGTGGGACCAGGCTGCTGGCGTCGGCATTTAAAAAGGAGATAGAGCAGCTTTTAAACTAGAAATGGGGGGAAGGTCGACAGTCGCTCAAAAGCGCATGGTTCGGGAAAAGGTATCTTGCAAAGGTATCTCACAAATAGGGAAGATAGGGTTTCTGGATAGTGAGGTTGCACAACAGACCGTAGGCCAGGTGCCCTTAAATACAACTAAAGATCAGACAAAAGATGGCAAATCAATAGTGTCAGGTACTAATCATCATGCAAACAGGAACAACAAACATACTCTGAAATGTCTATATGCAAAGGCTAGGAGTCTAAGAAATAAGATGGGAGAGTTGGAATATATTGCACTAAATGAAAAATTGGATATAATAGGCATTACTGAGACCTGGTGGAAGGAGGATAACCAGTAGGACACTGTCATACCGGGGTACAAAGTATATCGTAGTGATAGGGTGGACCGGACTGGTGGAGGGGTAGCATTGTATATTAACGAGAGCCTTGACTCAGATAGATTACAAATTCAGCAGGACACAAGTCACACCTTTGAATCATTGTGGGTTGAAATTCCATGTATAAAAGGGGAAAAAACGGTGATAGGAGTGTACTACCGTCCGCCTTGCCAGGACGAGCAGGTAGACGCAGAAATGATAAAAAAAAATCAGAGACGCGAACAAAATGGGCAATGTGATAATAATGGGTGACTTCAAATATCCAAATATAGACTGGGTAAATGTAACATCGGGACATGCTACAGAGGTACAATTCCTTGATGAAATCAAGGACAGCTTTATGGAGCAGCTGGTGCAGGAGCCGACGAGAGAAGGAAATATTCTAGATTTGGTCCTTAGTGGAGCGCATGATCTGGTGAGGGACGTTATGGTACTGGGGCCACTTGATAACAGTGATCATAATATGATCAGTTTTGATATCGACCTTGAAGTAACTGTACACAGAAAGTCAAATACGTTGGCGTTTAACTTTAAAAAAGAAGACTATGATAAAATGAGAAGAACGGTAAAAAAAAAACTTAGGGGGGCAACTGAGAGAGTAAAAACTGTACAACAGGCATGGACGCTGTTCAAAAATACCATCCTGGAGGCCCAGGCCATACATATTCCGCGAATTAGAAAAGAAAGACGGAAGTCCAAAAGACAGCCGGCCTGGTTGAAAAGTGAGGTGAAGGAAGCTATTAGGGCTAAAAGAAACGCCTTCAGAAAATGGAAGAAGGAACCGTCTGAAAATAACAAGAAGCAGCATAAGGAGTGTCAACGCAAATGCAAGGCGCAGATAAAGAAGGCCAAGAGGGTCTACGAAAAAAAGATAGCATTAGAGGCAAAAAAACATAGTAAAAATTTTTTTCGGTATATTAAAAGCAGGAAGCCGGCAAAAGAATCGGTTGGGCCGCTGGATGACCGAGGGGTAAAAGGGGCGATTAAGGAAGACAAAGACGTAGCGGAGAGACTGAATGAATTCTTTGCTTCGGTCTTCACCGAGGAAGATTTGGGTGGGATACTGGTGTCGGAAATGGTATTTCAAGCGGACGAGTCGGAGAAACTTACTGACTTCACGGTAAACCTGGAGGACGTAATGGGGCAGTTCAGGAAACTGAAGAGTAGCAAATCTCCTGGACCGGATGGTATTCATCCTACAGTACTGATAGAACTGAAAAATGAGCTTGCGGAGCTACTGCTAGTGATATGCAACTTATCCTTAAAATCGAGCGTGGTACCGGAAGATTGGAGGGTGGCCAATGTAACACCGATTTTTAAAAAAGGCTCCAGGGGAGATCCGGGAAATTATAGACCGTTGAGTCTGACGTCAGTGCCGGTGAAAATGGTAGAGGCTATTATTAAAAACAAAATTACAGAACACATCCGAGGACATGGATTACTGAGACCGAGTCAGCACGGCTTTTGTGTGGGGAAATCTTGCCTGACCAATTTACTTCAATTCTTTGAAGGAGTAAACAAACATGTGGACAAAGGGGAACCGGTTGATATTGTGTATCTGGATTTCCAAAAGGCGTTTGACAAGGTACCTCATGAAAGGCTACAAAGGAAATTGGAGGGTCATGGGATAGGAGGAAATGTCCTATTGTGGATTAAAAACTGGTTGAAGGATAGGAAACAGAGAGTGGGGTTAAATGGGCAGTATTCACAATGGAGAAGGGTAGTTAGTGGGGTTCCTCAGGGGTCTGTGCTAGGACCGCTGCTTTTTAATATATTTATAAATGATTTAGAGATGGGAGTAACTAGCGAGGTAATTAAATTTGCTGATGACACAAAGTTATTCAAAGTTGTTAAATCGCGACAGGATTGTGAAAAATTACAAGAGGACCTTACGAGACTGGGAGACTGGGTGGCTAAATGGCAGATGACGTTTAATGTGAGCAAGTGCAAGGTGATGCATGTGGGAAAAAAGAACCCGAATTATAGCTACGTCATGCAAGGTTCCACGTTAGGAGTTACGGACCAAGAAAGGGATCTGGGTGTCATCGTCGACCAAAACCGAGCTTCTCATTTCCCCCCCCCCCCCCCCAAACCCACCTCCCCGCTCCCCCCGTTTTCTATTTCTGTTGATGGCTCTCTCATTCTCCCTGTCTCCACAGCTCGAAACCTTGGGGTCATCTTTGACTCTTCTCTCTCCTTCTCTGCTCATATCCAGCAGATTGCCAAGACCTGTCGTTTCTTTCATTACAACATCCGTAAAACCCTCATCCACACCCTTGTCACCTCTCATTTAGACTACTGCAATCTGCTTTTTGCTGGCCTCCCACTTAGTCACCTCTCCCCTCTCCAGTCGGTTCAAATCTCTGCTGCCCGTCTCATCTTCCGTCAGGGTCGCTTTACTCATACTACCCCTCTCCTCAAGACCCTTCACTGGCTCCCTATCCGTTTTCGCATCCTGTTCAAACTTCTTCTACTAACCTATAAATGTACTCACTCTGCTGCTCCCCAGTATCTCTCCACACTCGTCCTTCCCTACACGCCTTCCTGTGCACTCCGCTCCATGGATAAATCCTTCTTATCTGTTCCCTTCTCCACTACTGCCAACTCCAGACTTCGCGCCTTCTGTCTCGCTGCACCCTACGCCTGGAATAAACTTCCTGAGCCCCTACGTCTTGCCCCATCCTTGGCCACCTTTAAATCTAGACTGAAAGCCCACCTCTTTAACATTGCTTTTGACTCGTAACCACTTGTAACCACTCGCCTCCACCTACCCTCCTCTCTTCCTTCCCGTTCACATTAATTGATTTGATTTGCTTACTTTATTTATTTTTTGTCTATTAGATTGTAAGCTCTTTGAGCAGGGACTGTCTTTCTTCTATGTTTGTGCAGCGCTGCGTATGCTTTGTAGTGCTATAGAAATGCTAAATAGTAGTAGTAGTAGTAGTAGTAATACACTGAAACCTTCTGCTCAGTGTGCTGCTGCGGCTAGGAAAGCGAATAGAATGTTGGGAATTATTAGGAAAGGTATGGAAAACAGGTGTGAGGATGTTATAATGCCGTTGTATCGCTCCATGGTGCGACCGCACCTTGAGTATTGTGTTCAATTCTGGTCGCCGCATCTCAAGAAAGATATAATAGAATTGGAAAAGGTGCAGAGAAGGGCGACTAAAATGATAGCGGGGATGGGACGACTTCCCTATGAAGAAAGATTAAGGAGGCTAGGGCTATTCAGCTTGGAGAAGAGACGGCTGAGGGGAGACATGATAGAGGTATATAAAATAATGAGTGGAGTGGAACAGGTGGATGTGAAGCGTCTGTTCACGCTTTCCAAAAATACTAGGACTAGGGGGCATGCGATGAAACTACAGTGTAGTAAATGTAAAACAAATCGGAGAAAATCTTTCTTCACCCAACGTATAATTAAACTCTGGAATTCGTTGCCGGAGAAAGTGGTGAAGGCGGTTAGCTTAGCAGAGTTTAAAAAGGGGTTGGACGGTTTCCTAAAGGACAAGTCCATAAACCGCTACTAAATGGACTTGGGAAAAATCCACAATTCCAGGAATAACATGTATAGAATGTTTGTACGTTTGGGAAGCTTGCCAGGTGCCCTTGGCCTGGATTGGCCGCTGTCGTGGACAGGATGCTGGGCTCGATGGACCCTTGGTCTTTTCCCAGTATGGCATTACTTATGTACTATGTACCTATAATTGCGTCTCGGTGCCCAATGCACAGCATTTGTGCACCTAAACAGAGGTGGCAATTTATACAATTGCCTCCTACATGTATACACAACCAAAATGAAATGAAACCAGAAAAGAGGCTGGCCGAGGAAATAAAGGCAAATACCATAAATTGCTATGTAGAGGATCTGGATTTGATTTTCAGGCCAGGCCTTCTTCCTGGACCAACTGAAGCTGTGGATACCATGGAAGTCGCATTCACTGCCCATTTCAGGGAGGGAATCCCAATCATTGTACAACAGTGAAACCTAGTGGCTGAATTTAGAACATATGATCACATGGTTTCAGTAGGAGTCCTGGAATGTGGTCTCTTTCTGTCGTTATGACAACAACTACAGTAATTTGAAGCAGATACAAACAGAGAAAAATTCCCAGGTAGTTGTGAATGAAAAAGCTTATGAAACCAGAATGAAACCCAAAAGAGCAAGAAAGAACTGCAAGGGTGAAAAAGAAACTAGAAGAGAATGTCCTCTAACTTTAGCTTTATTGAAAAAGTGTTCATGTAATAATCTTCCAGCTCACGTTCAGGATAGCAAAGAAAACTGGCTTTTGACACAATCAATCTATTCTAGTCAATTTACTGGGCACCATGTACATTTCAGTTATATAATGCACACAGATTAGCTCTGCAGAGATGAATAGAGACAGGAAGATTTCTCATTTTGAAACTTGCGAGGTGGCTTAATTGTTATCTGCAGGTGGACAATTTTCAAACAATTTTACAGTTTTTGATTCTGTTGAACTTGGATTACTGTAATTTGCAATATCTGGCAGTTTCGTTGACATGTGTATTATAGAAGTTCAGAATTCTGCAGTCAGGCTACTCATAGCATCTAGTTTAAGAGATCATATTGCTCTATTCCCTCCTTGAAATCCCTTCACTGGCTGCCCATTTCAAGTTGAATTAAATTTAAGGTAGTTGTGTTCAATTCTGGTCGCCGCATCTCAAAAAAGATATAGTGGAATTAGAAAAGATGCAGTCTCGTCGCTGGAGGGGAGTCTGCTGCCTCTGCTGTCCTTATCCCAGTGGGCTTTTGGCTGTAGTCTTGGAGCTGTTCCCACCGCCGACGCCGGCTCCTCCTCTTCTGTCAGTTCGGCGGAGCAGTAGCGGACGACGGAGAGCCCGGCGGTTGGACATTTGGAGGAGGCCCGTTAGAACCTGCACTACCTGGATCCCTTGGATTGATCGGGCAGCTGGTCTTCTCTTCTGTGGCTGCTCTGTGCTTATGACGAAGGGGCCCTGGTTTCCTGCCTTGAGTGTCCCGGCGAGTCAAGACCTGATTTAGGACTCCTGCTTTCTCTTCTTCTTCTTTTTGTTTTCTATTTCTACTAATGATATATTGCATTCTAACTCTGCCCTATCCTTCCCTTATTCCTCCGGTCCTTCTCTTCTTCCATTGTAACTGATTTATTTGTTCATTGTAATCCGCTTAGTGGCTGCTCTGTGTGGTAATAGGCGGGGTATAAATGATATAAATAAATAAATATGAAGTTTAGATGTGATTCTATGCAGTGGCGTAGCAGGGGGGGCTGCCACCCGGGGCGGGGCGGTTCGCCGTTGCACCCCCCCAGGTGCAGCACGATGACACCCCCCGACCCCCGACCAGCTCCCGCACCCTACCTTTAAAAAGAATATTGGGAGGCGAGGCGAGGCGCCCTGCCCTGCACGTGAAAGAAATGTGGACCGTCGGGCCTTCTCTCGCTGTCTGTCCCGCCCTTGCGGAAATAGGACGTTGCATCAGCGGAGGGTGGGACAGATAGAGCGAGGGAAGACCCGACGGTCCACATTTCTTTTACGTGCAGGGCAGGGTGCCTCACCTCCCGATATTCTTTTTAAAGGTAGGGTGCGGGAGCTGGTTGGGGGGGGGGGTCGATTCGCCGAGGGGGGGGAGGTGGCAGGGATCACCCCCCCTGAGCTGACACCCAGGGCGGACCGCCCCTCCCGCCCCCCCCCCCCTTGCTACGCCACTGATTCTATGTGCCCCGATGAAAGGAGAGTTTAATTTTACTTCCATTTGATTTCAATATATTCTATCTTAATTTAACACCAGGCTTCCCAAGGCAGATTACAACAGTTAAGATGAACCCATCAGGAAACAAGATACCCTCACTGAGATTTGGCCATGTATTACTGTATTGTATAGGATAGTGTAGAAAAATGAGAACAAAATACAGAGACTTTATCACTGCTGTTCCTACCAGCTACAATAATTTTTAATGCTGTTCTAGCGATTTTCAATTTTAAAGACATTTTTGAGCTGCAGTGCATGTGATATCTGAAGATGCTTTTCAAAAACATTTTATGGTTTATTAATTTGGCATAAAGATGTGTAGAATGTTTTAGAATGTGGTGACAGAAGAAATGATCTAATTGCTGGGAAGATATTTGTTGCAGGTTCAAAGTATGCACTTTTCTACTTGCTTTCCTCGGTGGGTAGAATTTGCTTGAAAAGTATGCAGAAAGGAGAGCATGCTCCATTTCCATTGGTCATTAAGGAGGAAAATTATCAACATGGGCGATTGTTAAGTTGAATTTTTTTTTAACCTCAAGTTTGGTTATTTTAGCACAGGGTCTGTACACCGCCTTGAGTGGATTCCTTCAAAAAGGCGGTAAATAAATCCTAATAAATAAAATGGGACCCCATGTAAAATAACTCGACTTAACAGTAGCTCATGTTGATAATTTTTCTCCTAAATAATCGTATATGCAGCCCAACTCCAGCTACCCCTTCTTACATGGATTTTAACTGTCCTCTCAATCCTTTTCCTATCACTGCCCTCCAAATCTGTCCCAAGCCTACCCAAAATTTACTGGTGGTGTGAAGAAGCCTCCAGTGTTTCTTACTCTGAAACAAGCATGTAAGGTAACTTCAAAATCCACTGGATTTCTGCTCCATTGTTGACCAGTCCCATGTGGGTGCCCCCTTTCTCCTTTTGTTTAACATTTGGAAATGACTCATGGGCCTTTCAATGTTTCCCTAGGTTATTTTTTTTATCCATGTGACTCCTCGCCATGTCCACATTGCCTGTTCCATGGAGGTTGGTGTGCCACACAATATATTTGTTAACTTAAAGTATGTCTTGAACTTGAAAAGGTTAGGGAACACCAGCATCTGGGAATCTGTATGCTCATCTTCTTAAAGTGGGAACTGGGAAGACTAGATGGATCATTCTGGTCTTAGCAGATGTTATTTATTATGTTTCCAGATGTTTGTTGTTGACAGATGTTGAGACTGGGCAGAGCCCTGGCAGCACTGTTCCCTGTAAGCTGAGCAGGAATCCTCCAGCTGCATTGGTGCCAATGGATGGTGGTACTTCAGTATTGAGCTTTCAATTGCTAGGGACAAGCAGGTTCCTTAAAGTGCTGCAGAGCTTGCCTGTCCCTGTTTTTATATTACTAGTCTTTTTACTACCTCCCCAAATTAGTACTCACCAACCACCCGCAATTTAGAAAGATAAAAGACTAGGAAGGCCATGTGTATAAGAAAAGCAATTCTTTAATTATTTACCAAGAGAAAGTTACAATTACAAATGCTAGTTTCTCATGTGGAGAGCAGGGGACACAAACATGTGGTCTGCCACTGCCTCTCCAACATAATGCTCTGGTTCAATTGTTTATATACCTTTTGTGTTAAGCAAGGCTTCACATTACTTCAGCACCTATCTTCCTCAGAGATCATTCTGTTCTCTGTTCTCACCATCTATTTTCCCTTAAGTTGCTAAATCACATTCTTCTGTCCATCCATAATTGCACCTTTCCCATGCCAGCTTGCCCGTAAGGGTATCATAATAGATCATATATCCCTGAGTTTACACAGGCTCATGTTCTTTAATAAATTACAGGGTTCTCAATCTCTGATAGATTCCAGAGTCACACCGGCTTGTTAGCCTCTGCCCTTTCCTTCCCCCCCCCCCCCCCCCCCCACTAGCAGGGCTGTAGCTGGAAGACTACCGCTCAGCTCAGAGGGAACTGTGCCTGGCAATGCTCTAGACCTCAACAGCAGGCGGTAGTGGCTTTTCCATGACACACGTGATTGTGTTTGAATCCCTCCAAAGAAGGACTCTGCTGAAAGACAGAATGTGCAGATGAGAATGAAGAAAGTTCATTTGCGTAATGCTTAGAAGCAGGTGTTCTGAAGAATGACAGCAAAGATGCTACTAATTTTACAGTGTAATTCCCTCTTTTACCCTGATTCATCTCATTTGTCAGCTCAATTCAACAACCTGGCTGTGGCCACCTGACAAGACAAATAGCCTCCATCTGTTTTGACACCTCAATTTGCCTAGAGGGCAGTGAAGTCTGTACTGAGCATTTGCACTTCTGCTAAATTAGCCTCGGCACTCTAGATTATTACAATTACTCTGAAACTTGAGTAAGCACTATTACTATAAAAGAACCAGATGACAAAGGACGATATTAATACTTGGCTGCCTTGAACGAGTATTGAGTTTTCCTAACTTGTGAACAGTCATTTAGACAGGATGACATTAACATCTATTCAGCCCAAAAGTGTATTGAATTCTCCTAACTTATGAACAGCCATTTGCATGTTGATTAAATTAAGCTCTGGTGGATTCTTTTGGAAACAGATTTAAATTATGGGCCAAATTTCCTCATCTGAATATATTTTAGCTATAACAACAGTCATTATAAGACTCTAATGAGCTTCACACTCCCTGTGACATAGTATAAAGTAAACAGCGGTTCCGACACATAGTTACATTAATCCACATTGCAGTCAGCCTCATTACAATTCTTTTATTTTTTTTTATGATGCCATGCTAGCCTCCAAGACCACTAATGAGGCTGATATGCTGCTGAGTGAAATATAAAGAACACACTGCATTTAATGTACCGATGCCTTATTAGCAGAATAAGTTTCGACACAGGACGCACATGCGTCTATTAGTTTTACAAAGACCAACGAATAGCTGGCTGAGAGCAGTTTATAACTGAGGTGTCATTGAATGCTGTCGTTTTCATTGGTTTGCAGCCGTACAGTGCAGGTGAATGAAAAATGTGAAGCTCAACGGGCTCTTAATACCAGCCATTTTCTTATGACTCAATGACATCTACTGGCTGCAATTAGAGTAAATTGTAATTTCTCTTGTCATGCTACAAAAATAGACTCTGCTAATGTTCTCACAATGTCTTGCTGTCTTGCCTCAGCTCTATGGTCTTCTTTGTTTCATTCATCTACTGCCAATGATTTTTCATGGTACATAATCCTCCCAAAGAAAGGCTCTGCTGAAGGAGATGAGAATGGAAAAAGTACTTTTGTGTAAAGTTTAGAAGCAGGGGCTCAGAAGAATGACACAAAGATGTTAATAAGGTAGTTTTTTCTGCAATGTAATTCCTTCTTCTAGCCTGTCTCATCTCATTTGGAAGCTTCATTGCAACTCATCAACTTGTGGCCACCTGACAAGGCAAATAGCCTCCATCTGTTTGACACCTCGATTTGCCTAAATGGCAGTAAAATCTTTACTGAACATTTCTTTTCTGCTACGTTAGCACACACATACCCTAAAATAAGGTTAGCAAATCAATTACTGGACTACCTAAAAGCAGTCTCCCTTGTGCAAGAAGGAAAATCCACTTACATTTGCAAAATGATCAAAGAGAGATTGCCGAGTGAAGTGGGAATCCATATTAAAGAGATTGTTACCCATCAGATGTATTTTCTGCAGTCCATATTGTTCCCTAGATTAAACACATTAGACAAAGTGATTGTATATTGTATTAACAGTTGTAAATCTCTGCCACTGGGGGGGGGGGGGACAGAAAAAGAGAAGTAATTAAAGGGAGAATGGGAAAAGGAAAGTGATAGAACAAGTGAAAATAGAGGAAAGTGGAAAGAAAAAAAGCAAAGGTAAATCAAGAGCAGGATAGAGTCCAGGAATAGTAACTCCTCATTCAAGCAGTCATGTCGTACTTGCGAATCTTTCAGACTCTGCCAAAAAGGAGACATGATAAGGAACCTAGCTATTTCCATTCAGGCAACCATGACTGGTGACTTCAACCCAGAGTAGACCCTCATGAATGGTCTCTTGAGGTAGTAGGGCATCTCCAAAATAGACTTCTTTACAACTCAACAACCAGGGGAAAAATTAGAGAAAAAACACAAGAAAGGAACTTAGAAGAGAGAAGAGGTGGTGGTGGTGATAGTGATGATAATGATGATGGAAACAGTGGAGATGTGATAGAGAAAAACAATGAGAATATACAATATGGGTAATTTTATAAAATCATTTTTGCACATATGTGATGATTATGTATTTTGAAATACCACCTTTCTGTGATACAACCAAAACAGTTTACATTTATTACATGGAGGTACATAAGAACCTATGGATAGCCATACTGGGTCAGACCAAGTGTCCATCTAGCCTAGTATCCTGTTTCCAGCAGTGGCCAATCCAGGTGACAAGTACCTGACAGAAACCCAATTAGTAGCTCCATTCCATGCTACCAATTCTGGCTCAAGCAGTGGCTTTCCCATGTCCATCTCAATAATAGGCTATGAGCTTTTCTTCCAGGAACTTGTCCAAACCTTTTTTAAACCCAGATACACTAACTGCCGTTACCACATCCTCAGGCAACAAGTTCCAGAGCTTAACTATTCTTTGAGTGAAAAAATATTTCCTCCTATTTATTTTAAAAGTATTTCCATGCATTTTTATTGAGTGTCCCCTGGTCTTTGTACTTTTTGAATGAGTGAAAAATCGATCCACTTCCATCCACTCCTCACCACTCAGGATTTAGTAGACCTCAATCATATCATGTGCCCCCTCAGCTGTCTCTTTTCCAAGCTGAAAAGCCCTAACCTCTTTAGCCTTTCCTCATATGCGAGTAGTTCCATCCCCTCTATCATTTTGGTTGCTCTTCTTTGAACCTTTTCTAATTCCGCTATGTCTTGTTTGAGATATGGGGGTCCTTTTACTAAGGTGCGCTGAAAAATAGCTTGTGGTAGTGTAGGCACAGGTTTTGGGCGTACACCAATCCTGTTTTCAGCATGCCTATAAAAAAGGCCTTTTTAAAATTTTTGCCAGAAATGGCCATGTGGCAAAATGAAAATTGTCACGCATCCATTTTGGGTCTAAGACCTTACTGCCAGCCATTGACCTAGCGGTAAAGTCTCACGCAGTAACTGGGCGGTAATAACCTACGTCCACCAAATGCCACTTGGCACGCCTGATGCATGCCAGAAAATAAAAAAAAATTTTGGACACGCATAGCAGCTGCACGCCAAAAATGAAATCACCACAAGGGCCACATGGTAGCCATTTTGGCATGCATTGGGTGCACGAAGACGCTTACGCGGCTTAGTAAAGGGCCCCGTGGTGACTAGAACTGAACACAATACTCAAGGTATATGTGACCTGTTATAAAATTTTAATTTGTGTAAATGTACACTCATTGACATGATGGTGCATACTTTGCTGGAAGTCTTGTGCAGGGGAGGAGTTTGGCTGGAGGACAGCAGAGTTTGCAAGTATACCTGTAGATGATAAAATATGCTAATAATCTAGTCACAGGTGTAAATGACCATACCTGCAATGTAGATGTGATATCTGATGTTTATACTAGTATTTTACAAAGACATAAAAGAGCACCAACTTGACCTCTTAATTTAGGTGCCCCCTTAGGAAGTTACCCTCTACATGGTTAGCTTCTAGATTAATCACTCTTTAGATAGCTACCGATATACAGTATGAAGCTTTATTTGAAGTATATAGCTGATATACATGCAGTGTGAAGAACTGCTGTGAATCCTACTTTACATTCACTTGTCACTTGTTATGATCATTGCTTGATTGGCTAATTTCAAGTCCTCCATCTGGACAAAGTACCGTCTGTGAACCACTGTTTATTGCTGGATAGGAAAAGAAGGCAGCAGCCATTCAAACTTCCAAATGGAAAAGATTTATTCGCCCTAATTCTATATATGACACTCAAAATTGTGAGCGCAAATTTGGGCATATACCCAATTTAAATACACAATTTAATTGACAAATGAGCCAATTAGTGATGATAATTTGAGTGTTAATAATTAGCAGTAATTGGCATTAATTTAAACTTACGCATTCATTTCTAGGCGCTGATATCCGTGTATAAATTTTATGTGTGGATCATGAAAGGGGGCACAGTCATGGGAGGGGCATGGGCAGATCATGGGTGCTCCTCGAATTTGCACACAGTATTACAGAATAAGGGAGATCTGCGCCTAATTTAGGCGTAAGAATTTTCAGCAGGTTTCACTTGGTGTAAATCCCTTGTGCCCACAATTGGGCGCAGATTCCAGTGCCAAAAGCTAAATGGTTCCCAAACGTGAGGCTGTCTACAGAATTTTTATTGGCGCCCAAATTTTGTGCCCTTTGTAGAACTGAGTCCATTATGGGGGGGAAGAGGAAATGTATTAACATGGATAGTACAATACAAAAGACACAGTATTTGGTGCCTTTTTTTTCTTCTTTTTGCCCAGCAGTTTCTTCTGGCCCCTTCAAATTTCCAGCTCAATTGGAACTAAGGCTGGATCTGGCCTCGCAAGACTTCATTCTCAACTTCCTGGGGGCATAAGGCTGCCAACTAGATCCATTGAAAAGGAATAACAGCAATGTCCTAAGGAAAAGAAAAATATTAGTACTCCAAATGGAGACAAAAGCTGGTCACTACTGTGACTGGGTTATATGAGTTGGAAGGGAATATCATGTAGGGGGTCTTATACTAAGGCTGCCAATTGGATCCAGATTACAAAAACAGAGATGGTCGAAATGTATACAGAGCAAAGCAATACACAAAAAAAGCACAAAAGGGCCCCAGAACTGGAACAATGATATAATCTTTAATGGACTGGACCCGACACGAGCCGTGTTTCGGCGCCCAACAGCGCCTGCCTCAGGGGTCAATGTCAACCTCCTTAAGGGTTTGGACTACGATTTCAGTGATTGGAAGTAAATGATCTGCTTGATATTTGGCAATTCTTACACTAGGACATTTTGTTTCCTTTCATACCCTTAAGGAGATTGACATTGACCCCCGAGGCAAGCGCTGTTGAGTGCCGAAACATGGCCCGTGTCGGGTTCAGGCCATTAAAGATTATATCATTGGTCCAGTTCTGGGGCCCTTTTGTGCTTTTTTTTTGTGTGAATTGGATCCAGATTCTCAGGACAGGGTTGATCCAGTCCTTGGTTTACCCAGTGTATGCTGGGACTTGTAGTCTTGCTTTTCTTAAGGAATGCAATGGGAAAATCAGAACTACAAGCCCCTGCATGCAATGGGGCAAACTTAGAACTGGCTGAACCCTGTCCTGCGAATCTGGATCCACTTGGCAGCCTTTTGTATAAGACCCCCTACATTATATCCCCTTCCAACTCCTATAACCCAATCACAGCAGTGACTGGTTTTGTCCATGAGCCATGCATCAGGTTTCTTTCAGAACACAATAGTCATGGGCCCTAAATGCTACCATAAAGTGTCACCATTTCAGGGTGACTATGACTCTCTCCCCCCTCCAGGGACAGTGGTCATATCTGGGAATCAAACCCAGACCCTCCCTATTGTAAAGTGCAACACTGACACTGAACCACTAGGCCAGACCCAACCTTGTCTTATTATTTGAACAACAAGCACTGAATAAAACTGGAGACATATGTAGTGAACACATGGATACCAGGATACTGATTTCCACAGCAACAGTAACTATGGGGATGTCTTAGAAGCAGAAGAGCAGTGTTGTGACATTATTAGAATGGCTGGAAATTGGGACTGTTAAAAAGCTGATACAAAAGTAGCTTACCTGCTGCACACGTTAAGGAGTACAGCAAGCCAGCTTGGTCCATGTAGCAAAGCTATTGCTTCCTTGCTTTTTATCCATGGGAAGGGAGGGGCATTTTCAAAACGTTCATTTACCCAAGTAACTAGCCATTGATCCCCATGAACAGCTTTTGGAAATTGCCCTTATTATGTGATCAAACTCGAATGGGGCCCCGGGCATCTGAAAGTTAATTAAGGCGTACCAGGCTGAAGGTTCACCAGGGAGGCCTAGTACTCTTACATTAGCCCTGCATTACTATTTCTATTAAGTACAGTAGAGAGCTTGGAAAGGGAGGCTGCTCAGCGGGAGATCCTGGCTCCTCGTTGGGAATGCAGGAGATGGCCCGCAAAAGCAGGATACTTGGCAGGTCTGGTACTAATGCATATTAACACAAGCATTCTTTTTAATGAAAGCTCCATTAACATCACCAGGCCCTATTTATTAACTAAGCCCATATTTTGCATTAACACACATTAATATATATTAATGCCCTACATTTGTGCTTGGAACATTGGAGATCTAAGCAACTTGCCCAATATCACAAGTGTTACCCTGACAAAAATGACAGAACACTAGTCTTGTGCTCAGGTAAATATTTATTTATTGCAAACTGGTGTCTAGGAGAACAGTCTAAAGTTTTGACTGTGTTCTGAACACTAGAAAATCATACAGGAAATTTAGGATTACAAAATACAGAAGATCAAAAGATACATTAAAAAAAGATTAATTATTACAGCTGCATATCTTAACATATTAATTCATGCATGTGTTTTATATTTTCATTTGCACTATCCTTCACCCCTGACCATCTGGGTCTCAATTATATACATAAGTACATAAGTACATAAGTAGTGCCATACTGGGAAAGACCAAAGGTCCATCTAGCCCAGCATCCTGTCACCGACAGTGGCCAATCCAGGTCAAGGGCACCTGGCATGCTCCCCAAACGTAAAAACATTCCAGACAAGTTATACCTAAAAATGCGGAATTTTTCCAAGTCCATTTAATAGCGGTCTATGGACTTGTCCTTTAGGAATCTATCTAACCCGTTATTAAACTCCGTCAAGCTAACCGCCCGTACCACGTTCTCCGGCAACGAATTCCAGAGTCTAATTACACGTTGGGTGAAGAAAAATTTTCTCCGATTCGTTTTAAATTTACCACACTGTAGCTTCAACTCATGCCCTCTAGTCCTAGTATTTTTGGATAGCGTGAACAGTCGCTTCACATCCACCCGATCCATTCCACTCATTATTTTATACACTTCTATCATATCTCCCCTCAGCCGTCTCTTCTCCAAGCTGAAAAGCCCTAGCCTTCTCAGCCTCTCTTCATAGGAAAGTCGTCCCATCCCCACTATCATTTTCGTCGCCCTTCGCTGTACCTTTTCCAATTCTACTATATCTTTTTTGAGATACGGAGACCAGTACTGAACACAATACTCCAGGTGCGGTCGCACCATGGAGCGATACAACGGCATTATAACATCCGCACACCTGGACTCCATACCCTTCCTAATAACACCCAACATTCTATTCGCTTTCCTAGCCGCAGCAGCACACTGAGCAGAAGGTTTCAGCGTATCATCGACGACGACACCCAGATCCCTTTCTTGATCCGTAACTCCTAACGCGGAACCTTGCAAGACGTAGCTATAATTCGGGTTCCTCTTACCCACATGCATCACTTTGCACTTGTCAACATTGAACTTCATCTGCCACTTGCACGCCCATTCTCCCAGTCTCGCAAGGTCCTCCTGTAATCGTTCACATTCCTCCTGCGACTTGACGACCCTGAATAATTTTGTGTCATCGGCGAATTTAATTACCTCACTAGTTATTCCCATCTCTAGGTCATTTATAAATACATTAAAAAGCAACGGACCCAGCACAGACCCCTGCGGGACCCCACTAACTACCCTCCTCCACTGAGAATACTGGCCACGCAATCCTACTCTCTGCTTCCTATCTTTCAACCAGTTCTTAATCCATAATAATACCCTACCTCCGATTCCATGACTCTGCAATTTCTTCAGGAGTCTTTCGTGCGGCACTTTGTCAAACGCCTTCTGAAAATCCAGATATACAATATCAACCGGCTCCCCATTGTCCACATGTTTGCTTACCCCCTCAAAAAAATGCATTAGATTGGTGAGGCAAGACTTCCCTTCACTATATCCGTGCTGACTTTGTCTCATCAGTCCATGTTTTTGTATATGCTCTGCAATTTTATTCTTAATAATAGCCTCCACCATCTTGCCCGGCACCGACGTCAGACTCACCGGTCTATAATTTCCCGGATCTCCTCTGGAACCCTTCTTAAAAATCGGAGTAACATTGGCTACCCTCCAGTCTTCCGGTACTACACTCGATTTTAGGGACAGATTGCATATTTCTAACAGTAGCTCCGCAAGTTCATTTTTTAGTTCTATTAATACTCTGGGATGAATACCATCAGGTCCCGGTGATTTACTACTCTTCAGCTTGCTGAACTGACCCATTACATCCTCCAAGGTTACAGAGAATTTGTTTAGTTTCTCTGACTCCCCCGCTTCAAATATTCTTTCCGGCACCGGTGTCCCCCCCAAATCCTCCTCGGTGAAGACCGAAGCAAAGAATTCATTTAATTTCTCCGCTACGGCTTTGTCCTCCTTGATCGCCCCTTTAACACCATTTTCGTCCAGCGGCCCAACCAACTCTTTGGCCGGTTTCCTGCTTTTAATGTATCTAAAAAAATTTTTACTATGTATTTTTGCTTCCAACGCTAATTTCTTCTCAAAGTCCTTTTTTGCCCTCCTTATCTCCGCTTTGCATTTGGCTTGGCATTCCTTATGATCTATCCTGTTACTTTCAGTTGGTTCTCTTCTCCACTTTCTGAAGGATTGTTTTTTGGCTCTAATGATTTCCTTTATCTTACTGTTTAGCCACGCCGGCTGACGTTTAGTCTTTTTTCCCTTTTTTCTAATACGTGGAATATATTTGTCCTGAACCTCCAGGATGGTGTTTTTAAACAGCATCCATGCCTGATGCAAGTTTTTTACTCTGCGAGCTGCTCCTTTCAGTCTTTTTTTCACCATTTTTCTCATTTTGTCGTAATCACCTTTTCTATAGTTAAACGCTAGCGTACTTGATTTCCTAGTTTCACTTCCTTCAATGCCAATATCAACACCGATCATATTATGATCACTGTTATCAAGCGGCCCTCGTATCGTTACCCCCTGCACTAGATCATGAGCACCACTAAGGACTAAGTCTAGTATTTTTCCTTCTCTTGTCGGCTCCTGAACTAGCTGTTCCATGAAGCTGTCCTTGATTTCATCAAGAAATCCTATGTCCCTTGCGTGTACAGATGTTACATTAACCCAGTCTATATGCGGGTAATTGAAATCCCCCATTATTATTGTGTTGCCCAGTTTGTTTGCGTCCCTGATTTCCTTTAACATTTCCGCATCCGTCTGTTCGTCCTGGCCAGGCGGACGGTAGTACACTCCTATCACTATCCTTTTCCCCTTTGCACATGGAATTTCAATCCACAGTGATTCCAAGGAGTGTTTTGTTTCCTGCAGAATTTTCAATCTATTTGATTCAAGGCTCTCGTTAATATACAATGCTACCCCTCCACCAATCCGATTCACCCTATCACTACGATATAATTTGTACCCCGGTATGACAGTGTCCCACTGGTTATCCTCCTTCCACCAGGTCTCAGAGATGCCTATTATATCTAATTTTTCATTTAGTGCAATATATTCCAACTCCCCCATCTTATTTCTTAGGCTCCTGGCATTCGCATATAGACATTTCAAACTATGTTTGTTGTTCCTAAGTACATCATGCTTAGTACTTGACAGTATTAATTGGCAATCTTTTGTCTGATTTTTATTGTTATTTAAAGATACCCGATCTACTACAATCTCTTTTGCAACCTCACTATCAGGATACTCTATCTTCCCTGTTATGGTGATATATTTGAAAGATACCTTATCCCGAACCATGCTCTTTTGAGCGACTGTCGGCCTTCCCCCCATTTCTAGTTTATATATATATATTTTAATTGCATTTATAAAATACATCAAAGATAATTTTTGAAAAGGAATACAGCAATGTCCTAAGGAAAAGAAAAATATTAGTACTCTAAATGGAGACATATAAATTATACTAAATACAGTCCACATGAGGGAGAAAAAGTAATTCAGAAAGATGGTAGTAAGAAAAAGAAAATAAATAAAAAGGATCAATATTCTTCTCATTATACAAATTCCCAAAATAACCGAGCACTGACATTATTAGCCAAATTGAGCACCATTGCCTTCCAAGAAAAATCTCAGTTGAGATCGATCATAAAAAATATATTTATGTATTTATTTTTGACATTTATACCCCACATTATCCCACACATACTTGAGTTCAATTTACAGGGAAAACTCAATTGATAAGCTGCACTTATACAAATTGCAGCTTGTTTCATTTCAAGAAATTGTTTCCTTTTAAGTTGACTTGACTTCGAAACATCTGGAAAGACTTGAATTTCTTCCCCTGGAAAACTGGTATCTCTAGCAGTATTTTAAAAAGTCTCAAAATGGCCTCTTTTTCTTAAAGAAAAACAAAGGATACCAGCAAAGTAGATCTAGGATTTAACTTCTTCTTGTGAAGATTCCAAAATAGCAGAAATATCTAATGGCAGAGAATTCTCCTCCAATCCAGCCATTTGTGTAAGATTACAAGGGGCTCATTTTCAAAACAGAAAAATGTCCAAAAAATGGCACATGGATGTTTTTCTTGCAAAAACATCCAAATCGCTATTTTCGAAACACATTTTTAAGACTTTTTTCTATGCAGTTTGTCTGCAGTGCGTCCATGTCACAAGGGGTCATGGGGGGTGAGATTTGGGCATTCCCACCAGGGCCGTGCCTAGGGTCTCCGGCGCCCCCATGCAGTTGGCCCCGCTGGCGCGCCCCCCAAAAAATGATCGCTACACTACCCGCCCTCTTCTCCCCAGATCCTTTTCCTTTTTGTTTAAATTGACCTCTCCGGCGCGCGGCAGCGTAGCGTTAGTGAGGAGGCGGCGCTCCCCCGCCCCGATGTGTCTTCTTCCCTTCGCTCAGTGTCCCGCCTTCTTCTGACGTCATTTCTGACATCAGAAGAAGGCGGAACCGAGCGAAGGGAAGAGACTGACACGTCGGGGCGGGGGAGCGCCGCCTCCTCACTAATGCTACGCTGCCACGCGCCGGAGAGGTAAATTTAAACAAAAAAAAAAAGGACAAGGATCTGGGGAGAAGTGGGCGAGGTAAGCATGGTGCGGCGGGGTGCCCCCCCCAGAGGATGGCGCCCTCCTGCCATGCTTACCTCGCTTACCGTGTCGGCACGGCCCTGATTCCCACAACTTAGACGGTTTTCTGCCATAATGTAACAAAGCAAAAACGTCTAGGGCTAAAAGTTGGATGTTTTAGTCTGGAACTGTTTCAATCATGACTAAGTTACAAAAAGGTACCATAAATGACCAGATGACCACTGGAGGGATTAAGGCATGACCCCTTTTACTCCCCCAGTGGTCACTGACCCCCTTCCACCCCTCACCCCCAAATATGAAAGAAACAGTTCATACCAGCCTCTATGACAATGTCAGATGTTATGGCCAGTCCTATTACAGCAGGAGTAGCCTAGTGGTCAGTGCAGTGCATTGTAAAGAAGGGGCCCAGGCCCATATAGGGTTGCCAACTGGCCAGTTTTCAACCGGCTTGGCTGGTATTGCCAGCAGACCCTCAAAACTGGCAATAGAAAAGCCGGGTTTTTGTCCATGGACCAGAACTGTCAGCATCTCTCCCTCCATTCTCCATGTCCATTCGGTGTCTCACCCGCTGCTTCCCCCTCACTTCCCCAGGTCCATCCAGCATCTCTGCCTCTTTCCCCTCCCCACCCCCATGTCAAAACAATGTCTTACATTCAGTAACTGCAACGATTCAAGCAGGCAGTGTCTGACCAGCTACAAGACTTTCCTTTCCCTCAGCTGCATCCCACCTCTTATGATGCAACTTCCTGTTGCTGCACAGGAGAGACACAATCAAGGGAAGGGAAGGCTCCAAATTCGTCAGATGCCGCCTACTTGAATCGTTGCAGCTGCTAAATGTAAGGCTTTGTTTCAGGGTAAGGGGGAGGGAAGAAGCAGAGATGCTGGATGAACCTGGGAGAGGGGGAGAGGGAGAGGGAGAGGGAGAGAGAGAGAAGGGTGAAACAGTAGGTGTAGCAAAGGACAAGGTAGGGCAAGGGGAGGGGCATGAGGCGGCCGAGCAGGTGACGGATGTTTCACTGTTAAAAGGTACACTTTTGGTGGAGGAAAGTGTCAGCCCTCCAAAACCCACCAAAAACCTACCTACAGCCATAAGGGCTGTAGGTGACACCTACAGCCATAAGGGCCAGGGGCATAGCTACGTGGGGCCACGGGGGCATGGGCCCCCATAGATTTGGCCCTGCCCCCCCCCCCCCGCTGCAAACCCTCTCGACCACCCTCCCGCCGCCGCCGTGTACCTTTGCTGGCGAGGGTCCCCAGCCCCCACCAGCCGAAGTCCTCTTCTCCAGCGCAGCCGCGTTGCTGACCTGCAAGCAAGGCTTCCGTTTCTGTGAGTCTAACGTCCTGCACGTACAACGTACAACATGCAGGACATCAGACTCACAGAAACGGAAGCCTTGCTTGCAGATCAGCAAAGCGGCCGCGCCGGAGAAGAGGACTTCGGATGGCGGGGGTTGGGGTCCCTCACAGCAAGATACGCGATGGCGGGAAAGGGGGTCGAAAGGGTTGACACCGGGGGAGGGGGTTAAAGGTGGCGGTGGCAGGAGGGTCAAAAATGGCAGGGGGGGTCGGCGGTGCCCCCTGACCTCGGGCTCTGGACCCCCTTCCTGCCGAAGTCTGGATAATTATAGTGGTGTACAGTAGGTTTTGGAGGGCTCACCATAAAATATAAGGGGGTAACGGTGAGATGTGTACCTGGGACCTTTTATGTGATGTCCACTGCAACGCCCCTTAGGGAGCCCCACTACTCTACTGGGATATCTGTGTGGCCAGTCTGCTAAGAATGCTGGTCCCCCCCCCCCCCCCCCATATGTCCCAATGGCTTATTTTTGTGCGTTTTTCCCTTGGATTTTTTTTTTTTTCAAAAATAGTCAGAAAAGAAAAACATACGGAACAAAAAACATCTAAGAAATGGCCATGTTTGAAACAAAAACATGTTTTTCAGGTTCAAAAATGGTACTGTTCGCCACTTCATTTTTGTACATTTTCAGCAACACGTCCAAAGTTGGAATGAGACACCATATCAAAAATGCTCTACCACATCTTCTGCAAAGATTGAGAAGTACACCCTGGATAACCTATTTCTGCAATCATAAATGTCACAAAAAGATCTTTTGCTGAGTTAAAACTTGACTGAGGAAAGTTCAGAAACCTCAAATTAAGGCTCTTGTTACAATTTTCCAACTTCTCAGTTTTCCTCGGTATCATAGTATTATTCTTAGCCATATTAACTTGTAAGGATTTTACTTCAGTCACCAAAGTGCCCAAGTTATCCTTCCTAGAGGCTTGTTGAATAATTTTAGCTTCAGTTTCTAGGAGCTTAGTTGCAGAGGAAATAGAAATTGTCACAAAGGTAGCACAAACTTTATAGAGCTTCTCCATTACTGTCCAGAGTGCCTCCAATGTTACAACTTCAGGTTTGACCAATTCTTCAAGAGGTGTTGCCAGAATAGCAGGAAAAGTCAAAGATGGAAAAAGGTTTCCTACACTCTGATCCTCTTGGCTAGAGTCTTCCAAGTTCTGGATACCCTCAGCAGCTCCTGCCAATGACGGCATCTCTGATGCTCCTGATATCAACACTCGATCGATTCTCTCCGGAGTCCTGTTTTCCTTCAAAGACCATGATGCATAGTGCAGATTATAGATTAGGCATGCATCCATTTCAGGTGCATTGTAGTGTAATTACTAATCTTATATAATAAAACTCACCCTCAATGTTCTGAAGACACTGACGTCACTTCCATCACTTCCTTCAAAACGGGTTCGAAGGGTTCGTGGTGGTGAAGCCACCGAAATCGCCAAGTCTCAGGGCCCCGCCCTCGCGTCAAACGTGATGACGTCAAGGGTGGAGCAATGGCGTCACACACCGAGGGCGGAGCAATGGTGTACGGTGCGTTCAGGAGGTGCGGAGCAATGGCGTCATAACGACGAAGGGGTCGGTAGGGAGGGAGGGAGAAGGGAGGGGTGTTGGGGAGGAAAACCTTGCTAGCACCCATTTCATTTGCTCCAGAAACGGGCCTCTTTTACTAGTAGATATATATTTCTGGGATAAAAAATGATTCACTTTTCACACATGGAGAATCCCTGAGGAAGCTGGGTTTGAACCATGGCTTCCCTCATTTTTAGCCCACTACTCTAACCACTTTTCCACCTTTATTGTAATCCCACTCCTTGCTGAAGGCAACACTTTTCCTCAATCAGCTGTTCCTGCTGTATTTATACTCGCACGACACCTGCTTGAGTTCCTGCTGAGAATCAGTGTATCTATGTCCTGATTCACACTGAGTAATAGCTGAGAGATGACTCAGGATGAAGCGCTTACAAAGACTTTGTTATTTTTCTATCAGCTGTTAAGAAGAAATCAGACCTGAAGAGGAGAATTTCAGCAATTTTTGTTGCAAATGTAACCCATTTCTGCCCTCAGTCTTAAGTGGGGTATGTAAAATATATTTTGGGGCCCTTTTACAAAGGTGCATAAGCGCGCATCAAATTGGCATTACCACCCGGCTAGCATGAGTTTGGTGCACGCTGAAAACCCGCAGTAGAAAATAATTTTCTACCGCAGGAGCGTTCCGAGCTGTAATCATCATTTAGCGTGCACTGGACAGTTACCACGCGGGTAACATGTAAGCCCTTACCACTAAGTCAATGGACTCAGGCCGTAAATAGACGCACACTGATTTTAATTTTGCCGTACGCCCATTTCCTGCCCCCCCCCCCAAAAAAAACCTTTTCCCAGACGCGGTGGAGAAATGGTCCAGCACACGTCCAATATGCACATCCACACTACCGCAGGCCACTTTTTGGCACGCCTTTGTAAAAGGGCCCCCTAGTTTGTTGGTGGCTCTAGGCTGGGACCAGTAATCATTGGGAAGTGGAGGGAAGGCCTGTTGCTATAACGATCCATACTCTCTGGCCTTTAACCCATTAGTGCCCACTGTTCCCATAATAAGCCATATGAGAACCAATTGATTTGTTCCCATATGGGAACAGTGGGCACTAATGGGTTTTTAAGCAAAAGGAGCCAGAATCACAACAGTAGCAAAACTACAGGCCGAGAGCAAAAATAACAGCAAACACAGTCACTTATTTGTTCCATCATGAGTCTTGACTCTCCACTCCTGTGAGACTCATTTTTATCTCTTTTACTCCTATACACTTTCAGAGTAGGTTTACATCCCTGTCAGTCTCTTCACTCTGTAGATCCTAGGGGACTCCTCTGTGTCCCCTCCTGACCCTCAGGACCAGTATCGCCTGTTGTTTCTCCAATTGCTTCACTTCTTTCTCCTCTTTAGAAGTAGCAGTGGGCTGGGTTCCCTGTACTAGGTTACACCTCCAAGCAAATGCAGAAGCCTGAGCAACCCTGTCACTGCTCACCACTTATTTACTCCTCTTGGTACTACAGCTGAGCTAGCCAAAGTCCTTGATCCCTTCCAGAACTTAGTACAATATCTATACAATATAGAAGAGTGGTTGATTACTTGGCAGTTGTGCCTTAATATGAAGAAACTCAGAGGGGTCCTTTTGCTAAGGTGTGCTGCAAAATGGGCTGTGCTAGTGTAGGTGCATGTTTTGGATGCGCGCAGATCCATTTTTCAGCATGCCTGTAAAAAAAAAAAAAAGGCCTTTTTTTTGCCGAAAATGGATGTGCAGCAAATTTTAAATTGGCATACGTCTATTTTGGGTCTCAGACCTTACCGCCACCCACTTAGTGGTAAGCTCTCACACGTTAACTGGGCAGTAATCATCAGCGTGCATACAATGCCGATTACTGTCCAGTTAGCGCCATGTGCCGGAAAATAAAATGTATTTTTCGGTACGCGTAAAAAATTATATTACCGCTCGGGCCACGCGGTAGCCAGGTGGTAGTTCCAAATTGGCGTGCATTGGGCGCACGTAGGCACCTATGCAGCTTTCTAAAAGGGCCCAGAATGATGCATTTTGGGATACAGAAATCCAAAGGAGCTGTGTGTGATTGGGAGAGATGGAGAGGCTGATGTGCACAGGTCAGGAAAGAGAGCATGTCTGATGATCTCAAGGTAGCAAAACAAAATAAGATGGTGGCCAAAGCCAGAGGGATGCTTGGCTGCATAGAAAGGCATAAAAAGAAGAAAAAGTTGTTGATAATACCCCTGCACAGGTCACTGATGAGCCGTCAGTTGGAATGGTGTGTTCAGATCTATAGGCCATCTCTCATTAAGGATACAAAGAAGCTAGAGGCAGTCCAGAGGAAACTGACCAAAATAGTGTGGAGTCTATGACAGAAGAAGAATGAGAAGAGACTTGAGGATCTTTCCAAAATTGCTAGGACTAGGAGGCGTGCAATGAAGCTACTAAGTAGTACATTTAAAACAAACCAGAAAAAATATTTCTTCACTCAACGTGTAATTAAACTCTGGAATTTGTTGCCAGTGAATGTGGTAAAAGCAGTTAGCTTAGCAGGATTTAAAAATGGTTTGGATAATTTCCTAAAAGAAAAGTCCATAAGCCATTGTTAACATGGGCTTATTACTACTACTAATCATTTCTATAGCACTACTAGACATAGGCAGTGCTGTACACATTATATGCAGGTACTTCCTCTGTCCCTAGAGGGCTCACAATATAAAGTTTTTGGTACCTGGGGCAATGGAGGGTTTAGGTGACTTACCCAAGGTCACAAGGAGCTGCAAGGCGAATTAAACTCAGTTCCCCAGGATCAAGGTCTGCTGCACTAACCACTAGGCTACACCTCCACTGCTTATTTCTAGGATATGCAGCATAAAATCTGTTTTAATATTCTGGGATTTTGCCACGTACTTGTGACCTGGATTAGCAGCTGTTAGAAACAGAATACTGGGCTTGATGGACTTTCAGTCTGTCCCAGTATAGCAATACTTATGTTCTTAAGGTTTTATCACTTTTCTATTACTGCATATAATAGATGGATTGCTTGGCATAAATTTTTTTTTTTTGCCAGGTGAGAAGGAAAATATAGGTGTCAAAATTTGTTTCCCTAGTAAGCTGCATAGCAGGGAAAGAGGCCTTATACAGATATTCCAGCATTACCCAGTGTGGGTCTGAGAAAATCAGGAGGCAAATAAATTGTGGATGAATAACATTTTGTGGACCAATTTAGTTCTATAGCTGACCCTAATGGACGTTTTTGCTAGTGATGTTCAGGACCAGTTCTATTAGATGAACTAGGCAACCACCTGGAGTTCCACAATTTTAAGAGCAGCTACAGCACTGCAGAAGGACCTCAATGGCACTTGTTACTGTCAGGAAGGTAGGCCAGAGCAGGCCAAGGCCTGGACAGACAGTTAAGAAGAACGGAACAGGGGGATTGTGCAGACCTGTCACATAGCTTAAGTATTAAAGACATGATTCAGGACAAGGATCTTGGATAAGAGTGTGCAAACTGTGTGGCAGTGCTGATGACAATGTATGGGAGTTCAGTGCACTTTCATCATGGCAAAAATGGTGACATTATAAGCTGTTCAGGCAAGGGCTTACACATATGAATTGCCTTTGAAGAAGCCTGCATGGAGATATGTGTTCTAACATCAGCTCCATATTGCTACAGCATCCTCAGTTTGTATTTTAAGGAGGTAAGGGAAGGTACCAAGAGCTAACTGACTCTGGAATGTTAGGAATTTAGAGGAAAAAAATGGTAGCTGGACAGGACAAAGAACCAGGATAAAAAATGGGAAAGATTATTCTGGAACATGAGAGGGATGAAAACTGGTTGGAGATGATAGGTGAAAAGGAATAGACAGGCAGAAGAGAAAAGAAGAGAAGGAGGGGATAGACAGCTGGGTTAAAACAAAACAAAACAAAAAAAAAACTATAAATGAGAGAATACCTTAGCTCCTGTGGGAGGATCTGCTGGACCTCTGGGAGTCAGGTTTCATCTAGCTGTTCTGAATTCTAATCTTTTTTTCTCTTTTCTATGTTTTAGTAGCTGCTTGTACTCTGCTTTCGCTTATGCTTGTTGACTGCTGTTTGGAGTGAATAAAAATAAAGAGAAGTTGCTGAACTGACAACCGTTTGTGTGAAAATCATTTGGGCACGCTTTACCCATGGCAGAGGTGGTGTGAAGAAGATAAACCTCACAAGTGAGTGTACACTCAAGCTGTGCTCTGGCGGTACGCACTGGTTGGCCCATCTCCTAGTGCAAAGTTGTGCCATTTTCACCCTGTAATTCTAGATGAAAAAGGTGGTGATGTTAATGTATTGGTGAACCGACATTGTATTCCTATTTCCTGTACTGCTGCCATCCCCCCCTGTTGATAACAAAACATGGACGATGTCATCCTAATCTGGAATGGTTCTCAAAAGCAATGTTTTTTGATTATATAAATCGGGTAAACCCACACATCACATTTTCAGTTTCTTCTAATGCTTCACAGGTGACATTTTTGGACATTGCAGTCTCAATGGAAAAAAGTGGTTCTTTTTCTACAACATTATTTTGAAAAGAAACAGACAGAAATACTCTGTTGCATTACTCCAGTTTTCACCCAAGAGGATTGCACAACAACATACCGGTGGGACAATTTCTCAGGTTGAGGCGGTTATGTATAACAACAACCCAATATAAAATGCATGAACAGGACATGTACCAGAGATTTTTAGATTGAGGATATCCATCTTCTGTAGTAAAACAGACACAGAAAAGAGCATTACATACTAATTGGGAGTGGCTATTTTTGGATCAAAGAAAATGCAATCATATTCCCCTGGCATATGTTCTTCCCAGTAGCGTAGCTAGGTGGGGCCATGGGGGCTTGGGGCCCCCACAAATTTGCTCTGGGCCCCTGGTTGGCTGGTGGGGGTCCCCAACCCCCGCCAGCTGAAGAATTTGTCCAGTGCTGGTCTGTGGCGGTGCTGCCGCATTGCTTGCCCTGCTCTCTTTTCCCCTCATGTAATGCACACTCCTTTAAGTGAAACTCAGCATGCTCAGATTCACTAAAAGGAGTGTGTCAGACGTGAGGGGAAGAGAGAGCAGGGCAGGTAATGTGGCAGTGCCAGAGACCAGTGCTGGACGAAGTCTTCAGCTGGCGGGGGTTAGGGACTCGCGCCAGCCAAAGTATTTGCGGTGGTGGTGCTTCAGCTGGCAGGGGTTGAGGACACCCGCCAGCCAAGATATACAGTGGTGGCAGTGGGTGGCAGAGGTGGGCGGTGGCAGAGGTGGGCAGCGGCGGGGCAGCAACCAAAATGTGCCCCCCCCCCACCTTGGCCCCTCCCACTTTGAGGTCTGGCTATGCCCCTGGTTCTTCCTTGCTCGTCTGAAGCTCATCAGGTTCGATTGATTGTACAGAAATATTGCAAATTCATCTACAGTTACAAGACCTGCCCAAGTTTGCTTACACATGTAGCTGCAACGTGTTTATCTGGATTCACACAGCGGAGCCATAAGGCCATTTTAAATGTGGCCACTGCAAGTATTGTTCTTATGTCTTGGAAACGGATCGTATTAGAATACCTGGGTCTAATCAAATATTCTATCTGAAACAACATACTGATTGCTCCAGTGACAATATTGTATAATTTGCCCATGTGGTTTATATTATAATCGCCAGACTAGGCGCAGTATTAAACTACGTGTGGGTGAGCATTTGAGATGTAGGAGAGAAAAAGCCCCGCAGGTGTCCCATTGGGAGCAACAAGGACATACTTTGCAGGATTTGCGATTTGTTACAAATATATGCTATGTATGGAGGAAATGTATCAGAGTTACTTGTTGGGAAAGAACAGCAGTTGATTTTCAAATGGAATACTGTCAGCCCTAAGGTTTTAAATAAAGTAGTAGAGTGGCTTTAACTTTAAGTTATTTGGAGTCATCATTATGCCAATGGGAGATGACACTGTTCTGTGACATCTTCAAACAGTGCAATCAGATTATTTAAATCTCAGCGTTTTCCAGCTGTTAAGATTTGACTATGTGATAGTGTGGGAGTTCCCCTTTGGTAAGTAGCCTTTATACATTTCATTGACATTGTTCATTGATATTATTAAGAGTT
This sequence comes from Microcaecilia unicolor, assembly GCF_901765095.1. Classification (NCBI taxonomy): domain Eukaryota; kingdom Metazoa; phylum Chordata; class Amphibia; order Gymnophiona; family Siphonopidae; genus Microcaecilia; species Microcaecilia unicolor. Next base: position 53,147,401 of record NC_044040.1, read on the forward strand.
TTACAAAAAAAAATTCTTTGTAGTATTATAGGGAACATTAACTGGGAGTGTTTGCTTTTCATTTTTTCTTGACTGTTATTTTTTTCTTAGTTGTTTCCTCCTGAAAAAGGCATTTGAAACACAGCTTGGGTTGAGGAAATATTTTGCGGTTATTGAAATCTTGCTTTATTGAAGAAATTGTCCACTTTGGGTGGAGGTTCTGGACTGAGTATTGACTTGCTCCACTTATTACAACTGGTGATAATACATCTCTTTTGCATCCTTTTTTTTTTTTGTTACATTTGTACCCCGCGCTTTCCCACTCATGGCAGGCTCAATGCAGCTTACATGGCGCAATGGAGGATTAAGTGACTTGCCCAGAGTCACAAGGAGCTGCCTGTGCCTGAAGTGGGAATCAAACTCAGTTCCTCAGGACCAAAGTCCACCACCCTAACCACTAGGCCACTCCTCCACTTCATAAGAGACTCAAATATTTTTCAGATAAGTGCAACACAGGCTGCTGTGTAGTTCTTATTGTGTTAGGGAGCCGAATGAGCCTATTTTGCTATTTCTGTTAGATGATTGGGCTTCTTTTCGAAAGAGAAGGATGCCCATCTTTCGACACAAATCAGAAGATGGACGTCCTTCTCACAGAAATGTCCAAATCGGTATAATCGAAACCGATTTTGGACGTCCCCAACTGCACTCCATCGCAGGGATGGCCAAAGTTCAAGGGGGCGTATCGGAGGCATAGAGAAAGCGGGACTTGGGTGTGCCTAACACTTGGACGTCCTTGACCCATAATCGAAAAAAAGAAGGATGTCCCTGACGAGCACTTGGACGTTTTCACCTGGACCTGTTTTTCTTACGACTAAGGCACAAACAGGTGCCCGAAATGACCAGATGACCACCGGAGAGAATTGGGGATGACCTCCCATTACTCCCCCAGTGGTCACTAACCCCCTCCCACCCTCAAAATACATCTTTCAAAATATTTTGTGCCAGCCTCTATGCCAGCCTCAGATGTCATACTCATGTCCGTGACAGCAGTATGCAGGTCCCTGGAGCAGTTTTAGTGGGTGCAGTGCACTTCAGACAGGCGGACCCAGCCCCACCCCCCACCTGTTACGTTTGTGAAGGAAACAGCGAGCTCTCCAAAACCCACCAGAAACCCACTGTACCCACATCTTGGTGCCCCCTTCACCCGTATGGGCTACGGTAGTGGTGTACAGTTGGGGGTAGGGGGTTTTGGGTGGCTCAGCACACAAGGTAAGGGAGCTATGTTCCTGGGAGCAATTTATGAAGTCCACTGCAGTGCCCCCTAGGGTGCCCGGTTGGTGTCCTGGCATGTCAGGGGGACCAGTGCACTACAAATGCTGGCTTCTTCCATGACCAAATGGCTTGCATTTGGTTGTTTCTGAGATGGACGTCCTTGGATTCGAAAATCGCCAAAAATCAGAAACATCCATGTCTAGAGACGACCAAATTTAAGGATTTGGACGTCTCTGACAGTATTTTCGAAACGAAAGGTGGACGTCCATCTTGTTTCAAAAATACGGGTTTCCCCGCCCCTGGATCAGGACGTTTTGCAAGGATGTCCAAATCAAAACTTGGATGTCCCTTTCAAAAATGCCCCTCCACATCAGTTACCTTATTTGTGCTTACATTATATTACATTACAGTTGCGTTATCTGTGTTCATATTAACATTAACATTCATTGAGTTTTTCTATGTTAATTGATAAGATGGCTGCTTTAGTTGCAGGTATAGTGGTTGCCACTGGTACAGTGCAGAGAACTTTACTAGATCTGCACTTATGAGAACATAAGTGGTGGAATGATGGTTCTCTATTCAGCCAGTCACTATTTATATGACTGATGTGTGAAACAAGCACTTCTTAAAACATGTTCACAATGAATATGCATGAGATTAATTTGCATGCACTGCCTCCATTGTATATTCATTGTGAGTAACCTGAAAAACTGATTGGCTGGGTGTGCCCTGAGGACTGGGTTGAGAACCCCTGATCTACAGGATAATTTCTTTGAGAACTTCAGCTCACATCTAGCCTTTACTCCCCAGGGTCATACATTTGATCATCAATGAGTTTCATACTAACCAAGCAACAGTAAGTGCTCTTTTCCTGGTCTTATCTACTAATGGGTGTCTGAAAATGAATGCAAATCCATAGCCTGGATTACTTTTCCCAGTTTCTTACCACCAAGGTAAAAATTACTGACCTGTTGTTTCCCACATCTTTGCTATCACTTTTGTAGAGCAGGAATGTCTATTTGGCCTCTCATGTCTTCTTAGTTATGTCAAAGGAATTTATTTAGATTTTGCTCACACCTTTTCCAGTAGTAGCTCAAGGTGAGTTACACTGGCTATTTCTCTAGCCCAGGAGGGCTCACAATCTAAGTTTGTACCTGAGGCAATGGAGGGTTAAGTGACTTGCGCAAGATCAGAAGGAACAGCAGTGGGATTTGAACCGGCCACCTCAGGATTGCAAGAGCGGTGCTCTAACCACTAGACCACTCCTCCACCGTGATTTGGTCATTTGCAAGTATTTACGGGTTAGCTGTTATGAAGCTCATCTGCTTTTTATTTGTTTTTGGTTTTATTTATTTATTTTGGGGGAGGGAAGATTAATTGATGTATGTAATTGGCATCCTCCCATGTGCTGACACTTTGATAGATAGTGCAGTACTGCCTAGTATTAATTTTGTGTATTAATGAGGGGTTATGTAGCGTGTAATTAAGATGCCATTATGCTATATGAATTGGTGTTTCAAGACATGCTTGGAATTTGTAAATTATGAAGGAGTATACAATTTTAAGAAAATGATACTTCAAGGCCCTGCGTGGAACATATCAAGAGTTACGGGGCTCATTTTCAAAGCACTTAGACTTACAAAGTTCCATAGTAATCTGAGGAAATTTGTAAGACTAAGGGGTACGTTTACTAAGGTGCGTTAACGTATCTAACACATCCTTAAATTTAAGCCGAGTTAAACGCTAACACGCCTATACATTTCTATGGGTGCATTAGCATTTAACATGCGTAAACCATTTACACACATTAAAAACGCTAACATGCCCATAGCACACCCTAGTAAACATAGGCATAAGTGCTTTGAAAATACACCTCCATGTGGCTCTGATTTAAAGGGGGTGGCAGGCAGGGCATGGATGTTATTTTTTCTAATCTTCCCATTATGAATAAAAGACAAGGCAGAGAAATAAATGCAGCATTTTGATTTCCTGTACTATGGAATGACACTACCAAAGGACTGTTGAGCAGGGATTGGGATCCGCTTTTGAAGAAAGAAGAGGAGTGGAGGAATAGCCTAATGGTTAGTGCAGCGAGTTGAGAACCTGGAGGACTTGTTTAATTCTCACAACAGCTCCTTGTGACCCTGGGCAAGTTACTTAATCCTTCATTGCCCCCAGGTACAAGTCCTGGGGCCCTGTTTACAAAGGTGCTCTATCATATCTTCTCTCAGCTGCCTTTTCTCCAAGCTGAAGAGCCCTAGCCGCTTTAGCCTTTCCTCATAGGGAAGTCGTCCCATCCCCTTTATCATTTTTGTCGCCCTTCTCTACACCTTTTCTAATTCCACTATATCTTATTTGAGATGCGGTGACCAGAACTGAACACAATATTCGAGGTGCGGTCGCACCATGGAATGATACAAAGGCATTATAACGTCCTCATTTTTGTTTTCCATTCCTTTCCAAATAGAATGTTAGGTATTATTAGGAAATTCTGGAAGGAAAAGTCTATAGACCATTATTAAATTGGACTTGGGGAAAATCCACTATTTCTGGGATAAGCAGTATAAAATGTTTTATACTTTTTTGGGGATCTTGCCAGGTATTTGTGACCTGGATTGGCCACTGTTGGAAACAGGATGCTGGGCTTGATGGACCTTTGGTCTGTCCCAGTATGGCAATACTTATGTACTTATGTAACATTTTTAGCAGGTGCTAACCGTGTACATGCCCATAGCGTGTGCTAAAAACACTAGTGCACCTTTGTAAACAGGGTCATTAGATTATGAGCCCACTAGGGACAGAGAAAAGTACCTGCATATAATATATGTAAATTGCTTTGGTTATACCCATAGAAAGGCAGTATATAAAACAAAATAAATGAGGGGGGGGGGGGTGAAATATCTTCCAGAAGAGACTGTTACGAAAAAGTAAACATATACTTTTAAATAGGAAAGGCTGTTTTATCCCACAACCTACACTTTGCAATGAGAGTCCTCTTCTAAAACACTGTCCCTGAGCTATAGAATTTCAGCTGCAGTAGACAAATAAATCAATAACCATATCCCTTTAAACCTGGAAAAACTGGCTTCAAGCTTTTATCCCAAGGGTCGGGAAAAAGCATTTAAAAATCCCACCAAATGTCTCTAAATGTGGCTTGACTCACTTCTGAGTCTTTTGTAGCACACTGACCCACACACACAACAGAAAGGGGATTTGTCTCTTTAAATGTATTTTTTAAACTGTCCAAATTGTGTACAAAATCAAGCCTTCAGTGGTTAAGGCGGTTGACTTAGCGGACTTTAAAAAAGGTTTGGACAGCTTCCTGGAGGAAAAGGCATAGAATGTTATTGAATGGACGTGGGAATAATCCGCTATTTCTGGAATGGGCGGGACAAATTGTTTGTTCTTTTGGCCGCTGTCGGAGACAGGGTGCTGGGCTCGATGGACCCTTGGTCTGTCCCGGCATGGCGATGCTTATGTACATCAGCCTGCAGTCATGCTTTAATCATGCAAGCTGTCTTTCAGACCTTGCTTTTTCTCTCACTCCTGCAGTAAGCCAACAGCGCAGAAATCAAACCACTGAAAACAGTGCAGAAATCGAACTCGTCAATGCTCAAAGGAAATGGCAATCAAATTATATGTGCGCTGTAAAAGCGAAAGCAAGGAGGGAATTTGCTTGGCACATGCACAGAAGAGTTTAACGGTAAGCTCAGCTCTTGTGCAAATGCGCCAGGCAAACCCAAAAGTGAAGCACACATTGGTGTCTGTTTTCTGCGCTTTTAAATATAAGCATTTCAATTTTTTTCTTTTTTTTTATACTTGGAAGGCTTATAATTATATGCAGGAAACAGGTGCCAATGTGTGCTTTCACTTTTGAGTTTGTCCTGACTAGAGAGCTGCACGGGAACGGAAGCAGGTCCTGCGGGGTTCCCGTGGGGACGGAAGCAGTTCTGCAGGTAAGGGAGCTATGCAGCTGGGAGCAATTTGTGAAGTCCACTGCAGTGCCCTCTAGGGTGCCCGATTGGTGGCCTGGCATGTGAGGGGGACCAGTGCACTACGAATGCTGGCTCATCCCATGATCAAATGCCTTGGATTTGGTCGTTTTTGAGATGGGCGTCCTCGGTTTCCATTATGGCCGAAAACCGGGGACGACCATCACTAAGGTCGACCATCTCAACATTTAGGTCGACTATCTCTAAGGTCGACCTAAATGTTGAGATTTGGGCGTCCCCGACTGTATTATCGAAACAAAAGATGGACACCCATCTTGTTTCAATAATATGGGTTTCCCCGCCCCTTTGCCGGATGTCCTTAGAGATGGGCACCCTTAGAGATTGTCATCCCTGTTTGATTATGCCCCTCCACGTCTCCTGCACTAGAGCCTTTGAGCATTCTGGACTCACTAATGTGGATGCTAGTCTGGTGCTAATCATGTCTAGCACCCGCCAGGGGCATAACCAGACCTCCGCCCCCCCCTTGACCACTACCGCCTCCCCGCCACCGCCACTCCCCTCCCCACCGCCACTGCGAAGGTACTTTGGCTGGTGGGGGTCCCCAACCTCCGCCAGCTAAAGCTTTTGTCCTGCACTAGTCTCACACTGCCTGGCGCCTTGTCCTGTGCATTTTCATTAAAATGAGCGTGCACGGCGACTGAAAACAGGACAGGGCACCAGGTAATGTGAGACCAGCGCGGGACAAAAGCTTTAGCTGGCGGGGGTTGGGGACCCCTGCCAGCCAAACCAAGGACCCAGGCCCCTGTGGCCCCCTGTAGCTAATCCACTGGCACCCACATTTAGTTCTGAGCATCAGGTCATCAGAGTAAATGAAAAGAAAGAAGGTAGAGACTAGGGAGGTATCCATCCACTGCACCAACATAGTAAATCTTGTTGCAAACCTCATGCTATGCCACCTTAAGCTCAGGCACAGGAGGGGGCTTTTTTCTGACAGGAACTAGCTGTTTGGAACAATCTGCCCGACCTGGCTATAAAAAAAATTTAAGGTTTTATTAAAAACATATTTTTTCAAGTTGGCTTTTGGTTTGAAGTCCCAAGAGAAAGGAGATTCAGCTTGCATTGATTTTGCTGTATTATATTAGTAGTAGGAATGATTGAATGTGTCAGAATGATTGACCTTTTGGTGCAAATGTGGTAGGCCTTTCCTGCAGCAATGGAGTTCTTTTGTTATTTTAATTTTGTTTTAATTGAATATTTGAATCTGTTTGTAAACAGCCTAGGTCTGAAAAGGTGGACAGTATATCAAGTTTTAAAAGAAAGATAAAGACATCATCTTAGTCATCTCAACAGAATCAATAAATTTCGAACAAATGGAGACAGATGATCAGAAAGTCATCATCAAGCCATGCCAAATGAAGACAAAAGGTCCAATAGGGACAGAAAAATTGACCACCTCCTACCAAGGCTACACAGGAGAAAATCAAGCACTGAAATGATGGAATTCACACTGCAACAGGTCTGTGTTACTTTATTCCTCAATATATCCTCCAGCTGACATAATGGAGTCAATATTTAGCCACATGTGAATATGTAATTTGAATAATGTCTAACCTAAGTGGCCCTGTCCTTTTAAAGAGTACTGCTAAATATAAACATATAACTTCAAATGTCTAAGTTAGACATTTCATGTTATAATTGCTATTTGTGCATGCCATTTAATCATACAGCTGTAGTTTTAGCACTGAAAATCACAAGTTAAACGCACTATAACCTAAATGGCTAAATGGTGCCATCCTTTGAATGCCCCAAATCCAATCCCCTTTTTGGATGCACGACTTTGGGTGTATATTGATTTTAAAAGACCTAAGTATTGTTTTCAATGCCTCAGATTAAAAAAAACCAAAACATATATGGTCAGTGCCAACAATAAAACACTTAAGTATTTTGAAATATTGACCTCAGTATATTCTTTTCAATTAGATGTCCCAATGAGACATGTTAGAAACAGAGCAATAGATAACTCAAAGGCCATAAGAGATGTTTTCTCAAATAATGGGCCAAACATTGCCTCAGGGGCAGCAGATTGCCTTTTTTGGGGGGAACCCAAGCTCTACTCCCAAACCAATTCCCAGCTCTACTCCAGACCTTGCCTATGGCTCCATCCCCCAAATAATACCATTGATTTTAACCTCATTATTTATTCCATTCATTCCTGCATCTCCCCTCTCTGTTCCCTACCTCTCCCCCTATCCAGCATCCCTCTATCTCTTCTCTCACCCCATAACATATGATCCAACCTCTCCATTCTCCTCGTGCCCTTGTCATAATCTATCATTCCCCTCCCCCGCCACCCAGATGCTCCATCATTACCCATTTCTTCTCCATCTCCCTTCTCCAGCTCCAAAATCTGACCTCCCTGTCCCCCTCCCTCTCTGCCATAGATCCTCCTGTCTCTAATCCCTACCTTTATCAGGCAGGCCAAGAAAACCAAACAGCATGCAGTAGCGATAGCCTACAACAGAAATGCACATGGCCAGGCTTCCTCAGGAACTTCTGTGGTCCTGTAGGACACTGATGTGTCCCGCCCCTCTGACATACAGTTACTTTGGAGGTGGGATACATCAGAGTGTTCTACCACTCTCAGGGCAGAAGGATTTCTGTGTTGGGCCCGGTTGTGCATGTTCCTGTCTGCTACCGCTATTGCATACTGTTTTGTCTTCTTGGTCTGCTGCCAGATAAAGTTAAGGACTCAGGAGCAGGAGGAACTGCAGCTTAGAAGTCATATTGGTTTCCAGAGTGCTCAATAGTTTGGTGGTGGCACCTGTGTCTCTCCCCCATTTTGATGCCTATGCATTGCCTGCATGAGTGGATCAGAAAAATACCAGGAAATCTGGACATCACAGTCTTCATGGAGCAAATCAACCAAAAAGGACATGGGTCCAGGGAATAGCTTGAGGAATTCCATTGGAACATTAAAGAGATAATATCCTCTGGTACAACTAAATGAATATCCCTCCAGACAGGGAAGGTAGAGACAAAAAGTAAATCAGGAGATTTAGGAATTGGTGCATTGAAAGAAGTACCAAAGCAAAAAACTTTATCAGAAAAATAGCTGGCTAATAACTCATAGTCTGGAATTTGAGCAGTGTTTATACATTAGTTTCTCAGCCACTTGAAAAAATTATTTTGGTTGATTTAAGAAATCCTTCATTCTAGATGCAAAATACAGTTTCTTACTACTTTGGAACAGCTTTTGATAATTCCCGAGCTTCTGCTGATAACACTCATAAACATCAGGTAAGTAGCTCTTACGCAGTCATTACTCTGCTTCTTTATCAACTTCTTAGCTTCGGAATGCCAATGAGCTCTACCTCTAGCTTTTCAGTAGAAAATTCTTCTCTCAAGAGCAACATTATCGAAAGACTGATTTCATGAATCTACTGTAGTCACAGCATTATCAAAATTAATGTCTGTTACAACTACTACTACTACTTATTGCTTCTGGAATACTATTTGGTGCGTACAGTGCTTTACAACTACACATAAGAGACAATCCTTGCTTGTAGAACATAGAATTGAGTCAAGACAAACATACAGGAAACAAAGCGATATTGGAAATTTATTCATTAATAAATGGGGAAAGTGAGTGAAGCCTAGCTTGTGTATTCTGTGTGTGTGTGCGCATGTTATCTCTGACTTAGAGGGGAGTAGATGGGGTGGTTTGAATGTAACAAGACCCCAAAGGTTCCACAGGTCTGCAAAATATAATAAAATGAAACCAAATGTGATAATATAGCAAAACATATGTCACTGTCAACAGATTTCAAAAGATGGATTTTACAGTTTAAGCACAACATACCACAGTGCCAGGGCAACAATCTATGAATCTCCAACACTTGTAGGCAGTACACACAGCAAGCAATAACAAACTACATGGTTCAGTCACTAGGTATCAATGTACATAGCAACCATTACAAAAAGCTAGTGGTCATCAGCACCATTTTGAACCTAGCATGGTCCAGAGAAAGGAGCAGCAGGAGACACTCCTGTCCTAAGACAATAGACTACCAGGGAGACCCCAGCTAAGTCTCAGAGGGTGGGGTGAGGGGGAGGGTTTGTGCTCAGGGACAGGGTTTGGTGCTGGAATTATGTGCAGGAGAGGGATTGAACTGGGGTAAGAGCAGTGGTGTGCTGGAGCCGGCTCGCACCGGCTCGCAAGAGCTGCTTGTTAAATTTTGACAGCTCTTGCGAGCCGGTTGTTGTTGGGGGCGAGCCGGCTCCATTGCGGGAGGTAAGCATGGCAGGAGGGCGCCATCACAGGCCATGCTTACCTCCCCTGCCGCTTCGAAGCATGTCCAAAGATGTCCTTCGCTCCCCTCCGTCTTTTTTTAATTACCTCCGTCGAAACCCGCGCGCCATTTAAAGCCCTGCTGCGTGCTGGCCGTCTCCAGGCTTCCCCTGCTTGATTCGGATGATGTTCGTGCCTTAGTCCCGCCTTCATTCTGACGTCATTTCCTTTTTTCACGAAGGCGGGACTAAGGCACGAACATCATCCGAATCAAGCAGGGGAAGCCTGGAGATGGCCAGCATGCAGCAGGGCTTTAAATGGCGCGCGCTTCGACAGAGGTAATTAAAAAAAGACGGAGGTGAGCGGTAGGGGAGGGTGGGAGCGAAGGACATCTTTGGACATGCTTTGGAGCGGCAGGGGAGGGAGGAGAATCGCTGGATGGGTAGAGGGGGGCAGGGGAGAGACCTGCTCGGCATGGGTGGGTAGAGGGGGGCAGGGGAGAGACTTGCTGGGCATGGGTGGGTAGAGGGGAGCAGGGGAGAGACTTGCTGAGCATGGGTGGGTAGAGGGGGGCAGGGAAGAGACCTGCTGGGCATGGGTGGGTAGAGGGGGGCAGGGGAGAGACCTGCTGGGCATGGGTGGGCAGAGGGAGGCAAGGGAGGAGAACAGCTGGGCATGGATGGGCAGAGGGAGGCAGGGGAGAGAATTGCTGGGCATGGATGGGCAGAGGGGGGCAGGGGAGAGAATTGCTGGCCATGGATGGGCAGAGGGAGGCAGGGGAGAGATTTGCTGGCCATGGATGGGCAGAGGGAAGCAGGGGAGAGAATTGCTGGGCATGGATGGGCAGAGGAGAGAATTGCTAGGCAGAGGGGGCAGGGGAGAGAAGAGAATTGCTGGGTATGGATGGATAGAGAGGGGCAGGGGAGAGAGAAGAGTTTCAGGACATGGATGGCGGGAAGAGCAAGAGAAATTCTGGACATGGATGGAGGGCAGGGAAGGGAGAGAGAAGAAATGCTGGACATGGAGGGAAGATAGAGGAAGGAGATTAGATGAGGGAAAAGGAAGTGAGGAGAGAAACTGCACATGGATGGAGAAAATAGGCAGAAGCTGGATCCACTGTACAGTCAAGTATGTGGAGGACCAGAAATGAAGAAGAAAGGAGGAAAGAAAAGAAATAAATGGAAAGGAAGCCCTGGAAACGGAGTCAAGGGAACAGATAGAGAGCAGCAGAATCAGATACTGGACCAGCATGATCAGAGAAACAAAGTCACCAGACAACAAAGGTAGAAAAAAAATAATTTTATTTTCATTATAGTGTTTGGAATATGTCCACTTTGAGAATCAGGTGCTGAACGTTAAAAGTTTATGTTTATTTACTTATTTATGGCATTTTATCCCATATTAAACATGAATTAGATTGGAACCTGGGATCATTTAATTTTTTTTTCCTGGAGAGAGTAATGTGTTGGCCGCTGTTCCCCCCCCCCCAGGTATAGCCAGCTCTGCAATTTTTTTGGCGGGGGGGGGGGGGGGGGCGCAGAGGTGGACGGGGGGGGGGGGCGCCGAGGTGGACCGGGGAGAGAGCCTGTTAAAAATTTACCAGCACACCACTGGGTAAGAGGTCAGGAAGGAGCAACATTGCGGCTTGCTGATGTCTCTTTTGTGCAGTAGCTGCACTACGGAACTGCCAGTAGCATGGATTCACTTTAAAGCCACCTCATGAGGTGGTGTTGTGTAGCTGCACTATCGGCAGTCATGACAGCTGTTGCACAGCACCGGCCTATGTGTTAGCTGTCACAGTCAGTCACTCATCCACTCCATTCCTGTCAAGTCCATGACCCTCTCTTACCCGTGTTAAAGAATCACATGACATTTATGCAATGGTTAGAGCAGCAAAGCTAAGAACCGGGGAAGGAAGGGTTCAAATCCCTGTGTTGCTACTTGTGATCTTGGGAAAATCACTTAACCCTCCATTGCCCCTTTCACTAAAGCTTGACACACACTTACAGATATTAGTGTGTGCTAAATAGGGGAGTAGCTAGGTGGGGTCATGAGGGCATGGGCCCCTGCAGATTTAGCCCTGGCCTCCCTGCTTTCACCCCCCCCCCCCCGCTGCCAACCCTCCCCCACCACATTCGAACCCCCCTCCCGCCGCCGCCGCCAACCCTCCCCCACCACCACTGTCAGGTACCTTTGCTGGCGGGGGTCCCCAACCCCTGCCAGCCGAAGTCCTCTTCAGCACCGGTCTCTGGCGCATTGCTGATCTGGATTCTGTTTCTGTGAGTCTTGACGTCCTGCACATACGTCAGGACTCACAGGACTCACAGAAACAGAATCCAGATCAGCGAACGCACCGGACTCGGAGACTGGCACTGAAGAGGACTTCGACTGGCGGCGGTTGGAGAACACCCGCCAGCAAAGGTACCTGGCGGTGGCGGGGGAGAGTTGGCAGCGGTGGAAGGGAGGGTCGAAAAGGACAGGGCGGGGGCGCCGGGAGGGGGCTAAAATGTGCCCCCTCACCTCGGGCTCTGGACCCCCCTCCCGCCGAAGTCTGGCTACGCCCCTGGTGCTAAATGCTGTGCATCCTATTTTATACCAATGGGCCACATGGCACTTGGCGCATGTTAATATCCATTAGTGTGTACTAAGGATCAGATTCAGTAAATGGCACCCAAAGTTAGGCGATGTTATAATCTATGCTAAAGATAGTATTCTGTAAAAGGAACTCCTCGCAGAGCAACGCTTTACAGAACAGTAGCTTGATGCACTTCCTGTGCCTAACTTTGGGGGCGAGCACTTACGCCCACTATTCCCTTTAAGCTGAGCGGTGCCCTCCAACTGCATTGCTGCCAGTGGTGGTGGTGGTGGGGGGGGGGGGGGGGGTGATGCATTAATATTGTGTTTTCAATCACTAGGGACAGGCAGGTTCCCTGGAGTCCTGCAGAGCTTGTCCATCCCTTGCTATTGAACACGTGATACTGAAACAGTGCCACCCACTGGCAGGACTGTAGGTGGAGGACTCCCGCTCAGCTTAGCAGGAACAGTGCTTTTTCCTGTCAGATGCTTACGTAAATGCTCACACCCAATTGATGGCGGTTAGGCACGTAAATGAAGGTATCTTACACATTGCACAAAATTTCTGAGAATGCTTCTGATCTGCCCATGGACCTCCCTGGCAACACCCCCTTTTGAGCTGCGTACTATGAAATTGCAGCACATGTTATAGAACAGGGTGTAGGGCAGATCTGCACATAACTCCTAATTACTGCCAATTAAATGCTTGTTAACTCCAGTAATTGATTGTTAGCACCTGATTGAGGGGCCCTTTTACTAAGCCTTTGTAGCTGGGTCACCCTTCCAGGGCCCAGCCAGGCTCAACCCTGCTTAGCTGCTTTCTTCTTCACACGGCTGCTGCCTCACTCCACAGCAATCTAGCTGATTTGAGCCTCAGCTCCAGGCCCTGAGAACTCCCAGGACTCCTTCCTCCCTCCGTTCCTTTCACAGAGGCACATTCAAAGCACAACGTTTATAAGTAAGGGCTTTTATTTTCTTGTTTCAGGTCAACATAAATGCCCAGGCACACCTTAACTCCAGGTTGTTTAGGGCTTGCTATCCAAAGCACAAGTCAGGTTCAAAACAGTCCATGTAACTTCACTTCACTTGACCTAAGATTACTTCTCTTAGGGAACAGTACATTATCAGAAAGAAAACACAGTAGCTTGTTAGGTTGCAGCCCAGACCTTTTCAGTAGGAAACAGTTTACACAGTCTTTCTTGCACCTCCTTACAGCACAGTTACACAGCTTGGTTCCCACCTGGTTCAGGCTGGGGTTTCAATTGTGCCCAGCCCTCTTTCTCTCCCAGGGCTGCACCTGTTCCCTCTTTAGTAGAGATCTTCCCCAGCGCCTCAGCCTCTCTCCTCCGGTCTTCCACCAGTCTCTCCACGGCACAGCTAGCCACCCTCTTACAGCAGCTTTTCGGGTTTGAGCCAGAGCTCCAATCTCCATCTGTTCCTCCTCTAGCCCTTCAGTAATCTCCATTTTATCCTCCTCTTCAACTTCCCCTGCCCCCAATCTCTCCAGCTGGCCCTCATCACCTTCCTCAGAGACCATTTCCCAATCTCCTATCTCCTCCCCTAACTCTTGCACAGCCGGGTGGGGAAGAGAAGGATTCTGGGACTGGTAGTTCCTCCCCTTCTTCCTTAACCCAGCCAACCTCTCTGTCTCCGGTAGCCCAGCTTTCTGAATGTGGGTGTGTACATTAAATCTGCCCCGTTGGGATTCCCCGGCTCCCTGCACCCCCTTTCCCCTGCACGCCTTCCCGGATCCCCTTTCACCTGCACTCTCACACCGTGTAAGCTTCTACGTGTGCCTAATGAATGCCAAAATGGAGTTACCGCCCGGCTACCGTGTGGCAGTAATTTCATTTTTGACACGTGCCCAATGAATAATTTTTATTTTTGGATGTGCGCCAAGTGGCATTTGATGCGCATAGGTCATTACCACCCGGTTACCATGTGAGACTTTACCACTAGGTCAATGACTGGCGGTAAGGTCTCAGACCCAAAATGGACACGTGGCAGTTTTCATTTTGCTACACATCTATTTTCGGCAAAAATTTAAAAAAGGCATTTTTTACAGGTGCGCTGAAAAATGATTCTGCACATGCCCAAAACACACGTGTACTCTACCACAGCCATTTTTCAGTGCGCCTTTATAAAAGGGCTCCTGACTAAATAGTTTACACACTCATCTGCAATCTGCACCCAAATTAGAACGACCTATATAGAATCTGGAATTAAGTGTTAGTAAAAGGGCCCCTTAGATTGTCAGCCCTCTGGGAACAGGAAAATACCTACCGTATCTGAATGTGACTCAGCATAAGCTACTGCTGTAAAAAGTGCAAGTTAAATCTAATACTTTGGTGCTGTTTGACACTGAACCTTTCCAATATTTCAGATGAAGCCAGGGATCAAAAGTGTTTCAGAGTATATTCAAATGAGTTCAAGTACTGATTGAGGTGTGAGCAGACATGCTTAATCCTTACCTTACATTTTGCTACATTTCAGTATGTCAGCATGCGCCACACACTTCCTCCACCCTGTTTCATCATGAGACTAACTCTGCATATTTAAAAAGGGATAATGAGGTTCATGTATATTTTAAAGAGCCTGATAATGTGAACATTGAGAGCCAGTCTACAACACCCAAATACAAGAGGTGGTTATTCAGCTCTTGCAAGATGCATAAGGCCTCTCCTCCGTCTCTTCAAACAGAGCATACAATAATTTTGTCTGACCTGGCAAATACACTAACCAGAAATGTTTTTACTCCCAAGTATTGTCCTATATGTTATTGAGGACACTGTTATTTATTAAGGAAGGATGTTGTTCATGAAAGGCTCCTTTTACCAAGCTGCGGTAAGCACTAACGCGTGTTTACCACAGCTTAAAATGGCGTACTGTGAGGTGTGCTGAGGTGTCCCGCGAAAAGTTGCTAAGGCCACATTTTGCCACAGCTTTGTAAAAGGCTCCCAAATTGTGCCAGAATGACAGTACTAAAAACCATCAGGTCATAAGTACATAAGCACATAAGTATTGCCATAATGTTAAAGACCAAAGGTCCATCGAGCCCAGCATCCTGTTTCCAACAGTGGCCAATCCAGGTCACAAATACCCAGCAAGATCCCAAAAACGTACAAGACATTTTATACTGCTTATCCCAGAAATAGTGGATTTTCCCCAAGTTCATTTAATAACGGTCTATGGACTTTTCCTTTAGGAAGCCATCCAAACCTTTTTAAAACTCTGCTAAGCTAACCGCCTTTACCACATTCTCTGGCAACGAATTCCAGAGGGTAAATTACACGTTGAGTGAAGAAACATTTTCTCTGATTCGTTTTAAATTTACTACATTGTAGCTTCATCGCATGCCCCCTAGTCCTAGTATTTTTGGAAAGCGTGAACAGACGCTTCACATCTACCCATTAAACTCCACTCATTATTTTATAGACCTCTATCATATGTTTCCTCAGCTGCCTTTTCTCCAAGCTGAAGAGCTCTAGCCGCTTTAGCCTTTCCATATATGGAAGTCGTCCCATCCCCTTTATCATTTTTGTCGCCCTTCTCTGCACTTTTTCTAATTCCATTATATCTTTTTTGAGATGCAGTGACCAGAATCGAACACAATATTCGAGGTGCAGTCGCACCATGGAGCGATACAAAGGCATTATAACATCTTCATTTTTGTTTTCCATTCCTTTCCTAATAATACCTAACATTCTATTTCTTAGCCACAGCAGCACACTGAGCAGAAGGTTTCAACGTATCATCAACGACGACACCTAGATCCCTTTCTTGGTCCGTGACTCCTAACGTGGAACCTTGCATGACATAGCTATAATTCGGGTTCCTCTTTCCCACATGAATCACTTTGCACTTGCTCACATTAAACCTCATTTGCCATTTAGACGCCCAGTCTCCCAGTCTTATAAGGTCCGCTTGTAATTTTTCACAATCCTCCCGCGATTTAACGTCAATATTCAGTCGGCGACAGTCAGTATTTTCGTAAACACTAACTGCTGTTGGCTGTTACACCCAGAGATCAATTCCAGGCTACATCTGGGCACTGGCATTGAAAATTCGGGTCAGTGCTAATACTTGGAAGTTATGCAGGCATGGCTGATATTGAGTACCACACACAGAGCTAACCAGGCAAAATTAGGGCTACTATTTAAGCAGTCTGACTTATTTGGTTAGCTGTGTGGGCAGCAGTAGCGAATTGTGCATATTTATTGAAGCAAAGTCTGCACAAATTATTTTCAGAATGAGAGGTCTGGAATTTACTAGGTTTGCAATCATGGCTTTTTGAATGACAGCAAAAATAATTGAAAACTGTAAAATGACATAAAAATGTCATTAAAATCAACAATTGCATAGAAAATGCAAAGTCTGCTTTAGAAACCGCTGTAACTAGTTTGTGGAATGGTATTGACATCAAGTAAAATATAGTATTAGAGCTAGAACGACCATCTGCTAAATCTACTCAATATCTGGGATATCCCAAGATGGTCAGACTGCCCATAGATTCACTCAAACACTCAGGTCATTTTACTAAATTTCATTAAGCACTTAACAGATGGTTTGAGTAAAGATAAAGATATAGTGGAATTAGAAAAGGTACAGAGAAGGGCGACAAAAATGATAAAAGGGATGGGACGACTTCTCTATGAGGAAAGGCTGAAGCGTCTAGGGCTCTTCAGCTTGGAGAAAAGACAGCCGAGGGGAGACCTACCTTTTACCAGCTGCGGTAAAAGGGGGCCTTGGCGCGCATAAAAAAGATGCACCGACACCAGCGCAGGCCCCGTTTTGCGTCAGCTTTGGTAAAAGGGGCCCTTAGCGAGTTGTGCGTGTAAATTCTAATTATTGCCAATTAGTGCTCATTATTGCTTGTTAAGAGCTGTTATCAATGCTGATTAGCTTGTTAAGCCAATTAAGTTACGCACATTGTTATAGAATACACTGGATTTCAGCGCAGAATACTAGGCGCAATATATAGCATTGTGGGAAAATGAGCAGTAAGCTGGTATTCTATAAAGGATGCTCTGTACAGAGCAAAGAAAAGCTAAAAAAATGGTATGGGATTTGCATTGCAAACCGTACAAGGAGAGACTTGCTGACCTGAACATGTATACCTTGGAGGAAAGGAGAAACGGGTGACATGATACAGATGTTCAAATATTTGAAAGGTATTAATCCGCAAATGAACTTTTTCTGGAGATGGGAAGGCGATAGAACTAGAGGACATGAATTGAGGTTGATACAGGCTCTTTGGATGCTGTTGAATTTAGCTAAGGAGGGTTTTTCATGACGATGATGAAGCAGCCCTGCTGTATGTGCTTATAGCACTTGAGAGCTTCTTGAGGCTTTTTCCTCCTGTATAATCAGTAGTTTTGGAAGTCAGACCTTAGCAGAACTCCTACTATAATTTATACATACGTCAATTTTGCCATTAGCACGTGGCCATTAAAAAAGATTAGGGCTGAGTCCTTACTGCTACCTATTTTGTAGGCAGCAAGGGCTCATGCGCTAATCACATGCTAATCAGTTAGTGTGCGGGAATGCCGACATGGTAACCGATTACCACAGAAATGCCCAGTCTCCACCCACAGACATGTCCACTCTTTGAAAAGATGTACAAGATTTTTTTAGCACACGGTTCGTGCGTGCACGTTCCAATGTTACCACAGGACCACGTCAGCGCTTCCTGTGGTAAGCTCTTTAACACACTGCAGCTTTGTAAAAGGACCCCTAAATCTTTCCAATTCAGTTTTAATCTCATGTCTTTTGATTTCTTAAGCATTTTCATCCTGATGTGTTCAAAATGGTACAAAATATTTAAAACATTGCATAATATACAATTATAAAACAATTGACAATAGGCAACATAAATCAAACTATGCATTCAGTGACAGTAACTGGATAGTGCCATTGAATATTCCCTCTGGCTGCCTTGGTACTATCCAGACAGTGCCAGGGTGGTTCAAAGGCAGAGCTTGGTCCAAGCCTGAGGCTATCTGACTAGCAGTGTATTCAGACAGCTAATTGGATCAGTAGTGTATCAAGGGCAGGGCAGTGGGTGTGATTAGCCCCAGGAGCAGGCAGTAAGGGAGGGTGCATCAAGCAGTTGTGAGGTTGCTATGGCATTTCTGGGACATAGACCATAGAAGTCCTCTCGGCCCTATCCTTATGTTCCAACTGCTAGAGCTGTTGTTGAAGCCCACATCAGCCTATTTGTCTTCTTCCTGTTCTGGGGCAGAGGCCCAGCAGACCCAACAGACAAACGTAGGTGTGCTTGATGCACTGTCCTTATGCCTGGAGGAGGTGTGAGGGCAACCAAGCTAGGTATGCCACTGAACTGGATAAAGTTAGGACAGCGAAAAGGCTCTGCTAACTTTATCCGGTTAACTATATGGTCTGAATTTTGTCGCTAACAAGATAGCACCATCCACGCTGATTTCCAGATATTCAGTGCTGGCCAGTAGCAAATAACATGGGGACAGGGACCCTCGATAACCGCAGGGATGGGGACGGGGAGAGTATCTGGATACCAGCACTGAATAGCTGGTGTTTTGTTTTTTAAAATTTACCTGCAGTGGCCAAAATTTAAAAAAAAAATGCTGTCTAATGCATGCTTAATATTGGCCCCATTCCTCTTTTCTGACCCCATTGTAACATATCTGGCACACATATCACCTGTAAGGGGTAAGACAAGCCCCCTTACACAGCCAAAACAGTTTGTGTCAGCCCACAGAATACCGCTGCAACTGGGATTTCAAGATAAGAGAATTCTGTTTTTCCAACACTTCTCATTAAAAATTGTGGCACACAGAAAGGAGCCTGCACTGTACTGCATTAAGTTGTGCAGCAAATGAATACAATTCATGATCCCATCTCTTGTTCAACTGACAGTACAAAACAACAAGGTAACATACATTGTGAGCATAACTGACGAAATCAAACAGCATAGGGAAGTTTGGACTGTGCAACTGAATGACAAGGTGGAGGCACTTTTATTTCCCCAGAGACAAACAAAATCCAAAGCAACAGAAAATATACGAGGGGGATGGAAACCTTGGAAAATAAGAACAAAAATATTATACTTGCTTCTCCGAAGAGAACTGTGGAGACATCAGCTCTGAAAGGTTTGATGTTTTTGAAAGGCAGAAACTGAGATTCAGCTAACAAGTTGCTTATAAATTGCAAGGAATATACTAGAGCATGGTAAAGTAAAGCAATAAGTGATGAGGAAAATACAAAGGTGGTGTCTTGACAAGGAACACTGAATGGTATAGAAGGAAGTCCTTGTTTTTTTAGTTTGAAAAGTTTTTTTTTAAATCAGAAGTAACAAGACATGCAAAATAATAATAATAATTATTATTATTATTACATTTGTACCCCACACTTTCCCACATAATGCAGGCTCAATGCGGCTTACATAGTAATTTGAAATACAAAGTTAATAGAATTTTAATAAAACAGTAGAAAACAATGTAATGTTGGACTTAGTAGTGTATGATAAGTTGAGCTAGATAATATATGACTAGGATAAAAGAGGGTAGACAGGATAGGATAGTGTAATTTGGGAGAAAGGGTAAGGAGGGATAAAATTAAGGAGAGATGGAAAGAGAAGGATGGGAGGTTGGTATTTAAGTCAGAACAGAATTGGAGGTGAAAGTTGGCGAGATTAGGTTGGGGCCAGTATGCATAGGACCAGAGATTTAATGGAGAAGAGGGGCTGATGGGTTAATAGGGACGATAGAGGTACCCCTGGAGGAATTGCCTTTTTTCATGTTGCTCTGCAATGTGTGTGCCTGCAGCACTCTTCTGCTTAGGCCTAACAGCTTATTGTTCTTTTGTCTGCCTACAGTGTACCCTTTTTTTTTTATTTAGCATTTGTTTCAGTTCTGAAGTGATTGATTCCTTCGTCCTGTTCTTACTGTGATTCCTTGCTTGTCTCTTTAGAACAGCGATGGAAGTGGAAGCCGTTCCTGTGGGGTTCCCGTGGGGACGGAAACAATTCCTGCGGGGTTCCTGTGGAAGTGTACGCTGCACTTGCACCTGCCTCTCACTTACCGAGTACCAAGTTCTTTGAGCACTGTCTCCTCCTCCTCCTTGCTTTAATAGCTCAGATGCGGATGAATAGAGGATCTCTAATTAGAAAATGGAAGTTATAAAAAATCCTAAACTAAAATGGCTGCACGTGTGTGAATGTGCTGAGTGACGCTTAGATGGTGACTCTGGCTGTGATGAACTAGGGCCGATACCGGGAGATCTGTACGGTCTGTGTCTCATATATGGCAATCTGGTTTAGGATGGGCTGGAAAGGGCTTAGACAGCAACGTTAGTGGCTAGAACATGAGAATTGTGCTGGACAGATTTTTACGGTCTGTTTCACGCAAATGAGAAGTCAAATAGGCTGGGGTGGGCTTCAACAACAACTCTAGCAGTTGGAACATAATGATAGGGCCGGGAGGACTTCTGTGGTCTATGTCCCAGAAACACCAAAGCAAGACCATAATCAAGTATATAATATCATGTTCATTGTTCATTTAATTATGAATTGATAATGAGCATGACTATTGGGCAGACTAGACCACTCAGGTTTTTATCTGCTGTCACTTACTGTGTTACTATTAATCCTCTCTGCTCCCGGACTGATGCGCAGACCTCAGCTCTGACACAGGCACAAGCATCAGATGTCACCTGACCTACTGGCACGTGCATGTGGTGATCTCTCAGCACACAGTGCCAGTGAATCAGAGACAAGTCTTACATGTGCACACCAGAGTGTTCCAAGTTCCAACTTCTGTTTCTTCCTTGCCTGCAGTGCTGTGGCTCAAACCCAAAGACAGACTGAGAGAGCCGACCAGAATTTTATTTTATGTACCATTAAATTTTTGCGGGGACAGGTTAAATTCTTGTGGGGATGGGTTGGAACGGGTTAAATTGTTGCAGGGATGGGTGGGGATGGGTAAGATTCCAGCAGGGACTGGCAGGACGGGTAAAATTTCTGTCCCCGTGCAACTCTCTACTCTTGGTCTGAAGATCCAGCACTGGTGACTGCATTGCCTAGTAGAGCAGCAAAGTCCAGCAAAGAGCAGCGAGGTGGATGCCTAAGTTGAAGGTAGCAAACACTATGGCCAGAGCTAACTGCATCCACTTAGAGATCCCTTTGCCAGCAACCAGTTACCATACGATCAACCCAATACTCCCAATTCCTGTAGAATATCCAGCATTTGAGAGTGAAAACTACAGGAGTCAGGAAGGCGCTAGGCCATCATTGCAGTAGGATTGAGAGAATGCAGGGAGATAACGGGTAGCCCACTTAAGGGGATTCCCTTGGCGAAAATGAAAGCCAAGAAGGGATTAAAGAAAGCTCTGGCATAGCTCAGAAAAGAAAGGATCCTTAGATACAGCCTCTGTCTTCTGACCTAAGTACAAGACAGGAGACTCCACAATTTGTCAGGGTAGTTGGAAAGGGGAAGGAGAGATATTTGAAGTCTTCAAATATAAGTATACAAAAGAAAAGGGAAGAATCTGATGAAGACAAAAACCATAAGAAACCTCCCTCAATACCTAAAAAGTATACAGATGCGCGCACACACACACAAAAAAACTTTCATCCTGCACTATCAATGTGAATGTAAAGAAAATAATGGAATTTATGCAGAATACATTGGCTAGGCTGATTTTTAAGTTAAATAAATTTCAGGAAGCATCTCCTCTTTTATATAAGCTACACTGGCTGAAGATGGAGCAGTGTATTTATTGTAAGGTAGCTTGTCTGGTATACAAAAGTTTTTATGGTTTGGTATCGGAGAATGTAACCCATCTTCTATCTAGTCTATCTGCAAGACTATCTTTGAGAAGTAGATCTAGATTAACTATGGATTATCCTTAAGTGAAAAATGTTAAAATTGGCTTGGGAACGCTCTTTTGTGTACTAAAGTGCTAAAATTTTGAATAGTGTTCCTGCCTATATCGAACAGATTACTTCATATTTACAGTTTCACAAAGCCTTAAAAACTCTTGTTTTCATTATATTAAGTCTTGTAATATCTCTTCTCATGGTAGTATCAGATATATTATTGACAACATTGTAAATGTAATTTCCTTCTAACTAGAAGTGACTCTTAGTGTAATCCGCTTTGCAGCTGTAGTTAAAGGCGGAATACAAATGATGCACATAGAATAGAACAAGCTCAAATGAAAATCAAAAATGTGAAATTAAAGTGTGTTTAAACAGAATTTAGACGTATCTAAAGTTGTCTCAAAACACCTTCTCAGTAACAATATTCACACTGGTCGAACCAATAATGATCTTGTCAGGAGGAGAGATACTGAGAAAGATAAGGACACAGAGGAGAGTGAGCTTGCCCCTCCCTAAAGAGTAGGTATTGTGAGAGAGAGACAAGGCACAATATAAAGCAATACTGATATTTAAATTCTCATTCAAGACCTAAAAGGGAGATTCACAGGATTAAACAATCATAATTAAGACGTAGGTGTCGAAACCATTTCTGAATTTGGGAGTGGAGTGATTACTTTCTTGGAGTCTAAGAAAGATTTCAAATGTAAAGGGTGAAAGAAAATATATTTCACTGAGTTCAGTTTCACTACACACTTGCATGGAAAATTCAACCAAAATAATCATCCCAATTGAAACACAATAGGACGTAATTTAAGAAAACTTTGACGCCTCTTTTGTTTTACTTTGGAAACATCCAGCTATATTCTTATTTGAAAATTAAGGAAAGTTTCTTTTCTATGCCTAAAAAATTGGTTTAATATCCAATCCCTGTCTGGCTGTAACACAAATGTAATAATAAGAGTCCGTGGTTCCAAACCCAAGTTATCTAATTCTATTATTTGTGAAAGGTTCAAAGTCTCAAATACTGGTTCAGTTCCTTCAGGTTCAAGTTGTCCAGCTATACTTGATCTTTTATATGGTTGAAGGTAATAAATGTTTGAAATTGGTGGACAAGCTTGTTCTGGTATCTTTAAAATTTCAAACATATACTTTTTAAATGTCAATAAAGGTGCAACCATTTCTTGTTTAGGAGAATTTATTATTCGTAGAGTCTTTGATCTTTGTTGATTTTCTAAGTTTTCAACTTTACTCTGTAACCTCTTCAATGCTGCGTTCGGCACCTAACCCTTACCGTTCAGTGAATCCAGACTGCCCCAATTTGACTGCCCCTATTGGACCGACCGTTCACTTGTCTATTAGATTGTAAGCTCTTTGAGCAGGGACTGTCTCTCTTTGTTAAATTGTACAGCGCTGCGTAACCCTAGTAGCGCTCTAGAAATGTTAAGTAGTAGTAACCATTTATTTTCTTTTATAATGTTTACTTGCATCTGTTGGGATATTTTTGTATCCTTAGCATTTTCTTCAGATTTTTCTTCAATAGCTTTCATTTGTTTTTCCATTTTAGAAATACTTTCATTAGGGGTTTGTACTTTCTGAGATAACAATACCAGTTTTGGGGGAAAAGATTCCAAAGTCAAAAGGGCTTCCCATATTGTTTCAAGAGTAATGGTTGATGGTTTAGGAAAAACAGAAGACTTGCTTAGTGATACTGAAACATTCTCGAAGTCTTCAGAAGCTTTCCTTTCCTTCTCAACAGATTTTCCTTCAGAAACGCTGTCGCCATGCTGGTTACTGACCTTCTCCATTGGGGCATTCTGCAATTGATTGCAGGGGTCTGACCCTGCTGCAGGAATTACTACCTTCACTTTGGGGGGTGTAAAAACCTGTACAGAAGTTTCCTGCTCGATAGCTGGCATTGGTGGCAGATACCTCAATTCGGGGCTGAACGAGATGTTGGCTTCTAGTTGTGGAAGCATTTCTCCTTTCTCCGCTTCCACAATCAGTGAAGAATCACAGCTTCCCTGAAGTCCTGATAACACAAAGCGATCCATAGTCCCTATTAGAGGACAGGCAGACGCCGCAAGGCCTGGCCTTTGCCTGCCTCTCCGCTTGGGCATTTCAAAGTAAGTTTGTTAGCAAAATGAGAAAGCAAAATGGGTTTAGGAGCTGCTTCGATGTGCTCCCTTCAGGTCGCCATTTTGAATCTTTCCCCTTAAGTTATGTTCTTATTGATATTTATGGTATAACATGGGTCCCAACATATCTTTTGAGTAAACTAATTTGGTATTCTTCAAAAAGGAAGCTTCATTCTGTGGGCATGAGAATGGTGGTTCCTGGACTTGGTGTGACTCAATGATTGCTCAGGAATCTATATGTTCCATTAAGGTACCTGCATTGTGGAACAGGCGTCCATATGGGTTACATCAGATTACTAGTCTACTTTTAGGAAACAGTTGAAGACATGCTTGTTTCGTGGGGGCTAAGTATATCAATGTATCTATTTAGTCTTGTTGGATATGGTTGCAAATATGTTTTTAAGGGAGGGAGGGGGAATTATAGATTTTTGGGTCTGGAAAATTATTGATGCTGGTAGACAGAGTTGGCTGAAGGTTACATTGTTGTTTTGAATATTGGCTTTATGTTTTACGTATATTATCTTGTAATCTGGTCTAGGACTTATGTAAGGGCCAATATTCAATTTGGTTTAACCAGGTAGCAATATTCACTGCTGGTACAAGCACAGCTAGCTGGGCAACTAGGATCACTTAAGTAGCAGTCCTAACTTTGCCCAGTTTAGCTATGCAGGTATGACACTGATTATTGGCCATACCTACAAACTTCCTGGTGTTGTCACTCACCCAGATATTCAATGGCATTTTCTTTCTCAAACTATTAATCCTTTCCTTAAAAAATGATGCTAAGTGCTCCTCTGAGGGTATATCATATTCTAAATCATCTGAAATCGTATTAGCAGATAAACAAACCCTTGACTGCATTCTTCCCTCACAAATTTTGTTTAGTATAAGAAGCTTTTTTCACTTCCACAGACTTCTTTTTATAAATGATTCTTCCATTCAACCGTATTCATAACGAAACCAGTTAATTAATCTCCATTTTCTCTTGCTTAACCTACATCCTTTTTTAAAAACTAAAAACGCAAGGAATCAAAAAAGGAGAAAGCTCCCCTATGAAAGAATGCCAAAAGACAAGGCAGTAGGGGTGGACCAATAAAAATGAATAGTGGAACCTTGGAGTAAGAACTGATAAAACATAATAGTTTATTATGATAAAAAAAGACCATAGGTCTACATAAAACAAATCCCCAAATGGTGGTGGAAATTCAGAAGATAGACTCAGAATCTACATGGTTTTATGTTTCATAAGAACATAAGAATAGCTATTCTGGGTCAGACCAACGGTCCATCTAGCCCAGTATCCTGTTTCCAACAGTGGCCAATTCATGTCACAAGTATCTGACAGAATCTCAACTAGGACAACCATTGGAGCAGGATGCCTGTATTGAATATTACCTGTGAGTGTTGAGTCAAGTTATTTCACATTTGACAGCTGTCTTCATGGATTAAGCTAAGTGCTAATTTTTTGATCACTTGATAAGTTGTGTTGAGAAGGATATTAATATGAAAAACAAATTTCACTGTGAGTTATATGAGAAGAATAAGTGATTGAAGACATTGTGACTTATGGTTGTGGTCTGAAACAGGATGGCTCATAAGAGACCTCATAACCCAGAATTAAGTCCTAATCCTATGCTTCTGAATTTTTCTCATTAGACCATTGTTAGTATTCATTTTAAGTAGTGAATGTTTTTCACTGGTGATACTTGGAACACAATACTTGTTTTCCACTATTTTTTTTGTTTTAATGTGGTTAGTACATTTATAAATAGTGGTATTGTTACCCTCTTCAATTAAAATTGTAGAATCCCAACTAGTTGCAAGATACATGCTACTGATGGGACAAGCAGAGACTTTCCCCGTGTCTATCTCAGTAGCAGACTATGGACCTTTCCTCCAGGAGCTTTGTAAAGGGGGGTTCTGCTTCCTCTTCTTGGGTGGAGCCAACAAGCCTGCAGGGCTCCCAGGGTTCTAGGACAGAATGCTGATACTGGGACTCAGGGCCAAAGTATTTTATTATCAAGTGTAACCAGGTCGCCCTTCCAGGTGAGAGCCAGGGTCGACCCTGCTTAGCTTGGCTAGCTTTTCCCCGGTACGAGCTGCAACCACCGCCTTGCTGCACTGCTTGTCCTAGTTTAACTGCTGCCCAGCTGACCTGCGCCCAGGATCAGCTCACGACTGGGACACACAAAACTCCAGCAGTCTTATAGTTCTTGAAAACCACAGGTCTTTATTTTCTCAGCATCTTTTAATACAGCTTTAATCTTCAAGCAGTTTCTTCATCAAGAATGCAAGAGTCAGTTCAGTTTTTCCACATTCAGCTTATTAACACAGTCCAATCTTAACTCAGAATATCACACCCAGCAAATCTTTGTCTTGCTCCCAATTGTAGCCTCCCCTCATCAGCACTATCTTCTACCCTTAGATAGTTTATGGGTTAGTTTCTTCCACCAGTGGCTTCCCCACTGGATTATTTTATCCTCTCCAAGTATGCACAGCTTGGGCCACACTCCCGCCACCAGAGCCTTTACCTTTCCTGAGGAAGTTTGAGCAAGCCCTCCAACCTCCATGCACTCCTCTTTACCTTCTCCTTCTACCTCCTCTTTATTCCACTCCATCTCCTCCTCCCCAAGCTCCACCAGCTGTTCCCCATCTCCAGGATCAGACCTCATCTCCCAATCAGTCACTCCACCCTCCCCCTCCAGGGAGTTCAGCTTACCCTGCACTGGCTTCTAGAGAGTGTAGTTTTTCTCCTGCATTACAGCTTTCCCTGGCAGTTTGATCCCTAGATGGCGCCCTGTTTTCCTAGCTGGGCTGAATGAACGGGTTTGATGCCGGATGAAAGACCCACTATCCCCTTTCCCTCGCACCAGCCCTCCAGAGTGCTCACACAAGGCAATTTCATACCAAAAATCACAATATATTCTTCAAAACAAAAAGGTACAGCCCTCTTAATATAGTCTTCAAAAGAAAAAGGTACAGTCCTCATAAGATAATTTTCAAAAGAAAAAAAAGGTACAGTCCAGGTCCCAAAATCCCTCAGCAAACACTCAGCTCCTCAAGACCTCAGGTCTTCTATTAGGGCATTAGCTTTCCCTTCCCCCTCCTTTAGAAAGGTTTAGTATGAGTTCAGCACACTTCCAATATACCACAATAGTTCAGAACAAATCTTCATGGACAGTCTTTGCACATCAAACCAATACCACAAATCACCTGCCTTTTCACAGCACAGACGGAACCCTGTCAGAAGCAGGGTTGGCAGTTTCTCCCACCTCTCAGCACCACGCCCGGTGTGGCCTCCTCCACTGCCTTCAAGTGCTGGGCAGGGCAACCTATGAATTCTCCCACTCCATGGTAGTTGGCTCCTCTCCCTTAGGCAGCTCTAGTGGCAGGCTACTTCCTTCCTTCAAATACTCCATCTCTCTCTCCATTCGTCTCCCCTCTCTCCTGGTGACTGAGAGCCTCCAGGAAATCTGCTCTTCCCTTCTCACAGCTGGGGGGAATTATATACTGATGGCGAAGCCAGGGAAACTGAGCTTCATCCTTCCTCTAGTGGGGAAGGGAGTAACAGGCTCACCCTGCCTCGAGCCATTGCTCCCCCTGCTGGGGCTGGGAATCCATTCCATTTTTTTAGAACTTCTCTCTTCTCTCATTCTTGCAAGGACTTCTGGGACCCATAGTTTTGGGTTCAACTGCTTCACTGGGGAATCTCTGGGGCATGCCTTGTCACAGCTTGTCCAAACCTTTTTTAAATCCAGATACACTAACCTACTGTCCTCATATGAGAGGAGTTACATCCCCTTAATCATTTTGATCGCCCTTCTTTGAACCTTTTCTAATTCTGCTTTATCCCTTTTAGGATATGGTGACCAGAATTGTGCACAATACTCAATGTGTGGTTGCATCATGGAGCAATGCATAGGCATTATAATATCCCTTTCCTAATAATTCCTAGCCTTCTGTTTGCGTTTTTGGCTGCCTCCACACACTGGACAGAAGATTTCAGCCTATTGTCCACAATGATACCTAGATCTTTTTGTTGGGTGCTAACTCCTAGGGTGGAACCTAGTATCAAATAACTATGATTTGGATTATTCTTCCCAACGTGCATCATTTTGCACTTGTCCATGTTAAATCTCATCTGCCATTTGGATGCCCAGTCTTCCAAATTTCTAAGGTCTTCCTGCAATTTTTCACAATCCCCACGCGTTTTAACAACTTTCATTAGTTTTGTGACATCTGCAAATATATTCACTTCACTCATCATTCCCATTTCCAGATCATTAAAAAATGTGTTACATAGCACTGGTCCCAGTACAGATCCCTGCATCGGGAGTCAACAATGGTCTGAATTATTTAAAACACAAGTGACTGTGATTGGGGGTTAGGTAATCGTGAAAGGGAAATAATCAGTATAAATACTTTCTCTGCTTCAAGCTTTGAGTCTATCTTTTGAATTTCCACCATCTTTTGGGGATTGGGTTTAGGTAGACCTAAGGTCTTTTTATTGTAATGAACTTTATGTTTTATCAGTTCTCACTCCAAGGTTGCACTGTTTATTTTCATTGGTCCACCTACTTTATTGTCTTTTAAAAGCTAATAAAACATCTGAAAACCAAGAGCTAGATCTAGAATTTGTTTGGCTTTATAGTTTTAGGGGTGGCAATGAAACATATAAATAAGGGGATACCTAGCTGCAGAAATACATACATCACAAAACGCAAACAGGATATACAAGAATACATATTTAATCATATCAATCATTACATCACCTATGAGACTGGGAGACTAGGCATCCAAATGGCAGATGACATTTAATGTGAGCAAGTGCAAAGTGATGCATGTGGGGAAAAAGGAACCCGAACTATAGGTATGTGATGCAAGGTTCCACATTAGGTGCCAACAACCAGGAAAAGGATCCAGGTGTCATCATTGACAATACGTTGAAACCCTCTGTTCAGTGTGCAGCTGCGGTGAAGAAAGCAAATAGAATGTTAGGTATTATTAGGAAAGGAATGGAAAACAAAAATGACGATGTTACAATGCCTTTGTATCACTCCATGGTGTGACTGCACCTCGAATACTGTGTGCAATTAGAAAAGGTACAGAGAAGGGTGACAAAAATGATAAAGGGGATGGAAGAACTTCCCTATGAGAATAGGTTAAAGCAGCTAGGGCTCTTCAGCTTGGAGAAAAGATGGCTGAGGGGAGATATGATAGAGGTCTATAAAATAATGAGTGGAGTTGAATGGGTCAGTGGGGGCTGACACCCAGGGCGGATCGCCGATGCGCCTCACCCCCGGGTGCAGCGCCCCCCCAGAACAGCGCGACACCCCCCAGCGAAAGAACCCCCGATCCCCCGGCGAAAGAACCCCCCCAGGTGCACGCCACTGGGGGGGGGGGGGGTGCCGCGCGCCTGCTGGCTCTTCGTTTTCATGCTCCCTCTGCCCCGGAACAGGAAATAACCTGCTCCGGGGCAAAGGGAGCATGAAAACAAAGAGCTGACAGGCGCGCGGCACCCCCACAGCGGCATGCACCCGGGGCGGACCGCCCCCACCACTCCCCCCTTGGTACGCCACTGGAATGGGTAGATGTGAATCACTTGTTTACTCTTTCCAAAATACTAGGACTAGGGGGTATGCAATGAAACTACTAAGTAGTAAGTTTAAAACAAATTGGAGAAAATATTTCTTCACTCAATGTGTAAATAAACTCTGAAATTCATTACCAGAGAATGTGGTAAAAGCAGTTAGCTTAGTGGGGTTTAAAAAAGGTTTGGATATCTTCCTAAAAGAAAAGTCCATAAGCCATTATTAAGATGGTCTTGGGGGAAAATCCACTGCTTATTTCTAGGATAAGCAGCATAAAATGTATTGTACTGTTTTAGGATCTTGGCAGGTACATGTGACCTGGATTGGCCACTGTTGGAAACAGGATACTGGGCATGTTGGACCTTCAGTCTGTCCCAATATGGCAATGCTTATGTTCTTATGTTAACATAAAAATCATAAAATATGGTGGGTTGTCAAAGAACATAATGATGCTGAAAAAGATGCTACCACTGAACGCTGATCTGCCATGATTAAAATCATCCAGTACCAAATGCCCTACATGTTTTGGCATGATGCCTGCTTCAGTGGCTTCCTACAAATTGGGTACGACAATGAGGTCACAGTAGTGTATCAATTAGCAGCAAGAAATTGAAATAACTCACCAAAAACAGTCCCACTGAATTTAAATCTCAAAATAGCCTTGTGTGATTGAATTCTTAACACTCTTCATTCATTATCATTCTGGGAAGAGGATCATTCTGAAGTGTCAACAATTCTCTTTGCAGTCTTTTCTATGGGGATCCAGGGGAGGGGAATCATCAGAGAAAAGAGAGAGCTGTCTCTCTGATGACCATAGAGCTAGAAAGAGAGAGGTGTCTCTTTGGTGTCTATGTAACTAGAAAGAGAGAGGTGTCTCTCTGGTGACTATAGAGCTAGAAAGAGAGAGGTGTCTCTCTGGTGACCATAGAGCTAGAAAGAGAGAGAGGTGTCTCTCTGGTGTGTATAGAGCTAGAAAGAGAGAGAGAGAGAGAGAGGTGTCTCTCTGGTGACCATAGAGCTAGAAAGAGAGAGAGGTGTCTCTCTGGTGTCTATAGAGCTACAAAGAGAGAGATGTCTCTCTGGTGTCTATACAGCTAGAGATATATGTCTCTCTGGTGTCTATAGAGCTAGAAAGAGAGAGGTGTCTCTCTGGTGTCTATAGAGCTAGAAAGAGAGAGGTGTCTCTCTGGTGACTATAGAACTAGAAAGAGAGAGCTGTCTCTCTGGTAACCATAGAACTAGAAAAAGAGAGGTGTCTCTTTGGTGTCTATGTAACTAGAAAGAGAGAGGTGTCTCTCTGGTGACTATAGAGCTAGAAAGAGAGAGGTGTCTCTCTGGTGACCATAGAGCTAGAAAGAGAGAGAGGTGTCGCTCTGGTGTCTATAGAGCTAGAAAGAGAGAGAGAGAGAGAGGTGTCTCTCTGGTGACCATAGACCTAGAAAGAGAGAGGTGACTCTCTGGTGTCTATAGAGCTAGAATGAATTGGGAGAAGGAATCTTGCCGTGTCTATGAATGACTGAGGCAAATGAATGCTCTTCTCCCACCACTCCCTTCCTTCTCCCTTCCAACCAGGGAATAAGCTGGACCATGGACACAAGTGTAAAAGGGGTATTTATTATGAAGAGCTAAATGAACACTTGCAAACAAAAATACAGAAAGATTTTTAAATGCAGTTGTTTTCAGTGCTATTTAAATATGTAACATTATCAAGTAGGTGCTTAGCTTGGGAACACCTGCTAAGACATATTTATTAGTAAATTTATCTCTCATCTGTACATTACATACACCTCTTAAATATATCAATATATCTTAACAAATGCTTATTAGTTTGAGCTGCAATATATCATTAAATCATGGAAGATGATTAATATGAGAATTTTTTCTTCATTAAAAGCTTGTGGACTTTACTCTCCTGTCAAGAGGAAAAACGTCAAGCACTGTGTTTAAAAGAAATGAATGCACAAATTTTGTTTTGTTTTGCCAAGAGGCACATCTTGAAAATAAAGAGCAGGAGACGTTACAGTCAAAGTGAGTAGCTATACATAAGGAGTGTTGGCAAACTTTTTCATAAAAATCTTATTAGCATAGAGCAAAAACAGACCCCGAGGGCAGCTTCATATTGGATTCTGCTGATCTTTGAAATGCAAATGAGCATTTTGCAATATCTGGGCACCTAATGCATATAAATTTGCTTCCCCCCCCCCCCCCCCCCCCTTGTCAAATCATAACTAAATTGGCAACTTATACACAACACCATGTAATTTTGGGAAGCAACTTTAATATAGTGGCAAATTCAGTCTGAGATTGTTTGCCTGCCAGGTATCCTAAAAAACAAGATGTAAACAGAGGAGTACATTTTTTGTAACTAGTCAGCTTGAACTTGTGGACGTGGAGAGAATTTTGAACCTGTAAGAAAAGGATTTTAAGTGATACTCATGAAGCCAATTGTGGGGCCCTTTTAGTAAGCCGTGATAGGCACTACCACATTCCTACCGTGCGCCAGAAAGCACTGCCGCGGGACACGCTGAGGCATCCTGCAAATAGTTGCCAAACACCAATTCTGTGCTAAAATCTAGGTTTCATTTTTTAGCGTGGGAGGTGTGTTTATGGATGGAGAGTAGGTGTGCCCTGTGCTAATTGGGTAGCATGGGTACTTTGCTGCATGCTGCCTGATTAGCGCATGATTAGTGCGGGAGCCCGTACCACCTAGGAAATAGGTGGCAGCAAGGGCTCCTGCATTAATGGCCATGCGCTAATTGGGAAATTAGCATGTGACTATTATGGGGAAAAAAAGAAGAATGCGGCCATTTTACTGCCACGCTAAAAGTGGCCTCAGCGCATGGGAACCCCCCCCCCCCCCCCCGTGCTAAAAGTAGTACGGGCCACTGTTTAGCACGGCTTAGTAAAAGGGCCTCTGTGTGTAGGTCATCTAGGTGGAAAAGGGATGTGTGTGCTGGGATTTTCAATTGTTTTACAAAAGATTCAGTGAATGTGCAGCCCTTTTGAAAATTCCTTTAGGCAGATCTAGGTACCTAGCAACTATAAATTAGGCACCTATGATTTTTGAATATTGGTTTGTTAGTCCATGTATTTCATTTGTATATTTCACCTTTTTTGGGGCAGAATTCACTCAAGGTGATGTGAGTGGACATGGGCAATTTACAACCAAACTGACAACTGGACATTGCCAAAA
Organism: Microcaecilia unicolor; assembly: GCF_901765095.1. Classification (NCBI taxonomy): domain Eukaryota; kingdom Metazoa; phylum Chordata; class Amphibia; order Gymnophiona; family Siphonopidae; genus Microcaecilia; species Microcaecilia unicolor. The sequence goes on from NC_044040.1 coordinate 53,180,242, forward strand.
TGCTCAAATAGCATAATATTTATTTATTTATTTATTTATTAGGATTTATTTACCGCCTTTTTGAAGGAATTCACTTGAGGCAGTGTTCAGTAAGAATAGATCAAGCATGAGCAATAGACAATTGCAGCAGTAAAAATATTCAAAAACAATACAAAGTATGGAATGGTATACTATTTTCAATGCCAACACAATACGTAATAGAATATTATACAGTGGTGGAAATAAGTATTTGATCCCTTGCTGATTTTGTAAGTTTGCCCACTGACAAAGACATGAGCAGCCCATAATTGAAGGGTAGGTTATTGGTAACAGTGAGAGATAGCACATCACAAATTAAATCCGGAAAATCACATTGTGGAAAGTATATGAATTTATTTGCATTCTGCAGAGGGAAATAAGTATTTAATCCCTCTGGCAAACAAGACCTAATACTTGGTGGCAAAACCCTTGTTGGCAAGCACAGCGGTCAGACGTCTTCTGTAGTTGATGATGAGGTTTGCACACATGTCAGGAGGAATTTTGGTCCACTCCTCTTTGCAGATCATCTCTAAATCATTAAGAGTTCTGGGCTGTCGCTTGGCAACTCGCAGCTTCAGCTCCCTCCATAAGTTTTCAATGGGATTAAGGTCTGGTGACTGGCTAGGCCACTCCATGACCCTAATGTGCTTCTTCCTGAGCCACTCCTTTGTTGCCTTGGCTGTATGTTTTGGGTCATTGTCGTGCTGGAAGACCCAGCCACGACCCATTTTTAAGGCCCTGGCGGAGGGAAGGAGGTTGTCACTCAGAATTGTACGGTACATGGCCCCATCCATTCTCCCATTGATGCGGTGAAGTAGTCCTGTGCCCTTAGCAGAGAAACACCCCCAAAACATAACATTTCCACCTCCATGCTTGACAGTGGGGACAGTGTTCTTTGGGTCATAGGCAGCATTTCTCTTCCTCCAAACACGGCGAGTTGAGTTCATGCCAAAGAGCTCAATTTTTGTCTCATCTGACCACAGCACCTTCTCCCAATCACTCTCGGCATCATCCAGGTGTTCACTGGCAAACTTCAGACGGGCCGTCACATGTGCCTTCCGGAGCAGGGGGACCTTGCGGGCACTGCAGGATTGCAATCCGTTATGTCGTAATGTGTTACCAATGGTTTTCGTGGTGACAGTGGTCCCAGCTGCCTTGAGATCATTGACAAGTTCCCCCCTTGTAGTTGTAGGCTGATTTCTAACCTTCCTCATGATCAAGGATACCCCACGAGGTGAGATTTTGCGTGGAGCCCCAGATCTTTGTCGATTGACAGTCATTTTGTACTTCTTCCATTTTCTTACTATGGCACCAACAGTTGTCTCCTTCTCGCCCAGCGTCTTACTGATGGTTTTGTAGCCCATTCCAGCCTTGTGCAGGTGTATGATCTTGTCCCTGACATCCTTAGACAGCTCCTTGCTCTTGGCCATTTTGTAGAGGTTAGAGTCTGACTGATTCACTGAGTCTGTGGACAGGTGTCTTTCATACAGGTGACCATTGCCGACAGCTGTCTGTCATGCAGGTAACGAGTTGATTTGGAGCATCTACCTGGTCTGTAGGGGCCAGATCTCTTACTGGTTGGTGGGGGATCAAATACTTATTTCCCTCTGCAGAATGCAAATAAATTCATATACTTTCCACAATGTGATTTTCCGGATTTAATTTGTGATGTGCTATCTCTCACTGTTACCAATAACCTACCCTTCAATTATGGGCTGCTCATGTCTTTGTCAGTGGGCAAACTTACAAAATCAGCAAGGGATCAAATACTTATTTCCACCACTGTAGGTGATAGCGAGGGTGAAGCAAAGATGTAACATATAGAAGGGTAAGAAAGTAGGAAGAGTTAGAAAGTAAGGTGATTGATTTAAAGAAAGTTGCACATGAGGTCAGAGAAATGGTTAAATGTTATCTCAGCTAGAGTAGGAGTAGATAAATATGTCCTGCTGCAGTATATGCAGCCTGAGTACTCCTTGTGTGTGTGAGTAAGTCTAGCGAGTTAGTTACTTCTTCCACACAATTAAAGCAGCTAGGTAAAATCTTATAAATAGGCATGTTCAGAGTAAATCTATAACGAGTTGTGTAGTTTTAAGGGACAAAACATGAATAAATGCCAGTATTCTAATTATTTATGTGTGTATGTCAAAATGAGCTCTTTCCAGTTAAATGATATTCTCTAAGTACATGCCTAGAATCAATGGTGCATGTTTTGTAGGTGGGCATTTAACTGGGTGGAGTTTGGGAGGAGTGTGGGCAAAGTGCATATTTACGCACATAGATTATAGAATCTTATAATCCACATGTTGTCTTTTGCAATCAAGGCATGGGCAGCCAGAAAGTTTTCATTTCACGTTGTTTCTTGTGGCAATTAGGAGAATTTCCATTTTGTTTGGATTCTCTCCTCCCCCCCCCCTTCCCTGTTGTTGTTGTTGTTGTTGTTGCATTTGTACCCCGCGCTTTCCCACTCATGGCAGGCAATGCGGCAGGCAATGGAGGGTTAAGTGATTTGCCCAGAGTCACAAGGAACTGCCTGTGCTGGGAATTGAACTCAGTTCCTCAGGACCAAAGTCCACCACCCTAACCAGTAGGCCACTCCCTTACCTTGTGACATCATTTTAGTTGTGAGCTGCTGGGCGGCGCTTCGGGAGCCTTCCTTTCCCTTCCCTCATTCAGCTCTGGTCCTGCCCTCAAAATGAGGGCGGGACCAGAGCTGAGCGAGGGAAAGGAAGGCTCCCGAAGCACCGCCCAGCAGCTTGCACGCTTTTCATGGCTGCTGCTACCTGCCGGCCGCTCCAATGTCGACGACAAGGTAACTTAAAATTCAGAGGGAGGGGGGCCTTGGAGCTGGGTGGGAGCTGGGTGGGGGGCCTTGGAGCTGGTGGGTGGGAGGGAGAGAGAGAGAGAGAGACAGGCCTTGGAGCGGGGAGGGAGAGGGAGAGACCGGCCAGCCGGCCTTGGAACTGGGTGGGAGCTGGGTGGGGGGCCTTGGAGCTGGTGGGTGGGAGGGAGAGAGAGAGAGAGACCGGCCAGCTGGCCTTGGAGCTGGGAGGGAGGGGGTCTTGGAGCTGGGAGGGGGGCCTTGGAGCTCGGTGGGAGCTGGGTGGGGGGCCTTGGAGCTGGTGGGTGGGAGGGAGAGAGAGAGAGACAGGCCTTGGAGCGGGGAGGGAGGGGGGCCTTGGAGCTGGTGGGTGGGAGGGAGAGAGAAAGAGAGAGAGAGAGAGAGAGAGAGAGAGAGAGAGAGACCGGCCAACCGGCCTTGGAGCTGGAGCTGGGGAGCCCTAGGGATGGCCCGGGAGCTCGCAGGGAGGGGTGGCCACCCTGGAGCTCAGAGGGAGGGGTGGCCGGCCCTGGAGTTAGGGTGGGGGTGGGGCTAGGATGGGGCCCCATCAGATTGGTCTGCATAGGGCCCCGCACTTGCTAAGACTGGCCCTGGTGCCAAGGTCATACAGCAGCAACAAGTCCTAGAGGCCTGCGTGTATGCAGGTCCCTGGAGCACCTTTAGTGGGTACCGCAGTGCACTTAAGGCAGGCGGACCCAGGCCCATCCCCCCTACCTGTAACACTTGTGCTGGTAAATGGGAGCCCTCCAAAACCCACTGTACCCACATGTAGTTGCCCCCTTCACCCCTAAGAGTTACGGTAGTGTTGTACATTTGTGGGTAGTGGGTTTGGGGGGGGGGGGCTCAGCACCCAAAGTAAGGGAGCTATGCATGTGGGAGCTTTTTCTGAAGTCCACCGCATTGACCCCTGGGGTGCCCAGTTGGTGTCCTGGCATGTCAGGGAGGCCAGTGCACTACGAATGCTGGCTCCTTCCATGACCAAATGCCTTGCATTTCGCCAGGTTTGAGATGGCTGGCAGTTTTTTCATTATCACTGAAAAACAAAACCGGCGATCTCAACCCCGGCGAACTCTGGCATTTCGCCGGGCTAAACCGTATTATCGAAAAAAAGATGGCCGGCCATCTTTTTCGAAAATACAGTTCCGGCCAGCTGTTGCGCCGCTGCCAAAATAGATCGTCGACGATCTCTGTGGCACTCCACTGTTCACCCTCCTCCATTGAGAGAATTTACCATTTAACCCTACCCTTTGTTTGTTTTCTGTTCAATAACCAATTCCTAATCCACACCAGAACCTTGCCTCCTATCCCATGACTCTTTAATGAATTTAATTAACTCACTGAAGCATCCCTGCTTCAGTGAGTTATGATAGCTGCTCTGCTCCACCCTCACCACAGAAAAGAAAAGAGACAAAAGCGCCTGCTCCCTCTGCTCATCATCTGGGCCTTCTCTCCATTGTGTAAATGATGATGGAATTTATAGTTGCAATGTTAGCCAAAAAGAACACTACCAAGGTGGAGGAACAATAGAACCTAGTGGTTAGGGTGGTGGACTTTGGTCCTGGGGAACTGAGTTCAATTCCCACTTCAGGCACAGGCAGCTCCTTGTGACTCTGGGCAAGTCACTTAACCCTTCATTGCCCCAGGTACAAATAAATACCTGTATACAATATGTAAGCCGCATTGAGCCTGCCATGAGTGGGAAAGCGCGGGGTACAAATGTAACAAAAAAATAAAAACCACTATAAAAACCTCAAAGGAAGTGAAAAAAGTAGGGTTACAGATGAATGTTCCAACACACATAGAAATAATCAAAGAAAGATTTATTTATCCCCGATAAGACTCGACATGGTGCCGTGTTTCGGTGTCACTGCCTGCTTCAAGAGTCTGCTGTTCTACAAGAACAATCTTTCTCTTTTGAATAAATTCAATAAAGCAACATGTGATGCCTTAATGGAAACTGAACTACAAAAAAAAAATCACATAGTTGTATCACACAAAACTATGTGATTTTATACAACCATGTGATTTTCGTAGTTCAGTTTCCATTAAGGCATCAGGTTTCAGGTTTATTAAAACTTGCTATCCTACATATAAATAAAATATATCTATGTGGCTTACAGACTCAATACAGGAAAGATAGAAAGAGGAAAAAGAGAAACAGAACTCCATTATTGATAAAGGTTATAGCAGACATTGTCCTGGAGATGGTCCTAGCGTGTTAAAAAAAAGCATCCTCAAACAGAAATGTTTTAAGGTCAATTTAAAACTTTGTCAGAGTTGTCTGTGTTCTGAGATAAAGGGACAGGGAATTCCAAAGGGTGGGACCTACTACTGAAAAGGTGGAATCTCACGTAGTGTCATAACGAATATGCCGAAAAGATAGTACAATCAGCAAATGTTGCTGAGATGAACAGAGGACACATTGAGGAGTATATGGAGTCAGAAATTGTGTTAAATATAGGGGAATACCGGAAAGTTTGATTTTAAACACCAGTAAGAGGATTTTATAGGTGATCCTACGTGTGACCGGGAGCCAGTGTGCATCCTTGAGAAGTGGTGTAACATGATCATATCTTTTTTAGCTTGTAATCAATTTTATGGAAGCATTGTGGATCAACTGCATACTGCGTAGATCTTTTTGCCGCAATCCCTTATACAGCGAATTGCAGTAGTAGGCATCACATTGTGTTGCTTCATACTTGTGAATTTATTCCAAAGAGAGATTATTCTTGTACAACAGCAGACTCCTGAGGCAGGCGGTGAAGCTGAAACATGGTGCCATGTCGAGTCTTGTAGTGATAAATACATCTTCCTTTGATTATCTGTACGCATAGGCGCCCGGTATAAGAGGCTTGGGGAGGCTAAGCCTCCCCAGCCGGAGGACCGTCAGATTATGATTGACAGGTGAGGTCGCGATGACGACGCCGACACGACACGCCGCATCAGCAGCCCCCAGTTCCGCCCGTGGGGCTCGCCGCTCGGCCCAGCCACAGAAGGATCAAGAAGACTTTTTCGGACCGACGTCAATGCGCGTGACCACGACGCCGAGCCGACATGGACACGCCAGGCCATCCCACATTCAGCCTGGCCCGCCCAGCCCCAGGCCCCAGGCAGTTGAGCTCCACCCGCCCGGCCCGCTCGGGTTCTCACCATCCTCTGTGTGCCTGCAGTGCTTACTGCTTGTTTGCTTCTTCTTTCTTCGCCCCTCGCCCGCCTCGACTGGGCTCTCGCCCTCAGCTCATGAGTCACGCCGCAGCAGCCAGTCAGCCTTCTTTGGGTGCTCACTCCCATCCCGTGTACTGTTCCGCATAGGTGGGAACGCGCGGGGAGGGCAAGAAGAAGGAGACTGAGAGTCTGATGTACCCAGGTTTGCTCCCTTTTGACTAGCCAGGTCAGTATTGGAATGCAAATCACTTTTGCCTGCTGATAAATTCAGACTAAGACCATCTGACTTTCCTAGTTCAAGTCCTATGTGAGGGAAGGAGGACTGGAATCATGACGGTAGGACAAATTATGGAGAGAAATGGGAAGGGAAGGCTCAACAACGCTCAAGGCTGGTTATCAGTGGTTGTCTGAGGTGTTCCCACTTCCTTCCCAGACCCAGACCATAATAAGGAAATTGTGGCACGCAGCGCACGTTGGATTTCAGGTGCGGTAGCTCAGGTAGGTGCTGACACTGAAGGTTTAAGTCAAAATAAAAAAATAAATATTTTGTTTCATGCAGATCTCTTTTGTTTAAACATAGCTAAATGGGCTATAAGCCCCTAATGCTTTGGTTTTCCTATATTTTGTTTGTGATGACTTATACTATGCCAAAATTGAAATTTGAAAACTGTTATCTCTATCTGGTCGTTAATAAAAGGAGCTCATTGTGAATTTCCAGTTTTCCACCCTAAAAGGATGTTTTGTGGTTGTACATGAGAATTGTGATATGATCCCATGTTTCATATTTGTTGATGGTCTGTGATGTTGTCCGTTTGGGTGGTATATGGTGTATTAGGGTCTGCCCAGTGTAATACTTATGGTACAGTAAGGTTCTGAGTGTGTTTTTGCACAAGTTTGTGTATAGTGTTTTGCAGTGGAGAGATTGTATGTTGGCCTTACTGAGGTGGCACCAAAACATCAGAAAGGGTGTAAGGCCTAAATCATGACACACTACCTCTTGAAGGATCTACATATGGTCATTAATAAAAGGAGCTCATTGTGAACACTATCCACCCTAAAAGGGTGTTTTGTGGCTCTACATGAGAATTGTGATATTATGATCCCTTGTTTCATATTGTTGACGGTCTGCATTTTCCGTATGGTGGTATATTGGTGTATTAGGTCTGCCCAGTGTAATATTTATGGTACAGTAAAGTTATGAGTGTGTTTTTGGACAAAGTTGTGCATAGTGTTTTGAAGTTGAGCAATTGTGGTTAGTATATGCTTTGAGCAACTACTTTCTTCTTTGACATATGATACCTATCTAATATCTAAATTTAATAAAAGGTATTAATTGTGATTATTTTATTTTTACTTATTTTTTTCTGTGTTGTTATACAATTATGGATATAAGCCCCACCCCTAACCCCACCCCCTTTAGCCTCCCCAAACAGTTGGGCCACCGACCGCCTATGTCTGTACGTGTGTTGGAGGACTCATTTATAAACCTTTTTTTTCACTACTTAATGTTACACACCCTAAAGGAGAGTACTTAGTGCCAATTCTATAATGGCTGCAGGGAGCACCTAAGCTGGTATAGAACAGTAGCTTAAATTCACTTTGGCACACCTAATGGTAGACACAGAGGGGCATAATCGAAAGGGAAGGGGCAGGGCGGGGAAACCTGTATTATCGAAACAAGATGGACGTCCATCTTTCGTTTCGAAAATACCATCAGGGAAGTCCAAATCCTTAAATGTGGTCGTCCCTAGATTTGGTTGTCCCTAGACTTGGTCGTTTCTGATTTTCGGCGATAATCGAAACCAAGGACGTCCATCTCTGAAACGACCAAATACAAGCCATTTGGTCATGGGAGGAGCCAGCATTTGTAGTGCCCTGGTACCAGTGGCGTACCAAGGGGGGGGCGGTGGGGGCGGTCCGCCCCGGGTGCCAGTGGGTGGGGGGTGCTCTGCTCCCGCCGCCTCCCGTGGCCGTTCCCGCGGCGCCGCACATTAAAAAAACCGGTGAAGCAGCGTCGCAGGCAGCGCCTCGTGCCCTGCTTGTAAAAAAAAAATCAAATCTCCTTCCTTCTCCTCCTCGACGAGGAGAAGGAAGGAGATTTGATTTTTTTTTTACAAGCAGGGCACGAGGCGCTGCCTGCGACGCTGCTTCGCCGGTTTTAACGGGACTGAGGTGGGGAAGGAGAGGGGCAAAAGGGACTCGGGTGGGGGTGTTCAGAGGGGAGAAGGGGACTGGGGTGGGGGTCTCAGACAGGGGAGGGGAGAAGGGGACTGGTGTGGGGGTGTTCAGAGGGGTAAAGGGGAGGGGAGAAGGGGATGGGTGGGGGTGTTCAGAGGGGAAAAGGGGAGGGGAGAAGGGGACTGGGGTGGGGAGAAGGGGACTGGGGTGGGGGTCTCAGACGGGGGAAGGGAAGGGGAGGGGAGAAGGGGACTGGGGTGGGGATCTCAGAGGGGAGAAGGGGACTGGGGTGGGGGTGTTCAGAGGGGAAAAGGGGAGGGGAGAAGGGGACTGGGGTGGGGATCTCAGACAGGGGAGGGGAGAAGGGGACTGGGGTGGGGGTGTTCAGAGGAGAGAAGGGGACTGGGGTGGGGGTCTCAGACAGGGGAGGGGAGAAGGGGACTGGGGTGGGGGTCTCAGACAGGAGAAGGGGACTGGGGTGGGGGTGTTCAGAGGGGAGAAGGGGGCTGGAACTGGGGGCTGAAAAAAGGGACAGAGAGAGAGAGGGGACAGATCCTAGATGGAAGGGGGAGCGAGAGGGAGGGCAGACCCTGGATGGATGGGAGAGGGAGGGCAAATGGTGGATTGAAGGGGCAGAGAGAAAGGGCAGGCAGTGGATGGAAGGGACGGCAGAGAGGGCAGACACTGGATGACAGAGAGAGAGAGAGAGAGTGAAGACAGATGCTGGATGGAAGGAAGACGGTGAAAAGAAGATGAGGAAAGCAGAAACCAGAGACAACAAACTGTAAATAAAATATATTTTTTTATTTTTTTTGCTTTAGGATAAAGTATTGTAGATGTGTTAAATGTTTATAATAGAACATGTAAATAAGGTAATCTTTATATTGGACTAATTTTAATACATTTTGACTAACTTTCGGAGAACAAAACCCCCTTCCTCAGGTCAGGATAGGATACTGTAACAGCACTATACTGTACTGACCCGAGGACGGAGGTTTTGGCCTCTGAAAGCTAAATGTATTAGTCCAATAAAATGGTATTATTTTACTTTCTATATTTGTTTTATTTCTATTTGTTAATTTGTAAAGTGGTGATTGGTACTTGTTAGTTTTTTTCAAATTTACATCTGCTGTCTTTATATTTTGCACAGTACTAGGGGACAGTTTCTGTTTCTGTGGTGTTGCATTGTATGCAGAGTCTGGCATTGGGGGTTCAGTTTAATTTTTGTCTAAATAGAAAGTTTATGATTACTTATTCTATAGTGGATTAGGGTGTATCTGTGTTTGTGAAAAAGACATGGCTTTCAGTTGGCATTGACTGTGCAGGATCTACGATCTGTACTATTCTGTCTGGTTTCATTTTACAATAGGTGAATTGACGTTCTAGTGCTCACTGTAGTGTTTAAGATGCTTTCCTTTTCCTTGTGTGACTCGTAGAAATGACTGCTTATGGTATGGTAGAATTGCTCTATAGGTCCTGAGTGTTTTGTATTCTCGGCATGCCTAGTACTGGATTTGGGGGGGGGGGGGGTGTTAAAAAATGACCGGCCCCGGGTGTCAACTACCCTAGGTACGCCACTGCCTGGTACCCCTGACAGGCCAGGACACCAACCGGGCACCCTAGGGGGCACTGCAGTGGACTTCACAAATTGCTCCCAGGTACATAGCTCCCTTACCTTGTGTGGTAAGCCCCCCAAACCCCCCCAAACCCCACTACCCACAACTGTACACCACTACCATAGCCCTTAAGGGGGAAGGGGGTACCTAGATGTGGGTACAGTGGCTTTGTGGTGGGTTTTGGAAGGCTCGCTGTTTCCTCCACAAACGTAACAGGTAGGGGGGTATGGGCCTGGGTCCGCCTGCCTGAAGTGCACTGCACCCACCAAAACTGCTCCAGGGACCTGCATACTGCTGTGATGGACCTGAGTATGACATCTGAGGCTGGCATAGAGGCTGGCAATCAATATTTTGAAAGATATTTTTTGAGGGTGGGAGGGGGTTAGTGACCACTGGGGGAGTAATGGGAGGTCATCCCCAATTCTCTCCGGTGGTCCAAGTGTTCGTCAGGGACGTCCTTGTTTCTTTCGATTATGGGTCGAGGACATCCAAGTGTTAGGCACGCCCAAGTCCCACCTTCGCTACGCCTCCGATATGCCCCCTTGAAGTTTGGCTGTCCCTGCGACGGAAAGCAGTTGGGGACATCCAAAATCGGCTTTCGATTATACCGATTTGGATGACCCTATGAGAAGGACGCCCATGTTCCGATTTATGTCGAAAGATGGGCGTCCTTCTCTTTCGAAAATGAGCCCTATTGTGTGCCAGTGGCGAGCATGGATTGTTATGCCAATGGCCCCTCCAGTAATTACTGGTCTCAAACTAGACCTTGACTCACCAACAACAATTTAAATGTATTTTATGTAAGTGCCCTACCTAAGACTGATCTGGGAAGAAGGGGTTACATACATTAAATTTCCATTTTTTGCTGCAGAGATATTAAACTGTTAATATGGTCTACAGTAGAATGTTCTCTACCTCCACTTACAAGACACAAATAATTCCTTGATCACAAATACTTCTCTTACAGCCCCAGTCTTCCATTTCTGCATTTGTACATTTAATTTGTATAGATTTTATTACCATTATTCAGAAGCCCAGGACTTACACCCCACCTTCTACCTACAACTAAACATACTGTTTTCACTATTATTCTTTGATATATGGCATCATTTTGCAAATGATTCACAGTACCTTGAGTCTCGTAATAATACCTAAAGAGGTTTAAATAAATGTTCAACAGGAATTAGAAAATAAGAGACCTCAGGCCTATAATATGGAAGTTACAGATGAAAGCACTAAGTAATGTCTCCATGGCAACACTGCCTGGCACACAAGATGCCGTATTTAACCTTAGGGGACTCTTTAAAAAACCTTCCATTCCTCAAACAGTGGCATGTTATCCTCAACATACTTCTTTAAGTTCATTTGCATGTTCCTTCATTTTATTTACTGATAGATTTGTATTTGAAATGTATAAACTATTGACCCTCTATAACTTATCATTGAGGGAGTCATCTGTGTCTGAACAGTCAGAGCGACTGGACTGTATTAATAAAAAGCCATTAGACCATATCATAAACCTGCAATATTTTTCTCTGTGGGAACTTAGAAGAAGCACTTAAGACAACAAAGCAGAGAACAGAGCAGAAAAGCACCGTTATGAATTCTGCCTGGAGTCCAATTTCTATTAAAATGTTCTTCTTTCCTTTGAAGATAAACTGATAAAAATGGAGCTATCTCTCATTTATCACATTAAATTATGAATTGCTTGAGAGAAGAGCAGTAATAGCAGTATGTATCTGAAAGCCTGCTCAAATTGAGTTTTCTTGGCATTACCCCTTTATTAAACAACCGGTCTCTTCAAAGGTTGTGATAGCTGTAGTGTCATCTCCCAGTAGTCCTGATCAGAATTTGATTGTCTTCTTATCAGCTCAATTCTGTTTATACTCCACTTCAGTTTTTGGAGATAGCAAAGACTAAGGGGCCCTTTTACTAAGCTGCGTAAGCACCTACACGTACCCAATGCACATCAATTTTGAGTTACCGCTCGGCTACTGTGTGGCCCTTGCGGTAATTTCACGTATGTCCGATAGGCACGCCAGAAAATATTTTTATTTTCTGGCACGTGAGCGGTAATCGGGCGGTAATTGGCATTTTACGCATGTTGACCATTACTGCCCAGTTACAGTGGGAGACCTTACCACTAGGTCAATGGCTGGAGGTAAGGTCTCAGACCCAAAATGGACGCATGGCAATTTTCATTTTGCCGCATGTCCATTTTCATCAAAAATTTAAAAAAGGCATTTTTTACAGGTGTGCTGAAAAATAATTCTGCGCGTGCCCAAAACATGCGTATACACTACCGCAGGCCATTTTTCAGCGCACCTTAGTAAAAGGGCCCCTCAGGAAGCAAAAGATCAACTACACTATCTGTAAGCTGCTTGTGTGCAAGCTACCTGTCTTTAGTTTAATCTCAGTCATGATTTCAGGAGCACACTGGGACACTATCCAGCTTATTTTCGAAAGAGAAAAACGCCTATAGTGCGACCTAAATCGGGAGATAGACGTTTGTCTCGCAAAGGTGCCCAAATCGGTATAATCGAAAGCCGATTTTGGGCGTTTTTAACTGCACTCCATCGCGGGAACGAATAAAGTTGACGGGGGCGTGTCGGAGGCGTGGTGGAGGCGGAACTGGGGCGTGGATATCAGCTGAGGAGAGATGGGCATCTTTAGCTGATAATCGAAAAAATAAAGGCGTTTTTACCACGATTTTGGGTCACTTTTTTTGGACCCTTTTTTTTCACGAACAAGTCCCAAAAAAGTGCCCCAACTGCCCAGATGACCACTGGAGGGAATCGGGGATGACCTCCCCGGACTCCCCCAGTGGTCACTAACCCCCTCCCACCAAAAAAAACCCACTTTAAAAACTTTTTTCCCAGCCTGTATGCCAACCTCAAATGCCGTACCCACCTCCATGACAGCAGAATGTGTTCGATCCTGTCACAGCCTTTCCCTGGGTCAGATGTGGCTCTCGGGTGCAGTACAGGGTCACATCAGCATTGCATTGTGGTGGGTGTAGGGTATTGGGCTCCGTGATTTCATTAGCTTGTGTTACAGTCTCAAGATGTTGGTAGTTGGTAGGCTCTTCTCCCATGGTGCTTTTCCCCCTGCCTACTAGGTCAGAGTGTGCCCTGTTGTGTTTCCTGTTGTAGTCCATGTGGTAGTGGCCATTTTTGTAAGCCAGTTTTAGTTCCCTTTCCTGTGTTAGCCACGTTAGACAACTTAGTTCTTCCCTTGAATGTGGCTGAATTAGGGCATTGTACAGCATTCTGCCAGCTTTGACCTACTGCTCATCTCAGTACCAGGGAGACTCGTTGCCAGTGGGGCACAACCTCTGATCTGCAGTTAACTGTGAGTAAACACGGTTATTCCAATAAAGGACGTTTTCGGAGAGATTAGCCTTCAGGTGTCAACTGGTGTGCCAATGTTATACAGCAGCAACCAGTCCTAGAGGCCTGCGTGTATGCAGGTCCCTGCAGCACTTTTAGTGGGTACCGCAGTGCACTTCAGCCAGGTGGACCCAGGCCCATCCCCCCCACCTGTAACACTTCTGCTGGTAAATGGGAGGCCTCCAAAACCCACTGTACCCACATGTAGGTGCCCCCTTCATCCCTAAGAGCTATGGTAGTGTTGTACATTTGTGGGTAGGGGGGTTTGGGGGAGGGGGGTTGGGAGCTCAGCACCCGTGGTAAGGGAGCTATGCATGTGGGAGCTATTTCTGAAGTCCACCGCACTGACCTAGGGTGCCCAGTTGGTGTTCTAGCATATCAGGGGGGTGAGTGTACTACGAATCGTGGCCCCTCCCACGACCAAATGGCTCGGATTAGGACGTTTTTGAGCTGGGCATTTTTAGTTTCCATTATCGCTAAAAAAAACAAATGCCCAGCTCAAAAACGTCCATTTTTTTGAAAATATGGTTCGGCCCGCCCCTTCACGGACCCGTTCTCAGAGATAAACGCCCATGGAGATTGACGTTTTCGTTCGATTATGCCCCTCCTTACTTACCTCAGTATAATAATAACAACTATAACTAGATACATGGGATTAAATTCTGTATATGGTGCCAAAAAATCAGCATCGATAATAAATAGCTCTAAGTGCTATTCTTTAATTGGCACTCAGAGTTGAGTGTTGTTTATAGAATAGCGTTTGGTGCCGGGATCTGCGCCTAGTTTTGAGAATGAGGAGTTACACCAACTGAAACCTGGTATAAATTCTTGCGCCTAAATTAGACGCAGATCACCCTTATTATGAAACACTGCATGCAAATTCCAAGAATGCCCACGATCCACCCATACCCCCTTTTCGGATCCACACATCAAATTTGCACATAGATATCAGTGCCTAAAGATGCACATGTAAATTTAAATTAATGCCAATTAGTGCCAATAATTGATTATTAGAACCCAATTATTGGCGGTAATTGGCTCGTTTGGCAATTACATTGCATGCACAAATTGGACACTCACCCAAATCTGAGTGCGCAATTTTCAGCTCCATATATAGAATTAGGGGAATAATGCTCCATTTTACATAGGATGTTGAGATAGGAATTGGGACATCCAGCATGAGTCATTCACAATTCCCCAGTATATGTGAGGATACTGGTAAATGCATATCTATTTGCTGGCATGTAAAGTGGGGAGCAGTGATTTCAAGAACCTACACAAACAAAAAAAAAAGTGGCATCACTCTACATTTTTCACATACAATTACTTGCACTTATACATGGAAGAGAAAAAGAAGCAGACCTCATGTAGAAAAGTAATCTTTATTGGGTCATCAGTACTCCCAGGATTCACAAACAAGTGCCTGACAAGTTTCACCAAAAAACCCAAACCCTAAAACTTCGCCAACACTGCTGACAAGTGTGTGTCTCTTCCTTGGTCAGTTTGAAACCATGAAAGCCAGGAAGAAACACACTTGTTACCAGTGTTGGTGAGGTTCCACACGCAGCTGTGGAACATTTTCTTGTCAGACACTTGTTTGTGAATCCTGGGAGTATTGATGAACCAATATAGACTGCTTTTCTACATAAGGTCTGTTTCTTTTTCCGTTCCATGTTGGATATAGTAGACTGTTTGCCTTCTTGCTTTCTCACTTATACATGGAAGAACTGATTTTTGCTATTTCCACATATAAAAGTCAGCATTTATATGTATATAATGCCCCCTTGAGGACATCCCTGAGTCCCGGGCCTGACTTGGCTGGAGTCCCCCTAGGACAGACTCTGTCAGTCTCTTAACCTTCTGGCTCTGGTGCTTCCACCTGGGGAAGAAAAGAGTTAGTGGGTGGGTTTACCCACTCCCCCCCCCCAAGAAACCCCCCCAAAATGCCCTGTGAATAAGAACTATGTACATGCATTTCTATTCAGTTATATAAAGGTGTTGAAGATTTAGAAGTGTTTAAAGCTTTGTTTTGAGACAACCTGTGAAATACATAGAAGACCATGAATCTACAATCTAATACTAACAATTTTAACTACCCTTATAGTCAGTACTCTTTTAACCAATTATTTCAAAACTCTTTGCTAGGGTTACCATATTTGCCCTAAGAAAAAAGAGAGCACATACCCCGTCCCCTGTCACTCCCCACCCACCCCACCCTTGTCGTACTCCACCCCACCCCGTCACACCCTGCCCTGCCTCCTGTCAATCTCGCACCGCCCCTGTCACTTTGACTCCCCAAAGAAAGCCAGATTCTCTCTCTCCCCCCCATGTAGATCCCCTCCCCAATTTTCCAGCCTCCCTCCACCCACATGATTCCATTCACTACCCCTCCCCTCCTTTATTTTAATGTGGTGCCCTGGTGGTCTAGTGACCTCTCAAGGAGCAGGAAGGCGCCCCCCCCCTTTCCTGCCTGGTGCATCTGCAGACTGTGTTTCTCCCAATGCCAATTAAAAATGGCTGCCGAGAGTTCAAGCAGTGAACTTGCAAGTCTATGTAGGCTCTCTACCCAGGGCTACCTGTAACCCTGGGTGTCCAGTGGGATCATTAGGGGCAGCAGTGCGGCCCTCTTGCTCCTGAACCTTGCGGCACCTGTCCAAAATGGCTGCCGTGACCCTGCCCTCAGCAACCCCGCTGGACCACCAGGGTTACAGATAGGCCCGGGGGGAGGGCTTAGCTGGATGGCTGGGAGTTGGGGGGGTCTTCTGGGGAGGTTCTTTCAACAGGCTGAGGGGAGAAGGGAGGGAAAGAGGGGGGCATTTTCAGGGGGTGGGAGAGGACTTGGGTGCGCTTAAAAAAAAAAAAAGTTATGCGGGCCCTGGCCCAATGTTCAGCTGGGGCCCACATAAGTATCTGCACCCAGCTCACTTGAAATTAGCCCAATATTCTTTGTCGGTGCCCAGACACGGCCTGCCACTGAATATCGGGGAATAATTTAGCTGGCAACGAGCAACGTTTAAAAAACCTCCCTTTATTGAATCTAACCCAAAGTGAACCAGTTAGTGAGCATTGGCCATTCTAAGTTTTTGAATGTATATCCCATTGCATTATGGGTTTTACCACTTTTGCTTATGTCATTTGAAATCAGGTATCAAACTTCATCAGTAGGTGTTTTCACACAGCCAGTGTTAATTCATGGTCTTAATCAGCTCACTTGGCAGCTCTAAGTAAAAGTCAGAGCTGTGCTTCTGCAATAAGGAAAGCATGTTACCCTCCCTTATCCAAACAGCTTCAGTAAGACAGCTGTAGAGTTAGCGTTCATAGAGGGAATAGGCAGCATCATGTGTAGAGCATACCCCAGCAACCCAACATAAAAATACATTGTCACCTGTGACACAATGTAACCAAAGACCGTAACGGACATTACGTGACTCTTCTCTCCCCTTTCCCTCTCTAAGTTCCCCCCAACTGTACCTACCATACATGTACCTTATTCTACCACAATATCACTTTGTATTCATTCATACCATGTATTTGTTCAGACCATAATCGGTTAACCCCGTTAACAGTTATATGTAAGCCACATTGAGCCTGCAAAAGGTTGGAAAATGTGGGATACAAATGTAACAAATAATAATAATTAAACAACAGTAAGAAAAGTGACATTGTTCTGCTACCTTTGATCTGATATGCACTCCTGATTATTAAGCTAATCAGAGTCTGCTTTACAGAAACCTGCTTGACATAATAATGATTCCTGTGGCCCACCCACCCACTTTGGACTCAGGCCCAACCAGCAGTAGCATAGCAGCATTGTGGCTGGCAGGGATCCCCAAGCCCCACCTTCTGAAGACTCCTGGCATCTCTCCATCCAGGAAATCGGGGGTCACTTACTGTAACTCCACTCCCCGACCCCCCCCCCCCCCACCCGATACTTTCAAATCCTTTAGCTATTTGTCGGCAACGAGCAGCAACACATTCCCCCTGCTTGCACCAGCCTGAGCCTTCCCTCTGATGTATTTTCCTGTTTGTGGGACCAGGAAATTACATCAGAAGGAAGGCTCGGAGCTGGCATGAGCAAGGGGAATGAGTTTCTGCTCACTGCAGGCGAAGACCTAAAGGATGTAAAGGTACTGTGGGTGCTGAGGGAGTAGAGTTAAATGATTCACCCTGATTGCCTGCCAGGCGGGGGGGGGGGGGGGGGGGACACAAAAGATGGGATTTTTGTGCCTATCCACTTTGGGCCCAACCTCATTTAAAATTGAGTTTCTGTGTATTTCCGGTCCCTGAGAATGCCTACACACAGCACACATGTTTTGGTATATGCACTTATGGAAGATTTACATTGTGCCAAAGAACTGCAGTCAAAAATAAACTGTTAAACCTTTGATTTGGGTGTGGATGAGAGATTTCATTTTGTGGTGAATTCAGTGGTTTTGTTAGTTCTCTTATGTGTGTGTTCTTAATGGAAAATTTTGGGAATGTCTGTTTGGATTAATGATATGTACAGTAAATGTACAAGACGTTTAGAAAAGATGTTCTAAATTACATGTGGGAACTGCAATGTTGCAAAAACAAGCTAGATCAACCAAAAAAAAATAAACAAACAAACCAGGACTTCTACAAAGTACAGTATGGACAAATACATCTAACCAACAGATATACAATCTAGAAATACACTGAGCACAACTTGGCAGCCAAAAGAAAGGGAAAAACAGAATATGAGGCTTTCCCGATCTCTGTCTTGGTTACTAGTAGAGACCTAAGAATAATCCACACCCTTGGATTTGGTGCCATATCTTTTTGAAGTTTTTACTTACATTATTTACCACATGTAAAATAAATTGCCTCTTTAATTAATGAACATGGCAGAAAAGCTTACAGCAGCTAGGATATACCATATAACTATACTGTAGTTGACTACAAGATTCATTCAAGCTGAACTAAAGACACACCTAAATACCAATAAGCAATGTGTCCATTTAGCTATTCATGTGAAGCAGAACAGTATTCTGATCAGTAGGTTTTTCAGAACTTCTCCCTCTCCCTCACAAAGTAAGACTTAACATCACTTGAGACCTTTTTGGTCTCTTTACACAGAAATAAATGTCCACTGATATTAACAAAATGGCGGGAATATCACTTCCAAACTTTCTTACTACTACTATAAATCATTTTGTATAGCGCTATCAGTCGTACGCAGCACTTCACAATTCAACATGAAGAAAGACAGTCCCTGCTCAAAAGAGCTTACAATCTGAATCAAGACAGACAGACAGGACAAATAAGGGATAATCAAGACAGACAGACAGGACAAATAAGGGATAAGGTAGGACAGACAGATAGGACATAAGGGGAAAGGGACAACTGAAGAGAGGAAGACAAGATAAAGGTTACGAGCAGGTGACAAATTAGGAATTAAAAGCAGCATTAAACAGATAGGCCTTTAGCCCGGATTTCAAGGCGGCTAGGGATGGAGCTTGACGTAATGGCTCAGGGATTCTATTCCAGGCATAAGGTGCGGCAAGATAAAAGGAACGGAGTCTGGAGTTGGCGATGGAGGAGAAGGGTACAATTAGAAGAGATTTGCCTAGTGAACGGAGATCCTTGGAGGGAGTGTAGGGAGAGATGAGGGTGGAGAGGTAGTGAGGGGCAGCAGAGTGAATGCACTTATAGGTTAATAAGAGGAGCTTGAACTGTATACGGAAACGGACAGGGAGCCAGTGAAGAGACTTCAGAAGAGGACTGATATGGGCATAACGATTTTGGCAAAATAGTAATCGAGCAGAAGAATTTTGAATAGATTGAAGAGGAGAGAGATGGCTGTGTGGAAGACCAGTGAAGCAAGTTGCAGCAGTCCAAGCGAGAAGTGATGAGAGTATGGATGAGGGTTCTGGTAGCGTGCTCAGAAAGGAGAGGGCGAATTTTGGCGATATTATAGAGGAAGAAACGACAGGTTTTTGCAATCTGTTGAATATGTGCAGAGAAGGAGAGGGAGGAGTCGAAGATGACCCCAAGGTTACGAGCAGATGAGACAGGGAGAATAAGCGTGTTGTCAACAGAAATAGAGAGTGGGGGAAGGAGAGAGGTTGGTTTAGGTGGGAAGATAAGGAGCTCAGTTTTGGATATATTGAGCTTCAGGTGGTGGTGAGACATCCAGGCAGCAATGTCAGAGAGGCAGGCAGATATCTTGGCCTGGATTTCTGCCGAGATTTCTGGTGTGGAGAGGTAGATCTGGGAGTCATCAGCGTAAAGGTGATATTGAAAACCGTAGGTTGAGATCAGAGCACCAAGGGAGGAAGTATAGATGGAGAAAAGGAGAGGTCCTAGGACAGATCCTTGAGGCACACCCACTGAGAGCGGGATAGAGGAAGAGGAGGATCCACCAGAGTAAACACTAAAAGTACGCTGAGAGAGATAAGAAGAGAACCAGAAAAGAGCAGAGTTCTGAAATCCAAGTGAGGACAGCGTGCCAAGGAGTAGGCTGTGATCAACAGTGTCAAAAGCAGCAGAAAGATCAAGAAGGATGAGGATAGAGTAGAGCTTTCTTCCATTATTCCTTTGTCCTCTGTAGATTTAACTCCCTATACATCCCCAGTCCTTGTCAAACTTTCTGCCCCCTCTGTTCAGGTAGTCAATCACCTAATAGCGTTCAGCTGCTTTCGGCCTACAGTTGATAGACACATTCTACCAACAAATTCTGAGAATCTCTCAGAAGACCTTAATAATACATGGTCTTGGGGAAGGCAATGTTGCTCATCTGTAGCAGGTGTTTTGCATAGACAGTAGGATTGATAAGGCAAACAACTGAGTGACATCATCCGATGGCACCAGGATAGAACTGCTCTCACAGGGCAGCATGTTTGGGCTTTCCTATGCAAAGTGGTCACCTCAGCAACTCAGATCCAAAGCTCAAACATTCAGGCAACTCTTGGAGAGGTGAGAGGAATTGTGTGCCTTATCAATCTTACTGTCTATAGGAAATGCTTGTTGACAAGCAGGATTGAGCCAGGCATCAAGTGGGCGACTTCCATGCTTATGGCGTCTCTAGTCCTTTGAGTAGCTCACAGAGTTAAATGCGAGAGCTGCTAGCTTACAGTGAATAGAATGGTCAGCACCACATGCGAAAAGGCACTGCCTTGCGCTGAAGCCTGGTCTAAATAATAATGCATAATGAAAGTATGAAGAAAGTACCATGTAGCTGTTTTGCAGATGGGGTTCAGTGAGGCAGATTTCAGGAGGGCCACCTTGGCCACAGTAGCTCTAATTTGATGAGACTTGACTTTGGAGCTGAGAGAACTACTTGCTTACTCACAGTAAAATTGTATGAAAGAAAACAGCCAGTTTTCTAGAGTTTTTTTGCATCTGCAATACCCTACTAGGGTCAAGAGCTAGTTTACAGTCTAGTGTACTGAGGGCTTTCTCATGAGGATCTGAATAGGGCTTTGGACAGAAAGTAGGAAGCACTGTTTCTTCATTTTGATGAAAAAAGTGACAACTTTTGGCAAGAACTTGGGGTGTGTCTGAAAAACATTCTGATCGAATTGGGTATATGGTTCATATGTTACCAATGCTTGGAATTCAAGAACTTCCTTGCTGAAATGATTGCTACTAGGAAAAGTACACTCCAAATTAGGAATCTCAGAGATGCTACATTGAGAGATTCAAAAGGAGAATCCATGAACAAAGTTAGGACTAAATTTAGGGCCTATAGCAAAGGGGGCTTTTGCAGTGGAGGTTACGTGAAGCAGACATTTCATGAAACAAGCCACCATATGTGATTGTGATACTAGAAGGTTATCCACAAGAGCATGACAGCACACTGAAATGCACTTGAATAGAAGAGATTTGAAGGCCAGGCTGATGAAGGTGGTATACATACCCTAGTATTATCTCAGGAGGACATGTGATAGGATTGTCGCCATTAGTAAAGCACCAGATTGAAAATGTCTTCCATTTGAAAATACACACTCACCTAGTGGAGTATTTCTAAGAGGATGCCCTTGATAGACTGTGGAACACCAAGAGCAGAGACTAGAGAATGCTCAATTTCCAGGTTATGAGAACTAAAGACTTCAGGTCTGGATGAACAAGATGGCTCTCCTGTTGAGTCACAAGCACTGGGTATTGGAGTAGCTTGCAAGGAGGTAAAATTGCTAACATTTTGAGAAGAGAGATCCAGTTTTGTCATAGCCAATAAGGCACTCTGAGAATTATGGTGCTTAGACTTTGTTGGAACTTGTGAAGAACGTTCAGTAAAAGAGTGATTGGTGGATAAGCACAGAGAAATGACTAAATCCATGGTATTTCCAGGACATCTAGAGCTAGATGTAGAGGATAAGAAAGAATGGAATAGTGGAGAGGAAACTTTACATTCTTTTAACTGGCAAAAAAAGTTGACCTGAGACATTTCCCATTCCTGAAAGAGGGAACTCAGGACAGTTGCATCGAGGAACCGTTCATGAGGACAAAGCATCCTACTGAGTTTGTCAACCAACTGATACTGTAATCTGGGTACATAAGTGGCCTGTGTCTGGAACTGGTTGGCTACAGCAAAGATTTAGATACTGGTTACATGTGCCCCCTTGTTTGTTCACATAGAACGTAGGTTCTTGTTTGTCCATCTGAATTGTCACAGAGGAACTGTGAAGGCAGTGAAGAAATACTCATAGTATATAAAAGATTGCCCTGAGTTCCAAGTAGTTGATGTGAACAATTGTCTTGTACAGTGAAACCTCGGTTTTCGTTGACTTTGGATTTTGTCGGTTTTGGTTATTGTCAATTTATTTCGTGAAAATTTTGTCTCGGTTTTCGTCAATCACCTTGGATTTTGTCAGCGTGCCCACACAGCTAATCTTGCATTCTCACGTGTCGTTCTTCTGGGGCGTTGTTTCCGGTTGTGGGATCACACTGCTGCTGTTTTATGACCAAAATTTCGTCGATTTGCCACACTACTGCTGCTGCTGGTTGAGTGTCTGTATAAAAGTCCCTGCTGGTTTTTGTCCAAATTTTCGTTGTTTTGAAACACTACTGCTGCTGCTGGTTGAGTGCCTGTATAAAAGTCCCTGCTGGTTTTTGACCAAATTTTTGTTGTTTTTGGTCCTAGTGCCAAAAGAACAAGAAGGGAAGTGACCCCCCCCCCCCCAGATAGTGTCCTTATGGAGGGGGATCCCCCTTCCAAACAATAATCTCTGCACCTCTCTCTCCATCTTCCATACACCTAGAAGAGTCTTCAGAAAGGTAAATGCCATGTTAAATGTTCATTTATTCTATACATTAGTCTTTTTTATTCATTTAAAAGAAAAATTGCTTGTTGCCTCGGTTTTCATCGGTTTCGGTTTTCGTCGATAGTTTTCGGACGAATTATCGACGAAAACCGAGGTTTCACTGAATCTTAATCAGACTGTTAATTATTGAGATGAACTTCCCATCTTTGGTTCATGAGATCTGGACTAACTGAAGCTGTCACAGTGCACAGGAAATGCCTACTGGCAGGTTGGATTTGTATGCCCACCAGTTTAACAGGAGGTGGAGCAAAGGAGGTGAGTACAGTATGGAAGAAAGAGAGGTTTGGAATGTTAATCTCACTAGAACTTGAGATCCCACAGAGGACATCACATTTTTAGATGAGCCACAGCCATGTACCCCAACATTTATAAGTATGCTCTGATGTTGAGTGCTGACTATATGGTACAAACATAGACCATAAGCAATTGGCACTTGAAGGATAACATGGGGACTGATGAAAAGCTGAAGGAAGGACATTGTACTGGAAATGGTTGGATTAGAGGGTAAAACTGAGGTACTTCTTGTAAGAAGGAATCAAAGATGGATTGGAATATGTATATATGCACCCTCAAGATCCAGGGTGCATATCCAGTCTCTTTGTTGAGCAGAGGAAGAATGGAAGAGATGGTGGTCATTCTGAATTTCTCTTCCAGAAGGAAATGATTGAAGTCTGATCTAGAATAGGATGTAAACCTCCTGCCTTTATTTGTAATATACATTAGTATTTAACTTTCAAAAAGAAGACTATGATAAAATGAGAAGAATGGTTAAAGAAAACTTAGAGGAGCAGCTGCAAAGGTCAAAAATTTACATCAAGCATGGATGCTATTCAAAAATACCATCCTGGAAGCCCAGACCAGATATATTTCAGGTACTAAAAAGAAGCAGGGAAGGCCATGACAGCTGGCATGGTTAAAACGTTGAGATGAAGGAAGCTATTAGAGTTGAAAGAAAATCCTTCAGAAAATGAAAGAATGATCTGACTGACAATAATAGGAAACAGCATAAGGAGGGTCAAGTCAAAAGCAAAGCATTGGTAAGGAAGGCAAAGAGAGACTTTGAAAAGAAAATTGCATTGGAGGCAAAAATATATAGTAAAAACATTTTTAGGTATATTAGAAGCAAGACGCTGGTAAAAGAATCAGTTGGACTGCTAGATGACCAAGGGGTAAAAGGGGCACTCAGGAAAGTCAAAGCCATAGCAGAAAGATTAAGCAAATTCTTTGCATTGGTTTTCACCGAGGAAGATGTGGGAGAGATACCAGTGCCAGAAATGGTATTCAGTGCTGATGAGTCAGAGAAAGTGAAACAAATCTCTGTAAACCTGGACGATGGAATGGGGCAATTTGACAAATTGAAGAGTAGCAAATTGCCTGGAATGAATGGTATACATCCCAGAGTACTGATAGAATTGAAAAATGAACTTGCAGACCTATTGTTAGTAATATATAATTTATTTTTTAAATCATTCATGGTACCGGAAGATTGGAGGGTGGCCGATGTAATACTAATTTTTAAAAAGGATTCCAGAGGTGATCTGAGAAATTATAGACCTGTGAGACTGATGTCAGTACTGGGCAAAATGGTAGAGACTATTATAAAGAACAAAATTACAGAGCATGTACATAAGCATAGATTAATGTGACAAAACCAACATGGATTTAATCAAGGGAAATCTTGCTTCACCAATCTACTGCATTTGGCTGACTTTACTTGGTCCATTTATTTTCAGGACCAAGCCTCAAAAAGGTGTCCGAACTGACCAGATGACCACCAGAGGGAATCGGGGTTGACCTCCCCGTACTCCCCCAGTGGTCACCAACCCTCTACCACCCTAAAAAAAAAAATTAAAAACATTTTTTCCAGCCTCTATGCCAGCCTGAAATGCCATATCCAGCTCCATGACAGCAGTATGCAGGTCCCTGGAGCAGTTTTATTGGGTGCAGTGCACTTTGTGTAGGCGGACCCAAGTCTATCCCCCCCCCCCCCCACCTGTTACACTTGTGGTGGTAAATGTGAGCCCTCCAAAACCCACCTGAAACCCACTGTACCCACATGTAGGTGCCCCCCTTCACCCATAAGGGCTATAGTAGAGGTGTACAGTTGTGGGGAGTGGGTTTTGGGGGGATTTGGGGGGCTCAGCACCCAAGGGAAGGGAGCTATGTACCTGGGAGCAATTAATGAAGTCCACTGCTGTGCCCCCTAGGGTGCCCGGTTGGTGTCCTGGCATGTGGGGGGGGGGGGGACCAGTGCACTACAAATGCTGGCTCCTCCCACGACCAAATGGCTTGGATTTGGCCGGTTTTGAGATGGCCGGCCTCAGTTTCCATTATCGGCGAAAACTGAGGCCAGCCATCTCAAAGTCTGGCGATCTCAACATTACATTTAGGTCGACCATCTCTAAGGTTGACCTAAATGTTGAGATTTGGCCGGCCCCAACCGTATTGTTGGAACGAAAGATGGCCGCCCATCTTATTCAATAATACAAAGACGTTTTACAAAGATGTCCAAATTCTGAACAGGAAAGAAGGTCATTTTCAAAAAAGATGGACGTCTATCTTTTGTGTTCGAAAATACTATGGACGTCCTGTGATTTGGACGTCTTTGTTTTTCGGCCATTTTCGGAAAAAAAAAACATCTAAGTGTAAAAAATCCAAAATCAAGCCATTGGGACGTAGGAGCCAGCATTTTTAGTAGACTGGACCCCCTGACATCCAAGGACAGTAATAGGGCACTTTAGGGGGCACTGCAGTGGACTTCATAAAATGCTCCCAGGTACACATCTGACCATTGCTCCCCTACCTTGTGTGCTGAGCCCCCTAAAACCCACCCAAAACCCACTACCCCCAACTGTACACCATAGCCCTTATGGGTGAAGGGGCACCTATATGTGAGTACAGTGGGTTTCTGGTGAGTTTTGGAGGCCTCACAATTTCCTCCACAAGTGAACAGGTAGTGGGGGTATGGGCCTGGGTTCACCTGTCTGAAGTGCACTGCACCTACTACTAAACTACTCCAGGGACCTGCATGCTGCTGTAATGGACCTGAGTATGACAACTGAGGCTGGCATAGAGGCTGGCAAGTAATGTTCTTCAACACACTTTTTGGGGGTGGGAAGCAGTTAGTGACCACTGGGGAATTAAGGGGAGATCATACTTGATTCCCTCCAATGGTCATATAGAGGGGCATAATCGAACGGAAACGCTTATCTCAATGGGCGTTTATCTCCGAGAACGGGTCCGTGAAGGGGCAGGCTGAACCGTATTTTCGAAAAAATGGACGTTTTTGAGCTGGGCATTTCTTTTTTTTAGCGATAATGGAAACTAAAAACGCCCAGCTCAAAAACATCCTAATCCGAGCCATTTGGTCGTGGGAGAGGCCACGATTCGTAGTACACTCACCCCCCTGATATGCCAGGACACCAACTGGGCACCCTAGGTCAGTACGGTGGACTTCAGAAAAAGCTCCTACATGCATAGCTCCCTTACCACGGGTGCTGAGTTCCCAACCCCCCCTCCCCCAAAACCCACTACCCACAAATGTACAACACTACCATAGCTCTTAGGGGTGAAGGGGGCACCTACATGTGGGTACAGTGGGTTTTGGAGGCTTCCCATTTACCAGCACAAGTGTTACAGGTGGGGGGGGATGGGCCTGGGTCCACCTGGCTGAAGTGCACTGCGGTACCCACTAAAAGTGCTGCAGGGACCTGCATACACGCAGGCCTCTAGGACTTGTTACTGCTGTATAACATTGGCACACCAGTTTACACCTGAAGACTAATCTCTCCGAAAACGTCCTTTATTGGAATAAGCACGCTTACTCACAGTTAACTGCAGATCAGAGGTTGTGCCCCACCACTGGCAACGAGTCTCCCTGGTAGTGAGATTAGCAGGTCAGAGCTGGCAGAATGTTGTACAATGCCCTCTTTCAGCCACATTCAAGGTAAGAACTAAGTTGTCTAACGTGGCTAACACATGGAAGGGATCTAAAACTGGCTTACAAAAATGGCCACTACCTCATGGACTACTGGAAACACAACAGGGCACACTCTGACCCAGTAGGCAGGGGGAAAAGCACCATGGGAGAAGAGCCTACCAACTACCAACATCATGAGACTGTAACAGAAGCTAATGAAATCACGCAGCCCAATACCCTACACCCACCACAATGCAATGCTGATGTGACCCTGTAGTGCAACCGAGAGCCACATCTGACCTAGGGAAAGGCTGTGACAGGATCGAACATATTCTGCTGTCATGGAGGTGGGTACGGCATTTGAGGCTGGCATAGAGGCTGGAAAAAAAGTTTTTAAAGTGGGGTTTTTTTTGGTGGGAGGGGGTTAGTGACCACTGGGGGAGTCCGGGGAGGTCATCCTCGATTCCCTCCAGTGGTCATCTGGGCAGTTGGGGCACTTTTTGGGGACTTGTTCGTGAAAAAAAGGGTCCAAAAAAAGAGACCCAAATCGCGGTAAAAACGCCTTTTTTTTTCTATTATCAGCTAAAGACGCCCATCTCTCCTCGGCTGATAACCACACCCCAGTCCCGCCTCCACCACGCCTCCGACACCCCCCCCCCCCGTCAACTTTATTCGTTTCCGCGATGGAGTGCAGTTGGAAATGCCCAAAATCGGCTTTCGATTATACCGATTTGGGTGCCTTTGCGAGAAAAACGCCCATCTCCCGATTTGGGTCGAAATATAGGCGTTTTTCTCTTTCGATTATAAGCTGGCTGGTCATTTTGGGCACCTTTTGTGGAGGAGTAGCCTAGTGGTTAGTGCAGTGGACTTTGATCCTGGGGAACTGAGTTCAATTCCCACTGCAGTTCCTTGTGACTCTGGGCAAGTCACTTAACCCTCCACTGCCCCTGGTACAAAATAAGTACCTGAATATATGCAAACCGCTTTGAATGTAGTTGCAAAAACCTCAGAAAGGCGGTATATCAAGTCTCATTTTCCTTTCCCTTTCCCCCTTATTCGTAATAAAAACAGGTCTAGCTCAAAACATCTAAGTTTTAGTCCTGGACGTTTTTGATTTGTTCCATTATGGCTGAAAGACGTCCAAGTCTTAGGAACGCCCAAGTCCTGCCTTGAACATGCCCCTGGCACACCCTCTTGAGATTTGGATGTCCTTCTGACAGACTTCAGAGAAAGACGTCCAAAAAGAGGTTTCGATAATATTGATTTGGACGTTTCTGTGAGATAAACGTCCAAATGCTGACTTGTCACTTTTTGGACGTCTATCTCTTTTGAAAATGAGCCTGAGAGTCACCAGATTCTATGTAACCAGATTGATTGGATTAACTCACAGATTTAAAACACTTGACACAGTTTAAAACACAGTTCCAATGAAAACACCTTTAAGACAATTCCAGCATAAAAAGATGAAATCACAGTTCAATAAAAGCCCTTTAAGACAATACCGGCATAAAAATATGAAATCACAGTGCAAGAACAATTTTAAGTTATAGGCAATAGGATGAAGACAGATTAGAAACTGTCAGACCCTCTGCAAGTGAAAGGACAGGGATTCACAAAGAGAATCACATGCAAATGAGCTGCTCGTTGCTTTTGCAACCCAGTGCATTTGCATGTGATATGGGGAAAGTCAGTCGGTGAGCTGAGCATGTGCAGAACATTCAATCGCTATGTGTGGCTCCTCTGCGCATGCTACAGACAAGCTGCGTGTATGAAAGCAGTAAATACAGCCCCCTGGTTTTTTTGCAAGCACAAAAGCCCCCCTTTTTTGGATGGAGCAGCATGTAGGCAGCAGCGGATGGGACAGCGCTGGCTAATGTGCAGTGACTCAGCGGCTGATAGGCAGACCTGTGTTGGGGCTCCCTGCCTCCCTGCTGCTGGGGAAAAGTGTAGAATATGATCTCTGCTGCTCTCGGCTGTCATTTTCTGAAAGGAATCAGCATCAGGGCTTGGTTCTACCCCCAGCTGTTCCTGCTGCTTCCTTCTATTAGCCGGCTGACATTCTGGAATGCCCTATCCCCCTGAAGATGGACTCTCATTGGCTGGCTGCTGTCCCAACTCCTCCTCCCTCTAGGGCTTCCCTGATATCACACTAGAGATGTGAGCTGATTGGATCTGAACTTCCAGGTGTCCCCCTCCAGTAGTGAGTGGGTGGGACATCCCAAGCTGACACTGTCCAATTGGTTTAGCCCCTCTCTATTGTGCTTCCAGCATGGGGGATGCTGTTTCCCAGCAGATGCTGTTTGACAGATCCTTGTCTTCATTGCATTTTTGGTACGTCACCATTACTTTTATGCTTTACATTTCAGCACTGCAATATTTCTTTTTCTTGCCAGTGGAATGTCATTTGAAAGAGAAGCATGGCATGGCTTTCATACACGCAAAGAAGCTGCGTGTAAGCTAGTGTACTTTTTTTGTGTGCTCCATCTTCCCTGCCTTGTTTCCCCCCTTCTCCTACTTGCAACAATGAAGAACCAACAGCTATAGACCTCCCGTTAAAATTTCCACTGTAAAGCTAGGGACTGCTTTTGTGCATGGGGTTGGAAAGCAAATTATAATACTAATTAGCTCATTATAATAGCTATTAGATCATTTGCATTCCGTTTTTGCTAGCTGCTACCGTGACAGGAAAATAGCTTGGAGAACCCTTTTGTGCATGTCTTGTTTTACTACTTTCTCGCTAAACCAGCTAGAACTAGTTTAAAAACCACTTTGCTGACTCGTTAGGTTCAGTGCATCTAGCTCTGAGACAGCTGTTCTGTTTGTTCTGTTTTCTTCCAGAACCATGTGGCTTTTGATGTGCTTGGTCTGTGTGCTGTTCAAACTTCTTAACTGTTCACAGTCTCATAAGAATGGCATGGGAGCTCATATGCTATATAACTCAAACTCACTGAGAATCATAGATCTTGAAGGAAAGCAGCAGTTGTTCTGGCCAGCAACTAGCCTCTGGACAAAATTAAGGAAGTGTGTCTTGAGAAATGAAACTTAGGGAGCCACAGGGTCAATGGGGGCCACCACTAGGCCCTGGCCTTGCAGTGAAGAATACTGCTCTAGACCATTCTTGTAAGCTTTGCTAGACCCTTTCGCATGCTTTCTGCATCTTTCAACGTATCTATGGTATCATCCACAAAAAGACAAACCATTGACAACAGCCCTATTGCAATATCGCCTAGAAAAAAGTTGAAAAGAATCAGCCCAAGGACCAATTCCTTTGGCACACCACTGCTATCTCCCCTTTTCTAATTATGAACTCCATTTACCAATACCCTTTGTCATCTCCCACACAACCAGTTTCTAACCCAGTCAATCACTTAAGGGCCATTACCAAGGGTGCTCAATTATTTATAAGTTGCCTATAGGAAACCATGTCAAAACTCTTGCAAAAATACAAGCACTCCACATCTAACACTCTCCCCTAATCCAACTCTTTGGTTACCCAAAGTTTGGATTCAACTTACAAGACCTACCTCTAGTAAAACCAAATATGTTACTTAAGTTACACTATGGGGCTGTTTTGCTAACTTATTTCCTGCAGTCCATTACAGAGAAGAAAAACTTGAGAAGCCAGGCCCTATATGGTATTACATTTCTTCCCTACCACCGATTGCTTAAATACACTTTTAACAATGAATTCACTCAAGCTATCTCCCTATTTGCAAGAACAGTGAATCACTTCAGGGTGCATTGCTTTCTTCTAATTAAAAGGGCATTAATACAAGAAGTCAGCATAGAAAAAAATTCAATAAAGTGCGACTTAGTTTGGCACACTGTGTGATGACTAACAGGCTTTAGGCTATCAAAATAATAAAGCCCTTCTAATTCTTGTCAGGGTACATTCAGCAGGGTGTTTAAATAATCAGTCTTCAAAGACCAGAGGAGTTCTAATTTACAACAATAAAAAAAAGGGGGGAGCCTGTAATTGAAAGAGATCCACAGGAATTGGAATGTACAGTTTCTGTACAATAAAACATTCCTTTACTTCTATAATTGAAAAGAAATCAAAACTCACAAGGGTGAATACATTGAAAATACTTGTGTTAATTCTTTGGGGACTAGTTCAACCTGCAATTATTCTGATGCATGCCAAAGTCAGCATGTCTTAGACAGAGTGGTTTTTAGATTAATTTATTTATTCTGAGTGATAGTAAAAGTTAAATGAAGATTTCTGAAGGGGAAACCAAGCATTGATTTAGAAACATCATTTTTGAC
Source organism: Microcaecilia unicolor (assembly GCF_901765095.1). NCBI lineage: Eukaryota > Metazoa > Chordata > Amphibia > Gymnophiona > Siphonopidae > Microcaecilia > Microcaecilia unicolor. The sequence continues at coordinate 53,210,916 of NC_044040.1, forward strand.
AAGATTGAAACGGAGAGCACCATTATCTTAAGCCATATTTGAGGAGTTTTATTGAATCTGTCTACTAAACTGCATTTTATACCCTCAGTTTGAAACACAATTTAGTTACCTAAATATCCGCTAAAGTGTCGTAATTGCTGTTACTGATTGATAATTTAGAAACATGACGGCAGATAAAGGCAATATGACCCATCCAGTCTGCCCATCCTCTGTAAATCCTAATTCTTCCTGTTCCTAAGCGATCCCACATGCTTATCCCATGCCTTTTTAAATTCTGGAACAGTCCTCGACTCCAACGCCTCCACCACCCTTTCTGTGAAATAATACATCCTTAGGTTACTCCTAAGCCTATTCCCTCTTAACTTTGTCGTATGCCCCCTCATTCCAGAGCTTTCCTTCATTTGAAAAAGGCTCTCTTCATGTACATAAATGCCCTTGAGATATTTAAATTTTTCTATCATGTCTCCTCTCTCCCTCCTCTCTTCCAGCATTCAAGACCACTTACTAATAAATAGCAGGTTACTTTTCCCACAGATGTGATTTGTATGGAAGTTATCCATGGTAGCATTGTCAGTGCATTACCATCCACAGGAAGTTGTAGCACTGGACCTCCTCTGCCCCCCCAGGTAAGGCATAAATATGCCTTAAGCCTTTTGTTTGAACCAGTGACATCACACTGTTTCTACCCTCCAGCATCTCCCCAATGTGAACTTCCCTCCAAAAAACAGCCCCTTTTCTTAAAGTGTCTCTTGTCCTTTGGCCTACACCCACCACCAGGTATCAAACACATCCTGGCCCAAAAATCAGAAACACTTCTTTGAGCAGCCCATTTCCAGGCCCCTCTATCCTTACCTTTAAGAACTTTTGGGTCTAGAAAAGGCAGGAAAAGTCCTCTAAATTGGCACTGGCTAATCCAAGACTCTCTTTTGCCCTAGATATGATTTTTAACGAGGAGGAAAGTCATGGTTCAACTAGTTTCTTGCAGAGTTTCTGTAAATTCCAACTGAGGTGTCAGGCTGATTTAGGATTTGGAATAAATGAAGACAAATCCTACCTGCTTGTGCACATTGGTGGAGTTAATTGTCTCTGACTGAGAATTATCTATGTCCAGCCAATTATCCAAGCATAGAATCACATGAACTCCAGTCTGCATAAAAACACCATGATATCAGTCATGTAAATATCCATGGACTGAAATTGGGTCAAAAGGCAGCACACTATACTGGAGGTGATGTGTCTTCACAATGATTGTGAAATATACTGAGTGACCTGGATGTATCCCTATATGGGGGACCCCAAGAATATAACTAGTCTTCTTTGTTTAGAAGGCAATAAGATAACCCAGGCTAAACATCTTGAATTTTGTTTCATGAGATGTTGATTCAAGACTTTTAAGTCTAGCACCAGACAATATTCCCCCATTTTCTTTGATGTAGAATACCTAGGCTCTCTTTTGAGGTGGAACAAATTTGATCATTTTGGTCTGCAAAAGGCTAGAAATCTCCAAATTTAGTAATTCTTTGTGCATACTAAAAGTCAATTCTCTTATTGTAAGAAATTTGGAAGGATTTCCTATTGATGTTGTTGGAAGCCTTCTAATTTTATCCACAACCATGGTTATGACTGTGTAGACAAGGGGCGCTTAGAGCTTCTACCTTCAAGATGATGAGGCTTAGAGCCCTGTTGTTGCCTAAAAAGATTTGGACCATGGAAGGAAAAGAAATTGCTTCCTTGAATCCTGACTCTGATATCTCTTAGATGCAGAATTTGGGCTGGAGAGAGCTTCATGTGTTGATCAGTGGTCTTTGAGAACATCCTTAGATATCTGAATTTATTGATGAAGGGATTCCTTCTAGTACACGTCACATAAGCAAGTTTTTTCTGCATCTCTTCATGAAGATTAAATACTCACAGCAAAGATAGTCTGTGCTCCTTTATTGCCACTGTAAAATATTAAATGCTGTCTGTAAGGCATCATATGTTGAGTAGCTGCTTTTCCACTCCTCATTCAGTGTCATCATTGATGCTTCTATGGTCACCACCCTTGATTTATTCTTGAAGAAAGACCCAAATAAATCAGATTCTAAGAAGAATAAATTCGCTTGATACCTGACTTGACAGCTGCAAGAAAACTTTAGGAAAAATTCTGCTCGAATGACTAAGGCCTCCTGGCTTGCAGGCCGGTAACCCAGCGGTAATGGGGCATCACCAGACGCTGCCCGGTTACTGCCAGGTTAGTGCGGGAGCCCTTATTGCCACCTCAATGGTGGCGGTAAGGGTTTCCCACCACATGGTCATGCGGCAAGGGTTCTCATACCACATGGCCATGTGTGTCTGGGGTCTTTTTACCTGCTGCAGTAAAAAGGGCCCTGGTGTGCGGGAGAAACAGCCTCCACCGCTAGAGCAGGGCCCTTTTCCCCCACAGCTTGATAAAAGGACCTCTTTGTGACTTACCCATGGCCACAAGGGGAAGGGAAAGGGAATTGGGACTTGATATACCACCTTTCTGAGGTTTTTGCAACTATATTCAAAGCGGTTTACATATATTCAGGTACTTATTTTGTACCGGGGGGGGGGGGGCAATAGAGGGTTAAGTGACTTGCTCAGAGTCACAAGGAGCTGCAGTGGGAATTGAACTCAGTTCCCCAGGATCAAAGTCCACTGCACTAACCACTAGGCTACTCCTCCTAGGAGTTGCTGTGGGCTTTGAACCTGGTCCTTCTAGTTCCCAGACTGTTGCTCTAACCATTTAGCCACTCCTCTGATCCATTTACTAATATCTAACATAATTTAAACATTAGCTCTGAATGCCTTGGACAAAGACTTCAGGAAGGGTGGTATGATGAAGTGTCACTAGGCCTCTCCCAGTTACTATGGCTGCAGCTAGTAGAGTTGCTGGGGGAGAAGGGAGAGAATTTTCTCCTCTTTCTTTCTGATGCTACTTTTCAAGTTGATTTAAATGCTATCTATATGCATATATACCCCCCCTTTACAAAGCTGCACAGTAATACCGACACAGCACATTCACTTTGAATGGCATTACTGCATCGACAGCCACTAGCGTGGCTTTGTAAAAAAAGGGGGGGGGGTGGTGGAATAAGGACAGATGTATACATGTTCATGACATTAGGTGTGTGTGTGTGAATCTAATCCTATTGCAAACTTACAGCGAGCTTCTTTTAGAGTTATGTACATGGTTTGCATACTGTGAAATAGAGCAGAAAGTCCCAGAATTCTACACTAAAACATTAGGCCAGATATACAGTATTAAGAGTTTCTTCCACTTCATGTCTTACACAGATACAATTGAAAATGATGAATCTAAGATATGAATGTTAAAGTGCATTGTTATCAATACCCTGCAGATTACCTCAGAGAAAGTGAAGCAATTTTTCTTAATAGTAAATGTACCATTCCATTTGTTGTCTTCTAGACAAGAAATTCCTATCCATTGGGAAAGCACTTTTATACTGAATGTTACTGAACTTTACAGTCACTGAGATGAACAAATAGCAGGAAATATTTTTTTCACTCAAAGAATAGTTAAGCTCTGGAACTCGTTGCCAAAGGATGTGGTAACAGCGGTTAGCGGATTTGGGTTTAAAAAAGGTTTGGACAAGTTCCTGGAGGAAAATTCCATAGTCTTTACTGAGATGAACCTGGGGGGAGCTACTGGTATTGGTAGCATGGAACGTTGCTTCTAATTGGATTTCTGCCAGGTACTTGTTACCTGGATTGGCCACTGTTGGAAGCAAGATACTGGGCTAGATTGATCATTGGTCTGACCCAGCATGGCTATTCTTATGTTCTTAAATGCCTTTGAAAGGTTCATGCACACAAACTAATTTGCATCATTGTACTGTACTGTAGCTTTCACTGTTCTAAGGGGGGAAAAAGTTGGTTCACTAGATCACTGTCTACTTTTTTTTTTCAATTACTTATAGATCCAATTTTCAAAAGAATTTATCTGGGTAAATTGGCTTGTCTGAAAATCGCCCTCGCTTAGGGCCCCTTTTACTAAGCTGTGGTGAAAAGGGGCCTGCGCTGGCATCGGCGTGTGTTTTTGATCCACGCCGAGACCCCTTTTTACTGCAGCTGGTAAAAGGGTAGTCTTTCTTTTCTGCAGGAAATGGCCATGTGGCAAGTAAAACAATTGCCGCATGGCCATTTTGGGGGGGGGGGGGGTGGAGCCCTTAATGCCACCCGTTGAGGTGGCGGACTGGCGGTAAGGGATCCCGTGCTAATCTGATGGTAACCGGGCAGCGCACGTCACTGCCTGATTACTGCTGGATATGACAGCGCGCTGAGGGTGGGAAGTACCGCCGGGCTGCTGAGGTAGCCTGGCGGTACTTCCTGTTTAGCAAGCGGTAAGCCCATGTTGGGGCTTACCATTGCTTTGTAAAAGAGGCCCTTAGAGACATAGCTATCAATGTGGGCTACTGTTAAGACGTTATTTTACCACTAACTTGTGCTATTTTAGCACAAGTCCCAATTTATGCAATGAGACCAAGTTACTAATAACATGGGGTTAACAGTAAAATAACTCATCTTAATGGTAGCTCACATTGATAACTACACACCTTAGTCTGGTAAAATTATGCATGGGCTTCCTCAACATAAATACTTTTAGCTGAATTCAGAGGCAGCATTTTTAGAGGTGATGTGGATCAGATTTTTAAATGTACACACGTTGGCCCAGATTCAGCAAAGAGCACTAAAAATTAAGCGCGGGGGAAAAATCTGCACTCTCCTCTCCAGGATGAATGCTATTTATAGAGTAGCAGAGTAGCACCTAGCGTGGATTCTCAAGCTCAACTTGGGCTGCGAGGACATACTCCTGTTGAAACCTTGTGTAAATCCTGGCACGCAAGTTTGGTGCAAATCCCGGGTATTCTATAACATTGTGTCTACATCTTGTGAACACCCGTAACCCACCCGTGCCCCTTCCCTGGCCATGACTCCTTTTGAGTTGCGTGCAAGCCAATTTAGACACAAAGTGCTATAGAATAGAATGCAGCAAGATCTACAAGCAAAACACAATTAGTGCCAATTAATTTCTTATTAACTCTAATGATTAAATGATTACAGCTTGTTAACTAATTATTTTGTATGTGGATCTGGGATCCATGCTCAATATAGAATCCAGGGGATTATCGAGCAACTTTTGGCCTTCAGAAAAAAAAAGGTGGAAATTTTTGTCAAACAGAAACTTCCCAGATAATTTTCATTTGAAAATTATGGAACCATGGGTACAAAGTATCCACATACTTTCCAGCTATACGGGCTTCTGGAAAGTTGCCTCTTTAAGGGTTTTGAATAATTACAGGAAAGTCTATGGTGAATCTGCTACATGACTGGGGTATATAGCCAAAAGTGATTTATGGGAACACATAGGGCCTAATTCACCAAGCTTTTTCCCCATAGAAAATGGGAAGATAACCTTAGTGAATCAGGCCCATGGACTGTGTTTCCAAAGATTGACAGGCTAGAGTTAAAAGAGAATCAACAAGTTTGAGATGGACATCTCCTGCCAACTCAGCTAGAGTGGAACCCTCCCTATAGGACAGAGCCTGCCCTAGTTGTAACTTATCACATTCAGGGCCCTGTTTACTAAGCAGCGTTATAGGTGTGTTAACGTTTTAAATGTGTGCTAACCATGTACATGCGTTAACCATGTAGGTGCCTACAATATTCCTATAGGTGCCTACATGGTTAGCGTACGTGCTGTGTAGGTGCGCTAAAAACACTAACGCACCTTAGTAAACATGGCCCTCAGGTAGCTATGCATCTGTTTATCTTAGAAAAAGTAGAACTACAAGTCTGAAGGTACAGAGTTGCAAAATTAGGACCAGGTCAGCTTGCTCAGGTGACATGGTATGGTTTATAGTTTTTTACATTTAATATACCGTTCTTCATAAGTAACAGCAGAGTGGTGCACAAAATTCCAGTAACAGCAGAAAAGGAAAGGAACCGCAATAATGACAGGAAAGACAAGAACAAAAATAAAGAAAAGGGAAGAACTAGCAGAATGAGATATACAGTAAAATTATATATCAAAGGCAGATGAGAATAGATGAGTCTTTAGACCTGCTTTGAATTTGAGATAGGACAATTCTAGTTGTAAATCCTTGGGGAGGGAATTCCAAAGGGAAGGTGTCAAGTAGTAAAAGCTAAGGATCCATACCAACTGTTACCTCTACCATCAATATTGAGGTAGCAGATAGTATCTCAAGATGCCAAATTACCCAGATCAAGGCTGGAGAGTTTTGGACAGTCTTGGATTTCTGACCATGCTGGTACATTATGGGACTTGTATCCTGATTTCAACAGGCAGCATCAGGCACTACAAATCTCAACCTGCTCTGGGATCTAAGTTCAAAACCAAGACTGGCCAAAAAGTCTCCCGCCTAAAACAGGGTAACTTGTCATCTCTGGTATCCATACAGTCTGGAAAGTTGTGATCAACTTGACAAGCTGGCACAACAGATTTAACAATACTTTTTCAATTGAAAGCTTAGTAGACTCCCACTGAACAAAATAACATTTAAATTAAATTCTGTATTAAACTGTTAGGCACTTTGCAAAGTTTTAATGTCCCCAGAAGATAACCTATCTAATTTTGTAAGTTTACATGCTTTGAAATGAGCCTCATAGTATTATATGGTAATTGTAAGCTAAGTGAGGCATTATAACAATCACCCAGTCAACTTCCTACAGTCCTTCAAACTTCTAGAACTTATAAGAAGGATCTAGTCATAATGTTGCAAGGGGCTCTATACATTTTCAGTTAATCATTATTTCAGAGGGTGAAAAAGGCTAGAATACCTGCTCCACTGAGCTAAATTTAACTGTCAGAGTATGAAATAATATAAATGATAAATGCTATTTCCATGGAAACAAAGTTTGGAATTCTACTAGGTGGTTTTTTTTAAGTTTAAGAAACAAATTCAGGTCTTCTACCGATTAGTGACTTGCTGAATACAAAGAAGCCCATTTAATTCCCATGCGTTTCTTCGCATTCAGCCCAGACTAATCAGTAGCACCACTTTGTAAAAGGAGTCCATAATATTTTAAAATATATATATACAGTATATAACAACAAAAGGAATAGCATTTCAGTTCTGATTTTACAAGATAACATTGAGTAACAGGTTTTAATATGATTTTGTATGTCATTTAAGGGGTCCTTTTACAAAGCTATGGAAAAATGTGGGCTTACTGTGCCTTGTTTGGATCATTCCCACATGTTAAGGTCGTTTTCACTGTGGCCTTGAAACCCCCGATTTTCTATTTTTTTCATTAATGGTCATGTGCTAATGTTCTCTAAAGAGTGAGCGTAAACAAGCACTTAACTTATGCTTACAAATAGCTTTCAGAGAAATCCATAAAAGTTGCAAATAGGGGGAAAAACACCTCAACAGGTTCCCCTGTCTATAGTCTTTTTAGAACAATGGAGCTCCCGCTGTCATCATCGGCTAAAAAAAAAACCCTCCAAAAATGCATCAAATTTTAATACAAAATAAATCAAATGTGAAATTGCACCCAAAACTTAACTTAGGGCTCTGTTAATGATAGAGAAACCCATCATATTCCTATGGGTATCTCTATTGTTAGTGCATGCTAATTTTTAGCACACGCTAAAAAGTTTGTTCACCTACAGCATGGCTTAGTAAACAGTACTACTACTACTACTAATCTTTTCTATAGCACTATTAGACATACACAGTGCTGTACACATTATGAGGCCGTTGTATCGCTCCATGGTGCGACCGCACCTTGAGTATTGTGTTCAATTCTGGTCGCCACATCTCAAGAAAGATATAGTAGAATTGGAAAAGGTGCAGCAAAGGGCGACTAAAATGATAGCGGGGATGGGACGACTTCCCTATGAAGAAAGATTAAGGAGGCTAGGGCTATTCAGCTTGGAGAAGAGACGACTGAGGGGAGACATGATAGTGGTATATAAAATAATGAGTGGAGTGGAACAGGTGGATGTGAAGCGTCTGTTCACGCTTTCCAAAAATACTAGGACTAGGGGGCATGCGATGAAACTACAGTGTAGTAAATTTAAAACAAATCGGAGAAAAATTTTCTTCACCCAACCTGTAATTAAACTCTGGAATTCGTTTCCGGAGAACGTGATGAAGGCGGTTAGCTTGGCAGAGTTTAAAAAGAGTTAGATGGTTTCCTAAAGGACAAGTCCATAAACCACTACTAAATGGACTTGGGAAAAATCCACAATTCCAGGAATAACATGTATAGAATATTTGTACGTTTGGGAAGCTTGCCAGGTGCCCTTGGCCTGGATTGGCCGCTGTCGTGGACAGGATGCTGGGCTCGATGGACCCTTGGTCTTTTCCCAGTGTGGCATTACTTATGTAATCATCTGTGTAAGCGTCTACGCGTGCCCAACACATGCCAAAATGGAGTTACCGCACGGCTACCGCATGGCCTTACAGTAATTTCATTTTTGGCACGCGTACGCTACGTGCACCTGAAAAATATTTTTTATTTTCTGGCACGCATCAGTTACGCGCACCAGATTACCACGCAGATTACTGCCCAGTTACCACGTGAGACTTTACCAGTAGGTCAATGACTGTTGGTAAGGTCTCAGACCCAAAATGGATGCGCGGCAATTTTCATGATACTGCACATCCATTTTCGGCAGAAATTTTAAAAAGGGCTTTTTTACAGGTATGCTGAAAAATGGATTGGCGCGCACCCAAAACCCATGCCTACACTACCGCAAGTCATTTTTCAGCGCACCTTAGTAAAAGGACCCCGAAGAGATGCAACTTAGGTTTATACTTGCTCGCATGCATATTTCCACCTCTTTTTGTTTATGTTAAACCAGTGGCGTAGCCAGACCTATCATTTTGGGTGGGCTCACAGTTAGGATGGGTGGGCCTCCTAAAACTACCCCCCCCCCCTTTGTCCTGCGTCTCTCTCCCTTTTCTCCAACCCCGGATCCAGTATTATCCCCCTGCCCATGGCCTGGCAGCCCTGCAGGTGTACCTCAGCATTTTCTCTGGCATGGCAGCAACATGCCTTCATTGTCTGCACCACCGCCATGCTCCTGCATCTATCTCCCTATGTCTCAGCAGCAGCGGACCAGCGGTAGCGATTCATGCTGCCTCCTGCTTCGTTCTAACCTGGAAGCGTCTCCTCTGCCACGCGCCCGTATCCTGCCCCAGCAGAAACAGGAAGTTGTAATAATGGGGGCAGGATGCGGCAGAGGAGATGCTTCCGGGTTAGAAGCAGGAGGCAGCATGAATCGCTACCGCTGGTCTGCTGCTGCTGAGACAGAGGGAGGTAGATGCAGGATCGTGGCGGCGGTAGGCAGCGTCTGGGAAGCAGATGCAGGCTAGGAGCTAAGCCTGCTCCCTCCACTGCCGTTCTGACGAAGGTGCTCCACTGCTGGGTGGGCCTGAACCCAAACTTGGTGGGCCTAGGCCCACCCAGGCCCACCCGTGGCTATGCCCCTGTGTTAAACACAACATAGTCAATAACCTATTGTGTTTATTGGAGTTTGTTATTTTGACTGTTGCTGTTATATATGATAACTTTTAAATAAAAAAAATTGAGGGGGGGGGAGGGGAAGAACTATCAGGTGTTTTGGTATACCCATGCTTCTTAATGTGGCCTAGAGTTTTCATGGATTAAGCAGTCAAAGGCTTTGTTGTAGATATCATTTTGCTATTTTTGTATGTTTTCAAAGATCAATCTCACATCCATGATGATATCTTTTGTTCCTTGCCCTTTTCTGAACCCTGCTTGAACTTCAGGTAGCTCTTGTTCCACCTATGGTTGTAGTCTCCACTGAATGATCTCGAGTGGAATCTTGCCGGCATGTGTGATTAGCGCGATTGTGCAATAATTTCCACAGTCAGTCAGATCATCTTTCTTCGGTATTCATATGAACACAGATCTTTTCCATGATGTCAGTCATGATTTTGTCTTCTAAATTTCTTGGCAGAGTCTTGTTAAGTATTCCAATTATTGTTTCTGATTTGTTTTATAGGAAGGTTTATTTTAATTTTTATTTATTTATTTATTAGGATTTATTTACCGCCTTTTTGAAGGAGTTCACTCAAGGCGGTGTACAGTAAGAATAGATCAAACATGAGCAATAGGCAATTACAGCAGTAAAAATATTCGAAAACAATACAAAGTATGGCATGGTATACTAGCAATGTCAACACAATACGTAATAGAACATTATAATTGGTAGTGAAGGGTAAGGCAAAGTTGTAACATAAAGATGGGTAAGAAAGTAGGAAGAATTAGAAAGTAAGGTTATGTTTAAGGACCCTATTTACTAAGCAGCATTATAAGCGCGTTAACGTTTTTAATGCACACTAACCATGTACGCACATTAGCCATGTATGTGCTTACAATATCCCTATAGGCGCCTACATGGTTAGTGCGCATGCTAAGTGTAGGCACGCTAAAAACACTAACGCACCTTAGTAAACAGAGCCCTAAATTCTGATTTTTTTTAAAAATTGTTAATATGTAAATATATTGTATTCTATGTTTGGATTTTATTGATAAGGAAGACTATCAAATCTGAAACCTAAATAGTAACTGACAACATCATGTGGCATTCCATTTAATATCATGGAATTCTGTACAATAAGACCCAGTTACTATTCACTGGGGTTAACAATAAAATAAAACATTTTAACAGCAGCCCATGTTGATAATTCCCTCTATCCCCTCCCCTCACCATGAAGGGTTGAGTGATAAAAATGTGCCTGCTTCTGGTTGCACTTGGATAATATGTACTATGCTTTCCTCTTACATTGCTTTTATCATTATTATTATAATTATTCTTAGAATAACTATTGCTATTATTTTTCTTGCTGTATATTTCATTCATCCTTCTCTCCAGGGTTGGTAGCCCATAGAGTAACCTATTAATAGAAGTCCTTTCATAACTTTCGATCAACAGATTTATTATAGCTCTCTGTTGTTGGCATCCTCCGACATGCTCTGAAACTTTTCCATGTCCTCTCCTGCTCTTTTTTCTTAATATTTACACTGCATTTTGAATGAATCTCCATTCTTAGAAATAGGTCATGCTTCTGTGTTACCTGCCATATATATAAGCACTATTTCATAAATGTTCTCAATAGCCATATGACTCAAAATCACACCAGCTTTGAGAGGTGCAAATAGCAATAGCATGTTAACAGTTTATATCTAACAATTTCCAGCTTATCTAATACTCAGGAAAAGAAATGCACTTCTTTCTCGCTCATTTTATTTACTGTGTCTGGGGTGTTGCACTTTCTTCAACATTTCTTTTTTTGTACTAAAATTCAGCACTTTTCTTTCATAGTCTTTTGACAATCTGAAAGAGCATCCCCTTTCCCAAGAAGAACCCATTTTGCGTCATGACACAGATATATTGTCAATACTACTTTTTACTCGCTATTTCACTATCAGGCTTATTTTCGAAAGAGAATGGCGCCCGTCTTTTGACACAAATTGGGAGATGGGCGTCCTTCTCCCAGGGTCGCCCAAATCGGCATAATCGAAAGCCGATTTTGGGCATCCTCAACTGCTTTCTGTCACGGGGATCACCAAAGTTCACAGGGGTGTGTTGGAAGCATAGCGAAGGCAGGACTGGGGTGTGCTTAACACATGGGCATCCTCGGCCGATAATGGAAAAAAGAAGGGTGTCCCTGACGAACACTTGGCTGACATTACTTGGTCCTTTTTTTTATGACCAAGACACAAAAATGTGCTCTAAATGACCAGATGACCACTGGAGGGAATCAGGGATAACCTCCCCTTACTCCCCCAGTGGTCACTAACCCCCTCACACCCTAAAAAAAAAATATTTTTTCCAGCCTCTATGCCAGCCTCAAATATCATACCCAGCTCCATGACAGCAGTATGCATGTCCCTGGAGCAGTTTTAGTGGGTATTGCAGTGCACTTCAGGCAGGTGGGCCCAGGCCCATCCCCCCCTACCTGTTACACTTGTGGTGGTAATTGTGAGCCCTCCAAAACCCACCACAAACCCACTGTATCCACATCTAGGTGCCCCCCTTCATCCCTAAGGGCTAAGGTAGTGGTGTACAGTTGTGGGGAGTGGGTTTGGGGGGCTCAGCACACAAGGTAAGGGAGCTATGCACCTGGGAGCATTTTCTGAAGTCCACTGCAGTGCCCCCTAGAGTACCTGGTTTGTGTCCTGGCACGTGAGGGGGACCAGTGCACTACGAATGCTGGCTCCTCCCACGACCAAATGGCTTGGATTTGGTCATTTCTGAGATGGGCGTCCTCGGTTTCCATTATCACTGAAAATCGGGGACGACCATCTCTAGAGACGACCATCTCTAAGGTCAACCTAAATGTTGAGATGTGGGCATTCCCGACATAATTATTGAAACGAAATATGGACACCCATCTTGTTTCGATAATACAGGTTTCCCCGCCCTTCATGGGGACGTCTTGCGAGGACGTCCTCAGGAAAACTTGTGCGCCCCGTTCCATTATGCCCCTCCATGTTTTCTCTGCTCACTGTTGACACTATTAATTCTCTCCCTTGTCTATTGTAATATCCTTTATATAAATTGTATGCAAGCCACATTGAACTGATATTGTTTCGGATAATGTGGGATATAAATACCTATAAATTCTACCGATGGTGGATTTATATTTTAAGAGCATTCTTCTTTACTTGAATAGCAGTGCTACAGTGGGGGAAATAAGTATTTGATCCCTTGCTGATTTTGTAAGTTTGCCCACTGACAAAGACATGAGCAGCCCATAATTGAAGGGTAGGTTATTGGTAACAGTGAGAGATAGCACATCACAAATTAAATCCGGAAAATCACATTGTGGAAAGTATATGAATTTATTTGCATTCTGCAGAGGGAAATAAGTATTTAATCCCTCTGGCAAACAAGACCTAATACTTGGTGGCAAAACCCTTGTTGGCAAGCACAGCGGTCAGACGTCTTCTGTAGTTGATGATGAGGTTTGCACACATGTCAGGAGGAATTTTGGTCCACTCCTCTTTGCAGATCATCTCTAAATCATTAAGAGTTCTGGGCTGTCGCTTGGCAACTCGCAGCTTCAGCTCCCTCCATAAGTTTTCAATGGGATTAAGGTCTGGTGACTGGCTAGGCCACTCCATGACCCTAATGTGCTTCTTCCTGAGCCACTCCTTTGTTGCCTTGGCTGTATGTTTTGGGTCATTGTCGTGCTGGAAGACCCAGCCACGACCCATTTTTAAGGCCCTGGCGGAGGGAAGGAGGTTGTCACTCAGAATTGTACGGTACATGGCCCCATCCATTCTCCCATTGATGCGGTGAAGTAGTCCTGTGCCCTTAGCAGAGAAACACCCCCAAAACATAACATTTCCACCTCCATGCTTGACAGTGGGGACGGTGTTCTTTGGGTCATAGGCAGCATTTCTCTTCCTCCAAACACGGCGAGTTGAGTTCATGCCAAAGAGCTCAATTTTTGTCTCATCTGACCACAGCACCTTCTCCCAATCACTCTCGGCATCATCCAGGTGTTCACTGGCAAACTTCAGACGGGCCGTCACATGTGCCTTCCGGAGCAGGGGGACCTTGCAGGCACTGCAGGATTGCAATCCGTTATGTCGTAATGTGTTACCAATGGTTTTCGTGGTGACAGTGGTCCCAGCTGCCTTGAGATCATTGACAAGTTCCCCCCTTGTAGTTGTAGGCTGATTTCTAACCTTCCTCATGATCAAGGATACCCCACGAGGTGAGATTTTGCATGGAGCCCCAGATCTTTGTCGATTGACAGTCATTTTGTACTTCTTCCATTTTCTTACTATGGCACCAACAGTTGTCTCCTTCTCGCTCAGCGTCTTACTGATGGTTTTGTAGCCCATTCCAGCCTTGTGCAGGTGTATGATCTTGTCCCTGACATCCTTAGACAGCTCCTTGCTCTTGGCCATTTTGTAGAGGTTAGAGTCTGACTGATTCACTGAGTCTGTGGACAGGTGTCTTTCATACAGGTGACCATTGCCGACAGCTGTCTGTCATGCAGGTAACGAGTTGATTTGGAGCATCTACCTGGTCTGTAGGGGCCAGATCTCTTACTGGTTGGTGGGGGATCAAATACTTATTTCCCTCTGCAGAATGCAAATAAATTCATATACTTTCCACAATGTGATTTTCCGGATTTAATTTGTGATGTGCTATCTCTCACTGTTACCAATAACCTACCCTTCAATTATGGGCTGCTCATGTCTTTGTCAGTGGGCAAACTTACAAAATCAGCAAGGGATCAAATACTTATTTCCCCCACTGTATGTGTCACTGTCTTACCCACCTACTTAAGAGCAAACAAGTAAAGTGGATGTGATAACTAGTAATTCTATTTATTTAGCATTCTTTGAGCTTACTTTCCCAAGGCTGTCATTTAAAGTAATTGCACTGCCACTGTTGGGGAAAGAGCTGTAACAGTTTGGGCTTTTTCACGTGTACCATACTGATGGCATGGACTGAAAGTCTTCTATACCTTTCAGAAAGCTCAGTGTACTGCATGTCTGCTGTACACACAATTCTTACAAAAATAGTACGTACTGTTAAAACACATTTTTGCAACAGTTGCTTGTAAATTGTAAATATTGCAACTATTGGTTTGGTAATTTCAGTTTCAATACTAGCTCAGAAATCAGCGACCATGTTTGGGCAAGCACCTTCAAAAAATGTTGTAATATGTCATATTTTTTCATTCGAACTCTGTAAATATTGTAACGAAAAATATCTTCAGATCCTTAAGGAGAATATTCCATCTATCGTTAAGACTTTTTTGCCTGTTAAATCTCAAGAAAGAAAGAAACAACTGTCAGCTTCTGCTTATATAAACCTCAATCTCTTTCCAAGGCTCCAAACTTAGTTTTTATTTTAACATCAACAGCTTCTTATGTGCAGCAGGAATATACTTTGGCTTTTACATAAAGCAGTTTCAACAAAAATGCATGCTATCTTAGATCTTCTTTGATAAATTAACTAAATACAGCCGTAGCCAGATCATGGTTTCACTATATGCACATTCAATAGTAATTCAAGTCAGTGTACTTCACGTATCTTCAAGATTATCCATTAACCCATGAGTGAAGACTGAAGGTCAAAACTGTCGGTCTTGTATGCAAGTACTCATTTCTGTGTAGTTGAATACAGGTAACCTGGATGTGCCCATGCCATCCGCTGAGGCATGGAGATCAGGCATATGTGGTATGTGTCAGCCCTGTGCAGTAAATGCAGGGCAGATTCTGGGCACATTCCCTGCATTAACCGCACAGGTTTTGAACTCTTTACCAGACTTAGGAGCCCTTTTACTAAGCTGCAGTAAGCACTAACAACTAACTTCAACATCAAGTCTCATGGATCTCCATATTAGAGTTCTACAAGGCTCTTGTGGGAACAGTGAGATAATGGCTGTGCTAGGGGAAAACAAATACATTTCCCCTGGGCCTTATTTCCTGCTCTCCTGTAGGAATAAAGAAACTGAAATGCTAATGCATGGGTCTTGTATTATGAAAAGAAAGACAGCAACGTAACTGTTGAGGTACAAAGACCTATTGACACACAACTTACAAATTCTGACTTATTAAACAAAACACTGACCAAAGTATCCATCTGCCCCCGCCCCACGCTTCACAAATGCAATATTCTGGCTATCTAACCCCCCCCCCCCCCCCCCCCCCCCCACACACACACCTCTTTCTAGGAATTTAAATTAAACCACAATACAACTTTTTAGTGGATGATGAAATACTGTTTCAAGATTCAAGCCATGTGGCTGGGATGTCTTTCCCCCACACAGACTATAAACTGACTATATCCTTAGGCAGCAAGTCATGTGCAGCCAACAGCTGGACAGTGGAGATTTAAAATGTTGCACGGGGAAAGCCAAAGTCTGACACAGTTCATAATTCTTCAGATGCTGCTCTGAAGAGGGACCTAATGTTAGTAAGCTCACAGATGCTGGTACCTGTGAAGGAAAAGGAACAGCCACAGGAGTGGAAGAAAATAAAGTATCAAGAGACCTCTAATCAGGAAAATGTATATTTAATAAAACAAGTCCCAGTCATGTTAACTCTACATAGACTGTGGGATCCTTTTACTAAGCCACGGCAAAATGTGGTCTGCGATAGTGTAGGTGTATGTTTTTGGCATGCACTGGGCCAGCTTTTACCACATATAGGAAAAAGGGCTTTTTTTCAATGGGCTGGGAAAAGGGCCTGCGGTGAAATTGAAACTAGCGTGCGCCTATTTATGGCTTAAGCCCTTAATGCACCCATTGATCTAGTGGTAAGGGCTCACACGCTACACGTGGTGACCAATCAGCGGGTGCCAACTGCTATTAATGCCATAAATGCTGCACAGGGTAGGAAATAAAAAGATAATTTGTCCCAGTGATATGGGCATGCGCCAAATCCAAAATTACCACTAGAGGGCATGCTAGCCTGGCAGTAGTCTCATTTTGGTGCGCGCTGCATGTGCGTAGCGCCTATTGCATTTTTGTAAAAGGGCCCCACAGGCTCGAAAAGCCTTCATCAGGAGTTAACTTAAAAAAGAAAAACATATAAAACAACCAAAATTAACATCAAAATATCTTGTCATACAATAAATACATTGTAAAATATAGAAATATAAAATTTACATATATACTAGCTGAAAGCTAAAATAATGCTAATAAATTACAACCAAAGGGTCAGTGCTTTGAGGTTGACTCATGCTTGACAAATATTAGAAGACAAAAGCAAAAATTTATCAATCATAGAGAAAAACCCTGAAATTGTGGGTTCTTTCCCTATTGTTTTGGGTTAGAAATTAATTGAAACAAAATTGAAATGTCATACATTTCCTATGTTGTTTCAAATGAATGCACATCCCTAGTGCTGACTGGAACAAAAGAGCTAGACTACTAGGTGCTTGCAATGGAGGGGATTATTTGGGGGGGAAATCAGCCTGTGTAACCTTGGTGACAGCATTTAAAAACATTTTTTTTTTTTACAGCTGAGACCATGTTCTAAGTCTCAACTCTATGATACAGACATTCAAATATTTGAAAGGTATTATACCGCAAACAAACCTTTTGCGGAGACAGGAAGGTGGTAGAACTAGAGGACTTGAATTGAGGTTGAAGGGTGGTGGATTTATGGAATGCCCTCCCGCAGGAGGAGGAGGTGGAGATGAGAATGGTAATGGAATTCAAACATGTGTGGGATAAACACAAACATGCATGGGATAAACAGGATAAAAATAAATCCTAAGTAAGTAAGAAAAACAGAATCCTGTTTAGAAGGAATAGATCCACGGAATCTTAGCGGAGATTGGATGGCAACACCGGTAATTGGGAAGCAAAACCAGTACTGGGCAGACTTCTACAGTCTGTGCCCTGATTGTGACTGAATAGATATGGATGGTCTGGAGTGTAAATTTTAAGGGGCTTCGACGTTAGCTTCAGAACCTTTAGTACAAGAACAGTGCTGGGCAGACTTCTATGGTCTGAGCCCTGAGAATGTCAAGGACAAATTTATTATTATTATTATTATTATTAGCATTTGTATAGCGCTACCAGACGCACGCAGCCCTGAACACCTGATACAAAGATGCAAATCAAACTCAGGTATACATATAAAATATTGCATACCATGTAAAATGAGTTTATCTTGCTGGGCAGACTGAATGGAAAGTACAGGTTTTTATCTGTCGTCATTTACTATGTTACTATTTAAGCAGGTAATCTGAATGTACCCATGCCATCTGCTGAGGTATGGAGATCAGATATATGCGGTATGTGTCAGCCCTGTGCAGTAAATGCAGGGCAGATTCTGGGCACATTCCCTGCATTAACCGCACAGGTTTTGAACTTACCGCATGTTAATTTTTGAACTCTTTACCAGACTTAGGAGCTCTTTTACTAAGCTGCAGTAAGCACTAACACGTGCTTACCGCATAGCCGCCAAGAGTGGGGCATGGGGGGGGCAAAATTCCCCGTGTTCGGGCCTCCAGGGGGGGGGCCTGTCGCAGGGCTCTCTCACTCTCTGTCTCTCTCCTGCTCCTGACAGGACCCAGGTGATCGCATCCTGACAGGAGCAGGAGAGAGAAAACTTTGGTGCCGGGCCCCCCTTGCATTGCCTGCCTAGTAGCTGCTGGGCCCTCAGGCCGCACATGCTCAGTTTTGAGACTGAGCTTATGCGACATGAGCAAAGCAGCCACAGGGGCAGACAATGCTGGGCAGAGGAAGGAGCCGAACTGCATGCAGCTGGCAGGGCCAGCCAAGGTACTTCAGGCAGGAGGGAGCAGGGGACGGCAGCGGCAGTGGCGATGATGATTTGGGGGTGGTGGTGGCGGTGATGGAGATGATGTTTCTGCCCCGGGCCTGGCTCAGTCTCTCGGCGTTCGCAGAGTAAAAGGCACTATCGTGAGGTATGCTCAGGCATCCTACAGTAGTTTTCTGTTCAGTGCATGCTTGCCACACACTAAAAAATAGAAAATAGTTTTTATGCTAGGGGTGGGTCTGAGGGTGGAGAGTAGGTTAATGGGTTAGTGAAGCTACATCGCTGCACACTAACTGATTATCATGGGAGCCCTTGCTGCTCGTGGACCCAGTGTCCTCAAACTCGTGCTTTGCTAGCACTCAAAGTCGCTTTGATGTTCAGCAGAGGGCTCATCTATCGACCCCTGAAGAAGGCTTTTCCGCCGAAACACGGACCGTGTAGGGTCCCAATAAACTTTGTTTGGAGCTCTTCTGTGTTTGGCCTGATCTCTTGGACTTGGCTTTCTTCCAACCTGTGTTTGTTTTGCTTGCGTTATTGTAGAAGGAGTGGACCCCTCCCTTTTTTTCTCCGAAATTAGTTCATGGCCATTAATAGGGAAAATGGAAAATGCAACCATTTTACAGCCACACTAAAAGTGGCCTTAGTGCGTGGGAAAGCCCCGTGCTACTGATAGCGCAGGCCACATTTTAGCACAGCATAGTAAAAGGGCCCCTTAATATCACAATTGACCAGTAAGAATAAGGCATGTTACAATTCAAAAATTCAAGATCAAACAACAGGTAAGCTAAAATACTAAAAAATTTGCCACTCCATCCATAACAGCCCAACACATTCACACACTCATCTCGGCAAAACAGAGTTTGCAGTCTATACAAAAAGAAACAACACTGAACAATTTAATAATAGCAATCAAAGCTGTTAAACCCCCTTAGAATTAAAATCTTTCTCATAAAGCCATGTTTTCACCTTTTATTTTTAAGTACAATAACAATTTTCCTGGCACAGTTATCTTGGTAGTGATCTTGTGCCAATCACCATAAGTTCTTGTGTAACAGTGACATGTAATCTAACACTGCTAGTTACAAAGGTTCATGGCTACATAGTAAATTTTGGAAATATCATATATAGGGCCCTCCAGATGTAGGGTGTAGAAGATCAAACAAACTTATAATGCATTCAGAATTTGACTGGCAGCCACTTTAGTAAATATACCTCTATATCAGGGGTGTCCAACCTCGGCCCTTGCCAAGATGGGTTTTCAGGATTTCTCCAATGAATATGCATGAGATCTCATGCAAATGCATTGGAGAAATCCTGAAAAAACGACTGGATTGCGTCCCTCGAAGACCGAGGTTGGACAACCCTGCTCTATATTATTTTCAGAATGTGCCTACAAAAAATTAATTTACATGTTAACTGCAAAACTTATTCTGCACCATAGCTCTTATGATTTATTATTCATTAAAAGGATACTTAAGTTCCTGTTAAAGCAAAGAATTGCTTTGCGTCTCAATTAATTTCAGCAGATAATCAAATAATTATCTTCTAATGAAATGAATTGAAGTTAACATGATGAGGTACCTATTAGGCATGGTGCAATAACCAGACTACTGGAAAAGGAGGCTACTCTGTGATATTTGTATCTAAGGCAGAGTTTCCCAAATCTGTTCTGCAGATTCCATAGCCAGAGGGGTTTTCAGGATATCCACAATGGTTGTGCATGAGATAAAGTTGCATGTGTGTGAACGCCACATCAAAAGATGTCATAGGCACTCCAGCCAAGAACTTTCTACATGCTTTCTGCTGCTTGATCAATTGGCGAAGAGATTCAGCCTGCTTCTGTGGGAGAAAATCCGCCAAATCAGACATACTGCACACCAAGTTCCGGAAGTATAGGCTTGTATAGAGCTGGTAAGATTGAATACAGGAGATGAGCATAGAGGTCTGATACATCTTCCGCCCAAAAGAATCCAGGGTTATAGCTTCTCTGCCAGGGGGCTCCGAAGCATAGTCCCTAGATCTCCAGGTTCTTTTAAGCGCAGATTCCACCACCATGGAGTGATGAGGCAACTGGGGTCTATCAAGCCCAGGGGAGCTCTGGATCCAATACTCATGTCTATCTTCTTGAGCAGAACAGGGACCTACAGAGGGGACTCCCGGTTCTTCACCTAAACGTCTTGCAGGATCTTATGAAGCAGGACAGTCACGGCCTTTCTAGGAGGGAAATCACAGTCTAGGATTTGAACTTCTCGGCCCTGGGCTTGTTCTCCATCTCTAAATGGATTGGAATGACATCCATCTTCTCCCTGACACAAGATGGAAAGGAAAGGCTCTCAAGTGGAGATTTTCTTCTTTCCTCAGGAGGGGAGAGGTCGAAGTCAGATGGGATACCATAGGACTCCTCCTCTGAGAAGTACCATGGATCCTCATCATAATCCCATGAGTGCTCCTCATGGTGTCAGGTTTTTTTTGTTACATTTGTACCCCGCGCTTTCCCACTCATAGCAGGTTCAATGCGGCTTACATATTATGTACAAGTACTTATATGTACCTGGGGCAATGGAGGGTTAAGTGACTTGCCCAGAGTCACAAGGAGCTACCTGTGCCTGCAGTGGGAATCGAACCCAGTTCCCCAGGACCAAAGTCCACCACGCTAACCACTAGGCCACTCCTCCATTCCTCATGGAAGGGCCAATTCCGAGCCTGCCTCGATACAGAGGAACCATGTCCCTGAAAGGGGCGTTAAGATTCCACCCTGGACTCACGCGGAGAAACCAAAAGAGGCTCTATTTGGCTGCAGCATCAAACAGGCAAACAGCAAAGCTTTGCTGTTTGCCTGTTTTTGCCACTCACTAGGGCCCCTTTTACTGCAGTGGGTAAAAAGGCCGAAGAAAGAAATGGCCATGCAGTAAGTTCACACTTGCTATATGGTCATTTCGGTGGGGGTGCACTTACCATCACCCATTAAGATGGCAGTGAGGGCTCCTGTGCTAACCTGGCGGTAACCAGGCAGCATGCAATGCTGCCTGATTACCACTGGGTAACCCCCTGCAGAAATATTTTTAACATTTTTCCACTAGCATTGCATGGCAACCCTTTAGTAAAAGGGCCCCTTAGAGTTTTATGTAGGCAATAGCATTTAGAGGGTAGTTATCAACATGGGCTACCATTAAGATGTGTTATTTTGCCACTAACCTGTGCTATTTTTGCATAGGTTCCAGTTTTTACAATGAGACCTAGTTACTAATATCTAGGGTTAACAGTAAATGGTAACCCATGTTCATAACTTTGCCCCTAAGTATTGTTCTATCATCTTTTTATGGGTATGTTTATACTACAGTAGGTTTATAGGTTTAATTTAAGTCATTAAGCCATTTGTTGAAATCAAAAAAGGGAGGTGGAGATAAGACAAAGATATTCAAATTATTTATTTATATTTATTTAAAATTTATATTCTGCACTATCGCAAATGTTCTAGGTGGATTATATTCCATTACATATATAATACAATAAAACAAATTCAAAATAAACAATAACTACATACAATATAGAAAGAGAAGCAAATATTTCCTGATGGAAAAAGTGGTCATGATGTGACTCAAAGGGAGTAGACTTAGAAGTTACATATAAGAAAATACTGCTTCACAGAAAGCTGGTCGGATGCATGGACTACCTTTTCTGTTCAGGTAATGGGAACCACAACAGCAACAAAATTCAATTAAACATGGAATAATCAAGGAGGATCAATACTAGGATATGAGAACATAGCTTAAGTACAAGTAGCCTCAGTTGGACTGGATTAGGAAGTAGACTAGATAGATCTTATCATACTTACTAGCCATCATCTTTTCCACTTCTGTTTAACGTTAAACTCATGACCATATTTTCTCATCAACTCAGCTTTCTACTGCTTTCTTTTGGGATGGTTTTCAGAGTGTTTATTGATTATATTTGCACTTAATAATTATAAAGATTGGACTTTATTCTGCTGCATATTCAGCTTTCTAAGGCAGTTGCCTTAGGAGTAGAATATAATCTGGTGAGTATTGTGCAAAGTGATGTAAAAACTGTTCCATATTAACCTACAGTTCATACACCACTGAGCACTAAGCTGCCTTAATAGAAGGCTATGCAAATACAACACATATAATTAGCATCATTTGGCAAGAAACAGCATAATAAATTATGTTTAATAAGTAAGCATAAAAACATCATGGGGTATGCATTAAGGAATTTCCACATATGCTCTGGATGCCTGCTGAGGCACAAGGAAAATCAAAGGACCTCAGCTGGCACCCCCCAAAAAACACTATTTGATTTTGAAATATAACTATGTCTAATTTCAACCTTTCTGTAATATACTTTAAATTCTCAGTTGGCACTTCAATGAGGCTAAAATTTTTAAGGTGTACACTTGTACACCTTAAGTAGTATTTTAGGTGGATACCTAGAAAGCAGGTCTCAGTTTTAGTCAGAATTAGATATTTACACCTCCATTTAAATATTATCATATTAATTTCTTATATACCACCTGTACGCCATCAAAGTGGTATGCATTCAGGAACTGTAGGTATTTTTCTATCCTGGGAGGGCTTACAATTTGAGTTTGTATCTGAGGCAATGGAGGGTTAAGTGACTTGCTCAGGATCAAAAGGGTTGCAGTGGGATTTGAACTGGGCTCCCCTTGTTCTCAGCTTGCTGTTCTACTCATTAAGCTATTTCTCTACTCTATCAGATATCACATTGGAGTCCTGAATGGAGCGCTTCATTGGATAATTAACTACCTTTTCTTGAAATTTATGACTGAACTAGATGGCTGATATGTTGAAGATTTACAGCCAATTGCAAAACACACCAATAAATCACATAATAGATTTTGCTGTTGTGTACCATGCTTACAAAGACTGACTAATTTAAAAAGCAAATCATACCGAAGATATATTGAAAAAGCAGTCCTCTTATGTTGAGGTAAGAATAGCCCTAGAGGAGTACACTAAAATAGGAGAAAAATCACAATTTAAGTGTTCTGGTGGATGGGGAAGGCAGAATTCCTAAGGCCTTCACTGGAATGACACCTAAAACTCTGAAACACTCCAAAGGCCTTACAGAACTTTACATCAAGTATATCTTTAAGTGAAAACAGCCTTATTTGATGCTCCACCAAAATAAGTATATAGAGGGCAAAAGTATGACAAAAACTGTCAGTAAGTTCCAGATGTTCTTGATCTCAAGTTCCTGAGCCTTGAGCAGGCTCCTTCTCCTATTCCTTCTTTAGAATCCTGTTCTGGGGCTCTAGGTTGCCTTCCCTTCTTCGGGATCCAATCTGGGAATGCACTAGATCATCTGTAAAACATACTCACAGGGAACATCCATGTTCATTAACCAGCCCTCTAGGTAAGTTCTGGGAGTGTCAGTACCTCTTTGGGGTGATGCAAAAATGAGAAGGAAATTACTCTCTTTCTAATGGAATGAAAACACATTCACAATACTCCTGTTTGAGTGTTTGGAATGTACCATGGAGACTGGTCCCTTACAAACAGACATTGACTTCGCAGGGATTGAGTTGGGATGCAGTTAATAGATCCCACTAACCTCCTGAGGCATACTGAAAGAGTTCTAGATTCCGTCACTACATTTGGGCTGAGTCCCTTAACTTTCACTTCTTCCAAAAATCTCTCCCAGTTTGTATCTTACTCCAAACTCTCCCCAGGTTCTGTCAGCCTCTTTCATCTACTTCTCCCTGGTTGGGTCTTACTGGCTTAACACAAAAGCTCTCTGTTTAAGTCAGACCTAGTTAGCCACCAGAGCAACAGCTTCCTTCACTGTTCCTCACAGCCTTCTGAGCCCTCCTGGGATCCTTCCAGTACCGTCTCTGTGCTGCTGAGGTGTTTTTACAAACTGTCCAGAAAGGAACTCTCTCAAGCCCCTAGACAGGGCTTTAATAGTTTTGTCCAACACACAATAGAATACTCCCACTATGTCATGGTAGACATGCAAGCCTGTCTTCCATTATATTCCCTCACACAGGTCACAGTAGGAGCAAAAACTCTAGAAACATCATTAGTGTAACAAATAGGTGAAACTTTTGATGCCCTGCTATCTGTTTTTAAAGCCGCCTGTCTTGAATTAATAAAGGTTTAAAATGCTATTGATGTAGTGCTAATTTCTAGCAGCCATATTGATCCTAGAGAAAAATATGAATCTTTCTAACCTGTGACACCTTTTATTGAACCAACTCAAATTTAATCCAAGGATGTTACAATACCATTGGAGAACTGACTGTAGTAGAAAACAGTCTTTACTCTGGATTATAAATTTTTCTATAATCCAAGCTGAGTTTTCCATCCAACAGCCTATAATTTATATAGGTATGCAACCAGGAATGTTTATTTTGGAGGAAGGAGGGGGAGTTCTTTAATTTTGTGTGCTAAACGCTAGAGACACCCATATATTCCTATGCCCGTCTCTAGCGTTTAGCCTGTGTTAATCATTAGCACATGCTAAAAATACTACTGTGCTTTTGTAAAACACCCCCTAAATGAGGTAAACTTGGCAATATGATGTCAGTACAATGCAAACAATACCATAATAGTCAGTGAATCTATATTATTTTCTATGCCTCATGATTCTGCTCCTCCCTTTCCTTTCTATATAGATGGTCATCCTCTTCCCTACAAGGAATCTGTCAGAATTCTAAGTGTTTATTGCTGTATGGTTTATGGTTTATTTTATTTGCTATACCGCACAATACCAACAGGCCAGAGGCATAGCTAGCTGGGTCACCAGGGGAGCAACTGCTTCTCCAAATGGACTTCCGCCGGCACCTATTTTTCATACACAGGCACCATCGACAGTTTGCTCTCCGCTCCTCCAAGATGCCTCAACCTAGCTATGCTTCTGTGATAGGCAAAACAAGGCACTTTACAATTCAAAAAACAAAAAAAAATGGAATTATCTGTTGCCTACATTCAGCTTATTCTTGCTGTACACTGCCTTGGGTGAATTTCTTCGAAAAGACAGTACATACAGCCTAATAACTAAATTTTAAAAACTATCATACAAGATACGGTTCTTAATATATGTGTGCTTAAAACACAGCCAGGTATTGACTCCTGAGTGAATTGAGTAATCAATGCTAAATATTCAAATGTTCAATGCTGGACGTGTGCAGAAGAAATCCAGATGTGCATTTTAATCAGTGGTTTAATTTATATTTAGGGGGTATGATTCTTTTTTTTTTCAATCAGTAGTTTGTTTGTTTTTCTCAACATTTGAGCTACCAGTACAGAGTTGGCCTCTGTTGAAGGCTTATGGTAACTGTAACCACATTCCTCCAATTTTTTTACCTCCCCCCTCCCCATTTAGACTGGACATTGGTTTTTCAACTGATTGATGTTGAATTATTGTTAATAGTTTGTTCTGTTGAGCCCTCATTCCTGATTTTCAGTGCCCTCTACTATTCTTCCCATAAATCACTGTTCTGCCAGTGCACCTCAATTCTGTCCAGCAGCTTTATCCTACTGAGGCTTACATACATGCAAGGTAGGAATGAGGTGCCCTGGCACAGCTGTTTAGGGCTTAATAATGGGATAGCAGGGTTAAGTTCTAGATTAGGAATGAGGTGTACTGGCAGAGCTGTAACACAGTACAGAGACTACGAAGAGTGAAGGAGTAGTATAGTCTTTAGAGAAGTGAGCTGAGAATCAGGGAAAGCGGGCTTCGAATTCCACAGATGCTCCTTGTGAACTTGGGCAGGTCACTTCTCTCTATTGCTTCAGGTACAAAATTAGATTGTAAGCCCTCAAGGGACAGGGAAACACCCATCTAAATAAGTCAGAAGTAACTTTTACCAGTTTCTCCCACTAATAGATTTCTAATTCACAGTGTACAGTTTATTAAAACACTAGGAAAAAAAGGCCCATTTCTCAGCACAATGAAACGGGCGCTAGCAAGGTTCTATAATGGTAGGGGCCCCCTCCCTCCGTCCCTCCGAGCTGTTGCCTGCCTCCGTGTGACCGTCGGACGTTGTTCGTGGTTCGCTCTGTGTGGGGAGGGTTTTTTTTTTTTTTTGCTGCGCCTCCGTGCCTGTGCCGTTCCTGTTTCGGCCCTCGAGTGTCATTGCTCTGCCCTCGACGTCATCACGTTTTGACGCGAGGGCGGTGCAGACACTCAGGGGCACACCAGATATCTCAGGCGCCTCAAATTCCATGGAGGCTTCATTAGAACGTTGGGGGTGCCTTTTATATAGAGAGATGCTGTACCACCTTATTTGTTGAACAGACCAAAGCAATGTACAGCCTAAACGCAAAGAGAGAAAAGAACTCCATTAAAATGATAGAAAAGATCCAGTCAAGCAAGATAGCAATCATCCTCAAACCATATAACATAATCAGTTCAGTCAGTTTTGTAAAAGGGCCCCAAAGATAAGCAAAAGTATAGGATGAGTGTGAGCAGGGAAATGATGGGAAGAGAGAGCACAGATTAAGAGAGAAAAGAACCAAAGAATTTAGAAAAGAGGTGAGTGTTGAAGAGAGACTTGGAACTTCAGATGTGAATTCAGATTCTTCTGCCTTTTTGCCGATTCATTGATAATAGTTGCCTATACACAAGTCAAACATAGTAATGGCTAGATCTTGTGACTCCTGAGGCAGGTATTTATCTGTGTTGAGTCTAGCAACATTTGATGTATTGTGTATTGCAAACTTCTTTCTGTTTGTAATTGAATCCATTTTGGGGTTTTTGTTTGTTTGTTTTATAGAATTTTTATCATCATTGTTTTTTGGTCTGTCAATAAATACTACTTTATGTATGTATGTTTATTCACCTTTGTAGTTCATTGGAATTTAATTGGTCCTCTCCTACCTCCCTTCCCCTGAGACTTGCATACATTTGTAGGGTTTTTCTCCTTTTTTTTTTTTTTTTTTTTGCTTTCCCCTTTTTCAATCGCCTTGTAATGGAATTGCAAGTATAGCCAATATTTTTCATTCTTCTGTTTATCAGGTAATGTGCAGAATTGAGAAATAAATTGTAAATATCATTTGATACTAAACCCAGATAAGATTACAGCTTGATGGATTACAGGTGGTCCTTCCTATCCTTTAATTTTTTGAACCTTGTCCATACACAGATATAACCTGTTGAATCTTTCCATTAGTTGGGTGGCATAATTAAAACTAGACAAAACGGAACTCTCTACACTTGACTGCTTCATTTACGCAGCCACTAGTGAACGTTACGCACTACTCACTACCACTCTACTTCTTATACAGGATATGAACTTTCTATATTTGATTGTCTAACTTACTCTATAATCTACTCTATAATTTATGAACTTTAATGCAAAGCTACTTTGTAATTTACCTTATTTATGAACTGTAATGCAATATCACTTAGTATTTCTCAACCCGGAAACGGCAATCGCCACTCCGGCACAATGTAAGCCACATTGAGGAGCCTGCAAATAGGTGGGAAAATGTGGGATACAAATGCAACAAATAAACAAATAAATAAATAAATAAATAAATAATTGATTCCCAATTACCTTTTAATCCATAGATATCTGCTGTAGTGTGGACAGGTTTTTTTGGTCTGCACATGCACATGCAACAGTTAAGCCAATCAGTGCCAATAATTGCTAATTAGCAAGCAATTATTGACACTAATTGGCGTTAATTAGAATTTACACATAAAACTACCTAAGTGTATTCTGCAACATGATGTGCATAAATTCTAAGTTACATGAAAAGGGGTCATGGACATGGGTGTGGAATGGGTGAGTCATGGGTATTTCTCAAATCTATGTATGTTGTTATAGACTACACCTGGTCTGCACCTAATTTAGACATCGGGATTTACAATGTTTTACTTGGCGTAACTACCTGTGACTAAATTTAGTCATGCGGATAGGCACAACGTATTCTATAATCCACATGGAAATTTAGGCTTATTCTATAAAGTGCACCTAAATTTATTTATTTATTTATTTATTTATTGCATTTGTATCCCACATTTTCCCACCGTATGGCAGATTCAATGTGGCTTACATATTGCTAAAAAAGCGGTTACACAATTTAGATTTGTAGAAGTCTAGTACATGATACAGAAGTACAATAAACGCTTAGGTTGATATATTAACATATTGTGAGAGAGGTTAATATTATAGTTTTCCATTTCTAAACTTTTCGTGATGTATGGTGGTGTGGGATTAGGCAGATCCAGGGGGGAAAGACTTCTTGAAAAGATGTGTTTTCAGTGTTTTTCTGAATTGTAGGTAGTTTTCTGTGAGTTTCAGGTCTTTGGGTAGCGAGTTCCAAAGTTGTGTGCCTATAAACGAGAGGCTGGAGGCATGTGAAGATTTCTATTTTATACCTTTGCAATTGGAGTAGTGAAAGGTTAGGTAGGTTCTTGCTGTTCTTGTCACATTTCTTATTGGTAGATCGATAAGTTCCGTCATGTAATCTGGTGCGAGTCCGTAGATGATTCTGTGGACTATTGTACATATTTTGAAAGTTATGCAAGCGTTAATAGGAAACCAATGTAAGCTTCTTAGGAGGGGTTTTGTGCTTTCGTAGTGTGTTTTTATGAAGATGAGTCTGGCAGCTGTGTTTTGTGCTGTCTGTAGTTTTCTTATGATTTGATCTTTGCAGCCTACGTAAATACTATTGCAGTAGTCTACATGAGTTAGCACCATGGTTTGAATCATTTAGGCATACTTTATAGAATACGCCTAGGCATATTTTTTCGGCATGGATTTTTCATGCGCCATATATAAAATCTAGCCCTTAGGAATAGATTCTATAAATCGTGCCTTGATTTTTGTGTGGAAGTCAAAGTGTACGCTGTGCAGGCCTCTAAGACTTGTTGCTATAAGTCCTATATCCCGCCGTACAACCTTGGCACACCAGTTCACACCTGGAGACTCTATCTCTCTGAAAAGTCCTTTATTAAATAACAATGTTTACTCACAGTTAACTGCAGATCAGAGGTTCTGCCCACTGGCACAGAGTCTCCGTGGTACTGAGATTAGCAGTAGCTCAGAGCTGGCAGAATGGTGTACAATGCCCTTTTTCTGCAACCTTCAAGGTAAAAACTAAGTGCACTAACCAAGGGTAACACAAGAAAGGATTCTGAACTGTCTTACAAGATGGCAACTACCTCATGACTAGAGGGAATAAAACAGGGGACGCTCTGACCCAGTAAGCAGGGGGGAAACCCACCAATGGGAACAGAGCTTACTGAAAAGAAGTTTTTGTGCCATTCCAAGACTTTTTGTGTAAAGTCTCTTTATTGATCCTAGGGTATTTACATATTTACAGTACCACCAGTACTCCAATACCCATGTATCTGACAGAACAATCCAAGGCTTTGCTTCCCATGCTTTTTGCAGCAAGTTGTCCTGCTGGGCTTTTGTCCAGCCACCAGACTCACTCAAGACTAGACCTTCCTGTCTGTCCTTTCCCTTTAGAGGGGCACTTCTTCCATGAGCTGCTGCCTCTGGCACCGAACAAGCTCTTCCTGTCCTGCTCCCTCCTGAGCAGAGGAGTAGCCTAGTGGTTAGTGCTGTGGACTTTGATCCTGAGGAACTGAGTTCAATTCCCACTGCAGCTCCTTGTGACGCTGGGCAAGTCACTTAACCCTCCATTGCCCCTGGTACAAAATAAGTACCTGAATATATGTAAACCGCTTTAAATGTAGTTGCAAAAACCTCAGAAAGGCGGTATATCAAGTTCCATTTCCCTTTCCCCCAATCCAGAGCACACCTTGCAGTTAATGCTTTTGTTGGCAATGTATTCAGCCGTAGGTCATTAGGCCTGACCAGGATGCCCCCTCTCCTCACAGGTCTTGGCAAGGGTGAAGACAACCAAAGAGCATGTGCTCACTAATCCCATCACTTTTATCACCTTCAAACTCCACCCCAACTATGACACCCATTGTCAATTATTCTCTATCTATCCTCCCTCTGGGCCAGGCTCTTTACCCTCCCATTTCTGCTGTTCTCCTTCCTCCCAGTGAATCTGGAGAATTCTACAGCAGTCTAATAATCTCCTTAGGAAATTTCCAAACTCAATTTACCAGGGAATTACACACATTTGTGCATTAGCTGTTACTGTACTAAACTGTGAGTTGACGGCCAACACACTTTAGTAAAAGGGCTCCAAAGGAAATAAACAAGCATGCAATGCCCAAGCCTTATATGAAGAAAGTCCCAACCTTCCCTAGTATTCAACAGATCAGGGCATCTCTTTATTAATCAAGAAATGTTCCAGCTGTGTTGGCTCAAAGGAAATATACTTATCATGGTGAAATTTTACAAGGCACTTGAAGAGAAACTTCAGGAACAACTTGCTCCAGTGGTAAGTGCCCTTGATTTCATTTGATGAAACATCTTTCTTCTTAATTAAGTAGCTTTAACCACATCAGAAAATATTTGTATCTTATAACCACAAAATAGAAATTCTTTCTTTTTAAAGTAAGCTCTTAACACAGCTATTTTATCTCACTCAGAGGGAACGAGAACAGGAGAGTGGCCCTTGAGCTAATAGCATCTGGAAACATATTAAATCAAAAGAATTTAAATGATATGTTGAAAGGTCCTCCCCTCCATATTCTCGATAGATAGCTTAGGTAAATTATAGCAGCTGAAAATTACAATACTGTCTAAATCAGGCAAAGACAAAATTTCTTTTGAAATACTTTTGCAAGAGTATTTCCAGAGAAAAAAAAGGCGAATTACAGGTAAATCCAAAAATCATACATTTCTTGGTGTGAGTTCATGTCCTAAAGCAGTGGTTCCCAAACCTAGTCCTGGAGGCACCTCAGCCAGTCAGGTTTTCAGGATATCCAAAATGAATGTTCATGAAAGAGATTTGCATGCGCTGTCTCCACTGCATGCAAATCTCTCTCATGAATATTCATGTGGATATCACGAAAACCTGACTGGCTGAGGTGCCTCCAGGACCAGGTTTGGAAACCACTGTCCTAAAGTTTCTGTCTATGCAGGACTGGTCTACCCTTTAGCCCAAATGTTCTTGCCGACTGCAACTTCACCTTTTTGAAATATACCTGCATTTGTCTCCACGTCATCTCTTCTTATTGTTTTCCCTTATCTTTCTCTCTTATTTCTCTTTTAACCCCCAATTTAGGGATTGGCTCTAGAGAGTGTCTACATCCTGTCTGTTGTTTGCTGTATGGTGGTATTTGGGGGGGGGGGGGTATTCCTTGTGTAATGTATCAGATATTCTGATTTAAATTGTATTAACATTGCCTAATCCTGCAAAGTGGCACCGGATATGACTTGTGAAAAAGCTACTCAATAAACCAGCACTGCAAATTATAGCATAATATTGTTCTGTCTGTTAGGGTTTTTTTTTTCCTTTTTGGAAGGTTCAAGGTGTGTTATCATAGGCAGCAGAAAAGGGTGGGGCCAATGAGCCCATGGGCCAATCAACGTTGTGCTCATACAGCATTAGTAGATAGGAAGCTTGGAGGGTGAGTGCAAAGACTGGTTTGTTTGGCGCGCCCTCCCCCCAAGCAGAGAAGTATTCGCTGCCCCTCTATATAGTTACAGTCATGTGATTGGATGGTAATGGAATGGTGCCACCCCATCATGCACGTTTTAATTGCAGATTTAAAAAAAAAAAACACGCAGCAATGACAAGGGTTGATGGTAGGTACATCTAATACCATTGGATGAATTTAGCAAAATCTTGTTCAGGCATTCCAAAGCCCTCAATTCTTTGCCTCACATTCTGTTTGACATGCTGTTTTCTACAGCTATTTTCTATTTGCCCTTAAAGTATTTTCTCTTTAAGCCTTGGAAACCTTTCCCAAGTACTCAAAGATTTCTTTTGTGACTTTGTTGCCTGTCTTTCTAATGACAGTATTTTTAATTATGCTTCATTTTCCGAATGTAACAACATGAAGATAATCAGGAGTAGTTAGGACAGTTCGTCATGCTGTTCAGAACATTCTGGCAACTCTCCAGGTTCCTTTGTTGCACTGAATGGCAACATATAATTGTAATAACTCACTGCACACAGCCGGAATGACAGAAATGCATTTGGAAATAATACATTCATAGATATAAATAAGCCATAGCCATTATGAATTAAGCCCATGTTGCTGGAACAGATCTCCTGTTTTAATCACAAATACTTGTATAGTTATAATGCAGAGATAAAGGGGATAATTCTATAACACTGCACCTATATGCTAACCCACGGAAAAGTTTAGTTTAGTTTAATTTATTTATTTAGCATTTGATAAACTACCTTTCAGAGGAAAATCAAAGTGGTGCACAATAAAACCAATCAGATTATCCTCATTATACAATCACCATTTTACCCTCCTCTCGCCCCCTCCCTCCCCAATCCCCTTCAGCAACAAAAAAAAATATGCTACATTGAATTACACTATAGTCTTGTTCACTGTTGACTTTTTGTGATCTAAACCATAAGAGTTATAAGGTGATCTCTCCCCGTCTCTCCCTCCCTCCCTCCCTCCCTTTCTCTCCCAGCCTCCGCCATAGGAGCCAACTTTTCAAAATGATTAGGGATGCTAATAGTCAAGGAGGTTGTTCTATATTGGTGGTGCTCAAGAACACACAACTCCTACAAAACTAGCACCTGTGCCCTCCACCCAACTGCAAGCAAATTCTCCTATGTCTTTAGTGGTCTTAAGCTGTCCATTGTGCCACTTCAAAGAGGCACCACTGTGGCAATTTGGCCCAGCACCCCTTCCCCTGCTTTCCAGTCTCTATGGGACCTCCCTCAGCTCTCCAAGGTACAAGTGAGGATCAGAGGCATAGCTAGGTAGGGCATCAGGGGAGCAACCGCTCCCCCAAACAGACCCCTATTTTTCAAGTGGTCTGGCATGCCTACGTAGTGTGCATGCATGTCTACGTAGTCAGCGCTCCGCTCCCCTGGAGTCACAACCTGGCCACGCTTCTGGTGAGGAGGATCTGTGCCTTCAATCTCCAGTCTTCCCTATGGCACTGCTATTACCTGTTGCTAGCCCATGCATACAAAATTCACATATGATGCAAATGAATGGTGTTAGTGTATTAGAAATGTAATATTATCCAATCCATCCTTTTTAGTTTCAATCAAAATATACAGCAACATCTTTATTCAGTCTTCACTCTGGATGCACATTTTTATTATACTATCCAGCTTATTTTCGAAAGAGAAGGGCGGCCATCTTCCGACCCAAATCGTGAGATGGCCGCCCTTCTCTTGCGGGCGCCCAAATCGGTATAATCGAAAGCCGATTTTGGGCGCCCCCCAACTGCAGTCCATCACGGGGACGAACAAAGTTCCCGGGGGCATGTCAGAAGGGTAGCGAAGGCAGGACAGGGGCGTGCTGGGGCATGCTTAAGAGATGGGCGCCCTCAGCCAATAATGGAAAAAAGAAGGGCGGCCCTAGCGAGAATTTGGTCTGCATTTTTTGGACCCTTTTTTTAGGTCCAAGTCCCAAAAAAGTGCCCAAACTGCCCAGATGACCACCGGAGGGAATTGGGGATGACCTCCCCTGATTCCCCCAGTGGTCACTAACCCCCTCCCACCAAAAAAAAAGAACTTTAAAAAATTTTTTTTGCCAGCATCTATGCCAGCCTGAAATGTCATACCCAGCTCCATCACAGCAGTATGCAGGTCCCTGGAGTAGTTTTTAGTGGATGCAGTGCACTTCAGGCAGGTGGACCCAGGCCCATCCCCCCTACCTGTTCCTCTTGTGCTGGTAAATGGGAGCCCTCCACCCCCTCCCCAAAACCCACTGCACCCACATCTAGATGCCCCCCTTCACCCATAAGTACTATAGTAATTGTGTAGAGTTGTGGGGAGTGGGTTTTGGGGGGGATTTGGGGGGCTCAGCACCCAAGGTAAGGGAGCTATGCACCTGGGAGGTATTTTAATGTTTTTTTTTTTTAATTTTTAAAAGTGCCCCCTAGGGTGCCCGGTTGGTGTCCTGGCATGTGAGGGGGACCAGTGCACTACGAATCCTGGCCCCTCCCACGACCAAAGGGCTTGGATTTGGTCGTTTTTGAGATGGCCGGCTTCTGTTTCCATTATCACTGAAAACCGATGCCGACCATCTTAAATCCACCCAAATCCTAGGCATTTGGCCGGCACCAACCGTATTATTGAAAGAAAAGATGGCCGCCCACCTTTTTCGATAATACGGTTTGTCCCGCCCCTTCGCGCCCCCGTCCTCGGAGATGGGTGGCCATGGAGATGGGCGCCCCCATTCGATTATCCCCCTCTATATGAAATATAACACATACAAATAACAAAAGTGTGTTGACCCTACTGTAAATGTGAACAACCTGCTATCTTTATGCATTCACCCCATGTGTTCACTGGTATTCATTTGATTGTATACAAGGTGAAATAATGGCATAAAAGGGTTTAAGCAAGCAAGAGAGGTTCCTGCCCACTTACCCCTGGATTTTATATAGGTCGCCAAAATTTGGTCATGGATCCAAGGTCCATGTGCAAACTAATATATGATCCTGTGATAAACCTGACTAGACAAGGCTACAAAAGTAAAGAAACTCTTTACTAACTCAAAAGCTAAGGCCTGTTACTTCACAGGTACAGAAACTGAGGGGAAAAATCACTTGAAAGTCAGAGGAAATCTTTACATAGGCCTGCAGTTGACAGGCCTCAAAACATAGTTCATACAGTCTCTCTCTCAGATTGCACAAATGCTGATTTGACTTCAGCCAGGCCTCAAGAACAGGATTCTTTAAAGATATTTCCTGATGTTTCTGGGGCCACAAAGGCTAGATGGAGACAATTTCTTAAATTTAAAGATAGGGTGCTGGCAGTAGGAGCTACTTTTTTCTTGAAATTTCCTTCAAAGTGTACTGTGACATTTCCTGATGCAAATTATATATTCTTTGAACCAGACCAGCTAGAAAGAATTTTAATGAATAAGAAAGTTAAATAGAGTGATCATAGGTGGCTTATTATAGATCGCCTTAAGTATGATTCAGGTGTATTTTTTCTTTTCTCTTTATATAAAGTTGTTTCTTTTCTCTCTCTCTCCCTTGATGTGGGTTTTTTGTTTCTTTATGAGTGCTTAATCTACTGTATATTTTGAATTTCAATTAAAAAAAAAAGAACTGGATTCTTACAATTTTCAAGGTAAGGCTTGGCCTACCTGAGCCAGGTTATGGTAGCTACTCATAGGCAATGAAGGCATACACAGTGGGCCCACTTCTCCCTTCTCTGGGCCTCCTTAACCCAACTCTGGTCTTGCCTTTTATACTCCTGGCAGCTACCCTCCTGGCTCCACCTCTTCGGTGTCACTTCCTCTTTGGGTGGTACTATGGGACTTAAGGTGGTCCTGACTCTGTGAGGAAGTATTCTTAAAGGACATGGGCAGTGTCCTTTAGACTGCCTCACAGAGCTATTAACAATCAATAATTGGTGTTGACACTCATTTAGGTTTTCGTGTGGATCTGCCCTGCACCCTATTCTATAAAATGTATGCCTAAATTTTATAGCTCTCAACTTAAAAAAGGATGTGGCCATGGGAGGTTCTTGGGTGAGTCAGAGGCGTTCCCAGAAATTAGGTGTGATGTTATAGAATGGGGTCATTTACACGCCCAACTGCCATTAGTTGTGCGCCAGCATTTACATCAGGTTTCAGCAGGCATAATTGCCATGCCTGAAATTAGGTTCAAGGTCCACAATGATCTAGTATTGTATAAAAGGGTGTTCCACACAGAGTGCCCTTTCTAGAATACTAGGGTGCATCTTCTTTGTACCTAACTTTGAGCACTTTTTATAGAATTCACACTTTAAACCAAATCAGAGGCCAGGAGGGGGATGTACAATGGCACTTATCTGGGAAATGGCACTGATTATCCTCTCTGACCACTACAGCATTGCCCAGTTAGTGTCAGGGTGGTCCTTGGGTAGAGTTGGAAAATATATAGGCTCTGGCGATAATCAGTGCCAATACCTGCATACCTAACTGGCAAGTTGGACTGCAGCAAAACAAAAAAGTGAGGCGGATCCAAAAAGGATGTCAAAATATGTGAGAATCTTTATTGTAAAAGTCATAGAAATGACCCGACATGACCGGTTTTCCGGCGAGTTGTTTGTTGCATTGCAGCGTTGTTCCTTACTTGGGAAGATACAGCGTTCTACAAAGCCTAGGATTTTGCACCTTTTTTGAGTCAAGCCTTTTTTTTCACTTCAGTCTAACAGGCTTGTTTGACCTCTGAGGCAGGCCTTTGCACTGAAACACGGCCGTGTCGGGTCGTTTCTATGACTTTTACAATAAAGATTCTCATATATTTTGACATCCTCTTTGGATCCGCCTCACTTTTTTATTTTGTTGCTCACGACTGCGTGAGGCTTTTTGCCTTCCTCCTTTTTTTTCTTTCTTCTTTAGTTGGACCGCAGAACAGACAGGTCTAACTTTGCCTGGTTAACTATGTGCTCTACCTGAATAACTTTGAGGAGCCACCACTGACCCTGATTATTTAGTCCCAGTACCCGGATATGGACCACCACTCAATATCCACGTCTTAATTAGCTAGTAGCAGTCCCCTATGTTTTTACAATACATTTTGTCGATCGTTTTCATCTCAGTAATCTACTGTGATCTTTAATGACACCAGGCTGGCCTAGGCTTAAGACTCATTGCACTGTGATTAATATCAACCATTATTCCAGCAGTTATGGAATAATGGTCAAATATATGAGAAACAGTGTGACAAGGCGGTGGCCGTAGCTAGAAGGTTGTTAGGCTGTATAGAGAGAGGTGTGACCAGCAGAAGAAAGGGGGTGTTGATGCCCCTGTATAAGTCGTTGGTGAGGCCCCACCTAGAGTATTGTGTTCAGTTTTGGAGGCTGTACATTGCGAAGGATGTAAAAAGAATTGAAGCGGTGCAAAGAAAAGCTACGAAAATGGTAAGGGATTTGCGTTACAAGACGTATGAGGAGAGACTTGATGACCTGAACATGTATACTCTGGAAGAAAGGAGAAACAGGGGTGATATGATACAGACGTTCAAATATTTGAAAAGTATAAATCCGCAAATGAACCTTTTCCGGAGGTGCAAAGGCAGTAGAACGAGAGGACATGAAATGAGATTGAAGGGGGGCAGACTCAAGTAAAATGTCAGGAAGTATTTTTTCACGGAGAGAGTAGTGGATGCTTGGAATGCCCTCCCGCGGGAGGTGGTGGAAATGAAAATGGTTACAGAATTAAAACACGCATGGGATAAACATAAAGGAATCCTGTTCAGAAGGAATGGATCCTAAGGAGCTTAGCCGAGATTGGGTGGCAGAGCCGTTGGCGGGAGGCAGGGATAGTGCTGGGCAGACTTATACGGTCTGTGCCAGAGCCGGTGGTGGGAGGCGGGGATAGTGCTGGGCAGACTTACACGGTCTTTGCCCTGAAAAGGACAGGTACAAATTAAGGTAAGGTATACACAAAAAGTAGCACATAAGTTTATCTTGTTGGGCAGACTGGATGGACCATGCAGGTCTTTTTCTGCCGTCATTTACTATGTTACTATGTAATATTTGATGAATTTGGTCACAGGATAGATGAAACCAAATCCTTCAGGATACCTAAAAAGTAGTCAGGGTTGAAGCCTTGATAAGTGGTGCTAATTTGATCCCTTACTTACCCGAGTTCTTCAAGACCTCTCATTCTGTATGCAATATGTTATGCATTTATAGAGCTGCCTCTAAATCAGATTTCAGTACAATACCTATTACAAGCTAATTGGCAATTTTGCATAATATGATTCTCAGTGGTCTCTAGCATATAATATTAAATTGGGTTCACTGGAGGTTAGTTTTCCCAAAGGGAACACCGGCCTCTTCCTGCAGTAAATCACATTATATGGCAAAATAACTGGCATAAAATAATATGATGGCAAGCTTGTAATCCACACTTGCTCCAACTGTATGGGTTTCATTGGTAGCCACTGAGATAACTGGGCAATAAGCTACAATATTCCACTGAAATGGAGAACAGAAATAAAAGCACAAATCAAAGACGTCAAAGGCTATGAACATGAAGTGCAATTCTATAAAGAGATACCTAGTTTTAGACATCTAGGGCTAGATTCTATATATGGCGCCCGAAAACTCCACGTGGAAAAAAATTACACCTAGACGTACTCTGTAAAGTACACCTAAATTTTCTAGAATAGACTTAAATTTCCTCACAGTATATAGAAAATGCTGGATGGCTCGCCATGTGACCAAATTTGGTCGCATCCATTTAGGTCGCATTTTACTTGGTGTAAATCCCGATGACTAATTAGGCGCAGATCGGGTGTATTCTATAATAATGTGCATAGATTTTAGGAACACCCACGCCCTGCCCATGCCCCCTTTTCCACTGTGCGACTTAGAATTTAGGTGCACCATGTTATAGAATACATTTAGTGAGTTGTGCACATAAATCTTAATGCCAATTACTGCTGCTAATTGCTTGTTAACATCCAATTAACAGTGCTGATTAGCTAGTTAACCAATTAAGTTATGCACATCATTATAGAACATGCTTCGGTTTCCATACGGCTTTTCAGGCGCCATATATAGAATCTGGGGGCTACAGGGTTAAATGGAGCTTATTTTATAATGGATGCTCCGCTTTCACAGGTTCTGTAAATACCAGTACAGTATTTCCATGTATATATCACATACATGTGAAAAACCCAATTTCAGAACATTGGTATTTACACGAGTATAAGAACACAAGTATAGCCATAGTAGGTCAGACCAATGATCTATCTAGCCCAGTATCTTGTTTCCAACAATGGCCAATCCAGGTCACAAGTACCTGGTAGAAACCCAAATAGTAGCAACATTCCATGCTATCAATCTCAGGGCAAGCAGTGGCTTCCCCCATGCCTATCTCAATAGCAGACTTTGGACTTTCCCTCCAGGAACTTGTCCAAACCCTTTTTTTTTTACCACATCCTCTGACAATGAGTTCCAGAAAACTATTCTTTGAATTAAAAAAAAAAAATCCTCCTATTTGTTTTTAAAGTATTTCCATGTAATTTCATTCAGTGTTCCCTGGTCTTTGTACCTTTTTTAAAAGACTGAAAAATCGATTCACTGCATTATATGTAGATTCCAAGGGGTGAGGTCTGTACAGGGTTTGCACAGAAATAAAACCTTCATTTGCACTCCCCATTGCAGAAAGCTGCAATATATCAACCCTGGGATTTATAACTGCTCTCTTGCACATGTAGGTTTGGAAAAAGGGCTCATTTTGGCCAGCCCTTTCCAGGATGGATTTCTCCCCCTTAATCCCCCACTGCTTATTTCCCCTTCCAAAGTGAAAATGCCTAAGGACTGCAGCCTCTGCTGTTAATTAGTGTCATGTACTTGATTCCTTTTCCAGTATGGCAGAGCATGTGAGATAGAGGTTGCAAAGTCTCCAGATGCCCCTGTTTTGTGGTTAGCTGCTCGACAGATTGCCTGTGGGTGGGAGAAGACTCACAGTCTTTTCTAGGGCTGCTGCCAGAAGTAGCAAGGGGAGGGCTGGGGAAGAAAGAGTCCAGAGTGGAATTAGAGAAAAGATGACATGAAGTCCTTCTGTTTCTCCTCATGCAGTGAGTTTATGTGATTAGGAAGACTGGAAGTTAAGGACGTGCTGTCATTTGAAAATGACAGGAAAGCATCAACCATATGTTTTTCTTTTATATTGTTTTGACAAATAACATTAACAGAAACTATAGGGGCTGATAGTCAGTGGGACAGCCCTCATATATTTGGACATCTTTATGTAGATATTCAGTCTGTCCAGATCAATTGGGTAACTGAATATGTAGTCTTTCACATTAATAGATAAGTGATCCATTTAAAACTAAGGGAGTCTTTTACTAAGGCGAGCTGGTGTTTTTAGCGCACATTAAAAATAGGCACACGCTAAATGCTAAAGACACCCGTAGGAATACATAGGCGCATTTAGCATTTAGCGCACGCCTGCATGGTTCCACATTAGGAGTTACGTACCAAGAAAGGGATCTGGGTGTCGTCATCGATAATACACTGAAACCTTCTGCTCAGTGTGCTGCTGCGGCTAGGAAAGCAAATAGAATGTTGGGTATTATTAGGAAAGGTATGGAAAACAGGTGTGAGGATGTTATAATGCCATTGTATCGCTCCATGGTGCGACCACACCTTGAGTATTGTGTTCAATTCTGGTCGCCGCATCTCAAGAAAGATATAATAGAATTGGAAAAGGTGCAGCGAAGGGCGATGAAAATGATAGCGGGGATGGGACGACTTCTCTATGAAGAAAGACTAAGGAGGCTAGGGCTTTTCAGCTTGGAGAAGAGACGGCCGAGGGGAGACATGATAGAGGTATATAAAATAACAAGTGGAGTGGAACAGGTGGATGTGAAGCGTCTGTTCACACTTTCCAAAAATAGTAGGACTAGGGGGCATGCGATGAAACTACAGTATAGTAAATGTAAAACAAATTGGAGAAAGTTTTTCTTCACCCAACGCATAATTAAACTCTGGAATTCATTGCCGGAGAACGTGGTGAAGGCGGTTAGCTTGGCAGAGTTTAAAAAGGGGTTAGACAGTTTCTTAAAGGACAAGTCCATAAACCGCTACTAAATGGACTTGGAAAAAATCCACAATTCCAGGAATAACATGTATAGAATGTTTGTACGTTTGGGAAGCTTGCCAGGTGCCCTTGGCCTGGATTGGCCGCTGTCGTGGACAGGATGCTGGGCTCGATGGACCCTTAGTCTTTTCCCAGTGTGGCATTACTTATGTACTTATTTTTAACGTGTGCTAAAAACGCCAACGCGCCTTATTCAAAGACCCCCTTAAGCTTCTCTTTGTGTGTCCCACTTATAAGAAAAATGTTGTCCTCCTAATTCTATATTTGACATTCAAAATTGCACATGTAGATTTGGGCACATGACCAATTAGTGTGCATGATGTAATTGCTTAATGAGCCCATTAATACCAATAATTGGGCACTGACAATCAATTATTGGCACTAATTAACAATAATTGAAATGTATGTGGCACATCCTGATAGTCACTATTGTATAAAGATGTGCGAGTAAATTTTTCCCCGCACAAATCCGAAAGGGGACGTGGCCACAGGAGGGACATGGGCGGGTCAGGGGCATTCCTGGAATTTGCGCACAGTGTTACAGAATAAGGACGATTCACGCCTAAATTAGGAGCAAGGATTTACACCAGGGGTGTAAATCATTGTGGCTAAAATTTGGTGCAGATCCTTGCGCCAAACACTAATCTATAAATGGCATCCAACTCGGAGCGCTTAGCATTCATTTTTTTCAGCACAGAATGTAGCCCTAGCTGGAGAGTTGGTGGTTGTTCTTTTGGTTCCTCTCCTGGGATACTCTTGGCTCCATCTTAATTTATACCATTACATTTCAGCCATCAACTATATGGTCAACATTTATTCATATTCTCCTTCTGATGAAGCATATATTGTGAAACGGACAGCTCTGTTGAGAAGAAGAAACTGATCAGCTGAGCCCTCGCTTAGGGGTCCTTTTACCAAGCTGCAGGAAAAAGGGCCCTGTGCTAGCGGCGGGGGCAGTTTCCTCCATGTGCCAAGGCTCTTTTTACCGCAGTGGGTAAAAAGCCCCAGACACACATGGCAATGCGGTAAGAGAACCCTTACTATGTGGCCATGTGGCGGGGACCCCTTACCGCCACCCATAGAGGTGGTGATAAGGGCTCCCGTGGTAACCGGGCAGCTTTCGGCAATGCCTGATTACTGCCAGGTTATTGCCACGAGAGCCATTTCCAGGGGTTTTCTTTTTCCCCTGGAAATGGCATACACTCGGGGTGGGACTACTGCCGGCAGCCGCGTTGGGCCGGCTGTAGTCCTGGAAGAACGAGTGGTAAGTCTGCGTTGGGCCTACCTCCGCTCTGTAAAAGGGCCCCATACAAAAGATAAGTGGACTTGCAAGGTTTAAACTGCTCATTGTTTTCATTAATGAATGGACATGCTGTAAGAATAAAGAGAAGATTTGTTGTGAAATATTATGAAAATGAAAAAAAAAAGTGACTAATGATGTGCTCTATGTAAGGCTCACCGGGACTGTTTTGGCTAGTGGTAGTCACTGAAGTCTTTTCCTTCTTTGCCTTTTGGATAGTTTCAGGTGGTTGAAATTTTGAATAATACTCACGTTTTGATCTTACATTGTGTTTATTGATTTGTTAGTTTGTTGAGCCATTTTTGGTGTTTATGTGTAAAACAAAAAATTGACATAAAATTACAAGCAACAAAAAATTAAACAGAATAAACCTCCCAAAACTATAAGATACAAGACCAGTTCTAATATAGAAAAAGAGAAAAAGTGAAGACAGATAAAAGACCGTAGTCTGTCCATCCATACTATCTACTATCCCTTCCTCTCCTCTAGAGATCGTATGTACCTGTCCCAAGCTCTCTTAAATTCAGTTACAGTTGTCGTCTCTAGCACCTCCATCAGGAAGTCATTCTTCAAATTAACTGTACTACTACTACTATTGTTTATTTTAAATAGTGCTACTAGACATACACAGTGCTGGACACAAAGATGTAAGAGAGAATTCCTACTCAATAGAGCTTGCGATCTGTTCAAGACAGCCCAACAGGACAAATAAAGGATTAGGGAGTTTCATTTATTATGGAAATATTTAAAGCAGTATGATTATTGAACAGGTGAATAAGTGGTTAAGATTTCAAAGCAGACTCAAAAGGTTGGGCTTTTAGCTTGGATTTGAAAAAGGCTAGAGATGGAGCACAACGTGGAGGAGCATAATCGAACAGGGCTGGCTATCTATAAGGGCGGCCATCTTCAAGGCCGGCCCCATAAAGCGGCGTCCCAACCGTATTATTGAAACAATGGCCAGCCATCTTTCGTTTCAATAATATGGTTGGAGCCGGCCAAATCTCAACATTTGGACCGGCTTTAGAGAAGGCTGGCATTGGTTTTCAGTGATAATGGAAACTAATGGCGGCCATCTGAAACCCGGCCAAATTCAAGGCATTAGGTCATGGGAGGAGCCAGCATTTGTAGTGCACTGGTCCCCCTGACATGCCAGGACACCAACCGGGCACCCTAGGGGGCACTGCAGTGGACTTCACAAATTGCTCCCAGGTGCATAGCTCCCTTACCTTCGCTGCTGATTCCCACCAACCCCCCCCCCCCCCCCCAACCCACTCCCCACAACTGTACACCACTACCATAGCCTTTAGGGATGAAGGGGGGCACCTACATGTGGGTACAGTGGGTTTTGGAGGGCTCCCATTTACCACCACAAGTGTAAGGTGGGGGGGGGGAATGGGCCTGGGTCCACCTGTCTGAAGTGCACTGCACCCACT
Source organism: Microcaecilia unicolor (assembly GCF_901765095.1). Taxonomy (NCBI): domain Eukaryota; kingdom Metazoa; phylum Chordata; class Amphibia; order Gymnophiona; family Siphonopidae; genus Microcaecilia; species Microcaecilia unicolor. The sequence goes on from NC_044040.1 coordinate 53,254,557, forward strand.
AAAAACTGCTCCAGGGATCTGCATACTGCTGTCATGGAGCTGAGTATGACATTTGAGGCTGGCATAGAGGCTGGCAAAAAATGTTTTTTAATTTTTTTTTAGGGTGGGAGGGGGTTGGTGACCACTGGGGGAGTAAGGGGTGGTGATCCCCGATTCCCTCTGGTGGTCATCTGGTCAGTTTGGGCACCTTTTTGAGGCTTGGTCGTGAACAAAAAGGGACCAAGTGAAGTCGGCCAAATGCTTGTCAGGGCCGGCTTTCTTTTTTCCATTATCGGGCGAAGCCGGCCATCTCCTAACCATGTCCCCGCCCCTCCTTCTATACCCTGCTGACATGCCCCCTTGAAGTTTGGCCAGCTGTGCGACGGAAATCAGTTGAAGCCGGCCAAAATTGGCTTTCGATTATACCGATTTGGCCGGCTTTAGGAGATGGCCGGCCATCTCCCGATTTGTGTCGGAAGATGGCCGGCCTTCTCATTCGAAAATAAGCAGGATAGTGACTGAACAAGTCTGTTCCTGGTATACTGCACAACGTTACATGCATGTTTGATGGACCACCGTATCAAAGACTATTTATGCATGTAAAGTAAAGCTTTGTCTGCAGAGCTGTTAATCTAGAAGTGAGTTGAAAGCCATAATCTAATAAATAACTGTGGTTGTAATTGTGTAAGTCACTTGAGTGTATACAGCAGTGTTTTATGTTCTCGAGTCGGTGCTTATAGAGTTGCCCATGGGTATATGTGCATAACTGTAGGTGGTTAGAGAACATAACACATAATTTGATGCGATATATGTAGGTGTCCCCGTGGAGAAAAACGGGTGAATGGGGGGTCAGGACTAGCACTCACAGAAGAATAGAAAATTATAATGGATACAAGTCATGGGGTCGATATTCAAAGTGATTTATTATTATTAATTATTATTTTGGTTCATTTGTATCCCACATTTTCCCAGCTTGTGCGGGCTCAATGTGGCTAACAAAGTTACAAGAAAATTACATAATACAGCAGGATATTACTGTTCTATAAAAATTAACAAATACAATAATGGAAGCTGCAAAATAAGAGAATATGGATGGGAATACAGGAGCAACAAAAGGGAAACAAAAGAGAATCAGACAGAAGGTAAAAAGCGGGAAATCAAACAAAATGGGAAAATGGGTTTAAAGAGTATTGTGGAGTTTGGGATAGGCTTTACTAAACAAACAAGTTTTAAGTAATTTTTTAAATGTTCGGTGATCCATTGTCTCTTTCTGTAGTCTCGGAAAAGCATTCCATGATTGCGGGCTGGTGAGCGAAAAGGAAGAAGCGTAGATTGACTTGTACTTTAGATTCCTGCAGGAAGGATAGTGCAGAATAAGATAAGTACGAGAAGACACCGATGAATTTCTGGGAGGTAAATCAATCAAATCACACATGTAAACTGGTGCTTCTCCGTAAATGAAATGGCTCTTGTATGGTTAAATTGCCTGTTCGGGGTTAACTGCTCATTTTTCAGTGCCACTTAACTGCTTAGTGCCGCTGAAAATTACCGACTAATTCCAAACTGAAAACTGGCTAATTTGGGGGTGTTCTGGGGGTGGAGTCAGCTCTTGACTGGTTAAGTGTTAATATTCAGACCAGGTTAACTGCATAAATAGAACCACATAAAAGTCAGTCCTATCTTTGGGGTCCTTTTACTAAGGTGCGCTGAAAAATGGCCCGCGCTAATGTGAGCACGTGTTTTGGATGTACACAGATCCATTTTTCAGCGTACCTTTAAAAAATGCCTTTTTAAAATTTTGGCCAAAAATGGACGTGCGGCAAAATGAAAATTGGCTTGCGTCCATTTTGGGTCTGAGACATTACTGCCATCCATTGACTTAGCAGTAAGGTCTCATGCGTTAACTGGGCGGTAATGATCTATGCACGTTGAATGCCTTTTACTGCCCAGTTAGCGCCACGCACCAGAAAATAAAAATTATTTTCCATCGCGCATAGAGGATGCGTAAAAAATGAAATTACTGCCCGGGCCATGCGGTAGCCTGGCGGTAATTCCAAATTGACACACGTTGGGTGCACATAAGCACCTACATGACTTAGTAAAAGGGCCCCAATACAGTAACCCACAGCCAGTTAAATGCTGAATATCGCACACAACCAGCTATCCATTAGCCGGCTCCACAAAACCAGATATTCAATGCTGAAGCCTGGACACGGCCTAGCATTGAACTTCCAGGTTTAATGCCAGCAGAGGTCAGCAAAATGCTGATTGCCACCAGCTAAATCTCGGGCCCTAAAATGCCCTATCCAGCCTGCCCATAATAACACACATACATATGCATTGATTTCTACTGGCAGAGATTTACACTTGCAGCAGGTTCAACTTTGTGCAGGAATTTTCACCAATGCATTAAGGCACATAGACACATATTTTGCCTTTCTAAAATGGGTGCAACTTCGTTTGTCATTTATCATTTATTTTGAATTTGCTAGACCACCTTCTTTTCAAAACAAGTCAAGGCATTTAGGGCCTCTTTTATCAAGCCGTGCTAGCAGTTCCTGTGTGACTATGCCAATGGAGCCTATTCGAAGTGAATGGGCTTTGTCAGCATTGCTCCACCAGGAACGGCTAGCACAGCTTGATAAAAAAGGCCCTTAGAAGAAGGAAAAGGAACTCCATAACAATGATGGAAAAGCAGGCAATCAACCAAGATACACATATGAAATAATAAAACATAATCACAGTTTTTTTTCTTCTTCCTCTCCTTCCAGTAGATCAAAGCATCATTTAGGACTCTGATACTCCCCAGGTGTAATACCAAAAAAGTATGTCTTAAGGGCCACTTTACATTTCTTATAGGAGTTTTCTGAGCAAAGAGGGAGGGGCAAGGTATACATATGCCTTCAAACTCCGGTGCCCCGTTTATAAATTTACCCTCAGTGGGGGTAATTTTAAAAGTGTGTCTACATTTAAGCACCTACTTTTTAAAAAGAGAGTAGAAAACTACTTTCCTTTATAGACTATGGGCCTTATTCTATAAAAGTTATGCTCCTAAATTTACACTCCTAAATTTATAAGCTGCTGAGCATAATTTATGTTCCAAATTTATGCTAATAAATCTAGGAATGTAATTTATGCTCCTAAATGTTTGTAAAATCTATCAGCGCAATAGGCCCTAAATTAGGAGCATAAATTTGGGAGCATAACCTTTATAGAACAAGGCCTTACAAACACAACCAGGTATATATGTTCATATGTAGTAAGGTTCATGCACTTATGCCAGCCATAGAGTTGATGTAACTGATTGCCCTTAATGCTGGAGAGATATATGTAACCTTTATTATTCTATAAGTTATAGGCTGGATTCAGTAAATGGTGCCGAAAAAGAAGGCGCTGGGAAAAATTTGCACTCAGCACAATCTAAAAAGGCACCCCGGACTGACCGCTGTTTATAGAATAGCTTGACACATTGTAGTCTGTACACTGCTTTGCTCTGTCCATCAGTAAGAGCGGTTTAGCAAATATTAATAAACTATAACAATGAATATTTATGAGAGAGATTTGCATGCAGTGCCTCCACTACACACAAATCTGTCTCATGAATATTCATTGTGCGTACCCTGAAAACCTGAAAATTGGTGGTAGCTGGTTATATCACACAATATAACCGTTTATCCACTAAGCACTAACCGAGAATATTCAGTGGGTGGATAGCCGGTTGAGTACCATTTATTAGGTCAGGTGCCATTTCTGGCCAGTTAAATGGTTTTGAATAATCGGCTGGAATGTGTGTATGTATGTGTACACATATCTCTTATTTAAGTAAAAAGGTCATTATTTATATTAGATATTCCTTCCTACAGATTTATAACTTGCCTTAGGTCAACATGACATAGAACAAACCTCCAGACAGATGGTCTTAAAGCAGTTTTAACTTATAGGAAGCCTTTAAAATGCCCTTTTATGTATTTATTTTCAAAAAGTGCCAGCAGAAAAACAATGAAGAAAGATAAAATATGATCCAGGGATTTAAAGACATTTCTGTAGCTCACAACCTTTCTACAGATACTGCTGTATCAAGAAGAAATATATTTAATGATGGAATGCAACTAATTATATGTTTTTTTTTAATTTCCAATGGAAAAACTCCCCAAACACTGACAGTAATTAATACCTAATAGCATACTTCAGTCGTTGCTTGGCAACCATCCTATGGTTAGGATTCTTAAGAAAGACCCATGTAAATGAAGGAAAGGACCCTGCTACTCTGACATAGGTGAGATTAGCTCTATAATCAGACATGAGCGATTAAAGAATTAGCTCCATAATGGGCTCCTGGTTTGTTCCAGCTCTTTTTCTTTTATACTAAAGCTGACGGGGTCTTTTACTAAAACTTAGCTCGAGCTATCTGCATCAGGGCCTATAGGAATAAAATGGGCCCTACTGCAGATAACTCGAGCTAAGCTTTAGTAAAAGATCCCCTCAATTTCTTAGTGCTCTGTTATAAGAATATTTGGATGGTTCAACATTTTTTTATGTCAATTGCTTTTAGTGATTTGATGCCCTTTATGTTGTATTTGCTAATGGTGTATGTACCTTGTTCGGTTTTTGTGCAGTGCTGATTAAATAAAGTTGGGGTTTTTTTTAAGCCAGATGCTAAATGTTTTGCACTGCTCTGAGAAGGATTTGAATTGGAATCCCATGAATGTCAAGCCTGGTGCTATAACCACTAAGTTACTCCTGCATGCCACTCTGAGGTGTAAAACATTTAATACTGCCTTGGGGTGCAAACTCTTTAGCACTGCAAAGCATTTAGCACTGCCTTGTGGTGCAAAACGTAAGGTTTTGCACCTCAGAGCTATGCTAAACATTTTTCATAGCAGAGTGGATTAGAAGAGTAGTTTAGCGGCTAGAGCATTGAGTTTAACATCTAGGGATGCTTGATTCAAATCCCCATCCAAGCAGTGTAACACATTTTGCAGCCTGATTTCCTTTCTTTTTCCCTTTATTTATTCAGCACCTCACAGAAAAGGAACAAGATATATATACATACACTCAGAGCAGTGCAAAATATTTTGTACCCCAGAACAGTGCTAAATGTTTTGCACTCACTATACATTTTGTACTGCCACCACAGGCAGTGAAGGTAGTGCATGCAAATCTCTCATGAATATTTATTGTGGATGTCCTGAAAACCTGACCGGCTGGGGTGCCTCCAAGACCAGGTTAGAAATAGATAGAATAAGTCAAGTGTACAGTTCAAACCTGACTATGGTACATTACAAATAAATGGTGGAGGAGAAAATTAGAGAACTGCAGAATACAGGAGTCCTTTTACTAAACCACAGCAAAAGTTGGCCTGTGGTAGTGTAGGCACGTGTTTTTGGCGTGCGCTGGGCCAGTTTTTACCACATCTGGGAAAAAGGGCTTTTTTTTTCAATGGGCCAGGAAAAGGGCCAGTGGTAAAACTGAAACTAGTGTGCACCTACTTACGGCCTGAGCCATTAACACCACCCATTGATCTAGCAGTAAGGGCTCATGCTCTACATGTACGGTGACCAGTCGGCATGCACCAACTGCCGATTAACACCGGAAATACCGAGCGCAGTAGGAGATAAAAAATAATTTGTCCCAGCGGTATGGGTGTGCACCAAATTTGAAATTACTGTCAGGGGGATGCGCTAACCTGACTGTAGTCTCATTTTGGTGCATGCTGCATGCGCGTAGAGCCTACCGCCTTTGTAAAGGGGCCCCACAGCAAATAAATACATCAAACTTTTCTATCATGGTTGCCAAGCTACAAGTGGCCCTACATCAAATGGCAGTGAACCTATTCAATCAGCAGATGGTGCTAATATCCACACAGAACAGTCTGAAATTCTGAAATATTAGAAATGATAAAAGCAGATCAGTAACAGATAAACATAGACTTTTATTCATGCAAATAGCAATCTTCTTACATCGTCCGACACTGGCCATGTTTCGCCCAAAAAGGGCTACCTCAGGGGATGGTTGCTTTCCGGCCCTTATTAATCTGGACGGAAAGCAACCATCCCCTGAGGCAGCCCTTTTTGGGCGAAATACGGCCAGTGTCGGGTGATATAAGGAGATTGCTATTTGCACAAATAAAAGTCCATGCTTATCTAATTCTGATCTGCTTTTATCATTTCCGTCTTGGAGCTTGCAGATCGACTGCCTTCCTGTATTCTGAAATATTGTGCAGAACTTTTTTTTTGTGTATGTGTTTTCAAAACATTTACATCAAAGAGACACTTTGAAAAGGAAATAATGAAACAAATTTTACATAATCAGGTTAACAAGAAAATGTATCAAAAAGAATAAAAGAAAGTAAAGATGTCTTGGAATTAGCCCACATTAGGGGAGAATCAAAAAGGAAAATACCAGAGGATGTGTAGAACATTTTAATTATTTTCTAAATCTCCCCTCCGGCATGTCTGAAGAAGCTCTGAATAACATCATCCAATCCATAACATCAACAAAGCGGGACATAACCACTATATTTTCCTGAGCTCAGTAAAGGAGACAGCCAAATGTCACTATGGAAATCTCCAGGGACGGATAGCTTTAGGAATGTTCATTCATTTAGCATTAAAAATCAACTAGGAAGACCACAGCTTACAGTTTCACCACACATTTGAGCAGTTACAATCGTGTATAATTAAACATTTAACATTGGATTATGGGGGGAGGGGGACCAATTATTTAAATTAACTTTGAGGGAACAGTTTTAGGATTTATGAATTTTGTGCAGAGAAACCAATGGGATTAGATGATGTTATCAAATGGAACACAATCAATGACAGTAGGTCATGTCAGTGTTAATAAAGTTGTTGATGCTGATTCTGACATCCTTGTTATATATGGGACATTTATTTGCAGGATGACATGGCATTCTAGGAAGCTGCCATTACAGTAGTCTTTGAGGACACCAAAGGTTTTGTGGGTTCCTGAAGAAGGCTGTGGCTGTTAAAACAGGGTGCCTGGTTGAATCTAAGTTAGCATACATGCAGACTTTAATAAATGATGCTATTATGATTACTATACCTATAAAGATGAAATTGTACTAGTGGGGCATCACTGCTTTACTGTGGGATGTGTTTTGAAGAATATTGAATTTTGGAACTGTTGAACATTGAATATTAAATATGGTTAATGTTTATTTTAAAGGAGTGATATGAACACTATGGGCACTTAATACACAAAAAATATACAAATAATCTGAGGATTGACTGATAATGTAACTCATAGTTGCGTTAGTATGGTCACTGTGACTACTATCTAGCTTATTTTTTAAAGAGAAGGACGCCCATCTTCCAACACAAATCGGGAGATGGACGTCCTTCTCACGAGGTCGCCCAAATCGGCATAATCGAAAGCCGATTTTTTGCATCCTCAACTGCTTTCCGTTGTGGGGACGACCAAAGTTCATGGGGGCATGTCGGCAGTGTACCGAAGGCAGGACGGGGGCGTGGTTAAGAGATGGGCGTCCTCAGCCAATAATGGAAAAAAGAAGGGCGTCCCTCACGAGCATTTGGTCAACTTTACTTGGTCCCTTTTTTTTACGACCAAGCCTCAAAAAGGTGCCCGAACTGACCAGATGACCACCAGAGGGAATCGGGGATGACCTCCCCTTACTCCCCCAGTGGACACCAACCCCCTCCCACCCTAAAAAAAAAATTCAAAAACATTTTTTTCCAGCCTCAATGCCAGCCTCAAATGTCATACCCAGCTCCATCACAGCAGTATGCAGGTCCCTGGAGCAGTTTTTAGTGGGTGCAGAGCACTTCAGGCAGGCGGACCCAGGCCCACCCCCCCCCCCCACCTGTTACACTTGTGGTGGTAAATGTGAGCCCTCCAAAACCCACCTGAAACCCACTGTACCCACATCTACAGTGGGGGAAATAAGTATTTGATCCCTTGCTGATTTTGTAAGTTTGCCCACTGACAAAGACATGAGCAGCCCATAATTGAAGGGTAGGTTATTGGTAACAGTGAGAGATAGCACATCACAAATTAAATCCGGAAAATCACATTGTGGAAAGTATATGAATTTATTTGCATTCTGCAGAGGGAAATAAGTATTTGATCCCCCACCAACCAGTAAGAGATCTGGCCCCTACAGACCAGGTAGATGCTCCAAATCAACTCGTTACCTGCATGACAGACAGCTGTCGGCAATGGTCACCTGTATGAAAGACACCTGTCCACAGACTCAGTGAATCAGTCAGACTCTAACCTCTACAAAATGGCCAAGAGCAAGGAGCTGTCTAAGGATGTCAGGGACAAGATCATACACCTGCACAAGGCTGGAATGGGCTACAAAACCATCAGTAAGACGCTGGGCGAGAAGGAGACAACTGTTGGTGCCATAGTAAGAAAATGGAAGAAGTACAAAATGACTGTCAATCGACAAAGATCTGGGGCTCCACGCAAAATCTCACCTCGTGGGGTATCCTTGATCATGAGGAAGGTTAGAAATCAGCCTACAACTACAAGGGGGGAACTTGTCAATGATCTCAAGGCAGCTGGGACCACTGTCACCACGAAAACCATTGGTAACACATTACGACATAACGGATTGCAATCCTGCAGTGCCCGCAAGGTCCCCCTGCTCCGGAAGGCACATGTGACGGCCCGTCTGAAGTTTGCCAGTGAACACCTGGATGATGCCGAGAGTGATTGGGAGAAGGTGCTGTGGTCAGATGAGACAAAAATTGAGCTCTTTGGCATGAACTCAACTCGCCGTGTTTGGAGGAAGAGAAATGCTGCCTATGACCCAAAGAACACCGTCCCCACTGTCAAGCATGGAGGCGGAAATGTTATGTTTTGGGGGTGTTTCTCTGCTAAGGGCACAGGACTACTTCACCGCATCAATGGGAGAATGGATGGGGCCATGTACCGTACAATTCTGAGTGACAACCTCCTTCCCTCCGCCAGGGCCTTAAAAATGGGTCGTGGCTGGGTCTTCCAGCACGACAATGACCCAAAACATACAGCCAAGGCAACAAAGGAGTGGCTCAGGAAGAAGCACATTAGGGTCATGGAGTGGCCTAGCCAGTCACCAGACCTTAATCCCATTGAAAACTTATGGAGGGAGCTGAAGCTGCGAGTTGCCAAGCGACAGCCCAGAACTCTTAATGATTTAGAGATGATCTGCAAAGAGGAGTGGACCAAAATTCCTCCTGACATGTGTGCAAACCTCATCATCAACTACAGAAGACGTCTGACCGCTGTGCTTGCCAACAAGGGTTTTGCCACCAAGTATTAGGTCTTGTTTGCCAGAGGGATCAAATACTTATTTCCCTCTGCAGAATGCAAATAAATTCATATACTTTCCACAATGTGATTTTCCGGATTTAATTTGTGATGTGCTATCTCTCACTGTTACCAATAACCTACCCTTCAATTATGGGCTGCTCATGTCTTTGTCAGTGGGCAAACTTACAAAATCAGCAAGGGATCAAATACTTATTTCCCCCACTGTAGGTGCCCCCCTTCATCCCCAAGGGCTATGATAGTGGTGTACAGTTGTGGGGAGTGGGTTGGGGGGGGTTTGGGGGGCTCAGCAGCAAAGGTAAGGGAGCTATGCACCTGGCAGCAATTTGTGAAGTGCACTACAGTGCCCCCTAGGGTGCCCGGTTGGTGTCCTGTCATGTGAGGGGGACCAGTGCACTACGAATGCTGGCTCCTCCCATGACCAAATGGCTTGGATTTGGTCATTTCTGAGATGGGCGTCCTCAGTTTCCATTATGGCTGAAAACTGGGGACGACCATCTCTAAGGTCGACCTAAATGTTGAGATTTGGGCGTCCCCGACTGTGTTATCGAAACGAAGATGGACGTCCATCTTGTTTCGATAATACGGGTTTCCCCGCCCCTTCGCCAGAATGTCCTTAGAGATGGATGCCCTTAGAGATGGGCGTCCCCGTTCGATTATGCCCCTCCACGGGTGTCATACAATAGACCCTATGTGATTATGCATACTGATGGTCTTCCTCAGTTCAGACACATCCCTCTCTTCTGCAGTTGTATAGAGCGAGTATCCTATTTGGTGTTTTGTTTTGTTTTTTAGTTGAAGTGCATTCATTTAAAATGGCATGGAAAATGTCAACCACATTTCTCATGCCATTTCATGTTATTTTTTAATCTGAAGCAATGTACCTATAATTTAGGCACGGACAGCTTTTATAACTACTTGTGCCTAAATTGCTGAAACACAGGCATCAATATAATGTTCTATAACTCGTAAATGTAACTGTACCCCAGTGGTTCCCAAACCTGTCCTGAGGGAACCCCAGCCAGTCAGGTTTTCTGGATATCCACATTGAATATTCATGAGATTGATTTGCATCCACTGCTTCCACTGCATGCAAACCAATCTCATGTATAGTCAGTGTGGATATTGTGAGCACTCTGGAGTGCTGGTGCGAGAAAAGGGGGATAGTGGTTCTTTTAGCCGTCAGCATCCCCGGTCATTCAGCCCAGCTAGGAGAGCAGTGAGCCCTCTAGGGGCCAAACTGCTGGAGAAAGCTTTAGTTAAGGAGGAAAACTACTCTCCCCAGAAGCCAGTGCAGGGTCAGCTGGACTCCCAGGAGAGGGAGGGGGGAATAACGGATGGGGAGATGAGGTCTGATCCTGGAAATGAGGAACAGCTGGGGGAGCTTAGGGAGGAGGAGGATATGGTTTGTGATAAAGAGGAGGTGGGAAAAGAAGGTGAGGAGGAGTGTATGGAAGTGGCTGGTTTTTCTCTAACCCGGGCAGACAAGGTGAAAGCTTTTGTGGCCTCAGCATTGCCTCGGCTGTGGAGTTGGGGAAAGCCGGGAGTAAAGCAGTGGAGAAGAGACTGGAGAGCACAACTTGCTACAGAACTGGCTGCTCACAAAAGGAGGGGCTGTTGAAAGTTAGGTTGTTTCTGAGCAGGATTGTGCACTGGAAAACTCAGACTGTATTGTGTAAGAGATGATGTGGCATCACCTAATCACCAAAATTGTCTGCTGATGAGATAGTGCTGCTAGAGGTTTGGTGGGATTTGAAGCAGAAAACTGCAATTGTCAAGGGGAGAATGAATCTGCAATATGTAAAGATGGGAGGACGACCCATTAGGAGATAAAGTCCACTGATTGAAGGAGGCATTTAAGCCAGATAAATCTGGTGTTAAGAGAGCTGGAACCATAGGCGCCCGGTATAAGAGGCTTGGGGAGGCTAAGCCTCCCCAGCTGCAGGATCCGATCCTGATGATGTCATGTCACCTGTAGTTTCGTTCGGACTGACCACGACACGCGACGCCGCCGACATGACCCAGTTCCGCCTGCCCGGGGCTCGGCCCAGCCGCAGGATCTGTTTCGGACCGACGACACGCCATCCATCCCATCATCAGCCCGCCCAGTTGAGTTCCGCCTGCCCGGGGCTTACCGCTCGCGCTCTCTCACTGGCATGCTGCGGTCCTGTCCTGTGCCTCGCCCTCTGCACTACAGTGCTTCTTCGCCTCGCCCTCAGGCAGCCAGTCAGCCTTCCCTACGAGCACTCGCTCCCGTCCCATCATGTACTTTCCGTTTCGCATAGGCGGGAACGTGCGGGAGGGGCCTCACATAGAGAAGGCTGGTAAAGAACAACAAGAAGAGAGTCAGAGACAGAGTGTCTCTGAGAGATGGTCCCTCCCACTTCCTGTCTTCCTTCCAGTCAGACCCAGAAATTGGCAGCGCATTGGATTTCAGCCAGGAGACAAACAGAGGTAGGTGCTGAGTGACTCTGGTTTTTAAAACAAGTCAATAAAAATAAATATTTTGTTTCATGCACATCTCTTTTGTTTAAACATAACTAAATGGGCTATAAGCCCCTAATGCTTTTGGTTTACTTTTTCCTTTATTGTTTGATGACTTTAGACTGTAATCTCAACTTCTTGGATACAGGAATTTGTCCATCAGTGCTGCAGCGAGGACGGCTGACACCCATGGCGGGTTGCCGCTGCGAACCCCCCCCCCCCCCCCCCGGGGTGCAGCCCGGGCCGGCGCACCCTCCCCCCTCCAGAGCGCGTACTTACATAGGGAAGCGGCGGAGTGGCAAGGGGCAGGCCGATCCGCCCCGAGTGCACGTTGCTGGGAGCTGCGTGGTTCCCTGATCTCTCTGCCCCGGAACAGGAAGTAACCTGTTCCAGGGCAGAGGGAGCAGGGAACCAGCGGAGCCGACACCCCCCCAGCGGCGTGCACCTGGGGTGGACCGTCCCACTGTCCCCCCCCCTTCCTACGCCACTGAGCAGATCATTGACACCTATGATGCGAAGTCTAGTTGCCAGATGTTACTTCACTAATGTGACTATTTCATTTTGGGATTTTCCATGGCTAGAAATAGCAGTGTTTAATAATTGATAACATTTTTAAATAGTATACACATTGGTTAGTATATGCTTTGAGCAACCACTTTTTTTGACATATGATACATATGTAATATCTAGACTGGATAGACCGTACAGGTCTTTCTCTGCCATCATCTACTATGTTACTATGTTATGTTACATTTAATAAAAGGTGTTAATTGTAACTTTTATTTTTACTTATTTTTTTCTGAGTGTTGTCAGACAATTATTGATGTAAGCCCCACCCCTAACCCCACCCCGGCCCCACCCCTAACCCCACCCCCTTTAGCCTCCCCAAACAGTTGGGCCACCGACCGCCTATGGCTGGAACAATAAAGAACTTTGATTGTTTTCTAACGGCTGTGAGTGTGCACCAGTTTCTTAAAATCTACAAGAAGGAGCAATAGAGGAAAAGTGAGGTGTCTGGTTAGCAAAGCTCAAGGAAGGTGGTGGAAGCTAAGCAGGGATGACCTTGGCCCCATTTGGAAGGGTGACCTGGTTACAATATGCAGAAATTTTGATTGGCTGGGGTTCCCCCAGAACAGATTTGGGAACCAGTGGTGTACACCCTGCTCATGCTCCACCAACCATGCACTATTGCATTCTTGTTCCTATTCATAGAATAGCTCTTAGGTGAATTTTTGGCATTTATGCATGTATGTGCACACCTCTGCATGTATCTGCCACATGAGTATTTGCAGGGCCGCTGAGAGGGGGGGAAAGGGGGGACAAAAGTCCCCGGGCCCGGGCCTCCGGGGGGGGCCCGGCGCCGCCGCTGCAGTGTGGCCCGCCCGCCTCGCTCCGGAACTAACCTTAAGTCTCCTCCTTTCACTTTGCACAAGCAGCAGCAGGGCAGGCCACTCCTTCCTTCCATGTCCCGCCCTCGCCTGACGTAACGTCCGCGAGGGCGGGGCACGGAAGGAAGGAGGAGAGGTCTGCCCTGCTGCTGCTTGCGCGAAGTGAAAGAAGGAGACTTAAAGTTAGTTCCAGGCCCGGTAGCGGGTGGAGGAGGGGCCCGGCGACTTCAGGTGGGCGGCGACCTCGGGTGGGGGTGGGGGCTCGGGGGTTGTCTTGTCTCGGTCCCGGCCCTGGCTCTCGGCGGCCCTGAGTATTTGATATGTAAATGTTAGCACCCACTTTTGTAGAATTACTCCCTCTATGTAAAAATATTTCAAAACCCACACCTTGTACAGTCTTCCCCGGACCACCCCTTATCTTGATCTTAAGCTATACATTTGGTTTTCTGCTGCAAGTTGGGGGCTTTGAGTCTTCTGAACATACATTTTGAATCTACCAGATTGCATTCTCTTTGTCTTCTGCTTCTTTGTACTCATTGCCCCATGGCTTGCTCATTGTCAGCAACCAGACCAGAACCTGTGTCAACCAACTTTGCTTATCCTGACATCTGCACCCAATCTTTCTCTTCTGTCAAGTGCTTACTGTAATCAATCCAAAATGCAGTAATGCAGATGTTGTCCCTCAGCCTGCCTTGAACTTGAAATGCTAACAAAATGAAACCTAATCTACTCATAACTGCATCTCAATAAACACCCCACAGTAATGCCTGAAGCACTGCTAATGAAGTCTTTTTCTGTGCCCTAAGGGTCTCTTGTTTATCTTGGTCCTTCAATATTTTCTCTATCAAGAATGAATCTTAAATTGTGCATTTCTCCACAATTTAATGAAGAAGCTGCCCTGCTATATGCTTCTGCACCTATTCATTAGAAACCCCCTTCTGTTTTCAATGCACCAAAATTGGGTATTTTTCCTTCTATTACAGCAGCCAAGGTATTCTTCCAGATGAATGACTTCCTTGTGCTGTCAGCAAAAGATGTTCTCTGCAATTACTCTGAATCTCCAAGTGAAGGTGGGATCCCAGGTTTTCTGTTTCTAGGGATGGGCAGTCAGAAAATATTTTGAAACAAATGTGGTTAATGTACCCTCCAAATTCTATAAATAGTGCCCAAAGTTAGCTGCGCAATTGGGCATGGAGTTAGAAAATAGGGTGGGTTATGCATATAATTTTGGGAACTTGGGGGGATGGGACTTGATATACTGCCTTTCTGTGGGTTACAATCAAAGTGGTTTACATATAGTCTCCTGTTTACAAAGCCACGCTAGTGGCTGGCGGTGCAGTACTGCTGACACAGCCCATTCACTTTGATCAGCTGGATCGAATACTGTCAGTTAAGCGTCTAATTACCAGTATTATCAGTATTTTGCATAAGCATTTACACCAGTCATTCACATGGTGTAAGTGCTTGCACGTAAATTTAGGCACAGAAATGTGGACTTATTAGCATAATTGCTGATACAGAATTTGCATTTAGTACCCAGACGTTTTGCACCTAGTATTAGGCAACCTTTATAGAATTACCCCATAGTGTGCATTTTTTTTCTTAGTTGCATTTTGAAATAATTACAAAAAAAATCTTTGTGGAAATTACAGCACTAAATAGATAACAACTGGAAATACTACAAATCATATAACTAAGCTTATTTAGCCCACAACAAGGGGAGTCTAAGTGAAGGAATTCTAGAAGATATTCAAAAGCATTTAACCTAGGGGTCCTTTTACTAAACTGCGCCGAAAAATGTCCTGTGCTGATGTGGACATGTGTAATGGACATGTGCAGGTCCATTTTTAAGCATACCTGCAAAAAATGGACGTACGACAAAATTAAAATTGGTGCGTGTCCATTTTGGGTTTGAGACCTTACTGCCACCCATTGACTTAGCGGTAAGGTCTCACGCATTGACCGGGTGGTACAATGCTAATTACTGCCTGGTTAGTGCCATGCGCCGGAAAATAAAAAATATTTTCCAGCGTGCATAGCGGACGTGCGCCAAAAATGAAATTACTGCCCGGGCCACGTGGTAGCCGGAAGGTAGTTGAAAACTGATGCACATAGGACACGCGTATGCGCCTACATGGCTTAGTAAAAGGGCTCCCTAGCTGGTTAAATGACGAATTACCAGCTACCTGGCAATATTCAGTGATATCCCGCTGTCTCCCAGTGAATATCACTGGTTAGCTCTTACTGTGTTAATACATTCTTTGATTGTCAGTCAATTGGATTACTGCAACGCTTTATAAATGGGCATAAGGGTAAAAGATCGCCAAAGATCACAACTTATTCAAAATACGGCTATAAAATTCATTAATGAACTCAAAAAGTTTGACCATGTCAAACCTCATCTTAAAAAAAACCACTGCTACCCACTAATCGCGTTTTATATATATATATATATATATATATATATATATATATATATATATAACTGTTAGTAGTATTTAAAATTTGTATTTCTGATTAACCCTTCTATGTAGTTCAATATTTAGTCCCATATACCCCGTCTAGAGCCTTAGATCCATGCAAGTTCTTCAGCTCAATGTACCATCTTACAGAGAGATCCACCATTCAATGTACCATCTTACAGAGAGATCCAATAAACACATTGGGCAAGTTATTTTTCTGTACAGGCCGAGAAACTTTGGAATTCTCTGCCAAATTATTTGAGACATTCCCAACCTCTTGATCAGTTTCAAACCACTCTCAAAACATTTCTTTTTCAAGATGCCTATTCTGCTAATCCATAATCCAAATACTTTAAATCTTGAAGCTCAGTAAGACTGCTGTAGGGCTGGAAGGCAAAGCAGGATACCTTTTGATTTCACATATCGCTTGCTATACTATCATAAAATGGCATTCGCCCCTCTTTCCTAATTTGCATAATATATTTTGTCTGGAATTGTCTACCTTTTTAAATTTTAGACTGATGGAATTTTTTATGGGAGGGAATGAAAATTTTAATAAACTTGAAACCTGTTTTGTTATAACTGTTATTCCTTGTAATCTTCTCTAACTCATTAACGCCCCCAAGATATTGTGGTCTAAGAACAATATGATATAAAATGGAAAGTAACCTTTTTCTATTAATGCAGCTTACCGATGAGAATATTCCTCTTAACTTTTTGTAATTTTCCTTTCTTTTGTTATTTACCTGGCTGTATTGCATAAGACAAGAGTACTCTTGTTAAAACTTTAAAATCAATAAACAAATTAATAATAAACTTGAAACTTGATAACCGGATAAGTCTGAATATCGACATAGACGGTTATCTTCTAACTGTCCAAAAATAAACCGGATAAAGAGGGGCCCTTTTACTAAGCCGCGTAAGCGTCTACACGTGCCCAACATGTGCCAAAATGAAGTTACTGCCCAGCTACCATGTGGTTCTTGCGGTAATTTCATTTTTGGTGCGTGTCCAATACATGCCTCCGAAAAATAATTTTTATTTTTGGATGCGCGTATCGGATGTGTGCCAAGTGCCATTTGACACACATAGGTCATTACCGCCTGGTTATCGCGTGAGACTTTACTGGTAGGTTAATGACTGGCGGTAAGGTCATGGCTAAATTGCGCATATAGTGCGATAACTGGTACTTAACAACCAATTAGCAGCACTAATTGGCTTTATTTATTTATTTACAGAGTTTTGATATAGCACCATATGCCATGGGGAATTGCTTCAATGCAGTGTACAACAACCAATACAACATGGTGGGGTTTGGGATGTGGTGAAGGGTAGTGTAAAGTGCAAGTTTCAATTAGTAGGTGGGTAAGTGAGAGTAAAAACATGAGTCTTTAGGGTGGTTTTGAATGCACAGTAGGAAGATTCTAGATGAAAAGCAGAAGGTAGTTCATTCCAAAGCTTTGGTCCAATATAACTGATGACACAAGCCCTAATGGATTCTAGACAAATGGCAGAGGGAGTGGGTAAGTAGCCCTGATTCAGAAGAATATAGTGCGTGAGATGGGGTGTATGATATCAGCAGAAGAGAGAGGTAATCTGGGGCCATAGGAAGACATGACTTAAATATCAGAACTAGGATCTTAAACAGAATTTGTGCAAAAAGTATGCTCTTGAAGGAGTAAAGGAGTGATACTGTCAAACGGTTTAGCACAGTGAAGAAGATGGACTGCAGTGGATTGCCCCAATTGAAGTCTTTTCAAGGAGTGAAGCGGAAGTCCTAAATAAAGGACATTGCAGTAGTCGAGATGAGTAATAACTAAGGATTAAAGAATTTACGCACACAACTTCCTAGGTGTATTCTATAACATGGTGCATGTAAATTCTCACATGCACAGTTGAAAAGGGGTTGTGGTCATAGGCGTAGAATGGGTGGGTTTTGGGCATTTCAAAAGCTATGCGCACTATTATGGAATACATCAGATCTGTGTCTAAGTTAGGCGCAGGTATTTAGGCCTGGTTTTAGGTGGCCTAAACAACAGCGCGTGAGCATATTCTATAAACTACACGTAACTTTAGGCGTAGTTTATAGAATCACGCTGTGTGGTTTTTCAGTGCCAATTTTTAAGGTGCCATTTATAGAATTTGGCCCTAAGCTCTATTCCATAAAGGGCATACGCACTGATTGCTGCACCTATCTTTAGGCAGCAGACTTATGCCTGCTCAAACCTGCTGTAAATGCTAGTGCCCATGTTAGGTACCCTGAGGTAGTATTCTATAACCACAAAAGCAACTTTTTGGAATGTCTCTGTCATGCCCAAAGCTACTCCCCCTTTTGAGTTGCATGCTAGTAGAGTTAGATGCCATGCCTTATAGACTCAGTAATCGAACGGCATATATCAAATTTGAAGGAAGTAAATGTTTAACAATACATAGTATACTCTGCTTCAATATAAATTCAACATGACTTCAATCATAATCAACCAAGGCGTTTGTTTAAAGAGACATCAGACTGATGTACCTGCCTCTAAATTGGCTATTTATGAGCCAAGCATTTAGTAAAGAGGCGGTAACGGAATCCTTATGCTTCCCATAGTTTTACAATTTTTTAAGCATTTTAGATAGATTTTCATAGTTGTACTACTTATTTCGTTACTATTAGACTTGTCTCATTCATCTTTAAATATTAGTATGGTACTTAGCTTTCCAACAGTCAACACTAATATGTGGTGGAGACCATCTTAGAGATGGTCATCCTTAGAGATGGTCGTCCCCGGTTTTCGGCGATAATGGAAACCGAGGACGCCCATCTCAGAAATGACCAAATCCAAGGCATTTGGACATGGGAGGAGCCAGCATTCGTAGTGCACTGGTCCCCGTCACATGCCAGGACACCAACCGGGCACCCTAGGGGGCACTGCAGTGGACTTCAGAAAAAGCTCCCAGGTGCATAGCTCCCTTACCTTGTGTGCTGAGTCCCCCAACCCCCCTCCCCAAAACCTACTCTCCACAACTGTACACCTCTACCATAGCCTTTAGGGATGAAGGGGGGCACCTAGATGTGGGTACAGTGGGTGTCTGGTGGGTTTTGAAGGGCTCGCTGTTTTGTCCACAAGTGTAAGGTAGGGGGGGATGGGCCTTGGTCCACCTGTCTGAAGTGCACTGCAGTACCCACTAAAACTGTTCCAGGGACCTGCATACTGCTGTCATGGAGCTGGGTATGATATTTGAGGCTGGCATAGAGGCTGGAAAAATATTTTAATTTTTTTTTGGGTGGGAGGGGGTTAGTGACCACTGGGGGAGTAAGGGGAGGTCATCCCCGATTCCCTCCGTGGTCATCTGGTCATTTAGGGCACATTTTTGTGGCTTGGTTGTTTTAAAATAAAAGGACCAAGTAAAGTCGCCCAAGTGTTCGTCAGGGATGCCCTTCTTTTTTCCAGTATCGGCCGAGGACGCCCATGTGTTAAGCACGCCCCATTCCCGCCTTTGCTATGCTTCCGACACGCCCCTATGAACTTTGGTTGTCCCCACGACGGAAAGTGGTTGAGGACACCCAAAATCGGATTTTGATTATGTCGATTTGGGTGACCCTGTGAGAAGGATGCCCATCTTCCAATTTGTGTCGAAAGATGGCCGCCCTTCTCTTTCGAAAATAAGCTAGTAACATAGTAGATGACGGCACAGAAAGACCTGTACGGTCCATCCAGTCTGCCCAACAAGATAAACTCATATGTGCTACTTTATGTGTATACCTGACCTTGATTTGTATCTGCTATTTTCAGGGGACACAACGTAGAAGTCTGCCCAGCACTAGCTCCGTCTCCCAACCAATGGCCCTGTCTCCCACCACCGGTGCTGCCACCCAATCTCCGCTAAGCTTCTGAGGATCCATTTCTTCTGAACAGGATTCCTTTATGTTTATCCCATGCTTTTTTGAATTCCATTACCGTTTTCATCTCCACCACCTCCCGCGGGAGGGCATTCCAAGTAGCCACCACTCTCTCCGTGAAAACATACTTCCTGACATTTTTCTTGTCTGCCCCCCTTGAACCTCATTTCATGTCCTCTAGTTCTACCGCCTTCCTACCTACTGCATAATGAAAATGGTGTCCATGTCTTCCCGTGGCAGACTCATGAGACTGCCATAGGAGGTCGTGGCCACCACTTAGAGATTGGAAATGGCACGAGGAATGTCTGGGTATTGCTGCTGCCCATGATGGATCCAATACCAAAATAGTAGCCATAACCTCTCATGGCAGTCTTGAGAGGGCTAGACCACCAGGGCTTTTAGAAGGTAGGCCTGGGAGGGCTTAAGAGGAAGGAGTGGGGGGAGGGCAGATTTGGTGGATGGCCTGGGAGGATGGGGTTTTTTTCAGGAGGGCTGGCCCGGAGTTGTGGTGGCGGCACAGACTGGGGCAGGGCAGGGAGTTTTGGTTTCAATTGAAAATGCTCTGACATTTTTGACCAAAACCAATACACGGATTTCGGGCCAGTTTTGGTGCTGAATTCGAAATCAAAGCTGAAATTCAGTGAGCCTCAATACGTCCTTTGCAAAACTGGCTGCACATGGCTAGTTACAGCCCTGGGAAGAACCTTTACAAAAGTACTCCCTTAAAAGATAGCCTAGCATTATCCTTTTATGCCCTTGGCTGCATCAGTGTCCTCATCTTTCTTTTTATTTATATGTTTTCATGTATTTTATTTCTTTGCAATTTGATAATGATTTATTTCAGTTTATATACTGTGTCTTTTTACAGTGTAACCTGATGCAGCCTATGCTCATTGCTTCCACCCTCTGTATACATGTTCAATTGTATAGCATTCTCCTTATTTATGCTCATCCTTGCAGCCACTGCTTAAATTACTCTCTTATCCACATAACTACCATCATTCTGCTACACTATTTCTATTGCTTTCTTACAGTGACAGGTCTTTTCCAGGGAGGATTTGTTTTATGGTATAATTGAATACATTGTATGAAGTCCTGCTGTGGACAATCTTCCCCCTCCCATTTGTATCATATCCATACTAATTAATTTTCAAGATATTTATATCTATCTACTTGCGAAGAAGGCAGGGTCCTAATGGGTTCCTGCTACCCATCTGTTCAGGTCAAAACCACTGAAGTAATGACTGGCATACTCCAGGCTAGGGCACTGTGTAGAGGGCATTTTCATTATAGACCTGAAGGCGCTCTTTTACTAAAATGCGATAAAATTTGCACTCACTGCGCTTTAACAGCAAATAATATATGGTAACCATCGGGGGGAATGTCCTGCATGATCTCTGCAGTTCCCGCATTGAAAAGTTCTTTACTGCACCTTAAGACTACTCACAGTTAGCACAGGTGTACTTATCACTTCCTCCTCCAGCCATGTTTTCACTGGAGTAAATGGAGGTGCGTAGTTTTAGGCACTGGGGTATCAATAAGCATGTTCCATATACCGCGCCTAAATCTTATAGAGCATGCTTAGGCAAAAATTATTTCCGTGCGGATTTTCTAGACGCCATATATAGAATCTGCCCCTAAGCGCTATTCTGTAATGAGTGCTCAGCCTGTAGCAGGGGCGTAGCCAGACTTTGGCAGGAGGGGGGTCCAGAGCTCGAGGTGAGAGGGCACATTTTAGCCCCCCCCCCGGTGCCCCTGACCCCCCCCCCCGCCATTTTTGACCCACCGCCACTACCGCCTTTGATCCCCCCTCGGCGCCAACCCTTTTGACCCCCTCTTCTCGCCGCCGCCAACCCTCCTCCGCCACCGCCGTTGGGTACGTGCGTTGAGGCCCCCTTTTACCGCAGCTGGTAAATAGGAAGTCTCGCTTTCTGACAGGAAACGGCCGACAGCAAGTAAAGCACTTGCCACGCTGCCATTTGGGGAGGGGGACTTATTCATGAACTAGTAAAATCTTCTTTTACCACGATTTTGGGTGGATCCATTAAAAATTAACTTTCTATGGAGTTTTAGCAGGATTTAGTATGAAAGGGTTTTTTTATGCTGATGAAGAGATTTTGACCCAATTTAAATCCTTATTACCCTGTAAATGTTTATTGGGTGGAGGTGTTGGTGCAGAGGCTTTTTTTCCTTTCTTACATTTTTTGCACTCCACAGGAATATAGTATTGCAATAGTACTTTGCAGATCTACCCCATCAATCTACCCAGCTATGCCAATTCCCTTTAAATATTATCCTCCCTAACACCTCCTTCACTCTTCCATTACTTAATCTCTGTACATTACCAATTGTATCTGATACCCTGTAATATCCATGTCATAACAAAACTCTGTAAGCCACATTGAGCCTGCAAATAGGTGGGATAATGTGGGATACAAATGCAATAAAATAATAAATAAATAAATATGAGGAAAGTTCCTATTTTTTTTTTTTAGATTTACATACTCTCTTATCTTCTTATTTGCTGAACTAGTAAAACCTCCTGCCAGAGAAATCCTGTAGAACAGCAAATGATTTGTATTTATTCATACTTGTATCCCACAATTATCCAAAAACGAGTTTCAGTTCAAAGTGGCTTACATTTAACTGTTGTTAGAGAGTACAGTGATTCAACTACATTTACAAGGTTGTATGATGCTGTGTTTTACAGTGGTTGGCAAGATAACTATTAGTGCATATGGAATAGACTTTAGGTTTCTTGAGAAGATATGTCTTAGTTCATTTCTTAAATGAAAAGATGTGTTATGGTCAGTGCCGTAGCGAGGGTGCCTGACACCCGGGGCGGGTCGCCGCTGCGCACTCCCCCCCCCCCGGGTACAGGGCACGGCGCCCCCCCAAAACGCACCCTACCTTTCAGCGGGGGGCAGGCAGGAGGGCCAATCCACCCCAGTGCACGTCACTGGGAGCTGCGTCGGCTCTGCTGCTTCCCTGCTTTCTCTGCCCCGGAACAGGAAGTAACCTGTTCCGGGGCAGAAAGAGCAGGGAACCAGCGAGCCGACACCCCCCCCCCCCCAGCGCGTGCACCCGGGGCGGACCGCCCCACCGCCCCCCTTCCTACGCCACTGGTTATGGTTAGAGGTTGTGTATTGTTGTTCCAGAATGATTAGTGGATATTTTACTCACAGAATTTCCTGAAGAGTTAGGTCTTTACTGAACTGGAGGTAGTTTGTGATGCTTCTTTTGACTATGGGAATTGAGTTCCAATATTTTGAGCCCAGGTAGCTAAATCCTGCCGTGCAGGTGGACTTGTATAGTTCATTTTTGAAGTTGGGCAGGAAAAGTAGTAGGTAACCTCTGGTTTCTGGGTTTGCATTTCTTGGCGATAGTTTGATCATGTCTAGCATGTAGTCCGGCAACATGCCAAACAGTATTTTGAAGATGATTGGGTTAGTTTTGAAACACATTCTGGCCTTGATTGGGAGCCAATGTAGCATTATGAGTAGTGGGGTTGCTATATCATATTTTGACTTTTTTGAATATCAATATTGCTGCTGTGTTTTGGACGGTCTGCAATGATCATAGTAGGTTTTCTTTGCAGCCTACATACGCTGCATTACAGTAGTCTAGTTGGGACAGTATTTACATTTTACATAAATTTTACGTTGGGCTCCTAAAGATTACCTGCCTCTGCATCAGGAGTCTATTTAAGGGGATAACTTGGCTCCCCTTTCGCATGACAAAAGAGCCTAACCAATCTGTTTCCTACATAACATAACATATAACATATAACATATAACATAACAATATTACTTATATACTGCTACAACAACAAAACAATTCTAAGCAGTTCACAAAATCAAAGAGACTGGGACAGACTCCCATGAATAACAGTAAAATACAGAAAGGAAATACGCAAAATAACGAACTTAAAACATATTTATTAAATAACCAATAATAATCAATTAACAACATATTTCTTTAATAACCAGGTCTTGATATTTCTTCTAAAAAGCCATTAATGCTGAGATGGCCAGCAAAAATGTGGGCCTTCATCTGCCCCCTTTTTAACATTCCTACACCTCATGTATCCTTCAATTAAATCACTGAAGGATAACAGCTACTTGAAACTAAGTTAGCCTCTCCTATAAGATAACAAATTGCAAATGTTCATAATCCCCATAAAATCAAACTAGGATGTCTCAAGCAAACAATTAATTAAACTGTACTTTGCCCTGTACTGTATGGTCCCAGTATTAAAGTTGTTCATTTACTGAAGGATAAAATGTATAGGCAACTTAGCAAAGAGCTCATTAAGAGGCTGTTTTACTAAAGGATGTTAAGCCTTGACATACCACTACTCTAATTATTTCTATAGTGTTATTAGATCTATGCGGCACTGTATACATTATATGCAGGCATTTTCTATGTCCATAGTGACTTACAAACTGTTTTTGTACCTGGGGCAATG
This sequence comes from Microcaecilia unicolor, assembly GCF_901765095.1. Lineage (NCBI taxonomy): Eukaryota > Metazoa > Chordata > Amphibia > Gymnophiona > Siphonopidae > Microcaecilia > Microcaecilia unicolor. The sequence continues at coordinate 53,278,521 of NC_044040.1, forward strand.
GAGGGTTAAGTGACTTGCCCAAGGTCACAAGGAGCTGTAGTGGGAATTGAAGCCAGCTTGCCAGGATCAAAGCCTGCTGCACTAACCATTATGCAACTCCACCACTTAGTATGGGGAGAAAACAGTCCTAGCCCTACCCTCAGTGGCGTAGGAAGGGGGAGGGGCGGTCTGCCCCGGGGTGCACGCCGCTGGGGGGGGGGGGGGTGTTGGCTCCGCTGGTTCCCTGCTCCCTCTGCCCCGGAACAGGTTACTTCCTGTTCCGGGGCAGAGAGAGCAGGGAACCAGCGGAGCTGACGCAGCTCCCAGCGACATGCACTTGGGGCGGACCGGCCCTCCCTCCCGCCCTCTTTCCTACGCCACTGGTAAGAATGCACTCCGGGGGGGAGGATGCGCCGCGCTGCACCCGGGGGGGGGGGGGGTTGCGCCGAGGGGGGTGTGTGTGCCGTGCTACACCCGGGGGGGGGGGGTGCAGTGGCGAACCGCCCCGGGTGGCAGCCGCCCTCGCTACGGCACTGCCTACCCTATATGTGTTAATCATTTTTGCCGTATTTTCCCTGATAATGCATGCTACCTTGCATGTTAATATTTTTAAAATATACATTTTTTGGAAGGGAGCGTGCCATGGCAGAGCGTGAGCCTGGAAATGTTAATCAGCTAGCATTTGGTTTATCAGGAGCTGATTAATACAGACTTGGCATGGGAGCATTTAGGAGGCACTAAGTGTCCCTGCATTAATGTTTTAGTTAACGCACATTAATAGGAACATTAGTGCATGACTTGAAATTTTGTTTTTAATGCTCCTTAATTGTGCCGGGCTTAACGCGTGGGAAAGTCCCACGTTGCAATGCACAAAGCCCATACTGCAATGCCCATTAGTAAAAGGGCACCTGAAATCTGTATCGCCTATGTAACATATGTATGCAGCTGTATATAGGCAGAATCAATACTATCTATGCTCCTAAATAAAGGTACTTGGCTGTAGCCCTGTACATTTAGCCTCAGCTCCCCTATCTCTGCTCCCACTACATTGCTGCTGCTGCTTCTTCTTCAGTCTTGTCTAAACTGCTGTGATTATACCACGGTAAGGCGGTATATCAAATCCATGCGCCTGAGAGTGTGTCGGCAGGGACAGGGTTAATTTCTCCTTCTCCCATCCGCACTCCCCTGAGCAGGGGGCTGGGCTCTGCCCTGCTGCTCTCTGCCACTCTCTCCGGCTGAGGCTCCTCTCATTCGGCTGCTGCTGCTGGTGGAAGATGGCGACCGAGGGAGGGAGCGGGGAGGAAGAGTCCCACAGCCCCGGTGGGGACGCAGAAGAGGTAGGAACCGGGTTGGGCGACGGGCTGGCCGGCTCAGAATGGTCCGGGCTTCGCCTGCCTGTGGTCCACATATCACAGAAAAGCGCAGCAGGCTGCCCAGGTCGCCCTGTGCTCGGGGCTGGCAAGGGGGAAGATCGGTTCTCGGTTTGGTTCTGCTTTTGCTGATTAGACACCCGAGCACTGAAATCTTTGCTTTTCAAATAAAGGAAAAACGCTGCAGATCTTTGTTCTCCCTTTTCCTCTGTAATGTATGCAAACCTTTCAGCCTAATTTATGCTTGGCTGTCGCTTTTTGCAGTTCTTAAACTTTCCAACAGATTTTGCTACTGGTGGGGAGAGTTGTCATTGAATTCCTCAGTGCACAAAGATACGTTGTCCTCCGGGATCTGGAGGGAGTGTTGAATGGGAATGGGGAGCCCCTGGATCTGTCCTCTAGCTGCATGCTGTCTCGGACTTTCAGAGATGTGGAGAGCCTGTGCCAAAGATTCCTTGTCAGTACTGGACTGTTGACATTACTTTTAACCCTTGCACTGCTGAATAGCTTTTGGTGTGCTTACCTTATTATGGTTTTCTAAGCACATGTGTGTACCCATCTTCCTTTACAATGTGTGTGTGTGTGTGTGTGGGGGGGGGGGGGGGGGGGGGGGGTAATTGGGTTAAGATATGTTTTGTTCAAGGAGCTGAAGGGTTTTTCTGGGTGTCATTTCAATTCACTGTTAATAGCTCTCCATCGCTTTTACTAAATCATATAAAGCCGAAGGCTGATTTATACTGTGGTATATAAATCTTGAAGCCTTTGTATGAAAATCTATGCAATAAAAATAGCCTATCTACTGGCTGTGCACCAGGTTTTCTATGCTTTGTTACTGAAAGGATTTAGGCTTCCTGCAGTTTTATGATTGTTCTCAAAATCTAATTCTGATTTTCTAGCTGTACTTGGTGCGGAAAAAGTAGTCTGTGATATATTTATTCAAGAATGTACCTTGTCACTATGGGTAAATGTACTTTTAAAAGGAAGCGTTTAGACTACACATTTTAATTGTTGCTTTACAAGTATACAGCCAGTCTTAAAAGTTGAATGCCTGTTAATAAAAATTGTCTTAGGAGGTGGGTTGTTTGGCACCCTATTAAACAGTATTCAAGGCTATCAACACTTGTAAAGATAGTAGGAAATGGAGTGAATTCTATTCCTATTGCTTTGGGTAGATTCAATTTTGCTACACTGATGTCAGAAAAGTGCCAGGGAGCTGAAGTTAAGGAACGACAAAAAATGATCATTTGTCTTGAGCTTTATTGAAGAGGCATGAAATAAAATAAATGTAAAAAATATATCTACCAGAATGCCATATACTGCTCATTTCTGCCTGTTTGAATTATGATGAGGCTTTGGGCTTTAACAGGGAGATATATTTATTGCTGTGGGTTTTGGAAACATTACTGTATTTTCATAGGGATACAATTTGAGTATTTCTGGCGTATACCATTTACAGGTGTTAACAAGAAACCTTGAGACTTGGTAGCTAAATCTAGCCCCGATCTATTATACATTTCTGCTTTAAGAGAGTCATTTTATCAGAGAGCGCCTAGATTGGGTCATCAAGCGGGAGCCTAAATACAACCTAGTTAACAAAGACATTTAAGCATCTATCTTTACAAAAGTGCCTCAGAAAAGCTGGAGAAATCACAGCTAGGCAGAAGCCATGAACATATGCACCTGCTCAGGAACAGATGTAAATGTTAGTGCTCTGTCCAAAATCTGCCCCCTACATAAGTATTGCCACACTGGGACTGACCAAAGGTCCATCAAGCTCAGCATCCTGTTTCCAACAGTGGCCAATCCAGGTCACAAATACCTGGCAAGATCCCAAAAAAGTTCAATACATTTTATGCTGCTTATCCCAGAAATAAGCAGTGGATTTTCCCCATGACAATTTAATAATGGTCTATGGACTTTTCCTTTAGGAAGCTGTCCAGACCTTTTTTAAACCCTGCTAAGCTAACCGCATTTACCACATTCTCCTGCGACAAATTCCAGAGCTTAATTACACGTTGAATGAAGAAACATTTTCTCAGATTTGTATTAAATTTACTACTTTGTAGCTTTATCGCATGCCCCCTAGTCCTAGTATTTTTGGAAAGAGTAAACAAACGATTCACGTCTATCCGTTCCACTCCACTCCACTTATTATTTTCTAGACCTCTATCATATCTCCCCTCAGCCATCTTTTCTCAAAGCTGAAGAGCCCTAGATGCTTCAGCCTTTCCTCATAAAGTCATCCCATCCCCTTTATCATTTTTGTCGCCCTTCTCTGCACCTTTTCTAATTCCACTATGAGGCTCATTTTCAAAGCACTTAGCCTCCCAAAGTGCTTTGAAAATATGCCTCTATCTCTTTTGTGATGCGGTGACCAGAATTGAACACAATATTCGAGGCGCGGTCGCACCATGGACCGATACAAAGGCATTATAATGTCCTCACTTTTGTTTTCCATTCCTTTCCATACCTAACATGCCTATAGCAGTCATGCACAAGTATTTCCTTTTCATCGTCCACATTTATCTGGGAGGTCTAATTTCATAAGATGCATTTTATGCATATATACTAGCATGTATATGTACATATGTACATATGTGTTTTATCACGTCACACATGCTTGAAAATGCTTTTATAAATTTGCCCCCTTGGATGTCTGTATGAGAAGTCCAGAAGGAAACATAGTAAATGACGGCAGATAAAGACCTGTACGGTCCATCCAGTCTGCCCAACAAGATAAACTCATTTACATGGTATGTGATACTTTATTTGTATACCCGAGTTTGATTTGTCCTTGCCTTTCTCAGGGCATAGACCGTAGAAGTCTGTCCAGCTCCCATTTTGTTTCCTCAATTACCGACGTCGCCAACCAATCTCCCCTAAGATTCTGTGGAACCATTCCTTCTAAACAGGATTCCTTTGTGCCTATCTCACACATGTTTGAATTCCATTACCGTTTTCATCTCCACCACCTCCCGCGGGAGGGCATTCCACATAAAACCTAGGCATCTCTGAGCCTTTATAAAGTAGACTTGCAGAACCTGTACCAGTATTATACAAAATAACTATGAGGCATATTTTCAAAGCACTTAGCCTCCCAAAGTTCCATAGAAACCTATGGAACTTAGCCTCCCAAAGAGCTTTGAAAATATGCCTCTATGTACACCTGTTAATGTATGCATGTCGTCTACACATACCTGCATGTTTTATAAAATACACATGTTCCTCACAACACTGTCTCCCCTTTGCCCAAACTATTCCCCAGGAAATACCTACACGTAGGTACTAGGCACTCCTTCGGTTTGGGGTAAAACCAAATCTGCAACTAAATTTCATAGCTTCAAAGCCAAAACTGAAACTGGCCACCCCTAACCAACGTTACAGGCCATCCCCCTTCCTCCTTCCTTCCTTCCTTCCCTCATGAACAGGAGCAGCCTTCACTCCCTTCCCTTGAACAGAAGTAGCCCCCCTTGTAAGACTGCTGCTAAAAGTTGTGGTAGCCATTTTCACAATGGAGCCAGCATAGGCAAGAATGACTGGGGATTGCTCCTGCTCCGACTGCACAACTAGACCACCACCAATCGTAAGGTAGGCCTGGGGGAGCCTCTGGGTAGGGATGGGGGTCCAGGAGGGAGACTATTTCTGTTTGGGGAGGAATGGGGCTGCTCCTGTTTCAAGGATACAGTACTGTTTTGATTCTAGCTGAAAAATGATTCAAGCCTGAACTGGATAAAACCTAACTCTCTATACTTGACTACCAAGGTCTACTCCACCACGAATGAACTCTAACGCAATACCACCCTATCTCTTATTCCGAATATGAACTCCTTATACTTGACTGCTCAATCTACTATATCAATTAAGATCTTTATTGTAATACCACTGTATCTCTCACTCCGGAAATGGCGATTGTCATGACGGAACAATGTAAGCCACATTGATTCTGCAAATAGGTGGGAAAATGTGCAATAAATAAAATACACTGACATTTTTACTGAAACCAAAAGAGGATAGAAAACAGATTTCAGGCCAGTTTCAGGGCCGAAACCGAAATTCGGTCAGTATCTACTATGCATGCTCTTTCCATGTGCCTACGTTTTACATATGCAGCCACACAAAGCCCTTTTCTGCATTTGAAACAGGCTTTACATGTGGACCGATGTTCTCTCTAATTTTTGCTGACCCATGTACACATGAAAACCATTTTGGACTAGATTCTATATATCATGCCTAAAAATTTGGCTCGGAAATGAAATTCGCCGAAGTGCATTCTATACAGTACTCCTTAATTAAGACTTACTTTATGGAATAAGCCTAAATTTCCACACGGTATTTAGAATATGCTGAGTGGCCATGGTAGCACCTAACTCTAGGTGTGGCCATTTACGCCAAGTAAAATTTGGTGTAAATTCATGCGCCCTGCACAGAATGCCCACGACCTCCCCCATTCCACGCCCATAGCGACTCCCCCTTTTTGGTAGCGCACATTAGCATTTACGTGCATCCTTTGCAGAACATGCTTAGTGGGTGGTGCACGTAAATTCTAATTAATGCCAATTAGTGCTGATAATTGCTTGTTAACATCCAATTATCAGCACTGATTAGCATGTTAACCAATTAAGTTATGCGCATTGTTATGGAATACGCTTTGATTTCCGGGGGATAGTGCACAAGTTTTCGATGTATACGGTATAGCCCATGTTTACAATAACGAAAAAAAATTTTGTGCGCACAATTGCTGGGCGTGTGCACTCCATTTCTGACCTGTGTGTGTGTGTGCACATGCGCACAGCTTACAGGGAACCTTGATGTGGACAAAGCAGCAGGAATTTACCCCATGTACTATACATGCTGGTGACACTGAGCTTTCTGCTGCAAATGTGTGCCTTACCCAATATGAAGATTGTGTTGCTAGGCAACGTAACATCACACACAAGAAAGTAAGATTCTTGATTTTGGAAATAAAATCAAATAACACCCTATGCAATATTAGCCCAGTACCTTCTGAGTTTATTACATGTGGTGCAGGAGAAGTGGTAGACAAGGGGATTTTCATTGTGCATAGTGTGGTCTGCTCTTTCTCAACAGGAAAAAATTGAATAATGAAAATCATCAGCTTCTTGCAGCTAGACTAGTTAAAGTCAAGGAATTTTCCACTCTTTGCAAAACTAGTTGGTAATAGCAGTTTAGGGTGGTATCAACATTTAATTAACAAGGTCTAATGTATTTTTATGATATGATTTTGTATATAACTATATGTGGCTTCAGATAACATTAAAGGTAAACATTCTGTCTGTCGCTCTAGTAGGCATAGCCTTCAGGCTTCTGGTATCCCTGTCTGCATAATTCTAATTCAGACCACAAGGGGGCACTCTCAGATGTAGAACTTAACTACTTTCCAAAGTGCACTGGGGAGGTGAAGGGTCACACAGCGCCCATAAAATTTTCACTGGGTTGCAGCTAATCATTAATATATTTTCACTGCAAAGATTTTCTTAATTGATGTTTCTAGGTATGTGTAGAATTTTGTAGTATAGTGTTGTGATTAACATATTAACATAGTAACATAGTAGATGACGGCAGAAAAAGACCTGCACTGTCCACCCAGTCTGCCCAACAAGATAAACTCACATGTGCCATTTTTTGTGTATACCTTACCTTGATTTGTACCTGTCTTTTTCAGGGCACAGACCGTATAAGTCTGCCCAGCACTATCCCCACCTCCCAACCACCAGCCCTGCCTCCCACCACCGGCTAAGCTTCTGGGGATCCTTTCCTTCTAAGCAGGATTCCTTTATGTTTATCCCACACATGTTTGAATTCCGCTACCGTTTTCCTCTCCACCACCTCCCGCGGGAGGGCATTCCAAGCATCCACCACTCTCTCCGTGAAAAAATACTTCCTGACATTTTTCTTGAGTCTGCCCCCCTTCAATCTCATTTCATGTCCTCTAGTTCTACCGCCTTCCCCTCTCCGAAAAAGGTTCGTTTGCAGATTAATACCTTTCAAATATTTGAACGTCTGTATCATATCACCCCTGTTTCTCCTTTCCTCCAGGGTATACATGTTCAGGTCAACAAGTCTCTCCTCATATATCTTGTAACGCAAATCCCATACCATTCTCGTAGCTTTTCTTTGCACCGTTTCCATTTTTTTAGCATCCTTCACAAGATACGGCCTCCAAAACTGAACACAATACTCCAGGTGGGGCCTCACCAACGTCTTATACAGGGGTATTAAAACCTCTTTTCTTCTGCTGGTCACACCTCTCTGACTTTTTTTTTTCCTTTTATTAGCCATCATGATAAATAGCAAGTTAAGTTATAGTTAGTGGCGTAGCAGGGGGGGGCTGCCACCCAGGGCGGGGCGGTTCGCCATTGCACCCCCCCCCCGGGTGCAGCACGATGACACCCCCTCCCCCCTCTGACCAGCTCCCGCACCCTACCTTTAAAAAGAATATCGGGAGGCGAGGCGCAGCACCTCGCGCCTGCCCTGCACGTAAAAGAAATGTGGACCGTCGGGCCTTCTCTCACTCTGTCTGTCCCGCCCTTGCGGAAATAGGAAGTTGCGTCAGCGGAGGGCGGGACAGATAGAGCGAGGGAAGACCCGATGGTCCACATTTCTTTTACGTGCAGGGCAGGTGCGAGGCGCTGCACCTCGCCTCTCGATATTCTTTTTAAAGGTAGGATGCGGGAGCTGGTCGGGGGGGGGGGGTGTCGATTCGCCGAGGAGGGGAGCTGGCAGGGACCACCCCTCCCGCCCTCCCTTGCTACGCCACTGGTTATAGTGCCAAGTCCACCGTTGCATTCTGTGTGAATTTTTGCCCGCATCTATGGCAAATACAGTGATTCCTAAAAAATGATTTAACCACTGGTAACATTAAAATCTATATATGATGGGTATTGAATATAGCGTAATTACATTTCTGCCAGATGTCTGATTGTATAAATTTGAAGTCTATTCATGTGGGCTCTGTTTGATCAGGCCTATATTCTTTTGTTTGACTTTGTAATTTTGTGCACTGTCTTGAAAATGTAATAGGATGCTGCAGCAGACCATCTGTGGTCAATCACCTGTGACAACCACCGAGTCAGCAGTTTCTGTAGTGGCTGATGACATTACAAAGGAACCATGATATTCAGACTTATCCTTAATTAAATTCCTCTTTATAATTGCAGAATGTGTATAGCACCTTGAAGCAGGGAGCTTTACAGGAAATTACACACAGGCACAATAAATTCTTTCCCTGGAGAGCTTACAGTCAGTGTGGGTACTTGAGGCAGTGGACATAAATGTGGTTTACCCAAAGTCACAATGAGAGTCAGTGGCATAAACAGGTTTTCAACTCAGCATTTCTGGCTCCAGGCTGTTACTGTAACCGCTAGGCCACCCACTTTTACCACCAGAAAAGATGTGACTGAGTCAGAATTAGCTATAACCAATAACATTAGAAAATAAGTGACAGACTTGGTGGAGGAGTAGCTTAATGGTTAGTGCAGTGGGTTGACAACATAGGGAACTAGGTTCAGTTCCCATTGCAGCTCTTTGTGACTCTAGGTAAGTCACTTAACCCTCCATTGACCCAGGTTCAAAAACAGATTGTCAGTTCACTAGGGACAGAGAAAGTACCTGTATATAATATAAACCACTTTGGTTGTATCACAGAAAGGCAGTATATCAAATCCATGGGGAAAAACAAGATGGCTGCCATTAGGTAGGTAGTGATTTTGCTTTCTGTAGGGTATCAGAATTTTCTTCTGGAGTTTCTGATTTTGTCTGGTATAATATTGTTCCAAAGCTTGGTGGCAGTAGAAAGATTGGGTCTTATTGTTTATCTTGCTTTTTTGGAGGCAGAATGTCAGGACTCATTGTTGCTGTCAGCGTGATGTGCACCTATAATTGGTTTGAGGATTCAGCAGGTTGGAGTGGGGGAGGGGATTGTTTTCTGGCTATTTGGTCTAGCAGTAGCTCCTTTCCATTCAACTCTACAGTAGCAACTCTGGTTCCTTCAGCTTTTCTACCAAAATCCAGCTCAGCAGCAGGACCACCAGAGATGGAAGAGTATTTGCATTCTGTTTGAGTCATTCTGTGGTTAAATATATTACAAGACAAACCGTGACTAATAGGTTCTTTCACTGGCAGCACAAGATACCAAAGAGTGTGGAAATTTGGTAGTTCATGCCAAGTGGCTCTTCTGTGCCATTGATGGGTAGGTACCTCCCTTGCAGCGTAACATCCTTGGGCAAGCACAAGACAAAAGTTTGGAGCAGGAGAGAAATGTCTTTACAGCTGACATTTTCTTTTTGTGGCAACTGTTCTGTCCTTGCAAAGTATTACTTCTACTAGGCTTTACATTGAGTTTAAACTAGAGTATAGAACATCACTTTGAGAAGACTCAGAACTCTTGAACCATAGTCTTCTTTAATGCAGTAATCAAACAAGGAAAAATAACTTACAGTTCAGATGTGCTGGACAAGAGCTTTTGCCTTGCAAAACTAGGAATCTGTTCTCAGCCAGTTCTCTCTCATGCAGAAGAGGCTGGGAGGTTTTCAGCCACATGCTGAGAAGTAACGTTGTTTGTACTTTTACACTGGTGAAATCTTGATAGAGTCACAGTAGCTTGAAAGGATCATACAGCAGAATACAGCATAGGCAGTTTCAGTTCACAGAGGAGACATGCTACAGATTAACTCTTTCCCAAAGTGTGGGGTGGGGGGGGGGGGGGGGGGCAACTAGCCCAATATGCACAGAGAACAAGGCACGCAAATAGAAAGAGTCCCATAAGCCATGTGATCTGAAAGAGCCTATTACAGGGAACTACAGGATTACAGGGATTTGTAGTTCAAGGGCACAGTGCCATCTAATTACAGATAATATAAGCTGGTATAAACAATGTCTAATATACACATAAACAACAAACAGCTTCCTCCATGCAAATGGGGGTCTCTTTTGTCCTTGTCTTTGATTTCTTTACTATCAATAATGGTGTTCCTTAATTAACATGCTTTTAGTCTGTACACTGCTTTGACCTGTTTTGAAAAGGTGGTATAGAAAGTCTTCAATAAACTATAATTTTAAAAGGCATAGCTTCCAAATATTCTTTCTTCGACTCTACGTCAAGCTAGAAAAAAACAAACAGCTTAAGTCTGTATAAAGAAATTAAAATGATTTAGAGCATTTGAGATAAAACGGGCATTCAGTCAAGTTCCTCAAAGAACATGTGAAGCCCTATATTGCATAGGACCTCAGTGTGGAAAATGAGATGTCAAGGACAGACTGCCCAAGTTTCCCTGCTACTTTACAACAGTATCTGTCAAATGCAGTGCCTTTTGTAAAACGCTTATAAGGATGTTGGCAAATACACCCGCATAAGTATTGCCATACTGGGATGGACCGAAGGTCCATCAAGTCCAGAATCCTGTTTCCAACAGTGGCCAATTCAGGTTACATGTACCTGGCAAGATCCCAGCATCATTCAGCAGCTTCCACTTGTAAGTGTCAGCATTTCTTTTTTATACATGGAAGTAGTGATTTTACAACTTCCATGTTTAGTTGTCAGTGAAGACGAATTCTGGGCAGAGGTCAGGGAGGGCAGGTAGCAAGCAGAATGAAGACTAGTTCCAGGCAGAGATCAAGTCAGGGTACACAAAGGGGAATGTCGGGATCTGGACAGGCAACTTACAGCAGCAGAGGCTAGCAGGATCTGTTGCTAAGGCCCCGAGTGGACTAGGAAGTCTGAAGATAATTATGGGAGCGACTCTGATGCCGGGCCATCACCACTGGTGTTGGGAGCGGCAACCTGGAAATGATTGAGTCCAGCCACAGTAAGAGCCATGAAAGAGAGATGCTCACCACTGCAAAAGAGAGACGCACTGAGCAGGTAGGGCGGTGGCATGATAGGTGGATTCAGAACTTCCATGTTTAGGTATTGCCACTTATATGTGGAAATGGTGGTTTCACAACTTCAGTGTCCTTGGAGGTGGGTAGAGGATCATCCTATTCTTCAGGTACTCGGGCCTTTTCCTTTAAGGTCCTTGTAGATCAGATACAGAGTAGCCCTGTATTGTACTGGGAGCCGTGAGGTTTTTGCAAAAATGGTGTGATGTGGTCACATCGCTTGCAACCTTCTAGTTTTGCTGCAGCATTCTGAATCAATTGGAGCTGGTGCAGGCCCTTTGTAGTCAGACCATCATTGTAGGGTGCATTACAGTAATCCAGTCTTGATGTTATCATGGCATGTACAACTGGGATAAGATTTACCTTCTTGATGTAAGGAGAGAGGCAGCACAGCTGTTTCAAATAGTAGCCCCTCCGAAGGGACACCACCTTGTAAGTGGTGGAGGGGCTTCCGTGTTTCAATGACTCAGAGGGCTATGCTGAAGGGTTACCCATATCAGACAGGCCTCTGAGGAGAAACCAGACAAAGAGTGTCCCAAACTGGAGGATCCAAGATGGCGTCGAGGGAGGATGTACGTTAGTTGAGTTCCCGTTTTACACCAGAATACCTGAAGAAGTAGGCACGCTCCCCAGAGAATGGGGAAGAAGAAAGGCAAAGCCGTGGTGTTGCCCTCCTCGAACTCGGCTGGGGTTCCCACCAGTTCTCAGTCTACTTTGGAGAGATTCGGGGTCATAACGTCGGGGATATCGGTTCCTGCTTCGGGGAACAGCAAGGCTTTATTGCCGAATCTCAGTAGAGAGGGAGTGACTTTGAGTCCCCCTGTTGGCATGACCTCTCCAAGACCCGGAAACAGTAACGCTTCGCTATGGAGGTCGACAGTGGAAACGCCCGAAGTGGGTTAGGATTTTCATGCGATCCGAGGAGGTCCTGGCGCAGCATTGACTCCGGATAATAAACCAACTGGGGGATTGGAGAGTGAGCTCTTCCCCCCGAAGATATCTGGAGCAGTTTCTGTGGAGAAATTGGACCTGGTGAAGCCAAACAATGTCACAATGGACGCACTATGGGAAGTGCTGCAGAGTGTGAATAACTCTCTTCTTCAGATGTCAAAAATTTTTTAGGAACAAATATGTGATTATATCAATACTTATCTAACAAAGTGGAAGTCCAAGATAAAAAAAATAAAGACTTTGATTTCGGAAATGGTTTCTCTATGAAAATCAGTTAATCTGGTAATGAAGGACAATTTATGTTTCTTGTAAAAAATTGGAACTTCTGGAGAACCAATTAAGGAAAAATAACTTGAGAAAGATAAATTTTCGTAAAATACCCTGTATATAGAGTTATATTATTAGTGACTTTTGACTTTGATTTAGATAGGAACAATGTTTTGAAATTGTATTTCCGACATATGGCTGATTAGTTTTTTGGGGTTCAAAGATAAATATATTTCCTGACATATCAAGGGAATCGCTGACTAGGAGGTGTGAACTCTTGGCTTTTAAGCCAAGAATCATTGCCCTGGGTGGGACCTTCCTAGAGCGATTCCCTTGTAAGTGTTTTATTTCCTGATTACTTATTTGTTGAACCCAGGAAATTACAAGAGTTTGTGGAGTTAAACGAACAGATGAAGAACCCTCTGCAGCAACTTCCTTTAAGTTACCACTGTACCGGCTGCAATTACCGATTAACCTTCCTCCCTCAGAAAATATGAATTGTAAGATTAACCATTCCGTGTTTTTCTTATTTTCTTTGAGATTGTTTTCCTGATCTTGGATCCCCCAATTGTGGACTAACAAAGATGATATTTTTCCTTAATGTTTGTTTTAATTGATATTTTCTCTTTTCTTTCCCATTTATGTATTGGACATAAATGTAATATAAAATGAATAAATAAAATAATTAAAACAAATAGTAGAAGCAGCTCTTGAAGGTTGCTTGGATTTGGGGAATCAGAGTAAGTGTTGAATCTAACTGTATTATGTGTAGAAATGGTAGTTTCACAACTTCCATGTTTAGGTGCTGGCACTTATAAATAGATGTGGAATTTTATAGCTTCCGTGTTTAGGTGTCAGCACTTATATGTAGAAATGGTAGTTTCGGAACTTCTATGTTTAGATGCTGGCAATTATACATGGAAGTGGTGATTTTGAAAGTGGAAATGGTGATTTTGCAACTTCCATGTTTAGGTGTCGTCACTTATATGTGGAAGTGATGATTTTGAAACTTCTGTGTTTAGGTGCCGGCATTGAACATAGTCCGGCCAATATTCAGAAAAGTGGTCAGCACCACGATAAACGGTTAAATTAACCCATGTGTATATAGACCAACATTTTAAGCGCCAGAAGTTAGCTGACTATTTGTCTTGAATATTAGGGGTCATTTTTCCAAAAGCACACCTGCATAAATGAACCTAATTGCAATAATAAATATCAGACTTACCACCACCTAGGCCACTCAGTTTTGATAATGACAGTGAAAACGGCGATACGATGGCTAGTCAGTTTTGAATATCACATGGGACAGCAATGAGCTATGTAAGATGTGACATGATAACAATTTCAGATCCAGGACGACCCAGAGACCAAAAGTGGGCCTAGTCCTGAGGAAGATAAGATGTCTTACACCTCTGTATGCGGGAGCTGATAGTGTGGTGCTCAGATTTGATTGCCAGTGTCTCTGGGTGCTATTGCCATTGTAGGCGGGTATATAGTGCATGGCAACCAGCTATGTCGGGGGCATAGCAATCGGTCATATTTATTTATTTGCTGCATTTGTATCCCACATTTTCCCACCTATTTGCAGGCTCAATGTGGCTTACATTGTTCTGTCATGGCAATCGCCATTTCCGGAGTGAGAGATAGAAGTGGTATTATTATTATTAACATTTGTATAGCGCTACCAGACGCACGCAGCGCTGAACACCTGACATAGACAGTCCCTGCTAAAAAAGAGCTTACAATCTAAAAATAATACAGACAGACAAGATAATTAAGGGCAAGGGAGTACTGGGTGAGAAGGAACAAGGGGAGGCAATTGAGTAGTAGCTAGGTATTGCATTAAAGATCATGATTGACATAGAGGCATATTTTCAAAGCACTTTGGGAGGCTAAGTTCCATAGGTTTCTATGGAACTTTGGGAGGCCAAGTGCTTTGAAAATGAGCCTGATAGAGGCTTATTTTCAAAGCACTTAGCCTCCCAAAGTTCCATAGAAACCTATGGAACTTAGCCTCCCAAAGTGCTTTGAAAATATGCCTCATAGTAGATTAAGCAGTCAAGTATAAAGAATTCATATTCGGAATGAGAGATAAAGTGGTATTGCGTTAAAGTTCATTCGTGGTAGAGTAGACCTTGGTAGTCGAGTATAGAGAGTTAGGTTTTATCCAGTTCTGGCTTGAGTTTCGTTGTCTGGTATTTGGATGGATCATTGTGGTATGCCTTGTTGAACAGGCTGGTCATCAGTGATCTCCGAAAGTTAGGTCACGCATTTGTTTCACGGGGAGTGGTAATGCATTCCATAGCCGCGTGCTTATGTAGGAGAAGCTGGATGCGTATGTTAATTTGTATTTTAGTCCTTTGCAGCTGGGGTAGTGGAGGTTCAGGATTGTGCGTGCTGATCTTTGTGTTCCTAGTTGATAAGTCTATGAGGTCTGACATGTAGACTGGGGCCTCACCGTAAATGATTTTATGAACTAGAGTGCAGATTTTGAATGTAAGTAATACGTTCTTTAAGTGGGAGCCAGTGTAGTTTTTCTCTTAGGGGTTTGGCACTTTCGTATTTCGTTTTTCCAAAAAATGAGTCTGGCTGCTGTGTATAAATCAAGTATATTAGCTGTAAAACCTGTTTGTCTTTCTGCTAGCACCTTCTGTGGTCTGAAGATCCATAGCACAGAGACCATGTCCCAGGGCAAATGGCTGCCAAATTTTTTCAAGGCTGAGGCTCTGGAACTGTTCAGGCTAGTCTTCTGGTATGAGCAACAACTGCATCCCGTTCACTGGAGGGCTGGCCTGAAAACCTCCTAGAGCCTCTGAAGAAGATTCCAGAGCCAGCTATGGAGGTAAGAGAGATTCCTATACTGACCCTGGTGTATATGTAGGCCACACAATGTCCAGGTTGAGTAATCCATGCTGGACCAAACAGTCAAAGAGATTTTCCTTCCTAACTTTCACTGAGAAGCCCATAATTTGTTCATTTTGAAAATAGACTATGGCTGAGTGCGGATACCTATGATGTCAAAGGTTCACTACATTCCCTAATTGAGAAGCTGAAACAGTGGGTGCCAATAGGGGTGGGTATTGAGCAGGGAAAAGAAAGTAGGAGCAAAGCAATGTGCACAGCTTGGTTCATCAAATAGGCTAAGCAGTCCAGGCCATTACCTCTCATCCACAAAGTAAGATGGAACTGCAGGTGAAACGTTAGGCACCCAAATCAGCCTGATATTAAGGGCCAAGTGTGGGAGGGTAAGCTAGGTGCCAAAGGGGTCAAATCCAGCTGGGTCTGAATTCAGGGCCGTTGTGTGCAAGTGTAAGAACCTTCATGCCATCAGCTTCCTGCTGCTGTCCCACCATTGTTGTCCCTTTAGTAGTTTGGTTGAACAGGCATCATTGCTAATGACCCAATATGTGGTACATGCTTGGAAAAGCCATGTGGATCCCAAGCATGTGTGGTTGTCTCTGGCCCGAGGAACCACCCTAAACCTTCTACCTGCCATATGCAGGCATATATACACAGATAGAAAAGTTACAAACCAGGGCTGACAGTGCACTGCAAAGTGCAAATGAGCCACAAGCAGTGGCGTATCAAGGGTGGGGTGGTGGGGGAGGTCCACCCTGGGTGCACGCTGCAAGGGGGTGAGGGAGCAGTCAAATCTGCCAGTTCCCAACTCCTTCTGACATTGCCTCCTGTTCCGGGGCAGGGAACCGGCAGATCAGACAGCCGTGTGACTGTTCCCTGCACCCTCAGGAGGTAAGAGTGATGTGCTTGGGGAGGGGGAGTCATGATGCGCTGGGGAGGGGGGGTGCAGTGGCGATCTGCCCTGTCTGGCAACTGACCTAGGAACACCACTGGCCACAAGTACCCTAGACATTTGGGATGGACATCCAAATGCTGTGATGATGCCAAGAGGTGGAAATCTATAAGTGCTGTCAGTGCATATGGCAAGGGAGCTTGGTATGGACATGCTTTGGATGGGAATGGGGCAGGATCTCAAACATGAATAGAAAATCCATAATGCAAATGGGGAAGGGACATCTGTGTTGTAATAGATGGATGTGCATGTCTGTGATTAGACCTCGGACCAGTCATGTCTAGGTAAGAGACAGGTACTGCTACCAACTAGTTCTCCACTGAATACAGTAAGGAAAGTCACTGTAGGTATGTTCCCGTCCCGGGCAGCCTCACAATACTGAAAGACTGTTTAAGAGCAAAATTTGATCTGAGACTTGAACCAATAACACTCTACCACTACTACCTTTCCAGGCCTGATTCACAACAGCCTCCTCTGAGCATACAGGTACTTTGTCAACTGGTCCACAATGTGGCCATTTGATGAGATGATATTTCTTTAGTTACCACACATCCATGTCCTTTGTGTAGCCCTGCTCAGAGTTGGGATGTTTCCGTTGGTTACATCCATGTTCCTGGTAGAGGTTGGCAGCACCTGGAAGTCGAGGTCTAATGAATGCTGGAACAGGACAAATGTTGCCAGATCCTGTTCTGGCCTATGCGATATTTCTGAAAACGGGTGTTCTATCCAGGTTTTTAATTAACAACCATTACTGTTGTCCTTTTTTCCCCTTTCCTCTGCCCTGGCAGTTTCCTTTTGGACTTCTTTTGGGGTCAGGTGCCTTTTGGACTGTTGCACCATGAGCCCCTCCCCGTTTCATATTCCCCTCCCAGATCATTTCACTCACTCTTTGCAATGAACACACACCACATCACTCTTCAGAAATCTGCAGTCCTGGATCCTTAGTCCTTAGTTACTTCCATTGCAGAATGACTGGTGCTCCCTGCCCCAAGTGGCAGTGAACACTGCCTCTGTTCAACCTTGTGTGTGTGTGAGAGGGGAGGGGGCAGAAGACCCAAATTTATGACTGAATTTTAACGTCAAAGAAACCAGTGTCTACCATGATGTGTGATCACCCTCCATGGCACCACATTGACATTTATCATTGCATCTTAGGGTAGTCAAACTTGTGGAAAGATCTGGGTTTACTTTGTTAAACTAAGAACATCGTAATCCTGCATATCTACTGTTGTCTTTTCATGCTGGTCATTAAGAGCTGATCTCAACATGTTCTGCTTCCACTGAAAGATTGGGAATGGTGATGATTTGCAGAAGACAAACACAGCGTGAATGACCAGATTGGCTGAACTGGGTGATCCAGCACTGATTATGCTCTATTGTAGAACAATATACAAGAAGCAGATGGTTGAAACTACAGAAATCTTGACAAATAAATAGCAATGGACTTTGCCGTGTTTCGGCAAAAGTGCCTTCTTCAGGAGTCCACAGTTTTCCTTATGACTATATAGCAAAAAAGAAAAAAGGGTAACAAAGGCTCAAGTAATTAGAATGACATCTGTTGCCAGCATGGCATTGTGATGCATTAAAAGATGATTTGCAGAATAGCTTTCTTGGATTCGTGCAACCTTTGATGGTGGTGCTGTATTTCATTCTCTCCTTACCTCAGCTTGCAAATTCTTCCATGGGGAAAGGAAAAAATGATATGAGGTATTCCTTTCCAAATAGCTTGATTGTTGGCAAAATGCCTCTCAGCATAAAGAAACCAGAGGCTCACATGTAAAGCCAGGGACCTCTTTTCCTGTTTGATCCATTTGGATCCATGTCTAGACACAGCTTTCATTTATACATGGGAAGTTAAATCTTTATTTTTTCCAGGGCTTTTTTAAAATTCAGCTTCTAGAAGGAGAGGCTCAACCAATACATTTTTGCTCTGGAAGAAAAGTCTAAGTGCTTTGAAAATACGCTTCCTTGTATATTAATAGATTTTCAAATTCTGGATGCCATGAAGAGTAGCTATATTGCAGCATCCTTCAGTGGCACTGCAAGCATGTATCTGATAATGTGCATGCATATTTATCATTTTGTTCCTTTTTAACTTTTTATTTTAGGTTCAGGGCTTTAACTGTTGGTGCTATTTACTCCCTTCTGAGTAGAATTCTGTCCTTTTATTATGTCACACAAGAAATTATGAGAGAAAAACATGGCAATGTCTTTAATGCTAGACTTAGGATCACTATAAGCGACCTCCTCATTCTGGGCTTTTCTAATCCAAGTTTAGCCAACAAAATGGAAAATAAAAACTTATTCAAAACAATTAGCAGAAGGGCAAGTTTCAGGCAACCAAATTATGTGGGTAAAATGCTTTTCTATCTAGTAAATTGCCTTGAAAATTAACCCCCGTGAAGTTAATTTTCTAACAGAGTGCACATTGTCAGCAAGCACCCCTCCGTGCTGTCCGCTCTGGTTTCGACACCTCTCCGTGCTGTCCGCTCTCCGCTCAACACCTTTCTGTGTGGTCTGCGCACAACTTAGCACCTCTCCGAGCTGTCCTTCACCCACACAATTGGGGCTAATCCATCTCCTCAGCGGCACTATTCCTGCTCACTTGCAAAAAAGTAATTCACAGTACTGTTTATTCTGCAAAGCACTTTATTCCAGAGCACCACCAGCGGGCAAATAGTATGTGCGCTGTATTACAGCTGCCGGTCTCTGAGCACTTTGCTTCCCTTCTTCCCCCCCCCCCCCCCCCCCCAACAATCCCCAACAGTTCCCAATAGTTCAGTCTTGGAACTCCAAAACAACTTGAAATAAACCTTTGAGTCAGTCAATTCCTCTACTCACTTTCTCCTACTGCCTAGGAGATAGAGGCATTTTCTCCACCCTCGCTTGTCAGACACCAACACTCTGACAACCTCCCACAAAAATGTCCAGACTGACCTTCTTCAGGTAATTACCCTCTGTCCTGAGCAGAAGAACTCCATCTGCTCTTGTTCAGCCTCCTTCACGGCATTTTCACTGTTCTCCTCTAGCTCAATCTCCTCCCACTCCATGGAGTCTTCCCCCACCCTCTCTCCCAGGTGCTGCTCCTCCACTTGATTATCCTCCATCTCCCAATCACCTCCTGACTTTTCTGCCTGCTGGGAGTTGGAGTGCTGTCTCTCATGTTCCCTCCTCCCTTGCAAGTGCTGCTGGGTTCTGTAGTTCTCTTCCTTTCTTGCAAGTCTCCTACCCCCTTTTCCCGGCAGAGAGTGCTCTTCCTTTCTAGGCTTACTGCCCCTGTCAGCTCTTCTCTGCTTTCCCTCTACCTCCTCCTTACAACATGTAAACAGTTCACACATACTTTTCCCTGAGTGCACTTTGGCACATTTTCAAAAACAAAGTGTGTGTATATTTCCATCTTGAAAATTACTGCAGGGTGTTTATGCACTGCCTTTTACATCTGTGGCAGCTTTCTATTTTCTTCGTGGGGTGGGGGGTGGGAGGGGTATTGGTATGAGGTGTTCCAGACCTGTGCGTTTTTAAAAAAAATTATTTATGTGAGTCCCAGCCTGATATTCAGCTGAGGCTGCATAGCTGTCTCATGCAGGCTTCGGCTGAATATTGGCGGGAAACCGCATGAACCCCAGCGGCCACCACAGGGACAATTAGACCCAAACATTCAGTTCCGGTGGCCAGACATGGCCCAAAACTGAATATCTGGGACTAAGTTTGCCGATGATGCCCCAGCACAGTCCTGCTAAGGTTACAGTTATCCAAGTTTTGCAACGTATTCTTCATTTCATAAATCAGAGTTTCTTTTAGTCTTTTGTTATTCACTTTGAACCTAAGTTTGGGAGTTGGAGGACTACAAGTACCATATCATAACATTACACTCACACTGGATGTGCAATTTTCAAAACTCCTATTTTCAAATTTGCTTTAGGCACAGAAATGGTTTGTCAAATTGCCCTTGACATGCTGCTCATTGAGAACAGGTTGAAAAAGGAAAATGGTAGCGCTATAGAACTGATTTGTAGTAGTAGTAGTATAAAGTAGGCTCTAACAATTATGAACCAATTACGTGCATAAACATTCAGAATATTAACATATATTGTGCATACATGTCAGATACGTGCCTAAGCGATATTCATTATGGACTAAATTCTATAAATCGCAGCTAAAAAATCAGTGCCGAACCCCCTCCCCCCGCTTAAGCGCTATTCTATAAGCCATGCCTAAAGTTAGGCGCGGTTTATAGAATAGCACTGAAGTCTCAGGGTCATGTGTAAATTTTGACACATCCATTTACACCAGTCAAAACATGGTGCAAATGTCCCCGCCTAAATTTACACGTGAGACCCCCTTATTCTATAATTGCGTATATAACCAAAAACCATGCCTACAGTCAATAAGAGAATAAGGGGACTAACTTAAAGAAAGTTGCATGTGGAGTCAGAAAGGTGCACGAATATGATTTCAACTAGGGTTGGAGTGGATTAGCAAGTCCTGCTACAGTATCCTATTTGGAACCGGTATTAGTCCTTATGCGTATGAGAATAATATATTAGTTGCGTATTCCATTAAAGGCTTGGAAGAAGAGCCAAGCTTTCATCTGCTTCCTGAAGTAGACATAGAATTGTGTTAAGCGAAGCCTTTCAGGGAGTGCATTCAAGAGTGTGGGGGCTACTCCGAAGAGGGCTCGCTAGCGGGTATCACATCGCTTGATGTCCTTTGGAGAGAGTGTGGTTAGGGATACTGCTTGGGAGGACCTTAATGAACTTGGAGGTGTGTAGAAGGGATCCTGTTCTTTAAGTACTCCAGGCCATTTCCTTTAAAGACCTTGAAGATCAGACCTAGGGGTCGATATTCAGACTGCAGGAGGGAGCCTGGCTAACTCCCATTCTTAGCGGTCAACCCGGACATTCAACACCGGGCCATTTCTGGTGATTGGCATTGAATATTCGATCTTTTTCGTCCGTTTTAAATTGAACTGACCAATCCGATATTCAGCACTGACTGGTTAAGTTTAAACTGGTGAAAGATATTCCACCTATTTTGGCAGCTAATTTGGCCACCAAACTTAGCGATACGCTGAATATCGGAGGGTAGCCGGTTATATAGCGTGATATAACTGGCTATCAGCTAACCGATGACCTGCCGGGCTACTGCATTCTCACTGTATACAAGCCAGTGAGCCCTTTCTGGAGTAGCCGGAATAGATAACTGTTGATCTCCCGCTGAATATTCCTGGATAGCCAGTTAAGTGCCATTTAATCAGCCAGGAGCCATTCCTGGGTGGCCAAATGGTTTTTAATATTGGGGGATAGAGTTTTAAATATTGTCCTGTATTATACTGGTAGCCAGAGAAGTTTTTTGCAGATTGGTGTGATGTGGTCACATCACTTACAACCTTCTATTAGTCTTACTGCAGTATTCTTAATCAATTGGAGCTGGTTCAGTCCCTTTGTAGTCAGACCAAAGTAGAGTGCATTATGGTACTTCTGTATTGATATTTTTATGGCATGAACCACTGCCCCAATCAATGTCCTCTGGGCATCTATACAAAGGTGCACAGTTATAGAATTACCCTCATAGGAGCAGAGCTAAAACTGTCTTCACAGCTGATTTATACTGTAAGTGTCTACAATATCGTATAAAGTTTGTGGCCAATGTTCTCTTTTCAGGCTGGCTAGGAACAGAAAATAAAACCCCCTTTTCATGAGGTCAATATCAAATAATTCTCATAGAGGCTGGAAAGGGGGATGGTTGGCACAACATTTTGTAAGCGGGCAACTTTTTAATTTTTCTTAGCAAATTCTGTCTGTGCAGCTTCAAGTGAGATTGTTGTCACTTCAGGAGAGAACATTATATGTTGTAATTTCCTGTAGTTCTTGTAGGTACGCTGTAACAGTTTCCAGTTTCAAGCTGTTAAGTGTTCTGTGAACAGGACCCGCTGGCTCTTCTTCCTACTTGGAACGCTCTGTTAAGCCCACCCACACACTTGTGGTGTCATCTTTAGAACACGCTCAAAGCCTCAGCTTTTCTCTTCCATTCTGAGCAGAGCCACTTCTGTTTTCTAACTTTTCTGCTCTTCTCATTCACTACCTGATTTGAAAGCATCTTAGAACACAGAAGCACATGAGTAGGTGGTGGGGGAGGGGGTGCATTCTGCTTCCTAGTGGTGCCTATTACTTCTACTTGGTTGACCCTCTCAATCTCACCATTGCTGCCAGTGCAGGTTGAATCTAACTGCTGAATCTCACTACTGTGATTAGGGTCCTTTGCTTACCTGTGTGCATACAGATGCTAATGGACACCATAGTGAGAGGTGGGGAAGATGCTGCTTTGACACAGGGGAAGAGAAACCAAGAGAAAACCAAGATGCATGACAGTGAATTTGTGAGCATGCTGATTTAGGAGATAAGTACATAAGTATTGTCATACTGGGACAGACTGAAGGTCTATCAAGTCCAGCATCCTGTTTCCAGCAGTGGCCAATCAAGGTTACAAGTATCTGGCAAGATCCCAAAACAGTACAATATATTTTATGCTGCTTATCCTAGAAATTAGCAGTGGATTTTCTCCCTCCATTTTAATAATGACTTATGGACTTTTCTTTTAGGAAGCTGTCCAAAACTGTTTTAAACCCCACTAAGCTAACTGCTTTTACTACATTCTCTGGCAACGAATTCCAGGGTTTAATTACATGTTGAGTGAAAAAATGTTTTCTCCGATTCGTTTTAAATTTACTACTTTGTAGCTTCATTGCGTGCCCCCTAGTCCAAGTATTTTTGGAAAGAGTGAACAAACGATTTACGTCTACCCGTTCCACTCCACTCATTATTTTATAGTCTTCTATCATATCTTCCCTAAGCCTTCTTTTCTCCAAGCTGAAGAGCCCTAGCCACTTTAGCCTTTCCTCATAGGAAAGTTGTCCCATCCCCTTTATCATTTTCCTCACCCTTCTCTGTACCTTTTCTAATTTCGCCATATCTTTCTGAGATGCGGTGACCAGAATTGCACACAATATTCGAGGTGCGGTCGCACCATGGAGCAATACAAAGGTATTATAACATCTTCATGCATCACTTTGTACTTGCTCACATTAAACATCATCTGCCATTTGAATGCCCAGGCTCATACGGTCCTCTTGTAATTTTTCATAATGTATATACATGAGATAAATTTGCATGCACTACCTCCATTGTATGGAAATCTATCTCATGTATATTCATTATGGGTGTCCTGAAAACCTGACTAGCTGGGGTGTCCCGAGGACTGGATTGAGAGCCCCTGGACCTGGGGTTCTATAATGAGTTGATATGGACTCTCTCAAAGCACCTAGTAAAGAAAAGCCATAGTGGTCCAGGGAGTTCTTATTGAATAGGCTGAGTGAGCTAATATCCTTGCTAATATCCACTGTTAGCCGACTATCCATATCAGATTCACATCCTAGAGGTACATGGAGTAAGGAGTTGTGGTATAGTGCAGCTGAGTTGCCTGCTGTTATGTCAGGGTGCCAATAGCCAGAGCCATAAGCAATGGACTCCACTCGCTATTAGTAATATAGTAGATGTTGGCAGATAAAGACCTGAATGGTCCATCCAGTCTGCTCAATAATCACACTCATTATCAATTCATGATTAAACCAACAATGAAGGTGGTATAAAATACTTGATCCTGGTCTTCTTTACCATTTCTGGGACATAGACTGTAGAAGTCCACCTGGCACTATCCTTATGTTCCAAGTCTTGCCTACATGACTACATGCTTCCCATACAATTTGTTGAAACTGTTCTGCTTGAATCTTGTTGTTCTGCATTCCCCTCAACTTATTACCTTAGGGGCAAGAAGGAGATAGGAACTACAAGCAAGGAACAAAGTGATGTTGGATCACCAGCCAGAAAACAATCTCTAGCAGCCCAAAATGTTTGATGGAAGTCAGCATGGCTGAAATGGTTGTAAGGCCTTGAGAGAGACTATGCAGTGGGTAACTGCAATTGCTGAAGATGAAGAGAAAGATAACAGACCTTCCTTAGGCACCTGACACTTTGAGATTGAGCACACTGAAGATAGCCACCCTATGGAGATCACTGAATATGAGTGCATCAACCTTTACCACATGGAGGAAGGCTGCCCAAGGGAATAAGGACCCAATGAACCTTGAATGGGAAGGACCAGAAGCTACCACCAGTATGGGAAGGGCACTTGCCAAGAGAGGCTAAAGCCTATAACTATTTCTGCGGCTGTATTTGCCATCTTATTTTCCCATAAACCTCAACTTTCCTGTTACACCCCCCATATAATCACAGACAGTAGATATTCCTCTATTTACAATTGCCCTGTCATCTATCCCACACTTCCATGAGCAATAGTGACCGAATTTTCCAGGAGTGAGGGAAAACAATACACTAGCAAGGATGCAGCTAGATTCATTTAAGTATTTATATACCACTTAGACCTAAGCAGTTTACAGTCTCACTTTACAGGGAAAACATCTGCCAACCCAATCGGTTTGAAGACGCAAGATCTAAGATGTTCACATACTGGAACTCTCTTACCCCAGAGCTATGGAGTGAATTGAATTGCAACAGATTCAAGAGTCCATTAAAGAGTTATCTGTCCCTCCATGTCTATGGTGAATCAAATCCTTCGTAAACAAAACAAATGCAGCATGATGGCAGTACGGACTATGACCCTGAGGCAGATTTCAAAACACTAGCCATGTTGGTTAGTTGGTCCGATGGATTGAAATTGGATAAGCTTAAAATGCTACTAAAAGCTAAGTACATCTCAGTTGAAGCTCTTTATTTCTTTTGCCCTTGGGAAACCATATTTGATTCATTATAAAATTTATGGGAGACGGATGATGAAACAAGTTCCGGTGAAATGCAGTTTGGTTCACCTTGAAATATCCACTTCAGATGGTTCCCTATTACATTAATTTATTATATGGAGCTTTGAAGTTTGTTTGATGCTGGCATTGAGTTCTTGACACATATTTATGTACATTTTTTTATGTGTCATCAATAGTGTGCACTCTTCTGAAAGAGTAGAATTGCCCTTAAAGGAAGCAGTTCTTTAAAGGTCACCCAAATCTGAGCATCAGATTTTCTGAGCACTAAGATAGTATTCAATAACAGCAAATTTACATGCCAAAGCTGTTATAGAATACTAGTGTAAGTCGTCAACGACATGCCTAAAGTTAGGCATGACCACTTACTCTTGCTCGTGGTACTATTCCGTAAATACAGCTGTCTGCGGCGCCATTTTTAGAATCGGGGGGATAGTTCTTAGCATAAATAGTTTAATTATGCATAGATAATGAACTGCTTTGCACAATTTTGTCTCACAGTTGCTTACAATTGAAATTGTGGTAAAGCTCTTAGGAGAAAATGTATGCATGGTAAAGATGTTTTTTGCAAATGAAAATTCAACTTCATGCCCTAACTGGGTCAATTACGTGCATTCTTCCATGTAATGTGTGCTAACAACAAACTAAGGAACCCTTTTAATAAGCTGTGTAAGCATCTATGTGCGCCAAAATGGAGTTACCGCCCAACTACTGCGTGGCGCTTGCGTTAATTTCATTTTTGTCGTACATCCGATACGCATGTCTGAAAAGTAATTTTTATTTTTGGGCACGCGCCAAGTGGCATTTGACATGTATAGGTCATTACTGCGTGAGACTTTACCGCTAGGTCAATGGCTGTCGGTAAGGTCGCAGACCCAAAATGGACTCGTGGCAATTGTGATTTTGCCGCATGTCCATTTTCAGCAAAAATTTTTAAAAGGCCATTTTTACAGTCACGCTGAAAAGATGCGCGTATAAAACCCGCGCCTACACTACCGCAAGCCATTTTTCAGTGCACCTAAGTAAAAGGACCCCTTAACTGCACAGCTGACTGTGGATTTTTTTTGCTGCACTTTAATACTGATCTCTTGCAGGCAAAAACTTTTTTCATAAATGCTAATTTTAAAAAAAAATTGTTTTTTTTCATGAGCACTCAAACCTACACAAGGTTTATCCACAAGAATATTGATATGAAAATACCTATTCACAGAAATGTGGAAACAACAGAAACACTAAGTACTAACTAAATACTAGATTTATTGCAAAAACTTGGAAAAAAGAAGAGAAAAAAGGCCTCAGAAATCGCAAATTCTCATACAGCACCCTGCAGACATAGACTCAATCATTGGCCCCCCCAAAACATCTCATTTCATAATGCAATACTATCATTTTAAAAAATATTTCAATATTTTTTGTAATAGTCATACATCTATAAGTGAAAAAAGCTGCAAACTTATCTCATTCTTACTGCACTTCCCTTTTGATGGGAACCCGTTTCACAACGAGGCTTCATCAGGGGCAATGCATGCTTGAAATTTTTTAAGCTGTTCTCTTCTTCATAACATTCAAAACTTTTGAGCACGCATTGCCTGTGGTAGTGTGGGCACGTAGTTTTGGCGCAAGCTGGGCCATTTTTTTTTACCACAGCTGGTGAAAAAAGGCTTTTAAAAATGGGGGCAGTAAATGGTCGTGTGCTAGAATTAAAGGTAGCGTGCAGCTGTTTACTGCCTGAGCCCTTACCGCCACTCATTGATCTAACAGTAAGGACTCACGCACTATACACGTGGTACTCATGCAGCACGTGCCAATGTGGCTGCACTGCCGATTACCACCAGGAACGCCCTCCGCTGTAAAAAATTATTTTCTACCATGGGAAACAGTGCTCACCAACTTCGAAATTACCGCCAAGAGAATGCGCTAACTGGGCTGTAGTGTCGATTTGGTCTATGCTACACACTCATTAGCCCTACTGCCACTTTGTAAAAGGGCCCCTCTGTTTCTTTACAGAATGCTAGTGCAAGTGACTGAGACTGTGAGTATATGTAGGCATGGCTACTCACGAAAGAAGCCAAACACTGTAGATAACCAAACTCTCAGTTTAAAAAATCTGACGGTGTGCAACTCAAATTCACAGAAAGGTCCTTTATTGCAAACAATACCGTTCACAGAAACCGTATAGGACTCAACTTGGCTGCTAGAGTTGAAATTTCACAGTGATAATATTTGTTGGTTCTGTATTTCCATTTGGGATAAGATTGTTACTCCTGTTTTTATAGTCCAGATTTGTTATGGAGGAGTAGCCTAGTGGTTAGTGCAGCGGACTCTGATCCTGGGGAACTGGGTTCAATTCCCACTGCAGCTCCTTGGGACTCTGGGCAAGTCAGTTAACCCTCCATTGCCCCAGGTACAAAATAAGTACCTGTATATATGTAAACCGCTTTGAATGTTGTTGCAAAATACCACAGAAAGGCGGTATATCAAGTCCCATTTCCCTTTCACTCACTCCTGATGCAGGCAAGATTGCCAAAACACGTCCTGTATAGTTTCTGTGAACAGTATTGTTTTCAGTACAGCACCTTTCTGTGAATTTGAGGTGCACACTCTCTTGGATTTTTTCAAACTGGTTATCTCCACTGTTTGGCTTCTTTTGTATTTTTGTGGGGATTGGTTCTTTCTTTCTTTCTCCTTTTTTCCTGTGGCATGAGCACTTACACCAGCCCAATAGTTCATGCTTAGATGTACTAAGTAAAATTGAACTGCCGGTACTTGAATTGTGCTCATTTCTCCTAAATAATTATGATTATAATTTCCAACATCAGTCAAATGGGAAACCCCATCATACACTCTATGGCTGATAATTTACATAGCCATTGTAATTGAACATCATGTGATCTCAAACTCAAAGCTTTGAAATTGATAAATGCAGTCTTTCTTGAAGTACAAGGAAGTGAAAAGTCCTTATTTCAAATGCGATATATACCAAAAATTGCAAAAGAAATATATATTGATTTCTATCGTTAAATACCTGGGTTAGTATAGTTCCAAGCTGTCTGTCGCTTCAAAATCACCAACTAGTCCCTTCATGTTTCCGTGGTCAACATAATCTCCCGGACATGGCCTGTGTTTTGAATATATTTTGCTTCAGGGGGAATACTTTGGTGAAAATGTCTCTGGATTCTTGGCATCCATCGAGTGCCTCTGAAATGAAAAAATAAATAAAGCATTCTAGGTTAAATACCATAACCTCCAGTTGGAAGCTGTTTTATCACTGATGGTGTAACCAATCAACTGGCTCCTCATAGAGACTGTATTCAAAATTAATTAAACTCGACCATTCCATTTCTCTATTTAAACCCCCTGAGTGAACTGGCTTGTAAATTCAAAGTTGGTCTCGATAGTTTACGTGATTTGCAAAATTACCACCGTGATAGTTCTGTATACCGAGGGCCAATCTTACATGGAAATTATAATCGATTTTCCTTAATGCATCTGTAACACACTGACTATTTTGAGTTTTTTTTATATAGTGGTTGTTTCGTGTCTAGATGTATACATGAACTTGTATATGTTCTATATTTCCATATGTACATGTGTGCTTCATCCACGTTCCACCCAAACTCAATATGCATGTCCACTGGTCATCAAAGCATTGCACATACTTTCCCGTTATTTGATATTCTGTAAGAAGTTGTTGATGCATAAATGACCTAAAACCATGTGGCTCCTTTTAGACTTTATCCCATCATGTGCCCTCAAGGGGGTGGTGGTGGAGAGATTCTATTTAGAAAACAGAAAACCAGTAAGAGTCACTGTTAAATTTAGGGCAAAAGAAGTATCAAAAGCCTATAATTAAGGCTACTTGCACAGTTTTGAGCATTTGTTGTTTGAGGACTGAATTTCCTCTAACGTTAGGATATGGGGATACATCCACAAGGGAAAAAAAAAACCCTTCGCAAATGAATACTGTTGCATGGATCACCGAAAGTATGCAGCTTAAGAACTGGGCAAAATTCCTTCCAGCGCTTTTTGTACAAGCGTTTGCTTACTTGATTTTTGGGGAGGTATTACTTCCTTCCAGAAGCTGTAGAAAATGAATTCCCTGGCTACAAAGATACACTATTTTGAGTATTGTGCAAGCAAACATATTTATCTCTAACCCTATCACTTTAATTTTGTACAAACCTAAATCTGACCTTTCAGGTGGGGGTCCCTTATTTTTTTAAACTTGTAACATCCAATGATTGTAAACAGTATTTGTTTGAAATCAAAAATCCCTGATCAGCATTTTCTTATTCCTTCCACTCTTCCCTCCCCCCCCCAACCTCCCACATTATTTCCGGCCATTCTTTTGTTATGATTAGAAGAGGGTGTACAATGTGGAATACTAAGGAGTGAATTCTATGGGTTGTGAAAGCAACTGGGTGCAATAAAGTTTCAGGGCAATCCGACATTTTTCTAATTAACACATATTTATGAAGAATCCCCCGTTTCTTTCTTATTTTTAATTAAGATTTTAAATGAAAACGTACACCAAGCACTTGTCAAGCAAACAATCTCGTCCACATCAAGAGAGAAAGGGAAGACATTAAACAAATATACATATAAGAAATCAAGACCTAAGTCAACAACCTGGTTACTTTTAAGGTGTTCGAATATAAACCCCTCCTAAGATAACATCACTTCTTTTCCCTTTCTAATAACAGTCTTTCCAGCTGATCTGGTTGAAAGGAAACATAATTAACTTTAGCATCTGAAAAAGTAATCAGACATTTAGAAGGGGAAAAAAAAGTAGCACCAAGAGCTAAAACTCACACTTTCAATACCAAAAATTCCTTATGTCTAGCCTGTCTAGCTCTTGACACATCAAGAAAAACTTGAACTTTCCCACCACAAAAAATGAAATCATGCTTTCAAAGTAATTTTTCTAAACATTAATCTGAAGAGAAGGAAACGAGGAGGGCAGAACAAAATGAAATATTATCCTGAGTAGTTTCTGAAAAAGCTGTTAGATTCGCCATCTCATCCTCTTTTACAAAAAATCTTCTTAGGCATATCAATATATATAAAAGGCGAGTGTCTTACTCACTCGCAAATGTGCAGTAGAGACCTTCTCTGCCCCGCCCCCGCGTCAATACGTGATGACGGGGGGGCGGAACAGATAGGGTCTGTACTGCGCATTTCTGAGGGAGGGACACCGCCGTCTAACGCTCCCCCCACCCGAGTCGCCGCCGCCACCCACCTTCTACCCGGTCGGGCCCTCGCTCCACTATTGAAATAGCGAGGGTCCGGGAACGCAGCACTGAGCTCTGCTCAGCTGCCGACATCGCCCTTCCTTCTTCTCTGCCTCTGTCCCGCCCTCGATGACGTTACGTCACACGAGGGCGGGACAGGCAGAGAAGAAGAACGAAGGCCGACATCGGCAGTTCAGCAGAGCTCAGTGCTGCATTCCCGGACCCTCGCTGTTTTAATAGCGGAGCGAGGGCCCGGCCGGGTGGAAGGTGGGTGGTGACGGCTCGGGGGGTCAGCGGCGAACTCGGCGGCGGGGGCGGGCCTTTCAACCCCCCCCTTCCTATAATAGCCCGTTTTTACGGGCTCAAAGGCTAGTAGAACTAGATACTATATATCATGCCTTACAAAATCAGCACTGGAAAAAAAAATATGCCTAGGCATAATCTATAAAGTATGCCTAAATTTCAGTTCAGTTTATAGAATACGCCGAGCACCCATCTGCATGACTAAATTTAGTTATGGACAGTTATGCCAAGTAAAACTTGGTGACACCTAAATTAGGTGCAGACTGGATGTATTCTAACACACCAGGGGCGTAGCCAGACTTCGGCGGGAGGGGGTTCCAGAGCCTGAGGTGAGGGGGCACATTTTAGCCCCTCGCCGGCGCCGCCGACCCCCCTGTGACTTTTGACCCCTCCCCATCCCTTTCGACCCCCCCTCTCGCCACCGCCAATCCTCCCCCACCAGCGCCGGTCTCCGAGTCCGGTGCATTCACTGATCTGGATTCTGTTTCTGTGAGTCCTGACGTCCTGCATGTAAAGTTTCACGTAAAGGAACATCAGGGTGCACAGGACAGGAGGAACAAGAAGAGCAGGGCAGGAACATAGCTGTGCCAGAGACGACGCTGAAGAAGGTGTCAGCGGGGGTTGGGGACCCCCACCAGCCAAACCAGGGGCCCGGACATAATTTGTGGGGGCCCAGTCCCCCGTGGTCCCCCATAGTTACGCCCCTGCTTTATAGAATAAGCCTAAATTTACATGTGGTTTCTAGAATATGCCGAGCGCCTGTCTGCACAGCTACATTTAGTCGTGGGCAGTTATGTCAAGTACAGCTTGATGTAAATGCTGATGCCTGAATTACATGCGGACTCAGTGTATTCTATCACAATATGCATAGATTTTAGAAACACCCATGACCTGCCCATTCCATACCCATTGCCACACCCCGTTTTCAACTATGCAACTTAGAATTTACATGCATCGTATTATAGAATACGCTTAGACAGTTCTGCGTGTAAATTAGTGTCAATTGCTTGTTAAGTGACAATTATTGGCACTGCTTGGCTTGCTAACTAATTAAGTTGCATGTGCAAATTCAGAATACGACTGGTCCTATATAAATTAATCGTCTATTTGCCACACTAGCGTTTATGTATGCAAGTGTGCACATTCGTTCATAAATGCTAGCATTCTGGACAGTTACATCTGTAAGGTTCCCATAAATGTGAGCACCTAAGTTATAGAATTGTCCCTTATTCCTCAGATTCTATATAGCATGCCTAGCGTTCCGCTCCAAAATCCAAGCGCATTCTGTAACAACGCATGTAACTTAATTGGCTTAACAAGCCAATCAGCGTTGTCAACAGCACTTAACAAGCAATAATGAGCACTAATTGGTGAAAATTAGAATTTAGGTACACAACTCCCTAAGCGTATTCTGTAACGCACTGCACCTAAATTTTAATGTACGCAGGCAAAAAGGGGTCTGGTTTGGGTGGGGTAATGGGTGTTTTGGGGGCATTCCAAAATTTATGCACGTTGTTATAAAATGTGGCCCTCTGCACCTAAATCTACACACAGGGATTTACGCCATGTTTCTGTTGATGTAAATGGAAGCGTATAGTTTTAGGCACTAGAATATCAACTAAGTGTATTCCATTTACCATGCCTAAATATAGGCCCTGCTTATAGAATACGCGTAGGCAGAAATGTTTTCCACGTGGATTTTCTAGGCATCATATATAGAATATGGCCCTATATGGGTTACTGAAAAGATTTACTGCCCAATATTTAAAACCATTTAACTAGACAGGAACAGTTCCTGGCTGGTTAAATAGCACTTAACCAACTGTTTGGCAATACCCAGTGGGAGAGAGCCTGTTATTTCCCGCTAAATATTGCCAGTTAGCACTTAGCAGATAGCCGGTTATATCGCATGATATAACCGGCTATACATTAATATTCAGCGCATCGCCAGCTAAGTTCGTCGGCCAAATTATGCCGCCAAAATAGCTGGAATGTCTTTGGCCGGTTTAAACTTGACCGACCAGCATTGAATATCGACTTGGCCGGTTAAATTTAAACTGGACAAAAAAACACCTGGATATTCAATGCCGGCATTGAATATCTGGGCTCAGTGCCGACCACGGGAGGCAGTCTGGCTACTTCCCACAGTCTGAATATCAGGCTCTTAGAATTTTAAAAATACTTAGGAGCTATATTTTAGGCCTGGCAATGAGCTGGGGTCTGTTCTATGAGGAGAAAGCCAATTAACTTTCACTGTTCTATACCATCTGTAAAAATGCAGTAAGAATTGCTTAATCCTGACCAGATGGCACCTAATTCTACGGACACAGTTTTGGTCCCATCAGCACTTTTTCCAGTGTGCAGTTTTACATCTCTTCTCAGCAAGCTTTATCCTAAACAAAAAGTTTCACTATGGGGTCCTTTTACAAAGGCACGTAAGGGCCTACGCCAGGGGCGTATCTGTACTTCGCCGTTAGGGGAGTCCAGAGTCGAGGTGAGGAGGCACATTTTAGTCCCCCCCCCCCGGCGCTGCCGACGACCCCCCGCCGCAATTGCCACCGCCGCCCGCCATTGCCGACACCCCCGCCGCCGCCAGAACCACCTCCAACAATTGTGGCCCGCCGGCCGACGACCCCCTGCTTGCCATCGCCGTGACGTCGCCTACCTTTGCTGGTGGGGGACCCCAACCCCCGCCAGCCAAAGTCTTCTTGCTTCGTTTGGTTTCCGAGTCTGTCTGACGTCCTGCACATACAACATGCAGGACGTCAGACTCACAGAAACAGAACGAAGCCCTGCAGATTGCAAAGCTTTGTTCTGTTTCTGTAAGTCTGACGTCCTGCACGTTGTGTACGTGCAGGACGTCAGACAGACTCAGAAACCAAATGAAGCAAGAAGACTTCGGCAGGTTCACGGCAGGAGGGGGGGGGGTTGAGAGGGTCGTTGGCATGGGGGTCCAGGGCCAAATCTACGGGGACCCTGGCCCCCGTGGCCCCATAGCAGCTACGCCCCTGGCCTATGCATGTCCAGCATGCGCCAAATCAGCATTACTGCCCAGATACCGTGTGCCCCGTGCGGTAATTCTGAATTTGGCGTGTGCCGAAAACATGCTGTAGATAATGTTGTCTATTTTGTATTATGTGGTGCTTGGCCGATGGTAAATGGCCGTGGATGCACGCTGCATGCCTACCGCCCGGGTACCACACGAGACATTACCGTTATTGGATGGTGGTAAGGTCTCAGGCCGAAAATGGACACGTGCTGGTTTTTATTTTGCCGCACATCCATTTTCCAGCCCCTTAAAAAAGGCCCTTTTTCCAGGACTTGGCAAAAACTGGCCTGGCGCGCACCTAAAAGATGCACTTGCACTGCCGCAGACCACTTTTTGCCGCGGCTTAGTAAAAGGGCCCCCTTATGCAAAGTTTAATTAGAGACAAACAAAAGTGTCTTCGTCTTCTGGTACTCGTTTTAACAAAACATGAATGTATTAATCAGAGATTCTATAATTCGTTAAGGAGTTACCAGGAATAAAATGTGCTTCTTTCCTAGCAAGTGCATATCCTGGTGCATTTTTCTCCATCTTTTCTTCCTCCTGCATTCTTTCCCTATCCATATTTCATCGTCTTAATGCACTAGGAGGCTCTTTTACTAAGCTGCATTAGTTGCTAATGCATACCTAGTGCAGCAAAAATGGCCTAATGTGAGATGCATTAAAGTGTTCCATGTTAGCTTTTTTTTTTTTTTTTTGTTACATTTGTACCCTGCGCTTTCCCACTCATGGCAGGCTCAATGCGGCTTACATGGGGCAATGGAGGGTTAAGTGACTTGCCCAGAGTCACAAGGAGTTGTCTGTGCCTGAAGTGGGAATTGACCTCAGTTCCTCAGGACCAAAGTCCACCACCCTAACCACTATGCCACTCCTCCACTTTGCCATCTTTGCATGCAAACTGCACAGTAATTCATGTAAAAATTTTTTTTGAGGGATGTGTCAGGGTGGAGATGGGCATCGGTGGATCAGGGGTGTTCACTAATGATGCACGCAGTATTATAGAGTTTAGGGGCAAGTGGGCATGGCTGTGCTAATCATTTAGTGTGCCTACATTTCTGCATGCTAACTGATTAGTGCAGGATTACAATGTGAGTCCTTACCGCCTAGAGAGTTGCATAGGAATGGGAATTGTGGGAATCCCTCAGAACCCATGGGATTCCTTCAGGTATGGAAGAAGTTCCACATGATTCCTGCAGGGAGGGTAGAAGTTACCTTAGGAGAGTCCCACTGGAAATCTATGGTGACTCCAGAATGAGGCTTGGAGGAATGCGCTAAAAGAGGCAATTTTGGAGCACCAGAATGAGGCTTGGAACGTATGGAGAGAGGCACCAAAATGAGGCTTGAAATGCCTAGAAAGACAGCTGAAACACCAGACTGAGGCATGGAAAACTCATTGGTTGAATATTGAATACCATCCAAAAAACCACAGGAGGCTGTAGGGGATGGGAGGAAACAGTGGGCTGCAAGCAAGTAAATAGGAGCATCAATTCATGCAGGTATGGGTGGGGATGGAGGAGATTAATTGTGGATATGAATGGGGATGGAGTGGATCTTAGCGGGTAAGGGTGGGTATAGGTTAGATCCACTGAGGATAGGTGGGGATGGGTTAAATTTCTGTCCCCATAAACTCTCTATTACCGCCTATGAAATTGGTGGTTGTAAGTGCTCAAGTGATAATTGTTTTTAATGGCCATTAATTGAAAAAAATAGAAAATCGCCCATTTTATTGCTGTAGTAAAAATGGCCTTAGCATGCAGGAGAAACCCATGTAGGGGCATGCTAAGGTCAGTTTCTACCACAGCTTAGTAAATTTGTTGCCAGAGAATGTGGTAAAAGCAGTTAGCTTAGCGGGGTT
Organism: Microcaecilia unicolor; assembly: GCF_901765095.1. Lineage (NCBI taxonomy): Eukaryota > Metazoa > Chordata > Amphibia > Gymnophiona > Siphonopidae > Microcaecilia > Microcaecilia unicolor. The sequence goes on from NC_044040.1 coordinate 53,314,064, forward strand.
TGAAAAAGGTTTGGATAACTTCCTAAAAGAAAAGTTCATAAGCCATTATTAAAATGACTTGGGGAAATTCCACTGCTTATTTCTAGAATGAGCAGCATAAAATGTATTGAACAGTTTTGGAATGTTGTCATGCACTTGTGACCTTGATTGGCCACTGTTAGAAACAGAATGCTGGGCTTGATGGAGCTTCGGTCTGTCCCAGTATGGCAGTACGTGTGTGCTTATATAGCCACCTAGGCTATTGGCGGCATATACATTTTTTGTAAATAAATAAAATACAGATATCACTTTGCTTTTGCATTAGCCTCCCTTCTTAACATTGTTGAGAACAACTCTGGAGAGCTAGCCAAAGAAAAGATATATTGAATTAGACCAACAAAAAGTATCACCTTCAGCTCGCTGGTTTGACCTTTGTTTCTTGAGAAAGTTAAAATAAACCTTCATGCTGTTTAGTAGTTCCGCAGCTGATAATTAAATTAATTGAATGGTTTCTTTAACTGTGGCCAGTGCTCACTTTGTTCTTTTTCTACATGGGCTGATAGTTTTAATAATGGAGGCACCACATTTGCTGTGATGAGCACCATCGGTTGTCTTGGTAACTGTGTAATTCATATAATTACGTTCCACTATAAACCTGTTTTTTTTTAAATTTAGGATGCACAGTAAGGAAATATGAAGATAGCATTAGGGAGAACATGAGCACAATTAAAAAGAGAGCTAGAGAAATCCAGCTGTGAAATCACATTTCTTGTGGTGATGGAAGTGCTTTGGGTTTTATTGAAACAGAAAATTCATCCTAGCACCAGAGGAGGCGATCAGTTGAAGAGAATATAAGAATAGCCATACTGGGTCAGACCAATGGTCCATCTAGCCCAGTATCCTGCTTCTAGCAGTGGCCAATCCAGGTCACAACTACTTGGCAGAAACCCAATTAGTAGCACCATTCAATGCTACCAATCCCAGGGCAAGTAGTGGCTTCCTTCATGTTCATCTCAATAACAGACTATGGAGTTTTCCTCCGGAAACTTGTCAAATCCTTTTGTAAACCCAGATACACTAACCACTGTTACCACATCCTCTGGCAACAAGGGTCTGAATTCTCAAATGGAATTTTGGCTTCCTGCTTTGAAAGTTCCTTTTACTCATTAATTCATGAAAATACCTAAAATATATCAGGAATTTAATTATTTAATATTTAGACTTAAGGGTCAGTCTAATATTATTAATTAGATAATTGGGTCTCATTCAGTGTTATATGTTTGGAAAGTCTTAATTTTAATTATAGGAGCAGGACATTTAAACTCATTTTTTGTTTTATAACTCAATTCCCTGAAAGAGTGCAATTTTTGACTCAAAATAACTTGTTTCAGTGAGTTGGTTCTTTGGCACAGCTGTTTTATTTGTACACGTGATAAATGCAAAGTTGAATGAAAGCACTGGTGTTTTTTTCAGTGTTTGTGGCTGTGAAATTTGTGGGTAGCGGGGAACCTCGGTAGGAATGTGAGCTGACTACCAAGGAGATAGAGCAGCTGACAAGAAGCTTCTGGAAGGCTTGGGCTGTCCTTTAACAGGAGACTAAGGGGGGGAAATTATTAAGCACCAACCCAACATAAATGCCTACACTCTCTGCAACACAGCAAAACCAAAGCTCGTAATGGATACTATATAACCTCACCTCTCTTTGATCCCCATTGTGCCTGAACCTTAATTGACCACAACATCACCATGAATTTGTTTCTCTACCGGACTTGGCAAACGCCTTTACGGTACTATGTAAGCCACATTGAGCCTGCAAATAGATGGGAAAATGTGGGATACAAATGTAACAAATAAATAAGCTCCATTAGGGATTTAAGTCACATTATTTGCCCCTTAACACATCTTAAAGGGCCCTAATGCAGCTTGATTTAACTTGCCATGTTTTAAACTGCTGTGGGTTACATACTAATGAGATTCAAAACATGTAAATGCATTTTTTGTATCTCATTACTATGTAAATATCATAACCCAACTTGCGGTGCTATACTGCAAGTCACGTTAGGGCCCATAATTGATGGTACAATAACCTTGGCTTAAGCCCCACCCTCCAATGGCTCCAGTCAACCCCTGGCCCCAGACCCCTTACCCCCCACAAGGCTCAAGCCATGCCCACTTTTCATCCTCCAACAAGCCCAAGACCCTACCTCCCACCCCAAAACAGCCTATCATATCAATCATTTATGATGGTCAAGGGGGTCTTTGGGCAGAAGCGATGTCTAGTCTCTCCTGCCCAATCCGGCACCATCCTTTAAATAGTGCAACTACTGCTAGGGGTCATGTGAGGGGGCTTGAACTTTTTGGGGGGTGGATGGGCCCTGAGCCTTGTAGTAGGGGTGGGAGAGTGGGGGTCTGGAGCCAGAAGTGGCAACAAGCCTTTGGAATGGTAGGGATTACGTCAGGGGCGCAACTGGAGCCTTTTGGGGGTTGGGAAGCTGGAGGAAGGGCCTGCTTTGCTGGTCTGGGATCATTGGGCTGCTAGAACAATGGTGCCTGCGAAGTGGCTCGCAAGCAGCATTATTCTTTTACCATGGGATGCAGCAACCTGCGGGACTGAGATACTGCAGGTTGCTTGAATCTCATGGCAAATCATGGCACCCTATGTTGTATGGGGTTAGTCCTGTTAAATCATATGTAGGGCAAAATTAAATTGTATGTTTGCAAATATCGTAACTCATGAAACTCACCAATTCACATTAACTTCACAGAAAAAGGAATTCGATGTGGATACCCTTAGTAAGCCAGAACTACGGTTCCTGCTAAGCATAATGGAAGGCGAGCTGGAAGCCAGAGATCTTGTGATAGAAGCATTAAGGGTGAGTTTATGATATCTTTGATTTTTCTATTCTCTTAAACTTCTTTGGCAGGTTCTTGGTCCAAGTGGTACCATGTCTGAGTTTGCTTGCCCAATGTTTCAGCCATCTTGCTGTGGCTTTCTTCAGGGTGATGCCTGAAGAAAGACATAGCAAAATGGCTGACAGTCAAACAAACAAACAGAGATGTGGCACCATCCAGAGAACTGCAAGAATCATCTCATAGTTTTGTTATCTCTCTGAGTACATAGTACAGTAGAACACTTTTTCCATCTGGAGTTCCATTATCTTGAACCTCGTGAAATCCAGAAAATGTCCTCTTGTGTCCAGGTCTCCCTGGAAGCCCATTGAGCAATAGGGAGGTGGAAGGTATCTGTCACCTGCTGCTTTCCCCAACTTCACCCTGCTCATCCCTTCTCTAACTCTCATCTTCTGCTGCCAGGGCCTCTCTCTCCCTTCATGGTTCACAGTCTCAAAGCAGCAATTTGAACTGTGTGGTGCACCTTGAACTGTGTGAGAAGGAGAGGTGCCGGCAACATATGGAATGGTTTAGTGAAAACCGATCTATGGGAGTGGGGGAGCTGGAGGGAGGGAAGAGGATGGTAAAGGATGGAAAGGTGGAGGTGAAGAGAGGAACTTCCATGTATGTGGTAATACCTGTGGTTTGAAAGGAGCTTGGACTTAACTCTTTTGCATAGGAGGTGCTCAACTGTATATCCTTGGTGACAAAATGACTTCTGGTCTTTCTGGCATCAATATTCAGCAGCACTTCTCCGGGTCGTGGCTCCTACCTGAATAAGTGCTGCTCATCGGGGCAGTGCCAACCACTAATTATCAGCAGCATTATCCAGATAATGCTACTGAGAATTACTATGAACCACCCTGATGCTATCCAGGGTAGTGCCGGGGCAGTCTGGGGGCAGAGATAAGGCAGAGCTGGGGTTACCCGATTAGTGACGATATTCAGTCTGTTAACTGGGTAAATTATCCAAATAAATTAGCACAGCAAAAGTGCTGGCTGACTTTACCTGGGTACTGATCCGAGTACCAATCTGAACATTTCCGGTACCCAGATAAGGGCTGGTGGTTGCTCTATACCCAGATATTCAGTGCCAGAGAATTTCCAGGCATAAAAAACCCACGATGGTGTTTAAAAAAGAAAACACTGACCGCTAAGGGCTGAGGCCTTGATGCTCAAAAGTAAACGCAGGTGCTAGAGGCCATTAGCGCCAGACTATCACCCGCATTTACCTGCGCAGCATGTTCAGAGACCCAGAGCCCAGGAACGAACAAGCATGCAGAGGAACAGTGCAAGTAACTTGCTAATGGAGTGGAGTGGAGTAGTGACCTAGTGGTTAGAGCACTGGTCTTGCAATCCAGAGGTGGCCTGTTCAAATCCTGCTGCTGCTCCTTCTGATCTTGGGCAAGTCACTTAACCCTCCATTGCCTCAGGTACAAACTTAGATTGTGAGCCCTCCTGGGACAGAGAAATATCCAGAGTACCTGAATGTAACTCACTTTGAGCTACTACTGAAAAAGGTGTGAGCAAAATCTAAATAAATATTTGAGATTCTACATGGAATGTTGGTACTATTTGAGATTCTACATGGAATGTTGCTACTAGTTGAGATTCTACATGGAATGAATGTTGCTATTCCACTAGCAACATTCCATGTAAAAGCCTGCCCTTGCAGATCAGCAATGCGACTGCGCAGGCTTCTGTTTCTGTGAGTCTGACGTCCTGCCATCAGACTCACAGAAGCAGAAGCCTGCGCGGCCACATTGGTGATCTGCAAGGGCAGGCTTCTACATGGAATGTTGCTAGTGGAGGAGTAGCCTAGCGGTTAGAGCACCGGTCTTGCAATCCAGAGGTGGCCGGTTCAAATCCCACCGCTGCTCCTTGTGATCTTGGGCAAGTCACCTAACCTTCCATTGCCTCAGGTACAAACTTAGATTGTGAGCCCTCTTGGGACAGAGAAATATTCAGAGTACTTGAATATAACTCACGTTGAGCTACTACTGAAAAAGATGTGAGCAAAATCTAAATAAATAAATAATGTAGTCAAGCTCTTGTAAATAAGATCATTTTACATTCCTCTCCAATGCTCAGAAAAAGAACTCCCAAACAAAGCTGGCATGCTGCTGCAAAAAATAATGCCAGGTTGGAGCGGGCGTTAGGGTGTTGGAAAAGAGGATTTCTCGTGATTCTTTCTTCAAAATCTGCTGGTTTTGATTGCTTTGGAGGCAGACAGAAGCCCGTGTGAGCCCTTAAGTGCTGGTCATGAGAAATGAATATGTGTGAGTCACAGCACACCCACACACTGGCGTCGGTTTCCTGCATTCAAACATAAGCGTCCAAGTTAAAAAAAAACCAAACATTAAACACTTATATTTAGGCTGCAGAAAACAGACGTCAGTGTATGGTTCCGCCTTCGGGTTTTTGCCAGGTGCATGTGCACAGGAGCCGAGCTTACCGCGGAACTTCTGTGCACATACGCCAAGCAGAATCCTCCTGCCGTATTCCCTAATGGTCAATCCTATGACGCGCGTATATTTGTATCTCATTAGCGTTGAGCATTAGGGAGTTGTTCTGCGCTGTTCCGGCAGTTTACGATGCTGTTCAGAACAGCGCCAGAGTTTTGAGCGTCTGCCTGTAAATGTTGGGGGGACCTGAATATGCTTTTGTATTTCCAGATCAATTAATAATATTTGAAGAATACATAACTGTTCTTGGATACTGTTTAGCTATTCATTTCAAAGCTACTTAATTTATTTTAAAAGTTTATATCCCATACTATCATTGCAATGCATAATTGTATTTAAAGTGAGAAAATGAAAATGCTGTTTTTTTTAAGTCAAACATCAAGATGGGAGAGTTAGAATATATTGCACTACATGAAAAATTAGATATAATAGGCATCTCTGAGACCTGGTGGAAGGAGGATAACCAGTGGGACACTGTCATACCGGGGTACAAATTATATCGTAGTGATAGGGTGGATCGAATTGGCGGAGGGGTAGCAATGTATATTAACGAGAGCCTTGAATCAAATAGATTGAAAATTCTGCAGGAAACAAAATGCTTCTTGGAATCACTGTGGATTGAAATTCCATGTGTAAAGGGGAAAAGGATAATGATAGGAGTGTACTACCATCCGCCTGGCCAGGATGAACAGATGGATGCAGAAATGTTAAAGGAAATTAGGGACACAAACAAACTGGGCCACATGATATTGATTGGGTAAATGTAACATCGGGGCACACTAGGGAGGTAAAATTCCTTGTTGAAATCAAAGCACAGCTTTATGGAGCAGCTGGTACATGAGCTGACGAGATAAGGAAAAATTCTAGACCTAGTACTTAGTGGAGCACATGATCTGGTGCGGGAGGTATTGGTGCTGGGGCCACTTGATAACAGTGATCATAATATGATCGGATTTGATATTAGCTTTTATTATTATTATTAGCATTTGTATAGCGCTACCAAACACATGCAGCCATGAACACCTGACACAAAGAGAGACAGTCCCTGCTCAAAAGGGCTTACAATCTAAATAACACAGACAGACAAGACAGTTACGGGTGAGAGAAGGAAGGAAGGGACAAGGGGAGGGCAATTGAGTAGTGGCTAGGAGCTAAAAGCATCAGTGAAAAGGTGGGTTTTCAGCATAGATTTGAAAACAGGTAGAGATGGAGCTAGACGTATAGGTCCAGGAAGTCTATTCCAGGCATAAGGTGCCGTGAGAGAAAAGGAATGAAGCCTAGAGTTAGCAGTGGAGGAGAAGGGGGATGACAAGAGAGATTTGTCCAGTGAGCGGAGTTCACGAGGAGGGATGTAGGGAGAGATGAGAGTGGAGAGGTAATGGGGGGCTGCAGAGTGGATGCATTTAAAGGTCAGTACGAGAAGTTTAAACTGTATGCGGAAGTGGACAGGGAGCCAGTGAAGTGACTTGAGGAGTGGGCTAGTGTGGGTATAACGGTTCTGGCGGAAAATAAGTCGTGCCGCAGAATTTTGAACAGATTGGAGAGGAGAGAGATGGCTGAGTGGAAGACCAGTGAGAAGTAAATTGCAATGAAGTAAGTAGACATAGGAAACCAAATACGTTAGCGTTTAACTTTAAAAAAGGAGCTTATGATAAAATGAGAAGAACGGTGAATAAAAAACTTAGAGGAGTGACTGCGAGGGTCAAAAATTTACATCAGGTGTGGATGCTGTTCAAAAACACCATCCTGGAAGCCCAGGCCAAATATATTCTGTGTATTAAAAAAGGAGGACGGAAGACCAAACGACAGCCTGTGTGGTTAAAAAGTGAGGTGAAGGAAGCTATTAGAGCTAAAAGAATATCCTTCAGAAAATAATAAGAAACAGCATAAGGAATGTCAAGTCAAATGCAAAGTGCTGATAAGGAAGGCTAAGAGGGACTTTGAAAAAAAGATTGCGTTGGAGGCAAAAACACATGTAAAACTTTTTTTACGCATATTAAAAGCAGGAAGCCGGCAAAAGAATCGGTTGGACCACTAGATGACTGAGGAGTAAAAGGGGCGATCAGGGAAGACAAAGCCGTAGCGGAGAGATTAAATGAATTCTTTGCTTCAGTCTTCACCGAGGAAGATTTGGGTGGGATACCGGTTCCAGAAATGGTATTCGAAGCTGACAAGTTGGAGAAACTTAATGAATTCTCTGTAAATCTGGAGGATGTAATGGGGCAGTTCTACAAACTGAAGAGTAGCAAGTCTCCTGGACCGGATGGTATTCATCCCAGAGTACTGAAAAATGAGCTTGCGAAGCTATTGTTAGTAATATGTAATTTCTCCTTAAAATCGAGCGTGTTACTGGAAGATTGGAGGGTGTCCTATGTAACGCCGATTTTTTAAAAAAGGTTCCAGAGGAGATCCAGGAAATTATAGACCGGTGAGTCTGATGTTGGTGCCGGGCAAAATGGTAGAGACTATTATTAAGAACAAAATTACAGAGCATATTCAAAAGCCTGAATTAATGAGACAAAGAGGCATATTTTCAAAGCACTTAGCCTCCCAAAGTTCCATAGAAACCTATGGAACTTAGCCTCCCAAAGTGCTTTGAAAATAAGCCTAAAAGTCAACATGGATTTAGTGAAGGGAAATCTTGCCTCACCAGTTTACAACATTTCTTCGAAGGTGTGAACAAACATGTGGATAAAGGTGAGCTGATTGATATTGTGTATCTGGATTTTCAGAAGGCGTTTGACAAAGTACCTCATGAAAGACTCCAGAGGAAATTGGAGAGTCAAGAGATAGGAGGTAGTGTTCTATTGTGGATTAAAAACTGGTTAAAAGATAGAAAACAGAGAGTAGGGTTAAATGATCAGTATTCTCAATGGAAAAGGGTAGTTAGTGGGGTTCCCCAGGGGTCTGTGCTGGGACCACTTTTTTTTAACATATTTATAAATGACCTAGAGATGGGAGTAACTAGTGAAGTAATTAAATTTGCTGATGACACAAAGTTATTCAAAGTTGTTAAAAAGCGGGAGGATTGTGAAAAATTACAAGAGGACCTTATGAGATTGGGAGACTGGGCATCTAAATGGCAGATGACGTTTAATGTGAGCAAGTGCAAAGTAATGCATGTGGGAAAGAGGAACCTGAATTATAGCTACGTCATGCAAGGTTCCACGTTAGGAGTCACGGACCAAGAAAGGGATCTAGGTGTCGTCGTTGATGATACGTTGAAACCTTCTGCTCAGTGTGCTGCTGCGGCTAAGAAAGCAAATAGAATGTTAGGTATTATTAGGAAAGGAATGGAAAACAAAAAGGAGAATGTTATAATGCCGTTGTATCGCTCCATGGTGTGACCGCACCACAAATATTGTGTTCAATTCTGGTCACTGCATCTCAAAAAAGATATAGTGGAATTAGAAAAGGTGCAGAGAAGGGCGACGAAAATGATAAAGGGGATGGGACGACTTCCCTGTGAGGATAGGCTGAAACAGCTTGGACTCTTCAGCTTGGAGAAAAGACAGCTAAGGGGAGATATTGTAGAAGTATATAAAATACTGAGTGGAGTGGAATGGGTAGACGTGAATTGCTGGTTTACTCTTTCCAAAAATACTAGGACTAGGGGGCACGCAATGAAGCTACAAAGTAGTAAATTTAAAACAAATTGGAGAAACGTTTTCTTCAGTCAACGTGTAATTAAACTCTGGAATTCATTGCCAGAGTATGTAGTAAAAGCAGTTAGCTTAGTGGGGTTTAAAAAAGGTTTGGATAGCTTTCTAAAAGAAAACTCCATAAGCCATTATTAAAATGGACTTGTGAAAATCCACTGCTTATTTCTGGGATAAGCAGCATAAAATATATTGTACTGTTTTGGGATCTTGCCAGGTACTTGTGACCTGGATTGGCCACTGTTGGAAACAGGATACTGGGCTTGATGGACCTTTGGTCTGCCCCAGTATGGCAACACTTATGTATATGTACTAAGCCCTTTTACTAAAGGGTGTTAAACTCTTAACACGCGCACAAATGCGTTGAAGCGTTTTGCATATATATCCTGTTTGCACATGGTAATTTCTACACTAGTGAATTTTCAAAAATATTTTTGGGACGACGCATGGTGTGAGCAGAGAGTGAGTATGGAAATGTTAGCCAACTAATGCATTATACTTAATGCACACTAAGGGCTCATTTCTCTATATGGTGCCCAAAAATTAATGCACAGCAGGCAATTACGCCTAAGCGTATTCTAAATACCGCGTGTAAATCTACACGCGGTATGTAGAATGTGTTTAAGCATAGTTCATGCATGTAAATCTATGCGTGTCCAATTGTGCAACGAAAAGTTGGTGTTAATCCCTGTTCAAAGATTTACACGCACTAGCCCATATTTTATAACAGTGCATGCAGATTTCAGAACACCCATGAAACGTCCATTTTCTTGACCCTAAACATGCCCCTTTTTGCCTGTGCATGTTAGAATTTAGGCGCAGTACATTATAGAATACACTTAGCAATGTACGCACGTAAAATCGAATTTTTGCCAATTAGTGCTTGTTATTGCTTGTTAAGAGCTGTTAACAGTGCTTAGCAGCTTGTTAAAATAATTTATGTGCATATAGAATATGCCTATATTTACGCACAGAATTGCTTGTAACTCTAGGCGCACTATATAGAATCCAGGGGTAACTGCCTAACGCAGAGATAATGCAGGAGCATTTAGTGCCACCTAATAGGAGGTGGTAAGTGCTCCCTCGTTAACTCTAGGAATCAACACAACGAACTGCTCACTGTTTTTGCACAGTAGTTTGCCTTCACCGTCTAGGTGACATCTGTTTCATACATCTAATAGTATTTCCATTTGTTTTTGAGGAGTGAAGTCTGTCCACAGGAAGATAAACAGAGCTATATTCTTTGTCTGATAGACCCCTGAGGCAGGCATTTGCCGAAACACGGGCCGTGTCAAGTCTTTGAATAAAATTGCGTCCTCTGGAATTTGGCTCCACCTCATTGCTCCACCTTTGGCTCTATACACGTCCATTACTTCACTAATTCACCCCCAGTCAGTTGGGTTTCCAGGATATTCACAGTGAACACACGAGATGCATTTAGATACACCAGAGACCAACGTTTCCTCTAAGGAGTGGTCTGGTGTGTGCAAATGTTTTTTTTTTCCTGTGAGCAACGATTCTGAAGCGCCAATATTAGCAATGCATTTCTATATATAACACATAAAAAAACATTTTGATGAGCAACCATGTAAAATCTGTGAGCGACGCTCCTAAAATGTATGAGCAACTGCTCATGTGCTCCACTTAGAAGGAACATTGCCAGAGACCTATCTTGTGCATCTTCATTGTGGATCTCCTATAACCCTGATTGACTATGGGGTCCCCAGCACAGGTGGGGGAGAACCCTGTTCCAGACAACAGTTTAATTTCTAAAAAATAAAAATCTATAAGCCAGCTACCTCAAACTGGCTCCTGCACTTGCAGTCTTTTTCTTTTTCCCAAATTCTGTCCCATTGTCTGCTTAAAGGTAAGCTCCATGAGTGAGTGAACTAGACTTTGGAGTGTTGTTATTTATTAACTGTGTTAATGTTTTTCTACAAATGTGACTTTTTGCTGGAGTTTATCCCCAGGGTGAGTCATTTATCTTGTGTACCTTGTTTAAGAATCTGAGAACTAAAGGAAAATGAACCTGTTTATTGCCATTGCTTTCACCTATGTCTTTGCTCAGCTCCTCCTGCTTTCCTTTTTCAGAGCCGCTGACAGAAATAGCCGGGCCCGGGGCAGAACCGGACCGCCGTAAGCCGCCCCCACCCCAACTCGCACCACCATATGACCTTTGCATATGACCTTTGCCATGCCAAATTTCCACAATCAGATATACTACAAATATCAAATTGCAAGGTCACAGTTCTGCTCGTAAGGACTAACTTTGTGGTAGCTTTGACGGGGTAGGGTCCTATTTCATAATATCGATCCTTATCATTTCCCTTGATATACGGAACTGTCGAAATAGGAATTACCAAGCTTAAAATCATGAGCAACAGGGTAATTGCCAGCATCCTAACGGGAATCTAGTATAAGTAAAATTAAAACTATAACATTTAATAACGACACTAGTAAAGCTAAAATGAAAACAAAGCAAAACAATAGTCCCAAAGGAGTAAGTTCCAATTCTAAACTATTCGTTTCTTGGTTCTAACATAGTAACATAGTAACATAGTAGATGACGGCAGAAAAAGACCTGCACGGTCCATCCAGTCTGCCCAACAAGATAAACTCATATGTGTATACCTTACTTTGATTTGTACCTGCCTTTTTCAGGGCACAGACCGTACAAGTCTGCCCAGCAGTATTTCCCACCTCCCATCTCCGGCTCTGGCAGACCGTATAAGTCTGCCCTCCACTACTCCATTACCATAGCACTTATGGGTGAAGGGGGACACCTACGTATTTTTTCACGGAGAGGGTGGTGGATGCTTGGAATGCCCTCCCGCGGGAGGTGGTGGAGATGAAAACGGTAACGGAATTCAAACATGCGTGGGATAAACATAAAGGAATCCTGTGCAGAAGGAAGGGATCCTCAGGAGCTTAGCCTAGAATGGGTGGCAGAGCTGGTGGTTCGGAGGCGGGGCTAGTGCTGGGCAGACATATACGGTCTGTGCCAGGGCTGGTGGTTGGGCGGCGGGGATAGTGCTGGGCAGACTTATACGGTCTGTGCCAGAGCCGGAGGTGGGAGGCAGGGATAGTGCTGGGCAGACTTATACGATCTGTGCCAGAGCCGGAGGTGGGAGGCAGGGATAGTGCTGGGCAGACTTATACTGTCTGTGCCAGAGCTGGTGGTTGGGAGGCGGGGTTGGTGGTTGGGAGGCGGGGATATGGCTGGCCAGACTTATACTGTCTGTGCCAGAGCTGGTGGTTGGGAGGCGGGGTTGGTGGTTGGGAGGCGGGGATAGGGCTGGCCAGACTTATACGGTCTGTGCACTGAAGAGGACAGTACAAATAAAAAAGTAGCACATATGAATTTATCTTCTTGGGCAGACTGGATGGACCGTGCAGGTCTTTTTCTGCCGTCATCTACTATGTTACTATGTTACACCACTCTTGCCCGCCCACCCTCTTATCCTTCTGTGTTTGCCTCCAAGGGGGGGACCAGGCCCAGACCCAGTGCCGGCAAGCTGCTTCCTGCTCCCACAGTCTGTCCTCTCCTGCTCCCTTCCATGCTGGGAGTCAGGACCCAGATGATTGCATTAACTCGATATTGTGCTAATGCAATCATCCAGGTCCTAGTCGGCATGCAGGGGCAGGGGAGGACAGATCCAGAAGCAGGCAGCAAGAAGAGCAAGAAGAAGCTTGCCGGCTCTGGGCCTGAACTCCCCCCTTTGGAGGCTGGGTTTGGGGAATTTTGCTGCCCCCGCCCCCCCCCCCCTCCTTCTCTGCGACCCTGTTTCACAGTGTCTGAACATTGTGCCTGGCATCAGTTATTCTAGGGCAATGATTCCTCCACCCAGCCAGTTGGGTGTGTAAGATATCCTTAAGGGGATGGGATTTGATATAGCACATTACATCACATTTGTATAGAGTCACTTCAAATTGTGTTTTTTCCTTGCATCTACAAGCTGCTTAGAAGTCGATGGGGATAATTTGCACCCTTTACTCTGCTCTCCCCTTAAACACTCCTGGCTTTCTTTCACCATTGATAAGGTTATCAATAGAAATCAAACAAAATAAAACATGGAAAAGAAAATAAGATGATACCTTTTTTATTGGACATAACTTAATACATTTCTTGATTAGCTTTCGAAGGTTGCCCTTCTTCGTCAGATCGGAAATAAGCAAATGTGCTAGCTGACAGTGTATATAAGTGAAAACATTCAAGCATTACTATGACAGTCTGACAGGGTGGGAGGATGGGGGTGGGTAGGAGGTATGCATGGGGACATCAAAGCATATCATTGATATTCTAACAGGATTGTTAATAAATAGAACTAAAACAAAACACAGAAAAGAAAATAAGATGATACCTTTTTTATTGGACTAACAATACATTTTGTGATTAGCTTTCGAAGGTAACCCTTCTTCAGATTAGATTCTTGAAACGTCTCTATTGGGATTCCCTAAATATCGTGTTTCAATAATATCCTTCAAGGATATTCCACACCGATCCAAGCGCTACTGCAGATGCAGTCAAAGCAGTTTACATATTATATACAGGTACTTATTTTATACCTGGGGCAATGGAGGGTTCAATGATTTGTTCAGCTGCGGTGGGAATCAAGCCAGGTTCCCCTGGTTCTCAAGCCACTGCACTAACCATTAGGTTAATCCACACTCACAATGAATATGCAAATCAACCTCTTGCATATTCATTGTGGATATCCTGAACACCTGAATGGCTGAGTGTGCTCTGAGTACTGGCCTGAGAACTACTGTTCTAGATACTGATAGCCATGGCAGGTTTTAGGGTGCCTTTAAAGCATTTGAACTCTGATATAAAACCACAAATGATACATTTTGGTTTCCAAAAGAAAAATGTTTTGAAGAAACTCAAATAATCTTACTCACAAAAACCTGTATTTATTTTTCTGGAATTTCTAGCCCACATTAATTAATGTGCTAAAGATAGTAAATATTTTTAACAGCGGAGAAAATAAGATTTTTTTTTCTATAAATTCTTCTCCATATTATCAGCATACTGATTTTATTGTAATTTACATGCACTGTTGTGATTCAGGAATGTGTTTATTGTAACACTCCAGGGATGTAGGAGACTCCCACTTCATGGCGCCGAGGGTTTTATTTGGGGTTAGATGTTCCAAGTTGTTCCCACATCACCTAGAGGGCACATAATTGATGTGCAAGATCCTACTGCTCTTCCAGAAAAAGAATCAGAGAAAATGAAGGCAGATGAAGACCATATGGTCTATACAGTTTGCACATTCATGCCATCTACCATCACGTCTTCTCCCCTAGAGATCCTATGTACTTGTCCCAAGCTCTCTTGAATTCATATACAGTTTTCATTTCCACCACTCCCACTGCAAGGCCATTCCACGAATTCACCATCCGTTCCATGAAGAAGTATTTCCTCAGGTTACTTCTGAGTCTATCCCCTTTCACCTTTATCCTATGCCCCCTCGTTCCATAACTTCCTTTCAATTGAAAAAGATTCACCTCCTGTGCATTTATGCCTCACAGGTATTTAAATGTCTTGTCATATTTCCCCTCTCCCAACTTTCTTTCAAAATATACATATTGAGATCTTTAAGTCTTTCCCCATTTGCATTATGACGAAGACCACTGACCATTTTAGTAGCCACCCTCTGGGTCAACTCCATCCTGTTTATATCTTTTTGGAGATGGGGTCTCCAGAATTGTAACACCATATTCTAAAATAGGTCTCACCAGAGTCTTATACAGGGGCATCATCACCTCCTTTTTCCTACTGGTCATTCCTCTCCCTATGCATTCAGTCTTCCTTCTTGCTTTTGCCACCATCTTTTCTACCTGGATGGTCCCACTCTGTTAAGGCATCTCCCAGAGGTAGGCAGGAGGGTCTAGGACAGAAATGAAAGAGTTAAATGAATCACAGTACTGGTTTAAGAAATAGACACAAGAAAGAATTTAAAAAAAAAAAAACACAATTATTCCTCTCCTTCCAGCAGGCTAGAGGGTGGTAATTAGGAAACAGTTGGATTAGCAGTCTTTTAAATAAAGCATTCTCAGCTATTTTGTTACATTAATAGGTATACTCAAATTGCTTGCACAGTTTATAACCCATTCTTTTACAGTTGCCACTGTGAATCACAAATATAATTCAGTTACTGGGGTTTCAACTTTTCACACTAATCAAAAAGATTCAGCGGGCCCAATATTCAGAGGCTCTTACCTGGTTAAACCACTCTGAGTTGGCTGGATGCCAATGTTCTGTGGCACTTCACCACATAGTGCCGCAGAATCGCTAACTGGCCATTCCATAAACGTTGAATATGTTAGAGGTGGTCTGGGGACGGGTTTGAGTGGAGCAGGGGCATAGCTAGGTGGGGCCACGGGGGCACGGGCCCCCACAGATTTAGCCCTGGCCCCCTCTACTTTTGACCCCCCCCCCCGCTGCCGATCCTCCCCCGCCACTTTCGATCCCCCCTCACACCGTCGCTGCTGCCCCTCCCCTGCCGCCGCTGCCTGGTACCTTTGCTGGCTGGGGTCCCCAACCCCCGCCAGCCGAAGTCTTGCTCAGCGCCGGTCTGTGAGTCAGGACTCACAGAAACAGCATCAGCGAAGGCGCCGCAGACTGGCACTGAACAAGACTTCAGCTGGTTGGGGTTGGGGACCCCCGCCAGCAAAGGTACCAGGCAGCAGTGAGGGAGGGTCGGCGGCGGGAGGGGGGATCGAAAGTCGCGGGGGAGGGTCGGCAGAGGTAGGGGGGTCGGCGGCTGGGGGAGGTGGGCTAAACTGTGGCCCCCCCATCTTGGGCTCTGGACCCCCCTCTCGCCGAGGTCTGGCTAAGCCCCTGGAGTGGAGCCACAACTTACCCAGTTACCAGCAATATTCAGTCTGTTAACTGGCTAAGTAAGCACTTAGGGGCTGATATTAAGACTGCGGGAGGGAGCCCGGCTGATTCCCGTGGTTGGCGGCGAACTCGTAAGTTCAATACCGGGGCCGTATCTGGCGACTGGTATTGAATTTCTGGTATTTTTGTGGCCGCTGAAAACATATTCATCAGCTGACTGGCTAAGTTAGAAAGATAGACCTGCTATTTATGTGAGTCTAGCTGGTCGCTAAACTTAGCCAGTCAGCCAATGAATATTGGCGCTAACCAGCTATGTAGCGTGACATAGCCGTTCCTGGCTGGTTAAATAGTTTTAAATATCGGCCAGTTAAAGTTAGGACAACAGAAAGGCTGTCCTCACTTTATGCACCGAGTTAACTGAGCACTGGTCTTCTTCCCTTGGTTCATTAATCTCATCCCATGGCTTTTCCTACCATCTCTATGCTGATGACTCCCAAATCTACCTTTCTACCCCTGATATCTCACCTTGCATCCAAACCAAAGTTTCAGCGTGCTTGTCTGACATTGCTGCCTGGATGTCTCAACGCCACCTGAAATTAAATATGACCAAAACCGAGCTTCTCGTTTTCCCCCCCAAACCCACCTCCCCGCTCCCCCCGTTTTCTATTTCTGTTGATGGCTCTCTCATTCTCCCTGTCTCCTCAGCTCGAAACCTTGGGGTCATCTTTGACTCTTCTCTCTCCTTCTCTGCTCATATCCAGCAGACCGCCAAGACCTGTCGTTTCTTTCTTTACAACATCCGTAAAATCCGCCCCTTTCTTTCCGAGCACTCTACTAAAACCCTCATCCACACCCTTGTCACCTCTCGTTTAGACTACTGCAATCTGCTTCTTGCTGGCCTCCCACTTAGTCACCTCTCCCCTCTCCAGTCGGTTCAAAACTCTGCTGCCCGTCTCATCTTCCGCCAGGGTCGCTTTACTCATACTACCCCTCTCCTCAAGACCCTTCACTGGCTCCCTATCCGTTTTCGCATCCTGTTCAAACTTCTTCTACTAACCTATAAATGTATTCACTCTGCTGCTCCCCAGTATCTCTCCACACTTGTCCTTCCCTACACCCCTTCCCGTGCACTCCGCTCCATGGATAAATCCTTCTTATCTGTTCCCTTCTCCACTACTGCCAACTCCAGACTTCGCGCCTTCTGTCTCGCTGCACCCTACGCCTGGAATAAACTTCCTGAGCCCCTACGTCTTGCCCCATCCTTGGCCACCTTTAAATCTAGACTGAAAGCCCACCTCTTTAACATTGCTTTTGACTCGTAACCACTTGTAACCACTCGCCTCCACCTACCCTCCTCTCTTCCTTCCCGTTCACATTAATTGATTTGATTTGCTTACTTTATTTTTTGTCTATTAGATTGTAAGCTCTTTGAGCAGGGACTGTATTTCTTCTATGTTTGTGCAGCGCTGCGTATGCCTTGTAGCGCTATAGAAATGCTAAATAGTAGTAGTAGTAATATCAGCCGGTGGCTGGTTGATTTCTGGGTCAGTCCTGGACATTCAGTGTCAGGAGCCACACATGTCCCCGCACTGAATACCCGCATTTACTGCAGTGTGTGGCTGTGAGCAGCTTATAAGCCGCTTACTGTTGCAGGCCCCAGAGTTTTCAAGTGTCAGTGTCTTGTAGTGTGTACTGCAACTGGGTGAGCCCTGTTACAGGAAGTCCATCCAGGCTGTAGGTCATGTCAGGCCGGCTTATGTAGTGTTGCTCCCACCTTATAATCCTCTGTACATCCCTTGACTCAAGCTGTGTACCTACTAATCTGACTTAATTAAAAGCAAAAGGGAAATAAACCTCTCTACCATAGGTCTTTGAGTCTGATGGGGATAATTCATGTCTTTGGCTAGCTCTCTATGCAACCTTAATTAACAAAAGCAAAATAAAACCAGTCCAGGATCCCTAACTATATAAGAGGGAAATGTGTACTTGCACATATATCATATACACATGGGGGCCGATATTCAGACCACGGGAGACAGCTTGGCACTGCGGTAAAAAGGGTCGCTAGCGCAGGGCCCTTTTTCCCACAGCTTGGTAAAAGGATCCCTTAGGCAGAAATGTTTTCTGTGCGGATTTTTTAGACGCTATATATAGAATCCCCCAACCTCTTAGCAGCTAACTGGTTATATCAAGGGGACATAGCTGGTTAGACGCAGATCTTTAGAAGGAGTTGAATGGTGAATTTGGCTATTTCTTCACAGTTGGTTGGATTTAATATATGGAGAATACCACATAGAGGCGTTATGAACATTTCTTTCATCTTGTGATCTGCACCACATCCACTGGAAATTTTATTTTGTGACCTGTATGTTTGTTGGAACTCTTGAGAATAAGCTGTAACAAGGTGTGCTGAACTTCTAATGAACACAGGCAAAAAGGGGTGTGGTTATGGTCAGGGAAATGGGCATATTATGGGCTTTCTGAAATTTACGCACCTAGTTATAGAATATGGCCCAGTGCGCCTAAATCTACTCGCTGGGATTTATGCCATGTTTTTGTTGGTGTATATGGATGCGTGTAGATTTAGGCGCTGAAATATCAACTAAGTGTATCCTATAATCGGTGCCTAAATCTAGGCATTGATTATAGAATATACTTAGTCGGCAGTGATTTCAGCGCCAATTTTTTAGGCACCATATATAGGATCTCCCCCTAAACACTTAACCGGTTAGCGCTGAATATCGGCGTAACACAAACTACAGATTGGCTACTAACATATTTTGTAAAAGTGCTTCTCTCCTTTTCTGCCCTCTTTTACATAGGCATTCACTGTAAGGATCTCAAGTGACCACAAAAGAATCGCTTACACACCAAACAGAACCCATTGCCCATTGCAGTGTAAATAGTTAATAGCAGGTATTAATGTTGCTTCATTTCCTTTAAAAGATATGTTTGAAAAGCACATATTGTAATGTTCCATGTGTAGGAAAAGCAGCAGCTTTGTGTGTGTGGGGGGGAGGGAGGGGATTTGCCTTTCTATAATGACTGATTAAAGATTTGGGGGAGGGGATAGATTAACTGGAGGCAGAAAAGGGAAAGTTACTACATTTAAATCTTGAAGTACATTGTTTTCAAACTGTTAAAGACGTGTTGTGCAGCCTGGAAACATACATTTCTGATTGCAGGTGCTGCGCAATTTTCATTTTAGTTTAAAGGACATGTATTTGTTGTGCTATTCACTCACAAAATGTTCTGTGTCAGAAGGTGAGAGAAAAATGCTCAGTGGCGAATTGTAAGTAAAAAAGGTTGAGGGCCCAGCAATCTCATCCACTTAAGAATAGTGAAAGAATAACACACTCCTGCTGATATAAAGTATGATGGTGAGGTTAGAAATGGCTTTTCTTATAGCATTGTGTGTCTACATTCTGAGAGCTGGGTTTTTAAGTCCCATATAAGTGAGACGGGAAGGTGGTTGAACTAGAGGACATGAATTGAGGTTGAAGGGGGGGCAGACTCAGGAGTAATGTCAGGAAGTATTTTTTTCACAGAGAGGGTGGTAGATACGTGGAATGTCCTCCCACAGGAGGTGGTGGAGATGAAAACGGTAATGGAATTCAAACGTGCGTGGGATAAACACAAAGGAATCCTGTTTAGAAGGAATGGATCTACGGAATCTTAGCGGAGATTGGGTGGAGACGCTGGTATTTGGAGAGTAAAACCGGTGCAGGGTGGACTTCTACGGTCTGTGCCCTGATCGTGACTGAATAGATATGGATGGACTGGAGTGTAAATTTTAAGGGGCTTCAACGTTAGCTTCAGAATGTTTAGTACAGGAACAGTGCTGGGCAGACTTTTACGGTCTGTGCCCTGAGAAAGGCAGGGACAAATCAAACTCGAGTATACATAGAAAGTATTACATACCATGTAAAATGAATTTATGTAGTTGAGCAGACTGGATGGACCATTCAGGTCTTTATCTTCCATCATTTACTATGTTACTACGATCGGGTGAGCATCAGGCGGGTTACTATATAGAGCTTTTTGGACTGGTTTGGGGTCAGGGCTGGAGCTACCAGAATTAGGAAGCCAACTGGCGCTTTATTCCACATACTCAGCATACCACTGTTAGTCAATAAAGCAGTCCTCAGTTACTGTGAAGGATTTACTTTAACTTGGATTTCAAAAAACTAGGACAATAGCTTTAAAGTTCCTATTTACAGGAAATTAAATAGTAAATAGAAGCAATAATGAAAAATTAGTAACAGTTACACTCGTCAATATTCTTATTTCTATTTCCTGTAGCTTAGTTACAGTTCTTAGAGTATAGATGGGTCTTGCCAAGAAGGATGTCTACTTGTGGGAAGTCACTTAACCCTCCATTGCCCCTGGTACAAAATAAGTACCTGAATATATGTAAACCGCTTTGAATGTAGTTGCAAAAACCTCAGAAAGGCAGTATATCATGTCCCATTTCCCTTTCCCATTACCTTGGTTGTTCTTTGGCTCCAGCTTAGTTTAATAGCATTTCTCTAGTTCATCTACCCATCCATGAAGGCAGTGGTGGAAGACAGGGTCCACTTACTTGTGCTTCCTTGAAGCCCTCAAGCAACTTTCTTGGCTCTGAGGCTGGTTCCTGGTACTCTTGGGTCAACCACTCTACTAAGAGACCTTACCTTTAGTAGGTGAAGAAGATGCTATAGCTTGGAGACTAAAATTTGCTTTAGTCCAGTGATTCCCAAACCTTATCCTGGAGACACCATAGTTGGTCAGGTTTTTGGGATATCCACAATGAATATTCATTCCACAATATATAATCCTAAACAAACCTAAGACTTAAAGAGATTTAAAAGACCTGAAGAACTTTAAAAGTTTTTGTGTCAATTATGGTTTGGATGAAGATTTTGTGTGGCACTCGATTATCACCATGTGGCGTAAGATTCTTCTGGGCTGTATACCGCGGACTGCAGGTTTCAAGTTTCAGCTTTGAATACAGTGACAGTCTTGTTTTGACGGTCTGTTGGATTTTGGAAAATTTGAAGTAATCTGAGCTTTGGAATGCCCTTTAAAAACTTTTCTGGTATCGGTGAATAATATTTTGAAGGAGAACCACATCAACAGATAGGCAATTTTTATGAGTATTGTTGCTGCAGGGAATGGGGTGCAGTTTTAAATTGTTTATTTGGGATTCTATTGTGCAATAAAGATTGTGTTTTTAAACAGTGGAAGTTAAATTGTGAATGCATTATTACATATTGTAAAATTACTGTATTAGTCATAAGGGATTTTGTATTTAATAATTTTTGACTAAATATTGAATATTCAGCCCTGTTAGTATAGTCAATGAATATTCATCAAAGAGATTTGCATGCAGTGGAGGAAGTGCATGCAAATATCTCTCATGAATATTCATTGTGGATATCCCAAAAATCTGACTGGCTGTGGTGCCTCCAAGACCAGGTTTAGAAACAGCACTTCTTTAGTCCCTTGCATGGGTCATCTACTATGTTACTGTCATGCTTATTTTCGAAAAAGAAGGACGCCCATCTGTCCTGGGCGTCCTTCTCGCCAAGGTCGTCCAAATCGGCATAATCAAAAGCCGATTTTTTGACACCCTCGACTGCTTTCCATCGCAGGGACGACCAAAGTTCATGGGGGCGTGTCGGCACAGTAGCAAAGGCAGGACTGGGGCGTGATTAGGAGATGGACTTCCTCGGCCGATAATAGAAAAAAGAAGGGCGTCCCTGACGAGCACTTGGCCGACTTTACTTGGTCCATTTTTTTTCACGACCAGATGACTAATGGAGGGAATGGGGGATGACCTCCCCTTACTCCCCCAGTGGTCACTAACCCACTCCCACCATAAAAAACAAGTTTAAAAATACTTTTTTGCCAGCCTCTATTCCAGCCTCAAATGCCATACTCAGGTCCATCGCAGCAGTATACAGGTCCCTGGAGCAGTTGTAATGGGTGCGGTGTACTTCAGGCAGGCAGACCTGGGGGCGGGGGGAGTTGGGGGGCTCAGCACCCAAGGTAAGGGAGCTATGCACCTGGGAGTCATTTCTGAAGTCCACTGCAGTGCCCCCTAGGGTGCCCGGTTGGTGTCCTGGCATGTGAGGGGGACCAGTGCACTACAAATGCTGGCTCCTCCCATGACCAAAGGACTTGCATTTGGACATTTTTGAGATAGACGTCTTTGGTTTCCATTATCGTCAAAAACCAAGGACAACCATCTCTAAGGCCAACCTAAATGTCAAGATTTGGGCGTCTCCGACCATATTGTCCATCTTGTTTCGATAATACGCGTCACCCCACCCCTTCGCAGCACCGTCCTTATAGTTGTGCGCCCTTAGAGATGGTCGTCCCCGTTTGAAAATGCCCCTCTATGTTACTATGTATTTGTCTACCGTTCCCTCACCATTCCCAGTCAATTCTTTTCCATCCCCACCCCCTCTCTTCATCACATTGGTACCGTCCCCTTACTGTGTCCAAAGGTTTCTTTCCCATCTGTATAACCAACCTGCATTTAACAGGTCTTGTAAATTCAAACAAAACAGAAAATGCATCCTTTAATTTGTTAAAATTTAACATAAAATAGGACCAGGTTTGGGAACCACTGCCCTATTCTATCTTTGGGCACCATTTATAGAATTTGGGGGTAAGAGTTAACTCCAAGCACAGTACCATGAGTTATGTGCAAATATAATGTGGCATCTTATAACAGCAAATGCTAGAAATGCTCCCAATGTTTGCCACATTAAATTTATAACTACTGCATGGTAAAGGCCTGCGTTAAGCCATGGTAACTGCAAATTTTACTCCAGTTAATAAAAGGGCCTCATAGCCACAATATGTAGACTAACATTAAAAATAAAACAAACACTAATACTATAATAAATAAAATAGATCACACATATATTAAATCATAAACAATTAAAGCAAGAACATTCCCTCGTTCCTATAATTAATACAAACCTATCAAAGGGGCCTATGTGATGGTGTAAAGCAAAGGGGGGGGGACCCCTATAAATTAAAAGAAACAGCAGGCTGTAACCCACAGGGCAAAAGACAGAATAATAGGTGACAGAACTACAGTTCCCCATATTCCTGAGGCAAGGAGGATTTCTGAAGGGAATTATGGGACAGGAAGTGTCCTGTCAGAGGAAGTCCTGAGAGAAAGGAGGGTGGGGTTTCCACTCAATAATCTGACATCACTACACAGGCACGGCAATTAGAAGAGCTGTTACAGAAGGAGTTTGACATGCGGCAGTTCCAGGAGGAGAAAGCTTTGGTGGCAATTCTATAGACTGGTTCCGAAATTTAGGTGCCCCAATGCCATGCATGCACTCAGGGCGCGATTCTATATATGGCATCTAAAATTAACATGCATTAGGTAATCACACCTAAGTGTATTCTAAATACCATGCATAAATCTATGCGCGGTTTTTAGAATATGCTTAGGAATAGTTCATGCGACTAAATGTATGCGAGTCCTTTTATGCCAAATGAAAAGCTGGTGTAAATCCCTGCGTGTAGACTTACATGTACTGGCCCATATTTTATAACGTGTGTAGATTTTGGAATGCCCACAAAATGCCCATTTCCACTCCCCTTTTTGCCTGCACGCGTTAGAATTTAGGCGCAGTACATTACAGAATACAGTTAGCAATATACATGCGTAAATTCTAATTTTTGCCAATAAGTGCTCATTATTGCTTGTTAACTGTTAATAATGCTTAACAGCTTGTTAAAACAATGTACACACGTAGTTATAGAATACGCATAGATTTAAATGCAGAACTGCACATTACTGTAGATGCACTATAAAGAATCCGGGGGTTAGTGCCAATTTTCTAACAGCTTCGTGGCACCAGGATTCTGTATAGAATACTAGCATGTCAACATCGGTGCACCTAAAGTTAAACACCAACAGTTACGCCAAGTCAATGGCAGTCGTAACTGTTGGTGTTCAATTGTGCCCTGACGTGCATGTACATAGTATTCTATGATAATGCACATATCTCAGAGACACATCCATGACCCGTAATACACTGCCCACGTGCTCAGCGATGTTGGCACTTTACGTCAATTTATCAAATTGCCCTTTATGGAGACATTTAAAGCAACAGAGTCTGAGTTAACAGAGGAAGAGTTCATGGCAGTTTGTATAACATGTTAAATGAGAAATTCTAATGGAGAGCAGGTAGGAAATAATGTTACTGTTTTGGAGCAACTGACGTTATCCGTTCAGTGTTGATTACCTTTTGAGTAAATGAACTGTGGTGAATGCTGAAGCCAGAAGTAGAGCTGTGGGTTTTAAGTACTCTGGTAAAAACCATAGAACAAGGGGGGGAATTATTTACTGGAAGGCAAGCAGATTGCATCTAGTACAAAATGCCGCACAGTGCATTATTCAAAATAAACATTCATATTTAATTTACCTTTTTTTTTTGTAAAATAATTTTTATATTTATCTGTGATCATAATGGTTGAGAGACTGCTGCAGTCATGCAGGTCAAAGACACCAGTTCTCATCTGTGTATAACCATCTGTGGATATATAGAACTTCTAAATCAACAAAACAAAGTCCAAATGCTTTAAATGTCTATGTAGTAAAAAAGTGCACTTATCTTAATAATTTTTAGTGTCCTTCAGTCCACGGGTGAATGGGTCCCACATAGTCCATGTTTCATATAGTGCTTCAATGTAAACACAGAAGAACACAGTCTTCGCAAACTCAAAACCACAAAGAACACAGTGAAAATGACACAAGGATATAGTCTTTAGACGATGTTTAAAATGTCCAAATTTATTGATGAGCTCAATGCTCAGAAAACTACGTTGTGCGGGATCGACAGTGAAATGGTTTTACGGTTGTAATAGGCGACATTTTACTGCCGATCCTGCACAACGTAGTTTTCTGAGCATTGGGCTTCATACACGAGGTTTCTTTCTGGTAACAGATCAACAGACACAGTTTTTTCTATAGACCATTGCAAAAGAGCATAAAGACTCTTGAGGCAGGCCGGTTGGCCGAAACACGGCCGTGTCGAGTCTCTTTGAGTTACATTATTTATTTGAACTCATCAGTTAATTTGGACTTTTTATACATTGTCTAAAGACCATATCCTTGTGTCATCTTCGTTGTATTCTTTGTCATATAGTGCTTCTTCAGGGAGCCTTCTGAACAACCCACACTCACCAAAAACGTTAGATGGTACACCAGTCTCCTCAACATCACTTCAAAAAAATATGCCTTTATATATTTGTGAAAGCAAAAGAAAGTAGGGAAGGACAAATAGCCTTTCAATAAAATCCAAAGCGAGGCGCTCAAAAAATATGAATGTATTTATTGTAGCACCAGCTGTAGAGGACTCAATATTTATTGAAATACCCAAGGACTCGACATGGAGCCATTTTTTGGCGTAAACACGCCTGCTTTATGAGTCATTCAATCTTTTTGAATCCTTCTCTATTACATAGTAACATAGTAACATAGTAAATGACGGCAGAAAAAGACCTGCATGGTCCATCCAGTCTGCTCAACAAGACAAACTCATATGTGCTACTTTTTGTGTATACCCTACTTTGATTTGTACCTGTCCTCTTCAGGGCACAGATCGTATAAGTCTGTCGAGCACTACCCCCGCCTCCCAACCACCAGCCCCGCCTCCCACCACTGGCTCTGGCACAGACCGTATAAGTCTGCCCAGCACTATCCTCGCCTCCCACCACCGGCTGGCTCTACCACCCAATCTCGGCTAAGCTCCTTAGGATCCATTCCTTCTGAATAGGATTCCTTTATGTTTATCCCACGCGTGTTTGAATTCTGTTACAGTTTTCATTTCCACCACCTCCCGCGGGAGGGCATTCCAAGCATCCACTACTCTCTCCGTGAAAAAATACTTCCTGACATTTTTCTTGAGTCTGCCCCCCTTCAATCTCATTTCATGTCCTCTCGTTCTACTGCCTTCGCACCTCCGGAAAAGGTTCGTTTGCAGATTAATACTTTTCAAATATTTGAACGTCTGTATTATTATTAGTGGATGTTTAAAGTATGATCTTAATGCCCAGTACCAGATCTATCTTCCCTGCCACAGTATGTAATACCCATTAGACATAATATATATTTGACATAAAGACCTTGACATCCAAAGGATAAAACAAAAATATTCAATGTAATCATGTTAAGCTCTTTTTCAAACAAGTTTCTCCTCTGTGATGCATTGCAAATTATAAAAGCCTGAAATTACTACCTTGTGAGACATTTAAAAGGCGCCCATGGATGTCTGATCATTACAGCTCCATTGGACACTTGTTCTGTACCTCATCTGCATTAATACTGCACACTGGTCTGCAGCCTACCTGCTAAAGGGCGTAACTAATTGTTCTCAACTGAACCATGCAAATAATGCATTAAAGAATCTAACACGTTTTCTTTTCCTTCTGATTGTTTATTAGAGCTAAATGTATTTTAAAAGTGCAGTACTTTTCTGAGCAGATGGTGATGCAGATATTTGGCCTTATGGTTGGGTAGTTCTGCAGAGGAGACCTGAATTTGCATCCCTTGGTTGATGGACCCATCCAGGTTGGGTTCATTTGTGGAAATGATGCACCTGGGCTCTCTGGGGAAGTAGGGTGGTTCTATTGCAAGAGTGATCCCTCCCTTCCCCCCAGATATCAGTTCTGTCACTTTGTCTAACAGCTGTATCAGGTGAAAGTCCGCATATGCGATTGTGAAATGAGGAACTAGATAATTGCCTCAGATTGCAAGTGGGGCAAAATACACAGGTAAAGTAACGAATTCTTACAAAATGTGCATCTTTCCCTTGCACAAAAACTGAACATTTCACTTGCTCATGCTGCTAAATTAGCCTGAGTGTTGACTTATGTATTGTACAGATCAGGAAAAACAAAACACTTAAGTGGGGTTATGAAAGTGCACAGAAATGCTAATAAATATTTATTATTATTTGATAGAGATGAAATGGTGCTCTTTTACAAAGGTGCGTTAGGCTCTATTCGCGTGCAGCGTGTGCCAAAATGAGACTGCCGCTAGGCTACTGCACTCCCCTGGCAGTAATTTCAGATTTTCCACATGCCCATAATGCCTGGATGATTTATTTATTTCCTCCCACGCGCGGTGTTTCTGGCAGTAATTGGCAGTTGGTGCGTGTTCACCGGTCACCATGCGTGTAGTGCGTGGGCCCTTAGTGCTAGATCAATAGGTGGTATTAAGGGCTCAGGCCGGGTTTAGGCACGCACTGGTTTCAGTTATACCGCATGCCCTTTTCCTGTCCTATTAAATAAAAGGCCTTTTTTGCAGACGTGGTATAAACTGGCCTGGTGCGCGCCCAAACACGTGCCTACACTACCGCAGGTCATTTTTTACCGTGACTTAGTAAAAGGACCTCATATTTCTTGTAGTATGTACGTTTTTCTTATATCTTGGCTCACTTTTAATTTTTACATTTCCTGTTTAACGCCTGTGTTTACTAAGCGGCACTATGGGCACGTTAGTGTTTTACATGCGTAAATGGTGTATGCGCATTAAACACTAACTCTCCCATAGAAATGTATAGGCACGTTAGCATTTAATGTGCCTTAAATTTACAGGCGTGTTAAAAATGCTATCGCACCTTAGCAACTTACCCCTAAATAAATTACAAAAGTTATGTTGTAAGATTTACTATGTGAGCCCTCTGTTTTTTATTATCAAAATACTTGTAACACTTTAATTTTCATTTGGCCTCCAGGTGATAATATCTTGTGTTTCCTGGTGCTTTTGTGCATATAACAGTGCCAATATCACCACTCCGAGTCCCAAGAGTCATTATTTTCAGCATCCAGAATTTGTATTCATCACAGTGCTGTTGCCATCCTACAAAATGAGAGGTTTTGTGGGTTGATGTCATTCATTTTTCTTAGCAGGAAAGATAAAAGAAGAAAAAGAAAACAAATTCTAAACATACTCGAGTCAATGTTCAAGTGACAAGTCAATCTCAGAGCAGTCACCCTCTCTGGAGTTTGAAATGCATT
Organism: Microcaecilia unicolor; assembly: GCF_901765095.1. Classification (NCBI taxonomy): domain Eukaryota; kingdom Metazoa; phylum Chordata; class Amphibia; order Gymnophiona; family Siphonopidae; genus Microcaecilia; species Microcaecilia unicolor. The sequence continues at coordinate 53,341,939 of NC_044040.1, forward strand.
TTTGTACATTATGTGAAACGTACCTGACAGAAATAAATGGATGTAGCTGATAAGACTCCAGAAAGCATCTTTTTTTTTTTTTTTTTTTTTAATTCTAGGGATTTCTGAAGCTGGAGAGGAGAAGAGATCCAAGGCTTGTATCCAAGCCACCATGTTCTATTAGATATTGAGATGGCACATAACATATACTTTGTGTCATAGTCTGTTTATTTATTTGCATCATGCTCTTTGTGCATCTTAGTTATTGATCACTTGTTACATTTTCTAGACCTTTTATGGACTATAGGTCATTAGGGCTATTATTTTAAAAGCCTTATTTCTGATTTACACATGTGGAAGTCCCAGAATTTACATGTGTAAATGCAGGGCTTTTTTTGAGGGGGTACTTGGGGGTACTGAGTACCGGCACCTTTTCCATTGTCTGCTAAAATTGACCCATGGACTCCAAGCTTTAATGAAAGAGCTCAGGCTCTACACAACAATTCTGCCTTGTCATAGATTCTGTGACTGGTTGCAGGAGGCCTGGCTATTGTGGGTGGGTTCCTCAGTGATCACCCCCACCCTTGAAGGGTGGCCTGGCATTTGAGTACCGGCACCTTTTTTCTAGAAAAGATGCACTGTGTAAATGACAAATTTAGAAAGTCACTATTTCTGCATAGGTATCTGTATTTGCCCTAATTCTGTACATTTGCACATCCAATTTTATACTTGGGGGGGGGGGGGGGGATTCTATAAATGTTGCTCAAAAATGGGCCCTGGAAAACCTTGGCTCTAAGTGCGATTCTATAAAGGGCACGCACCCTTTATGGAATTGCAATTAGCGCCAATTCCCACACCTAACCTTTGGCGCCCACCTGCTGAAACTTTGTGTAAATGCTGGCACCCAAGTTAGGCACAGTGAGACAGTATTCTGTAAGAACACGCGTAAAACGTTCGGAATGCCCCTGACATGCCCAGGGGCATTCTTTGGACTACATTCTATGGATCACTTGTGTTGTCACCATGTGCTAATCGAGCCGTTAGTATGCGAGCACTTACTGCCACCCATTTTATAGGAGGTAAGGGATCAAACGGTATCTGTGCCCCACTCATGGCCATTCCCCCTTTTGAGTTATGTGCTATTAGAGTTAATAACCATGCATTATAGAATAGCGCGCATTAAGATGCATGTGCAAATTTTAATGGATGCCAATTAATTTGTGCATATATCTCGGGAGGCACCATTCCCTGGATTCTATATAGCGCATCTAGAGATTCGTGCTGAAATCCAAGCATATTCTATCATAACATGTGTAACGTAATTGGCTTAACAAGCTAATCAGCATTGATAGCAGCACTTAAGCAATAATGAGCACTAATTGGCAATAATTAGAATTTACGCACACACTAAGCGTATTTTGTAATACAGTGTACCTAATTTCTAATACGTGCATGTGAAAAGGGGCATGGTTATGGGTGGGGAAATGGGCTTTTCATGGGTGTTCTGAAATTGACGTGCGCACTTATAGAATATGGCCCTCTGCAGTTAAATCTACATGCCAGGATTACACTATATTTTTGTTTGTGCAAATGAAGGAGCATAGTTTTAGGCACTGAGATATCAACTAAGCGTATTCTATATACCACGCCTAAATCTAGGCGTCACTTATAGAATATGCTTAGTCGGCATTGATTTCTGTGCCATTTTGTTTAGGTGCATATATAGAATCTCCCCCCCCCGTATAGAATCCAGGGTTAGCGGGCAAAGTTGCACATGCAAGTTCTAGAATAATGCCAGTTTTGCATGTACCTTAATTCAATAATTAGCTGATAATTAGAGTTAAGTACAAGTTACTGGCTATAACTGATGTTACTTGGTGCTGATTGGCACTAATTAGCAGTTACACATGTATTTGCCTTTACTCAGTATTCTATAAGTTACTTGCGCGAAATATATCACATGCAACTGTATAGAAGGTGTGGACCTAGGCGTGCATGGGCTGCTCAGGAGCGTGCCCAGAATTTTATTTATTTATTTATTTATTGTACTTGTAACCCACCTTTTCCCACCTATTTGCAGGCTCAAAGTGGCTTACATAGTACCATGCTGGCGATCGCCAGTTCCGGTCTTACAAATACATAGTGATATAATGGTAGAAGTCACGTGTGACAGACACATTATGGAATAAGAAAGAAGGAAGAGTTATGTTATGCCCATTTCGAGTATTAGAGTCGTTGTGTTGCAGGACTCAGGCATTTAAGGTGGATCATTCGAGTATGCCTTTTTGAATAGGTAAGTTTTTAGTGACTTTCGGAAGTTTAATAGGTCTTGCATTGTTTTCACGGCGTTTGGTAGTGCATTCCATAGTTGAGTGCTTATATAGGAGAAGCTGGATGCATAGGTTGATTTGTATTTGAGTCCTTTGCCACTTGGGTGGTGGAGATTTAGTTATGTCCGTGTTGATCTTGTTGTGTTTCTAGTTGGTAGGTCACTGTCATGTATCTTGGAGCATCGCCCCAGACCCATCCCTTAATCCTTTGTTTATTTCCCCTCCAAACTGAAACTAAATAAAGATTGCCACTTTTGTATTTAATTATCAGCATTCACATGTATAGATTTGCAAGATGGTTCACATTCACTTGTAAGTGCCACCACACACACATGTAAACTATGAACTATCCACGTGCATGTGTTACTTGCCACACTTCCTCTGTGGAGTGTTCCCACATGTAGATTTGTAAACTGCACAAGCTGGCAAACACACATCACTCCTGTATGTATTTTAGTAAAGGTTCTATGTGTGGTCATCTCTTGTAGAATTATGCTTATTCCTGGGGTGTTTTGGAATGCTGTAGTAGTTGGCTGCAAGAATGCTGTATAAACAATGCATGGACTCCCACTCCCAGGAATAAAGAATGCTGTTGGCATTTTCAGAAGGCCATCGCTCTAAATTTATTTTGAGTAAGGCAAAGTTTTTAAGCTTTCCGGAGACAGAGACTGCAGTAGGATCAAAACTATCTCAGCAGGCTTTTTGACACCTGCCACTTGGCACACATCTTTCTACTGCATGTAAGGAGTAATTTTATGTTATTCCGCATGATTCTATAAGGGTTGCCAAAAACTACGTGTGCAAGTTTAGACACGTTCCTGATTTGTGCACGCAATTTAATAGAATAATGAGCCAATTAGTGCCAATAATTGGCTTTTGTACAAACAATTATTGGCACTAATTAGTTTTAATTGGGACCACCGCACGTAAAGTTAGGCGTGGGATCCGTGCCTAAAATTTGCATGCTGTCAAAAAAGGGGTGTGTGGAAATGGGAGGGTCATGGGTATTGTGGGGTGGAATAGGGGTGTGGTTTTGAGTTACGCACGTAAATAGAGAATAATTGTGCTCTGTGCTTAAATGTAGGCGCGGGCATGTGCACCACGTTTTCGTTTGTGCAAATGGCTGCATCTTAATTTCTGTATGACTCTCCGCTTAAGCGTGTATTCTATAAACCGCTCAGAACTTTAGGCGTTGCTTATAGAATACCATTTACGTGCGTATTTTTTGGCGCCAGTTTTTTTTAGGTGCCAAACTTAGAATCTAGCCCTATGTGCATACTATTGCCTGCACAGCACTGGTGGGTATTCAAAACAAAAGATGCACATACTCCTGCTCTGAAAATTTATCCATGGAATTATGCACTTTCATTTACATTTACTTTTATAGCATGCGCACATTTTTTTAAAATTCACATTTGTATATTTTGCAAAATAGATGCATATATGCAAACCCCTCTCCAATGCCTCCCCTGAGAACACTTCTCCTGAGCTCGGATATGGATTGCATATTGGCCTATTTCCATGCATAAAACGCTGTCTTATGTTCAGAAATGGCTTTTAAAATTGTCCTCAAAAGTATCCCTGCAGGATACTTATCTCTGGCTATTCCAACTTTATTCTGGAGGGCATCGTGTGAGAGATTTGTTTGTTGTCTCATTTGTCTGTCTTATTTTTCTTCCAGTTTTGCGTTTTATGGTCTCTTCAACTTGAGAATGGGTAGAATTGTATTTGAAAGCATGGCTGAAGCCTCAACACCTTTGTTACTGTGCTCACCTGTGTCATGCCTGCCTCTACATACCATAGCAAAGTATGCCTAATGCAGCTACTTTATACCTTGATATATTCCTTTCTTTCTATTAACGACAGCTCCTGAATTAGAGTATTTGTGTTTCCTTGTAGAACAGGATGCTTTCTTCATGTTTGAATGAATAAGGATAAAAAGATGGATGCAAATCTTTCACAGTAAATCAAAAGAAAACAAAAGGGGTAGAAGAAAAATGTTCCAAGTTAATCAGAGAAAAGAAGTCCAAGCTTCTAAAAACTCTTTATTCGTCAGCGTGCATTACTGCCGGGTATGACGGTTCCCTGGTGGTGGGAAGTACTTCCGGGCTGCTGCAGTAGCCCAGCAGTACTTCCTTTTTAGCGAGCGGTAAGCCCACGTTGGGCTTACCACCACTTTGTAAAAGGGGCCCATAGTGAGTACAAGGTTAGTGGAATCATGAATTACATATTTCCTCCAGTAATTTGTAGGCAGGTTTCCGTGTCTGTCCCTCTATCTTTATACTGTGATTAGGAACAAACCGTGTGAGTGCGCCTAATGTATATAATGCTGCTAGGATGACCTTTTTAACTTGTTTGAAGGTGGACTTGGATAAGTGAAGGTACATATTTAGATACTTTGTCTATCCCTAAAAATACATATGTAGATTTTGGCCATCATTATAGAAGAGCAGGTCTGCACATGTATGTCTCTTTTAAAATTGGCGTCTACCCTTGGAATAAACGTATAGATCAGGTGCTTGCTACGTATTGATAAAAATACATGGGGAAAAATGGATCTCATGGTGTGTGAGCTTCCACTTGCATAGCAACTCAAACATGTACATAGCAGGCAATTTTGTTAAGCTACACGTGTCTCTCCAGTGAGCACAAAGGTCCCCTTAAACAACCCCCTCAATCAGATCTCCCACCCACCACTGGCATCAGACTCTCCCTTCCCATACAGAACCCTCCTCCCTTGCATCAGACTCTCCCCCCCCCCCTGAGCAAGCACTCCCTGAGGAGGCCCTCCCCCAAACACACTCCCTGCAACATCAGACCCCCCCCCCAAAGCTGATCCCTCTAATTCCCTATTGAACCTCCACCCCCAATTCACTATTGAACAATCACCCCAATGACAAGTCCTCCTATCAGTCATGAACTCTCCTTCCCCACCCATCCCTGGGGGCCTACTGGAGTGGATCCTGGTGGTCTAGGAGTGGGGGATGGTGCTCCTTCCAGCTCCAGGAACAAAAATGGTGCCGAAGACCCCTACTGGCACTCTCTCAGTGCTATCACTAGCGATTAACCTTTATACAGATACATGCCCTCACCTTGCCCATAGACCACCCAATCCATGCCCCCTTTCAAATTAAGGGCCCTGTTTACTAAACCGTACTAGTGATTTTAGCATGCGCTAAAAATGAGGGCATGCTGATGCTAGAGACTCCCATAGGAATATATGGGTGTTTCTAGCTTTTAGCGCATGCTAATTGTAGTGCACGCTAAAAACGCTAGCACACCTTAGTAAACAGGGCCCTAAATATAGATAGTTCATATATGTGTAAATATCTGGCTGTCTGAAATCGAATTCTGTACATGCATGCTGTATAGATGGGTAAGTGCCAGTATTAACACATGTATTAGCTTCTAAAGTAAGGGCCGTAATTCATAAACGGAACATCATTTACTGGTGTTTGAGAAAATGACATCTCCAGTTTCCTGTAACCTTCCCCTCAAAAGCTGGGTGGATGCTAAACCTCAGCTGGGTGTTTTTATTGTGCTTTTCCATAAAGATTTCACTCTACTGTCCTGACCTCAATGCTGTCTTTTGTTCGCAAGGCTAATGCTGAGATCTATGTTAGGTCAGGTATTCTGGGACGATGGTAAATTGCTCAGGAGCCTTTTGAACCTACATCCTAGATTCCATTCAAGAGTGCAGCAGAAATTCTTTCTGGCTTTGAAATACTTTCCTCTTAAATACTGTATTTGTTTGACATATTCTTTTCCCTTCTATTTGTTCAGATTTAAACTTTGTACATCCACCTGAAATCTATTTCGTCTTATTTGTTGAACGCTCAGGATTGACGTTAACATAGTATTCAGGCTTTATTATGCTTAAAATGGTTGAAATCATGAGGATTAATCTGTTTTTTTTTTTTCATTTGGAAATTGTGCTGATATAATTATCCCAGTTGCTGGGGAGGCATTTGGAAGAAGGACTGCCCTCGGCCAGCACAGTGTGCGCCTGCACTGAGTGACTCACATTCTTCTCACCAATCTCGGGGAATGGTGGTGACAGACACTATACATGAGCCACCTGGCATTTGGTGTGATGCCACACACCAGTTAGGTCTGACAGCAAGAAGAGAAGCTATGATCATGGCATGATCCTGGGCAGCAGGATTCCGCCTATAAAGTCAATCAGCTTGAGTGTTGTGGAATTATAAACGCATTCAAAATAGTGGTGGCCAAATATTTATTTATTTAAATTTTGCTCACACCTTTTTCAGTAGTAGCTCAAGGTGAGTTACATTCAGGTACTCTGGATATTTCTCTGTCCCAGGAGGGCTCACAATCTAAGTTTGTACCTGAGGCAATGGAGGGTTAAGTGACTTGCCCAAGATCACAAGGAGCAGTAGTGGGATTTGAACTGGCCACCTCTGGATTGCAAGACTGGTGCTCTAACCACTAGGCCGCTCCTCCACTGATCATTAAGTTGATATCTGGAGGCCCGATATTCAAAAGCTCCTATCTGGGTGCTTTTATGCATCTATGTGTACACATATCCAGCAGCGTACATATGGCACCCAAGGCAGAGCACACTCTCCCCCCACCCTGGGCAGAGTACAGGCAGTGCACCCCCTGGGCAGCACATCACCCCGGCAGCACATGTCCTACTCCAACCAAAGGGGTGCGAGGAGCAGGTGCATGCTGTCAGCTCTGCCAGTCCGCTGCCCCCTCAGATGTCAACTTTCTTGTTCCGGGGCAGGGGACTGGCAGAGCCAATCGCGCCTGCTCCACACAAACCCCTAGCTGCCGGCACCTAGAGCACATATCATTTATCATTTACTAATTTTGTATACCGCCTGTTTTGTAAACAAATCGAGGCAGTTCACATTTAAACAAATATTTAAGAAATAGGATAGGAATTCCATATTACAAGATAGGAAAGAACAAGTCCAATTTAGTATTCTAAAACCACTCATATCAAGCATACAGATACGCTCGAGTCAAAGCAGCCAAACTTGTAGGACAAACTCCCTCGTCGCAGGAACAAACTGCAGTCTTCAAGCCTGTATCATTCAGATTCTTTGAGTGATGGTGGAGTAGTATCATTCATGAAGCATTGCCCTCATTAAAGAAACACATCAGATTATGCTTTTTCAGATTTGTTTTTAAGAGTTGCCATATTCTTCATCTTTTAGTCCTTTCCAACTGCTTTCTGCTGTCTTGCATTTTGAAACTGAGTAATAGAAAAAGGACTTCACAAAATTTGCCTCCTTGCCAGCAGTGAAGTCATGTGCCCTCTATCAGTTGCTTATGTGACCTTCTTGGTTTGATGGCTAAGCCTTGCAGCCTGGAAGGAAATGAATTAGAAAGAGGACACAATGACATTACAATCCAAGCAGATCTACATGACAATGTCCACAGGCCTATTATGTGCTTTAACCACTGCATACCATTTTTTAAAAATCAATCTGGAAAGTATTTAAACTGTTCTGGAGTAAATCAAAGTAGAAAATAGTTTTGTTCGCTTTTATTGTATTAGGAGGATTCAAATTGAAAAGTAAAACAAGCTGTCATAATCTTAGAAATATTTGTAAGCTGGAGAGTCTGTATTGCCTGTCTGCCTAGGATAGGAGCTCACACATCATAGTCAAAAAATAAAAATGGGTGCAAAGGAACCCATGAAAAGGAGGCAGGGATGGGTAGGGTAGGTGAGGTTTTGGCGACGTCCAAAACAGAGGAGGAGTGGCTTTGATCCTGGCAACATGGGTTCAATTTCCACTGCTGCTCTTTGTGACTTTGGGGAAAGTCAAATGCACAAGGGGCATTTTTGGATATGACATCTAAGTCTGAATTTGGACTATTTTTGTAAAATGTCCAAAATCAGAACAGGAAAGAATTTTCTACGAAAAAAAGTCTATCTTTTCCTTTTGAAAGTGCTGTTCGTAAAAATGTTTTGTGATTTGGGGGAGTAAGGGGAGGTGATCCCCGAGTCCCTCCAGTGATCATATGGTCATTTGGGGCACTTCTTGTGTGGAGTAGAGGAGTTGCCTAGTGGTTAGTGCAGCAGACTTTGGTCCTGGGGAAGTGGGTTCAATTCCCACTGCAGCTATTTTTTATAAAAACAGGTCTAGCTCAAAACATCTAAGTTTTAGTCTTGGACGTCTTTGTTTTGTTCCATTGTTGCTGAAAGACGTCCATCTCTTAGGAATGCCCAAGTCCCGCCTTGAGCACGCCCCCTTGAGATTTGGACATCCTTCTGACAGACCAGAGAAAGACGTCCAAGAAGAGTTTTTGATAATACTGATTTGGACGTTTCTGTGAGATAAACGTCCAAATGCTGACTTATGTCACTTTTTGGACGTCTATCTCTTTTGAAAATGAGCCTGTTTGTCCAGTATGTTGATTAAATATCGAATGATGTATAAGTTATATATAGCAGGGATAGAGTGTGAATGCTAATGTTAATTAGCTGTGCAAATTAGTTAGTGCAGGAAAGCCCACTTCCTGCCCCTGACATGTCCCCTCAAAAGAATTAGAAAAATGTTTAGCATGTGGTTAGTGCATGCAGATTTCAAGGTTACCGCAGAACACCTGAGCACATCCCATGGTACTCCATTTTTTGCTGCATTACCTACCTGTTAGTACCTAATGCAGCTTAGTAGAAGGAACTTTTTGTTCTTAATTTACATTAGTGTCTGTACTGGATGAAATGTAAAAAAAGGTTTGCGCCTATGAGACACTGGAATGTAATGTACTGTTTGGGTCATTCTCAGTGGTGGTAGTGGTCAGCATGTAATTTTAACCCTTCTCCTGGTGTTTAAATTAATATTCAGTGCCACCCTACATATACTCAGTGGTGCTGAGATGTACATGGCAAACAATATCCACAGCCACTGTTATAAAATATCCACATATATCTGGATTCTATATATGCCGGCTGATATTTAAAACTATTAACCGGCCAGGAATCTGGAGGTAATTTTAGATTTGGTGCGCGCCCATAACGTGTGGATGAATTGTTTATTTATTTCCTCCTACGTGCGCCGGTTCCGGCAGTAATCAGCGCTTGGCATGTGCCGACTGGTCACCGTGCGTGTAGCGCATGAGCCTTTAACGTTAGCTCAATGGGTGGCGTTAAGGGCTCAGGCCAGTTTTGAGTGCACACTGGTTTCATTTTTACCGCAGGTCCTTTTCCCATCCCTTTAAAAAAATGCCATTTTTTGTAGATGCATTAAAAACTGGCCCAGCGCACGCCCAATACATGCACCTACACTAGCGCAGGCCAACTTTTAGAGCGGCTTAGTAAAAGGCCCCCTTAAGAGTAGCCCACATTAATAAGTATGCCCCTTAGATGCTTCTGCAATATCAAGCAAAGGTGTAGCCAGGCCTCAATTGTGTGTGTGTGTGGGGGGGGGGGGGGGGGGGGCTGAGCCCAAAGTTGGGAGGTCCATTTTCTCCACCACCCCACTGCTTTTTGTCCCCACTGCAACCACACATACCTGGGCTGGCAAGGGTCCCCAATCCCCACCAGCACAAACCTTCCTGTGGTGATATGCTGTGACACACTGCCTGCCCTGATTTCCTGCTCCGGCACGCATGCTGGGTTTTACTGAAATTGCGCATGGGCGAAGCTTGCGCATACTCAAGTTTCATCAAAACCCAGCATGTGCACAGGGGAAGCAGGGCCGGCAGCACAGCGGTCAATATTGCTGCAGGAAAGCTGGCAGGGTTTGGGGACCCTCGCCAGCCAAACCAACAGACCTTGGGGGCCCAAACCCAAATTGAGGGGACCCAGGCCCCCAAGGCCCCTGATATGAAGGTCTAAATGTTGGTTAATGCATGCTTAAAACCTGAATAACCCTTCTAAAATAATTACCATAGCCTTTTTAAAATGTATAGCCACTGTTTGAATATTGGGGCTTGTATTCATTTATTAAGTTTAATTTGCTCAGTAGAAAAGAGTATTAAAAGAATTTGTAATCCAGTCTACCGTTCCTATCCTTTTGCTTACTGATGTTTTCAAATAAAGTTTCTTGGTCCTTTGTCTGAGGATTTCTGGTTACAGTTTGCATTGACTAATCCCCATGCAAAATAAAACAAATATAATAATCAGGTCAGCATTGTTCGAAACAGGAAATAACTAGTTCCTAAAATAACCATACGAGATGCATACTGCTTATTTTCTCCTGCTGCTTTCATTGCCATGGTGAAAGGGAGTTTTATATAACCTGTCGTCTGTGTGCTGCGGGTCCAGCATCACTGTGTCGTAGCGTCGTAGCCTATTTGCAGACTGTCTGCTCAGTTCTAATCCACTTACTGCTCCCTAGACACAAAAGTCTTGATTTATGTTTTGTGTTTATAGGAAAATTCTTGTATAAAGCCGTCCTGTGGACTAGTTTTCCTGGTTAACAGTCTCGCTTCCGAACAAAATAAAAGCAAAATGATTCTTGACTCCTAAATTTAACTGGACACATCTTTTGAACATCAATCCCTTAAGGGTAAAAAAGTTAGTATTCAAAAGATGCAAGAGATCTAAGAATGAAGAAGACAGGAAGTGATGTCTAGAAAGCAGACAAACAGGGAAGGTAGACAAGATGAGAAAGGGATGAGTGGAAAAAAGATAGTAAGCCTTTGGAATGAGGTAACAATACTTCTTTCCAGTGTGTCTGTAAAAAAAAGGAAGTGTGGAGGTGGGATTGTAAAACTTTGAGGAGAAAAGGAAAAATGTGCAAGAAAATAGCAGAAATGCTAATCTAGGGGCCTTTTTACTAAGCTGCTTAAGCGCCTACGCGCGCCCAACATGCACCAATTCCGAGTTAATGCCCGGCTACCGCATGGCCCTTGAGGTAATTTCATTTTTGGTGCACGTCCACTACGCGCGTCCAAAAAATATTTTTTATTTTCTGGCGCATCAGCTACGCACTCATTACTACCACTTTTTCTGTTAGTGTGTACTAAGCGCACGTTAACCATTTAAAAAAATATATTTCTTTTTAGCGAGAGCATGTTATGGGCAGAGAATGGACGTGAAAGTTCTAACCAGCTAGTGAGTTTGCATTAACGCACGCTAACTGTCTAACACTGAGTTAACGTGGGATCATTGAGGAGGAGTTTCTATATATGACGCCTAAAAAATCGGCGCTGAAATCAGTGCCAACTAAGCATATTCTATAACCGGCACTGGTTAAGTGCCACTGAATATCCCCACTGAGGCGGTGGGAAGTGATTTAAGCAGGGAGGAGAGGCTTCTGCCCATTTAAATCGCTTTGAAAATCAGCCGGATAGTTTATAAGCTCCTAAATGTAGGTGAGTTTTCAGTCGAACGATTAGGCTTCTTGTTTGGCTGAAATAGGGGGGCAAATTTAAGCACCTAACTTAGGGACTCTTTTACGAAAGAGCGGTGAAATCTGGGTTTAATGCATTTTAATGCGGGACTTTCCCCATGTGCTAAACCCAGATTTAATTTGGTGCTAATGGGGGAATTTTTTAAAAATGTTTTAATGCAGGACATGCACTCTGTTGTCATTAGCACATGGCAGCTGCATTCAGTTAATGCAGGACCACTTACCGCCTTCTGTTAGGCGGCGCTAGTTGCGCCCACATTAACTCTGCGTTATTCAGTTAATCACACTAAGGGCCCTGTTTACTAAGGTGCGTTAGTGTTTCTAGCATACCTACACTTAGCATGTGCACTAACCATGTAGGCGCCTATAGGGATATGGTTAACGCATGTACATGTCACTGTGCCTGCATAACTTCTGGGACTGCCCTGACTCCGCCTAAAGGAGCAAGCTTTATGGGTGCCAGTCAGTGGCATAGCCATGGGGGCCTTGGGGGCATGGGCCCTCCCCTCAATTTTTTTTGTTACATTTGTACCCCGCGCTTTCCCACTCATGGCAGGCTCAATGCGGCTTACATGGGGAAATGGAGGGTTAAGTGACTTGCCCAGAGTCACAAGGAGCTGCCTGTGCTTGAAGTGGGAATCGAACTCAGTTCCTCAGGACCAAAGTCCACCAACCTAATCACTAGGCCACTCGGATTTGGGGCCCCTAGTTTGGCTGGTAGGAGCCCACAACCCCCACAAGCAGAAGCTTTCCTCCAGCACTGTTGTCTACCACATTGCCTGCCCTGCTTCCCCTCATGTCGCGTATGCTCAGTTTGCCCATGCTCATGTTCATTAAAACTGAGCATGAGTGACGTGAGGGGGAGCAGGGCAGGCAGCAGGAGTGAACAGCACTGGAGGAAGGCTTCTACTGGCAGGGCTTGGGACCCCTGCCAGCCAAGGTACCGTATTTTTCGGACTATAAGACGCACCGGACCATAAGACGCACCTAGGTTTTAGAAAATTTTTCCTTTTTCCCTCCTCTAAAACCTAGGTGCTCCGGTGCGTCTTGTCCGAGTTCGGGATCGCCCTCCCCTACTCACGTCACGCGATGTTCTCTGGTGGTCTAGTGACGTCGGGGCAGGAAAGAGCCCCCTCTTTCCTGCCCAGCGTGCTGCTCTCCGTCCTCCTGTATGTATGCTGCCTGACGGTCTCGGCGAGATTCAAAATGGCCGCCGAGACTTCAATTCTCGGCGGCCATTTTGAATCTCGCCGAGACCGTCAGGGAGCATACAGGAGGATGGAGAGCAGCGCGCTGGGCAGGAAAGAGGGGGCTCTTTCCTGCCCCGACGTCACTAGACCACCAGGGAACATCGCGTGACGTAAGTAGGGGAGGGCGATCCCGAACTCGGGGGGAGGGCGATCCCGAAATCGGACCTCGCTACCTTCGGACTATAAGACGCATCCCCCATTTTCCTCCCAAATTTGGGGGGAAAAAAGTGCGTCTTATAGTCCGAAAAATACGGTAAGTGAGATTGCAGTGAGGAAGGCGGAGAGCAGTGGGGAGGTGAGGCAAATTATGTGTTCCCCCACACACACTTGGCCTCCGCCCCCCCCCCCCCCCCAAACCTTGAATTCGGGCTACCCTCCTGGTGCCAGTATGTGCTGAGCACTCTTGATGTTGAACAGATTCCTTGATTGTGTCCAGGGATGGCTAATTTTTTTTGTTATGTTTGTAACTCCCAACCACTAATATAAAGTGGATTTGAGTTCGGTCCAGAATATGTAGTTATTTTAAAGATGGGCGTGCTAGGGGAGTTAAAAGTAGGAATGATAACTGTACATAGAATTCTAACAAATGGCAGCTTCATATAAACCAGGCGTTATCTCTTTGCCTCTTCTGTTATTCATGTTCAGATCTACCCTACAATTTCTTGCAACAGGCAATAGTTACAGAGTTATTTTTAACCATTAGCTTTTGAATCACTGGCATGATGCAGCCTGCTCAGTTACTAATTTGCACGTAATTGAAATAATGCATGATTTTTACTGAAAATCATTATAGAATAGCATACAGATGTAGTTGCCTAATGTATGATGAGAAGAGACTTATTGGTTGATATTCGGCTTGTGACAGGCAGCGTTTTTATAAAATGCTGACCACCGTGGGCTGAGTTAGACCAGAATGTTCACTACTGGGCCATTTCTAGGTTCAGGTACTGAATGTACAGGTCTTCAGAAGCTTCTAGAAGTTATCCAGGTACTGCTTATATTCACCGCTGGTATCCAGATAATTAATTGGGCATAGCTAGGACTGCGTTTTATGCAGTACTGCTTGCCTGGTTACTTCTTTAAGTACTGACACTTTATATTGGCAGTATCTGGTTAATTGACTGTTTGCCCTAACTCTGCCACCCAACTGCCCCGGCTCTATCTAGATAGTATCACAGCAGTCATACATAATATTCAGCGGCACTATCTATTTAAGTGCCACTGGATATTAGGTGTGGAGCCAGTCAGTGTTATTTAACGGGGTAGTAGCTTCTCCTATCTGCTTAAATAACACTTAATATTGACCCTTTAGAACAAAGGGAGGAGTGACCTAGTGGTTAGGGTGCTGGACTTTGGTCCTGAGGAACTGAGGAACTGAGTTTGATTCCCACTTCAGGCACAGGCAGCTCCTTTGTGACTCTGGGCAAGTCACTTAACCCTCCATTGCCCCATCTAAGCCACATGAGAGTGGGAAAGCACGGGGTACAAATGTAACAAAAAAAACAGGGGTGTCCAACCTTGGTCCTCGAGGGCTGCAATCCAGTTGGGTTGTAAAGATTTCCCCAATGAATATGAATATAAGGACATAAGAGCAGCCATACTGGGTCAGACCAATGGTCCATCTAGCCCTGCTTTCCAAACAGTGGCCAATCCAGGTCACATGTACCTGGCAAAAAACTAAATTGTGGCAATACTCCATACTGCAAATCCCAGGGCTAGCAGTTGCTTCCCATGTCTGTCTCAATAGCATACTTTGGACTTTTTCTCCAGGAATTTGTCCAAACCTTTTTTAAAACCCAGATACGCTAACCGCTGTTACCACCTCCTCCGGCAAAGAGTTCCAGAGCTTAACTATTTGTTGAGTGAAAAAGTATTTCCTCCTATTTGTTTTAAAAGTATTTCCATGTAACTTCCTCGAGTGTCCCCTAGTCTTTGTACTTTTTTGGAAAGAGTAAAAAATCGATGCATGAGATTTGTTGGCATGCACGTGCCTCCATTGAATGTAAATTGATCTCATGTATATTCATAGTGGAAATCATGAAAACCCAACTTGGCGAGGGCCAAGGTTGGGCACCCCTTCTTTAGAATGTATTGTAGATCAGCATGTAGAACAATAAGTCATTTGTGGTTATGAGTAGACTTGTACCTCCTTTTCTTTATGTCTTGTATAAATGAACAGAAGTCACATTCACACAGTTGCTGCACTTATTTTGATTTGTGATACGTAATCAGGACCCATATTTTCACAATTCTGCAGCCATGATAAAAGCTGCAAAATTTGGCTGTGGGAAAGAGTGGGGCTGTGGTCAACAGCTGTCCGGGCCAGGTGTTTTAACTGCTAATTTTAATATAGATGTGAGCTACAATTTGTTGTGAGCTGTGGTGCTCTTCTGTATGCACCACTTATAATGCTTTGTCATTTCTGCAAGTAGTAATGCAAAGTATGATATGGGCTGTGGTAACAACAGGCCCAGCAGAAGCTGCGATCCACCCTGCTGCCTGAAAAGATGAGAGCTAAATCCAAATCCCCCCTTCCTCTCCACTGATTGTCTTCTCCAGAACACTTCAAAAAAGGTCTCTCAGCAGCTTAGTTTCCTCACTCTTCTCGAGAGCAAAGATGGTAAATGACGACAGGGGCTATCCAGTCTGCCCAACAACGCGACCAGAGCCGCACCCGTCACTGCGCAGGTTATAGTCATTCATGCTTAAACTCTGCTTGTCAAATCTTCAGCTGTCTTTTGCCATTCCTAAGCAATCCCACATGCTTATCCCATGCCTTTTAAAATTCTGGAACAGTCCTCGACTCTACCACCTCCACTGGGAGGCCAGGCCATTCCACGCCTCCACCACCTTTTCTGTGAAATAATACTTCCTTAAGTTACTCCTAAGCCTATTCCCTCTTAACTTTGTCATATGCCCCCTCATTCCAGAGCTCTCCATTTGGAAAAGGCTCTCGTACATAAATGCCCTTGAGATATTTAAACGTTTCTATCATGTCTCCTCTCTCGCTCCTCTCTTCCAGCATATACATGTTGAGGTTCACAAACCTGTCCCTATACATAAATGCCCTTGCGATATTTAAACGTTTCTATCATGTCTCCTCTCTCGCTCCTCTCTTCCAGCATATACATGTTGAGGTTCACAAGCCTGTCCCTATAATTTTTACATTCAAGACCGCTTACTAATTTCGTAGCCGGACCAGACCAGAATAGTCTGTGCTCAACTCAATGGTTGGCTAGAAGAGAGAAACTGGTTAGATCCATGTCTATCTAGATTCAGACCTGGTTATGGAACAGAAACTGTCCTTGTAGTCCTACTAGATCTTCACAGAAACTGAGAAAGGAGAACCTTGAAATATAGCTACACTCAACACTTATGCTAATCCCCCAAAATTCAAGCAACCTTCAAGAGCTACTTCTGTCATTTAAGTCTTGTCACAGTTGTGCATGCCATGATAACATCAAGACTGGATTATTGTAATGCACTCTACACTGGTCCAACTACAAAGAGTTTGCACCAGCTCCAAATCGATTCAGAATGCTGCAGCAAGACTAATAAAAGGCTGTAAGCAACGTGACCATCTCATACCATTTTTGCAAAACGTCACTGGCTTCCAGTACAATACAGGACTAACGGGGGTCTTTTACTAAGGTACGCTAGCATTTTTACTCACGTTAAAAATCAGCTGGCACCAAACACCGAGCCACCCATTATTTTCCTATGGGTGTCTCGACGTTTAGCGCCAGTTACCACACCTTAGCAAGAGACCCCCCCACCAAGGTGCGCTAGCATTTTTACCAACACCTTACCTTGGAGGGGGGGGGGGGAATCAATGGGAGATTGGGTTTCTTCAGGCCAAGTATTGAGACAAGGAAGGCATATTGCAACCCACATTGGCCATTGTATTAGATGCTCATTGCTAGTTCTATAACTTTGCTTCACCAATGAGTAAATGCAAGTCACATTAGATCATGCAATGTGTGTTAAACTATTTTAATAGCAGTGATCTACTTTACATATATTTGCATACAGTACAGCTCATTAAAACATCTTCATGTTGTCTGCATTGTTTCTGTTAATATTAATGTAGGTTAACACACTAATGAGTGTTAAATAGCACAAGTATTAATGCATTTTAGTAAAGAGGGGCCCTAAAGAACAACACAGATACTTTAAGAATAAGTCATAACTGTAGTTAGATTTAAAAAATTGAATACAAATATTAATACATTTAAAGAAATAGCCCATTAATGACCTTTTTTTCTAACAGGAGAAAAAGGTTATGGTTTGTTGCTTTGCAGTTTGAAAGAATAAGAATTCACCAGCTGGAGAGGACGCAAAGCACATAAGAGCCCTCAACAGTCATCTGTAAAAGGCTTGAAGAATTGGCATGGGAAAGTGAGGCTTGTTTTGTCCTCCCTACCCTGAATATTTGTGTAAAGTCAGCATTTTAGTCTCCTCCTAGCAATAAAAAAAACCAATTAATACTTTTAATTAAATTTGATAACATATGAAAACAAACCCCAAAATGCAGATTGTGTTCACCGCAAGAATTTAACATATGATACATGTAACAAAGTGTACAAGGAAACATTTTTATCCTTTCCCTTTTAGTTTTTCAGTGAGTCATTCTCAATTATCATCATCAGTACACTTCCCTCAGAACTGAGTCATATGAACCACCATGTCCTCTGTTCTGACAGGAACTTATAATTACAGCACACATCACTTTGCTAGGGCAACTTCTCTAAGCCAATAAAATGTCTTGCTTTCAATAGGGCTAGTTTTGGGGGGAAGTGGAGTGGGGATGGCAGTTCAATTTATGGTTAAACAAGATCATTAAGATCCTCTTTTGAGTTCTGTTTTAATTCCAAGCAATAAAATAAAAACAAAAAGTGTCGGTTGCTTAGGCTTTCCCTTTTTAATGGCCAGTCTTGCTGCTATTATTATGATACTCATCGGAAACCCACTTGGGTGCCTTGTTGTTGCAAGTTAGACAACGGAAATGGAAAAGGGCAACTAGGAAAGAAGTTTGTTCATCTTGATTTAATGCACATTAACCTGCAAATGAATACATATTCATTCAATTATGTATGCATGTATTTATTTATTTATTAGGATTTATTTACTGCCTTTTTTAAGGAATTCACTCAAGGCGGTGTGCAGTAAGTAAAGGGCAGTTTGCTAACTAGGTATCCACATTTATGAGCTCCTTACACATGTCAAATTACAGAATACTAGCACATATGCACATATGTGTGCACATACCTGCGCAAGTGCTAGCAGGACGCGTAAGCGCAATTCTGTAAGGGCCTGTGCAAATGGCATACCCTGGGAGTCTATATATGGCGCCATAATTTCCACACAGAAATCGAAGCATATTCTATAACAATGCACATACAGTGGTGGAAATAAGTATTTGATCCCTTGCTGATTTTGTAAGTTTGCCCACTGACAAAGACATGAGCAGCCCATAATTGAAGGGTAGGTTATTGGTAACAGTGAGAGATAGCACATCACAAATTAAATCCGGAAAATCACATTGTGGAAAGTATATGAATTTATTTGCATTCTGCAGAGGGAAATAAGTATTTAATCCCTCTGGCAAACAAGACCTAATACTTGGTGGCAAAACCCTTGTTGGCAAGCACAGCGGTCAGACGTCTTCTGTAGTTGATGATGAGGTTTGCACACATGTCAGGAGGAATTTTGGTCCACTCCTCTTTGCAGATCATCTCTAAATCATTAAGAGTTCTGGGCTGTCGCTTGGCAACTCGCAGCTTCAGCTCCCTCCATAAGTTTTCAATGGGATTAAGGTCTGGTGACTGGCTAGGCCACTCCATGACCCTAATGTGCTTCTTCCTGAGCCACTCCTTTGTTGCCTTGGCTGTATGTTTTGGGTCATTGTCGTGCTGGAAGACCCAGCCACGACCCATTTTTAAGGCCCTGGCGGAGGGAAGGAGGTTGTCACTCAGAATTGTACGGTACATGGCCCCATCCATTCTCCCATTGATGCGGTGAAGTAGTCCTGTGCCCTTAGCAGAGAAACACCCCCAAGTTGAGTTCATGCCAAAGAGCTCAATTTTTGTCTCATCTGACCACAGCACCTTTTCCCAATCACTCTCGGCATCATCCAGGTGTTCACTGGCAAACTTCAGACGGGCCGTCACATGTGCCTTCCGGAGCAGGGGGACCTTGCGGGCACTGCAGGATTGCAATCCGTTATGTCGTAATGTGTTACCAATGGTTTTCGTGGTGACAGTGGTCCCAGCTGCCTTGAGATCATTGACAAGTTCCCCCCTTGTAGTTGTAGGCTGATTTCTAACCTTCCTCATGATCAAGGATACCCACGAGGTGAGATTTTGCGTGGAGCCCCAGATCTTTGTCGATTGACAGTCATTTTGTACTTCTTCCATTTTCTTACTATGGCACCAACAGTTGTCTCCTTCTCGCCCAGCGTCTTACTGATGGTTTTGTAGCCCATTCCAGCCTTGTGCAGGTGTATGATCTTGTCCCTGACATCCTTAGACAGCTCCTTGCTCTTGGCCATTTTGTAGAGGTTAGAGTCTGACTGATTCACTGAGTCTGTGGACAGGTGTCTTTCATACAGGTGACCATTGCCGACAGCTGTCTGTCATGCAGGTAACGAGTTGATTTGGAGCATCTACTGGTCTGTAGGGGCCAGATCTCTTACTGGTTGGTGGGGGATCAAATACTTATTTCCCTCTGCAGAATGCAAATAAATTCATATACTTTCCACAATGTGATTTTCCGGATTTAATTTGTGATGTGCTATCTCTCACTGTTACCAATAACCTACCCTTCAATTATGGGCTGCTCATGTCTTTGTCAGTGGGCAAACTTACAAAATCAGCAAGGGATCAAATACTTATTTCCACCACTGTAACTTAATTGGTTAATTAGCCAATCAGTGCTGTTAATTGGATGTTAAGCAATTATCAGCACTAATTGGCATTAAGATTTACACGCACAATTTGTTAACTGTATTCTGTAACATGGTGTGCCTAAATTCTAAGTCACATAGTTGAAAAGTGGATGTGGCCATGAGCAGGGCTTGGGCGTTCCTAAAATCTACGTGTTCTCTGGGGCCACTCTAGGCCTGATTCTATGTATGGCACCTAAAATTACCACACACTAAGAAATTACACGTAAGCATATTCTAAATAACAATCGTAAATTTACACATGGTATTTAGAATATGCTTCTGTGTAGTTCATGCGACTGAATCTACGCACGTCCATTTATGCCAACAAAAAGCTGGTGTTAATCCCTGCAGGTAGATTTACACACACTGACCAGCATTTTATAAGAACATGCATAGATTTTGGAAACCCACAAAACACCCATTTTCACATCCCTAAGCACACTCCTTTTTGCCTGTGCATGTTATAATTTAGTCACAGTACATTACAGAATATGCTTAACAATGTATGTGCGTAAATTCTAATTGTAGCTAATTAGTGCTCATTGTTGCATGTTAAGATCTGTTAACAATGTTTAAAACCTTGTTAAAACAATTAATCTACACGCGTAGTTATAAAATACACCTAGATTTACATGTGGAATCATGCATAACTCTAAGCACTCTGTATAGAATCGGGGGTCTGCGCCTAATTTAGGCATTGGGATTTATGCCAAGTAAAACGTTGCATAAATGGCCGCGACTACATTTGGTTGCATGGAGAGGTGCTCAGCGTTATTCTATATCCCGCGCTGAAATTTAAGCTTATTCTAGGCATATTTTTTTTCTGCACAGAACTTTCAGGCTCCATATATGAATCTAGCCATAGGGCTAAATCTGTGCGCATCCATTACACCATTGAAAATGTGGCATAAATCGCAGCGCGTAGATTTAGGTGCAGTGGGCCATATCCTACAACTAGGCACGTAAATTTGAGAACGCCCATGAAATGCCCATTTCCCACCTATAACTACACCCCTTTTTGCTTGCGTGCATTAGAAGTTTGGCACACTTCGTTACAGAATATTCTTAGCAACTTGTGTGCCTAAATTCTAGTCAGTGCAAATTAGTGCACATTATTGCTTGTTAAGTGCTGTTATCAGTGCTCATTAGCTTGTTAAGCTTGTTAAGTTACTTGCATTGTTATAGAATCTGAGCCGGTTTCAGCGCAGATCTCTAGGTGCATATAGAATCCAGGGGATAGTGTAAAGGCAAGAGGGCTTACATATGGGCAGGACATGGGCGTAGCTCCCGCTTATGTTTGTAATTTATTCTATACCTTAAGTTACGCTTGTCCCCACTGCATTGATGTGCCTGCAGTTATGCCAGTATTCTATTTGCTCTGGGAAAAGCTTTGGGAGGAGGGAACACACCTTGGGAGGGGCTTTGAGAGGATGGTGAATGTTTTATGGCGGGGGCATCGAGAGGAGGGTGGATGCCCTAGGAGGGGTCTTCAGGAGGAGAATAGATGCACTACAGGGGCATTGGGAGGAGGGTGAATGCCGGGGTGGGGGGGGGGTCATTGTTAGGAACACAATTAGAAGTGTGATTAAAACATTTTTAGTTGATCATGATTAAAATTTGGATCAAAGAACAGCTTTAATTCAATGCAATTTAAGCTTTAGTGAAATATTTTTGGGAATGTTAATTTAGGGCTGCACTGGATAAAGAAATGAAACACCTTTTAATGAAAAAGCAAAAGGAGACATAAGTAAGACCAGCAGGAGAATGAATAGAATTTAAAAAGAAGTAAATGTTGGCATTTTTCAGGATTGTGGATAGTCCTGCTACTTTAGTATAAGTTGCTTGATTTAAAATTCTGCTTAGGTAAGGACATATCTAGTGCCGTACATGGTAATTGTGTGGTGATAGTCAGTGTTTGTTAAGAACTGCTGTGTCAGTTGTTTGTAAAAATTGGGCCTGGTCTCAGAATCTCATTGGCAGTTATGGTTTTGAAATGCTAACTCTGTATCGTCAGTTCTTAATTAAGGTCATTTCCCTCTTCCTTTTGTTACATATGCTGACTCTAATGTAGATGTTGGATGACCTTATTAAGTAATTTTACTCAACTGACATTTGCTACACTTGTGATCTTGCTCTTTTTGGATTAAACAGTAAGGAGCAGTCCTTCTCCACTTTGCTGGCTGTTCTCCAACTTTAGTAGTTGAACAGAATGTTGTGAAGGTCCCTGTATCTGACGTGTGCAGATACTAAACTCTATTAATGGGGCACATCAAAAAAAGGGCGTTATGATGAAACTTTTATGAGGTTCCAGATCAAGAATCATGCATAAATTTAAAGAACAGGAGATCTTCATTTGGAATGTGTGTTTGTGTATTTGCCATCCAGCAAAGCAAGCATATGAGACTCTGTTGCAAGTTAACTATTGAGTTGGGTTATGTCAGTGGTTCTCAGGGGCTCTCCAGCCTGTCAGGTTTCTGGATATACATAATGAATATTCATGAGATAGATTTGCATCTAGGCGGAGAGTCTATATATGGTGCCTAAAAAATCAGCGTGGAAATCAATGACGACTAAGTGTATTCTATAAGCAGCACCTAGATTTAGGCACCGTCTATAGAATACGCTTAGTTGATATTCCAGTGCCTAAAACTACGTGTATTCATTTACACCAACGAAAACGTGGCATAAATCTCTGCACGTAGATCAGGGGCGTATCTGGGGTTCGGCGATAGGGGGGGCCAGAGCCAGAGTGGGGGGGGCACATTATAGCCCCCCCGCCATTGCCACCCCCCCCCCCCCGCCACCATTGCCACCACCCCTCTACCGCCGCCAACACCTACCTTTGCTGGCGGGGGACCCCAACCCCCGCCAGCTGAGGTCCGCTTCCTCTAAAAATATTCCTTGAGCTGAGGTTTTTTAAGTTGTTCGGCCTCGCTCCCACTCCTCTGTGCTGCTGTTCAAACTCTGTGGAATCCAGTTTCTGAGTCTGTCTGACGTCGCAGCACGTTGTACGTGCAGGATGACGTACAACGTGCTGCAACGTCAGACAGACTCCGAAACTGGATTCCACAGAGTTTGAACAGCAGCACGGAGGAGTGGGAGCGAGGACGAACAACTTAAAAGACCTCAGCTCAAGGAATATTTTTAGAGGAAGTGGACCTCGGCTGGCGGGGGTTGGGGTCCCCCGCCAGCAAAGGTAGGTGTTGGCGGTGGTAGGGGGGTCCAGGGCAAAATCTGCGGGGGCCCAGGCCCCTGTGGCCCCACGCAGATATGCCCCTGACGTAGATTTAGGCGCACTGGGCCATATTCTATAACCAAGCATGTACATTTCAGAACGCCAACGAAACTCCCATTTCCACACCCATAACTATGCCCCTTTTTGCCTGTGCACCAGGGGCGTAGCCAGACCTCAGCGGGAGGGGGGTCCAGAGCCCAAGTTGGTGTGGGGCACATTTTAGCCCACCTCCCCAATTGCCGACCCTGACCCGCCACTTTCGACACCCCCCCCCGCCGCAAGGTACCTTTAGTGGCAGGGGTCCCCAACCCCTGCTAGCATTAGTCTTCTTCAGCGCCGGTCTCCGGCGCGTTCGCTGATCTATGCTGTGAGTCCTGATGTCCTGCACGAACGTCAGGACTCACAGCACAGATCAGCGAACGCGCCAGAGACCGGCGCTGAAGAAGACTAAGGCTGGCGGGGGGTGTGTGGATTCCTGCCAGCAAAGGTACCTTGCGGTGGCAGTGGGTCGAAAGTGGTGGGGGGAGGGTTGAATGTAGAGGGGGCCATGACTAAATCTGTGGGGGCCCATGCTCCCGTGGCCCCACCTAGCTACGCCCCTGCTGTGCACATTAGAAGTTAGACACACTGCGTTACAGAATAAGCTTAGTGAGTTGTGCACGTAAATTATAATTATTGCCAATTAGTGCTCATTATTGCTTGTTAAGAGCTGTTATCAATACTGATCAGCTTATTAAGCCAATTAAGTTGTGCATTGTTATAGAATAGGCTTGGCACGCTATATAGAATCCAGGGGATAGTGCCTTCACTGTAATCAGATCTATCTCATGCATATTTATTGATTAATAATAATACAAGGGTTACAATTAGCTATAATTAGTCGCGCTGTATCATCTACTCACAAAACAGTGCTCAATCCAAGTCACAAGTACTTGGCAGGCTCCCAAAGAGCAGCAAAATTCCATGCTGCTGATCCCAGGGATAATTTGTGGCTTTCCCCATGTCTTTCTTAATAGGAGATTATGGACTTTTCCTTCAGGAACTTGTCCAAACCTTTTTTACAATCCAGATATGCTAAATGTTGTTAGAGCATCCTCTGATGATGGATTCCAGAGCTTAACTATTCATTGAGTAAAGAAGTATATTCTCCTAATCACTTTAAAAATAATGCCATGTAACTTCCTGGAATGTCCCCTCATCTTTGTACTTTTTGAAAGTGTGAATAATTGATTCACTTTTACTCATTCTACTCCACTCAGGATTTGGTACACCTCTATGTTATCCCCCCCCCCCCCCCCCCCTCTAACCTCTTAAGCCTTTCCTCATATGGGAGGAGTTCCATCCCCTGAATCAGTTTGGTCGCCCTTCTTTGAATCTTCTATCATTCTGCTATATCGTATTGACATACGGTGATCAGAGGACATTTACACCTGCTTGCAAGTGAATGTTTATGTTCATACAGAAAGCATATGCGTATATATGCATTTTATAACCAATGCACATAAATCGTGCCTCTGCCTGCACCCTACCCAAATTCATGTTATATGCATAATCCCAGGGAAAATTTTATAAAAGCTCTATCATACACATAAAATGGCCGTCAGGTGCAAATAATCCTTCATGAAATGACATCCTAAGTGTAGAGTTTGCACTGCCATTGATGCAACAGATGTTTGCTATGACTGATAAAAATCCGTCAGTGTTTTATGGAAGACTTGAACATATTACAAAAGAATGACAGGAATAAAAAAAACAAATCTGCATAGTTCCCATCAGCAGAAATTATAGAAATTCAAAATGTGTTTCCATAAACTGCATATATATAAAACCGCAGGGGATGGAAGATGGAGAACTGGATGAGAACGTTAAGGGAGCCCTAGCGAACACATTTCATTGATCGCTCTTAAACCTGTATATGGATTTGTCTCAGCAGAGGTAAGATTTCTAAACAAATTCTAGAGCTAGTTTCTGATTATGGAATTTCCCAGAAAATATTGACAGATTTTGGAAAACAATCCTATCAATTTCACTACTGCTGAGATGGGAAGCTGGCCCAAAGAGGATGGTAATAGATTAACCTCCCAGGTTGATAAGTACATCAATATAGCACTAAGAAGTGCTTTGTGTATTGTATTAGACTAGGCAAAGTCTGTTCAGAGCACACCTCTGGAAGGTTTGTGTAGCAGAGAAAGAGCAGATACTTTCTCATAAAAAGTAAATTATTTTATTATTTAAACATAGTTTCATTAATTTTACTAGCACACTAATTATGGCGTATTGATATTACTGTTCATGCTTAGGGCTCCCCTGTGTCTGATTTTAATGATCAGATGAGAAATGAGAATTGTTTTATGCAACATTGACTGGCTTGTCTAATGTGATGTGTTGTAGCAGGACTTGTAGGATGCTTATTTATTTTTTAATTATCTAATAGAACTTTAATATTTTTTACATAATGCATTTCAGACACACAAGAATGCTCCACTAAGTTATGTTGCAAAAATAAAATATAATTGATCTATTAAAAAAAAGATAGCAAGAACAAATAAGGGCATGGTAATGGGGGCAGTAAATCTACGCACGGTATTTAGAATACGCTTAAGCGCAGTTCATGCAACTAAATCCGCATGTGTTCATTTACACCAGCGAAAAGCTGATGTAAATCCCTGTGCATAGATTTACGTGCACTGGCCCATATTTTATAACAGCGAGCGTGGATTTTAGAACGCCCATGAAATGCCCATTTCTATGCCCCTAAGTACACCCCTTTTTGCTTGCGTGCATTAGAATTTAGGCACAGAACATTACAGAATACACTTAGCAGGTAAATTCAAATTTTTGCCAATTAGTGCTCATTATTGCTTGTTAAGAGCTGTTAACAACACTTAACAGCTTGTTAAAACAATCTACGCATGTAGTTATAGAATACACCAGGATATGCCCCTAATATTGCCAACTTGTATGTTGAAGATTTGAAAAACAAATTGATCGCCCATTTTTAAGCAACATGTTTTTATTATTGTGGAATGTTTTCTTATTATGGAAAGGGAATCATCAACAGTTCAATCGTTTTTGTAACTGGTTAAACCGATGTGACAGAATTAAGATTTCAGGTGACCTCTGATAGTACTGATGTCCCATATCTAAATATTTTGATTACAAAGAAAGAGAATAGTTTTATTACTTTTATTTTTCATAAATTCACTGACAGGAATAGGTTAGTACAATGTGAGAGTTACTGTGTTAAAAGCCTAAAAGATAATCTTCCTGTCAGTCAGTTTTTTAGACTTAAAAGATCATGTACTACACAAGAGGAGTATTTTGATATGAGGACACTTTTTTTTTAGAAAGGGGTTACCTGAAATGTATAAACTAAGGCATATCACCCAAGCCAAAGTAACCAAAAAGAACTCTCTATTGAAAGTTCAACCTAAAGTGGATAATAATAAATTAGTTTGTAGCTTGTTAAGACATCTGCAAGCCTGAAACCTATTGAAGTGGTGTACGATCAAGTACAATAAGTATTTTTCAGTTCCCGGAGGGCTCACAATTACAAAAACAAGGAGTTATAGTGGGATTTGAACTTGGGTCCCTCGGTTTACAGTCTACTGCACTAACCTCTAGGTTGACCCTCTGTACTGCATTGAAATGGCTGAAATGGATGTTCATGCTTGACGTTTCCAGCACATGGATGACCATCTCCTATATTTTCAAACAGGCTATATCCTGTTCAAAAATACATGTGAGATGGACATCCGTTCGGGATATTCTGAGTTGGACGTCCTTTAAAAAATGCCCTTCCATATTTGTTTAGTGATCTTTTCGCTTGATTGTCTAAATATTTCCAGTTGCTACATTTTGGTTTCTCATTCTTTTAATTATCTGATAGAACTTAAATATTTTTTACTTAAAGTATTTCATTCAATCAAGAACATTTCATTACTATAGTTTAGATAAGTTTTGAAGAGGGAAAGAAAATCAGTGAAAGATAAGGAAAGATCTGCAGCTGTTTAGGTTTTGCAATTGTAATTGAAATTTAATGGTTTTATTTATACTCTTTAACAGGGTTTGTTATTACTCTAACCTGTAGGGATTTCTGTATGTGAGATTAATTTCATGTTCTCCAAAAAATAAGCCAAATACACTCATGGCTTGTATAGTTATGCAAAAACTCAATTAAATTCATTGGATGAAGGTCTAAGTGTTTCTCCAGAGATGGACCATTTTATAAAACAAAGATTTTTTTCTGTACTAATTAGTTTATGCATGGATCTGGGATCTGTGCCCACATTTGGATGCCCTAATTTTGTTGACCTATATAGAACCTGGAGGAAAATGTTGAATTCCATGTGACTCTGGGTATGTAAATAGGTGTCAGTGTGATATGGATAAGGATCCTATTCACCTTAATATCTGCAAACTCCATGGTGGAAGGGGGTTGGGTATAGAAAGGGAGAGGGGTTAAATTGTAAAATTTAACAAGATTGTGCATATTCAACTTCTGTTGTGTAAGGCTAGCAAGTAAGTAATATATGTACCATGCTGCATGTTTCCCAAACTGAATAAAACGATCGGAACGTAAAGGTTAGATTTTGGCATATGAAGATGATATACAGGGTACGTTTATAACACACACTGCCTATGTGTGAAGGGTAAGTTGGTGCCTATTTCTAGCCTACAGGCAGCAGAACAGGGTGGGCCACTGGGGCCATAGCCCCACCAATCTTTTGTCCAACACAGAATCAGCAACAAGAGAGCTTTGTTGGGGGTCATAGATTGTTTTCTTTAGCTCCAGTCAAAAAGGTGTACTACTGCCTCTGTGCCAGCCTATTCTATAAAGACACAGAGAGGCATTTTTGATACATCTAAGTTGGACTTTGGACATTTTGCGCTAAGAGGGGGGGGGGGGATTATATGGTGCCTAAAAAATCTGCGCAGAAAACATTTCTGCCTAAGTGTATTCTATAAGCCGTGCTTAGATTTGGGCACGGTATATAGAATACGCTTAGTTGATATCCCAGCGCCTAAAATTACACATGTCCATTTACACCAACGAAAACATGGTGTAAATCCCAGCACATAGATTTAGGCACACTGAGCCATATTCTATAACTATGTGTGGAAATTTTGGAATGCCCACGAATCCCCACCCATAACCACACCCCTTTGTACATACACGCATTAAAATTTAAGCACTCTGCATTACAGAATACACTTAGCGATTTGTGCTCATAAATTGTAATTATTGTCAACTAGTAAAAAGGCCCGTTCTGACACAAATGAAACGGGCGCTAGCAAGGTTTTCCTTGGAGTGTGTATGTTTGGGAGAGTGTATGTGAGAGTGACTGTTTGAGAGTCAGAGTGAAAGTGTGAGTGTGTGAGAGAGAGAGTGAGTCTGGGTGCGAGTGTGCTTGTGAGAGAGTGTGTGTGTGAGAATGAGAGTGTGTGCAAGGGTGTATGTGAGACACAGTGTGAGAGAGAGTGTGTGTATGAGACCAAGCGAGTGTGTGAGTGACTGTGTGGCACATAGAGAGTGAATGTGATACAGTGTGAGACAGAGTGTGTGAGAGTGAGAGTCAGAAAGACATTGTATATGAGAGAGAGAGTGTGAGCCGTGCCCTCCCAATCCATGGCCATCTGTCCCCTGCTCCCTCCATTCATCCTTTTCCAGCAATTCCCCTCTCTCCCTGAGCCCTGCCCTCCCAATCCATGGCCATCCATGTTTCTCTGTCACCTGCCCCCTCCATTCATTCCTATCCAGCATTTCCCCTCTCTGCCTGAGGCCTGCCCTGCAATCCATATCCATCCATGCCCATCTGTCCCCTCCATTCATCCCTATCCAGCAATTCCCCTCTCCCTGAGTCCTGCTCTTCCAATCCATGCCCATCCATGCTCCTCTGTCACCTGGCCCCTCCATTTTTCCCTATCCAGCATTTACCCTCTCTGCCTGAGGCCTGCCCTGCAATCCATATCCATCCATGCCCATCTGTCCCTTCCATTCATCCCTATCCAGCAATTCCCCTCTCCCTGAGTCCTGCCCTTCCAATCCATGCCCATCCATGCTCCTGTCACCTGGCCCCTCCATTTTTCCCTATCCAGCATTTCCCCTCTCTGCCTGAGGCCTGCCCTGCAATCCATATCCATCCATGCCCATCTGTCCCCTCCATTCATCCCTATCCAGCAATTTCCCTCTCCCTGAGTCCTGCCCTTCCAATCCATGCTCATCTGTCACCTGGCCCCTCCATTTTTCCCTATCCAGCAATTGCCCTCTCTACCTGAGGCCTGCCCTGCAATCCATATCCATCCATGCCCATCTGTCCCCTCTATTCATCCCTATCCAGCAAATTCCCTCTCTCCCTGAGCCCTGCCCTCCCAATCCATGCCCATCCATGCTCCTCTGTCCCCTGCCCCCTCCATTCATCCATTTCCAGTAATTCCCCTCTCTCCCTGAGCCCTGCCCTCCCAATCCATGCCCATCCATGCTCCTCTGTCCCCTGCCGCCTCCATTCATCCTTTTCCAGCAAGTCCCCTCTCTCCCTTCCATGACCCCCCCCCCGCATCCATGCTCCTCTCTCTCCCATGTCCCAGCCTGGCCCGCCCTCTTCTCCCCCCCCCTTCGCATCCATGCATCCCCCCCCCCCTTCGCATCCATGCCCCCCTTTTTTTTTTCTTCTTCGTTTTAACTTTACCTCCGTGGCGGTTCGTGCAGCGAAGCGTCAGGGAAGGAGGCGGCGCTCCCGACGTCTAGCTTTCCCTTCGCTGTGTTCCGCCAAGGCGGAACACAGCGAAGGGAAGGCTAGACGTCGGGAGCGCCGCCTCCTTCCCTGACGTTTCGCTTCCAGATTTGTTTGGTTTGAGGCGAGGGCGGGGCAGAGACGGCTGGCTGGCTTGAAGGCTTCACACCACGAATCCACGAACCCTTCAGCCTGGGAGTGACGTCAGATGGCTTCAAGGCTTCAAGGCTTCAGGGCTTCACGGCTTCACAGAACGTTGTCCTCAGAACGTTGAGGGTGCGTTTTATTATATTAGATTAGTGCTCATTACTACGTGCTAAGTGCTGTTAACAACACTGATTGGCTTATTAAGCCAATTAAGTTATACACAGTTAAAGAATCCGCTTGGATTGTTGCACAGAACGCTAGGCACACTGTATAGAATCTGAAGGTAAATGTCCCAAATCCGAATAGCAAATGTAAGCGTTTTCGAAAAGCAAAACATCTATCTTTTTTCAAAAATAACATTTGTAACAAGATTTTGTGCTCTGTTCACTTATCTTTTCAGGCCATTTTCAAAAAAAAGAAAACCCACAGTGAAAAACGTATAAAATCAAGCCATTAGGATGTAGGAGGGGTTAGCATTTTTAGTAAACTGGTCCCCCGGACATTCCAGGAGAACAATGGGGCTCCCTAGGGGCACTGCTGTAGACTTCATATAAATGCGCCCAGGTATACATCTCACCATTACTCTCTTATCTTGTCTGCTGAGCCCTCCAAAACCAACTACCCCCAACTGTACACCACTACAATAGCCCTTATGGATGAAGGGGGCACCTAAATGTGGGTACAGTGGGTTTCTGGTGAGTTTTGGAGGGCTCACAGTTTCCACCACAGCTGTAATAGGTAGGGGGAGGTATGGGCCTGGGTCCACCTGTTTATAGTATGTTTCACCCACCACTACACTACTCCAGAGACCTACATACTGCTCTAATGGACTTGGCTATAACATCTGAGGCTGTCATAGAGGCTGATGAGTACTATTTTATTCACATTTTGTGGGGTTGGAGGGAGTGATGACCACTGAGGGAATAAGGAGGGTCACCCTGAATCCCTCCAGGTGTCATGTAAGGCAACGTTTTGAGGCATATTTTCAAAGCACTTAGCCTTCCAAAGTTCCATAGGTTTCTATGGAACTTTGGAAGGCTAAGTGCTTTGAAAATATGCCTCTTTGTGTCTTATTAATTAGAGAACATTTTGGTTTTATTCTATTATGGCTGTAAGACATCCAAGTATTAGGCACGTCCTAAGCCCACCCTAATCTCACCTTTGAAATGACCCCAACACGCCCCCTTCTGATTTGGACAACAGGTTTTGAAAATACTGATTTGGACGTTTTGAGAAGAAATCCATCCAAATGGTGCTTTATGTCTGTTTTTGGATTGTTTTCTGTTTTGAAAATGAGCCCTATAGGCACATATATGTCTTTATACAATACTAGGGGCAAAGTGGCAGAAATTATGGCTAGATTGAAGCTGAAAGAATACAAAGAATAGCCACATTGGGTCAGATTGATCAGGGGCGGCCCTATAATGAGGCCAAGTGAGGCATCAGCCTCAAATGGCACTACAAGGGAGTGGCATACTACTGCCAGCCAGCACTCTGCCACACTCCTCCTCCAGCATCTTTCCTTCCCTTCTATTCGTCACCATTGCGCCCTCCTTTTTTCCGCCCTCCCTCCCTCTTTCAATCTTCTTCCCCCGAGTCTACCTTTAATTTTTTCAAAACTTGCCAGGCAGCAGCAGCAGCAGCAATTCACAGGCGCAGCCCTGCCACCGGCCCAACATTCTCTCTCTACTGTGGTGGCCCGCCCTCTCTGAGGTAATTTCCTGTTTCTGCTGGGATGGGTCGCTCAGTAGAGAGAGAAGATGTCTGACCGGCAGAGCTTACAATCTAAGTAAGACAGACAAACAGGACAAATAAGGGATAAGGGAATTACAAAGGTGGGAATGATAAAAATGGGTGCTGAACAAGTTATGAGTTAAAAGCAACATCAAAAAGGTGGGCTTTAAGCCTAGATTTGAAGATAGCCAGAGATGGAGCTTGACGTACTGGCTCGGGATATGATGCAAGCTGGATATTGTAGACCTTTATCTTATCCCTCCTCAACCGCCTCTTCTTCATGCTAAAGAGCCCTATCTAATCTCTTAAGCCTTTCCTCATATGAAAGGATTTCCATCCCCTTAATCAGTTTGGTCACCCTTCTTTGAACCTGAATAGATGTATAACTAAGGCATATCACCCAAGCCAAAGTAACTGAAAAGGACTCTCTATTAAAAGTTCAACCTAAAGTGGATAGTCATAAAATAGTTTGTTGTCTCTGGTTTTCCTAATTGCCCAGTGACGGTTTTTTTTTTAATTGAGAGCACTCCAGAAACAGAAAAATACCTACTATGCCTAAATCTATAAGACACCTTGAAGCTTAAAGGCTGTTGAATTGATGTACATTCAGGTACAGTATGTATTTTTCTGTTCCTGGAGGGCTAAGAATTAAAATAAAAATAGCTAAAGTGGGATTTGAACCTGGGTCCCTCAGTTTACTGTCCACTGCATTAATGACCATCTGCTCTGCATTAAGGTTCGTGTGGCCATTTTCTAAGAATGCTGCTATACAGATATCCATGTCCCTTGTTTTACCCCGTTAAAAATTGGATATTTCAGTTTGTAAAATTGTTGTTAATGCTGGACATTTCCAGCACATGGATGTCCACCTCATGTATTTTCAAACATGCTGTATCCTGTTCGAAAGTACACATGAGGTGGACGTCCTTTTGAAAATTCCTTTCCACATTTGTTTAGTGATCTTATCGCTTGATTGACTAAATATTTCCAGTTGCTATATTTTTGTTTCTCAATCGTTTAATTATCTGTTAGAACTTAAATATGTTTTACTTAATGTATTTCATATTTCACTACTGTATAAGTTATACTACAAAAATACAATATAAATGATCTGTTAAAAAGATGGCATTAAAACAGGAATAGAGAAAACATAGTTTAGATAAGTTTTGAACAGGGAAAAAAAATCAGTGAAGGACAAAGAAAGATCTGCAGCTGTTAAGATTTTGTGATGATTTTAATTGCAATATAATGGTTTTATTTATAATCTTTAACAGGTTTTGTGATTACTCTAACCTGTAGGGATTTCTGCATGTGAGACTGACTTATGTTTTGCAGATCAAGAAATTAAATACACACCTGTATAGTTGTATAATTATGCAAAAATTAATTCATTGGATGAATGTCCTAAAGAGTTCCTCCAGAGGAGCCCTTTTTTAAAACAAAGATTTTCTTCTGTACTTCAGCTTTCTTTGACTTGCAGTTCCTGTTACTCTTTGAAAACCATTGTTTTAGGGTTTTCTTCTTCTTTTTTTTATAATTCACGTTCTACATATTAAACAGACATTGACATCGCTAGAGTAAATAAATCTGTTTCCTGATATCCATCTTAAAACACCTAACACAATCATTTCTACATGTGAGCTACTTAAAGCAGGGTCTTTTAGATTCTCATTAAAAAAAAAAAAGTTACTAAGGGTCCCTTTTACTAAAACACATGACGATCTGGGCTTAATCCATTTTGATGTGAGACTTTCCCACACATTAAGCCTAGATTTTCCATGGCAGTATTTAGTGCATTTTAAATAATTGGGGGGGTTTTGCAGGTCCCATGCTAATTTTTCCATTATCATGTAGGACTTGCAAAAAATTAATGTGAGAGCACTTATCACCTCCTATTGCACATTAAAAAAGCTAGCATGACAAAAATCCATGCTAGCTGCCTAATGCTATGGATGAACGTGGCATGGGTGGAACAGAGGCATGGCCATAGGAGCCAGCCCTATGAGTGCTTGAGCAGCCCCAATGTTAAACAAACTCCTTGATTGTATCCAGGGAGAGTTCATTTCCATTGGGTTTAGCACCCTCAATCATTTTCAAAAGTTGGCTCCTCTGGGAATGGCCATTGCTGACATCCAGCTGCCACAACTACTGATAGTGCAGCTGCTCTTAGGACCTGAAGAAGAGGCATTGTGCAGCCTTGCTACCGCCATTCCAATAGTGCGGTCACTGCCCTTAGCTAAAGGTCTCCTGACCCCTCCTCTTCTGCCCCCTCCCCACCCCCCACATCCATGTGTCCACCCTGAAGCTCTCCTGGCTCATGGGCCAGACTACTCAATATTCCAACCCCCAATTACAATGTTCAACAAACCTCCAATGCATACCCCTCTGATCCCCCCAAACATCAAGTCTCACCTGGCCTCTCCTTGATCCAAAGCCCTGCCCACATGCAGTGGTGTAGCAAGGGTGGGGCGGTCCGCCCCGGGTGTCAATGGGTGGGGGGTGCTGTGCTGGCAAGTCCCTACCAGCTCCATCCACTTGGCAGCTGTGTGGTGTGGCGCGGTGCCTCGCGTCTGCACTGCTGCAAGAGAAGAAAATCGCCTTGTCGGCCCTTCATTCACTCTGTCGCACCCTCGAGGAAATAGGACGTTACATGAGAGGGCGGGACGGGACACAGCGAGGGAAGGGCCGACGAGGCGATTTTCTTCTTTTACAGCAGTGCAGAGTCGCGCGAGGATGGAGCTGGTAGACAGGTGGGGACTGGGTCGGGGGGGGGGGGGTGCCGTGTCACCGTGTCACACGAGGGGTGCCGTGTTGCCCTGCAGCCGGGGGGTGCGCGCGCAGCAGCAGCGATCCGCTCCAAGTGGCAGTGAACCACAGAACGCCACTGCCCACATGTAGCATTCAGAACCCTCCCCCCACCTTTCTAATTGTTACTGCACAATATGGTAACTGTTAACATACTGGCTTGACAGTATGTGCCAATTCAAGTGCTAAATTCCATTGCCTATTGTAGTGTGGGGAATGGGTATGGGCACTGCTCCCTCTAAGATGAGGAGTCCTCAAGATACAGTCCTTCCGGTGGAGGGTGCTGTTTCACTATTACATGCTCAGTTGTGAGGGACAGGCAAGCTCTGCAGATCTTCAGGGAACCTACCTGTCTCTAACTATACAAAAACACAATATTGGAGGCCCACCCCCATCCCCTTGGCAGCAGTGCAGTTGGAGGACTCCCACTCAACTTAGAGGGACCGGTGGGTGTGGGCTTCACATTGTAGTTAGCGCATGGTAATTTACCACATGCTGTCATTGCTGTAGATCGTGTGGATGCATTTACCACTTCCTAACTAGGAGGCAGTAACGTCTAACCTGGTAAGTGTGAAACTTTACCATGCTTTGGTGAAAGGGCCCCTAAATTGTCTTCTCACTCCCAGAGATGTATTCCATTGTTTTTCTTTTGAATGTGAGGATTTTTTTCTTGGTTAGTTCTGCTAGACTCTAGGACAGGGCTTTCTTAATCTGTCCTGCATACCCCACAGGTGGTTGAGTTTACAGAGTATCTATAATTTATTTGTTGTACTTGTATCCCACATTTTCCCACCTATTTGCAGGCTCAATGTGGCTTACAATGTTCCGTTATGGCGTTCGCCATACCAGAGTAAAAGATAACAATTGGAGTTACGTAGAGAACATGGATGACATAATAGAATTAAGCAAACAGATATAGGAAGAGAACAATTCAGAATATACGGTAAAGTGGTGATGTGTTACATTTACAGTTATTGATCGTTGTGATATGCCTTGTTGAATAGATAGGTCTTCAGAGATATACGAAAGTTAATTAGTTCGTACATTGTTTTTAGGTTAGGTGGCAATGCATTCCACAACTGAATATACATGAGATAAATTTGTCTGTATTAGAGTCCTAGCCCATGTGTACTTATCCATTGTGGCTATGGAAGCCCTACTCTAGGATTTCCATACTGCTGTATACTGGCTCTGGTCAATGCATCTCTTCTGTCCCTAGGTCTCTATCCTTATTCCAGCTGTTGAACCAAATTGGAAAATACCAAACATTTCCTCAGAAGAACGTAATGAAAGTACCTCAGGCCCAAGCATTGCACAGGGGGTGATATGGCTTTTAACACTGGAAAAGTGAATGAGATACACTGACAGTCATATTTAAATTGGCTCCTCACTATTTATTTAGATTTTGCTCACACCTTTTTCAGTAGTAGCTCAAGGTGAGTTACATTCAGGTACTCTGGATATTTCTCTGTCCCAGGAGGGCTCACAATCTAAGTTTGTACCTGAGGCAATAGAGGGTTAAGTGACTTGCCCAAGATCACAAGGAGCAGCAGTGGGATTTGAATTGGCCACCTCTGGATTGCAAGAGCGGTGCTCTAACCACTAGGCCACTCCACTAATTCTAAGACACAAAAGAATCGAAGTTTACTGAGCCTGAGGGATAAACGATGCATAACTCACTTAAAATTTATCAAAACTGCACACATGGAATACTTTTCTACTTTGATGAGGATAATAAGTAGGAACACATTTCTAGTGGAAATGAATTGTAAACACTGTTGCCAGCAGAATAAGTGACAATGAATGGGGTGACGAGGGTGGAGATCAGGGGCAGGAGAAAAAGAGGAGACTAGGCATGGCTGACCCTAATGAATGAGGAGCCCGATCCCAGATACCCTGTTCCACAGTGTTACAACCTCAGCTGTAGCACCATATTCCTACACACATCTGTTTTAAAAGCTGTTGGCTTGTCACAGTAGCAGAAGTTGTAGATGGTGGTGTCTACTGGGAAGGGCATGGAAAATGCATTGAAATTGTCTGCAAAGGAAGCCAGCTTGCCCACTCAAGTGGTATCTTGTAAATGTTTGTAAAGCTGTCTTATGTTTAAACAATTTGGGGGGGGGGATCATAGAGGGGCATAATTGAAAGGGACACCCAAGTTTTTCTGAGGACGTCCTCGCAGGATGTCCCCGTGGAGAGGTGGGGAAACCCGTATTATTGAAACAAGATGGACGTCCATCTTTCGTTTCGATAATACGGTCGGGGACGCCCAAATCTGGAAATTTAGGTGGACCTTAGAGATGGTCGTCCTTAGACTTGGTTGTTTCTGATTTTCAGCGATAATGGAAACTGAGGACACCCATCTCAGAAACGACCAAATCCAAGCCCTTTGGTCGTGGAAGGAGCCAGCATTCGTAGTGCACTGGTCCCCCTCACATGCCAAGACACCAACTGGGCACCCTAGGAGGCACTTCAGTGGACTTCATAAATTGCTTCCAGGTGCATAGCTCCCTTACCGTGTGTGCTGAGCCCCCCAAAACCCACTACCCACAACTGTACACCACTACCATAGCCCTTATGGGTGAAGGGGGGCACCTAGATGTGGGTACAGTGGGTTTCTGGTGGGTTTTGGAGGGTTCACATTTACCACCACAAGTGTAACAGGTAGGGGGGGATGGGCATGGGTCCGCCTGTCTGAAGTGCACTTCACCCACTAAAACTGCTCCAGGAACCTGCATACTGCTTCGATGGACCTGAGTATGACATTAGAGGCTGGCAAAAAATAATTTTAAAGACCTTTTTTGAAGGTGGGAGGGGGTTAGTGACCACTGGGGGAGTAAGGGGAGGTCATCCCCGATTCCCTCTGGTGGTCATCTGGTCAGTTTGGGCACTTTTTCGTGGCTTGGTCGTAACAAAAAAAGGACAAAGTAAAGTCGTCCAAGTGCTCATCAGGGACGCCCTTCTTTTTTCGATTATGGGTTGAGGACGCCCATGTGTTAGGCACACCCAAGTCCCACCTTCGCTACGCCTCCGACACGCCCCCGGGAACTTTGGTCACCCCCACGACGGAAAGCAGTTGGGGACGCCCAAAATCGGCTTTCGATTATGTCTATTTTGGGCGACCCTGGGAGAAGGACGCCCATCTTCCGATTTGTGTTGAAAGATGGGCGTCCTTCTCTTTCAAAAATAAGCCTGAAAGTCAACATTATGGTTGGATAAATCACACACATGACCAATTGCAAAGCTACAGAAAATGAACAAACAAATATGAATATCGTACAGCAATGTTCCTACTTTTTCTGAGTAATATTCATAATCTTCCAATCCAACTACCTTCATATACAGTGGTGGAAATAAGTATTTGATCCCTTGCTGATTTTGTAAGTTTGCCCACTGACAAAGACATGAGCAGCCCATAATTGAAGGGTAGGTTATTGGTAACAGTGAGAGATAGCACATCACAAATTAAATCCGGAAAATCACATTGTGGAAAGTATATGAATTTATTTGCATTCTGCAGAGGGAAATAAGTATTTGATCCCCCACCAACCAGTAAGAGATCTGGCCCCTACAGACCAGGTAGATGCTCCAAATCAACTCGTTACCTGCATGACAGACAGCTGTCGGCAATGGTCACCTGTATGAAAGACACCTGTCCACAGACTCAGTGAATCAGTCAGACTCTAACCTCTACAAAATGGCCAAGAGCAAGGAGCTGTCTAAGGATGTCAGGGACAAGATCATACACCTGCACAAGGCTGGAATGGGCTACAAAACCATCAGTAAGACGCTGGGCGAGAAGGAGACAACTGTTGGTGCCATAGTAAGAAAATGGAAGAAGTACAAAATGACTGTCAATCGACAAAGATCTGGGGCTCCACGCAAAATCTCACCTCGTGGGGTATCCTTGATCATGAGGAAGGTTAGAAATCAGCCTACAACTACAAGGGGGGAACTTGTCAATGATCTCAAGGCAGCTGGGACCACTGTCACCACGAAAACCATTGGTAACACATTACGACATAACGGATTGCAATCCTGCAGTGCCCGCAAGGTCCCCCTGCTCCGGAAGGCACATGTGACGGCCCGTCTGAAGTTTGCCAGTGAACACCTGGATGATGCCGAGAGTGATTGGGAGAAGGTGCTGTGGTCAGATGAGACAAAAATTGAGCTCTTTGGCATGAACTCAACTCGCCGTGTTTGGAGGAAGAGAAATGCTGCCTATGACCCAAAGAACACCGTCCCCACTGTCAAGCATGGAGGTGGAAATGTTATGTTTTGGGGGTGTTTCTCTGCTAAGGGCACAGGACTACTTCACCGCATCAATGGGAGAATGGATGGGGCCATGTACCGTACAATTCTGAGTGACAACCTCCTTCCCTCCGCCAGGGCCTTAAAAATGGGTCATGGCTGGGTCTTCCAGCACGACAATAACCCAAAACATACAGCCAAGGCAACAAAGGAGTGGCTCAGGAAGAAGCACATTAGGGTCATGGAGTGGCCTAGCCAGTCACCAGACCTTAATCCCATTGAAAACTTATGGAGGGAGCTGAAGCTGCGAGTTGCCAAGCGACAGCCCAGAACTCTTAATGATTTAGAGATGATCTGCAAAGAGGAGTGGACCAAAATTCCTCCTGACATGTGTGCAAACCTCATCATCAACTACAGAAGACGTCTGACCGCTGTGCTTGCCAACAAGGGTTTTGCCACCAAGTATTAGGTCTTGTTTGCCAGAGGGATTAAATACTTATTTCCCTCTGCAGAATGCAAATAAATTCATATACTTTCCACAATGTGATTTTCCGGATTTAATTTGTGATGTGCTATCTCTCACTGTTACCAATAACCTACCCTTCAATTATGGGCTGCTCATGTCTTTGTCAGTGGGCAAACTTACAAAATCAGCAAGGGATCAAATACTTATTTCCACCACTGTATAACAACCGTTACATTGTAACACCCTTTATATCTGTTATTGATGTTATATCCATAATACCACAACAATAAAAATTATTTGTATCCACCAAATGTGTGTTAAGATAAATTCTGGAATGGCCAACAGACACTCTTACAGCCTCTAGCCATCCCTACTCAACACACTTTATTTAGCAAAAACTAGCATATAACAGGTTTAATGATGATAAATAACAATAGTATACAGGCCCGTAGCTTCATATAGCCAAATCTGTGTCAAACCAAGAATGCTAACTTACCTATAAAGTTGTCTTATATCACTATCGTGACCTGAACTGGACTAGTTCCCAAGAGATCCCACAAATGCTGAAACATTTGTCTCTGGAAAACCATTGCATTTTTTGAGTAGGCCATCCACCCTCCTTAGCATTCAAGGCACCCAAAAGACAGAAATTCAACCATCTTTAATTTTCTCATTTGAATACCACAGTTCTGCCTGGTACTGTCTCATTTTTGCAATAGTCTAGCGATTTAGTATTTCAGCTTCTTTTGAATGAATAGCAATGCCTTTCAAGAAAAAGCAGTGAAACATCTGTTAAAGACAGAATAATTCTAACCTAGCAGTTATGGCAGCCCACGCACATTGGTAGAGTGATTAAGCTGGAGAAGATATACATCACTGCCAATTCTTTCTTCAGTTGATATTTGCTACCTAATGTCATTTCCCTAATTATTTGAGTCATGATGTACTGTGATATAGGAATAGATTTGTAGCTTATTTCTAGATTTTAATCCAAGCATATTTTCACACTTGTCAAAAACTGCTGGTGTGATGAGGGTTTCCCTAGTGCTATGTGGTTTCCTTGAGCTATTTCGGCAAGCTGATCCCTGTCATTTTAGGCTGGTCCCATATCTTCCCACTTCAGTAACCTTTGCTTTTTCCGTAGCAGCTACACAAGGTACTGTTTGTGTAGGTGGCTGTGCCCTGCAGAATGCACAGGTCATCGCAAAATTCTGAATGTGGTAGCTTGATTGTGCCTACTAGCAACTGAAAATGTGACTAAAATACTGGAATGACAAGAAGACACAGCGAAGATGACAAAATTGTAGATATTTTATTTATTTTTATTTTAGAACATTTATACCCCACTTTTTGCCACTAAAAGCAGCCCCAAAGCGGCTTACAATGAACTACGAAAACAAATACAATGACAGGAGAGGAGGTAGAGGAACAGAGGAGGAAGGGCAGGGAAAAGTAAAGTCCAGAATGGTCCATAGATATGCTGGCAGGAAGGACTTCAATTGAGTGAACCGTGGCAGGGTGAGATGAGCGTGCCCGGACAGGCCAAGTCGAGAAAGCCGGCTGCAGAAGAAGTGGAAAGCAGCTCTTCAACCGCCTTCTCCAGCTCCACAGACGATGGATGCAGCAACCAGGTGACACAGCTCTAAAAGGCCCAACGGCCCAGCCGCAGCAACCAACGGAAGATGAACATGCCCAGGGCCAACAGGCGGCAGGAGCGGTGCCCGCAGACGCGGCCAAAATGCAGTAGCAGCAGCAAGCAGTTCGGAGAATAGAAGAGGAACCGGAGGGTGTTATCGCTCGGCCAAGCAGCTGAGCATACGCAATGCCAGACGCCAACGCGAAAAGGCAGGAGGAGAACTGGTTCAAATTCCGCTTCAAATCAGCATCGGGAAGGAGCCGTCCAGCAGCCACACCTGCGCCCCACATCGTGGGGAGCCAGACCCCACACTCCCACACCCAGCAACGGACCATCCATGAAAGCGAGTGCGCAGCCGGACCGCCAACACAGCAAGCGAGGACGGAAAATCGCGTCCCCCAGAGTTTCGGTCCAAAACAGGTGCCAAGGAGACATGCAGACCACGGCGATTCCCAATGAAGCCGGGATGTACAAAATTGGGCCTGCGGTCAGGTAGGCAACGAGCAGCTCCGCGATGATAGCTGGAGCTAACGGTGTTTTAGCCCGTTACTCAGCGGCCATTTTGGAATAGCTAGACAAATATCTAGACAGAGAGGGGGGTCTTTTACTAAAGTTTAGCTCGAGTTATCTGTAGCAGGGCCCTGCTGCAGATAACTCGCGCTAAACTTTAGTAAAAAGCCCCCTCAGTTGCCAAACAGGGTCTTTATTGTAAGCAAGATTCGACTCATTCTGGATCCAGAATGTTGAGAATGGCTAGTTTTTCATGTCATGGGTCCATAAGCAGTCTGCAAAAGT
Organism: Microcaecilia unicolor; assembly: GCF_901765095.1. NCBI lineage: Eukaryota > Metazoa > Chordata > Amphibia > Gymnophiona > Siphonopidae > Microcaecilia > Microcaecilia unicolor. Next base: position 53,383,582 of record NC_044040.1, read on the forward strand.
TATATGTTTGAATTTTTATAACTTTATTTTTTTTTCCACAAAAAGGGATGGGGTTTGTTGTATTCCAAATTGTTTCCTGTAACAAAATTCATTAAAACCTCTCTCTCTTTTTTTTCTTGTTTCTGGTGACTTTAGTCACCTTTTCCCAGAGATAGTCACTATTCTCTGCAATGTTTTCTTAATATGAGTTCACTGCTAAATAGCTTGTTATACCGCAATACACATTAAAACATTTTAATAGACAGCAAAGGACATAAGCAAAGGTGGAACATCATTCACCTTCTGTCTCTCACCCCCCATCACCCAGTCTCTCTCTCATCCCTCCAACCTGTCATCTCCCTCTCTTTCATCTCCCTACCCTGTCAGCACCCAGTCTCACATTCCCCTAGTCTGTCTCCAAATCTCCTTCTTATCCTTCTCTTCCATTCCAGTCTCCTCATTCTCTCATCCCACAATCTCCTTCCTCCCTCTAATCAATCTCCTGTCTAGCCAATGTTGCCATTTACCCATCCACTCCCTCCCACCCCCACAGTTAGCCCTCATCCCCAGGAGTCTAGCCACCAACTGCCTGAGCAAACCAGCCAGTCACCCCAGCCTCCCCATCTAGTCAGTGTTGCCAAAACAGGGGTCATCTTTCTTCTGTAGTGCATGTCTCTCTGAGTCTCAGCCATGCTGGTCTTGAGGATCTCATGTCTCACAAGACCAGAGCAAGTGATGCAGAGGACAACAGATCTTCTGTTTTGGCAGGGGAAAAAAGGAAAATGGGGTATGAAAATCTTGGATGCCTCAGGGAAATTTCCAGTTGCCGTGGCAACTTGGCACCCAGGACTTGTGGAGCCATAGTTTATGCACTGATAAATAAGAATGGTTTTATAACAGAAGCTGGGAATATTTCTGCTCGGGTCATATAAAATTTTGTGCATGCAGGCTGAGTGTGCCGTAGTTTACATGCATATAGTCCGGACAATATTATAAAATCCTACGTTTGCGCATAAAGCACTGTTTTATAAATGAAAAAGCATTTTAAATTACCCACCAAGGGCTAATTTTATAAAGCATTTTGCTTATATAAAGCATGGCTTAAACACGTAAAGAAGTGGATGATATTCCTACTCATGCCACCCTTCTGGTGACATTCTCCCTAGAACGTGACAAAATATTAGTTTTGAAGACATTTTTTGGTAAAATAAATCATTTCTATTTTGCAGAAAGAACCTTCAGGTTTTTCTTGATGCTTCTAAAGCTACACAACTTAAACATAATCAGTTTCTTCAGTTTAAATTGAGAGTGCAAGCACTTGATGCTGGTTTCTTTTTGAAATTTCCTGTGAAATGTATAATTATTTTTTCTGATATTACCTATATTTTTTTGAGGCAGATCAGTTAGGAAGACTGTTGTTAGATAAGGAAGCAAGATGATTCTGGCTGTTTTTTGAAGAGAGTAGCATAATTTAGCCAGGATATATTATTTAAACTGTAAGGATTTAAACTTGATTTCCTTTATTGTTGCTGTATAATTTCTCTCTTTCATTCTCATGATGTGGGCTATATTGTTTTCTGATATTGGTACTTTGTACAAATGATGAATACTTGCAGTTTTTAAAAAAAATACATGTAAAGGGGTTCTTATAAAACTGCATGACCGAATCCACGTCCTGATAAGATCGCACATACTTCAATGTACACCACACAAAGGCATTTCTGAGGGTGCTGTTGGGGTACAGCAGAGGTTATTATATATGCATATATTGTGCAAAATACACAATTACACATACAGGACCAGATTCAGTAATTAGTACCCAAATTTGGGTGCCAGAAAAAATTAGCACCCAGTGCCATTTTATAAAGGGCTACAGAATAACGTATAGCACCGATTCCCACACCCAAATTTGGGCACCAGGACTTATGCCTGCTGAAAGTCGGTATAATTCCTGGTGCCCAATTTGGGCACACATTGGCGATAACCTATAACACTGTGCACAAATTTCTGGAACATCCCTGACCTGCACACCACACAGTGAAGGTGACACAAAATAAAAAACTAGACAATGTCACTAGAGTAAAAACTTTATTCATGTACATCCAAGACTGACACGAGTTGTGTTTCGGCCAATATGGCCTGCATGAGGAGTCTTCTCTAGGAGGTTTGGCAACTCAAGCTTCCAGATATTGCTAATCAAGAACTATATTGTTAGTCCAATAAAAAAGTATCATCTTATTTTCTTTTATGTGTTTTATTTTATTTCTATTGATTACCGTTGAAAGTTGACTAACATGGCTACCACATCACTCTAAGCAATTCTTAAAGCCCAACGCAGTAAACGAGAATAGTGAGAAGCGCAAAACGCTATCACACAGCTCAGGTGCTCAAAATCACAGAGTAGGGAAGCAAAAAAACTTTGTGACATCATCGTCTATTTTTCTTTTAAATTTTGTGTCCCAACGGGGACCCGTTTCACCACATAGGCTTCCTCAGGGGAATGAGCTCACTGCCAGCGACATGGCAGGTGGACATTATCATAAATCGCTGGCAGTGAGCTCATTCCCCTGAGGAAGCCTATGTGGTGAAACGGGTCCCCATTGGAACCACTCCTGCTGTTAAGTGATTTTTCACAAGCACAGTATATACTTGTTGAAAAGATTTGAGAAGATTTTGTGTTTATACTTTGAATTAAAAATCATGGAGGTTTTTTAAGACCAATGACAGAGAACTATGAGCTCTTTATGAATTACAAATGTCTACCTGACTGCAGGTTTACCTGCTTTTTTGATTAGGTAAGACAGTCACAGCCAACTGAAGTCTTTTCCCTCCTTTTTTAAGAAATATAAATAAAGAAAAACAACAAAGAAGAAACTAAGCAAAATGACACTTAAGAAATGTTATAAGAACTGTGCAGTGTGTAGATGTATGATCATTATATATTATGTATTTCCCATTCTGGAGTATATTTGAAGTGTTATTGATCCACTATTTGCATTTTTGGTGTGTTCGCTTTTATAGTGGTTCTCCTTTTTCGGTATAGATGAATGCCACTTCTTTCACTGTGTACAACCCCGAGAGAGAACATCTTTCATACTTCTGTTAAATGTTTAAATCAGTGCAAGAAGCATCCAGTGACCAGGGCCAGTGTTACAGATGATGGGGCCCAGGGAAGAAATTTGGGAGGCGACCCCAAAGCCTACCAGCAGGCTGTCTCTCCTTCAGCTTTGGGATCACTGTGGCCCTGGGCAATTAAAACCATGGAATGCAGAGAAATAAAAACAGCACAATATCAGAACTGACAGCAGTAACCAACAGTTCTGAAGCGGTACCATTGTAAAGAGCTTGGCAGGTGCTCTTACTAGTTGTAGGAACAGCACCAGGAGTAAAGAATCTAGAGTCAGAAAACAAGACTCACTGCACACTGGTGACAGTTTTGGAAAAACAAAGAGGTAGCCTGGAGGATGAAGCAGTTGGTTTAAAAGAGGCCGCCATAGTGACATATAAAAACTGTTAATGAAGGAGCCGCTAGCAAGCGGCTTCTCCTTGAGTGCATTCTGAGGACAAGGACATTACTGTGGTGAGCTGTAGGGTAGAGCTGACCAAAGTTTGGCTTCGGCGCCAAAACAGACCCGAAAGCTGGCTTTGAACATGCTTCGGTTTCAACTGAAAATACCAAAACTTTTTCAGCTGAAGCCAACTCCCCCCCCCCCCCTTGACCACAATGCAACTACAAGCCCTACTCTCCCACCTCATGTAGACATCCCTGGGTTTAGCTTATAATCATTGGTAGTCTAGTGGCCTTACTCATGAGACTGCCTTAGGAAGTCACAGCAGCAGTTTTGAGATTGGAGCTGGCATGGCCAGGAACTTTCACGACCTCCCACGGAAGTGCACCTCTATCTAACATCTGATAGCATTTATTTAGCACACCAGTTCATAGACTTCTGTTCCTCTTTATTGTCCTCTTCTCTACTCCTTCCCCTCCCCAGATCTCTATTTTTTCGCACAATGGATCTCAGTGGCAAAGATAGCAGATATAACATCAGGAACTGATTACAGGCCATGGACTAAGGATTTCTCAACCCAGTCCTTGGGGAACCGAAGCGAAGCCAGTCTGGTTTTCAAGATATCCACAATGAACACGCATGAGATAAATTTGTATGTGCTGCTTCCATCGTATGCAAATATGTCATATATATTCATTGTAGATTCCTTGAAAACCAGACTGGCTTGGGGTTCCCCGAGGACTGCGTTGAGAAACCCTGACTCACTAAAGCCAGAATCTAGGGTGAAGCAAGGGATGTGAATATGTACTGACTTTGCATTCAAAATACACTCCAAGGTCTGCAGGAGGGAGAGACTGGAGATGTTGGGAATGTGTGAAGAATAGGAGGTATGGGACTAGGGCCTGGGACTCAGTGTTGGTCTGCATTTCCTCCTACCTGGGTGCCAATCTTGTCCAGGGGCTTTCCCTTCTTCAGGTGCATATTTTTTTGGAACCCTTCAACCTGCCCTTCCTTCCCCCCTCTCCATCCCCACACACAAATTGTTTTTTATTTCCCAATACAACAACATGTCTTACACTGAGATCCCCTGACATAAAGTGAAAATCATACATTGGTCTACGCCTAGGTAAGAACAAATGCTAATTGCTGCAAAAACCAGTCAACTAATTTGTTAAGAATGTTAAATGTTTGACATTAAACAAAACTACAGACACTGTAGACTCTGTTTCATGTGTAGTTCTGAGATTTCTTCGCCTGCTCAGTGACGTGTATAAGCTGGTGTTCCTTACTACATACAGCGATACCTCTGCAGTCCTGTTTAAATATACTGTGCCGATCAATTCTCTGACTTAGCAGTGGCTTCCCCTGTAAGGCTGTTATTACATCACACTGCTTTTCACAGCTGATGTCTGCAGCCTGGGTGATAACAGTTCCTGGGCTGTGCCCTCGGGGTCTGCTTTCATCTTCCTCAATCTCTAGGGATGTATTGGGGCTTCAAACACAAACTCTGCTTGAATACTACAGTCCCCCCCCCCCCCCCCCCAGGGCACAGCGCTAACAGAGTGAGAAGCAAGTCTCGATCAACATTCCTCTCCTGCTCTCTGCAACCACACTGGCTCAGCCACTTTCAGCTACAATATGCCATACAACTGAGTTTCCCTATTCTTGGCTTTGCTTCCTGGCTATGCGCATTTTAGCTCTGCTCCAACAGCCATATTCTCTGATTGTACTTCATCCTCTGTCAGACAATCAGAGTACCATAGAGAAACACAAACTCGCAGTGGTCACCTCCTAGCTGGACTGCTTTCTTCAGGTTCTGCTGGGGTGCTGTTCTCTCATGCCTTACCACAAGCAAAAGTAATGCCAGAGATTAAAAAAAAAAAAAAAATAGGAAAAAAAAAAAAAAAAAATGCAACAAACTAATTTGGGAGAAGAGTAATTAATACAAAACATACTTGAGCCTGCTCTTCCTTCCGGTTTTAGTTTGTTGCTTTTTTGTACCACAAAATGCCTTGTTTGTAAAAGTTATCTCAGGTTAACTGTATAGCCTTACTTCTTTATAGTTACTGCTGCACCTGTTTGTAACGGGAATGTTTCTCCCTAACTGGTCTGTTCACTTATGTGATAGCCTATCTGTACATATGTTTGTTATATGCTGTCTGCTATAAGTCTCTCTTATCCTTCAAACATGAGGGTTCTTCTGTAAATGTGTTAGATACGTATCTCCATTCTCTTGACTCGGCTGCACTAAGTCAGCATTTCTCCTATACAGTATAGGCGTTTTTCCTTTTTAAAGTAGTTATGCAGTTTGGTTTGACCACGGTTGCAGGTTAGCCCCTTATGCTGCATTTGTAATGACACACCTTCTCTAGTGTCCAATAACTATGGCTCCTGCTCTCCCGATAGCAGCCATTCTCTGTATGATGGAGGACTATTGCTGTAGCTGTGTCTTTCAATGATACTGTATAGCTTTTCTGTCTATTTTTATTCTGGTGTTTTAGTTGCTAATCAGTAATAACCCTCATGTTTGAACCTCAACATTGCAGTCTTCAAGATGTTCTTGTCTTTAGATGTCTTTTTTATAATATGAGGTATAGGTTTAACAAGCGTTAAGTTTTCTCTTTTTTCATTTTTGCATATATATGAAACATGCAGGGGCTGTCTTTAAGTGTTCTCTCGTCTCTCCTCGCAACCTCTCTTATTATATAACACTTTCTTAGGCTGAACTAATTGTTAGTTCTTTATGCCGCTTTTCTTACTTCTAACTCAGCTTTCCCTTTCCTTCTCTTTTTGGTATTTCCCCAGGTGTCTGTCTAATAAAAGATCATCAATTAACACATTTACTTTCCTTTTCATCTCTGATGTCTCAGTCTAGCATGGCCGCACCTATAAGATTTGTGACCTGGAATGTTAATGGTTTGCATCATCCTGTTAAAAGGAAAAAGGTTTTGATATACCTTAAGAAACTTAAACCTGGGGTGATCTTACTACAAGAGACCCATTGTGTCTCCATGACAGCTTTTATCAAACAAAGTAACTGGATCTCATCTTCCATAGACTCTCCCTCAGTAGGCAGGAAGCACGGTGTTTCAATTTTATTCCACAAAGACTTGCATCCAACTATTTTGGAACAGAAGGTGGATCTCCAAGGTAGATGGATAATTGTTAAGGTATCTATTAATAATGCCTCAATTTTACTTGTTAATATATATGCTCCTAACACTGATGCTCCTGAGTTTTTCCTTAACCTCCTTCAGCTAATTCAGGCATTTGATCCCCTTCCCATAATTTTGTCAGGTGACTTTAATTTACCTTTAGATTATCATCTCGATAGACATTCTCAAGCTAAGGTTAATCCCTCCAAATCTTCTCTCGCTCTGTGTTCTCTTATTGATCACATGCATCTTGTCGATCCATGGAGACTATATAACCCGACCGCTAAAGAATTTACTTTTTACTCCTCTCCTCATAAGAGTTTCTCTAGGCTGGATTATTTTCTAATTTCCAACACTCTGACGGAGTCAATTCTTACTTCCTCTATTTCTCCAATCACTGTCTCCGATCATGCGCCAGTCTCATTAGATTTGAATTGGTCCAGCACCAATAGTAGGCGATCTCCTTTATGGAGAATGCCTCTAAATCTTCTGGCTGATGACGATATTTCATTGCGGTTAAAAGCATTCATTAAAGACTTCTTTAGTGACAATTCCTCTTTCACAAGTAGCACGCTTACAGTTTGGGAGGCCTTTAAAGCTACCCTCAGAGGTGAGCTTATTTCGATTGCTGCATATAAAGCTAGGGCAGAGAGGGCTTCAATCTTAAAGCTTGAATCACAAATTAAAGAAATTGAAAACAACTATTTTCAAACTTCTAATCCTACCCTCCTTAATAACCTATGTCACCTAAAATTTGAGATGAACAAGCTATTAAGCTTTAAAGCCGGCCAGCAGATTTTTGACTTTCAGTCTAAACATTATGCTGAAAAGGATAAATCCAGTAGATTATTAGCTAATTATCTAAAAAGAAAAAGATCCAAGGTGCAGATCTCTGCCATTAAAATATCTGAGCATAGCATTGTCACCTCTCAAACCGATATTTCCAGGGCTTTTCATCATTTTTATTCAGAACTATACCAGTCAGAAGCCCCTCAATCACTTCACTTAACGGAAAACTTTTTAACCCCCTTACAATGTCCTAAATGGACAGAGCAGGAAGTCATCCCCCTTCTGGAGCCCATCACTGAAAAAGAAATTAGAGTGGCCATCCAAGACTCTCCTCTAGGGAAGTCCCCAGGCCCAGACGGGATCCCTATAGAGTTTTACAAAGTCTTTAAATTTGACCTCATTCCTTTTCTCTTACTTTTATTCAATGACCTGTCTCCGGAAACCACCTCTACCAGTCGATTCGCAGAGGCAGTCATAACGGTCATTCCTAAACCGAATAGAGATCCTCTTTTGGTGTCTAATTACCGGCCTATATCCTTACTCAATGCGGACTATAAACTATACGCTAAAATTCTAGCCAACCGTCTTAAAAAAGTTGTGCATAAAATTATTCATCCCTGTCAAGTAGGTTTCATGCCTGGACGACTTATTAGCGATAACGCAAGGCTTTTTCTTCATTTATCGCATATAGCCTCTTTCCAGCCCCAACCAATTGTGGCTTTATCATTGGATGCAGAAAAGGCCTTTGACAGGGTCGAATGGAACTTTCTCTTTGAAGTGCTAACCTGGTTCGGCTGCCCTTCTGAATTTGTGCTTAAAGTTCAGTCTCTTTATGCAAAACCAGTAGCCAAGGTAATCACTAATAACCTTTTGTCAGAGAACATTATTTTGCTCCGTGGCACCAGGCAAGGCTGTCCATTATCCCCATACCTCTTCAATATTGCATTAGAGCCGCTTCTAATTGCGATTAGATCTCATGCATGTGTACATGGAATTGTCTATAAAGATCTAGAATTTAAGTACTCTGCCTATGCAGATGATGTCTTACTTTATATTTCTGATCCGAACCAGTCTATCCCAGAGCTCCTGGACCTAATCGCTCACTTTTCCAAATTTTCGGGCTACAAAATCAATCAGCAGAAGACGGAATTATTTCCTCTCAACGCATTAGCGCTTCCGAATATAGCTCAGTCTTTTAACTTGGTGTGGGCCACCCCAAAAATTAAATACTTAGGAATAGAATTGCACGCCAACTCCATAGATTCTATTCATCATAACTCCGACTTAATCTTGAAAACCCTTAAAGCTTTGCTGCATTCCTGGCATCCTCTACACTTGTCCTGGTGGGGCCGGCTTGAAACTATTAAAATGATGATATCTCCAAAAATTAATTATATCCTCAGTATGCTTCCGATCGTCTTCCCCCTTCCATTCTACTCACAAGTTGACAAATTATTATCTTCCTTTCTATGGTCAAATAAGCCTCCAAAGATTGCTTTGAGGAAACTTAAATGCACCAGGGAAAAAGGCGGAGTTTTATTTCCCGACTTCCTCACTTATCATAAATCTTACATTTCACAGCAGGGGTGCAGATGGTTCTTCCGCGCTTCTGAATACAAGCCCATGTGGCTGCAATTGGAGGAGGCCATGGTAGCTCCTCTCACTTTACCGCTTCTTCTTACTGCTTCTTCATTTCCATCACATAGAGTTAATCAGATTATAGTCTCCACGGTCAAATGTTTATTGGACCTCGACAAATTTCAAGCAATACCTCTCAGTAAGTCATCACATCAGTCACTTTGGTATAATCCGCATATCTTAATAAATAAGGCTCCATTCTTTTGGAAAGAGTGGATAGATAAGGGAGTCTTCTATCTGTCTGATATTGTTAATGCTGATAATAGTTTTTGGTCCTTTTCTGAGGTGGTATCCAAATTTTCTCTACCTCCTACTATGTTCTTTCAATGGATGCAACTTACTCATAGTGTGAAGGCATCTGTTGAGCTGGCATCATTGTCATCTCAGCTGCCTTCTTTATTTGCCAACGCCCAGACACTAGTATTAGCTGGGCACACAGCTTCATCTATTTATAAAATTTTTATTAACGCAACACACAACTTCAATACTGCCCTTCAACATAATTGGCAGCTTGATACAGAGTCTGTGGTAGATGAAAATATGTGGTTCTGTTTCTGGTCTAAAGTTATGAAACCTCTTTCCTCTGCAGCGGTTTTGCAGTCTATGTTTTTTTTATATCATAAAACCAATTGGACTCCTCGAAAACTTGCTACTGCTGGCCTGAGCTCATCAGACAAATGTTGGCATTGTTTGCTGCAAGTGGGTACTTTCTCTCATATGCTATATGAGTGTCCTCCGATCTTTCAATTCTGGAAGGCTGTTTGGAATATTATACAAAAACTTTTGCCCATAACTGATGACCTGACTTATTCAATTGTAATTTTTAAGTCCGTTCATGCAACTTTTGATTTGACCTCCCCGCAATCAAAACTATTGGACATTCTCCTCACTATTGCTCAACGGCATATTTTGCAAAACTGGAAAAACGCACAGTTGCTGAATATTCATTTCTGGTGGAATACAGTCCTGCAGCATCAGAAGTTTGAGCTCGCCATGGCTGCGAAAAGTCGGATGATAGTATCTAAGAAAAAAATTTGGTCTATTTTGGACAACTACCTCCAAACTATTCAGGCCACACCTTAAACCAGTACAAAGGACTTATTTGTTAAACACCTGGATGCTTTCCCCTCATTTTTTCTCTTCTTTCCTTTCCCACCTGTTGTGTTTCTTGCTTCCTAGGTTTTTCCATCATTGTTTTCCTGTTATTTGTATTCTTTGAAAATTAATAAAATATTTGGAAAAAAAAAAAAAAAAAAAACTACAGACACTGCCCTTTTTCAGAAACACTGAAGAGGAAGCCAAGCTGTCATTTGAGAAAGTCATATTGTAGGATTTAGACACTCCAGGTATTTGAGTCAGAAGGTTGACCTTTATAAAGAGGTAGGAATGAAAGAGAATTCCAGAAGATTTCTTCTGAAGAGTACAGGTTGTTAAATTCCTTTCTTGGACATTCAGGATAGAACTACACAGTTTCCTCTTACATTCAGGGTATGAAGTGAAGGGGTTAATAAATAGCTGTGAAAAATAGAAAGGCTGGAGGTCTACTTTAATAGAATATGCAGTTGAATATACAGCATTTCCGTATTTGGTGAAACATCATTTCTAGGGAGATAATTCTATTTTTCCAGTACAGCTGGCAGGCAATATGTTTTCTGATTTTTCTTTAATATGTATTCTGTTTCCATACAGTAAAATAGAGTTCTGTATTGTATTTCACACATAATTTGGTGGAGCTGAGTGTGCTTTCTGGTCTTCAATATAAATCTTTACAATCACACTGTACCTTTATATCAGTGCATCCAGGAATGAAAACAATTTTGTCGGACTGAGCAGCTGTCAACAGATATGAGGCACCCTAAGCAAACCTTCAGCCTTGCGCCCCCCACCCTGATTAATTTATAGGCCCCTTGAGACCCCCCCCCCCCCCTCAACAATCATAATCACCCAAACACCATCCCTCCAAGAATGGACTATTTGAAAACTACCCACTCTCCTTGCTGGTAAAAGTGCCTCCTGTTGGTTATCATGAGCTGTTGTTTTGTTTTGACCATAACTGTTCTTTTATTGCCCCTTCAGAGGCTGATACCTTAGGCAGTTGCCTAGTTATAGCTAAGGTTTGGGCTGGCCTCCTGTCTTTCCATTGTTACAGCCTGGAACGAGTGATGGTCCCAGAAGCAGCAATGGAAAAATACATCTGATGGGCCAGTCAGTACTCTGTGATACTGAAGTCCTGCAGGTTATTGGTAAATTTCACTGTGGTAAAATTGCAGATTTTACTGCAGCTGTGAAACTGCTCAATTCAGCAGATTTACTCTGCAGGATGGTTTACTTGTTCCACGGTTATTTAAGCAGCTGAATTATTCAATTCATCCCCTACTAAGGACCCTTTATGTTTTGGGATGTTTTTGCTTTCTTCCTTTAAATGACCCTTATTGTATTAGAAATTGGTAGGAGTGAAAAACAGCTCAGCATGCTGAAGAGTGAAGAACCCAAATGGCATGTGGAGTGGAGGAGTAGCCTAAAGGTTAGTGCAGAGGCCTGAGGCCTAGGGGAAGCAGGTTCCATTTCTACTGCATCTCATTTTGACTCTGGGCAGGTCACTTAACCCTCCATTGTCCCACATACAATATGTAAACTACTTTGATTGTTAACCACAGGAATGCAGTATATCAAATTCCATCCCTTTCTTTCCTGTCTAAAATTCCAAACATGTCAGAAAATGCTTGTTCACAGAGAGGGAGGTGGATGCCAGGAATAGACTCCCAGCAGAGGTTATAAGCTTCAAACTGTGGGTAATTTTACAAAAGTATGTCTAATTTTAATGTGCGTAAATGAGCAGAATACCAGCATATACATGCATATGTGCCAATATTCTAGCTATGCACTATTCGATAAACTGGTTCCTAATGGAGTGATGTGTCGTGTGAAGAGGGTATATACATGGATAGAGTGTGGGCGGGGTGCACAGTTACATGCATAAATTATAGAATAATATCATTTACATGTCATCTCCCGTACTCCCGCCGAGAAGCCGTCTTCCCATCCAGAAGCAGCAGGAAACGCCTCCATAAAGCAATATCTCCTGCTGCCGCTGATCCCACGGTAGTGGGAGATAACATTTTATGAAGTCATTTCCTGCTGCTACTGGATGAGACCATTCCTTTTGCCACTGGCAATGAATCAGCTGTGCTGGGGTGGAGCAATGGGATGAGTTGTGGGTGGAGCTGGGCAAAGCAACAGGTGGGGTGGGCTGAGCTAGAGTGGAGTGGGCTGGGGGCAAACACTAGATCTCCTGCTGATGGGTCGGCCTCCTTGGTAGCTCTGGCTTTATTTTCTAGTGTTAAGTGCTCATGCCTAAAATATATTTATTTATTTATTTATTTATTGCATTTGTATCCCACATTTTCCCACCTATTTGCAGGCTCAATGTGGCTTACATAGTACCGTGGTGGTGAACACCAGTTCTGGTATAACAGATACAGAGTGATATTGTAGAAAGTTCATGTGTGATAGACACATTAGGGAATAGGGAGGAAGGGTTAAGTTATGTCCAAATCGAGTAGTAGTCTCCTTGTGTTGCAGGATTGAGGCATTTAGGTTGTGTCACTGGGGTATGCCTTTTTGAATAGGTTAGTTTTTAATAATTTCCGAAATTTTGGTAGATCATGCGTTGTTTTCATGGCATTTGGTAGTGCATTCCATAGTTGCGTGCTTATAAAGGAGAAGCTGGATGCATATGTTGATTTATATTTAAGTCTTTTGCAGCTTGGGTGATGGAGGTTTAAGTATGTACGTGTTGATCTTGTAGTGTTTCTGGCTGGTAGGTCGATGAGGTCTATCATGTTTCCCGGAGCCTCGCCGTAGATGATTTTATAAACTAGGATGCAGATTTTAAAGGCAATACGTTCTTTGATCGGGAGCCAGTGTAGTTTTTCGTGTAGGGGTTTGGCGCTTTCCAGTGGCGTAGCCAGACCTTTCATTTTCGGTGGGCTCACAGTTAGGATGGGTGGGCCTCCTAAAACTACCCCTCCCTTTGTCCTGCATCTCTCTCCCTTTTCTCCAACCCCGGATCCAGTATTATCCCCCTGCCCATGGCCTGGCAGCCCTGCAGGTGTACCTCAGCATTTTCTCTGGCATGGCAGCAACATGCTTTCATTGTGTGCACCACTGCCACGATCCTGCATCTATCTCCCTATGTCTCAGCAGCAGCGGACCAGCGGTAGCGATTCATGCTGCCTCCTGCTTCGTTCTAACCTGGAAGCATCTCCTCTGCCGTGCGCCCGCGTCCTGCCCCAGCAGAAATAGGAAGTTTTAATAAAGGGGGCGGGAAACGGCAGAGGAGATGCTTCCGGGTTAGAAGCAGGAGGCAGCATGAATCTCTACCACTGGTCCGCTGCTGCTGATACAGAGGGAGGTAGATGCAGGATCGTGGCGGCAGTAGGCAGCGTCTGGGAAGCAGATGCAGGATTGGAGCTCAGCCTGCTCCCTCCGCTGCCGTTCTGATGAAGGTGCTCCACTGCTGGGTGGACCTGAACCCAAACTGCCCACCTGTTGCTACGCCCCTGGTGCTTTCGTATCTTGATTTTCCAAAGATAGGTCTGGCTGCGGCGTTTCAGCAGTTTGGAGTTTCTTTATGGTTTGTTCCTTTCATCCTTTATAGATTGCATTACAATAGTCTAGGTGACTTAGTACCATTGATTGTACCAGGTTCCGGAATATTGCCCTCGGGAAGAAAGGTTTTATTCGTTTGAGTTTCCACATTGATTGGAACATTTTCCTTGTTGTGGTTTTCGCTTGGATTTCAAGTGTGAGGTTTCGATCGATCGTAACTCTGAGAATGTTTGGGCTATCGGTAACAGGGAGGGTGTAGTCTGGGGTAAAATGGCAACCAATCCTCCCAAACACAGTTTTTGCTCAATCTTCTGTCACTCCAGACTCCACCCTGCTTACTTTTAAATACAAAAACTCAAAATACTTTAATCCAAATGCATTCTAAAAATCACATAAGTAAAGAGCGATCACTTAGCTTTAATTAAAAAATGGCAGCGCTGACTCCACAGATCAAAGATGGCGGTTTGGCAGCCCAGCCTACTTCCAGAGTTAAAAGGATACTTGAAGCCGCTCACAACTAAATAAAAAAGAACAACAAAAAATTCTTGTTAAAAATTGTAGAGATAGTTGCCAATAAAATCAATATAATAATAAACATTATTAATACTTACATCTGGCTAACACTCCGCCATACTTATATCAACTATCTGTGCATAAGTTGGCTTCCAGAGAATGAAATTTAAACACTCGTGTACAAAGACATAATCAGTGGGCTTTATAGATGTCGTACACATCACAAAAATGTCACACAAGATTTACAACACAAACATACTGTATATTCAAATGTCAACTTTAAACAAAGCTAATATGGCTATGAGAAACCACAGTACCAAAAGCACCTACTACTCACTACTTACCAATCAATTGATTTATTAAGACCACTGGGCTCAACACTGGAAAGTCTGAAAATCCACCAGTGTTCACGGTGTAATAGACGTGCATCGGTGTCACCCCGCTGACGCCAGCACTCCTGTGCATACTCAGTTCAGTCACCGAACTGAGCATCGGCGGCTGAAGCATGCCACCAACTTAAGCATTGCTCAGGCAGTATAGGCAGTGAGTCGGGTAGCGGACCTCCTCAATTGGTGAGGCTTAGATATTCCCGCCAACCATTAAACTGATGCTGCAGTTTTGGAGGGGATTTGAGCGCATGGTGGCTACACCCATACTTTATAGAAAAGGCTCCAAATCATTACCTTTCTGGTGCCTAAGATTAAATGCATTGTTATAGAATTTATCTCTAGGGACTTCATAGAAGAGCAAGAAGGATGAGAAAAAAGAAAAAACAAGTAAGACTGGGACTAAGCAAAAAGGTACAAATGGGCAAATTTGGTAAGCCAAAATGATCCTTTTCTGCTGACATTTTCTATGTTTCTATACTCTTATATGTCTCTTCTTGTGAGGAGTAATTTTATATAACAGGGCTCTAGGTTAACAGACCACGTAGGTGGCTACTTAAGTGTTATTTTATAAAGACACATATGTGCCTATCAGGCTCATTTTCAAAGCACTTAGCCTCCCAAAGTTCCATAGAAACCTATGGAACTTAGCCTTCCAAAGTGCTTTGAAAATATGCCTCTTTATGTCCTTATAAAGTACTAGCATACGTGGTAGAAATCTCACTTTGGAATGAAGGCATGGACAGTCATGCATGCTCGAAAGCAGATGTAAATGTCTATGTGAAATGTTTGTAAGTGCATGCTTTTGATTTAAGTGTCATACAATCAACAAGTGCATTAGTGAACTCCGTACACAGTCCACCCAGGTTGTGCCTGTTCTTCACCTACTGGCAAAGTACGACCTTCTTGGCAAGTTACTACATTTAAACCCATCAGTATTTTATAAAGGGCCATATACATATGAAAAATACTTTAATCAGTATTATTCTGCATATTTTTCAAAACAGTCTGATCTGTAACTAATTTGATTATGATGCTTATTTTAGAAGTCCTGTTCATGATTTGGACATCTGAAAATTGGCATTTAGATGTCTATATTGCACGGACATCCAAATTCTGATTTTTGAAAGACAGGATATGGAATTCTGAAATTGCTGTATGTCCATATGGCAAAGGGGTTTGGTCTGGGTGTGTTTGGGGTGGGAACAGCAAACAGGAAGAACTTCTACGTTGACCAAAGCAAATGAACAAGAGTAGAGGCTGACCAAAAGACGAATCCAACTCAGGAAATAGTGCATGAAAGACACTTTATTTGCTGCTTGGACAAAGGACCTTACACTGTCCATGTTTCGGCGTCACAAAACGCCTGCCTCAGGGGTCACAATGGTGTTCTAAAAAACATATAAGTATGTCATACATATATAATGTATATACTGTATGTAGAGAAAACAAATAAATATAAATAAAGGTGCATAATCAAAACATTCACAATCTAAACTGGCCTTTTTCAAGCCACATTTTTTTTTCTTGTATCAGCAGTGATATATCACGAGGTTTAGTACTTTTGTTTGTTTGTTTCGTGTTTGGTGTGGAGCATGGCTGGGCTTAAAACATGGACGTTCCTCCCCCATTGCAGAAGGGGAAGGAACATCCACATCTAGAAAGGTGGACATCTGGAATTAGACATGCCATGTGAAGCGTCCAGGGGACCGGGTCAGGAACTGTTTGCACATACCCTGTATTATCTGTAAAACAGAACACAGAGTAAGTACAAAGCCTGTATGGTACATGCAGGGAATATGCCCAGCATCTGAGACCCCATTACCATACACAGTGAGGTGGTGCACCCGGGCATTCCCAAAACTCATGCCCCTCCCCTTTTGGCTTGTCACCCTGGCAGGTCCAAAGTCCTGTCCCATCCTAGCCCCCTTCCAACCCTCCCCCCAGTGTTCTAGCCCCCTCCCCTACCTGACAGCCCCTTGGTTCCAATTTTCCTGTTGCTCCCCCATTGGAATCATGATCCCCAAATAAACCCAGCCCCCTCCAAAAGTGTGTCACACCCAAGTCTTATCCTCAGCCACCTGGGACCTATTTCTGATGTGCATGGGGCATCCTGATGGTTCTGAGCCTCAACAGTCCTCCTGTGCTGCTGACCAGGATGGTGCCAGGATCAAAAATGGCACCCCTGCCTTCCAGCTTTGCTAGAAGGCAGAGACATCAGGATCAAAGATGGCGCTAGTGCAGTTTACATATATGTTATATACAGGTACTTCCTCTGTCCCTAGTGAATTCTAAGTTTTGTACCTGGGGTAATGAGGATTAAGTGACTTGCCCAAGGTCACAAGGAGCTGCAATAGGAATCAAACCCAGTTCCCTAGATTCTTAGCCATCTACACTAAACATTAGGCTACTCCTACCTACTAAGATGAAATGGTTTACATTACTTATGATTATATCCACAGTCAAACAGGTATCTGAAAGGCTTATTTTTGTATTGTCATGGTTATAAAATATGCTAATGATGTTCACCACGAGTTTAACAGTACAACAATAGTAATAACAAAAATAATTTATTGTATCAGTCTCCATGTTTTGTGACTATTGTTATTTTAGGGTCCCTTTCACTAAACCTCTTTATGCTCTAATGCACACTTCATGCAAGAAAAAAGGCGTATTGCAAAATGTGTTAAAGTGTTTTGCAGTAATTTACCTACAGTACATGCTAATCACATTCTATTTGTTTTTGTTATTTCTTTGTGGAGGGGTCATGTCATGGGTAGGGAATGGGCATGGAAATGTTATCCAGTTAGCGTATTCACATTAGCATGCTAACTAGATAATGCAGACTTAACGCAGGAGCATTTAGCACCTCCTAAATAGGAGGCGGTACCTGCCCCCCCCCCCCCCCCCCCAGTTTAATATTTTAGCGGATCTCCCACATTAATGGAAAAATTAGCATGGAACATGCAAAAAGGAAAAAGCTCTATTTTGGGGCTGCATTAGAAATAGGCTTGGTGCATGGGAAAGCCTCATGTTAAAATGAGCTAAGCCTATCTCTTTTAGTAAAAGTGCCCTTTAAATATTAATTGTAGTATAGAGGGGATATCCTGAACCTACTTACAGTAAGAATATTTCATTCCATCAGAGAAGAAAAATCCGTAGAAAAAAAATGTGGGCAGGACTGAAATCCTAATTTTAGTTATATTTACCTTAACAAGTTACTTTTGTTCACTCTTTGAATTTTTGATTTTATTTATGGCTGGATAAGAGGTGATCTTTTACCAAATACTGCTGTGTTATGCTTGTGTAATAGCATTTTTCACATGGTGATCGATACACTTCATTTAGCTTATTGTAAATTCAATACCATTTGCTGATCTATGTGTTCTTTCTTATGCAAAGGAGCTTATCTTTAGCATTACCAAAGCAGTTTTCAGATATATTGCATGTTTTTTAGTGTTCATGCAATAATCTGGTCTTCTGTTTTGATTGTGTGAAACTGCAATTAATATTTTTCAGTGGTGTTAATTCAAGGGGAATACCCAAATCAAACACAAACTTTCTTCAGACTATATAAAATTCTTTAAAAGATAGTTGGATTATTTGAAGATATACTTAAATGAAGACCTTTATCTCACTAGGGGTCTCTTTTATCAAACCACGCTACCGGTCCCTGGTGTGGTAATGCCGACAAATCCCACTTGCTTTGAATGGGCTTCGTTGGCAAACTGCTAGCGCGGCTTAATAAAAGAAGCCCTAAATTTATTTGGCAGGGTTAAATGAAACATTTTGTCATTAAGGCACTCATTTTCAGAAAGAGTGCCTTAATGACACATCTTAAAAGTGGCACAGAGCAATAGCTGGACGGTTTTCATGGGAAACATCCAAGTTGCGATTTTCGAAATTCAGATTTGAGAAGGATTTCTCTGTAGTTCATCTAAATCACAAAGGGGTGTGTTTTGGGCTGTTTCTTGGGATAATGGAACAAGATAAAAACATCTAGGACAAAAATTGGGACATTTTTATCTGGATCTGTTTTAATCACGACTGAGTCACAAAAAAGGTGCCGTAATTGATCAGTTGACCACTGGAGGGATTAAGATGTGACCTCTTCTAAATCCCCAAGTGCTCACTGACCCCCTCCACACCCCAAAGATGTGACAGTGACAGTACATACCAGGCTCTGTGACAGCTTCAGATATTATGGCCATTTTTATTAGAACAGCAAGTTGGTTCCAGGAGTAGGATAGTGGTCAATGTAGTGGACTGTAGAGAAAGGGACCCAGGTCCATATCCCACTCTAACACACTTGTGGTGGAAATTGTGAGCCTTCCACAACCCACAAAATACCAACTGTTCCTATAAATAGGAGACACCTGCAGACCTGAAGACGTTTGTAGTAGTGTACAGTTAGGTCCAGTAAGTTTTTTGGTGTCCTGGAGGGCTCACAATACAAAATAAGGGTGTTAAGGTGGGATTTGTACCTAGGTCCACTGTACAGACTACTAGGCTGCCCCTCTGCTCTGCTGGGATGTCTGTGTGACCAGTTTACTAGGAATGGTGCTACAGATCCTCCCCTATGGCTTCTTTTTGTGCATTTCTCTCTAGGACTTTTTTTTTTAATGTTACCTAAAGAAATATGTACTGAGCACAGAAACGTCAAGAAATTAGAAATTTTCAAACAAAAAAATAGACATTTTTCTGGTTCAAAAATTTCTATGTTCAGTATGATAATTTTAGATGTTTTCACCAAAACATCTATAATTGGACTTGGATGTCATATTGAAACTGCCCCTCCACACTACCGCCATACTTCCTCAGAGATCCAGTTTATTAATTGTTTGATATTTTTTCTTCACATTTGACTTTCTTATGTCTGCTTTCTTTCAGTTCCATAAGTTCCAATCTCAAAGAATATTTGGGGGGTGGGGTGGTCCTCGGATATATTCTTTTGATTAACTGAGAAAAGTACTTACTTTTTATGTTTTGAGATTGGAACTTATGCAAATGAAAATGACATGAGAAAGTAAAATGTGAAATGAATAATTTTTCAGACAAATTTTAAACAGTTTTTAAAATTGTTTATGACCTAGACTGCATGCATTGTAGTAGGATGACCAACTTCATTGCTTCCTTAATTGTTCTGTTGTTTCCTGATATTTTAGGCCCGGAGGAAGGAGGTTTTTGTCCAGGAACGATATGGGAGATTTAACCTCAGTGACCCGTTTCTGGCTCTACAGAGGGACTATGAGGCAGGTGCTGGCAGGAGAGAAAGAAAGGCCATATGTACCAACCCCCTTATCATTTTGGAAGCCATCATGGCCCACTGCAGGAAAATGCAAGAAAGAATGACTGCCCAGCTGGCTGCCGCAGAAAGCAGACAAAGGAAGGTACAGTGGTGAATTTTATTCCTTCAGTGCTATTTTCTGGTTGGGACATTTGCTCTTTTGTTGTTTGTTCTTTCAGTATAATGTAAGAGGAGTTTCATGTTTACAACCAGTCTGTCTTTCTGCATTTTATGACATTTCCCATGGGCGTGTTGACTTTTATGATAAGACAAGGGTGCTTAACACAGATAGTAAATGCTCAGATTCATTTTTCATGGGTATCCCATCTTGACTGAATTCTATGCAGAAAGAGAGTGGACCCAAATTTACATACCTGGGAACTGTTCTGGTTTCTGGCTCCTCCTGTCCTTTCTCTGCAAGTTGCCTGGGGGGGTGGGGGCTGGATTAGGGAGCAAATTGTTGCTCTGCTCTGTTTACTTGAGCTTCATCCCCTTTCTCCGGTTCCCTTCAGGACAGGAAGCATGTCATGAGGAGAGAAGCTGAATGTGCAAAGAGTTCTGCGTTAGTTTCGCCATCTGTGCGCACTTAGCACGTGGTATTTTTTTCTTTCTTCTGGGAGGGGGCATGTCGGGGGCGGAGAATGGACGTTGATGTGCTAATCAGCTAGCAGGCTGCGCTGGTCAGCATGTCAATAACACGGGAGCAATTAGCACCTCTTAAACAGGAGTCACTAAGTGCTCCTGCATTATTTTTTTAATCTGGTTGTACGCTGAAATGTAATAAAGGGCTTAGTGTACAGGAAAGGCCAATGCATGGACAGGCTAAACCCATTTACTAGTGCAGCTTAGTAAAAGGACCCCTATGTACCTAATGGCTCCGCCCCAAATGGAAAAGGGAAATGGGACTTGATACATTGCCCTTCTATGGTTTTTGCAACTACATTCAAAGTAGTTTACAACTATTACTCAGTTATTATTTAGATTGTAAGCTCTTTTGAGCAGGGACTGTCTCTTTATATCAGGTGTTCAGCGCTGTGTGCGTCAGTTGGCGCTATACAAATGCTAATAATAATAATAATAATAATAATATACAGGTACTTATTTGTACCTGGGGCAATGGAGGGTTAAGTGACTTGCCCAGAGTCACAAGGAGCTGCCCGTGCCTGCAGTGGAAATTGAACCCAGTTCCCCAGGACCAGAGTCCACCACTCTAACCACTAGGCCACTCCTCCACTCCACTCCCCTTAGGCACATACATGTACAGATTACAAGAATCTTTGTGCCTCAATATACACTTACCCACAAAAGTGCCTATAGAGCACTTCATCGCTATTCTGTAAGGGTGCACATAAGTGGCATGGAGGGGAATATTCAAACGGCGCCGGCAAAATACATGGCCGGCAATGTAATTTGGCGGTGCCGCAAACAGTTGGCCAGACCTGTATTTTCGAAAAAGATGGACGGCCATCTTTTGTTTCGATAATGCGGTTCCGGCCAGCCAAATGCCTTGGATTTGGCCGGGGTTTGAGATGGGCGGCTTCGTTTTTTAGCGATAATGGAAAGTTATGTCGGCCATCTCAAACCCCGGCCAAATCCAAGGCATTTGGCCGAGGGAGGAGCCAGCATTTTTAGTGCACTGGCCCCCCTCACATGGCAGGACACCAACCGGGCTCCCTAGGGGTCACTGTAGTGGACTTCAGAAAAGCTCCCACGTGCATAGCTCCCTTACTTTGGGAGCTGAGCCCCCCCAAAACCCACCCCCAAAACCCACTACCCACAAATGTACTGCATCCACTAAAACTGCTCCAGGGACCTGCATACAGCCTCTGGGACTTATTGCTGCTGTATAAATTTGGCACACCAGTTGACACCTGAAGACTAATCTCTTTGAAAAAGTCCTTTATTTGAATAAGCACGTTTACTCACAGTTAACTGCAGATCAGAGGTTGTGCCCCACTGGAAAAAAGTCCCCTGGTACTAAGATTAGCAGTAGGTCAGAGCTGGCACAATGGTGTACAATGCCCTCTTTCAGCACCATTCAAGGTAAGAACTACGTTCTCTAACGTGGGTAACACAGGAAAGGGAAATAAAACTGGCTTACACAAATGGCCACTACTGCATGGACTGCAACAGGAAACAAAACAGGGCACACTCTGACCCAGTAAGCAGGGGGAAAGCACCAGGGGAGTAGAGCCTACCAACTACCAATACCTACACCCACCACAATGCATTGCTGATGTGACTCTGCAGTGCAAATAACAGAAAACATGTCACACTCACCCCAGAGCCACATCACAAGCAGGAAGAGGCTGTCGGAGGACAGAAAACATTCTGCTGTCGTAGGGTTACCATTCGTCCGGATTTCCCCGGACATGTCCTCTTTTTGAGGGCGCCGTGGGGAGTCCGGGCGGATTTCCGCATTTCCCCGATTTGTCCGGGTTTCGTCGGGACGAATGATAACCCTACCTACCGCGATCCTGTAACGCGGCCGTTGCCGAGAGGGTCCGCCGACTCCGCCTTTCATTTACTATGAAAAACGGGTCAGTATCAGCGCCATACTCCTTCCCCTGTTCTTGCGCTCTCCCTGGCTCCAACAGTGTAGCTGTCGCGTCCGTTACCAGCACTGCACTTCCGACTGCTATGGGACACGTCATTTCCTCGAAGCTCGAACGAGGAAGGTGGAAAATCAATCCCCGATCCTAGCGAGCAAGTAGGAGCAGCCTTCTCATTCACCCCCGAGTACCATATGAAGCCAGACAGCATCAAGCTATACAAAACGACCAAATGTAAAGCACATTGTTGTAACAACTTACAGGCTCTCTGAATCCAGCGTCAGGGAACAAAATAAGAAAAAAAAAAGGTTTAAAAAAATTAGATGTCATCATGCCGTCCAGCGTAAGTGGGTGTGTCCACATGGCAATGAAAACCAAAGGGACTAAAGAAAAAAACTGGAGACGGCATGACGTCAAAACGTTGAAGTCACTTAGGTTAGCCTCTGTTTCCTCTTCCTCGCGCAGCCATCATCTGGTACACTCAAAACAAAGAAAGCAAACCTATGAGCTGCTGCATCCTCGTTGTTGTCGTTCTTTATTGTTGGTAGCATTTTTATTTAATCTCAGTTATATTTTCAGACATGGTCGCTTGTGCAGCATACGGATGTACAAAGAGGAAGGATTGGTTTCATCATTAGTACTAATGGTGTCATATTTGGAAGGGCTGTCTATAGGGGCTCCTTCATGCATAAGTTCCGTCCAGTCTAAATGTGCCAACATAGTCCAGTTCAAAAGCAGTTATATGTACCACTCCAAACTGCTCATTCAGTGAGAGGGGAAAAGGTCTCATAATGTCATAATGTGAACCTTTAGTTCAAAATGAGGTGGTAGACCACCAGGGCTAGATAGTAAGTGAGGGGGGGGGGTATGTGACGGGGGGGGGGGAGCATGTGACAGGGGGGCACGGGGGGGTGTATG
This sequence comes from Microcaecilia unicolor, assembly GCF_901765095.1. Lineage (NCBI taxonomy): Eukaryota > Metazoa > Chordata > Amphibia > Gymnophiona > Siphonopidae > Microcaecilia > Microcaecilia unicolor. The sequence goes on from NC_044040.1 coordinate 53,406,919, forward strand.
TGACGGGGCGGGGGAGGGGACTATGTGACGGGGAGGGGAATAGGGGGCGGAATGAGGATCCAAAAGGGGCAGGGTGGGGCGGGGCAGGGGGCGTGATGGGGCGGACCAAGGGGCGTGACATGTGTCCTCTTTTTCAGAGGACACAAAATGGTAACCCTATGCTGTCGTGGGGGTGGGTACGGCATTTGAGGCTGGTGTACAGGCTGGAAAAAAGTGTTTAAAGTGGGGTTTTTTTGGTGGGAGGGGGTTAGTGACCACTGGGGGAGTATGGGGAGGTCATCTCCGCTTCCTTCCGGTGGTCATGTGGTCAGTTTGGGCACCTTTTTGAGGCTTGGTCGTGAAAATAAAAGGACCAAGTAAACTCGGCAAAATACTGCTTAACACCGTATTTTTTTTTCCATTATCGGCGAAAGCCGGCTATCTGGTAACCACGCCCATACCTGCCCATGTCCCGCCTTCGCTTCGCCGCCGACACACCCCTATGAACTTTCGCCGGCGAGGCGACGGGAAAGCGGCGATGCTGTCAAAAAAAGCAGCTTTCGATTATACCGATTTCGCCGCTTTTGCGAGATCGCCGGCCATCTCCTGATTTGTGTCGGGAAATGGCCGGCGATCACTTTCGATTATGAGCTGGATAGTGTATAAATGCAAGGAGGTGTACATATGGGAGGAACATGGGCGGGACATCGACAGGACTCATAGTTATGCATGTAACTTAGAGAATACTATCAGTTACTTGCATCCCTGCTTCATTAGTATGCTGGTGTAACCGCAGGCGCGTACATGTAGGCGCACCGATACCAGGTCACTCTGATATTCTATAAAGGAATCTAGGTACGCAGATGCTCTCAACGTACAGCATCAAGCCACCAAAGAGGAGACTCCCACTTATAGAATTGCCCCTAGGTGGGCTTTTCCTGCATGTAGTCCATGGCATCTCAGACAGTGCAATGGGATGAAATGGCATAGGAAGATATATTCCTGAGAGTGCTGCTCAGAGCTTGAAAAATTAATCTGTTTAAAATATATTCATTAATGAGAATAGGGCTTTATTTTATTTCATATCGGTCAATTTTCCTTTCCCTGGCATTCTCTGGAGACTGCTTTCTTTGTAAGGCAGTTCAATAAAGTCTTGCTATTTGTTGTATTTTAATTGGGTACATTTTTGGTGCCGTAAAACTTGTACACCTTTTACTGCTGCCTCTTCTGACAGTTGTCATGATTTCCATCACCTTTACTCCAGAAACTAATGGGTTTGAGTAGGGAAAGTCAGTATAGTTCCAGTAATTCTTAGGTAATCCTCTGTCCTGGAACTAGTATCATATTCCATCACTTTCAAAATGAGCTGTAAAAACATGACTCCTGGCTATGCACTTTCATTCGACAAATGGAGCATTTGATGTGCATGTTACGTTTAGCGATCCATTAACAGCTAACTCTGAAATGGTTAGAGCCTTTCATTCCATAGAAGCCAGGGCCTTACAGGGAGGATCTGCCTCACAAAGGGTAATTTTAGAAAGGCATTTTCTTGTCTATATGCCAGTATATGTGTGTAAAAATGACCCCATGCATACAAGCACATGAGATGGCAAGAACATGCAAACTTTTATGTGGCTCTGGTGCAGGGATGTTCTGGGGCAGAGTTTGGGTGGAACACGGGTAAGGGTGTAAATGTGCATATAGTTGCACCTGCTTTTGAGCTGGTATAAACATGCAAGGCTTCCTTATAGCCGCAATTTCAGTAAGGTCTATGCTGGTGTTTTATAAAGACTCATAAGTGCCTGTGGGGCTCATTTTCAAAGCACTTAGACCAGTGGCGTTCCTAGGGGGGCTGACACCTGGGACGGATTGCTGATGCACCCCACCCCCTGGGTGCAGTGCCCCCCCCCCCGGATGCAGCGCGACACCCCCCCCCCCCTGGGTGCACGCCGCTGGGGGGGTGCCACGCACGCCTGTCCTTCGTTCGTTCCATGCTCCCTCTGCCCCGGAACAGGAAGTAACCTGTTCCGGGGCAGAGGGAGCATGGAACGAGCGAAGGACAGGCGCGCGTGGCACTCCCCCAGCGGCGTGCACCCGGGGCGGACCGCCCCCTCTGCTCCCCCCTTGGTACGCCACTGACTTAGACTTACAAAGTTCTATAGAGTACTATGTAGTTTGTAAGTCTGAGTCCTTTGAAAATACACCTCTAAGTGTCTTTATAAATTAAACTACAAATAAGAGCCTTTTTGTCCTTTATAGGTGCCCTGAAATAAAATTACCCCCAAAGAGGGGGGTCTGCAGCTAGGCAGTAGGAGTCTATTCCAGGGGAGGGCAACCTGCGGCCCATAGGCCGAATGTGGCCTGCCATTGAATGTTATGTGGCCTGTGAGACCATGGGAAGTATACACAGAAGATATCATTCCAGAGTTTTGGCAATGATACTGTATGTTACAGATATTTTCAGAATAGCCATTCTAGCAGTTTGTTTCCATTGTTTTTACCTACTTATTTAAATATCACAGAATGTCTATAGAGCTCTGTGCATTTCCGGTTCTGCCATTACATAATGTTGCAGCCTTCTGCATATAAGGTTTGCCTACCCCTGGTCTATTCTAAAATCGAAACTAGGTGCCTATCTTCTGTTATGGAATACTAGTGTAAGTGGCTATGTAAAAGGGAGCCCTGCCTATATCCCGCCCATGATCTAACCAGCACCATAGCCACGGGTGGGCCTGTGGCACAGCTGGTTTGTGACTGGCAGGGATCCTCAAGCCCCGCCAGCTGAAGACTCTTGTCTTCAAGGGGGAAGGTTCAGGGCCGGCACGAGCAGCAGGTATGAGTCGCTGCTTCCTGCAAGCCTAGCACTGAAACATTTAAAATGTACCGGGGAGGGGTAGTTGGAGGAGTGAAGTTAAGTGATGTCAGAGGGGGAGATGCCAGGTGGAGGGGGGGGGGGGTCCCCTTGCCAACCCACTGGGAGCTCAATCCCACCAAAGATTGGGTGTCTGGCTTTCCCCCCTGGCTCCAACCTTATGTATGCCTCCATGCAAATATGTACTTGCAAAATAGAACTTAAGCTCCATACATGTTGAATGCCTAGTTCATAGAATTGCCCTTTCAGGGTCTGTAAACACTAACATGGTACTTCATCCCTCTAACTTTAAATTGCATGAGATATGCAGCTCCCTATTCAAGTCGTACCAACCCTCCCTTACGTATGGATTCTGTACACTCTAAATGTGAAAAACATAGCCAACTAATTATTTCTCTTACTGTTCTCACTGTCTTGTGCTCAGCACTCCATATAGAATATGCTTTCACAGTCAAATGGGGACTTGGAGTATTTATATTTTTATAAGTTGACTGCCCCGATATTCAGCAGCTTTATCTGGATAGGAGGTGCTGTTGCCCGGATAAGTGCCACTGACTGGAGTCATACCTGGATTTTCAGCAGCGTTATCCAGATAAAGCCTTGAAAAATTTCTGCACATCACCCCTGCGCTATCCAGACAGTGTCAGGGTAGTCTGGGGGCGGAGTCAGCAGTTACCTGGAGACAGTGATACTCTTCGCCAGTATCTGCATAACCATCTGGATAATTTAGAACAGCAAAAACGCTCTCCTAAGTTATCCAAATGGTTATCTGGTTAACAGCAATGAATATTGTCGTTATCCAGGTAATGAGAGCTCTGCTTGTTATAGCTGCATATTCAGTGCCAATATTTTAGGTCCAAGTTCAAATGCAGTGGCTGATGTTTAAAAGAAACACTGACAAAAATTCACACAACTCAAAAATATAAATCAGAAAATCAGTATCAAACAATTTTACTGTAGCCCATGTGTAGGGACTCTGTGACTAAACAACACTCTAGCACATTACAAAAAGTGGGGAAAATACCTCAGTTAGGCCACCCAGCCAACAAAAGTTATAAAGTGTGAGCCCGGCCCACCATCATAGGAAAAAAAACTCCACTATATATCGTACAGGAATGTCTTATCCAAATTGTCAGAGACACAAACGCAGGAGACAAATCACAGGAAAAGCAATATCAAACAGTCATCTGGTTTGGGCATGATGTGTTCATAGAATAATACTCATCACTTGTCTTCTCGTAATTCTATCAACAGCCAACCAGCATGTCCATAAATCCAATATACCCAACAGGGAGTCCCTGTTTCACTGGAGCTGCGTCAGGGGTAACGTCAAAAAAACAAATAATCCTGTGTCATGGCCACTGTACTTGTAACACCAGTGGGTAACTGGTGAAACTGGTAAAAGAAACACTGACCATGGAAATTGAATATTGATCTGTATATTCATAAAATGAAAAGACAGATGATCTCCAGTGAAGTGAACAAAAAGGCATGGGATAAACATAAAGGATCTCTAACATAAAACTAAAATGACCTCATCGGTATTAATGTGTTGGACGGGGCTTATACAGTGACTCCAGTGGGGATGAACTAAGGCCAGCGCTGGGCAGACTTTTATGGTCTGTGTCCCGTATATGGCAAGTAACAGCCTATCCAAATGACCCGACTTAATTTACGAGCCTAGTCCACACCACTACTACTACCTCTACCTCACTCCTCCCCTGCACATCTCTCCTTCTCGTCCTACTCTATACAACCACATCATAACTCTACTATTCTACAGCTGTGTTCTGTCTGTGATACTTTGTAACCCATACTATGTAAGTCGCACTGAACTTGCTATCGAGCGGGAAAGAGCGGGGTATAAATGTAACAAATAAATAAATAAGATAAATCAAGATAGGCTGGAGTGGACTTTGATAACAGCTCCAGCCTCTAGTAGTTGGGATATAAGGACAATGCTGGGTGGACTTCTACAGTCTGTATCCTGAAATGACAATGAAAGATCAGGATCAAGTAAATGTATTTTATACTACATTAATTGTTGATTTAATTATGAATTGATAATGAATTTGAATGTTGGGTAGACTAGATGGACCGTTCAGGTCTTTATTTGCTGTCATCTACTATATAGCTATTTCCTTATATACTCTAATTGAAATACAAGGTATACCCTGGACATAACCTTGAGTATATGTATTACTAGAGTTGAGTATGGCCATCGCTACCAGTCTATTAACTCTTTTTATTTTTCTATTAGGCCTAATTTTGCAGTTTAAAAGCTTTTAAATCCATAGCCTCTCTGTTTTGTAATTTTAAACAAGGCTAGGGAACTGACTTTGCTAGATATCATATATATGAAGATATATAGAAAACAAGGCAGTTTTATCTGATGTCTGCAGAAGCAGGGATGTTTAACAAGGTGTAGGAGTGGGAATTGAAAAGAAGGTAAAGCACCTATGTTTTGGAGCTTAGAAGATATTATGCTTTTTGCTGCAAGCAGAGCGCTAACAATAGCTCAGAAGTGTCAACTGTAGCTGCTGGAAGTTGACAGCTCGATGTAATTAGATCAGCTGCAGGATACCTGAAACCCAATGTGGTTTTATATATATATATATATAGTGCCAGATCATTACGAGAACCACACGTCTTGACAACACCTAAATTCATTTTTATGAATTATCTGTTTAGGCCTTTTTGTATTCAGAACATTCTGTAATTCTTCATGGTAGCAGCTACGGGGTTATCACTGGGATGCATAGAGCTCATTGTTTTATCGTTCCTTTGGTTCAAAGTAAGTAGGTGACTTCATAATTTTTTGAGTCATATTTACACTGACAGACTTCCAATCTGACTTTTGCCCTCCCTTCCTCTGTCTATCACTTTCTTTTTTTTGGTAGACAGGAAGCCTAACCTATAAGTAGGATTTCTCATTTTCAAAAATTTCTATTTTGAAGGATAGATTTTTTTTTTTAATTGGCTGCTAGGACTGGAAATTTTTTCCTTGGGTGTAGGTCAACTGCTGTATTCCCTAAATGTGGACCAGATACATTTCTTTATTGATATTTATTGTTTTTGTAACATAGATTTCTTGTTTGCATATTCCTGAATTTATATTTTGAAATTATGTTTAAAAAAATCCATTTTGCAATCTTTGAAGCCCAATGAAGGCTCCCAACGCTGACTTCTTGCTTCTGCTGATAGCTGCTGCTGTGGTTTCAGAGTGAGGGTTGACGTTTGAATCTGAAGCAAGCTTTGAAGATTGCAGCGTGGCTTCAGTTTTGGATCTCCAAGCTTTGTCAATAAAATAAAACTGAACACTTTTTCTGTAGGATCCAAGAGAAAGTGTTTCCTCCTTCATCATGAGTCCAGAGAGAACATAACATCATAAGAATAGCCATACTGGGTCAGACCAGAGATCCATCTAGCCCAGTATTTTGCTTCCAGCTGTGGCCAAGCCACGTCACAAGTACCTGGCAGAATTCCAAAGAGTAACAAGATTCCATGCTACTGATCCCCAGGAATACACAGTGGCTTGGTCTTTCTTAATAACAGTTTATGAACATTACCTCTAGGAACTTACGAAACCCAGCTATGCAAACTGCTTGTACCTCATCCTTTGACACAGAGTTCCAGGGCTTAACTATGGGCCCTATTTACTAAGCCACGCTGTGAGCGTGCTAATGTATTTAGCGTGCACTAACACTAGAAATACCCATAGAAATATATGCTAACTTGTAGCGTGCACCAAAAATCTTAGCACGCTTAAGTAAACAGGACCCTATGCGTTGAGTGAAAAAATATTTTCTCCTGTTTGTTCAGTTCTGTTGTACACTACTTTAGCTGGTTTCTCAGGGATCAGAAAGCTTTTAATAAGTATTTTAAATAGAAACAGAGAAAAATATAGGCAGATAAAGAGCATATGGCCTGTCCAGTATGCCCATACTTGCCATCTATTCTCCCTATCACGCCCTTCGAAATCCTATGTACTTGGCCCACGTTCTCTTGAATTCAGATACTGTTTTCGTCCCACTTCCACTGGAAAGGCATTCCACGAATTCACCACCCTTTCCAGGAAGAAATATTTCTTCAGGTTATTTCTGAGTCTATCCCCTTTCACCTTCATCCTATGCCCCCTCATTCCAGAGCTTCATTTCAATTAAAGGAGACTTACTTCCTGTGCATTTATGCCACGTAGGTATTTAAATTAGGGCTGCAGGCCGATTAAACATTTTAATCACGATTAACCACAAGATTGAAACTTTTTAGTCTCATGATTAAAGTTTGTTTTTTTACTTATTTATTTCTCGCTGCAGCTCCTTGTGACTCTGGGCATATCAAGTACCTATAATATGTAAACCACAGAAAGGTGATATATCAAATCTCATCTCCCTTCCCTTCTCTAAAGGACTGATAATATCCCTCCCTCCCCAGATCCACCATATCTACTTTTCTCTTCCTTCTTTCCTTCCTTCCTTCCTTCCTTCCCTCCCTTTCCTCTTCCCCCTGATCCATTTATCTCTCCCTCCCTCCCTCCTATTATTCAGCACATCACCCTCTGTCTCCTCCACCCTCATGAGTAGAAACACAAACTTGATGGTGAGCAAAACAAAGTTCTTTTGTGGCTGCTGGAGCTCACTGCTTTGGCAATAGCTTCCACTGGTGACCCCTCCAGTTCTGCTTGCAGATCTGCAGCTCACTCTACTCCCCCCACTCAGGGTTCTGGATCTGCCCCCTCTCAATTCCCCTCCCCCCCCCCCCCAGTCTTCCTTCAAGGTGGTCTTCTGTTGGTCCCTGGAAGTGGCTACCTGCAGCCAGGTCCAAAGCTTTCCCTCTGACCCATCTCACCCATGCAAAAACAGGAAATGATATCAGAGGAAGCAGAACTGGCCTGAGCGGAAGCTTTGGAGCAGAACACAAGCAGCATATGTGCTTCACTGCCACTGCTGGTGACCAACAAAAGACCATTTTTAAGTTAGCTGATGTGTGGGGGGTGCTGTTGAATCCTGGTTGGAGTGAAAAATTCTGGACCATGCTGAGGACAGGGGTTGGGAGTGGAAGAGAGCAGAAACGATGTTTGGAGGAGACAGGAGATGCTGCAATGTGACGAAAGTCTTTAAAAGCGATTAATTTTTTAAATCAGGGGTACTGATTAATGCATTCATTGTGCAGTTAACTGCACTTAACTTGCAGCTTTAATTTGAATTACTTTATTATATCTCCCCTCTCCCGCCTTCTTCAAAAGTATAAATATTGAGATCTTTTAAATCTATCCTCATACGCTTTATGACGAAGACCACTGACCATTTTAGTAGCTGCCCTCTAGACCAACTCCATCCTGTTTATATCTTGTTGAAGGTGTGGTCTTCAGAACTATACATAATATTCTAAATGAAATCTCACAAGAGTCTTACACAGGGGCTTCATCACTTCCTTTTTCCTACTGGCCATTCCTCTCTCTATGCACCCAAGTATCCTTCTAGCTTTTGCCGTCACCCTTTCTATCTGTTTTGCCATATACAATCACACCCAAATCCTGCTCCTCTTTCAGCCCCCTGACTGGATTGGCATGCGCAATTTCAGTCACACTATATGGAATCTGGAGGAAAATGGAGTAATATCACATTAGAATTATTTTCCTATTCACTATAGCCTACCTTAGTTCCTGACACATTACATCAGTCCAATAACAAAACATATTTGCGGAAGTACAGACCATGAAACTTCCAATACCAGCTTTACCTCTGCTGTAAATCTGGCACTGTCCAGTTAGTACCGGAGCGGTTTGAGGGAAGAGCTGAGGCACTACCGATATTCAAAAAAGGTACCCGGGCACTACCTAATTAACTTAGTCATTAAAAAAAGTCTGTCCTAAGCTAACTGGGTAGCTATCTGGATATTGGTGGTACCTGGGTAACTCCTGATGGCTGCCCCAGACCTGGATATTCACTGCTGACTGCCGCCGGGTGAATATTGTCCCCAAAATAGCTCTAGACTGAAATCACCTTTTCTGCTCAAGACATACATCACTTAGGGTTTCTTTTACTAAACTATGCTAGTGAGTCCCGTGTGGCAAATGAGAGGAAGCCCATTCAATTCCTATGGGCTTCCTCTCATTTGCTGTGCCGGGAATTACTAGCGAGGTTTAGTAAAAGAGGTCCTTAATCTTCAACCAGAAACAGTTTGAGAGTGCCTGAGTGATAACGGGACTTACATGCTGCATTCTGTATAGTTACATTTAAAATCCACGAATGATAGATCACAAATTATTGTTAGATTGTGAAAACCAACCTAAGAGCTACATTTACTAATATGCATTAGCACATTCTAACATTGTTAATACACATTATTAGTAAACAGATCCTACTGCATAAAATGGGACCAGCAGGATATAACACACATATTAATTCAGGACTGCCTCTTAGTAAATATGGCCCTAAATTCCAATGATTTATAATTAAATATCATCAATGGCTGCATTATAAATATTGGTTGAATACAGTAATTGCACTGAGGGCATCAGCATCCCTGTATGGTGGATACTCAGTTTCCTCTTTTCTCTTTCCAAAGCTTGCTGAGAGTTTACAGTTATTAGCTCACTTTCAGTATATTGCAATGATGCATTGTCTTTATGTTTGTGCTGGAGAAGTCGCTGAGGAGTTCCTTTTATTTCTTTTAATTAAAACAGTGTCTCAGCCAGTGGATTGTTGCTGGCTAGAGACTTTTAAAAATAAATTTGTAGCATATCCTCTAGTATCTAGTCCTGTTGACCACATTCATTGAAATGGTTGAAGCTTTAATCATCCTTTTCCTTTTCACTATTCTATGGTATCAATTTAATCTTCCTTGATATGTCCTTATCACCTGCCATCCTCTTCTGCCTTCAATCCTTTCCCATCTCTTTACTGTATTTTCCCATCACCACTTCATTTCTTTCTATTATCACAATTTACTCCCTCTTGTTGCCATCATTATTAGCAATTCTCTTTTCTCTGACACTATGGTGAACACTCTCCAAACTGTAGTTATCACGTAGCAGTGCCCTCCCTAACTAGAATCCTGTTCCTCCGCAGAGCTCTGGAGAAAGTAGAACTTACCTGAACCACTTCGAAGTTTAATGGCTACCAGTTGTAAACCACTTGCTGTGCTTTTTGTGAAACAGGGGCGTAGCCAGACTTTGGCGGGAGGGGGGTCCAGAGCCCGAGGTGAGGGGACATATTTTAGCCCCCCCGGCGCTGCTGACCCCCCACCCTCGCCATTGCCGACCCTCCACGCCGCCACCACCACAAATTTTGACCTCCCCTCCTGCCGACGACCCTCTCCTCTCGACCCCCCCCACCGCCAACCCTCCCCCGCTGCTGCCATCGCCTACCTTTGCTGGTGGGGGACTCCAACCCCCGCCAGCCGAGGTCCTCTTCTTCTGGCACAAGGCTTCATTCTATTTCTGAGTCTGACGTCCTGCACGTCACTTAACCCTCCATTGTCCCAGGTACAAATAAGTGCCTGTATATAATATATAAACCGCTTTGAATGTAGTTGGAAAAAAAGACAGAAAGGCGGTATATAAGTCCCATTCCCTTTCCCTATATACTTTCCCTTTGAATATTACCCCTCAGACCTACCTGCACACATGTATACCTGCTGCTTAGTACTGACAAATTTCCTAGCTTATGTTATGCGATCTACATGTATTTTTTAAAATATGCATGTAAACACCAGCTCCCTCCCCTCCCCCCCCCATATACCTGTACCTTTACCTACATGTACTCTAGGCAATTTATTTAAAAAGCTATTTCTGTGCATAAAACACAAAAATGCATTTTAAAATTACTCCCACAGGTGGCAACTATCTTCATGTTTGTCTATGGATTTTTGGAGCAACATGAACGGGTGTCGTTTCTTATTATTGATCTGGTTCCATTTCATTTAAAACATGCAAAAAGTGATAAATTGGTAGGATCCTCTGGTTTGTGCTTACCTGCCTCCAGGACAAAACAATTCACTGTACTTGCTATAGAGGAGTGGTCGACTTCTATTCTTATGATTTTCCTAGGGCAAGAATAGAAATATTTATTATAAGAAGTGTGTGGAGGAGTAGCCTAATGGTGAACTCAGTGGGCTGAGAACCTGCAAAATTGGGTTCAATTCCCTCTGTAGCTCCTTGTGACTCTGACCAATCTGTTACCCCAGATACAAAAACAGCTTGTGAGCCCACTAGGGACAGAGAAAGTACCTGCAGATAATAAGTGTAGACCACTTTGTACCGCAGAAAGGCAGTATAGCAAAACCTTGACCCATTCTACCAATCACTGACAATTCAGATATTACAGATTTGTATATATTTTTTAAATTTCTTGCTAACACTGACTTTTGAGTATCCCTGTGACCTTTTTCATTTGCAAGATTTGCAATTTGTGCCAATGGTTGAAACCAGCCAGTAACTCTAGTAGGGTTCAGCTGTGTCTCTTTGTTTGAGTTCAGGAGATATTTATGGCCTTATTTAATGGCGATGCAAGTCAGATACGGCTGACTATTTCTTCCATAAACAGTTTTACAGGGCTTCAGTCTGAGCCACAGAACACATGAATTGCACAATTAACTACTGCAGTTTTGGCTTCTTTTAAACAGCAAAACAGGGCATGTGATAGAGTGAAGCCGTAGATTGGAGAGGTAAAAATGAATATTTGAGCGTTCGTAAAGATCTCCTATATAGATTAACAGTTTATGTGAAGCGGAGAATAATTATTTAAGCTTTCATTTTAGTGGCATTGGCTTTATACTCTGTGAACCAACGACTCTTAGATCGTTTTGAGTACTGCTTTGTCCTATCAAAAAACTTTCATAACATCTTTTTTCTAGTCATGGACAGCATCCTCATCATCTTAAAATCTACTTGAATCATCGTGTTTATGGTGGACATTTTTCTACTATTATTTGCATGGAAGGTCATTATTTTCAAAGTAGCATTCCTAAATTATCGAGGAACGTTACAGTTAACAACGTGCTTCTAATGACAGTTGCCCAATTTGAAACTTGCCCTTTTAAGATTATTTTTATGCTGACACCTAATCTTTATTTTCATCCATTTATTCATTTCCTCCTGCTACGAACTCTTCAGGAAACTTCGTTCAGTCTTAAAGTGAGTTCCAAATTCTCCTTCCTTTATAATTTTCTAATCAAAGAATGAACAAAGTGAAGAAGTTAGATGCAAAGATTTCAAATCCTTGGTAGCATTTTTTCCCCAATATGTTGATTCTAATCTGAAAAGAGGAAGACCAAAAAGGATATAGTATCAAGTGGCAAGATGGGATTAGTGATGAGGATCACAAGAAAGTAGATCCCTGGAAGTTGAAACAATTATAAATTAAGTGGGAAATTGAGCATCAGAAATCAGACAGCAGTGGTCAGTGGAGTGTACTCCAGTCAAGGGAAAGTGACCGGTGGAGGACCACAGAGATGTCCACTGAACCCAGTGTTCTTCAATAGCTTTATAAATGACATTGAGGAAGGATTAAAATGTACCTGTTTACAGATTATGTGAAAACTGCCAATATAGTAGATTTTTAATTTATTTATTTGGATTTTGTTGGCACTTTTTTCAGTAGTAGCTCAAAGTGAGTTACGTTCAAGTACACTGGATATTTCTCTGTCCCTGGAAGGTTCACAATCTTTGTACTTCAGGCAATGGAGGGTTAAGTGACTTGCCCAAGCTCACAAGGAGCAGCAGTGGGATTTGAACCGGCCACCTCTGGATAGCAAGACCAGTACTCTAACCACTAGGCTATTTCTCCACTATGTCAGAAGGGGTAAATATAATGAAAGATGGTTTTTAAACATTAGAAACATGACCAATTATATATGGCTGCCGTGCGTTAGGCCAAATAACAGCAAAATTATGCAGTTGGAATGCAGAAATCCAGAAGCCAGGTACCTTTTTTGGGATGAAGAAATGACAGTCAAACAAGAAAGAGACCTAGGAATCATAATTTCTGATAGAAACATAGAAAATGGTGGTAGATAAAGACCATAATGGCCTATCCAGTCTACGTGTCCATACCATCTACTATTCCTTCTTCTCACATAGGGCCCCTTTTACAAAGCTGTGGTAAAAGAGGCCTTGCCGTAGTGTTGGCATGTGGATTTGTCATGCCAAGGCCCCCCTTGTACCACAGCAGGTAAAAGGTTTTTAAAAAATAAAAAAGTAAATGGCCATGCAGTAAGTGAACCACTTGCCGCTTGGCCATTTCCCAGGGGAACCCATACTGCCACCTATTAAGGAGGCACAGGACTGCCCAATTACTGCTGAGTAAGCCCCTGGTGCTAAAAAATAAAAGTATTTTTTCAGTGCTGGAAATGGCGCACGTTGGAGGCAGGCATTACCACTGGACTCTTGCAGTAGCCTGGCGTAGTCCCAAAAAACAACAAGGCAAGCGACCTGCAAACTCCAAAGTGGAAAATAACACAGCAGATCAATATAATAAATTGAAACTTTATTGATAATACCATATACCAAAATGTTACCCGACACAGGCCGTGTTTCGCCCAAAAGGGCTGCGCCAGTGGCTAAAGTAAACAAATACACAAAATAACAAATGATATAAAAACAATGAATGAAAAAAAAAAAAAGCTATAAATAAAAACCATAATTGCTGCATAGGAAGTGCATAACTATGACTCATAAAATTCAAAGATGCATAACAATATGAACACATATATAGATAATGTATAATATTAAAAATATAAAAACTAATATAAACATTTAGACATATAAAGCCAATCTGATAATATATAATTACAAGTAATAAGATATACATAATAATAAAAAAATTAAAATTAAAGATAAAAACCATAATCATTAGGAGAACCAGAAATAAAACATACCCACATCCTAATACATTACACCAGTGCATATAAACTGATATTCCACATTTATATAAAGTGCATATATACAGAAATACAAAATAAAATACAATAAAAATATACATTTGCACATAAAAATTTCTATATAAAATGTTCCTTGAAAAACAGTGTCAAATAATCACCTAGTCCCATTCATAACAAATAATTTAAATGTCAACATCTGATATATTATACATTAGTAACAATTGTATGGATAGGGCACATACCTATGACATAAATCGTGTAGTGAGATACTTGTCCAACAGTGAATGCTATAAAAACAAAGCAAAAAGTAAAAAAAATAATAAAAGCAAAATGAAAAACAAAAAATAAAATAATAATAATAATGATAGTAAAAATGAATAACTAAGTACTTGTTTACATCAATCTTGAAAATCATGCACGAGAACTACTCCCTAAATGAATAAAAAAATATAGAGGATACATCTTAGCTACCACGTTCCTCAATTACCGTAGACCACATCCATAACCATATATGTCCAACCTTTAATTAATGCTGCATGTACTGGGTCAAAAAAACATACCCCACGGACAATTGCATATCATCATTATACCCTAAGGTGTTCCCCAACAGGTGTACAACTAAACCAAAACTAAAAAAAAAGACTGATAAAGAAGATGGCAGTTCTAGTAATATAAGGCAACACTTACTGTACTACACCAATATCCATGAAGTGCTCCGCTTAAACCGCTGGGAAAAACAGACGGAAAAGACACCCAGACTATTTATACGTCACCCGTAGGTCAAAGTGCAAAAAAATGGGCCAAAACGTGAGACTCAAAAATAAAATATATAACAATAAATAATATATATCAACCTAAAGAGGCATGAGTTGGCTAATCGGTCATCACTCACTAGTTTATTATAATAACAAATAGTATATCAGTACAATTGGTCCCCGTCATGGGAGTGGACGGCTAAAAATACCTCTTACTTTGTTTATTAATACAATATACATTGCAAAACATGAACGGACTGTTCTTAGCCGTTCTTACGCTGGGATTATCAATATACATAAATGTATTCATAAAAAATATGTTTATATAAAAAACTATGTATTGAGAGTAAACGTGAATATGTTAATCTAACTCAATATATAAATTACAACTCCCTGTACCTATACAAAATGACAATTTGTAAGGAAAAACAATAAAACTAAATGACTCAATGTAAATTGATTAATGATCTGGAGTATATATATAACATATATATTCTATTATGCTAGAAAATATTAAAAATATAAAAGCAAAATGTATAATCTAAATCATGCTAATCAAAAAGGTATATTTTATTTATTTATTTGTAGCATTTATACCCCCCTCTTTCCCGCTCGATAGCAAGTTCAGTGCGGCTTACAGAGTATGGTACAAAGTATGTTACAATGTATCACAGAGGTAATTCAAAGTATGGTACAATGTATCACAGAGATAACATAGCTATATAGCGTGGGACAATAGTAAAAGATGTGGGGAAAGAATTGGAGTGTGGGTAGTACTGGTGGTGTGGTCTAGGTTCGAGCATTCAATTGGGTCGTTTGGGTGGGCTTGTTTGAAGAGGTAAGTCTTCAGCAGCTTTCGGAAGGGTAGGTGTTCATTGGTTTTTCGGATATGTCTAGGTAAGGCGTTCCAGAGTTGGCTGCCTATAACAGAGAAGTTGGATGCGTAGTAGGTTTTGTATTTGTAAGGAATATGTAAGGAATATAACATAAAAGCTGGAAGCGTATATATTATAGCTGTTAAGGTTGTACCTGATGAATGTCTCACTACCTCTTTTCTTGTTTGTTTATAAAATATGTATTAAACCACTAATAAAAATCACTTAGCCGTACTTTCTATGGGATTATCAATATCAGAATATGTATCCAAAAAAAGTCTATATGAAATATATAAATAAATTAAACCAGTGCACGTCACTATAAATCAATATGTATGTTATGACTTCCCATTTGGCTTGTGGCAAAGCGGTAGTATGAGGCCCTTAGAGATTCTCTATATGCGTTTCAATCTTTCTTGAATTCAGATACAGTCTTTATCTCTACTACTTCCACTGGGAGGCCATTCCACACATCCACCTGTCCCCTTTCATCTTCATCTAATGATTCCTCTTCATTCCAGATCTTACTTTCAATTGCTAGAGACTCGCCTCCTGTACATTTATGCCATGGATGTATTTATATGTCTCTATCATATCTCCCCTGTTCTGCCTTTCTTCCAAAGTATACTGTTGCCCCCTGGTGGCAGAATGGCTGTGGTCCTGCAAGGATGGTCTGGTATATAGGAAGAACTGAGCTTGACTATCAGAAGTTGGATAACCAGATACTCTTGGAAGATAGTATATCTGCCTGGATATGCTTTAAATAACTGTCCTTTTTAAAACTACTAGTTAATAAACATCCAATTAGGAATGTCAGGAGTTGAAAACAAATTGTAAGCCCCCCACCCTAAACACACAAATCTTTATGCACTGAGTTATAGCCACTCCTAAGAGAACAGCATCTTCTAGATCCAGGGCCTTTGCACACAGTTCTCTGAGGCCCCAGTATAAGAAGTCTAATCTATTCCATAACTGTAAGACAACAACACAGTTCAGCCTCAGATAATTTCTTCCTTCAGTCTAGTGTTCTCCTGTCTGTTCCCATCTATTAATATAGTGGGTAGCCTTTTAAACTGCCTTAATCCATGGGTAGTTCAAGCCCCAGAAAGAAAGAAAATCAAATGCACAATGTCTCTTCTGCAATTCTACGTGCCAGAGTTCACAGCTGAGCTAATCGAATCAGGTCTGTAGTGGGTCTGGGCTCCAGCCAGGACTGCAAGAAAATCCCACACAGTTCTCTACAGAGAGAGAGAAAAAATCGTGTCCCACAGTTCTGTTCCACAAAAACAAAGCAAAAAGGAAAATGCTTATGCTTATTAAACAGAATTCTCTTTTAGTTATCTTCCAAATCTGTTATTTGCCTTTGCCTTCCCAGGATTTAGATAAGGCAAAGAAGAATGCCCTGCTTTCTTGCCATGTTTGGCAGGTTCCTCCTAACAGCAAATAAACAATCAACACAGAACTGTGAAAATAGTTTCCATAGGGCTCATCCCTATTCCTGACTCTTAATGTCCATTTCTTCAATTGAATCAGTCTCTGGAATTTCAAAAGTTACCTCCATCTTTTCAGATTCTGAAAGTACTTCCGTTTCTGCTGGACTCTACAGCCTTCTCCTCCATGCTCTGGGAAGCATCTGTTATAGTCTCAGTCTCATTGTGGAAATCCTGAAAATCTGACCAGCTGGAAGTATCCCATGGATTTAACAGGTTTTTGTGCACAAAAACCTGTAAAGTCCATGGTCCCATCCCCTAATTTAAAAACTAGATAAGGCTGACTAGAACAGTGCTTCTCAATCCAGTCCTTGGGATACTTCTAGCTGGTCAGATTTTCACAATGAATATGCATGAGATAGATTTGCATTCATCGCCTCTTTGGTATGCAAATCTATCATGCATATTCATTGTGGATAGCCTGAAACCTGACTGGCTGGGAGTGCCCAAAGAATGGGTTCAGATGCACTGCTCTAGAAGTCCACGAGACTGAGACTATAACATATGCTTCCTCATACCCCATGTTCCCATCCAACAACTCCTTGAAGAATTATTCCATTTTTACAAAGTTAGTTTTTTTGAAATCTAGAGCCTTCACTTTTGAATAAATCCTCTCCACGTACATCTTAATAATGAACCACACCATCTGGTGATCACTAGATGCCAGATGGTCACCCTCCATAATATCAGAAACATTCTCCCCATTGTTAAGCACTAAGGGCTCCTTTTACTAAGCGGTGGTAAGCCCAACGCGGGCATGCCGCTCGCTATACAGGAAGTACCACTGGGCTATCGCAGCAGCCCAGCAGTACTTCCCACCCCTAGTGTGCTGTCATTTCCGGTGCTACAAAAATTAATTTATTTTTTGTAGCACCAGTGTCAAGGTTTGTCACGGCGGTTACGGTGACTTCCTCTGGTTGTGAGCCCTTGTGCTGTTCCCAGACCAGAAGTACTAGACCATATGGCATGGGTTCTGTCCAGAATCAGCTGTCAGAAAGCCCAGTGCTTCACCTGTGATGATCGCCATTCCCCAGCGGTTAAGCCCCTGGATGCTGGCGGCTGACAGGACTTGATGGGGGTCTGGGCACATATGGAAAACTGAGAAGGGTACCAGGATCAGGTCGCAGGTCTGAGCAGCAGAGGAACAAGGTAGAGCAGCAGCCGCAGAGACAGAGGGCCACTACCAGTACGGGTAGAAATGTAAAGGCAGGCAACTATCAGAAGGCAGAGTCAGGTTTAGGCTACAGAGTCAGTCAGGAAAAGACAATAGGTAAAAAAGCAACAGTGCAATCAACAAGGAAGTAGCTGAGGCAACAAGACACAACTCAGCTCTCCCCTAAGAGGCGAAGGCGTCTGACATCAAAGAGGACCGCACACTTACCAGGGGAAGAGTCGCGCACCTTAATGTAGATTCACCAGGGAAGGAGCCAAGTGCCGGAAAAGGAAGAGATCCACGCGCCTCAATGTCGGTGTGCCAGGAGAGCAGGAGCCAAGCATGCCAAATCACTGTGCCAGGGGAATCAGAGCTGTCGTGACCGTTGATGACCCCGGGTAGTGCGCTGAGATTGTGACAGCAGGAGTGTACCGGGTTAACGCAGGAACCCTTACCGCCACCTCAGTGAGTGGGGGTAAGGGCTCCTCTCTGAAATGGCAGCATGGCAAGTGCTTTACATGGTTCACAGCCATTTCCTGCAGGAAGGCAAGACTTCCCTTTTATTAGCTGCAGTAAAAGGGGGCTTCGGCGCACATGTAAAACACACGCTGACACCAGCACTGGCCCCCTTTTGCCGCAGCTTAATAAAAGGGGCCTTCAGTCCAGTGTGGCCCCATCCTGTATGGGTTCCATTACAAACTGCAAGGACAGCTTCTTCCTGTAGGGAATCCAGGATCTCCCTACTTCTAGCCAACCCCGCAACAAGGATACCCCAATCAATGTTCGAATATTTTTACTGCTCTACTTGCCTGCTGCTCATGTTTGATCTATTCTTACTGTACACCGCCTTGAGTGAATTCCTTCAAAAAGGCGATAAATAAATACTAATAAATAAATATCCAGAACGTTGAACTTACTTTTTTTGTTGTTACATTTGTACCCCGCGCTTTCCCACTCATGGCAGGCTCAATGCGGCTTACATTATTTATAGTATTTCCCCTTTCATAGCTGTATTGTGAATGTCCAGTTCTTTTGCCAGATTAACTCATAGTGCCTCATGCTTACCCCATTAGACCTGCAGTTCTGTCACTTTAATATCATCTTTAACATATAACCCCAGGCCTCCACTTTTTCTTCCTACCCTGTCCTTTTTGAATAGATTATATTCCAGTCATTATTCTCCATGAACCCTCTAGGATATACATATTTAAATTCTTAAGTTTCATCTCCTATAGCTTTTGGTGTGGCTGTTACCCAATAATCTATATAGAACTATTATTCTCTTTTGTTTTCTTTGGTTTTGTCTCTCTATATGCTCCCTCTAGCTCTGCTGACAACGGTCTGCCTTATAATCCTGTTTTGCTTCCTCTCTAATTTGTGTGAGTTCTGTTGTGGTAAAAGAAGTTGCAAGGTATGTGTTACTCAAATGTATTACTAATGAAGGAAGAAACCCTGGCCTCGTTAGATCTCAGAAGTTAAGCAAGGTCAGGTCATGAGGGCCGACCAAGAAAGATTGGGTGCTGTGGGCTACAGAAGACAAGGAGAAACCAGAGCAGTATTTTGTCAAGGAGAGGTCAAGGAATGGTGGAGCCATGATCACCTGAACCTCAACATACGGAAATGAAAGGAAAGAATAGGAAAAACAGACAAATGAGGGACATTAGGAATATGGCATGCTTTGAAAATTTAACATCATGTGTTATGTGCAATCCTGTGACAGATTCGTTTTAGTGGAAGGCACTGTTCCCACGCACCGACAATGACTTCTGCTCATGTTAAATCACATTAAACCATAGTGAGCATGTTGAATTATGGCCAAATTTCAATTAACCCATGTCACTACTAGAGTGGTGTAATGTGCAGTCAAAGGCTTGTCATGGTTTGATAAATAAGGAGCATCATTTAACATTCTGCCTATTGTGTTTTAGGCATTTTTGTTTTCTGTCTCTGGAGTCTATTTTCCAAAGAGTTTACTCATCAGGGAGCGGAATGACACACACACACACACAAAAAAAAATGCTTTTGAAAATGAGGCTCACAATCAGTTAAAAGCAGCAGTACCTCCTACTCACTGTGAAATGTGAATTTAAAGCATGCGGAGCAAGTGATAGGGTTTGCCTAGGTTGATTAAGCAGAATTAGGGGCCGTTTTACTAAGCTGCGTAAACATCTACGAGTGCCCAACACAAGCCAAAATGGAGTTACCGCCCGACTACCGCATGGCTCTTGCGGTAATTTCATTTGTGGTGTGCGTCCGATACATGCGTCTGAAAAATATTTTTTATTTTCGGGCGTGCATAACGGACGTGTGCCAAGTGGCATTTGGTGCACGTAAGCCGTTACCGCCCGGTTACCGCATGGGTCTTTACCGCTAGGTCAATGGCTGATGGTAAAGTCTCAGACCCAAAATGGATGCGCGGCAATTTTCATTTTGCCACATGTCCATTTTCGCCCCCCCCCAAAAAAAAGCCTTTTTTACAGGCGCACTAAAAAATGGGTCGGCATGCGCCCAAACCCCCGCACCTACACTACCGCAAGCCATTTTTCAGCACTCCTTTGCAAAAGGACCCCTTAGTTTGGCTCCAAGAAAACGTTCATTTGGGGCTGTCGATTTTGCACTGTCTTTTATGGTTTGCTGTCAGATTTGTCACATGGCTTTCTTGAAGCGTGTGCACAGTAAACTGCAGAAGTCCCACTAGTGCAACATTCTAGCATTTTCCCAGCTTAATTCCACCAGATCACGTACGATACTCCTGCTAAGATGTCGACGCTCACTTTGACCCCAATGTTACATTTGACCTTTTTCACTAATCCCTTATACTCAATCCCTCAATCCCTCATCTTCCTTCCATCCTTTACCATTTCCCTCCCTTTCACCTATCATATCCTTGTCTACCTTCCCTATTCTAAATCATATATTCCGGGACACTGTTGCCACAGTTCATTATATTCTTTTCGCATGTCCTTTGTAATACTTTTCATAATGTAAGTAGTTATGATCATCACAATTTATAATACTCTTCCTACATTTCCTTGTTTTACTATATTCTTTACCATGTAAGATGCTTTCTTTTACTATGTAAGCCGCACTGGACCTGCTGTATGTGGGAAAGAGCGAGATACAAATGTAATAAATAAATAAATAGATGCAACAGGGAAGGAGCCAAGCACCAGAAAAGAAGGAAGAGATCCACGCGCCTCGATGCCAGTGCGCCAGGAGTGCAGGAGCCAAGCGCGCCACATCACTGTGTCAGGGGAATCAGAGCTGTCGTGACCGCGGATGACCCCGGGTAGTGCGCTGAGATGGTGACTTCAGGCAGACTATAGAGTGGCAAAGGGGACAGAAGGACAAGGAGGGGTGGCAAAGCTACAGTTACAGCACGCAACACTGCCCCTTTCCAAACCCCCCCCCCCCAAAAAAAAAACTTTGCCAAGAGATAGTACTAATAAAAATAGAAAAGTATCATTTATGGCACATATAAATCCAGGGACAGATCACAAGTTTATGGACCCCTGGGTGAACTAGCACATAGGACCTCCCCCTTTCCTGGGCATAACTGCCAAGTACATGGTTTACTATCTGCCACAGAAAAGGAGCACAATATATATGTAACTGTGTACGTGTTTTAAATTTATACAAGTGTGCATGTAACATCAATTTAAAGTTAAATA
This sequence comes from Microcaecilia unicolor, assembly GCF_901765095.1. Taxonomy (NCBI): domain Eukaryota; kingdom Metazoa; phylum Chordata; class Amphibia; order Gymnophiona; family Siphonopidae; genus Microcaecilia; species Microcaecilia unicolor. The sequence goes on from NC_044040.1 coordinate 53,428,598, forward strand.
AATGTGTGTATAACATCAAGGATCTAGCTCACTTGCTGTTGTAGATGTAATTAGTCATTGCTGTCTAACAGAATTGCCTGTCCCTGCTGCTGCTACTGGCATTCACTTTCCCTCCTCCGTCCTCCCCCAAGTCCGACATGTCTCATGCCTGATCTGTTGCCAACAGGGGGCGATATTGGTTTCACATTTTGTAACAATTCTGATTCTTTCTTTTTCTTTGTGAAGTTTGTGCTTAGCAGTGCCAGTTAAAGGCTTACGATCCATTTAGCAATAACAGTTTCAACAACAACTGACAAAATGTAAATGATAAATAATGTAAATGATGTAAGCAGAAGTAGATTCAATAGAGTACAAAGTGTAGTCTATGTAGATATTGGTAGATGAAGAAAAGAAAATATTTTGCATGGTTAAGTTACTGTTAGTCTTATAGGGTGCTGACATAAGCATTAATAAATGGTAAACATCAGGGTTTCAGCAGAATTTATAAATAGATTTATCACATTCCTGAAAAACACAATCACCAGACTGTACAGATGGGCTGCTACGCAATGCCTGCCTTGATAATGAGAAGCGCCCCCCCCTCCCCCCCGGATTTTTGGGCCCAGAAGGCACATGCAAGGATCTGTCCCTACTCAAAAGGAGCTATCTAGGTAGGAATGGTTCCTATCTAGTTAGGGTTACCATATGTCCAAATTTACCCGGACATGTCCTTTTTTTGAGGACATGTCCGGGCAACCGGGCAGGTTTTGCCAATCTGCCCGTTTGCCCGGATTTCTGGACAAACGGGCAGGCTGGAGGGCGGGCCATCCTATAGGACGGCCAGCCTGCCCCATATGTCCAGAAATCCAGACAAACGGGCAGATTGCTAGCCTCCCCTCCCCTTACTTACTACTGCCCTGGTGGTCTAGTGACCTCTTCCGCCTTCGGGGCAAGAAAGAGCCCCCTCTTTCCTGCCTGGAGCACTGCCCTGCATGCATCCTTCCTGTTTGTGATCTCGGCGCTGATTCAAAATGGCCGCCGAGAGTTGATGTGACCTCGCGAGACTTCAACTCTCGGCGGCCATTTTGAATCGGCGCCGAAATCACGAACAAGAAGGATGCATGCAGGGCAGCACTCCTGGCAGGAAAGAGGGGGCTCTTTCCTGCCCCGAAGAGGTCACTAGATCACCAGGGCAGTAGTAAGGTAAGGGGAGGGGGGTGACGGGGAGGAGGAGTGATGGGGTGTGTGACAGGGGCGGAGCGAGGGCGTAAAAGGGGGCAGGGTGGTGAGTGAGAGGTGTGAAAGGGGGTGGGGCATGTGTCCTCCTTTTTGGGGGACAAAATATGGTAACCCTATGTCTAGATATCTCCCACTCACCAGATCCACCCCTGATTTTCAACAGCATTTACCTGGATAATGCCATAGAAAATCTGGGCAGACATTACAACTGTCTGGTTAATGCAGAGACAATCCAGGATCAGAGTTGGGGCAAAGCTGGAGGTTATCTGGACACTGCTAAAATTCAGCAGTGGTGCTTGGGAAGCTACGCAGTTTTAACTTAAGACAGCAAAAAGACTATTAAAAGTTAACCGGGTAGTTACTCGGGTACTGCCGATATTTGGCTACCCAAGACCTGGATATTCATGTCAGTGCCTGGATAGGGGCCTGAACTGGATATGTGGCCTAATTCAGCTGGTGGCAGCCAACTATTGACCAGCCAAAGGCTAAAAAATGTTCATACAAAAAATACATGATTCTATTTTCCTTTTCTATTTTGTGTTTTATTTCTATTTATTAGCTTTAAAAGTGGACTAACACAGCTACCACATCACTTTACTCAATGTCTTAAATGAAAGTGATTTTCAGAATCATTTACAAGTTTGAAAAATCAATTTTGAAACCCCATTCAATCCACCATTTGCCCTCACTCCCCCTTCCATCCAGGATCTGCCCTCCCTCGCATTCCTCCTTCCATCCAGGATCTGTCTCCTCTCTCTCTCTCTCTGCCCCCTCTTTTCGGCCCCCAGTTCCAGCCCCATTGTCCCCAGTTTCAGCCCCAGCCCTTTTCTCCCACCAGTCCCGAGCTTCAGCCCCCAGCCACTTCTTCCTGACCCCTTTTCAGCCCCCAGTCCCCTGTTTCAACCCAGCCCTTTTCTCCCACCAGTCCTGAACTTCAGCCCCAGCCACTTCTCCCTGCCCCTTTTCAGCCCCCAGTTCCAGTACGATGGGTGCCCTTCTCTTTCGAAAATAAGCCTGATATTATTTTTTAATATTTGAACCCTTATATTGTTTTCCTATCAGCGGGTAAATTTTGTTGTGGGACATTGTTTGAGATATAAACACTCCTGTTTGTACTATTCTTTATAGAGAGAGTAAAATTTAAATAGTCATAATCCTGTGTCTGGCATGTCTGGGATCTTTTTAAATATTTTTAACTGCAGTGTCATATCTATTTTTGCTGTGGCCTAGACCTGTGGTTTTCAGCCTTATTTATGGAACCATATTATGATATTTTGTGAAATTCCGTGGAAATCCAAACCTCTTTTCTCCCATCCCACTGTACACATGAGATTACACGGCACCCTGTAGGGATCACTGTGGAACCATTTAGACAATAAATTAGATGCCATGGGTGATGGAATTTACTGAAATAATTAGTGGAACTTAGAACACAGAGCTTTTAAGTGACTCTGCAGGGGGACTTTAATTCTGGCTTTGTGGCAAGCGATATTCCTGACAAATTAGTACTAGAGTGCTGAGTTTAAATAGGAAAAGCAACACTACAAACAAAAAGGGATCTTAAAAGTATGAACAAGCCCAATGAGAGAACACATTTTTATCATTAATTTTGGACCTCAAATTTCATCTAGGTTCAGTGAAGTGATTCCATTGCTTTTAAACATTTAAGGCTAGAAATATACTGGGGATAATTTGTTTGCTTATTTTCAGTGAAATAGTATGTATATTTTTCTTTATAAGAAGTTTTCAGTTCTTGTACCACCTACATCATGGCAATTTGCTTCACGATCTGTTGCCAGCAGTGTGTTGCGAAAAGCCTAGGACCGATCTGCTCCTCATTTCAGATTCTTCCCAAGCAGATTGACGTGAAACATGTCTCCTGACATAGACAAGAATACTAAACAATTGCTTCAAATACAGATTTTTGCAAAGGAAAATAAACTGAGTGGTGCTTCATAGGAGAGGGGGAGGGAAGGAGTGCCTTCTCTTTTGCCTGTATACCGTATTGCAGGGAAGTGAGGGCCTCAGGTGTAAAACAAAATCTAACAAAGGAATCTGATGGTGAACAGATACTTCCTACCATCACATATACAGTGAACCACTCTTGGGTTTATTGTATTTCATGTCCTGACTTAAAATTCTGATTTTCCTAAAAATGGAAGAATTACAAATCCATATGGAAAATAAGTAGGGTTGCAAAATCAGCTCTCCCCCAAATATAATGACCAACCCCTCTCAACTCCATTCTACCCACCCTCCTATATCTCACTCCCCCATATCTTTACAGGATATCCACTCCCCTTCTCTCTCCACTGTACCTCTGCTCCTCCAGCATACCATGCACCTCCTCCCCGTGTCCTTCATTCCCTCTGCTTCACCTTTAACTTTCAACTCATCCAAAATGTGTGTGTGTGTGGGGGGGGGGGGGGCTTGATGCTCAGAAAGAGAGAGTTTCTGGACTTCATGAGGGAGGGGACTATGGATGAGGGAAGTGGAAAGAGAGGAAGAAGATGGCAGACCATTGGGGAGTGGTGCTGGACAGAGGAGGAGATGGCGGATCATGGTCGAGCTGTAGGGAAGGGGGGATGGTAGGACAGTAGGGGACATGAGAGAGAATGTGCACACGCATAGGTGACACTTGCAGACATAAGGGCTATTGTAGTGGTGTACAGTTGGGTACAGTAGGTTTATGGTAGATTTTGGAGGCCTCACCATATTACATAAGGAGGTAACAGTGAGATATGTACCTGGGACCTTTTATGTGAAGTCCACTGCAGTGCCCCCTAGGGTGCCCCACTATTCTGCTGTGTGATGTCTGTGTGGCCATTCTACTTGGATTGCTGGCTCCTCCTACATCCCAATGGCTTGATTTTGTGCATTTTTCACTTGGACATTTTTTTTTTCAAAAATGGTCCAAAAATATAGACGCACTGAGCACAACAGCATCTAGCAAATGGCCATTAAAAAAAAATGCACATTTTCAGGTTCAAAAATGACTATGTTCGCTACTGGATTTTTGGACATTTTCCGCAAAACATCCAAAGTCAGATTTCATATCAAAAATGCACCTCCACATCTCTCTGCACATTTTTCCAATTTCCTTCAGGGTATATGTCAGTTGGGTTCTTTTTAAAAGATTTGTGAAAGTTATTTTTTTTTAATCATTAGCATCCTTTTAATGCTTGCTGGTTATTTATGTACTTTGGTTAAGTTTTTAATGCCTTTTTAGCAATATGAAAAGTATTTGTATGTGTATATTTATCTATATTTGTCTATGGGGATCATGTTCGAAAGGGAAAAACGTCTGAAAAGTGGCAAAAAGCAGCATTTGGACGTTTTCTCACAAAAATGTTCAAATCAGTATTTTTGAAACCTATTTTTCAGATGTTTTTCTATGTTGTTCCTGCAGTGCGTCCAAATCTCAAGGGGGCTTGTCAGGAGCATGGTAAGGGCGGGATTTGGGCATTCCTAAGACTTGGACGTTTTTCAGCCATAATGGAACAAAACAAAAATGTTTTGACATTTTGAGCAACACCTGTTTTTATAATGAATATGGCACAAAAAGTTGCCCTAAATGACCAGATGACCACTGGAGGGAACCAGGGTTAACCCCCCCCCCCCAATATGCCCCAGTGGTCACTGATCCATTCCACCCCCCATAAATGTGAATAAAAATATGACTTACCAGCCTCATATGTTAAAGTCAGGTCTATTAGAGCAGCATGCAGGTCCCTAAAGTGGTCAGTGCAGTGTAATATGGATTGGGGGACTCAGGTCCCCATCTCCCTCTACCTGTCATACTTGTGGTGGAAACTGTGACCCCTCCCAAAGTCACCAAAACCCTACTATATCCACATATAGGTGCCCCCTTCACCTATAAGGCTACTGTGGTGGTGTACAGTGGGGAGTAATGTTCTTTAGATGGGTTTTAGAGGGCTCAGGGTACAAAATAAGGGAGCAAAGGTGAAGCATGTACCTGGGAACATTTTTATGAAGTACACAGAAGTGCCTTCTAGGGTGCCTCATTGCTATCCTGGAATGTATGGGGGACCAGTCTACTAAAAATGCTGGCTCCTCCTACATCCCAATGGCATGAATCTCTATGTTTTGCACTTATTCATTTTTTTGTTTTGGGGTTGTTTTTTTTACTAAAAAAACTAAATGTCCAAAGCAGAAAACCTTGTTCAAAACCGTATTTTCAGAAAAACAAAAGATATACGTTTTTCTTTTTGAAAATGACCTTCTTTCCTATTCGGATTTTGGACGTTATGTGCAAAACATCCAAAGTCGGACTTAGACATCATATTGAAAATGTCCCTCTATATGTACATACATATAGATATTTCTTTTAAATTGCTTTTAAGAGATAGTGTTTACATCCATGAGGATTATGATGAATTTCTTTGATCATTTTTTTTTTTTTTTTTGTTACTGAAATGTGAATTTAGGTCCTTATTTTAAAAGTGCCATTCAGATTTTGGACATCCATAAACTAGCACTTAGATATCTATCATGCATTGTCATCTAAGTTCTGGTTTTACAAAACTGACATATGGATGTCTAGAACATATAGATGACTAGGTTGGGCCCAAAAAATAGACTTAGAGGCATATTTTCAAAGCACTTTGGGAGGCTAAGTTCCATAGGTTTCTATGGAACTTTGGGAGGCTAAGTACTTTGAAAATGAGCCTCTTATTCTCTATTTAGAGACGGGGATTGAATGTCTGTGTCCAAAAGATGGACATCGATATCCAGGTTTCAGAAAAGGGCTCCCATTGAGCAGAGCTCAACTGGAGGGATTAGAAGAAGTCACCTTCTTCATCCCCCTGTGTTCGGTTCTGGCCCTCCCCCCCCCCCCCCCCCCCCACCGGAAAGAAAAACTGGCAAGGAATATAGTGTTCTGTGACAGCTTCAGCAGCATAGAGGTCCATGTTAACTGTTTATATTCCAGCACATAAACACCTATGTTATTCATAACATAGACATTTATATGCTGCCACATAGACGTTTATGTTCCTGCATTGCGTTGTTGATATTTTAGATGTCTATTTTACTATTTACGTGTAACTAAACTCTGGAATTTGTTGCCAGAGAATATAGTAAAAGCAGTTTGTTTAGCGGGGTTTAAAAAAGGTTTGGATGGCTTCCTAAAGGAAAAGTCCATAGACCATTATTAAAATGGACTTGGGGAAAAACCTCTGCTTATTTCTACAATAAGCAGCATAAAATGTATTGTACTTCATTGGGATCTTGCCAGGTGTACTTGTGACCTGGATTGTCCACTCTTGGAAACAGGATGATGGACCTTCAGTCTGTCCCAATATGGCAATACTTATGTACTTACTAAAATATATGTCCGTGCTTCATGTCACCAGCACATGAATGTCCATTGCACCATTTATTTTAAAGCAGGTTTATGTCAGCAGATTCTGTTCTAAGATACTAGCTGAATTTCTGATATCCTGACTTGGATGTCTAAATTCCAATTTGGATATCTTTCTAAAATGCCACACTTAAGGGCCTCATTTACAAAGCGACGCTAGCGATTCCAGTGCAGTAAATGAGAGGAAGAACTTTCAAATTCCTGTGGGATTTCTCAGATTTGCCGCATTGGAATCACTAGCGTGACTTTGTAAAAGAAGCCCTAAGGGGTCCTTTTTCTAAGGTGCGCTGGAAAATGGCCTGCGCTAGTGTAGGCACATATTTTGGATATGTGCAGAATCATTTTTCAGCGCACCTGTAAAAAAAAGCCTTTTGAGGGGGGGGGCTAAAAATGGACGTGCGGCAAAATGAAAATTGGCACGCATCCATTTTGGATCTGAGACCTTACTGCCAGCTATTGACTTAGCGGTAAGGTCTCACCAGTTAACCGGGTGGTAATGGTCAATGCACGTCCAAATGCAGATTACCGCCTGCGCACCAGAAAATTATTTTCTGACGCATGTATCGGACACATGTCAAAAATAAAATTACCGCCCGGGCCATGCAGTAACTGGGCGGTAACTCGGAATTGGTGTGCGTTGGGTACTTATGCGGCTTAGTAAAAGGGCCCCTAAATGTGCATAGGTTGCTAATGTTTTTTAAATTCTGCTTTTGCTCAGGGGCGTAGCCAGACTTCGGCGGGAGGGGAGTCAAGAGCCCGAGGTGAGGGGGCACATTTTAGCCCCCCCCCCCCCCAGCGCCACCGCCGCCACCACCACCAACAACAACAACTTTGCCCCCCCCCCCCCGCCGACGACCCTTTCGACCCCCCCTCTCCCGCCGCCTTCACCTACCTCTGCTGGCAGAGGATGCCAACCCCCGCCAGCCACGGTCCTCTTCTTCCCACGCAAGGCTTTGTTCTGACTGTTTCTGACGTCCTGCACGTTGTACGTCCAGGACGTCAGAAACAGTCAGAACGAAGCCTTGCGTGGGAAGAAGGGGACCTCGGCTGGCGGGGGTTGGGGTCCCCCGCCAGCAACGGTAGGCGACGGTGGGTTGCCATTGGGAGAGGGGGTTGAGATGGTCATCGGCAGGGGGGTCCAAGGCCAAATCTACGGGGGCCCGGGGGCCCAGGCCCCCGTGGCGACGCCACTGCTTTTGCTATATCTACAAATCTATAGATTTATCATATAATTATGTTTTTGTCTTGTCTTTTAGATTCTGTGCGAATTATCTCTCAGTGCATGCTTAAGTGCTGAAATTTGGCCAAATAAGGTGTTTTTTTAGCTTATGTAAATAAAGACTGTGGTATTTCAACATATCTGGAAGACTTTGTTCCGTTAATTTGTCTTTGCTCACCAATGTGACTGCTTTTGTGCTGTGTTGATTAGCCTCTCATTATTTCACAATTTTTAAATGGCATAATTTATCCAAATAACTCTTGAAGCTAGTTGGATAAATTATTTGAATTTTGACCCACCTAATTTTATTACCTTTCAAAGCTTGGGTGCAAAAGAGAAATCCAGAGATTGCTTCATTTGTTATCCACATTGAACTGGTAATTGAGATTAATGGGGAAAATACATTTATTATTGTGTTTCTGCATGATTTTTCAATTTCTATGTACAATATTGGAAATCCCATTCAGTTTAAGAATTAAAAGGTATATAGTGGAGTAGGGTCAAGTCCTCTGCTAAGATGTAGATTTTTGTTTTCAGTTTTTAGCTTTTTTAGAAGAAGTTTTATGTTTTTCTGCACATTTCAAAGTTGAATTAATAACTTGTCAGCTATTGATATAGCCATAAGCTGCAGCCTTTTTATTGCTGCATAAAGTATCTTTCAAATTAAACCAAATGCATGTGTATCTACCCCATCCTCCCTTCCTTTTGCCTTTTGTACAGAATACCAAAAGACTTCCAGTTTTCTGAAATAAACCTATTTTCAGCAGAAGAGAAATGAAGGTCCTTGATACCCAGCTGTGTTATAATTGCATTTTCTGTATTTTCTTTGTTTGTTTCTTGCAGCTGGAGTTGGAAAAGTGTGAGCTACAAAATCTTGAGCAGGAACACAAGAAACTATCTGTTCGTCTGGAGGAAGAGCGTGCCAAGAATAAACATGTAGTCTTAACGCTAGTGAAAGAATGCAAGCAGTTGTCCGGCAAAATGATAGAGGAAAGCCAAAAACTTGAGGAAGTTATGTCAAAATTTGAAGCAGAAAAGAAAAAGACTTCAGAGCTGGAGGAAGCTCTTGCTGCTGAGAAACAAAGAAGCACACAATTGGAAGCCCAAATGGAAGCGCAAATGGAAAAACAGCTCTCTGAGTTTGATACAGAGAGGGAACAACTTCGTGCCAAACTTACTCGGGAAGAAGCACACACCAGTGATCTTAAGCAGGAGATTGATAAAATGAAGAAAACCATTGAAGAAATGAAAAAGGAAAATAACAGGAAGCCAAATGCATCCCTACCCCGCAGAAGCAAAGACAAGCATTTGGTTTCAGTAGGGGCTGGACCTGATGAAATAACCCAGTGCTCGATTGCTTGCCAAACAGATGTGATGGCGGATCATGCGTCTGAAAGTATTAAGAAGTTGCCTTTGACTGTTCCAATCAAACCTTCGACAGGAAGCCCTCTTACTGCTGGCAATTCAAAAATGACCATATGCTCCAATTCTGCACTTGTGAAACCAGCTACTGAGAGGCAAATCACCTACAATGACTTACTGATTACACCACCCATAACTCATGTAATAACATCAACTCAAACCAAGATCGAAGAGAATGGACCAAGTACTGGCTCTTCACTAGATTTGACAAATAATACATCATTCTGTCCAAATAGTACTACTTCTGCCTCTCTGGCATCTCCAAGCTACTTATCTTCTTCTATGCACAGTTTACACTCACAGTGTACCGGCACTACTTTACATCCAAACCTAAGTCCACGAGTACAGGCAGCTAGATTTAGGTTTCAAACTAATGCTAATGATCCTGACCAAAATGGAAACACTACCCAAAGTCCTCCTACAAGGGAGTTATCTTCCACTAGTCGTGACAGCTTGGTTGCCAAGCAGCTGGCCAGGAATACTGTTACACAAGTATTGTCAAGATTTACAACTCCTCAAGGAGGCACTAACTTAAGACAAGGGATGCTACATTCGATGGAAGTTGGTACTTATCCCCCATTAGTTGGAAGGATAGGTCATCCAGCTGTTGGTTTTAAACCTTCTACAGCATCAAAAATAGACCGAGGAAATCCTCCGCCCATTCCTCCTAAAAAGCCAGGACTTTCTCAAACCCCATCTCCACCACATCCACAACTTAAAGCTATAATTGATGGTAGTCGTCCCACCAATATTGGAGTAAAAATAGAAAACAAAACCACGACTTCACCTCCATCTACTTCATCCCAAGGGATTAGGGTAATAAATGAGGACGTTCTTTCTAAATGCTCCTCGCCTCAGCTGCCACCAAAACCATCAATAGATATACCTGTGGCATCTGCAGGCTGTGTCATACCAGCCATTGCCACATCTCAGGTGGGTTCCTGGCTTCCCCAATCCCCTGGACTGAGACAATATGCATGTTCCAAAACCAGCTCTGTCGTTTCCACCGCCATTGTCTGTACTTCCTCCATAAACCCTTCAGCCTGTAGACCATGTGGTTCAGACAGCTTCCTGGTAACAGCATCAGGTAAAGGGATTGAAGTACTACAAACTCTCTCCTCCTGCGAATGACAATTTTTCCTTTTCTATTTCAGTTACTTTATTTATCTTGGAATATTTTGCTCAATTTTCTTTTTCCTTGAATTTTCATGACACACTGATTTCTTTCCTTTTGCTGTGCTTCAGGGGTATGGTAATTTATTTAGACTTGTTTAGTCCCAATTTTTGTGATGATCTTTTCTTTCTACAAAAGCTGGCCCAATAAAAATATGAATACGGAGCACTAGGGTCATGTGTAAAGTTTCTCCAAATGAGCATCCCAACAGATAATAATTATCATTTCTGTGACGACCATGATACACAGGTAAAATAAAACTGTACTGCACTAGTAAGGGATGTATTTTCAAAATGTAATCTTTTGGGGGAGGCCCAAAGAAGGTCAGTTTGGTTAAATTTCCCCATCACTTAATTGTCACAAGTTCTTAGCAGATAACAGTTAATTTAGGTAAATTAAATTGCTCAAGATATTGTGTAGATTCTTTCTTATTTATTACAGGATTCGTATTCAATGATGTGACTTTCCAGCACATAAATTATCTAGTTGTTTTCTTAAATCAATTGCCTGTAGTTTCAAAGCCTGCTTCCCATTACATTTGTTTCACGGTCCTGGAAAGTAGTGCAGCGTTAGCAAAATCTAAGCCTGAGCATGCTAGAGAGAGAAGGAAAATGATTTGATTTCTCACAGCAGTTCTAATAGTGATATTTTCAACAAGCTTCCAGACCTACTTTTCAAAGTAATAAGCATTTTTATATAATTAAGTTTATGTTTGTTTTATGTTACTATAATACCAAAATTCTTCTAAAAATAGTTTTGCTATTTAGAGAAACATATAGGTTAAATTTTTTAAAGGTATTAAAGATAGCATCTTGCAAAACTGAGACAGATATTATTTATTTATTTGTTACATTTGTGCCCCACATTTTCCCAGCTATTTGCAAGCTCAATGTGGCTTACATAGTACCGTAATGGTGTTCGCCAAGTCGGTAGCTAACAAATACGAGCTTATATTGTGGTCTAATGAGGTAGGTGTGTATTAGGTACCATGAGGGTCGAGGGGAATGAAGATTGTATATTGTCCAGTACGATCATTGGTTATGCTGTGTTGCTTGGGTGTGGGGATTTACGGTGGATCGGTGGGGTAATCCTTTTTGAAGAGGTTTTTTTTAGTGATTTCCTGAAGTTTATATGGTCATGGATTGTTTTCACAACTTTTGGGAGTTCATTCCATAGTTGTGCGCTTATGTAAGAGAAGTAGGATGCATAAGTTGTTTTGTATTTAAGTCTTTTGCAATTTGGGTAATTTAGGTTTGGGTATGATCGTGATGATCTGATTCTATTTCTGGTTGCTAGGTCTATGAGGTCTAACATGTATCCTGGGACTACACCGTAGATAATTTTGTGGACCAGAGTGCAGATTTTGAAGATGATCCATTCTTTGATTGGGAGCCAGTGCAGCTTTTCTCGGAGGGTATTAGAAAATTGAGGTGTCCTTTTACCAAGCTGCAGTAAAAGGGGCCTGTGCTGGCATCGGCACCTGTTTTTTGATACACGCTGAGGCCCCCTTTACCACAGTGAGTAAAAGGCTTTTTTTTTTTTTTTTTTTTTTTTTAAGAAATGGTTGTGCAGCAAGTGAACCACTTGTCGGGCAGCCATTTCGGGGGGAGCACTTACCATCATACATTGAGGTAGCGATAAGGGCTCTCATGCTAACCTGGTGGCAACCGGGCAGCATGCAGCATTGCCCAATTACCGCCGGGTAAACACCGGCACTACAAAAACAAAAATATTTTTATAGTGCTGGAAGTGATGTTCGCTAGGGGTGGGAATTACTATCGGGCTGCTGCGATAGCCCGGCAGTAGTTCCAGAGTAGAAAGCAGCAAGCCCACGTTGGGCTTACCACCGCTTCGTAAAAGACCCCCCCTGAGTTTTCTTTCACAAGTAGTCATGATTTAAAAAGGTAGGGCAGATGGACTTTTTATCAAATATGATCCCCGATCAAGTTTGTGTGATTTCTAAAATCTTGATTGTAAACCAGACCCATGAATTGCCAATCTGGAGCTTCATCGTTGCAATCCATTAATTGTTCAAGCTCTGCTTGTATCCTGATGATATTCACCTTTCTAGACATCTTTGCACCAAAAAATGTGACCTCTCTCTTACATCATAAATGTTAGGGGAAGCTTAGAAGGAAACACTACTACTACTTATTTCTATAGCGCTACTAGACGTACGCAGCGCTGTACTGATAAACTTGCTCGTCACAGACTTTGTATTCTTTTTTCAATACCTATTTCAGTTTCTAAAAGAGAGCACATTTTAACATTGACATGTAAGAAAATAGATTTCCATACCTCTGAATTTTTGCTTTTTGGCACGCCATTATTTTTAATGCTTCTTTTATTATGCAATCAAAAATCCCTTTTCTTTTGTTGTATTGATTATTATTATTTTATTTTAAGTTTGTATGCTATTGGCTTGGAAGTTAGAGAGGAGATTGGACTTGATCTGGGCTCTGAAATTAACCTTCTCCACATTCTGAAGCTGGTGCCAGATGCTGTGTATCTGTCTCTGTACCCTTCACCACTGCATGTTCTGTAAGCTTTTCCAGAATGCTTCCCAATTGCTAACTTTTGTGTATAAAATTGTGAATCCTACTGATTGTTATGTTGTATTGTCTTTGATTTTCCCATGTAGTGTACAGATGTTAACATTCATTTTTGATAACTTCTGATTATTCACTAACAGGGCAATTCTATAACGTATGTGCTCACAGCTATGTACCAATTATGTGCACAAATCATTAGAATAAAGGTATATACACTCGAATGTGTGCACATACGTGCATGTATGTGAAATTTCTACCTGGGGCATAGTTACTAATATGTGCTATTGTTAAGTCGTTTTATTTTATCACAGACCTTATTTTATGCATTGAGGCCTATTTACTAATTACTGGGGGTATTAATAAAATAAAATGTCTTAACGGTAACCCACATTAGTAACTATTCCCCTAAGCACTATTCTATAAATACACATGTATATTGCATAACACATATTTTTTCCAGGCAGACATTCATGCGGGTGGGGTCTGGATGGAGCATGTGCGAGGCACAAAGTTATACACATACCACTGGATTCTATATAATGCACCTAGCGTTCCGTGCTGAAATCTAGGTGTATTCTGTAACAACACGCATAACTTAATTAGCTTAACAAGCCAATCTGTGTTAATAGCTCTTAACAAGCAATAACGAGCACTAATTGGCAATAATTATAATGCACTGTGCCTACATTTTATTATGTGCAGGCAAAAAGGAACATGGTTATAGGTGGGGAATGGGCATTTTGTGGGCAATCCAAAATTTACATGCACTGTTATAGAATATGGCCCTCTGTACCTAATCTACACGCCAGGATTCGTACCACATTGCCATTGGTGTAAATGGACACATGTAGTTTTAAGTGCTAGGATATCAACTAAGCATATTATATATATCGCACCTAAATCTAGGTTCTGCTTATAGAATAAGGTTAGGCAGAAATTATTTCTGCATGGATATTTCAGGCAAATTACACGCATATCTTTGCTCTGTGGCTAGAATAATTGCTCACACCACCAATTTCCCTCCTAAATCTATTAAAGTCACTAAAGATTGCACGTGCAAATTTGGGCATGTGCCCAATTTGTGCGAGCAATTTAATTGAATAACGAGCTAATTGCACTTTATGCATGCAAATTTAGGGGCAGTTTGAAAAAGGGGTGCAAAAATGGGAGGATCATGGGTGGAATGGGGCGTTCTTAATATTTATGCGCATTGTACATTTGTGCCATGTTTCAGTTGGTGCAAATGGCAGCCCCTAAAGTTAGCCATGATTCCCGGACATAAGCACTATTCTATAAACCGCGTCTAACTTTAAGCATTGCTTATAGAATAGCCCTTTTTCAACACCATGGACCTTATTCTCTAAAGGTTATGCTCCTAAATTTATGCTCCTAGTTTATGAGGGAAAGGGAAATGGGACTTGATATATTGCCTTTCTGAGGTTTTTGCAACTACATTCAAAGCGGTTTACATATATTTGGGTACTTATTTTGTACCAGGGGCAGTGGAGGGTTAAGTGACTCGCCCAAAGTCACAAGGAGCTGCAAGGGGAATCTAAACCAGTTCCCCAGGATCAAAGCCCACTGCACTAACTACTAGGCTACTCCTAGGCTATTTTGGAGCATAAATTATACTCATAACATAGTAACATAGTAGATGACGGCAGAAAAAGACCTGCACGGTCCATCCAGTCTGCCCAACAAGATAAACTCATATGTGCTAGTTTTTTGTGTATACCTTACCTTAATTTGTACCTGTCTTTTTCAGGGCACAGACCGTATAAGTCCGCCTAGTACTATCCCCGCCTCCCAACCACCAGCCCCGCCTCCCAACCACCAGCCCTGGCACAGACCGTATAAGTCTGGCCAGCACTAGCCCTGCCTCCCAACCGTCTCTGCCACCCATTCAAGGCTAAGCTCCTGAGGATCCCTCATAAATTAGGAGTATAAATTTAGGAGCATAACCTTTTATAGAATAAGGACCCATATGTAGAATCTAGCCCTATAGGCACATAGTTTTGCTATTTTATAAAGAGAAGTAGATGCCTCCATTTCTTTATGGAATACTCCTCAGGCACCCTCTTGGCACCTAGTTGCAGGCACCTAGTTATAGAATTGCCTTCTGTTTTGTGAATATAATTAAAACCTTGTTTCATGTGGTTTAAACCTGTGTTTCCCAAGTCCAGTCCTGGAGTACCCCTTGCCAGTCAGGTTTTCAGGATACCCACAATGAATATGCATGAACTTGATTTGCATGCACTGCCTCCATTATATGGAAATCTATTTTATGCATATTCATTGTGGATATCGTGAAAACCTGGCTGGCAAGGGGTACTCCAGGACCAGACTTGGGAAACACAGGTTTAATCATACAGGTGTGATTATAATTTTTGTGGATTATATTTTGGAAAATATCCTTATGTTATTTCTCTTTACACTATGCATTTGCTCATTCAGAAAGCATTGAATGGAAAATCCCATGTGGGGAAGCTGCTCATTTCAAAGAGTTCATGTATAAAATTTCGACATCTCTGAAATGTTGTCCTAACTCTATATATCCTTATTTTAGGTTCCTTATATAACTATACCCTGCATTTCTTTTAGATCTTTGCACTGTGTGGGTTACTGCACTGCAGTGAATGATATTTCTTTACAACCAAGGTGTGGCTGCAAAAATATGCAAATTGAGGCAACAGATGCTCAGCTTCAGCTCAACAGGAACTGTCTCAGCAGAATCTGCCAAGTCTGTTTGTCCATTTGCATATCATTTTCTCATTACCATGGTTGAAAATCGCGCTGCAGGTTTTCCTGGAGCACCAAAAAATGAGAGTTGATACCATCTGATCAGGCTTTTATAGAACTCTGGTACCCAGTTCTGTATTTAATAAATATTTTATATCTTCTGCCTTTTGTTAAATGTAGATTATTTGAGACAGGTAAACTGTTCATTCTACTTGAAGAATGCTTGGTCCCCTGGTCTTTATATTCATAGGAAGCGAGGTCTTTGAGGAACGGAGATTACAACATGGAAACATGATTGTATACTTTTAGGGGGTAAGCCTTTGAAAAGTGCTGCGATAAAACTTTTCTGCTGGCCAGTCTTCTCTGGTAAATTTATAGTTATCAGCACCTAGGTTTTGTTCAAGGAATGAACTTGGCTCACCAAGGGGTCCTTTTACAAAGGTGCACTGAAAAATGACTTGCAATAGTGTAGGCACGGGTTTTGGGCGCACGCAGAATCATTTTTCAGCACACCTGTAAAAAGTCCTCTTTCCCCCCCCCCCCCCCCCCGAAAATGGACGTGCAGCAAAATCAAAATTGGCGCACATCCATTTTGGGTCTCAGACCTTACCGCCAGCCATAGACCTAGCGGTAAAGAATTTGGGTGGTAATGACCTATGAGTGTCAGATGCCACTTGGCGCGTGTCCGATACATGCGCCAGAAAATAAAAACTATTTTTCAGTCCCGCGTATCGGACATGCGCCAAAAATGAAATTACCGCAAGAGCCATGTGGTAGTTGGGTGGTAACTCCATTTTGGCGCGCGTAGGCACCTACATGGCTTAGTTAAAGGGGCCCAAAGATATTTCAAAATTTTAAGTCATTCTTGTTGAATTCTAGCTGAACAAACTTCAAAACAATGCAGAAATCATACTGCGTGTCAAATGGAATGGGTCTCTCAAAACATGCAGTGCAGTTCACTGTAGCACCTTGTTAAGCAACACTGTTCCCTCTAAGCTGAGCGGGATTCCTCCATTCACCTCTTGCTGCCAGTAGAGGGCAGTGCTTTAATATTCTGTTTTCAATCACTAGGGACAGGCAGGTTCCCTGGAGTCCTGCAGAGCTTGCTTGTCCCTCACCATTGAAAATGTGATAGTGAAACAGCACTCCCCATTGGCAAGCATGTAGGTGGAAGACTCTCACTCAGTTTGGAGGGAACAGTGTTAAACAATATAAGAATCAAACGTTTTGCAATTTAATTTTAAAAAATGTATAATACCCCCCAAATATAGTAATGCCAATCACTTTCACTCATTAAAAATTAACAAGAGAAATATGGTGGCCATAGCTTAAAAAGCTTCTAGGAGAGCCAAAAATGCTCCACTGTAGACCTATAATAAGTCCCAGCTACATGTAGGGTCAGGGCATTTGTGGGTTCTCGGATAAATTAGTCGGTTGCTCTCATATATATTTTAGAGCCATTTAAAGGTGTCCCACACAGACCACCTCCACTACTTGCAGACATATACACATACACTCACCATATACATTCCTCCCACCCATGAACCCCTTGCCACCCAACTGATCTATAGGTCACCATATCTCTCCTCATCATACCCTTCACATAGATGTTTGTAGGTTTGCTAATGGAGGAAAGAAGATCTACATTGATGATAAAGTGTTCATGGCGCTGAAATCTAGGTGCGAGTAGGTTCCCTGATGAAGATATTGGAACCAGCGCATTACCAAGTAGGAATTGGATCCAGCGCATCACTAAGAAGGAATCGGCATAGTATTGAGAAGATAATGTGGCAAGATAAGTGAAGGGGTTCAATGCTTTTTGATATGTCGAACTGTTTTTTTTTTTAAGTCTTATAAAGACACTCACATGATCTAATATAAAGGACATTGTACTTAAAAATTGAAACAAAAAAAGAAAAAACAAATAATCGAGGGTTTTTGAGTCAGTGATGACTTTTTCTACGTGCTATACAATGAACACTAATGTGTAAAGATAGCCGTAGCAGTTGAGACTTTTCCCTCATTTGCAAAAAATCTCTGCTATAGGTGTAATTGGATTTTGTACAAGCACACCAACTCTTAACACGGTGGTTTAGCAGCAAGTGCTGATTTACACGATAAGTGCATTTTGTGTTACAGGGTAGCATAGATAGCAGATTGCAGTTGGCACAAGGTACATATCTTGCATTGTCAAATGTGCTGTTAGTACAGGTTCACTTGAGGGGCCCTTTTACTAAGCCAAATAGGTGCCTACGCATGCCCAACATGCATCAATTTGGAATTACTGCTCGGCTACCGCATGGCCCGGGTGGTAGTTTCATTTTTTTTTTACTCACGTCCTCTACACGTGCTGGAAAATAATTTTTATTTTCTGGCTCATGGCGCTAACTGGGTAGTAAAAGGCATTCTACGTGCATCGACCATTACCGCCTGGTTAACGTGTGAGACCATACCGCTAAGTCAATGGGTGACGGTAAGGCCTCAGACCCAAATCGGATGTGCACCAATTTTCATTTTGCCACACGTCCATTTTCGGCCAAAATTTAAAAAAGGCATTTTTCTACAGGTGTGCTGAAAAATGGATCTGCGCATGTCCAACACATGCGCTTACACCAGCACAGGCCATTTTTCAGCACATCTTAGTAAAAGAACCCCTTGGTTTCTCAAGAGGAGTTGCTAAGTGTTCACGCTAATTGCAAGCAGTGTTAACATGTGGTAATGAATGGTACCACATTACAGCATGGTAATTGCAAAGAACAGGCTGGACACAACCCCAGCAATTAGCATGCAGCCTTTGCACTTAACAAATGTTCATTTTTGCTGTTAAGACACATTCCCCAGGATTCTATATATTGCGCCTTTATTTCCACAAGGAAATCAAAGCGTATTCTATAACAGTACACATAAATTAATTGGTTAACTAGCTAATCAGCACTGTTAATTGGATGTTAATAAGTAATTATGAGCACTAATTGTCTTTAAGATTTGTGCGCACAACTCGCTGAGTGTATTCTGTAACATGGTGCACATAAATTCCAAGTTGCATAGTTGAATGGGGGCATGGGCGTTTCTAAAGTCTATGCTCTTTGTTTTAGAATACACCTGCTCTGCGCCTAATTTAGACGTCCGGATTTATGCCACAACTAAATTCGGTCATGTGTAGAGGCGCTCAGCATATTGTATATACCACGCATAAATTTAATCCTATCCTATAAAATATAGGCATTTTTTACACACAGAATTTTCAGGCACCATATATAGAGTGTAGATCATTAAGTGCAAAAACTTAGCACGCTTTAGTAAAAGGACCCCATGGAGTGATGATCAACCCAACATGAGAAAAATGTGCAATACTTCTTCCCAAAGTAACCTAACAGAGAAACTTGAATCTATTTCTTATGTTTTCTTTTCTAGTCATCGGCACACGGCAGAGTTCGCAAAGTGTTCCGCACCATATGCAGCAAATTTCCTAGATTTAACAAACTGTCCTCTAAAGCTGCTGCTAATTAATTCTTCATGAGCCTATTAACTAATATAACGTGAGGAGTTTGCTAATCTATTTGTTTATTTTAAACATTCATGTTCCGCTCGATCTAAACACTCTAAACTTTGTCATAGCATAATTTGCTTTCTTTGTCAGATAAACTCAAAATAATTATATGACCACCATGTTGCCTCACTTTGGCCCATGTCATGGGATGAAACCAGTGTCCAGAGAGAGAGAAGCAAGGTGGATCGTCTTAATCCTTGTGCTATCACACATTCCAGTGAAAGGTTTAGATTAATTTTCTCTACGAGATTTTCCTCCGGAACTCACACTGGTTGTATTACTAAATTATATAGTATGTTTTAGTCAGATTTTCAGTTTGCCAACAGTATGAACATTTAGATATATCCAACTATATATTTTAAACCAAATTTATCTTGTAAAAAAAAAGTACCTATTACATATGTTTCCACTGTTCCTGGCCAAAGTACACTGGGGTGGCAATTCTATTGATGGGCACCTCTATTTAGATGCCCTGATGATATGGGTTGAGATCCTTTTCTAGAAGAACATCAAGGCATCCGGATTTTATTATAGAATACTGGTTACACTAGCAGGGATGCTTGTAACATCTTCTGGGAGGAGGCTGAGATCTGACTTTACCAAACATTTAGCTTTAGGATTAGTGTCCTCAGTGCATTATTCTGTTACAAGGGTATCAGCATTTTAAATTGCAGGAACGCTTATGTGGAATGCGTTACCCGGCCAGCTGCGTATGAGTGCTGATATTCAGCAATTTAAGAAGATGTTAAAAACATAACTTTTTGTTCAGGCCTTATTTGTGAGGGGCAATGTACTGATGGAATAGCCTAATTGTTAGTGCAGAAGCCTGAGAACCTGGGTAACCAGGTTCGATTCCCACTTCAGCTCCTTGTGACTCTGGGCAAGTCACTTAACCCTCCATTGCCCCAGGTAGAAAATAACTACCTGTATATAATATGTAAACCGCTTTGATTGTAACCACAGAAAGGCGGTATATCAAATCCTATCCCCCCCCCCCACTTTACAATGGCAGCACCTTGATGTTATGTATGTTGATGGAGATGAACATGTTCTGTAATGTATGTTGTTTTAATATGTAACTTTTTATGGAAACCGCTTAGGGTATAAGCGGGTTAGAAGTGTTTAAAATAAATAAATAGAATTCTTTAAGTTACATGCGGAAGTGGGAGCCCCGCCCACGTGGTCACCCCCCTTGCATTTACATACAGTGCAGTTACAGAATAGCGCCTAGGTCTCCTGTGACACTTTCACATGTAAGTGTACACTTATGCGTATAAGTGCTAACATTATATATATATATAGATATATATAGATAGATATAGATAGATATAATCTCAGCAAGAAAACAGCACAGTGGGCCTCATGAATTGGTGTGGAGGAACAAATTGAAAGACCTGACAGGGGCCATATTTAGGCAAATGCCGGCATTAGGGGTCAGGTAGGTGTTCCAACACATATTGTGTACAATCAGTCCCACATATAAACGAACATCAAACCAAGTCTTTGGAACTGCAAATGAGTGGAGCAAGCCTCCGATACTAAGCATTTTCCCTTGTTTTGCTGATTTGGTATTTGTTTACCTGTGGGACTAATTTACACAACAATTTACATGTCTTGGAACACCTATCAAACTGACCCATAATGCAGGCATTTGACAAAACATGGCCTGTGTCGGGTCTTTTAATACATCTGTTCCTCTATTGTGTTATTTTTTTGCGGTGCCTTGTTCACTGTTCTTCTGATTCCCTCTCTTCTGTTGGCACATCTGAGTTCAACGGAAACTGTTTCAGCAGAAGAGAGTGTAAATGTGGGCTCCCAGTTATAGAATTGCCCTTTAGGGGTAGAAATGCTCACAGTCTCTTTGCAACAATGAAAACCTTTTCCAACAGGTATCAAATGAGCTGGATATCAACAGTTTTGGCATACCTAAATTTGTTGTGAATTTACAGTCATGATTGTGCTGCCAGTTTAAAATGTCACCCTGGTCTTAACATTGTCACGATGTCTCCCCTCTATCGCTTTAACTCACAGGCTGGTCTCCCTCCCTAACCCCTATGCTAATGAGTGGTGGTCCTGTCCCCCTGGATGGCAGGCCCACCCTTCTTCACCAAGCTGCTGCCCAGGGAAATGTCACTTTATTGTCAATGCTGCTTAATGAAGAAGGAATAGACATTAATTTCTCCTGTGAAGATGGCTACTCTGCCTTGTATTCTGCTGCTGAGAATGGACATACAGGTAATTTTTTTTTTTGCCATATTTCAACTGAAATTAGAGGTAGACAGACACTACGGACTGAATTAAATGGCACCTAAAAAATCAGCACCAAAAAAAAAAAATAGGGCTAAGTGCTATTCTATAAATGGTGCTTAAAGTTAGTATTGAATGCTGCACTGGAGAGCTGTGTGTGTGTCCCATTTTTGGCCCGAGACCCTGAAGAAGCAGCGAAACGCTGGCCATCATCGGCTCGGAGCGGGAAGTGAAGGACCATACAGCTTAGAGCAGCAATCCATTGAGCACCACTTGAAAAAGATAAGTGTGATTGTGTATAGTGGATATTGCATAGTGATTTAGCAGTGATCTATGTCCACAACATCACTTAGAATAACTTTTGACCATAGATACTAGAAGAAGACCTAGATCTGTGGCACTATAAGGTTTTTTGACCAATGATGATGAGAAGACTGTTAGGTCTGTTTAAGCTCCATGAAGATTGTTTCTGGTCTTGGAGCTCTTTGAGGCCATTTTCCTTTAAACATAGTCATTTTTCAATTAGTGGATTTTTCTGGAAATTTTTTGATTGTTTTGTGATTCCACACCCCCTTTATTTTTTAGTGGATTCTAGCTTAAAGTTAGACCCCATTTATAGAATAATGGTTAGTGCAAGGAATAGCAACTACATTTAGGCATGACCATTTACACCAATGAAACCTGGGTGTAAATCCCCATGCCAAAATTAGGCATGGATTCCCGTAAATTAAAGGAATGCCCCTGATCACCCATAGCCATTCCCCATTTTTGGATCCACACGGAAAATATAAGCATGCGAATTTTAATTAATTCCAATTAGCACCAATACTTTCTTGTTAAGATCTCAATTAGCGCTAATTGGCTTGTTATTGAATTAAATTGCACATGCAAATTGGGTGCCCAAATTTGTGCACACAATTTTTAGTGCTTTTTATAGAATTCAGGGGTTTATCACCATTGGATGACTACTTTGCAACATAATGAGATTAAAAGAGTATTGATTCTGCTTTTAAACCAGGAGAGATTTGTTGAAATCATTTCTCCAGATGATTTGTAAGAGTTTTCATAAAGGTGTCATAACTTAGTCTCATCAGATTAAACATTAGAATATTTTCCCTCATGAATTATGCATATTATACATGCAAAGCATATTGCTAGCAGGTTACACACAGCAGGCTTTCATCTGAAGCTAAAGAACTTTGCATTGCTTCTGAAACTCAAAGTTTCTTAGGAGATGTATAATGTTTGTGCTTTTGTTGTTTCTGTGGAAAGATGAAAATGTCAGTAATGTGAACAGGCGAGAATCATTTAGCCAGTAGTGTTCTGTCCTTACAGAGTGGTTCATTCACAATGCTTGACATCAGCAGGGTAGAATCAAGCTCTTGGTCCAATTATTCTTTAATGCAGTTAATCAATCAAAGGACAAAGAAAAAACAAGACTTACCATTGAGATTTACTAGAATAACAGTTGCCATCTTCTGTAAACTAAGAGTCTGTTCTTAACCAGCCCTCCCAGGTAAGAGAGGCTGGGGATTCAGCTAAACAGCTGGCTGGTTATATATATTTTGATGAAATCACAAGGAACTCGGAAAGCTGGGCTGTCAGATGACAGCATAAGCAACTTCTGCTTAAATCAAGATGTTGCTTTTTCTCAGACACGATGAGAGAGGGGCAGGTTCCTTATTCAGCTTGCTTGGAGACAGGGCAAGTCAATAGGGAAAGCCCACAAAGCACTGGGAACTGAGCACATGTGCTCAGAAAGAGTCAATTACCTGTCATGTCCCCTACCTCAACGCAAGTGGTGTCCTCGGGCTGCGCAGGGTCCCGTCGACACGCACACTTGACTGGCACTGCCTGAGCCATGTGTGTGTAGTCCTCTCTGGGTTTGTTCAGAGAGCGGTGGTTGCAGGCTCCTTAATTGTTTTGCTTCCATGCACCTGTTTATGCTCTCTCTCTGCCTGGCTTCCAGGCTCCTTGATTGCTTTGCTTCCACCCACCTGGGTCTGCTCTTCCTCTGCCTGGCTTCCCTTGCTTCTCTCCTATTGGTTTTCTGGTTCCTCCTTCCCCTGCTCTTGTCCTATGGCTGTGCCCCTTCTCCCTGCTGATGTCAGACGCCAGCCCTTTATCAGCTGAGCTCTCCCTGGACTCCATGCTTCGGCTTCTACTTTGGTAGGTGTTTCTAACTCTGTAGTCTGCTTCTTATCTACGGTCCCTCATTGCTGACTTTGCCTGTACCTGGATTACCCTTCTGCCTGCTGCCTGCCTACTGACTTTCGCCTGTACCTGGATTACTCTCTTGCCTGCCTACTGACTTTTGCCTGTACCTGGATTACTCTCTTGCCTGTCGCCTGCCTACTGACTTTCACCTGTACCTGGATTACTCTCTTGCCTGCCGCCTGCCTACTGACTTGCCTGTACGTGGACTACTCTCTTGCCTGCCGCTTGCCTACTGACTGCCACTTGAACCTGGATTACTCTCTTGACCTGCTGCCTGCCTGGCCGATACATTCATCACCCCGCTTCCAGCTCCGTCCCGTAAGTCCTGTAGGCCATCTGCACCTAGGGGCCCAACCTCTGGGGAACAGCGGTCAATGCAGGTGAAATCCAGGGTTGTCCAATCGCCAAGCAGAACCTGGTCCGAGTACTGGGCTCAGCAGCGCTCTACTTGGTACAAGAACTCACAAGTGTGACATTACCTGAGAATTACAAAACTATAGAAACTTGTAGTCCAGTCCACAACAGTGCTTAATATATATACAGACAATATATTCTGCTCACATTTCAAATGGAGACAGAACAAGTAATATTCTCAAATTTGCCTTCTTGGTAAGAATAATCTTCTGGAAAACAGTCAGCCTGATATTCAGCAGTACTTATCTGAGCAGCACAGCTATTAACTGTAGCCATCAGTGGTGTAGCTACGTGGGGCCTGGGGGGCCTGGGCCCCTGTAAATTTGGCCCTGGACCCCCCCCCATCGCCGACCCGCCCGAGCAGGACGTCAGAAACAGAAGGAAGCCTTTTGCGAGAAAGAGAGGACCTTGGCTGGCGGGGGTTGGGGTCCCCCGCCAGCAAAGGTAGGCGACGGCGGGTTGGCGGCGGAAGGGGGGTCGAGAGGGTCGTCGGCGGGGGGGGGGGGGGGGGGGGGCTAAAATGTGCCCCCTCATCTCGGGCTCTGGACCCCCCTCCCACTGAAGTCTGGCTACGCCTCTGGTGGCCATACCTGGATTTTCAGTTGTATTAACCAGATAATGATACTACTCTGATGCAATCTGGATACCCACATACAAAGTTGAGCTTCCAAGTTATAGAGTAGCAGCAGTTATATACATAAGTTAACTTAATAATGAGTTGTTATTTGATGTTGATGAGCAATAATTGCCTATATTTGCTGTTAATTAGTACAGATTGGCACTAAATAGCAGTTACGTGGAGATTCTAAAAAAGGTGCATGCAAAATCCATACTGCACAACTGCAAGGAGGTGTGGACCTTCGAGGGGAGTAAGAGAGTCATGGGCGGATCAGGAGCATAGGTGCTCATACTTACAGTTAAGCGTGTAACTGTGGACTTGCACTAATATTCTATAATGGCAGCAATAAACCTAACTGCAGTTACAAAATTCGCACTAAGGGGCCCATTTACAAACGTGTGTAAGGGCCTATTTGCATCCATCGTGCGTCAAATTATCATTACTACCTGGCTACCGCGTGCCCCGGGTGGTAATTCTGAATTTGGCACGCGCCGAAATCATACATGAGAAAATATTTTCTATTTTCTACCGTGTGCCGCTTACTCAGCAGTAAATGGCTGTGGGCACACGCTGTATGCCTACCACCCGGATAGTGCTTGAGACCTTACCACTAAATCAATGGGTGGTGGTAAGGTCTCAAGCCGAAAATGAATGCGCGCTGGTTTTTATTTTGCCACACATCCATTTTCCTGCCCCTTAAAAAAAAAAGCCCCTTTTCCAGGACGCAGTAAAAACTGGCCCGGTGTGTGCTCGTACTGCTGCAGGCCATTTTTTTCCACGGCCTAGTAAAAGGACCCCTTAGGGCTTCATCCTATAAAGGTTATGCTCATAAATACACACTCCTAAATTTATGAGCATAATTTATGCTCCTAAATGTATGCTAAATCTATAAGAGTAGGCCCTAAATTAGGAGCATAAATTTAGAAGCATAAATTTTATAGAATAAGGACCTTAGGGTCCCATTTACTAAGCCATGCTAGAAGCGCGTTAGTGCTTTTAGTGCACGTTAACTGTGTAGGTGCTCACAATATTCCTATGGACGCCTACACAGCACACTATAATTTTGTACACGCGCTAAAGACGCTAGCGCACCTTAGTAAACAGGGCCCTTAGTATGCAACATCACTTCAGGTGACCTTTTGAGAATTACCCCCATAGTGCTAGGTTAGTACAGGGCAGAGCTGGAAGTTACACAGAGACTGTCAAGGTTTGGCACCAGTATCTGGATAGCTATCTGGATGCTTAGGATGGGAAAAAAGCTGAATATCACCCTTTTATGTGTAACTTCTCCATTTTATTGTTTAATTTTCACTTTAGCCCTGTCTCTGCATTGTGGTATTGAGCATAATGAATGTGAGTAAATTAATAGGCCTTGTCTAGCTTGCTTTTTAATTTTATTTATTTATTTTATTTATTTATTTATTGCATTTGTATCCCACATTATCCCACCTCTTGACTTTGGGAGAGTTTTGTTGGTAGATAGTTCATTTATTCTTTCCCTTCCTCTTTAGTTGTTATAATACAATTTCTGGCTCTACCCATTTTACCTGGATATTCATTGCCAGTTCATACTTTACCACAATAGCCAGCATTTAAACAAATACTACCCACTGCAGCTAACTATCGGGACTGAATATTTTTCCATTTTAATCAGTAAGGTAGATTTCACTCATACTTTTAAAATTGTAAACTAGGATTTATTTTTTCCACTGTGTGTATTTTCTTTACTCTTTTTGCCACAGAGGGGCACATTTTCATTCTCTAATTCTAGACCCAGGCTAGAGCCTGAAGCCCATCAAATAATCATGTACTTGGGCTATAGTAATCCAAGGGAACGGTACAGTTCAGGGGATGAGATGCTTCTGTGCCCTAAAGAGGAATGGGACTTGGGTGTGATTGTTAAATGATAATCTTAAGATGGCCAAACAGGTAGAAAAGATGATGGCAAAAACTAGAAGGATGCTTGGGTACATAGAGAGAGGAATGGCCAGTAGGAAAAAGGAGATGATGATACCTCTGTAGAAGTCTCATTTAGAGAACAGTGTACAGTTTTGGAGACCACACCTTCTAAAAGATATAAGCATGATGGAGTTGGTCCAATGAGCAGCTACTAAAATGATCAATGGCCTTTGTCATAAAGCATAAGAGGACAGACTTAAGATCTCAATATGAATACTTCGGAAGAAAGGCGAGAGTGGGGAGACGTTTTAAATACCTATGCAGCATAATTTCACAGGAGGTGAGTCTCTTTCAATTGAAAGAACCTCTGGAATGTGAAAGGAGATATACTCAGGATTAATCTCAAGAAATACTTCTTCATGGAAATGGTGGTGAATTCATAAAACAGCCTCCCAGTGGAGGTGGTGGAGTCAATAACTGTAAATGAATTAAAGAGAGCTTGGGACAAGTACATAGGATCTCTAGGGGAGAGGAAGGGATAGTACTACTACTACTTATCATTTCTATAGCGCTACTAGACGTATGCAGCGCTGTACACTTGAACATGAAAAGACAGTCCCTGCTCGACAGAGCTTACAATCTAATTAGGACAGACAAACAGGACAAACAAGAGATAAGGGAATATTAAAGTGAGGATGATAAAATAGTAGATGGTATGGATGGGCAAGACATTGAAACCCAGGCACGAGTGGCCCAGGGAATTGTCTCCAGGAGTGGGGGTGCATTTATTCAGTTGGCCGTTCCCAGCCTGCTCATGATGCGCATTGAATGGAGGACCTTGAAATAGGAAACTTTTTGGTGAGCGTGGTTGAGCTGGGAGCTCAGGCTATAATGCTGCAACTGGTCACTGCAGCCTACATGGTACATGTTTTTAGTTTATAACCCTTAGTTTGTAAAGGCTCAGATTTATAACCTTTGGAACAACCTCCCACTATACATTAGATCAGAAGTTTCTCTAAGTTCTTAATCTTGCTCTCAATTTGCCCTTGGAGTGATAAGTTTCTTGCTGTATGGTCTGTGTGAATGGGTTTCTTTCCTGTTTTAATGGAGGAGCTTTTTCAGATTTTCCTTGACTCTTTTAAATATTGTTTTATGTAAACTGCTTTGACTTTGTTTTAAGTAAAGGCGGTATATTAAGTTCTGGAATAAACATAAAGATAAACATAAACTGGATAGGCCATATGGTCTTCATCTGCCTTCATTTTCTCTGTTTCTATAAGCAATGTCTCCAGATCATTGTAGCTATTAAATATGAAAGCAGTAGCATATTTTTATCTGTGAACTAGTTTTTATTTTGTTGGTTAGGCATATTAACATTAATATGCCAAACGTTCACTTATATAAATGGATAAAATTCAAAAAGATATATAAACATATAAAACACTAGTATGGGGAAACGAAGCTATCTTATATATTGGTTGATGAGCTTTTGAGGAAAGATGAATTTTTACTGTTCCTTGAAATTTGATTAGTGAAGGAGGTAGAAATGTGTATTCCCTTTGGAGTGTATTGGAGAAGCAGAAGCTGGCGTGTAGAATCATGACCTTGAGCTTTCTTGGTACTGCAGGACATACTATAAAATGTTACAATCCTAAAACCAGACAATAATGAATGGTATTGTTGACTAGATTAAGGGGCACTTTTACAGAATGGTGATAAGCCCAACACGGGTTTACCACTCGCTGTTCTGGGACTACTGCTCTATTGAGCAGGGACTGTCTATGTCAGGTGTTCAGTGCTGCGTGCGTCTGGTAGCACTATACAAATGTTAATAATAATACTGCTGGCCCAGTGCTGCAGCCGGTGGTAGTCCTGCCCCTAGCGTTCGCCATTTCAGGGCAAAAAAAAAAAACCCCGGAAATGGCTTGCGCAACGATAACCCAGCAGTAATCGGGCATTGCCACACGCTGCCCGCTTACTGCCAGGTTAGCATGGGAGCCCTTATTGTCACCTCAATGGGTGGCAGTAAGGGCTCCCTGCCGCATGGCCTTGCGGTAAGAGTTCTCTTTTTTTACACCCTGCGGTAAAAAGGGCCTTGGCGTGCAGGATAAACGACCTCTGCTGCTGACGCAGGGCCCTTTTCCCCACAGCTTGGCAAAAGGACCCTAAGTGAGATGGGAATTACAGGCAGGGTCTTTAATTGGTTTTCAGAATTTTTGAAAAATAAAATATTCAATGTCAGATAAAAATGGGGAAGAATCTACTTTTTGGCCACCGAGTTGTGAGGTTCCACAGGGTTCTCCGTTGTTGAGTTCTTTGGGTAGGTACTTGGCTGAACAAAATATTTTTGCATTATCCTATGCAGATAATATATTCATCCTCTGCCCAGAACAAAGTACTTTTGAAGATTTTCTTCTTTTGGTGAAGTGTTATATTATCATAGTGGATAACTGGACAACAACTTCTTAGATTAAAACAGGCATGTAGCCAGACCTCAATTGTGTGTGCGTGGGGGGGCGGACCTGAACCTAAAGTGGGAGGGAAGGGGGCACATTTTGCCCTGCCTCCCCACTGTTGTCTGCTCCCACCACAACTCCACATACCAGGAATGGTGGGGGTCCCCAACTTAAGCCTCACCAGGAGAAACCTTCCTCCAGTGATGTTCTCCCCTGTGCTGCCTGCCCTGCTCCCTCCCCCCACATGCATGCTCAGTTTTAATGAAATTGAGCAAGAGGGAAGCTTCATGCATGCTCAATTTCATTAAAACCAAGCATGCACGGGGTGGGGGGAGGAAGTAGGGTAGGCAGCTCAGTGGCAAACATCACTGGAGGAAGGCTTCTCCTGGCGGGGGGGCCCAGGTCCCCCCATGACTACGCCACTGGATTAAATAAATAGAAAACTAAATTATCCGAGGATAAGCAATCATAATTGCCTGGAATCTATATAGCTCAACTTAAGTTGCACATGCAAATCCGGTCATATTCTGGATTTGTGCATGCAACTTAATTAATTGACAAAGCCAATCACAGCTGATAATTGCCAATTAACAAGCAATTATTGACACTAATTAACATTAATTAGAATTTACATGCAGAACTATCTAATCGCATTCTATAATGTGATGGATGTAAATCCTAAGTCATATACTACTACTCATTTCTATAGCGCTACTAGACATACACAGCGCTGTACACATTATATGCAGGTGCTTTCTTTGTCCCTAGAGGGCTCACAATCTAAGTTTTAAGGGGGCGTCAAATGGGCAGGTCATGAGCATTTCACAAATCTATGTGCATTGTTATAGAATACACCTGGTCCGTGCCTAATTAGGTGTGGGCATTTACACTAGGTTTTACTTGACATAACTGCCTGTGACTAAATTTAGTTGTGCAGATGGGCACTCGGCATATTCTATAATCTGCATGTAAATTTAGGCTTATTCTATAAAGTACGCTTAGGTGTATTTTTTTCCATGTGGATTTTTGAAGTGTTATATATAGAATCTAGTCCAGTATTCTCACATGTTGGTAAAGTCATCCATGGAGCCCAGTGCGGACACTGCCATAGAGCGCTGTCACTTTAAAACTTTGAGGCAGTGTCTCCACCATGCATGTGCGGGTGCCTTCCCACCAGACGCTCAAGCGCGGGATCAGCAGTCTTATCATTTTCCAATGAGCAGAGATGTTAGTTTTCTAGTCTCTCCTCGGTGTGTCAAACTTTTGCTTTTTGGTGCCGTCCCTTTTCAGTAAATTTTTTCTTCATATTCTTCTTTTCTTTCTTAATTTTGTTCCGTTTAGTCATTTTAAAATTATTTTTAATTTTTTTAAACACGTCTTAGTAAACAGGGCCCTTAGATTTTCCGTCAATGAAAAAAGATAAATCAAAGTCTATTTGGGAGAGATCTTTTGTATATCAAAGTGCCAAAATCCAGAATAATATTCCTTACCAGATTCATCAGATTCCATCTTTTCTTCTTTTTCAAAAGGCACTCAAAACTTATTTATTTTTAATTTAGTGATTGCACATTTTTTTATTTGGCTTTTTAATAAGGAAGATTGTTGTAAATTCCTTTGAATGTGAAGTTTTCTTTTATTTACAGTATAATCCGCCTTGAATCCTGAGGGTTAAGGGTGAAATATATAAATTGTACAATACAATGCAATACAATACAATCTGTGTGCTAACCCCAGATATGCAAGTCCCAAAGGAGGCGAGAGGGTTAACTGAAAGAACTGTTAAAAAAATTACTGAAAATTAAAAGCTACTGCTAAGCAAAGTAAGATTATCCTGAAGCTCAAAAGCCTTCAAAATACGATAAAAAAAGTAGAAATAATTTCTCTAGGCTCAGAAATATGCCAGGATGACATTTATATTTGAGTCTCTGAGAATATTCTTAGCTTTGGATCATCTGTTTTTGTCTGTTCTAATAACACGGTTGCCGCAACTGCCAGTATAGATAATAACACTGGCAAAAATGGAATAAAAATGACTCTGAGCTGTGGTATCTAAAAAAGTACATTGAAATGGAAGAGTAGTTCAGCTTACGAGACAGGAAAGAGCCTGTTCTGTTGAATATTGTAGCTATCTAGGATATGGTTTTTAGGTCTATTTAATACATGTGGAGGGGCATTTTCGATATGACGTCTATAACCGAGTTTGGACGTTTTGCAAAAAAGTCCAAAATCTGAATAGAAAAGAAGTTCATTTTCAAAAAAGAAAAACATCTTTTTTTTTTTTTCAAAAATACTGTTTTGAACAAGGTTTTGTGATTTGTACATTTTGTTTTTTGGTCCATTTTCGAAAAAAAACAAAAAAAACATCCATGTGCAAAACGCACAAAATCAAGCCATTGGGTTGTAGGCGGAGCCAGCATTTTTAGTAGACTGGTCCCCCTGACATCCCAGGAAAGCAATAGGGCACCCTAGGGGGCACTGCAGTGGACTTCATAAAATGCTCCCAGGCACACATCTCACTGTTGCTCCCTTACCTTGTCTGCTGAGACCCCCAAAACCCACTAACCCCAACTGTACACCACTACCATAGCCCTTGCGGGTGAAGGGGGCACCTATATGTGGGTACAGTGGGTTTCTGGTGAGTTTTGGAGGACTCACAGTTTCCTCCACAAGTGTAATAGGTAGGGGGAGGTAGGAGCCTGGGTCCACCTGTCTATAGTATGTTTCACCCACCACTACATTACTCCAGGGACCTGCATGCTGTTCTAATGGACCTGAGTATAACATCTGAGGCTGTCATAGAGGCTGACAAGTAATGTTTTTCATCACATTTTTGGAGGGGTAGGAGGGGGAATAAGGGGAGATCATCCTTGATTCCATCCAGTGGTCATCTGCTTATTTAGGGCACCTTTTTGTGCCTATAAAAACAGGTCTAGCTCAAAACGTCTTAATTTTAGCTTTGTTCCATTATGGCTGAAAAACGTCTAAGTCTTAGGAATGCCCAAGTCCCAGCCTGATCATGCTTCCTTGAGATTTGGACGCATTTCTGATGGACTTCATAGGAAAAACGTCTAAAAATAGGTTTTTGTGAGAAAAACGTCCAAATGCTGCTTTATGCCACTTTTTAGATTTTTTCTGTTTTGAAAATGAGCCCATAATTTTATTAGCAGTAGTAGTATTAGTATTGTTACTATTTGTTTACTGAGGGCTCCTTTTAAGAAGCTGCTGTAAAAGGGGGCCTGTGGTTGCGTCGGCGCGTGTTTTTGATGTGCGTTAAGGCCCCCTTTTAACGTAGTAGGTAAAAGGCTGGGTGATGCTAAGGGCTCCTGCACTTACCCAGCGGCAACCAGGTAAGCTCCGGCGCTACAAAAATACAAAATATTTTTGTAGCGCCGGAAATGGGGCGCACTGGGGGGTGGGAACTACCGCCAGGCTCCTGCAGTAGCCTGGTGGTAGTACTGAATTGGCGTGCGGCAAATCCTTTGTAAATGGGCCACTTAATTAATATTACCTTTAATCTGTAGTGATCTGATTTCTTTTTTTTTTTTTTTTGGAAATTTGTTAATTAGAGTTTACTACTACTACTACTACTACTATTTAGCATTTCTATAGTGCTACAAGGCGTACACAGCGCTGCACAAACATAGAAGAAAGACAGTCCCTGCTCAAAGAGCTTACAATCTAATAGACATAGTTTAAAGTTTAATAGTTTAAAGATACAACAAACACAAACATAATACAGCATTAGAAAACACACCAAGCTGAGGTCAATTCTGAACATTAGTCTGCAGGCGAAAAGAAAAAGGTCTAAGGATTTCCATTTTTGAAGAGTAGAAGTGTGCCCAGTAAGAGAAGTGCTGCGGTCTGTTCGTACTTTTTGTAGAGGAGAATCCAGTGCCACCAAACCACCACGTTCACTTGGGAATTGTCCTTTCAGTTCGATACGATCAGTTTCAGTGCAACTGAAACCAAAAGTCAAACAGTGACCTATCATGCGCTTGAGGAGAGAAATGAGATACAAGTGGATTTCCGATTATATATTTGGTGTGAAAAAGGTCCATGAAAAACAAAAATGTCTTCCAGTTTCCCCATACATCTGACCAAAATGATTGAAAATGTTTTGTGGGTAATTTCTTTTGTTATTTTGAGGTTTCAATTCTTTTTATTGATTATAACAATTACAAGAACCTTGGGTGTCTCTAGCATTTAGCACGTACTAAAAATGCTAACACGCCTCTAGTGTGGCTCAGTAAACAGGGCCCTAAATCACTTTTCCGTGATTTCATTGGGTTCATAAGGATAAAGCAAATGGAAGATGTTAAATAAAATTTCTTATAGCTTTTAGACGTGATACGAGCTGTCTCAAACTGAAAGGAAAGCCGCTTAGTAGGTATGCAACCAGTTTTTTACATATGACGATTTGCGGCGTGTGCATCATTTATGTGAGCAGCCCTCAGATGTACTGTTCCTGTGAGACAACTTCTAGGATTTAGTAATAAAAACTAAATATCTCAATTGTGTTTCCGATGCACAGAACCAGATGCCTCCTTTCAAATGCTTATTGCTCAGCTCCAGTGAAAAAGAGAAGTGCTGTTGATTGATACTGGGATTTTGATGCAAAGGTTATCCATTCAAATACTAGGGGGAAAAATCTGCACTAGAATGAGACTAAGTAGAGAGGACTCTGCTTTTAAATTGATGCTTCTGCAACATAGTTTGCAGTGAGCAAACCTTTCTTAAAGGAGCCTGACAAGGTTGAAATGAATGCAGGGAAGGCCAGAGATAAGACTGGGGTCTATCATGTTGCAACAGGAAGTGACTTGGACAGATTAGATAGGCCTTTTGGTTGTTATCATTTATTATATTCTGCTTGGTTTGGCTTTGTGTTTGTTTGGTTCCTTATTGGGTAGTCGTAATGTTTGAGATGGATTTGAGCTCTGCTCATATTTTTTTTTAATTTACTTTAGAAATATTTGGAACCCTCCAGTCACTCAAAGTGGTGTTACATATCTATGTTACATTTTCTTGAAGGCTCACAGCTGGTCTTGATCTAATAGAATCAGGTGGCATTTGCTTGTGAAACAGCAAAGATACACAGATAGAACCAGATTCAGTAAATAGCGCCCAAAATTAGGTGTTGTAAAGATCTGCACCGAGCACTAATTTTCTAAAGGTTGCTTAGCGCTAAGCAACCTTTATAAAATAACCTAGTGTAAATCCTCATACCCAACTGAGTTGGACACATAAATCCAATTATTCTGTAATACTGTGCTTAATTTCTGGGAACATCCCTGACCCGCCTGTGTTCCTCCCGTGGCCACTCCCCCTTTGGAGTTGGGTGCTATGAAATTGTGGCACGCATGTTATAGAATAGGTGATAGGGCAGAAGCACACGTAACTCCTAATTACTGCCAATTAAATGCCAATTAACTCCATTTAACTCCAATAATTGTTTGACTAATTCGTTATGTGCGCATCTGGGATTGGCACCCAAATTTGGATGCCCAACTTTAAGCAACCTACATAGAATCCAGGGGATTGTGTTCACTACAGCTCCCTGAGTTGCATGAACCTGCCCTGTTCTTTTAATATACATATTTTCCTTTTCTATCTCTGACCATACAGAGACACTTCAGTGCACAGATTTAAACTGGATTTGTATTTTAAAGAGTTTGATATGATTGAATTACTTTTGCAAGATTTTTACCTTCATCATCCTCTGCTGAGCGACAGTAGAACTATGCACATTGAAATGACTGATTTGGAATTGAGCTCTTTCACCTATACTAGAAAAACTGTAAATCAGTGTTAGCCATCACCATGCGACACACAGATATTTAGATTCACAGCCTGGCATCATTGAAATAATAAGCAAAAACTGCAGGAAAAGATCATTCTTTTGCAAAGTATCTCCCTCCCATTATACTTTCTATGATGGTGTTCCCTTTATATTGAGCTTCCACAATGCAGCATCCATCTGCTAAAATCGTCCAAATCCGTAGTGGAGGAGTAGCCCAAGAACTGGGGAACTGGGTTTGATTCCCACTGCTGCTCCTTGTGACTCTGGGCATGTCACTTAACCTTCTATTTTCCCAGGTACAAAATAAGTACCTGTATGTAATATATAAACTTTGATTGTAACCACAGAAAGGTGGTATATTAAATCCCATCCTCTTTCCTTAATATGGCAAAAATAATCATTGCAAATATGTAGATGATTTTAAAGGTGTTTGAATAATGTATCACAAGTTAATGAACATATCAGGAGGCTAATAAATGGCTACATGTGTGTTGATGTGTCAAGTGGTGCTTATATGGTGACTGGCTTTGAAGAAATAAGACTGGTGCTGGGCAGACTTGTATGGTCTGTGTCTCATGTATGGCAATCCAGTTTAGAATGGGCTGGAGAGGGCTTCAACGACAATTCCAGTAGTTGGAATGTGAGGACAGCGCCGGGCAGAGTTTTATGATCTGTGTCCCGCAGATGACAAGACAGATTTGGATAGGCTGCAGTGGGCTTCGATGGCAACTCGAGTAGTTGGAACATAAGGACAGTGCTGGATCGGCTTCTATGATCAAGTATTTTATATAACAGCAGAAAGGGTGGTAGACTACAATCCAAGATGACAACCGTAATAAAGTTCAGAAGTCCAATGCTTCTAAAATCATAAAACTTTATTCTCTAAAATACACAGGATGCGTAAATAATCTTAACCCAACACAGGCTGTGTGTCGGCTGCAAGCCTTCCTCAGGGGTCTTTACTGTCAACAATGCATGGGAAAGAATGGAGAATAATGTATCAAAGGTAAAACACAACAGAAGGAAAGAGTTCCGTATCAAGATAGAGCGTTTAGTCCAAATTCTTTGGAATTGGGAATTACTTGAGGTGGAATTATAAAACAGACATGGGTACTGAACAAGTGAATATGAATTAAAAGCAGCTTCAAAAAGGTGGGTTTTTAAACTAGATTTCAAGTCGGCCAGAGCTGGAGCTTGACATACTGATTCAGGAAGTCTATTCCAGGCGTATGGTGCAGCAAGATAAAAGGAATAGAGTCTGGAGTTTGCAGTGGAGGAGAAGGGTATAGATAAAAGAGATTTACCTGATGAATGGAGTTCCCGGGGAGGACTGTAAGAAGAGACAAAAGTGGAGAGGTACTGAGGAGCTGCAGAGTGAATGCACTTGTAAGTCAGTAAGAGGAGTTTGAATTGTATGCGAAAATGGATAGGGAGCCAATGGAGTAACTTGAGGAGAAGGCTAATATGAGCATAGTAACACTGGTGGAATATAAGTCATGTAGCAGAGTTTTGAACAGATTGAAGGAGAGAGGGGTAGCTTAGTGGGAGGCTTGTGAGAAGTAGGTTGCAGTAGTCTAAACAAGAAGTGATAAGAGTGTGGATAAGGGTTTTGGTAGTGTGCTCAGAAAGGAAGGGATACATTTTGGTAATGTTATAGAGACAGAAACAAAATGACAGAGGCTCAGCATGGGAAATGGGCATTCGAGTCAGGATGTTAACATTTCTCCATCATTGTACAGAAGGCTCTTCTGAACAAGGAGCCTTTTGTAAAATATGCATAAAAATATGTTTGTCAACACGCAGAGCAGGAGCAGCTATTTTGCCAAATCCCAAATAGGAACAAGAACAGCAACTTCCGCAAACTACTGAAGACCCATCTCTTGACAAGATATACCACAAAGATCAACACATCTGAAACTCCTCACATATGTTATATTACTATCATGTATTCCATTACCATGTAACCCAAAACTCCTTCTGTAATAACAAATGTCTATTCTCTTCTATTTCCACTATCCATGATGTATTGTAAGCCACATTGAGCCTGCAAAGAGGTGGGAAATGTGGGATACAAATGCAATAAATAAATAAATAAATCTTCAGCTTGCCAACAGTTTATATGTGGAACCATCTAGAGCTATAGGTTATGGCAAAATTTTGTTTATTGCTATTTTCGTTTATTATTTTGCAACTGTCATGTGTGGATGCTGCTCCTTATGGGATGAATTCTGTAAATCATGCGTAAAAAATTGGCTCTGAAAAAAACCTGCTTAAGCGCTATTCTATAAGTCAAGCCTAAAGTGCAGGGGTCGCACATAAATTTATCTGTGTCCATTTGTACCAACAAAACAAGGTGCAAATGCCCCCGCCTAAATTTGTGCGCAGAACCCCCTTATTCTACAATTGTGTATGTACTCAAATCCACACCCACGCTCTACCCCAAACACCCATGACCCTCCCATTTCCATGCTCTCTTTTCCCTGGATTTGCGTAAAAGTTAGGCGCAGATAACATGCCTAAACTTATGCATGCAGATGCTAATTGATTTCAGTTAGCACCAATAATTGCTTGTTAAAAGCCAATTGGCACTAATTGGCTCATTATTCAATTAAATTTGCTTGTAAATTGGGCTGCCACACAAATTTGCATACACAATTTTGGTGACTTTTATAGAATCAGGGGGGTATATGTGAATCCAGTCTACATGTGTAAATATGCCCAGATATACTTCTCAAAATGACCTCTTAAACATATGAAGAATGGTCATTAAATCTCATCTTTTTGAATGTCACTGTATCCTGCTATCAGACAATTGATAGATTCAGATACTTGAGAGTTTCAGGCAATATAAACATATAAATGCAGTTTGCTACTCTCTTTTTAATGCTTAATTTTGTGGTCATATTTATTTCTGCTTAATTGTAGAGTGTATGAGATTGCTTTTGACCTCAGGAGCATACGTAGACGCTGCTGATAAAAATGGCTTTACAGCCTTATGCTCGGCTGCTGCTCAGGGACATTTCAAGTAAGTAATATGCTAGCAAAGGAAGAGAGCTTTCTTGTCCAGTAATGATTTCTTTCTCTAAGGAGTATATGCCTTATTCTGGCTTTGCAAAGGATTATTGCCCTTCAAAAGGATCAAGGCTTGAATGACGATATCCCTGAATGCAGCAGATCAGACACCGAACTGAAACATTTCTGCTGTTGAGAAAGATATTTTAGGGACTGCTATAGAAATGACTTGTCCAATTCACTAAGGACTAGATTCTATATATGGCACCAAATAAAACGTGCTTGGCACTACTCTATAAACCTCGTCTAAAGTTAGGTGCAGGCTATAGAATACAAGTAGCGCCTGTTCTTGCAACTAAATTTAGTCACAGCCATTTACGCCAACTAAAACCTGGTATAAAAACGCATGACTAATGTAGGCGCAGATCGGGCATATTCTATAACACTGCATGTAAATTTTAGGAATATCCTGACCTGCCCGTGCCCCTCCTGTGGCCATGCCCCCTTTCGAGATTCAGGCAGTCCAATTTACACACATTGCTTTATAGAATATGCTTAGTGAACTATATGTGTAACGCCTAATTAGTGCCAATTAGTACTGATAATTGCTTGTTAGTGTCCAATTATCAGCGCTGATTGGCTTGTTACCCAATTAAAATCCATTCACAAATCGGCTACGCATGCTGATTTGTGTATGGAACTCTAGTCACCGTATATGGAATCCGGGGGGTAAAGGACTCAGAGAGAAAATGGATGGTGGACATGGAGAGAAAAAGTAGTGCCAAATGGACAGATAGTTTAGAGAAGCAAGAGGAAAGCAGAAACCAGAGACTGGGACCAGCACAATAAGAAAAAGAAAATGACCAGACAACAATGGTAGAAAAAAGAATTGTATTTTCTATTGATTGACTGGAATATGTCAGTTTTGGAATGTGCAGCTACCAAAACTAGTTTTAGACATGGCCGGGGCCCACGCGAAAAACCTCACTCATTGGCCTCCAATCTTCAGCATAGCGGTGGTAAATCTCTAGCTTTGGGATGGGCCACCCTTCGCATCTCTGCCCGCTGGTTCTCCTAGACTTCATAGCTACTGCTGTGTCAGCAGAAAGCAGGTTCCTCTATGTGTGCTGTTGCTGGCTTTGCTGGACTCAGAAACAAGAAGT
The DNA here is from genome assembly GCF_901765095.1 of Microcaecilia unicolor. Classification (NCBI taxonomy): domain Eukaryota; kingdom Metazoa; phylum Chordata; class Amphibia; order Gymnophiona; family Siphonopidae; genus Microcaecilia; species Microcaecilia unicolor. The sequence goes on from NC_044040.1 coordinate 53,467,679, forward strand.
TACACCTAGAGCTTGATGTAACTTTCTGTTTCTGAATCTGGCAGGGCCAGTGGCAACACACGCAGGGGAATGTCCCCGCGTCTAACTTCTGCTTGCTGCTGCCACTGCAACTGCCTTGCTAAGAAGCAGTGGGCCAGGCGCAGGAGTAGGAGACTACATAAAGTGAGTGAGCCAGCAGGAAGGGGAGAGGAAAGGGAGACAGACTGGGCAAAGCAGGATATTGGGGGGGGGGGGGGGAGATGGAGCAATGCAGAATATGGAAAGTAAGAGATGAGGCAGTGCAGAATATGGAAGGTGATAGGAGGAAATGAAGCAATGCAGAAAAAGGGGGATTAGAGATTAAACAATGTAGGATATGGGGTAGGGAGAGAGAGCAATGCAGACTATATAGGGGGAAGATAGGATATGGAGGGTGGGGAGAGATGGAGCAGTACAGGATATGGGAAGAAGAAACAGGAAAATGCAGGACATGGGGGGGGGTGAAAAGAAAAGGAGCAAAACATGATATTGAGGGAGATGAGGCACTGCAGAATATGGGAGGGGGGACAAGACAGTACTAGATGGTTGAGGGGTAGGAGATAGAGACAGAGCAATGGGGCAGTGTGAGATAATGATTTGTTTTGGTGGTAGTGATGGTGGGAAAAGAGGGAGAGACAGAGTGATGCTGATGTTGTAGGGAGGGAACAGAGAGATGGGCAATGCTGGATGGTGGTGGTGGTGTGTGAGAGGGAAGAGATGGTGTGATGATGGTGGGGGCGATTGGCAGAGGAGTGACGCTGGATGGTGAGGTAGAAGAGAGCAATGGGTTGATGGTGGACGATGGAGAGAAAGGAGCAATGCTGGATGGCAGGGGAAGAGAGGAATGAATTTTGAAAATGGGAGATATAAGAAAGAAAGAAGGGAGATGCTGGACATGAACAGAGGGGGAGGAAAAGGGAAGAGAGATGGGAAATGTGCATGATGGCGGGGAATGGAAGGGAAGAGAAAATGCAGGAGATATTGTTCATGCATAGAGGAGAAGGGAAAAAGAGAAGGGAGGAGATGCCACCCATAGATAGAGACAGATACATTTGAGGATGCTAGATAGATTTGATAAGAGAGCAGAACAATGGAAAAAAGCTGAATGTGAAAGATGGATATAGAAAAATAAGTTGTGAATGGACAGAAGGCACTGGAAATAGAGTTCAGAGAACAGACAGAGAGAACCAGAGACAGGGAACAGGATGATTAGAAAAATAAAAATACCAGACAACAAAGGTAAGAAAAATGATTTTATTTTCGGTTTAGTAATTGTAAATTTTCAAAATTGGCATATTCATCTGCTGTTTATATTTTGCCCCGTACAGGAAGAAATGCGGGGGGAACGCTTTATGCAATTAATTGTTGGATTAAAAATTTGAAATTCATTGTGTGTCTAAAATTTGTAATCAATGTGCAGCCTTAATTATAGTAGATATTGTGAGTAGCAGAGAATTTTGATGAAGGAAAGCTGCTGAGAGTCATGGCTTCATATCCCTGAACATATAGGGCAGGCATCTGTTTATTCAGCTGTAATTGAACAATAATGGCATTATTCATCTTCTCATATGTGCCTCAGAAGCCTTTTTACAGTCCAGGTGCCATTCTCTCCAGAGGCATCATTAATGAATTTCAAAAAGCATTCAGATCTTTTGTGTTTCAAAAATACCATTTAAATACAAGTAGCTGCCTTTTTTGTTTGTTTGTTTCTATGTTCATGAGAGATACGAGTAAATGGATAGAGCATTGAACTAAGAGCTGTAGCTTTTCAATTATAATCTGTGAGACTCTGGGAAATCAATTCTCTATTTTCTCATTGATGACTCACAATGGGTCTTTGATGTAGTACAAGTTTCAAATGAGCATGAGCTAGTAGGCAGATGACATGTGAGTGACTGATATCGAGATCAAATGTATGATATTGTATTTCCTCCATGGTTTTTCTTCTATGTATAGTCTTGTTTCCACTGTAAGAATTTTTTCTCATATTGTGATAATTTTTGAAAAATATTAAAAAGAAAATTAAAAAAAACATGTGAGTTACTGAATATTCAGTAAGAGGGTAATTTTTTATTAGGTATCGCCATTTAGACATCCCGATGCCGTGCGGTGAGATCCTGTTCTATAATGGCATTAAGGCACTCAAATACTAGAATAAGCTGGTACTAGTGCACCTTACATTTATGTATCTGCAGTTACACCAACCATAGACCTGGCCTAAATGCAGCAGGTATGTGTGAAATTATAGTATTATGTAAATGCAGCAGGGTGGCGCGAAACTTATATTCTGTAAATGCGGCAAGGTTGACGCATAATTTATAGTATTCTGTAAATGTGGCAAGGTTGGCGCATAGTAACATAGTAGATGACGGCAGAAAAAGACCTGCATGGTCCTCTAGTCTGCCCAAGATAAAACCATATCTTGAATTTGTACCTGTCTTTTTCAGGGCACAGACCGTATAAGTCCTGCCCAGCAGTATTTCCTGCCTCCCAACCACCAGTCCCGTCTCCCATCACCGACTCTGGTACAGACCGTATAAGTCTGCCCTCCCCTATCCTAGCCTCCCAACCACCAACCCCTCTTCCCCCCACCTGCTCCGCCACCCAATTTCAGCTAAGCTTCTGAGGATCCATTCCTGCTGCACAGGATTCCTTTATGCATATCCCACGCATGTTTAAATTCCGTTACCATTTTCATAAGTTATAGAATTTTGTAAATGTGGCGAGGATGGGGCATAACTTCTAGTATTCTGTAAGTGCAGCAAGGATGGCGAGGATAGCACATAACTTATAGTATTCTGTAAATGCAGTAGGTTGGTGCGTAATTTATAGAATTTTGTAAATGTGGCAAGGATGGCGAGGATAGGACATAACTTCTAGTATTCTGTAAAATGCGTCAAGGATGCCGAGGATGGCGCATAACTTATAGTATCTGTAAATGCAACAAGGTTGGTTCATAATTTATAGTATTCTATAAATGTGGCAAGGATGACGTAAAACGTATAGTATTCTGTAAGTTACCTGTGTGAGAGCACCACCAATATTCCATCCATGTGCACCCCTTCCTTGCATTTATGCACAATCCCCTGGATTCTATAAAGTTTGCCCAAATTTGGCTGTGATCGAGAGATGAGCATGCAACCTAATTGGTTAACAGCCATTAATAATCAATAATTAGGCTCCAACAACCAATTACAGTGCACTCCATTTAAGTGCACATCGGATAAGTGCATGCTCTGTTTAACTGCATGCCGTACTTCGGTCCCATTTTTGGTGCCATCAATTTCAATGGGGACAAACTTTGGTTTAGCACACCACTGATAAGTGCAAGACTTTGGTCCTGGGGAAACTGAGGAACTGAGTTTGATTCCGGCACAGGCAGCTCCTTGTGACTCTGGGCAAGTCACATTAAACCCTCCATTGCCTGCCGCATTTAGCCTGCCATGAGTGGGAAAGCGCGGGGTACAAATGTAACAAAAATAAAATAAATAAAAATAAGATTCACTTATATGCATGGTTTAAGACCGCTCCTCTGCAGGAAAGACTCCACATCAGCGCACACGCGGAATATGGAAGCCGATTGGCATGTGACAAAGGGGCAGTAAATTTGAAATCTCGTTGGTTAACTGCCACAGGCAGAAGAAGCAAAAGAATGTGGTTAGAGTGTACACTGGAGTCGTTTTCGTTGCGCAACTGTAAGACTTTAACACTGGCTGAACGAATAAAAGTTCTTAAAAAATTAGAAAACAAAGAAAGTCAAGCATCTGTTGCTAAAGAATATGGTAACAATCCCGGTCAAATTTCACGTATCTTGAAGCAGAAAGACCAGCTTCTGAAAGACTGGCAAAAACAATACAAATCCACACTGGAAACGAAAACGGGCAGGAAAAGCTGAGGAGGTAGAAGATGCTCTTCTTCGGTGGTTTTCTCAAGTCAGGAGCAGACAGTTTCCTGTCAGTGATCCACTGCTTATGGAGAAAGCTAATCAGCTAGCTGAAAGTCTTGGACTAACTGAATTCAAAGCCACTGTTGGTTGGTTGGAAAAGATGGAAGGAGAGGAAATGGAAGTACCTGTATACAATATGTAAGCCACATTGAGCCTGCCATGAGTGGGAAAGCGTGGGGTACAAATGTAACAAAAATAAAAATAAATAAATAAAAACATAAAATTCAAGAAACAGCATGGTGAAAAATAAGACGCTGATGACTTTGGTGCTGAAAATTGGGTTGTTTCAGTTCTTCCTACCATCTTGAACGAATTTGCACCTCGTGACATTTTCAATGCTGACAAAAACAGTCTCTACTAGCGAGCGATTCCTGATGGAACACTTGCATTCAAACAAGCCGAAACTACAGGAAGTAAAACGTCGAAGGACCAACTGACGATCCTCCTTTGCTGCAATATGGATGAGAGTGAGAAGTTGGAACCACTCGTCACTGGAAAGAGCAAACAGCCCCGTTGCGTCAAGAATGTTAAGCGACTTCCTGTGTCATATGAGGCTAATGCAAATTCATGGATGACTGCGGAAATTTGGAAGCAGTGGCTAAGAAGTTAGACACTAGAATGCGGGCACAAAAGCGTCAGATTTTGTTGTTTTGTGATAATTGTGCTGCATACAGTGATGATGTCAGGCTGTCTAACGTCAATGTGGTCTTCCTGCCACCAAACACTACCTCTCTGATCCAACCTATGGATCAGGGCATAATAGCCAATTTCAAACAATATTATCGTGCTCCTGTGCTATGGCGTCTGTTGAGCGTTATGGATGACCAGACTGGCAAGGATAAACATGTTGTTGAACTGGCTCATAATCTATCCACTGTTGGATTCCCTACATATGCAGAAAGAAGCCTGGAATCAATGTTACACAGGCAACCATTGTGAACTGCTACAAGCGGGCAAGCGTTGTTAGGGATGTGGAGAGGGACGAACCAGATGCAGCTGTTGCAAATGCATCAGATGAACAGGCTATTGACATCCCAGCCGGTGTTACTGAAGAGGAGTTTCATCACTACGTAGCTGTTGATTATGATCTACAAACAGCTGACGGCAGCACTGATGTCCAGATATGCGCCTACACGCAGGCAATGGCTGATGATGAAACATGATGAAATGAGCAGCGAGGCACATGCTGATGAAATTCAACAAGCTCCTGTCATTTTTGCAAGAGCACTAGAGAGTCTCAACACTATGCGGGCCTATCTGGAGGCCACTAGATGTCAGTTCTATGACAGTTTTTAACCGTCCGGCAGACGTAGTCTATGGAACTCACAGACACAAGAGTGTACAGAGGACTATGACTGATTACTTCAAGTAAGCCTAACGTCAGTTAATGGAGACTGTATACTGTGTGTATAATAAACAGTACTGTACATATGTTTATCAGATGTCAAGCTTCTTTGGGTCACAATGGTTAAGTGCACGCTCCGGTTAACTGCATGTATTTCTTTGGTCCCAGACCCTTGCACTTAAGCGGGTTGCAAAGTATTGACATTAATTGGCACAAATTGGAGTTTGTGCCTGCGTCTGCCTTTGTGCTATTCTGTAACGATGTGCTCCCAAATTCCATAGCACGCAACCCTAAAGGGGACATGGCCATGGGAGGAGCATGGGTGGGTCAGGAGCATTCTAAATATTTGGGTGCAATATTATAGAATATTGCCAGGATTCACAGGAAGTTTCAGTTGGTGTAAGTCCTTGCACCCAAAGTTGGGTGCGGGAGTCTGTGCTAAGTGCTGTTTTGGAGCTCTGTTTATAGAATAGCGCTGAGCCTGGGTTTTTCCCAATGCCTAATTTTCAGTGCTATTTACTGAATCCAGCCCATACGCCACTTACATGTACTCTCACAGAAGCAACCCACTGACACTTTCATAGGTACATGTACACTTACATAAGTACATAAGTATTGCCACACTGGGACAGACCAAAGGTCCTTCAAGCCCAGTATCCTATTTCCAGCAGTGGCCAATCCAGGTCACAAATACCTGGCAAGATTCCTGAGAAGCTCAGTACATTTTATGATGCTTATCCCAGAAATAAGCAGTGGATTTTCCCAAGTCAATTTAATAGTGGTCTATGGACTTTTCCTTAGGAAGCCGTCCAAACCCTTTTTAAACCCCGCTAAGCTAACCACCTTTACCAATTCTCTGGCAATGAATTCCAGAGTTTAATACACATTGAGAGAAGAAAACATTTCTCTGATTTGTATTAAATTTACTATTTTGTAGTTTCATCACATGCCCCCTAGCCCTAGTATTTTTGGAAAGAGTAAACAAACGAGTCACGTCTACCCATTCCACTCCACTCATTATTTATAGACCTCTATCATATCTCCCCTCAGCCGTCTGTTCTCCAAGCTGAAGAGCCCTAGATGCTTCAACCTTTCCTCATAGGGAAGACGTTCCATTCCCTTTATCATTTCGTCGCCCTTCTCTGTACCTTTTCTAATTCCACTACATCTTTTTGGAGATGCAGTGACCAGAATTGAACACAATATTCAGATGCGGTCGCACCATGGACCGATACAAAGGCATTATAACATCCTCATTTTTGTTTTCCATTCCTTTCCTAATAATACCTAACATTCTAGTTCCTCTCTTAGCCACTGCAGCACACTGAGCAGAGCATTTCACGTATCATCAACAAAGAACCTTGCATTACACAGCTATAGTTTGGGTTCCTCTTTACTAAATGCTTCACTTTGCACTTGCTTACATTAAAACGTCATTTGCCATTAGGCTCCCAGTTTCGTAAGGTCCTCTTGTAATTTTTCACAATCCTCTCGCGATTTAACAACTTTGAATAAATTTGTGTCACTAGCAAATTTAATTACCTCACTAGTTACTCCCATCTCTAAATCATTTATAAATATATTAAAAAGCAGCGGTCCCAGCACAGACCCGTGAGGAACCCCACCATCTACCCTTCTCCATTGAGAATACTGACCATTTAACCCTGCTCTGTTTTCTATCCTTTAACCAGTTTTTAATCCACAATAGGATACTACTACCTCCGATCCCATGACTATCCAGTTTCCTCTGGAGTCTTTCATGAGGTACTTTGTCAAACGTCTTTTGAAAATCCAGATACACAATATCAACCGGCTCGCCTTTATCCACATGCATAAGAATTAGTATTCTGTATATTAATGCGTGCAAAGGGTGCTTAAATGCAGGTGGCCAGTTACAGAACTGCCGTACACATTTGTTTGTGGAAACCTACTACTTGTATTGGCCTAGTATAAATATGACTAAAATAATAGACACCAGTGCCAAAAGGCACATACATAGTTCTTGGGATATCATAATAATAAACCAATTCTTACTTATAGAAACTGGAGCTTAATAATCAAACCAACATAGGGTCCTTTTACTAAGGTGCGCCAAAAAATGGCCTACGCTAGTGTAGGGGTGTGGTTTGGACGCGCGCGGGTCCATTTTTCACGCACCTGTATAAAAGGTCTTTTTGAGGGGAGTGGGTGGTGGCCGAAAATGGACGTGCGGCAAAATAAAAATTGGCACACATCCTTTTTGGGCCTGAGATCTTACTGCCACCCATTGACTTAGCGGTAAGGTCTCATGTGTTAACCGAGCGGTAATCGTCAGTGAGCGTACGCTGCTGATTACCGCCCGGTTAGCACCGTATCGGACACAGGTCAGAAATGGAATTACTGCCCGGGCACGTGGTAGCTGGGTGGTAGCTCCAAATTGATGCGCATTGATGCACGCAGGCGCCTAAGCGCCTTGTAAAAAGGGCCTCATAGTTTGGCAAATATTCAGTGTGAGATAGTCAGTTATCTCCATTGAATATTAGCGCTTAACGCATACCCCCCGGATTCTATGTAGCGTGATCTAAATTGCTTAAATTGTTAACAAGCAAATCAACACCAATAATTGCCACTGAACAAGTATTATTGACACTAATTGGCATTAATTAGAATTTATGCACACAGCTGTCTAAGCATATTATATAATGCGATGCATGTAATTCTAAGGTCGCATAGTTGAAAAGGGGGTGTGGCCATGGGTATGGAATGGGCAGTTCGTGGACATTTCTAAAATCTATGGATGTTATTATAGAATACGGCTGGTTTGCACATAATTATGTGTCGCCGTTTACACAAAATTTTACTTGGCTTAACTGCCTGTTACTGAATTTGGTTGTGCAGACGGGTGCTTGGCCTATTCTGTAATCCGTGTGGAAAGTTAGGTGTATTCTATAAAGTACGCCTAAATTAGATGTACTTTATAGAATACTTCTAGGTCAGTTTTTTCTGCGCCACTTTTTTTGGTACCATATATAGAATCTAGTCCATAGCGGCTAACCAGCTAGCCGCAAACATTGAGCGCTTTGCTGGCTAAGTTTAGCAGTCAAAGCAGACCGCCTAAATAGCAGTCCTATCTTTGACCACTATAAACTTAACCTGTTAAGTTTAAACTGGCCAAAAAAAAAATGGATATTCAGTGCCGATCACCAGATACAGCCCAGCACTGAATATCCAGATTCAGTGCTGATTGTAGGACTTAGCTGGCCCTACCTCCCGCAGGCTGTATATTGGCTGGACATTGTCTTGTACAATGTTTGAAATTAAGAGGTTTGTTTCACTGGGCTACATAACACGCTGTACATTTTCCATGGGAGAGAATCATTTCTAAACTATTTAAAACATAATCAAGAATATGAAACCAAAAAGTCGTCGTATAAAAGTCCCCAAATATTTTGTCATAGCAACCCCAAATTAGCTCCATTTCCAAAATTAGGGCCTTTTTTCCTAAAGTTTAGCACATGCTAGTGGACGTTTGAATGCAGTAAGTGCCACATGGCCCATAAGTATAAAATAGGGCATGTAGCATGCTATAATTCTGTTAATGTGTGCTAAGCTTTAGTAAAGGGTCCATTGTCCTTGACAAAATCTATAATATTTTTTTTAAAAAAAGGCTCTCCATTCACAGCAGTTGAGCTTATGGAATACTGAATGAAGAATCAATTTCTGTTGTATGAAGTAAATTTGAAGGCAAATGTCTAAACATGCCAAACACAGAGATGTCAAGTAAAAACTCCAGGTTAAAGTTAATTAAAAACAGAGAAGGAAGGAAGGCAAAAAAGGAAGAAACCTTTAACGTGTTTGAATATTCCGTGGGCACTGTCAGATCCATCATTGAAAAGTGGAAACAGTTTAGCATCACCGAGATATTACCTTGATCAGGCCGTTCTGCTGGTCAGCAGGTATGGGTTAAAGAAACTGCAAAAGAAAGTCACTGTGAGGCCTAAGATTAGTTTAAAAGAGCCACAAAGATCTTTAGATGAGACAGGGGGAAAACATGGCCTATTTGAGAGATGTTGAGAAAAAAGCCACTGCTGAGAAAAAAACATTTGATGTGTCACGTAGCATTTACTAATACTTAGGGCCCTGTTTACTAAGGTGCGCTAAGGTTTTTAGTGCGTGCTAACCATGTAGACGCCCATAGGAATATTATGAGCATCTACATGGTTAGCGTGCGTTAATGCTTAGCGCTCACTAAAAACGCTAGCTCTGCTAGCTCGCCTCTAGCACGGCTTAGTAAATAGGCATAGGCCTAACACACACATCAACCCTGCTAATGCTATTCATCAGTAAAACATGCTGTGGCAGCATCATCTGTGGGGATGTCTTGCAGAACTGGGGATAGGGAAAGATGGATAAATCAATTTGTACAGGCTGATCCGAAGGCAAACCTGTTGCAGTCTGCCACAGACCTGAAAGAACTTGTGCTATTTTGCCAAGAAAAATGGGTAAAAAAACTGCACCATCCTGCTGTGCAAAGTTGGTAGATACTTCACCTTAATAACTCATGACTGTTATCGCTACAAAACAAATAATGAGCCAAGGGGTGTGAACACATAGGCCATCAAGACTTTCTGGTTTCTTATTTTTATTCCTTAATGAGTATTACTATAATATTTCTTATATAGTGAAACTGTAGAGCACGAAGCAAACTCCTACTGCTTTTGAATGGTATTTTTTAGACAGCAGTCTATGAAAGATGTACAAGGCTCTGAAGATTTTTTGGTTTCCAAGTTTCTTTAAGTTTGTTATACAGGCAATGGCATTGCCTTCATGATAATCTTATCAAGTATATGTGTTCAACCTAGGGTGCTGCTTTAGGAATGATATTGTGTAGGCTGACTTTCCTCATGTGTTTCCCTTGCTCTCAACCATGCTAGATGTACAGAATTATTACTTGCGTTCAATGCTGATGTTAACCATACTGCTGAAGGAGGACAGACCCCTTTGTACTTGGCTTGTAGACATGGAAATAGGAATGTACCAAACTCTTACTGGAGGCTGGAGCAGATCGATGCACAGTGGACCAGAGTAGTGGAAGAATCCAAAAGGGTTGTGTTGGGATTTCAAGCTGCTGCTGCGATGATTGTACCATGTCCGGTCCCTTTACTTTACATTCTTCTTGCACCTTTCATTTGTTATCAGCAGTAGTTTTAAAATGGCCATCTGTTGGAAATGCAAAGGCTTACTTGTTAACAGGGCTGGTGCAACACAGTAATCCCCAGATTCTATGATCTGCGTCTAAATTTGGGTGCGATGCAGAGATGGGAGGGCAACCTAATTAATGGGCCAATTAATATCAATAAATTGAATGCTAACAATTATTGATGTTAGTTGACACCAATTATGGGTTGCACATGCATCTGGCTATTCTATAAGCTTGGGCACCCAAATCCCATAGTGTGCAAACCAAAAGTGGGCGTGGTCACGGGAGGTGCATGGGCGGGTCAGGGTTGTTCTCAGAAGATTGCGCGCAGTGTTACACAATTATGGGGATTGGTGCCCAACTTGCATGCCAAGATTTATACCAGATTTCAGCTTGCATAAGTCCTCGTGCTCAAAGTTGGGCATAGGAATCCCCACTAGGCGCTATTCTATAAAGGGCATCATACTGGAGCACCCTTTATAGCGTAGTACTGAGCACTGATTTTTTCCCCAGTACCTGTTTTTCAGCACCATTACTGAATCCAGCTCTCAGTTCAGTAAGTACTGAAAGGAGATGCCAACATTTGGGTAGTTTATGAACATAGCTCTCTTACCTCCATTGCGCTGGCTCTGTGTGCACCGTGCCAGATTGATTTTCAGCTTTAACGGTCGCATGGAGCAGGAAATCCGACGCAAAATCTCATAAGACTGGAGACTACTAGACTTGCACTGGGGTTCCTTCCTGCACCATGCAGAAGTTAGGGGTGGGAGCAGCAGCAGCAGTCTCGGGGGGGGGGGGGGGGCAAGGGGAGCCAATTTGTAGTGTGCAGGGGAGGAGGGGCACCAGAAACCTTGGCTCCATCCTCATTTGTTAAGCACAGCATTCATCTGCAGTAGTTGAAAACATATATCCCTAGGGATGAGTAGCAGTAGCACGTTAATACAGTAAAGGCAAATGAGGGATCTAATTTTACCCGGCTTCTCTGTAGTACAGAGATAGCTATTGACAAAGGCTGTGCAAAAATTCATTCCTCTCACTAAATTGATTTCCCAGCTTTAGATGGTGTGAGGTCAGAACAGTGAACTTAGAGGTCACGTATAGAAAATACATTGCTGAGGCAGGTCTACAGTTGTAACCTTTTAATGTAAGGAGATCAAAGGAAAACTGAAGGCTGTTCATACAGTGGCCTGCTTTCACTTTGCTGTGCTGTTGCCGAGCAAAGATATTCATACCCTGAAAGGAGTCGATTCTTCTTTACGTCCTATTGAATTCCTGTAGTTGTCAGAGCTGTGATAGAAATGTAGAATAATCTGCATAAATTATATTAGGTTGGTAGAGCAGGGGCACTTGCTTTGCATATACCATAATAAAATGTTGACTTTAAACCTACTGTTTCTGCTTTCTGTTTGTGGATACTCTTCTGCCTTGTCTGTGCCTACATTCGGGGTATTTCAAAATTCCTGTAACATTCTGTTCTATTCTGTGATTTCTATTCCGCTTTTAACTTGCGATTTGGATCACAGAGCAAAGAGATATCCCAACCGGATAGAATTACATTAAAATCAATAATAAATATTAAATAAAATAAACTAATCTTAATAAAACATAACATTAAGAAACAAACAAATAAGTTTTTAAGACATTTTGAAAAGAACTGTAAGGAGTAGTTAAGTGAACTGTTATAGGTAGACTATTCCATATTTTTGTGCCTTGGAAGGCAAAGAATGTTCCCAAACAGACTTCAGTCGCGTGTTGTTTTACAGAAGGGACATCGAGAGACAGTTTTTTAGAACGCCTTAGATGTCCTCTATGACTTGGGAATATAAGCAAGTTTCCTACCATAACTGAATTTGAAGTTCTGCCTGATCCAAAGATTAATTTAGCAACTATATTCTGCAAAAGTTGGAGTCAGTGGCGTAGCCAGACAAGACATTTTTGGCTGGGCCCAGAGCTAATATGGGTGGGCACTATATTATATATATAATATATATATATATATATATATATATATATATATATATATATATATATATATATATATGTAGGTGCTCTACTTCTAGCATTTTTCCTCTCTCTCTCCCTCCTTTCATCCAGCATTTCTCCTGTTTCTCTCTCCATCTGACCACCAGGGTCTCCCCCTTGCTCCCCTACCTTCTCCCCAACAGCTTGTCTCTCCCCTGCCCTTTTCCATGTCCCCTCTTTCTCCCACCATCTTTCCATTCATCTTTCTCTCTGTACCCCTCTTCTATCCAGCATCCCAACTCTTCTTTCTTTCCATCCAGCTTCTCCCCTCTCACCTCCATCCAGCATGTCCCTTTGTCTCTCTCTCCCTTCCACCATCTTCCCTCGCTCTCCACCTTCTGTCCAGTGTCTCCCTCCTTTCATCCCATCTCCTCTCTCTTCCTCCTTTCATCCAGCGTCTCCCCTTTTTCTGTACCCATCCAACATTCTTTGATCTCTCTCTCTCCCCCCCCCCCACCATGCAACATACACCCTGACACACTTTCTTCCTCCTCCCCTTCCAAACAAAATATTTTTTTGTATGCTCCTCCAGCCCCAGCATTTTTTGTTTCCACATACCTTAGAGTCCTGAGGCACCCAAATGGCTGCTGAGATCAGCCAGGGAGCTCAACTGCATCTCTTCTACACGCTGCCACTGTGAGCAGCCTCAACAAAAGAAGAAAGCCATATCTCTCTAAAGACATTAGAGCTTGAAGCAGTTCATTAGGAAGACGACCAAAATGGTAAGGGGTCTACATGAGATTTAAAGGGTTATGGCTTTGATATAATGCCTTTCTGTGTTTATAGTTTTATGTTATGCAGGTATTTTCTCTGTGTCGAGTAGGCTCACAAGTTTTTGTACCTGAGACAATAGAGGATTAAGTGACTTGCCCAGAGTCACAAGCAGGGATGGGGTCATTACTTTTTAAAAGTACTTAAATAAAAAGGTAAAAGTACTGGTTTCAAAAGTAGTAAAGTAAAAGTCATTATAAAAAAACTCAAGTAAAAGTATATAGTCTCTTAAAACTATGTTTTTTAAATTACAAAGCAAAAAATATTTTTAACATGTTGAACATGCAATTATTTTCTGTTTGCTTCCTCACACAGCATGACATATTTTTCTTATTTTGTGGGCTGAATAAACACCCCTGTGAGTCTAGGAACATGTAACCAGCACAGAGCATAGTATAGTGGGGCTGAACCCAAACCCGAAAACAAAATTGCCAAACTCTTCTCTCTTTGCTCTTGTCAGATGGCAGGAAGGTGAGAACAGCACTTCATTCATAGGAGTCAACAGCAGTGGGCTCTCTGTGCTATTGTCCAAAGCTGCACCACTTCCTTCCACTCAGTGCCTGTAGGTCCCCCCCGGGCCCCTGCATAGGAAGGTGCTGCGGCTTCCAGCGGTTACCTGCAGAGGGAAGTTTTGGTTAAGGATAATTAGTCCCCCTGTGTCTTTCACTCACCTCTTACATGTTACTTCCTATTGAACACTTCGGCTCCCAAAAAGGACAAGCTTTAGAAAGGTGCGAGGTGAAGAAAATGAAGCGCGGGGGCCGCATCAGCCTTCAGGCATGCGCTGTTGGTCTGCTGGTCCTCAGCCCTCGGAACAGGAAATTGACGTCAGTGGGGCAGAAGACGGCAGAGCCGACAGCGCATGCCTGAAGGCTGATGCGGCCCCCGCGCTTCATTTTCTTCTTTTGATGAGGCTGCTCACAGAGACGCGGCGGTAGCGGCAGAGGATCATCTAAGCAGGAGACTTTCCCGCTTTGGCGGGAGTCTCTCGCTGAATGTGTGGGACACTTGGCAAGTGGTTGGGTGGGCGGGGCGGGCGGGCCTGAGCCAATATTGGGTGGGCCTGGGCCCACCCAGGCCCACCCGTAGCTACGCCCCTGGTTGGAGTCAACATAAAGAATACCACAACGTACTCTCTAGGCACAATTCATTCAATAGATGAAGGGAGCCAGTAGTTAATATTCACATAATGCTCAGCTTCCAATATAACTTTAAAGATCATTTTTTAATGGTCTGGTGCAACAACCTTTTCTATGGATCATCAGATCCGCGCATCCACCTCTGTTAAGGCTAAATGAGCCAAGCATATCTCGGAGGTGGTGACGTAATCCTCATTGATCCCTGTTTTCTATTTTTATCTATATAAATATATCTCATCTCACCTGAAACATTCTGAAGCTCACTCTGTGGCAGGGACACTCACTGTCACTCATGCACCACTCACTCTCACTCATAGACCCGCCCTCAGCCACGCCTCTCAGCCACGCCCCTTCCGCACATAATTCGCAACCCCAACGTTCTAAATGAAGCTGCCACTTCCGTTTTTGAGGTGCAGAGACCAAAAATTTTCCCCATGACTGTCTGCCCCGCCCTCGCGTCTGAACGTGATGACATCGAGGGCGGGGCTATGACACTCAACGAATCCCCAGTTCCACCACCCTCCAATGCTCCACACCCCCCCCCCCCGCCCCGACACACACCGACAAACAGCGACCTACGCAGACCCTCCACCTCCCCCCCTGACGCACAGCGACAAAACCAACCTATGCAGGGGGAGGAGTGCCGTCTGACCAGCTGATCCGCTGATATCCCCATGCTGCTGCCCTCCAAACATTTACATGCCACCTGCGCCCTCCTGACCCTGCCGTGAAAACAGCTGACGACCCACGCTGCCGTCCTGCGCCCTCCCGACCCTGCCGTCCAAACAAAACAGCTGACGACACTGCCGCGATTCCCACGCTCACACCCTCCAAAAAACAACCAACGAAAGGCCGGATGAGCAGGAGATAAAACAGCTCACTGCTAGCAGGCAGGGGGAGAAGTTGTGAATAACGCCGATTAAGTGGCACGGAGGGGTGCAGGACTACTACGAGCTGGGGAGACAAGCAGAGGGGGGGAGGCCCCTTGGCAGCCAGGCACGCAGGAAAACATCTCAGTGCTAACAGGCAGGGGGAGGAGTATTGAATAACGCCGATCAAGTGGCAGGGAAGGCTGCAGGAGGAGTACGAGGTGGGGAGAGAGGCAGAGGGATGGAAGCCCCTTGGCAGGCAGCCTGCCAGACACGCAGGCACTGGCACACACTCTCATTCCCACATGCACTCTCATTCCCACACACACACACCCACTCTCTCTCTCACAAACACACTGTCTCTCACAAACACACTCGCACACACTCACTCACTCTGTCACAAACACACACTTGCATCTGGCAGGCAGGGAAGGGGGCCACCGTGGCACACACTCTCATTCCCACACACACACACTCTCTCTCTCTCTCTCTGTCTCTCTCTCACAAACACACACTTGCTACCACCTGTTTCATCACACACACTCTCTCTCACACACAAACACTGACACACTATTTCTCTCTCATTCTCTCTCTGACACACACACTCCATCTCTCGCACACACTCTTTCTCAAACATACACTCCCAGGAAAACCTTGCTAGCGCCCGTTTCATTTCTCACAGAAACGGGCCTTTTTTTACTAGTATTTATCAAAATATCATAAGATGTATGCAATAGCTTAAACATTTAGCTAACATGTAGCTTTTTTTCGATGTAACCCAGTTACTCAGTTACTTCAATATATACTGCGGAGACACAGTTAAGGATTCGGTTGATCCAAGATGGCCGCACCCTATTGAGACGCTGCGAGTCTCGTTCCTGCTGACACAATGCCTAAACGAGCTAGAGCCTCGCTACCAACTCCCTCCTTACCTGGTCCTATCGACCGTTTTTTGAGACCGCAGGGAGTTCCTTCAGATATCGGAATGCTGCCAGTAGGGAGCTCCGGCGTTTTAGGAGAATCAGTCCTCCCCTGGCCTGGATGCCACCTTGAGCCCCGATATGTGCACTCTGCCTCCCCAGCCGGTAGGCGCAAGCTCCTTTCTCGCTGACTCGACAGGGTCTCCCTGTGAAGGTGGTATGGACCCGGAAGAGCGTCGAGTGGAGGACTCGTCTCTATCAGAGAAGGGAGAGACGCTGCCACCGTGGAATGCGGGGGAGAGGTGCCGAGGGGCCAGAGCGAGATTCCTGTGAAGACTTCTGAGAGGTTTGAAATTCCAAAGGAATTAGTGGTTAAACCAAAGGAGGTTACACTGGATACATTATGGGATTAAGTTTCCACCTTGGGTCAAACTTTTCTGAACAGGCTAATGAAATGGTGCCTAAAGTAAATTTTGTTAGAGAATGACTTAAGAAGGACAGAGGAAAAGATTAAAGTTACGGATAACAAAATTGAAAAGATGGATCAAAGAATTACGAAATTGGAAACACTTCAACCTTTGATGACAAATGACTTGAGAAATGGAAATATTTGATAATTATACAAAAAATCATAACCTAAGATTTGTTAACTTTCCCAGAATAAAGACTGTTTCTCCTCTCGAAATGTTAAACATTATTTGCGGGACATTTTGAACATACCAGATCAGAATTTACCACCATTTACCTGTGCTTATTATGTCCCAGGAAAGGAACAGAATCAAATACCTGAAATTCCATTAGATGTATCTCTTTTGCTTGAGACTTCTGATTCTAAAAATGGACCAAGTAAAGTCGGCCAAGTACTCGTCAGGGACGCCCTTCTTTTTTCCATTATTGGTCGAGGACGCCCATGTGATAAGCATGCAACAGTCCCACCTTCGCTATGCTTTAGTCGTCCCCGCGACGGAAAGCAGTTGAGGACTTTCAATTATGCCAATTTGGGCAACCCTGGGAGAAGGATACCCATCTCTCGATTTGTGTCGAAAGGTGGGCGCCCTTCTCTTTTGAAAGTAAGCCTGATATTCGTAAAAGTGAGACAAGAACTCAAAGTTTGCATGTATGAATTCTAATGTGCAGCGCAGATTCACCCCTAATCGCTTTTTTGTGTTTGGGAAAAAATGCATAAAAATTGCCTTTTCTTTTCCAGGATGGCTGGACACCCGGTTCATGCAGCTATGGATTCTGGTAGTGTTGACTGCCTTAAGTTTCTTATGTACTATGGACCTGCAGAGGATGGAAACTTTCTTGGTGATGCAGAGCTCGATCCTGGCCATTTGGATTTCGATGGCAGAGAGACCAGCAATAGCCATAAAATTAAGCCTGTTGTTTCTGCAGATCTCATCAACATGCTGACAAAGAGGGTTGGACGGCTTGCCCATATAGCAGCATCAAAGGGCTTTAAGGTTTGTCCAGATAAGTCTTGAGAATCAGCTACAGTGTTTAATCAAGTACTCTGAATGCCTGACAACTTTAAGGTGAACAATTAAGCTCTGACTTGTATGACATTGTTTCTTAGATCTTATTGCTCTCTCACATCTATCTATCTATCTATCTATCTATCTATCTATCTATCTATCTATCTATCTATCTATCTATCTATCTATCTATCTATCTATCTACCTCATGGCCCGTATGCCCAACATCCTTGACTTCCAAACCTCCTTACTGCCTAATTACTTCAGGAAGCTTGGTCTGAATTCCAGAGATTCAGTCCAAAGCATCCAAGAAACTTATAACTTCTTTATTGAAACATAAAGCTCAAATAAAGTATCTTCTTTGCATAGCTTTGGGATTTCTCCTCTTAAGCATACTGTTTACTCACAATCTCATCACAAAAGTATTCCCCCCTCGATAGCTATGGAATTAGACCATTAAACATAAGCATAGCCAAGTAGTCTTTTATATATTCCAGCTTCACCAGCATGCATGTCCCCTTTGCCAGCATGCTACTTCCCGGCATATCCTAGGTTTTAATTCCCACCAGATTTCTCCATGCCTCTTTACCAGCAGCTATGGCTCTACTTGACTGAAAGCAGATTTTCAGACCACGGGAATTAGACCGGTTAACTCCCAACGGACATCGCTGAGAGACGATATTCAACGCTTGGACCATTTCTGGTGACTGGCATTGAATATCTTATTTAACTTTGGCCGGTCAGACTAACTGGCCAGGCCAATATTCAGCACTGGTCGGTTAAAGTCAGACCGGCCAAAGATATTCCAGGGTTCACACGGCCAAATAAGGCTGCCAAACATGGCTGGGTCTGACTTTAAAATTGGCGGATAGCTGGTTAACATCACATGATATAACCCGCTAGCTGCTAACTAGCTAGTATCAGTGATTACATGACTGGCCATGTATCGCTGAATACCGGTGGATAGCCGATTATTCTGCATTGAATCAGCCAGGTTGCTGATCCTGGCCAATCAAATGCGTCTGAAAATGGGGGGGGGGGGGGGGGGGGGTGTGAATGTTTACTGAATATCCTGGCCTTGCCTTTCAGGACTATACTCTCATACCAGGTTTTACCTGTAACCAGGATGGGTATCTGACCTTGTGCTGTAGACCCAGCTTCGCTTTTGTCGTATACTAACACCTTCTAGGCTTTTCTCCTCAGACAGCATATAGCCAAAACCTGAGCTACCATTTAAACCTGGAAACCTTTCTCCTGCAGTATTCACTCTCCTGCAGTTTACGGAAGCCCTGCCCTATTCTAGGCAGCATGGACTCTTCTTCTGTTGCTGGCAGGAAAGTCATTTACCAGGATGATTTATATAACTTACCCTCATGGAAGCCAGTTGCCTCCTCCCCTAAGGTAGAGACTATCCAACCCTTGGGTACTCCTCACCTCTACCCTCCCAGGTTCCACTCTTTCCCATGGACATCTTCCTCAACCCTTGACCTTACTACCTGCTTCAAGAGATGGCGCCTTCCTCTCATTCCTGGCTGTAGGGACTGCCTGCACCGAGGCTGGAAGATAACTCTAAAACCGAGCCCCCCCCACTCCCCCCCCCCCCCCGGCCCCGTTCCGGCAGAAAGAGAACAGCAGGTAGGAAAGAGTGGGGGTTCTTTCTTGCCTCGGAAGAGACCACTAGACCACCAGGACCCTTCAAAGTAGACCTGGGGGGCTATAGTATGCAGGGTGGGAGAGAGGCACTGGACCCCCCCCCCCTCAGAACCTCTGGGCCCTTGGGCACTGCCCCGGTTGCTCATATGTTCAGTTTGCCCCTGGCTGCAGCTATCAGGTGTTGTTGGCAAACCAGAGCATGCTTAAACCACAGCAGCTATATATGGTTAATGATTGTGAAGATTTGCAAAGTATAATACTTTTTTCCTCACCTTGTCTGAGTCCTCTGTTCTAATCCCATGCACATGGGGACAACAGTCCTTTCATAGAGTGGAATGGTATTGTGGGTGTTTTACTGCAATACGTCTGGGGAAATGACTGCTGGAAAATCAAGACTGATATTTCCAGAGCTTCATCTAATTCCTCAATAATCAGCTATTATGGTCTTGATTATATTATTATTTTGATTGGCACAAGGTTAGTGACTTCAGCTGCTAGTGTGAAAAATGAGCCTAGTCTCCCAGTCTGAATTCATGAACACTGTGTTATGTGCAATGGTCTGCCAAAGAATGTGGTAGAAATATTCATCACCCACTCTGAAAATGTCATTTCATCTTAACCTAATACCTCTCAGCTACATCATATGTCTCTCCTTTCTTATCATCACAGGATTAAACGTTTGGTGTGTGTGTTCTGCACTGCTAATCATCACTTAAAGTCATTCCTCATTTAGGGCCTCTTTTACCAAACCGCGCTAGTGATTCCCGACACGGCAAGCACTGCTCATTCATATTGAATGGCTTTGTCGGCATTGACTTAGCGGTAAGGGCTTCACGTGTTACCCGCTTGGTAACTGGCCAGTGTGCGCCAACTGCCGATTACCGCCGGGAACGCCCCGTGGTAGAAATAGAAAATTATTTTCTACCACACGTTTTTAGCGCACGCCAAATTCAGAGTTACCACTGGATGTAAAAGGGTCCCTTAGCTAGTAATTCTTTAACAGCATGTTTGCACGCCAAATCTTTTAGGGGCCCTTTTACTCAGCCATGTAGGTGCCTACGCATGCCCGACACGCACCAATTTGGGATTACCACCCAGCTACCACGTGGCCCAGGCTGCAATTTCATTTTTGACTCACGTCCCTTATGCGTGCTAGAAAATACTTTTTTATTTTCTGGTGTGCGGCACTAGCCGAGCGGTAAAAGGCATTCTACGCATGTAGACCTGTACCGCCCGGTTAAAACGTGAGACCTTACCGCTAAGCCAATGGGTGGCGGTAAGATCTCAGACCCAAAATGGACACGTGCCAATTTTCATTTTGCCGCACGTCCATTTTCAGTCAAAATTTTAAAAAAGCCATTTTTACAGTGCGCTGAAAAATGATTCTGAGCTCGTCCAAAACCCAAAGTTACACTACCGCCAGGCCATTTTTTCAGCACACCTTAGTAAAAGGACCTCTCGTACATTAAAACGTACCCGGTTATTCATCCAAACTTTGTTGTGAGCACTTATGCCTTTGTCTACGGCTGATGTAAATGGTTGCACCTAAATGTGGCAGTTTGTACACATCAATGTGTATAAACTCTATAAAGCGCTTGCAAGAATAGTGGAAATGGTCATTGCCCTTCCCAGGTGAATCAATATTTTGGGCAGTTTTTCTTATATCAATCTTACTAGGAACCTTATATATATAACACTTTAAAGTACTTGGGTCCTAGATAAACATTTCCCTCCATCACTTTCAATCCAATGTTCACAATGTTCTTTAGTTTTGCCTTAGTGGTACTCATTGCCCAGTCATTAAACACTTATCTGTGTAAGTGTTCGGGCTGGGGCTCAAAGATGGTCCGACATGCATGTTTCGCTGCTAAGCTGTATCAGGACTTCCCCCATATGCCGTTTTAGCGCCAGCTTCGCTACATTACTTCCGGGATAAACCACTGCCAAGGGGTGAATGCCACCTTCGCAGTTACATGTGAGAACACAAAGGCCGCCCTTTTACAAAGACTCGCTAGCTTTTTTAGCTTGTATATTAAATATGCATGGGCTAAATACTAGAGATGCCCATATATTCCTATGGCCGTCTCTATCATTTAGCGCGTGCTAATCAGCCCACGCTAACAATGCTAGCGTGCCTTTGTAAAAGCCCCCCCCCCACAATGAGCCTCATTTTCAAATCATATAGGGGTCCTTTTACTAAGCCGCAGTAGGGCTAATGTATGGGTAGTGAACACCAAATCACACTACCACCATGGGCGCCTGGCGTTAATTTTGAAGTTGGTGCCGTTCTGTTTTCCGCGATAGTAAATAATTTTCTAGTTCTACCATGGGAGCCTTCTGGGCAGTAATCGGCAGTGTGGCCACATTGGCACGTGCTGCCTGATTACCGCATGAATAGTTCATGAGCCCTTTCTGCAAAGTAAATAGGTGGCATTAAGGGCTCAGGCAGTATATATAGCCATCCGCTACTTTTCATATTAGAGCACGGCCATTTACTACCCCATTTAAAAAAGGCCTTTTTCCCAAATATGGTAAAAAATGGCCTAGCGCGTGCCAATTTCACATTGTCCAAACCAGCAGAAGCCACTTTTTACTGCAGCTTAGTAAAAGGACCCCATAAACCTTGCAAAGTTTCATATATTACTGTGCAACTTTGTAAGTCTATGTGCTTTGAAAATGAGCAGCAATGGACTTAAGTGTACTTTGCGCCTAAGTAGAGTTACCATATTTTGTTCTCTCAAAAAGAGGACACATGCCCCACCCCATGCCCCACCCACACCCCACCCCTTTCACATCCTCACCCCGCCCACTGGCACATATTCCCCTCCCCCGGGTTACATATTCCCCTTCCCTGCCCCCCCTCGTCACCCTCCCCTCCCCCGGGTCACCTCCCCTCCCCTTACTTACTGTCTACTGCCCTGGTGGTCTAGTGACCTCTTTGGGGCAGGAAAGAGCCCCCTCTGTCCTTGCCCTGCGTCCTCTTGCTGTGACGGTCTCGGGATTCAAAATGGCCGCTGAGAGTTGAAGTCTTGCAAGGCCGCTTCAACTCTCGGTGGCCATTTTGAATCCCGAACCATCACAGCAACAGCATGCAGGGCAAGGGCAGCGCTCCGGGACAGAAAAGAGGGGCTCTTTCCTGCCCCGAAGAGGTCACTAGACCACCAGGGCAGTAGATAGTAAGTAAGGGAAGGGGAGAGGCTAGGATAGGCCAGAAATCTGGACAAACGGGCGGACTGGCAATACCCGTCCGGACGCCTGGACATGTCCTCAAAAGAGGACATGTTCGGGTAAATCCAGACATATGATAACCCTACGCCTAAGGGAATTAAGCTTTCTTAATTAATGCTGGGAGGCGATTGATAGAAGAGATCACTTCATTCTACATTCTATAGTAACCTAGTAAGTGACGGGAAATAAAGACCGGGACAGTCCATCCAGTCTGCCCAACAGTCTCATTCATTCTCAGTTCTAGATTAAATCAACAATGAACATGATATTATATACTTGTTCATGGTTTTTTCTTTGTTGTTTCTGGGACATAAACCATAGAAGTCTACCCGGCTCTGTCCTTATATTACAACTACTGGAATTGCTGTCAAAGCCATCCCAAATCCATCTTATCATTTGCGGGACACAGACTGTAACAGTCTGCCACGAGCCGTCCTCCACGTTCCAAATTCCTGGAGTTTCCATCAAAGCTGTCCACAGCCCATCTTAAACCAGAATGCTATGTGCGGGATTCAGACCGTACAAGCCAGCCCAGCACCGGCCTTAGTTGATAACAGCCAGAGTCGCCATCTAAGCACCACTTGATATGCAAACACATATTGAAGTTTTGTTTTTATATCATTCATTTTCTAATTAGAGATCCCCTGTGTTCATCCCACTCCATTTTGAATTCCGCCACAGTTTTTTTTTCTCCACCACCTCCTTACAGTTTAGATTAAAGGATTTCTTTCCTTCTGTATGATTGGTATTCTTTCATGTTTTTAATGGAGTTCCTTTTCTTTTACATTTTATTCTACATCGATAAGACTGGCTAGTCCAAATTTTATGGCAATTTATCAGATGTTGCAAGTACAACATAAACATTACTATTTTGTTTCCCTTTTTGAAGCTTAACAGCTGTTAAAGCTCATTCAATGAGGAGGGGCTTTGTCAGCATTAACGCAGCAGGGACCCGCTAGCGTGATTTGATAAAAGAAGCCCTTAGTGCCCATTATAAAAGTACACATGTTAATTTGATGGCATATACTTTCATTGTGGGTGTGCACAGGGCTGGAGTTTGAGTAGAGTGTAATGGGAACTCACAGTTGGTGCATTGATTATTAAGGGGTCCTTTTAGTAAGGTGCGCTGAAAAATGGATTGCGGTAGTGTAGGCGTGGGTTTTGGGTTCTTGCCAATCCATTTTCAGTGTGCCTGTGAAAAAGCCCTCTTACAAAATTTTTGCTGAAAATTGGACGTGCGGCAAAATCAAAATTGCCATTCGTCCATTTTGGGTCTCAGACCTTACCGCCAGCCATTGACCTAGCAGTAAAGGTCTCACACGGTAACCAGGCGGTAATGACCTACATGCACCAATGCCACTTGGCACGTGTAGCTGATGCGCACCAGAAAAATAAAAAATATCTTTGGGATGCAGTGTAGCGGATGGCGTGGGCAAAAATGAAATTATCGCAAAGGGCCACGCGGTAGCCGTGCAAGGTAACTCCATTTTGGTGCACATCGGACACACGTAGACCCTTATGCGGCCTAGTAAAGGGCCCCTAATGCTTAATTTACTTACACATTTGCAAAATATAGGCCATGGTCATTTACTCCAGCTGTAGTGTTGGTGTATGCGATCCCGAGTTAAATTAAGGCATATTTTTGAACCTCCTTTAGGGCTAATTTTGTTTTTATAAAGAAAAGTAGGTGCCTAGCGTTTTCAGAATAGTATAACTTAAAAATCAGTGGCGTTCCTCGGTCGTGCTGCCCCCCCCCCCCCAGGCGTGCAGCACGACCCCCCCCCTCCCCCCCCCCCCCACTGGGTGCATTCTTAGCTGCAGAGAGCAGCCGCACGGCTGTCGCTCCACTGGCTCCCTGTGCCCGGAACAGGAAGTACCTTTTCCAGGGCAGATGGAGCAGGGAACCAGCAGAGCCGACAGGCTGCTCTCTGCACCCCTCCAGCAGCATGCACCCTGGGGTGGACCGCCCCATCGCCCCCGCCCTTGCTACGCCACTGCTTAAATAAGCATTCTTTTGAACTAGGTACTTGTTATAAAATTATTATCGATGTCCCTGTATACTAATATTTAATTGAACTTTAGATTGAAACAATTTCATCCAGTTTCTCGGTCATCATTGGACTCTCTGGGGCTTGGCATTCATGTTAATATTTTACACATAAACTGATGCAGTTCTTTGTATTTGCAGGACTGTCTAGAAATCCTCTGTAGCCATAATGGTTTTGGACAATGAACAGAAAGATAAATGCAACCGGACAGTGCACGATGTGGCCACTGATGACTGCAAACATCTCCTAGAGAACTTAAGTGAGTGGCAGCTTTAGAAGATCCTTTAGGTCTGTGTCAATTTTTGATTTTTAGGACAAAAGAGTTTGGACCTTGAAGGCCTACATGTACCGTTAATTGGCTTTTGATAATTTTTTTTTTCAGACATTTTGAAAGGTTACATTTTTACAAATAAACCCAAAGTCCTATACTTCCGATATTCAGCGGGTGGTGGGCAGTGCTTTGATTGCCCGCTGCCTTTGTTCAACCCAGATACTCAGTGCTGGGCCATTTCCACCAATCGGCACTGAAAATCTGGGATTTTCAACGCCGGCTAGCACATAACTGGCTTAACTTGATAGTCAGATTTAACTATCCATGGCTTAGCAGGAAGAGACTAGACCTGCAGTTTATAGCAGGCCTTATTTGGCTGCTAAGCTTAGCCAGTTGATCCGAATATCGGGACTTAACCGGTCATGCTCCTGGAACACCCCAGCATTGCTGGCTTTATTTTCAGTGTTAACCAAGCATAAAGTAGGACTGAGTTTTAAGCGGTCCGATTTGGCCACTTTACTTAGGCAGTTATTAGCACTTTACTGCCATAAGTGTCAAACTCTGCCCCCAGAACGCCCACAAATAGTCGCTTTCAGTTTAGGGGCTGATGGTAATATTCTCAGCAACAACTGGTTAAGTTCTGCAGACAATGGGTTACCATATGGCTCCAGAAAAAGGAGGACAGATTGATCTAGTCCAGGTTTTACTTCCAGGGCGCTCAATAGAAGTAAAATCCGGACTGGCTCAATCTGTCCTCAATATGGTAACCCTTCTGCTGAATATTAGTGGACAGTCCCCGCACAGGCAGTTTAAGTGGGCCAAGAGCCACTCCTGTCCGTTTAAATTACTTTCAATATAATCTATATAATATTGTATAAAGCAGGCACCTTCTTTCGCTTATAGAATAGAATGGCAATTCTATAAATTGGTGCCATTAATTATGTCCAAAAAGTCTGTATGAGGACAGTGGTCTAGAGGCACCTCAAATCTTCAAACACTCCCACTGTAACTTCAAACTTGAGCTCTACACAAGGGTTTTATGTTATTCGCCTCAACAAAATCATCTTCTAATCAAAATATTTTCAGGGTAGAAAAAAAGCCTCGGAACTGAAATGGCTTTTTTATGTATGGCCACAAGCTATTCCAGCATGGGCCTTCTTTTCTTATTTTTGTACATATTTCTTGAAATACCGCTGCCTTAATCGTGTGTCTTCAGCACAGTTAGCAGTTCCCTGACACACTGTCAGCCGCAAAACGCTGACAAAAAACTTGCTATATAAGATTAAAGTGGATTGTGGAAGAAGTATTGTGTGCACAAGATTAAGACAGTGGTATTTTAAGAAATATGTACAAAATAAAAAAGAACAAAAAAGGGATAAAAGAAAAAAATAAAAGGAGAAGGAAGGGGTAGGTTTTATTAGCTCGTGATGGAATACACTTGTGGCCATACATAAAAAAAACTTGTGAGTACTGTTTAGGGTGTGGAAATACACAATCGTTAGATAATACCTAGGCACAATAATTTCCACCAAATGAAAATGATTAAAGTATCTAAAGATAGTACTGTTCTGTAGTCTAGAAGGAAAAAGGCCTCACAGAGCTCCTAGATTATAACCATCTATTGGAGCTTAACAGGTCTGAAAAGATCCTCTGTTCATCATTGGCCAAAAAAACCTTCTGTGATGTGTGGTGTTTTTGATATCCCTCACACATTTACACATATATTAAACAAAAAAGTGATATGTTATACTGAATATCACTCATAGTTTGGGCGTTAACTGCTATGTTGATCTACAGGGTAATGCAAAAAATGTAGTGTTGAAAGAACACTTATCTTTCAAACCACTAGCTGCCAGCACCAGGGAGTTCTTCAATTAAAGCTCGTTTTTTCTCTCCCTCGCCCCAAGCCAACGATGGCCAGCGTTTCGTCAAGCTGCTTCAGGGTCTTGGTAGAGGGATGGTTTTGGAAACGGTCTCTAGTTCTGTCTTGTCTTGCCTGTGCTCAGCGCTGGCCATTTGTTACATACATAAAAAAGCCACTTCAGTTCTGAGGCTTTTTCCTACTCTGTAAAAATCTTTGGTATGAAAATGATTTTGATTGTGTTTGAAGATTTGAGGTACCATTAATTTAGTACCCCAAAAAGATACACTTAGCATTTCATTCTGTAATAGCACTTAGGTGCACCCCAGTGGCTACCAAGGGCAGGGCAGTGGGTGAGATCCACCCCAGGTGAAGGCAGTACAGTCATAGAACCACAGTCTACAGGTAAGTGGCTGTTGGCTCTGCCGGTCCCCTGTCCCGGAACAGGAGGTTGACATCAGAGGGGGCAGGGGACCTTCAGAACTGATAGCCGCTCACCTGTGGACTGCGGCTCCCTGACTGCTCAATGCACCCCTTATTGCTTGGAGGAGGGAGGCAGGGGGGTGAAGTTCCTGAGGAGGAGGGTGCTCCACCCCAGGTAGCAACCAAGCTAGGTACGCCACTGGGCACACCCAAGCTATATAGAATACAAGTATAAGGCGGCATCGATATACCAAAATATAGGTATGGGCACTTATTTCAACCCAATGGCAGGCTCAAAAGTGCATACGTAAGTGCACCATGGCACCCGCACAACTTATGTTATTTTAGAAGTTGCATTCATTGTTAGGCAAAATACCCATGACATGCCCATGATCCTGCCACATTAACCCCCCCCCCCCCCATGTATTTGCACACCAACCCTCATATTCTATGTATGCCACTCAAATTTGCATGTGCTACTGAGATATAAATGAAGTTCATTGGTTAACGAGCTCTTAACCATCAATAATTGGGTTCTAACAACCATTATTGATGTTAATTGGCACTCATTAAAATTTGCACGCGCATCTGGCTGTGTGGTGTTCTATATATGTCTAACTTCCATAGCGCATAACCCAAAAGGGGGCATGGCAATAGGAGGGGCTTGGGCAGTTCAGGGGCATTCCAAAAAGTTATGCGTGTAATTATAGAATTCTAACTTGGGGGGGGGGGGGGGGCAGCATTTATACCAGATTTCAGCAGGTGTGAGTCTGGCACTCAAAGTTGGGTACGGGAATGAGCACTATGCCCAATTCTATAAAGGGCGCTTGGTGCCAGTTTTTTTTCAGCGTTCATTTTGAGTGCCATTTATAGAATTTCTCCCTAAGTGACTTAGGTGCACATTTTATAGTATAGGGATGAATTCTAAAAATCACGCCTAAAAAATCAGCAAGAAAAAACACCACTTAAGCGCTATTTTATAAAGTTAGGAACGGTTTTATAGAATAGCGCTGGAAGCAAGGGGCCCGCCGCTTTGACCTCTCGGCAGCCATTTTGAAGTGGTGCCAGGAGCAAGACAGTCTGTAGACATACCGAACAGGAAAAGGGGGCTCTGTCCTGCTCCGAAGAGGGCACTAGACCACCAGGGGCATCATACTAAGGTAAAGGAGGGAGGGGAGGATAGGGCACCCCGAGACCCACCTGCCCATCCACTTGCCAACCTGCCCGTTTGTCCGCAAATCCAGACAAATGGGCAGGATGGCAATACCTGCCCCAGTTGCCCAGCCTTGTCCTCAAAAAGAGGACATGTCTGGGTAAAACCGGACATATGGCTACCCTAGGCGGAGAGCACCCTTTGCAGAATACTAGTTTAACGCGGATCTTCCCAGTGCCTAATTTCGGGCTCCATTTACTGAATTCCTCCCCTTACAATGTATGATACAGGATCAGCTGTAGTGCATAATAGCACAGTAGACCTGATATTCAGAACACAGAAGTTAGTCAGGCTGACTCCCGCTGTCGGTGCTGATACAGGATAGTCAATGCCGGGCTGTTTCTGTTGACTGACATTGAATATCCAAGTGTTTTGGCCCAGCCGATATTCAGCGCTGGCCGGTTAATTTGAAACCGGCCAAAGATAGGCCTGCTATTTCAGCATTAAAATTTTTAAATATCAGGTGGAGGAATATGTTTATTTAAGGTATCTGAGCAGTCATTTATATACCATTATTTTGCATGAATGCCTTTTTTCTTTCTTTTAAATAGACGTCATTAAAGTCCTACTGAGGATTTCCATTGACGAGACAGTACAGATCTGCTGTGAAGCCAATGTTTTTGAAAGCACAGATACAATATGTGCTTTGAATATCCGCAAACAAATGGACCTGGGATGATTTTTTCAAAAACCAGTGAGTCAAGCGCTTATGGACCATTTCCAGGTTGTGGTCTCTGATGGATGGGGAAGGCCCGACGTCCTGACATTTAATAACACTGCAGAATCCAGCCTTGGCCTCAGTGCAAGCTCTATATTATCCATCAAACTAGGTATCTGCACTGTCATTCTCAGGAAAACAAGAAATCTCCCTGGAAGCTGAATGCCTTATCTACAATGTGTTGTGGAGTGCTGTGACGACATAACATTTCAATTGATATTCAAAGGTTGTCTGTAGTCTAGTGACAGTTTTGAGTTAGTCAGGGCAAGATTCACCCTTTGGTAGGCTCTAGGTAAACAAGCTCCCCCCCCCCCCCCCCCAAGCATACTATAAATACATTTTAAAATTCTCTCACCAGCAGTTGACTTAATAGTGCAAAAATCTGCCTTAGGATCCTTGGATTAGCACATCTGAAAAAGTTCCTCACTACATATTTGGGCCTAGGCACATGCCTAGTTTGCATATGCTCTAATCCTGCCCTGCAGTTAAGTCTGTGCATTTTTTCAAATACATAGGCAGAGGTGCTGAACTTTGACCCAGACCCCCACCGATTCTATATAGGTCGCCCAAGTTGCATGCTCAAACTAGTTAGCTAATTAGGCGACACTATTAATTATTAGTGTTAATAAGCACTTAATTGGCAGTAATTAGGAGTTATGCATGGATCTTCCCTATGCTCTATTCTATAACAAGCACACCAAAATTCAAATCACGCAACTCCAAAGGGGCCGTGGCCATGTAAGGGGCTTGGTTGGGTCAGGGGTGTTCCCAAAATTAGACATGATGTTATCGAATATCTGCATTTATGTGCCTAACTGCCATCAGGTGGATGTGAGCATTTACACCAGCCTTTTGCAGGCATAAATGCTCGCACCCGAAGTTAGTTGCAAAATGCACTCTAAGCTAGTAGTCTGTAAATGTGATTCCACACAGACTGCCCTGTACAGAATACTAGTTTAGCATGCATTATTTCGTCACCTATCTTTGGGTTCCATCTACAGAATCTAGCCCAGAGTGACCTTTGGCAAGTCTATTTGGGTCAAAGTCCATCCAGTGGGGGTGAAGATGAATTACAGCAGGCTTGTCCAACCTCTTTCTATCGGGCGTCACATTTATATTTTGTAACATTGGAGTGGAGGAGTGGCCTAGTGGTTAGAGCACCAGTCTTGCAGTCCCGAGGTGGCCACTTCAAATCCCGCTGCTGCTCCTTGTGATCTTGGGCAAGTCACTTAACCCTCCATTGCCTCAGGTACAAACTTAGATTGTGAGCCCTCCTGGGACAGAGAAATATCCAGTGTACCTTAATGTAACTCACCTTGAGCTACTACTGAAAAAGGTGTGAGCAAAATCTAAATAAATAAATTTGGAGGGCCAAAACATGTACCGTCATATTTTGCTACATGTTGTGTAAAATAGTGGTAAAATACGAAGGTGCATTGTCCCCTCCCCAAATTTCATCCAATCTCTTTCCCTCATGTAGCACTCCCCCCCCCCCCCCCCCCCACCACCACCACCTACCCAATCTTCACCCAGTCTTTTTCCCCTCACCTGGCTTTTCAGCTGTAGGAGAAGTGGTGGGATTCCTGCTTCCCCATTACGACACGGCTCTCTGCAATCATGAGCCACATGGTGCCGGAAGTTCGGGTTGGTCTCACGGTTTGAAGTCTTGCGAGACTTGAAACTGCAAACTTCTGATGCCACGTGTCTCAAACTTACATAGAGCAGAGTAATGGTGAGGAAGCAGGAATCCTGCTGTAAGCACCACAAGAATTATCAAGTTTCAGAGGGCCAGGAAAAAGCACTTGGTGGGACAGATTCTGGCCGATGAACTGTAGGTTGGACAAGCCTGAAATACACCAAATAGTGAAGATGAAGAAATGTTGAGTTAAGACCATCATTTAGATATCGACCATCACATTTATGGAAATACGATGTCCTTTTAAATGATGCTGTGATAAGACACACGCTACAAGTTATTCATTATAAGACAGCAGACCATTTTGGTATTATGGTAACCTTCAAGATAGGGAGGGGGGGGGGGGTATATTCAGCTGCAGAATCAGCACGTTAATTTAAGCATCGGCAGCTGCATTTAAAATGATATGTATATTCAGCATTGCTATACATATAGGGGGATTTCTATAAATGGTGCTCAAATTTCAACACTGGAAACAAATTGGTGCTAAGTGTGGTTCTGTAAAGAGCACATTCCCTTTGTAGAGGCACGCTTAGTGCTGATTCCCACACCTGTCTTTAGGGCGCCAGACTTATGCCTACTGAAACCCAGTGTAAATGCTGGCATGCTGAGGCAGTATGCTGTAAGACCGCATGTTACTTTTCGGAATGTCCCTGACATGCCCATATCCCTCCCATGGCC
This sequence comes from Microcaecilia unicolor, assembly GCF_901765095.1. NCBI lineage: Eukaryota > Metazoa > Chordata > Amphibia > Gymnophiona > Siphonopidae > Microcaecilia > Microcaecilia unicolor. The sequence goes on from NC_044040.1 coordinate 53,499,155, forward strand.
ACACCTCCTTTCAAGTTACATGCTATTAGAGTTAGATGCCATGCCTTATAGAATAGCTCGAAGCTAGATGTGTGCCAATTAACTTCAATAATTGGTCATTTGCATCCAATTATTAACGTTGATTGCCTCGTTAGCCAATTCATTTGTGCGTACATCTCTGGAGTGCACCCAAATTTTGTCACACAAATCTAGGCATCGTATATAGAATCCAAGGAATAATCAGCATTGCTGAATGTACTGTACATATTTACCACCAGCTGCTGCCACCACCACTGTTCTGCTTATCGAATAGCAGCTGACAATTGGGGGTATCTGGACAAACCGCTGCGCTGACCCTCTTTCCACACATCCTCTATCCATTCACTGTATGGATACCAATATCACTTTTGTTGGCTGCTATATCCCCAATAAGGGTTCAGTGCAGCTTACAAGTTTGGTATAGAAACATCAATAAATTACATCAATAGAAACACTCATACATAAAAATAAAATATAACAATAATTAAAATACAAAAAAGTAAAATTTAGATGTTCCCAAATAGAAACGTTTTTAGCCTTTTACAAAACTTCAAATAATTCATTTCAACCCTAATGATCTTGGCAAAGAATTCCAAATGAAAAATAAGGAAGTAAATTGTCTAGCACACTGAATTCCTTTAAAAGAAGGAGGTCGAAGCAACATCATATTTCATAACAAGACAAAAAAATAGTAATGAAACAGACAATAATTATTGGCCCCAATGTCAATCAGCATTGCAGGTGCAATTCCATATGTTACTTGAAAAATCAAACAAGCTGCTATAAACAATATACTCTCGTTCACCAGGATGTATGATGAAATGCTACCAGGGGCGTAGCCAGACACCCCAATTTTGGGTGGGCCTGGGCCCAAGATGGGTGGGCAGAAGAACCCCCACCCCATCCCATAGGTGATTTGGTCTCTCCTCTCACCTGCTGCCATATGGTCTCTCAAATATCCCTCCTCTCCTGCACACCTTTTAAATTTCAGATTTTCAGTGAGAAGCAACTAATACACCTACTCATGTAGGCCCCACTTCCTTCCCACTGATGCAGCTTCCTGTTTCTGCATAAACGGGAATACGTCAGAGGTTGTGGGGCCGGTGTAAGCAGTATGTATCAGTCGCTGCTTCCTGCAGGTGAAGATCTGCTATTTATAAGGTATGCAGGAGGGACAGTTGTTGGGAGTTTTCAGCTTGGCTCTGCTGGCCACATCATAGGTGTGCTGCTACTGGTGGGCCTGAGCTCAAAGTGGGTGGGCCTGGGGCCCACCCAAGCCCACCCTTGGCTACACCACTGAATGCTACTTAACCTCCTCAACCTAAAAATTAATCTAGCAGAAGTGTTTTGAAATTAATTGTACTTTCTTCATAGGTTTAGAAGATAAACCCAAATAAAGAATATTTTAATAATCAAGGGGGCCTTTTACAAAGGCATTCAAAAAAGTGGCCTGCAGTAGTGTGGGCATGTGTATTGGATGTGCACTGGACCATTTCTACAGGTGTGTCTGGAAAAAAAAGGGGGGGGGGGGTTGGGCCGGGAAATAGACATGCAGAAAAATTAAATCCAGCGTGTCTATTTATGACCTGAGTCCATAACGCCACCCATTTGGCTTAGCGGTAAGGGCTCACACATTACCTGGGCGGTAACTATCCAGTGTGCGCCACCTGCCTATTACCACTTGGAATGCCCCCCCCCCCCCCCCCCCTGCAGAGGAAAATAGAAAATTATTTTCTACCTTGTGTTTTCGGCATGCGTCAAACTCGGAATTACTGCCAGGCGCACGCACTAGCCCGGGCGGTAATGCCGATTTGACGTGTGCTACATATTCATAGGCCCTTACGCGTATTTGTAAAAGGGCCCCAAGGTGCGATAAAATGAGTATTTGGACCACTATAGCATAAGAACGTTTATCAAAATATGAGCAAATGAATGCATCTCTTTCAATTTAAAGATAGTATATGTCTATAGTTGAGTAGTTTGGAATTCGTAAGTCAATGAAGTGTCCAAAATTATACCTAAAACCCTAGACTTAGCCTCAACAGGTAACATTTTATCATCAGATAGCCGAATAGAAGGAAAACCAGTACCTGAAATCCAGTGGCGTTCCTAGGGTGGCTGACACCTGGGGCGGATCGCCGATGCGCCCCCCCCCCCCCGGCGAAAGGACCCCCCCCCCCCAGGTGCATTTTTACCTGCTGGGGAGGGGGGGGGGGGTGCCGCATGCCTGTCGGCTTTGCTCGTTCCATGCTCCCTCTGCCCCGGAACAGGAAGTAACCTTTCCCCCACCCCTCCCCACAATAACCAATACAATGTGGGGCAATTCTATTAACTAATGCTAACATTTACATGTAAGCTTTGTGGGTAAATGTTTAGAATACTAGCACATATGCACCACCAAAGTACATATGTGCATAGCATGTGTTTGTAAGGGGAGGGCACACAGGGAAGGAGCAAGTGTGGGCATACTTGGAGCTGCCACTTACATGCACAGATTACAGAATACTGTACATTCTGTTCATCTCTGCTGCACGTAGACATCTGCTGTTATACAAGTTCTATGGGTGGCTTAAGTGACCACACCTAAAGAGTAGATACATATATACCCAGTTAGCCTAGTATTTTACAAAGGAAGTAGGTACTTCCTTGTAGCCACCATGCTATAGCAGTGCCCTTCAGATGCTCATTATGATCCTCATTCCAACCACATGGCTGTCACGAGCACTGTACTTGGCCATATGGGCAGAACCCATTGGGCTGACCCAGTATGGCTATTCTTATGTTCTTAAGAACCACACTTCACAGCCAAACAACAAAACCAACAACACAGTGGAGGCAACAAAAATGGCTGGAAATATTTTAATGTAGATCTTCGTATGACTCAACACCACCGTGTTTTGGCAACAAGGCCTGCATCAAGAATCTAAATCTATAGCTAACAATTTAGTTTGGCGGGAACGTGTCTAAGAGACATTGGAATACTTTCATTGTTTCCAGAGACGCTTTGGCTTTAGGGCAGTTTATGTATCATCGGACACTACATCTCTTGCAGCTACAGATTTAGACTCTGATGCAGGCCTTGTTTCCGAAACACAGCCATGTCAGGTTGTACAAAGATCTACATTAAATATTTCCAGCCATTTTTGTCATCTCCACTGTGTTCTTGGTTTGGTTGTTTGTTTTTTAATTTGGCCATATGACCCTTCTCAAAAGATTAATACCCAGCCTTCTATGCCCCCTGCACCCTTTCTGACTTGCTTCTACTAGATACTCCTCTCCTGTTATTATGCTTTTATTGGAATTCTAGATTGCTACTGAGTATGGTGGAATGTGTTCCTTAGTCTCCCTTTGCTGTATCTGCAAGACTTTCTCAACCTCCTGAGGGCAGTCATGCTGCAGTGTAGCAGACTGTGATGGCCACTGCTGTTTTCACTCTGATTTTGGCCTACTGCTCCATCATTGGCATTACTATAACATCACCTCCCCCTCAGTGTCCTAGTACAATTTGTGCTCATTTCCTTGACAGATAGGAAGGCTCCTATGGTGTTACACACACTGGCTTTTAAAGTATTTTTACTAAGATTTTACTTTTTGTGGCTAATGTTTCATTATCCCTGCTAGTAAACTGGGAATCCAAAAATAACTTTATTTGTTTACAGCTGTGGTGTAGCAACAGAGGTCGCAGACTGAGGTCATGGATAGCCCCATTCTGCAGAGCCAGTTCCATCAAGCTGTTTTTTCAACCTTTTTACCTGTTTTATTTTTGGATTTTTATTTGCTGCTGTGCCATGACTATGAGCAAGTGTGATTATCCTCAAGCTATCACATCCTCAGTCCTGAGAGTGTCCAACAAATATTTGTTGTAAATATTAATATGATCTTAGTTTATAAAGCTTTTCTAAACATGGTTATAACTGAATGCCAGCTATTGCAGTATGAAAAGGCAAGAGTATAAATTTAGAAAAATTATAAAATGTTGAGGCCGATATTCAGTCCACTGCAGTCAGTGTTTTTTAAACCCTAGTTGCTTCGGTTAAAATAACACCAGATACTCAATTTCTGAATTCCCAGTCCATCTCCAGTCTACCTCAGAGGCATCCAGTGGCTGCAGCAACTCATCTTCGCTGGCTGCACTGGCTCCCACAGGCTTCCCTTTGCCATATCCCACCACTGAGGAAACAGAAAGTGATGCCAGGAAGGGCAGAAAATGGCAGAGGGAAGCCTTGCAGGGGCCTCCACAGGCAGCAAAGATGAAGCACTGCACTCCCAGACACCTCTGAGGTAGACCAGGGAGGGATGGGGAGACTCAGAGAAGGGGCAGATGTCGGATCACCAGAGGAGAGGAAGAGAAAGGAGTGAGGCTGGATGGGCCTGAGCCAAGAATGGGTGGGTTCGTGCTCACCTATAGCTACTCTACGCAGTGCCGGTATCCATATACCAGCTGGCACTTGCATATCCACTTTCAATGCTGAACAGCGCTGCTATTTGGTTAGTGGCCATATTCAGATCACTAACCAGATAAAGTTAGGACGGACTTTTTGTTCTCCTAACTTTTTGCAATTTGTTATCTGGTTAGCAGTCTGAATATGGCTTTTAATTGGATAACCATTGGCTTCACCCAAACTCTTCCCAGGGACCACCACGGTATTGTCCGGATAGTTTCCATGGCAGTCAGAGGACATATTCAGCCACACTATCTGGTTAGTGCCATTGAATATCCCTCTCACTGACACTTATTATTCAGACCGCAAACCGGGATAACAAACTGGATAAGTTTCGCCTCCCCACCAAAAATTAACATCATGAAAAATATGTTATAAAAACAGTTGAAACTGGATTGAAGGCAATCAAGCCTGGAACCTAACTAAAATGTATTATTTTATCTGAACCTCATTCTGATGTCCTAATATGTTGATGTGCCCTTGTTGGTGAAATTACGGACCCCACGTCTTTTGGAGATCTCTAATCTTAATATCAACAAGATCCCCCCGTCTTTCAGAGCTTCCTTATCTTAATATCAATGATCTGCTGGTTTTGTGAAATTGACACAAATCCTGGATCACATTGCTCCAAAGAAAGTTGTGGATTTGAACTCCATTCTTAATATTCCTTAGTTTATCAGTGCCCTGAAGTTTTTGAGGCATGAGCTACAGCTATCAGAGACTGGAGCGGTTCCCCAACTCTCTCATCCCTGTGCCGCCCTTGGGTTCAAAATGGCAGCAGTGACCCCTAGTGAAGAGACCCCATAAAACGAAAGCCATAATTGAATACATGAAAACAAATAAATATATGTGATATGTAGACACTATTAAATTCCCTTGTTATAATAGTTATCCCTGAACAGAGTGTGAGAATGAAGTCTCACAACAAGGAAAAATATCACAATGAAGAAACTCTCAGTGCTTCAGCTAGCTCATAATGATTATTCCAGAGGCCTATATTAATACATTCTGAACTGCAAACAAACAGGAACACAGGTTGTGGAAAAGAAACAGGCATGGGCGTAGTTTGGGGGGGTGAGGGGGGGCACCAAACGGCTTGACACCACCTGCATTGCCGATCGCTGATTCCGTCCAACCCCTCTCTTCCTCCCTTCCTCCAACGCTGCAGTCTTCAATCTTTCTGTGCTCCCAGAAGCGTTAGCGATGTATACACGCTGCCTTTGCACTGCCCCAGAAGCCTTTTCTCTGCAGCGTCCCTTGGTCCCACCTATGCGGGAACAGGAAGTTGAAGAGAAGGCTTCCAGGGCAGACTGAGGCAGCATGTATTCATCGCTAATGCTGCCGGAAGCACAGAAAGATTGAAGACTGCTGTGCCAGAGAATGGGGAGGGGATAACGATCCCAGTCCTCGAAGTGTGTTTGTGTTTGCTTGCGCGCATGTGCGCACGGGGGGGGGGGAGGGGCACAGCCCGGACTGGGAGAGGTGGGGCACAGCAGAGGGCAGGAGATGGATGGGAATGGGAGGGGTGGTGAGCAGAGGGAAGGAGCAGAAGATGGATGGGACTGGGAGGGGTGAGGCACAGCAGAGGGAAGGAGCAGGAGATGGATGGGACTGGGAGGGGTGGTGAGCAGAGGGAAGGAGCAGGAGGTGGATGGGACTGGGAAGGGTGGTGAGCAGAGGGAAGGAGCAGAAGATGGATGGGACTGGGAGAGGTGGGACACAGCAGAGGGAAGGAGCAGGAGATGGATTGGACTGGGAGGGGTGGTGAGCAGAGGGAAGGAGCAGGAGATGGATGAGACTGAGAGGGATGGTGAGCAGAGGGAAGGAGCAGGAGATGGATGGGACTGGGAGACGTAGGGCACAGCAGAAGGAAGGAGCAGGAGATGGATGAGACTGGGAGGGGTGGTGAGCAGAGGGAAGGAGCAGAAGATGGATGGGACTGGGAGGGGTGGTGAGCAGAGGGAAGGAGCAGGAGATGGATGGGACTGGGAGAGGTGGGGCACAGTAGAGTGAAGGAGCAGGAGATGGATGGGACAGGGGGTGGGAGAGGGGAAGAAGCAGGATGTGAAATGAGGGATATGAGAAAAAGGGCAAGAAAAAGGGATGATGTGGGAAAAGGTTGAGACATAACGTGAATGACCTGCAAGACTAGAGAGAGGATAAGAGACATTGAAAAGGGATTGGGGTACTGGTGAGGGGTATAGGAGAAGGGAATAAGTCTCTTAAGGGGGTTGAGTTATGGTAGAAAGGGGTTAAATAGATGGTGAAAGATATGTTGTTGGGCATGGGGTATAAGGTAACAGGCAGAAGAGTGGTCTTGGAGGCAAGGGAAGGAAGGAGAGACATGGATGGAGCTGGGACTGATAGGGTGATGAGATGCAGTGGAGGGTAGATGAGGGCAAAGGGGGTGAGTACAGAGTATGGGAATGGGGGACTAATGAAGTGGGTGAAAGATGGGGGAGGAATTTAGGAGACAGGGTAAGGGAGAGATAGAGGGGGGAATGGGAGTGCTGGAGAGGGAATGAGAGGGAGATGGTCAAAGCCAGTAGGTAGATGGATACTAAGGACAAAAGAGTGAGAGAAAAGTGGTGTGTGTGTGTGGGGGGGGGGGGGGACATAAAATGAAAGATCAGTGCCAGACAGATGCAGAGAAGTACAGGAAGAAGACAAGAGAAGAGTGACGAAATGGAAAAGTCAACCTGGAAAAGAATTTAGGAGAAGACTGATACATGGAAAGTGGAAGAGAGACTGGGACCAGACCAACTAGAAAAATAGAATGCTCAGACAACAAAGGTAGAAAAGAAAACATTCTTTTTATTTAATGCTTTTAAAGGACTAAGATGTGCCTACTTTGTGAAATGTACATTTTTTCCTGTTGTTGTACTTTGTAGAGTACAGGAGAAAATACATTTCTGTTTCTCTTTCACCAATATTTGCACTGCTTACAGAGTCTGGCTTTCTTGAAGAGATCTATATTTCAGTTTTTGTGGGCATGTTTTTTGTGGTTCCCTATTTTGTATCACATGAGGGTCTGTCCATGTTCTGCATATGTGACTGATGTGATGGATTCTGCTAGCATGTAGTGTTTGTGTAGGAATGTGTAACAGTCCAGCTTGTTACAGTTTTCCAGTAGCAGGTATATTGGTGCTCCAGGGTCCAGTGTAAAATTTATAGCACTGTCTTTTCTTAGGTGGGTTAAAACTGTTGTGTGTTAAGTTTTCTGTATAGGCTTTGAGTGTCTTTTTGTAGGGTTTTATGTTATTTCATAAAGTGTCTGGCCCTATTGTTTTTGATATGCTGGCTTCATATTCAGCATTTTAGTCTGGTGCATGTGTGTTTTTGTTGTTTTTATTAATAGCCATAATGAATATGAATGAGATGTATATACATAGTAACATAACATAGTAGATGACGGCAGAAAAAGACCTGCACGGTCCATCCAGTCTGCCCAAGAAGATAAATTCATATGTGCTATTTTTTTATTTGTACTGTCCTCTTCAGTGCACAGACCGTATAAGTGTGGCCAGCCCTATCCCCGCCTCCCAACCACCAACCCCGCCTCCCAACCACCAGCTCTGGCACAGACCCTATAAGTCTGCCCAGCACTATCCCCGCCGCCCAACCACCAGCCCCGGCACTGACCGTATAAGTCTGCCCAGCACTAGTCCCGCCTCCCACCACCAGCTCTGGCACAGACCGTATAAGTCTGCCCAGCACTATCCCTGCCGCCCAACCACCAGCCCCGGCACTGACCGTATAAGTCTGCCCAGCACTAGTCACGCCTCCCAACCACCAGCCCCAGCACAGACCATATATGTCTGCCCAGCACTAGTTCCGCCTCCCAACCACCAGCCCCAGCACAGGACCGTATATGTCTGCCCAGCACTAGCCCCGCCTCCCAACCACCAGCTCTGCCACCCATTCTAGGCTAAGCTCCTGAGGATCCCTTCCTTCTGCACAGGATTCCTTTATGTTTATCCCACGCATGTTTGAATTCCGTTACCGTTTTCATCTCCACCACCTCCCGTGGGAGGGCATTCCAAGCATCCACCACCCTCTCCGTGAAAAAATACTTCCTGACATTCTTCTTGAGTCTGCCCCCCTTCAATCTCATTTCATGCCCTCTCGTTCTACCGCCTTCCCATCTCCGGAAAAGGTTTGTTTGCGGATTAATACCTTTCAAATATTTGAACGTCTGTATCATATCACCCCTGTTCCTCCTTTCCTCCAGGGTATACGTGTTCAGGTCAGCAAGTCTCTCCTCATACGTCTTGGAACGCAAATCCCGTACCATTCTCGTAGCTTTTCTTTGCACTGCTTCCATTTTTTTAACATCCTTTGCAAGGTACGGCCTCCAAAACTGAACACAATACTCCAGGTGGGGCCTCACCAACGACTTGTACAGGGGCATCAACACCTCTTTTCTTCTGTTGGTCACACCTCTCTCTATACAGCCTAGTAACCTTCTAGCTACGGCCACCGCCTTGTCACACTGTTTCATCGCCTTCAGATCCTCAGATACTATCACCCCAAGATCCCTCTCCCCATCCGTACCTAGCAGACTCTCACCACCTAACACATACGCCTCTCTTGGATTTCTACTCCCTAAGTGCATCACTTTGCATTTCTTCGCATTGAATTTTAATTGCCAAACCTTAGACCATTCTTCTAGCTTTTTCAGATCCTTTTTCGTGTTTTCCACTCCCTCCAGGGTGTCCACTGTGTTACAAATCTTAGTATCATCCGCAAATAGGCAAACTTTACCTTCTAACCCTTCGGCAATGTCACTCACAAATATATTGAACAGAATCGGCCCCAGCACCGATCCCTGAGGCACTCCACTACTCACCTTTCCCTCCTCCGTGCGAACTCCATTCACCACCACCCTCTGGCTCCTGTCCGTCAACCAGTTCCTAATCCAGTTCACCACTTTGGGTCCTATCTTCAGCCCATCCAGTTTATTTAAGAGCCTCCTGTGGGGAACCGTGTCAAAAGCCTTGCTGAAATCTAAGTAGATTATGTCTATAGCACATCCACGGTTCAATTCTCCGGTCACCCAATCAAAGAATTCAATGAGACTCGTTTGGCACGATTTCCCTTTGGTAAAACCATGTTGTCTCGGATCTTGCAACTCATTTTCTTCCAGGAAATTCATGTGCCAAGCCCCACCCTTTGCCCCCCCCCCCCCCAAATGAAACAGTAAAACTACGCCCATGGAAATAGGACAGGGGATCCTGCTACGCTTTATCTGTTCCCATTAACAGTACACAACACTGTATGCATCCATGCTAAGGAAAAAGCTGAAAAATCTATGGTTTCTGGCCATGCCTATAGGAATCAAGCCAAAAAAATAGCACTTGCTGTTGCTATAAATAAACTTCCTGGCAATCTGTTCTTCTTCCCTGCTGTAACACAAAGAGCATATGAATTGTGTAGAAGTCATCAACCACCTTCTAATCCCTGCCGATTTTGTTGTGGTAGAAGTTTTTCTGCCAACAGGGAGATGAGAGGTACAGAAGGGGAAAGTGAAGGATACATGCTGGGGCCCAGGGCAGAAATTTGACAGGGGGCCCCCAAAGCCCACCAGCAAGTTATATCTTCAACTCCCTGAGCCCATACGCTGTGCCCCCTCCCTACCCATCTTCAAATCAATGCTCAGGGCCCACCTCTTCAATGTCGCCTTCGGCTCCTAATCACTACACCTCTTCTCAGAAAACTTATCTACCCCAACTTGACATTTCGTCCTTTAGATTGTAAGCTCTTCCGAGCAGGGACCGTCCTTAATTGTTAATTTGTACAGCGCTGCGTAACCCTAGTAGCGCTCTAGAAATGTTAAGTAGTAGTAGTAGTAACTCCAGGTGAGCGTGGGACCCCCTGTAGCCTTGGGGCCTAAAGCAACTGCCCTGTTTGCACCCTTCTAATGCTGGCCCTGGGAGACTGAGTGATCCTTTGGAGGTATAAATGTGCTAAGAACAAGCAAGCTCAGCTACAGCTTTCACCTATAAACAAGGGCCTGTCTGCAGCAGTCATAAGAGAGGAGTACAACCACATTAGGAGCCAAGATAGAAATAGAAAAATGAATTAAGTTACAAAGGATGTTTAACATGACCAATGATTATAATGGAATCCAGTGATCCTAACACCCGATTGTTTGGATGGTGTTATAATGGTGACTATTGAGGTCTTTTTCTTCCTACTTTTTGTGAGTGTTGTTGTTTTCAAGAGAATACATCAGTGGTGTAGTCCTAGGCAGCCCTATCTTTTTTTTGTCTTCCCACATAACTGACAGGTACAACTGAAGACCCAGATATTCAGTTCCAGTCCCTGGAGAGGACCTGGCACTGAATATCTCAGTCTAAATTAACCACCTGACCACTGCTGACTGACTATTGACCTGGTTATTCACAAGAATCTTAAAATGTAATTTTGCCATTTGTTTTCTGAAAGGTAATAAATTCCCTAGCAAGACCAGAAGAAAGTGATTTCTTCCTGGTTTTGAGTAGATTTTTCTTTTCGATCGCATTCGTTTTTGCAAAATACACGATAGAATCCATGTTCCTTAATACTAGTTGGGCTTATGATAGTGGAGGCAATAGTTCAGTCACCGGAAAGTTCCATTGATTTTCTGCGGTTCAGAGCTGCAGGCAAGGGACAGCATTCCATCTGCTCAAGCTTGGAATGAATTTTCATCTTGTTCTTCTGTTTTACTGTGAATATAATTTCTCTTAGCATTAAAATAATTTATAAATTCAGTTACATTTTGAAGCTCAATGTTACCATCAGCAATGTTTAAACAGAAAGTAAACATTAGTATTATAGTGTATGTAGTATTGTAGCTGTTCTCTTCTCAGAGGCTTTGTCCTTTAGTCTTTTGAACTATTTTTTTACATATATTACTTTTTTTCTCTATAATAGGTGACATATCTTGGTCAGCAGGTCAAGTTTACCCTCTGTCACTTTGGGATGCTCTGAAGGACAGCATGTGAAGAAGTGACCATGTCTTTGCTTGGTAAAAACTTTTTCTTTCATTCAAAATAGGCTGGTACTGTCAAAAAAATGCAAGTCTTGATATTGGGGCTGCTGGAGCTGGCTCTGCTTCCCTAATTAGATTTCAACATTCTCAATTTGTTTTTAATGTCATCACTGCAAAAAAGTGTCCTATCGCTTTCAAATACCCAAAGCATGGGCCACGCTGTAAACTGAAATCCTTGTGGCTTCACCCTTCCACCCGTCCCATCTCTGTTCCACAGTTTGCATAAGTGAGTCTGGCTTGTTGCTGTACTATTGCTTCTCATCAATTCACCTGCTTATGTTCACAAAGCAATTAAGCCCCAGATTGGCATAATTAGGTGATAATGCAGCCCCCAGAGCCTTCTGAGACAGAAAGTGGCACTAATTTTCTATCCACATGAACATTGAAGGTAACCCTTCTTTCCTCTCTGTACTCCCCTCCCTCATGGCCTCATTGAATTTATTAGAACAAACTGATTCCTGTGGGATGCAGGCATGAAATGTATGCGAAAAAATTAGATGATCCACTTAGAAGATCTGTACAATCATTCCTAGAAGATCTGTACAATCATTCCAGCTGTGGTCTGCTTACTTCTTTAGCATGTCATCGTTGCTAATAGAAACCAGTTTTGTGTTTTCGTTTCTGGATGCGTGAAAATATGTCTTAATAAATAGTTGTAGGCATTCTTTCTGACATGCATCAGTTTAAGGCATGTTTCTCAAGTCTGAATGCGTCTGTCGGTCTTTCCATCTGTCCATCTATACACCCAGTTTTAAATCAATCCTAGCAAAATTTGCCACACTGCACATGTACCTTAAAATCATTGAGAAAGTCTATGCTTTTTTTTTTTCAGATTGGTCCTTCTGAACCCAAAAGCACTCCTAGATCTTATGCTACAGATTTCATTTAAGAAGTATCTATATGCAGCAGTTACACATGTAGATTGCATATACATGTACACGCATGCGTCCCCAGCCGTAGTTGCTACTAAATCCCAGATAAGTCCGCCGATACATCAGTGGTATACAACAAAAGCATATAACGTAATAAAAGAAGTAAAATAAATACATTATTCGTATTGATAAAATCGGAGGTTTTTTTAGACTAATGAGGAGCTCATGCACTATCCACATTGGAAAGCATTCCAGTCAATAATGGATATAAGCATTCAATCATTCACTGCTTAGCTGTTTTAACAGAGAATGTTGAGCATCTGAAGTCTTGTTCCTCCAAATATAAATTAACTGGTGAATCAGAGAGACATACTTGCTTATTTGAGAAGTAAAACTTAATTTATTAGCAAGTACCATACACAGTTTGAATATACATGTACATGGCAATTTCAGAAAGCAACTGTTTACACGGTGTAGTTCTGCAGAAAGAAGAGATTTCAGGGTGTGTAATATGGGTGTTGTTAACAGAGCTAAAAATATATATGCATATTCCCCATCTTACAATAGGAATGCACATATATTCAAACAAGCATATTTATTTATCAAACTTAAATCCCACCTATCCAATCCATCTAAACAGTTTACAATGTAACATCAATACAGCAAAACATCACATATAATAAAACATATCACAAAACTACAACATAAAATACATAAATGTGGTTTGCTGTTGCCTTCTTCCAAGGCATGGAGGGTTTAAGTGACTTACCACAAGGAGCTGCCATGAGATTTGAACCTCCCTATTGGATAAAATATAAGCGTTGCCCTACTGTCTCATACAAAGGGTCCATGTAGCCCAATATCCTGCTTCCAACAGTAGCCAGTCCAGGTTACAAGTACCAGGCAGAGTCCAACAGGTGGCAAAATTTCATGCCACTTAATCCCAATGATATGCAGTGGCTTTCCCCAGATATACTTTAATAATGGTTTATGAACTTTTCCTCCAGGAATTTGTCTAAACCAACTACTTCTCCTTAACCCTCCATTTCTATATCTGCCTCCAAATAAATAATAATAATCATTCTGGTTTTACTGGTTAATTGGCAGCATTTGCAGGTTTGTAAAATAGCTCTGCTATATATATAAATCCTGGCGCTTATACATGGAAATTGCAAGATCACCACTTCCACATATATATGATGGCAGTTCTACATGGAAGCTGCCATATTGATGCTGACCTTTCTCTGCATGTGTATATTTGTAAAATGGCTGCTTCTGCTGTACATCCTAGTAAATACACATACACGCCCGCATGCCTCATACATATTTTACCAAAGACTCTGCAACCTGTAGGTCTCAATTCCAGTCTCAATGACCTATATAAAATGGGCCTTCATGTGTAACTCTTTCCAACATCTGTTTATTTTTAGGCCCTCAAGAAGGCTTTCTGCACAGTGTGACGTATGCTTCTATGATCCCTCTACCGGCATTGCAGAATTGTCTCCGGCTGGTAGGTTTTCACAAATTACTTTTTTTTTTTTTCTTACATTTGTACCCCACACTTTTTCCCACTCATGGCAGGCTCAATGCGGCAGGCAATGGAGGGTTAAGTGACTTGCCCAGAGTCACAAGGAGCTGCCTGTGCCGGGAATCAAACTCAGTTCCTCAGTTCCCCAGGACCAAAGTCCACCACCCTAACCACTAGGCCACTCCTCCACTCCAACTTTGCTGCATACCTAGTCAGGTCACTCAGTTACAAGACTTTTATACATTTTAAAGCTTTGGTATATTTCTGGTTAAGTTTCAACAACCAATCTTACTATGGATCTTGTTACCATACATGTATAAGCAGTAGAATACCTCTATAAACACTATATGGTACCTTAACTGAAATTAAAATTAAAAACTTTTTTTGAAATAGGATCTCTTATTTTTCTCAATGTTTTGCCGTCAGCAAAGCTGCCGGAGTTAAGATCTCTTTCAGATTGGGATCCCTAGAAAATGCTACTCATAAAGATACTGAAAATATTGAAGAGAAACTGGGACATTTTGAAAACACATACTGTATTTGCAGATAAGTCTTTACGAGTATCGTTTTCCAGGGATCTCAATTTGAAAGAGATCTTAAATCCAGCAGTTTTGTCAATGGTGAAACATTTGAGGAAAATAAGAGATTTTATTTCCAAAAATATTTTTAATTTTAATTCCAGTTAAGGTACCATATAGTGTTTATAGAGCTATTTCTGGGTAAGCCATTTACATCTCTGTAAACCATTAGTAGTTACTCCCTTTCACTAACACTGATGACATTCTGGAATATTGGCTTGGTATTAAAGTGTATTATGTAACAGGAAACCGTTGTAGCTGGACATTGACTTCAGTGATCTCTTACCAGCATACATTGATTGGGATGTATTTCATGGAGTGTAATGAAGCCATAGACAAATACCCAACAACCCCCGGATTCTATATGGGTCACCCAAATTTGGATACAGATACCAGATGTGTACGCAAACCTAATTAGTCAGGTGCTAACAATCAGTTATTGGGGTTAATTGGAGTTAATGACAGCAATTTGGATTTGCGCATCTGCCCTAGTTGCTATTATAACATCTGTGCCTAAATTTCATATTGTGCAACTCAAAAAGGGGGTGTGGATATGGGCAGTTTTAGGGACATTCCAGAAATTAGGCACAATGTTATAGAATATTTGGATTTCCACACTCAACTGCCATCAGTTGGGCACGAGGATTTGCATCAGGTTTCAGCAGGTGTAAGTCCTCGCATCAAAAGTTGGGCATGAAAATCTGCTCTAAGCACTAATTTATTATTATTATTATTAATATTTGTATAGCGCTACCAGATGCACGCAATGCTGAACACCTGACATAGAGAGACAGTCCCTGCTCAATAGAGCTTATAATCTAAAAGTAATACAGACAGACAAGACAATTAAAGGGTCACTTAGCACTAGCCACCATTTTTAAATCCGACCCCAAATGATGCATTTCTGCTATATTTTGTAAATAGATTTTAATGACCTTTCATACTATGGCATAACATTCACCTTCCACACTCTTACATTCCCATAAATATTCAAATCACAGTTGGCGACTATAACAATTCCATTAACTATACAAGCAATAAATGTATTAACTCTTAAAATTCTAGACATTAGTTAGTTGGTAACAAACTAACGATGAACATTTAATTAATAATTTGACACTCTCTGTCAGGATCTGTAGTGACACGATACTCTGGCTTATTCCACCTCACCCCTCGGTCCATGATGGTGCCACACATGAACTATTTCCTTACCTCATGCAGTATCCATCTCCACCAGAACCTCTCACTTCTGCAAATTACCATTTGACCACTAACCCCATTAGCGGTGACAACCACTCCCACACTAGCTGCAGACTGGTTAGGCTGTACACATGCTTCTAACAGATCTTGAATACTCAGTATAGGCCTAGACAATCCACTGTAATTAAGTCATGAATCAAAATTAACCCACCCAAATTACTAACATACCCCACCCTGACCAAGACCACCCTGCTTGCAAACCAAACCCACTGGTCTTCTCCCCCCCCCCCCCCCCCCCACCCCACCCCTTGGAACACAGTGCCTAGCCAGTGTCAGGGTCAGTAATTAATCACTTCATTCGTTCTATGGTTTTTGTTGAGTTCATTGATAGAATGACCCCTTCTGTAATTCATTTTTGTTTCTGTTACTGTTCACCTATCTAAATTGTCATATTTTACCCCAGAGTGATAGCCAGCTGTCTGTGTATAACTAGTACTACAGATGTCAGATAATTTTGGAGGTCAACAATTTTCTGGTGACCCAAAGCCATTTTAAATGAAACTGAAGGGAGAGGAAGTATATGTCAAAATTCTGCCGCAGCACGATTCTGTAAATATCCATGTATCTGACACAGCGTGGATTTATAGTTAAGCATACATAGGGGCATAGTCTAGGTGGAGCTTGAACAGGTCTCACATTTCCACACATTTCACCAAAACGTAGGTGAACACACTTATGCCACCTCTATGGCTGATGTACATGCGCGCACATAAGCTTACTGTTCCCTCTAAGCTGAGCAGGAGACCTCCATTCACATTGCTGCCAGTGGGAGGCAATGCTTCGGTATTGTGTTTTCAATTGCTAGGGACAGGCAGGTTCCATGGAGTCTGCAGAGCCTTCTTTGTCCCTCACTATTGAAAATGTGATAGTGAAACAGCACCCCCCACTGGCAGGAGTGTAGGAGGAGGACTCCCACTCAGCTTAGAGGGAACAGTGCTCATATATTTCCAATTAGGCTAGTATTCTATAAAGGAAATTAGGCACCTACATTCCTTTATAAAATGGGCACTTCATAGTCTCCCTCTGGGGGCCTAAATATAGAGGCATTGTTATAGAATTACCTTCTATGAGTCTCTGGACAGCACATTTGGCATATATATACAAACCATACTGTTGATAGCAATAATGTTCTTCAAAAATAGCGAATTTTTGCCTGGAGGGCCCTCTGCTGGTGCTTTACATGCTGTGTAATTAGATGCTTTGACTGTGTGCCCTGCATCCTAGCTGCTTAGGAGTTAGAGGTGATGAAATAGATCAGATGCTGTTCCGTAACAGAAGATTTTATGTAAGCATGTAAGTTTTATAAATAATCAGCTTTTTACAAAGCCAGCGAGTATAAGCTGATTTACCATTGTCACATGTTCTAGTTAGATGATGGTTTCAGTAGGCTGTGAAACGCTGCTACATTTATGCTTACAGGGGTAGGTGTGTTTCCAATATAAGACACTACCTTTAGTTTGTTAAGTGAGCATGTAGCATCTCGGCCAAGGGAGCAACTTGTCTCTGAATGTTTGCAGTGACTTCAGTTCTGGGCAAAATAGTGGAAACTGTTATAAAGAATAAAATTACAGAACACATAGATAAACATGGTTTAATGGGATAGAGTCAGCATGGGTTCAGCCAAAAGAAGTGTTGCCTCACCAATTTGCTTCATTTCTTTGAAGGCGTGAATAAACATGTCAATAAAGGTGAGCTGGTTGTAGTGTATCTAGATTTTCAGAAAGCTTGTGACAAAGTTCCTCATGAGAGACTCCTAAGAAAATTATAAAGTCATGGGAAGGCAGCAATGTCCTTCTGTGGATTAGGAATTGGTTATTGGACAGAAAACAGAGGGTAGGGTTAAATGGCCATTTTTCTCAATGGAGGAGGGTGAATAGTGGAGTGCTGAATAGGGATCTGTACTGGGACCAGTGTTAATTAACATATTTATAAATGATCTGGAAATCGGTACGATGAGTGAAGTTATTAAATTTGCAGATGACACAAAACTATTCAAAGTTGTTCAAACACATGTGGATTGTGAAAAATTACATGAAGAACTTATGAAACTAAAAGACTGGGCATCCAAATGGCAGATTAAATTTAATGTGGACAAAAGCAAAGTGATACACATTGGGAAGAATAATCCAAATCATAGTTACCTGATGCTAGGGTCCACTTTAGGAGTCAGCACTCAAGAAAGAGTTCTAGGTGTCATTGTTGACAATATGCTGAAATCTTCCGCCTAGTGTGCGGCGGCGGCAGCCAAGAAAGCAAACAGGATGGTAGGAATTATTAGGAAAGAGATACAAAATAAGACCAAGAATATTATAGTGCCTCTGTATCACTCTATGGTGCGACTTCACCTTGAGTTTGCGTTCAGTTCTGGTTGCTGTATCTCAAAAAAGATATCGTGGAATTAGAAAAAGTTCAAAGAAGAGCGACCACAATGATAAAAGGGATGGAACTCCTCCCATATAAGGAAATGCTAAAGAGGTTAGGGTTCTTCAGTTTTGAAAAGAGATGACTGAGGGAGGATATGATTGAGGTCTATAAAATCCTGAGTGATGTAGAACAGGTAGAAGTGAATTGATTTTTCACTCTTTCAAAAAGTACGAAGACCAGGGGACACTCAATTAAATTACATGGGAATACTTTTAAAACAAGTAGGAGGAAATATTTTTTCTTTCAAAGAATAGTTAATCTCTGGAACTCGCTGCCGGAGGATGTTGTAACGGTAGTTAGTGTATCTAGGTTTAAAAAGGGGTTGGATAAGTTCCTAGAGGAAAAGTCCATAGTCTGTTATTGAGATGGACATGGGGGAGGCCACTGCTTGCCCCGGATCTGGTAACATGGAATGTTGCTACTAACTGGGTTTCTGCCAGGTACTTGTGCCCTGGATTAGCCACTACTGGAAGCAGGATACTGGGCTAGATGGACCATTGGTCTGACCCAGTATGGCTATTCTTATGTTCTTATGCATGGGGGAGGAAAAGGAGTAAGTGCCGTGTCAGGTTGGTACTGGAGGGAAGGTGAATGCTGAGTTTCTGGTAGTGTGTAGTATAATGTTGTGTACATGTTTCAATGGCTTTTGGCCTCTTCTTTCAGTTACAAGTTTCTGCAATCATAGAAATGCGATCTAATGCCATTATTATTTTGAAGCTTTCACTATTGATTTGGGTTTCTATATTTTGAATATCATTTTATCTAATATTTAAATGCCAGATTGGAAGGCGTTTCAGAGAAATATCTGCATTTTTATGACTAGGTTGAACAGTATCGCAATGTCATCTTCCATGGGCCAGAAGGAAGTTTGCAGGGCTACGTGGCACATCAGATCGCCTGTTGCATAAAGGTATTAAATGACTTATAAATCACTAAAGCACTTACCTTTGGTACATCAGCATGGCTTATCTGAATAGTAATGCTAAAAATGTTATATTTTGAATTCAGCAAAAACAGGAGTCTCAGGGGTTCCACTGTGAAATCGTTAGAACTGAAATAAATGCCAGTTTCTCTAAGGAGCAACTCGTGGAGTTATTCATTGACAGTGGTAAGATAATTTCACCTGATATTATTGTCATTTGTTATTATTTTGGGTTTCTTTGGTCTCTTCCTCTATTTTCTTTTTTACATCTGCCATATCCGGGCAGCTCTTGTCCTGGGGGCAGTTTCTCCAAATGGGTTAGTTTTCACATACCATGACAGGAATGAACCTCACTCCTAAGTCCCAGGGCATGTGGGGGTATGATCTCAGACTCTCAAATTTAGTGTTAACGCTCACAATAGTATTATTGTTACATTTGTACCCCGCGCTTTCCCTCTCATGTGCCGGGAATCGAACTCAGTTCCTCAGTTCCCCAGGACCAAAGTCCACCACCCTAGAGCTTCATTCTGGAGTTCATAAGATGTAACATGTATAGGTAACACATCCGTGTGCTCTTGAAAGATCTTTTTGACCAAGCCAGTGGCACCTGAAATGATGAGAAATATTTCTGTATCTTTCTGCCACATTTTCATGGTCTCATGCTGCATTTCTTGGTACTTGAGGATCTTCTCTCTCTCCATGCAGTTCTCCAGGGACTGGCCCTCTTATAATCAATGCTGTCCTGATATTTTTCTCTTTTACTACTAAATCTGGTTTTCTTGCATCCAGCTTTTTATCAGTTGGGATGTCCCAGATGATCTTAACCTCTTCATTTTCCACAATTCTCATAGGGTCATGGTCACAGTGCTTTTCCAGTACGCTGATGTAATTTTTTGCAGAGTTTCCAATGAATGAGATGCGCCACCTTGTGCCTGTCTGTATAAAAATATTCTGCCATCAGCACTTCGCAGCCAGCCACAAGATGAGTAACTGTTTCTAGCTCTTTCCTACAGAATCTACAGACGTCCTTTACACCAGTTTTTTTCAATGCTTGCTGTAAACTATCTTGTCAGTAATCCGCTGTCCTGGGCTGCAACAATCAATCGCTCATCCTTAGGTTTCCGTTCATCTCTCCTTAACCATTCATGTGTCGGATTTTGATCAATGAATGGTTCCTGCAGTAACACTTTGTATTTCCCACTGTACTTTAGCATTTGCTTCTTGCTGTTTCTCCCCTGCTGATCCTTGAAGAGTTTTTTTTTCCTCAGTCTGGGGAAGTGAAAGTATGCACACTGACTGCATTCTCATTTTCTACATATATTTTTCTGCCTGCTTTTTATACATGCTCTCATGCTAAGGCAGGGTATACTGCTATAAAAGTACCACATTGTGTGCACTGCACGAATTTCCAAAGGGAAATTTCCTAGGATATTTTTGTTTGAAATTTGGTCTACAGGTACCTGTGGAATAGCCCAGTAGGGAGGGTGGCTTGCTCTCCCCCCATACACTTTGGGCTCAGAACCCCCCAAAATTGTAGTGCTTATTGAATGGCTGGAAGAAATGCCCAAGGCCTGGTAGCAGAAGAGGTCTGCTGCCTGAGTCCCCCCCTCTCCACCCACGCTGCCTCATGAAGCAGCGGGGAGGGGGGCCTCAGGCAGCAGATCTCTTCGGCTGCTGGGGCTGGAGCATTCCCACTAGCAAAAGTATGATTTCTAATGTGATTGTGGGGGTGGAGGGGGGGGGGTGTGGGTGGAGAAGAGCAGAGAGGAAATGTGTGGACACACCAGTCCACCCTGTGTGTCCCAAAAAATTACTTCTGGCTACGCTACTGCATGCTGCCCTAAGAATTTCAAAGTTGTCCTCATTTTGAATAGTAACAGCAAAACAGATTGATGTACTTCATTATTGTCTTTTTATAAAATCTCCCCTTCTCGGTACTCGATCCCGTAACCCAGGGTATTTTTGAAAGATATTCAGTTGAGAGAGAAGTTTGTAGATAACAAATAAGTTATGGGGGATATCTCTTTATGAGCAAACTTACATATGTGATTAGCTATTGGAAACTAGACAAGGCTTGCCAATCTTTCTTGGTGGCTCCTGAGCCAGTCTGGTTTTCAAGATATCTACAATGCATATGAATGAAATATATCTGCATATATTGGACATCTCTCAAAGAACACCCAAAACAAATGGGGAGTTTAGAAAAACTAAAGCTAAAAGAAAATCTGCCCTATAAACGTGAGATATAGCAATAACAAATATTTGTGTTAATGCAGTGGTTCCGAAACCTGGTCCTGGAGGCACCCCAGCCAGTCAGGATATCCACAATGGATATTCATGAGATAGATTTACATGCAGTAGAGACAGTGCATGCAGACCTCTCACATGAATATTCATTACAGATATCCTGAAAATCTGAATGGCTGGGTACCTCCATGGCCAGGTTTGGGAACCACTGTGATAACAGAAAGTTTTTAGTCAGGACTAATCAAGTCTGTGAACAACCAATATGAAATGGCCATCGAGAAGATGCAGAGTTCTTCAAATGCTCTCATTGCATCATTATACCTTCTGAGTGCCATAAGTGAACAAATCAATCATATTTGCACACAAAATAAATAGTTATATTTATAAATAACCACTCTAGGAAATACAAATATAGTGCATCAGGAACAATATCAAATACTATATAGTACAGGACTGACCCTTATCTTATATATCTGCAACAAGATGGGTTGCTACTCAACAGAGACTCCGTTTCGAAAATATCTTCATCAGGAGCAGTCCCCAGCTTCCAAAGTTCAGTTGCAAATTAATTTTATACAGATTCATTATTTATATCCTGAAAATCCACTGGGTGTTGGTTCCCCAGGACAAATTTGGGGAGTTTAGGTTGTTAGTTCAATAAAAAGATACTACTGAAAATATATTTGTTAATATGGAGTCACACTACCCTGGACGAATTTTGGAAATTTAGGGACGTTTATGTTTATTTAAAACTTGATATATCACCTTTATGTTGCAAAAGATCAAAGCAGTTAACAATGCAAATATTAAACACAAAATCAAAGAAAAGGAACTCCATATAATAAAGGAAATAAATCATTCACTCAATTACAATAAATTACAAAACGGTTAAAATCAAATACTATAGACACAAGCATCGGTGTGTGCAAGTCCGACAGGTACTGGCTGTGCAAAATCAATGGGCACTAAATGGGAAAGGCCATTGAAAAAAATGAGCTACCCCCTTCTTTTATTTACTTTTTAACAATATAAAGCAAAGCAACATCTGTGCTGAGGTTTACTAAGCCGCTAGCATGGCTGGCTATGTCGGCAATGCCGCGTGGAAGCCGCTAACGCAGCTTAGTAAACAGACTCCTTGATAAAGAAACGTAATCTTCCATCATTGAAGGAGAACCAAAGTAAAAATCTCAAAGGAAACTATTTAGAAAATGATGGTAACTACACCACAAAAAGAAGGAGAACCATGAATAACATGCCAGACAAGAGTAAACAATTATAGGAAAATATTAAAAGGAGCAAGAGTAAGACTACTTCCACTTATCAATAAAACCTGGCTCCCAAATGTTAGTTTATTTCTCCATATGCTGCCCTTCAAATCATGCAGTACAGCAGAGCGGTTTACAATAAAATTACTCACAGAAAAGTAATACAGTAATCAATACAGAAAAAACAAAAAAGGAAATAAGTAAGGCAGTGGAGTAGGAAATACCAACCCACTGATGGATTCCCTTTAGAGTCCAAGAAAAATCTTCAACTGAGGTGATTCAAAAGAGGCATGCACAGAATTCTGAAAACATACAAAACCTAAGTTGAAACTTCACATCTACAGCAAGACTTTCCTGATGCAAAACAAAACACTTTTTCCTCCTTTCTTGAATACTTGTTGACGTACCCTCTCACTGAGAAATAAAGCCTCAGAAGAAGTCTCAAAAGGGTTTCTCTATCCTGTAAAAAAAACACAAAGAATACCAATAAGGTGTTTATATTCACAACTTGATCTCCAGACCTCTCAAAGACAGCTGTTGTCCAAGGTACCAGAGGAAACCTCAGATACTGAATGTGCACCTGATTCTCCAACCGTACATCTACCCTGGAAAGGGAATGAATGCATTTTTTGCAGGAGAGGAAAGACATTTTCATTCATCGTCTCTCTATCCAAACTTTAAATCTTAGGAGTACTAGCTATCCAAGTTAAATGAATCTCAAACAGACCTTGTGAAGAAATTTTGATGCAGTCCATATTGCTTCTAAGGTGATCTCTTGGAGCTTCACCAGAGTCTACAAGCTTGTTAAACCAGTGTGAAAAGCCTCAAATACCAAGCTTCTAGTGCCCATTCTGGCCTGTGCTCCCCCATAGGCCAAGGCTGGTCTTGCCTAGAAGAGCTCATTTTCAAGTGTGGCATTGAGCCCGCTGTCAAGAGACTCATTGCAAGAGTGATCTGCATTAATGGCCCTTCCATTGACTCACCAGCCAGAACTGCAACAGCCATGCCAATGCACAACTCAGTGGCTGCAAGTCCCTGCAAAGCCATAGGGCTAGTAGGCCAATTGGGCTACATGAAGACTCTCTTGCCTCAATTCCATGGAATCATTGAAGTGGAAGGTAGGGCAAAGAAGTTGTAATTGGCTGTGCTCCTTAGGGCCTCTGCTGAAGGAAAGTGGGTCTCCCCAAATTCCCATTTTGCTTGGGCATTGTAACCAGGAACGTTTTTTTATAAATCTCAAAAAGAAAGCATATTGTGTAAGAAAGCTTTTGCTCATTGATTAATTTATTTATCTAGCTTTATTGTGGGACCTGTAATTGATTGCCTTCATAGTTACAACTTCAGTTATCTCTGGTTATATAATAGGATAAAAGGGGGTAAGTGTTCAGTTATCTGTATTTTAGAACAGCCTCTATTTTGGCAGATTCTGTTCTACTAGTGAAACTTGAAACGCACTGGCCGTCATGTCTCAATTCCTACTTGAAACGCACTGTCCTGCATGTCTCAATTCCTACTTCTCAAACCTATCTAAAACAGGGCTGTATATCTATGAGATGGAAACATTGACTGCCAGAAGACATTATTTTCTACATAAGTGGGAAAAAGTCTGTGATGTACTTAAAGATAAGATCTGTTGATTTTCAAAGTTGACTTTTTTAGGAATTTTTATCCTTGGGCCTTGGGGCATTCAAAAGAAGGTGTCCTATAAGTTACAAGTCTTATTGTATGGGACCCAGTGATTTTTTTGTGGGGGAAGTGTTTGCCGAGGAGTTTTAAAAAATAAAAAGTTGATAAAAGGAGAGGTTGTTAGAGTTTTCTGATATTGCATCTCAGTTGATATCATTGTGTTGCTATAAGATGTAGCATTAGTGCCATTATGCTTGGTATGCTTAAGCCAAGTTTAAAATATTCACACTAGACATTTTTTTTTTAATGTGTCAGAAGTCCAGCATTTCTTGGAATATAGCTCCCTCTATGGAGGCTTGAGATCAGCTCATGCACAGAATTTAAAATAGGTTATCAACCTCATTATGGGGTCCTTTTAACAAGCTTCAGGAAAAAAGGCCCTGCGGTAGCAGCAGGGGCCGTTTTTCCTGTGTGCCAGGGCCCTTTTTACCGCAGTGGATAAAAAGCCCCCAAAACAAAATGGCCGTGTAGTAAAAAAAACGTTTACCCCACGCTGTGATGGACAATTACCCGCCGGGTTAACACAGCGCTAACCATTTCCAGGAGTTCCCCCCCCCCCCCCCCCCCCCGGAAATGATGCACTCTCAACCCAGAACTACCGATGGCGGCCGTGTTGGGCCAGCAGTAGCCCCAGAATAGTGAACGGTAAGCTTGAGTTGGGCTTACTGTCGCTCTATAAAAAGGCCCCTCTGGCA
Organism: Microcaecilia unicolor; assembly: GCF_901765095.1. Taxonomy (NCBI): domain Eukaryota; kingdom Metazoa; phylum Chordata; class Amphibia; order Gymnophiona; family Siphonopidae; genus Microcaecilia; species Microcaecilia unicolor. The sequence goes on from NC_044040.1 coordinate 53,524,125, forward strand.
TGTATGGCCCCCTCATTATTTCCTTTCAAGATCTGTGGTGTCACCCTTCTGAGATTGCTGAAATTCCATCTCAGACTAAGGATAAGAACTTAAAAGACTGGCCCACACTTCAGTTACGAAGCTGCCTCATTTAAACATATTGCAATCCACTTGCACAACTTATTCCATGGCAAGCAGTAGAGAGAGCACATACACTGCTCCTGTAAAACCCTGCAGATACCTAGCAGGACCTCGGTTAAGTCTATTATATCTAGAGAAGCTTAATTATAAAACTGCATAATGTCTGGTAATTGCACCGAGCCACAGAAACTATTTTTAAAAACTCACTAAAGGACTAATCACTATGGATACCTGAAAGAGACAATAATGGCAAATGTCACACATGAAAACATCCTCAATGCTGCGTTCATTTAGAAATCAGCCAGATGGTGTGAAAAAAAATGGCACTTTTCTTGCCTTAATAGGATGCTGATTAATTATAAGAACTATTTGCATATAGTGTACAATACACCTGGACCTACTGCAGCATGGACGTGCCAGGCAAAAGCAAAGCAAAGACCCCATTTCCAGGAAGAGAAAGCATCAGATGAAAACTCCAGGGTCTTGAGAACGACCTGGAACTTGTTACTGTGAAGACCTTTATCAACAATCAACTACCAGCAAAGTGTGGACCAAATATGCTTTCCACCCCAAAAGTGGCCCTGTATGTTAAAAGGTATTTTTAAAGCCATTTCTGTAGCAAGGGAGGTGCAAATAGGGCAACTACCCTGGGCCTTCATGCCACAAGGGGTTCCTCATTTGTCTGAAACTGAAGGAGGCCCAGCCTGTTGGTGCACTTGGGGGGAGACCCCCTCCCACATTTCTGCCCTGGGCCCAGTGGCATACCTAGCTTAATTGCCACCTACAGTGGTTCACCCTGCTCGTCCATGTGCTCACAGCTTGCTATCAGCTCTGCTAGTCCCCTACCCTGGAAGAGGAAGTTATGTCAGAGAGGGCCAACTCCATGTAGACTGCGGTCACACAACTGTTAAATCCACCCTCTTACTGCTTACACCTGGGGCAGACTGTACCCAGTGTCTTACCCTTGGTATGCTACTATCAGGGCCCCAGCATGTCTAACACAGGCTATGCAAACAATGGGCTTTTATTGAACTGCGTATCTGATATGTTTCAAGTTTATTTAACATTTGGTATCCCACCCATCGGGCAGACCTTCTGAGCTGCTTACACAGTAATTCTATGATAGATTTTACACAGTAAAAAAAAGTTAAAGTAAGTATGTGCCTAAAGGGCCATGCAAGCAACCTGTATACCTGAACTTTTAGTGCGGCGAGCAAAGGTATTCACAGAGGTGGGTTTGGAGCAGGGATTTGCTGTGCACAGTTTGGAAAATTCTAAATTATGTGCATAAATTTGGGCAGAAAAGCTCTACATGCCAAATAGTAGGTGTAGATATGTGTGCCTTAGTATCCTGGGGTAATTTTCAATATGAAAGAATCTATGTACTTTCATTTTGAAAATTAACTATGGAGGCATATTTTCGAAGCACTTAGACTTACAAAGTGATGCACATATATTTTACTAAAGCAAGCAGTTGTACAATTACCCCTTTTAAGATGTAAAATGAATTAGGGCCTTCTTTGGATAAAAAGAGTTATTATTGGTTTTACTTTGTGACAGTCTGTGCTCTGAAGATACAGATATAGTATACCTGGCTTCTCAGCAGTTTTGTACAGCAGCAAGATAATACTACTACTACTACTTAACATTTCTAGAGCGCTACTAGGGTTACGCAGCGCTGTACAATTTAACAAAGAGAGACAGTCCCTGCTCAAAGAGCTTACAATCTAATAGACAAGTGAACGGTCGGTCCGATAGGGGCAGACAAATTGGGGCAGTCTGGATTCACTGAACGGTAAGGGTTAGGTGCCGAACGCAGCATTGAAGAGGTGGGCTTTAAGCAAAGACTTGAAGACGGGCAGGGAGGGGGCTTGGCGTAAGGGCTCAGGAAGGTTGTTCCAATACTCAGCCAAGTGGTCGCCATTTCCTTTAAACGAATACACTGTGCTTTTTAGGTTATAGGTTTTTCGGTGACACAATCAATCTAGGTGATGCTGCTGAAAATTCACAGATAACATCCTTTTTAAGATATACTGCTGTTTGTGTGGCACCACATGGATGTTTTTTGCTTATTTGTTATATTATGTGTTGTTTAGAATGTTATTTTATCTATGGTTGTAATTTTGTAATCTGCTTAGTCCAAGCAGATTATAAGGGAGAAAGTTATTAAGGCAACCAGTTACCGCATCTTCATTTACCACAGGAGTCATCAATCTGCAGTATCTCAGTACTTCAGGTTTCTGATTCCCATGGTAAAAGAGTAACCCTACTTGCAAGCCAGCTCACAAGAGCCAACCCTACTTGCAAGCCAGCTCACAAGAGCCTTATTGAACAACCTGCTTCTTAAAGTGGCTGGCATCCAATCCCCAGTGGCTCCCCAGTCTGAAAGCTCTTCATGGGCTGCTCCCCAAACATGGACCCACCCCCTTGTACAACCTCAACCAGACCCTCGTAAACCCAAAGGCCCTCCCACCACAAGTTTCACCTTCCCCATCCAAAGCCTCTCACCCTCTGGTGTCTTACAGTGTAGGCAGGAGCAATTTCCAGTCATTCTTGCTCCTCTCCAGTGCCTTCTTCCAAAATGGCACCAATGATCCCTAGAGGTATTCTCACAGTAATACTGCTAGGGGTCATGTTTCCATAGCTGAGGTTTTCACACAACAGGCTCCATTGTAGTACCATGAGTGCAGCACTATGAGCGTCGGAGGTATTTTGCACCATTATCAGATTCAAGGGACAATGTGGACCATTTCTCTTATCAGCAATCTGTAACCCAAAGCAAACATAAATGAGGCAATCAAGCTACACCGGCGTTGGATGTGCACTGTTGATGTTCCCCGAAAACAGTCTTCAATGTCCTCGACATAAAAATGGCCACTAAATGAATGGTTTGCAGTGCTGTTGTGGATTCTACATTACTGTATATACTTAAAGGTAGACAACATAAAGGTACTTGAAGGAACTCAAGGAATTCTATCAGTGCTGCTTATGGAAAATCTTTGGCATTATCTAGGAAGATGAATGAACAGATATTAGTATTGTTATCAGGCCAGGTCCTTAAGTATGGAAGCTACCATCACTCAACATCTGCTTCACTGGGTTGGGCATGTTGTTAGAATTCCTGTCTCTAGACTCCCTAATGCACATCATAAAATCTAGTTTTCTTCATAGTATTCAATAGTAGAAATGAATGAAAGAACGTAAAGTGCTTAGACAGGACTTCCAAGACCAAACTAGTATCCCGCCATTATCATGGGTATTACTAAAGAGTGGGGGAGTAGCCTAATTGTTGGTGTGGTGGGCTGAGAATGCAGGGAGCCTGGTTTGATTCCCACTATGGCTCTTTGTAACCCTCAGTAAGTCATATAACTCTCTATTGCCACTAGGGACAGAGAAAAGTACCTGTATGCAATATGCAATCCAATTTAGATGTATCATAGAAAGGCAGTATATCAAGAATCTAACACACAAAAATTTAGTAAATACCATGCTTGTATTTGGAATGTGCATTCGCTTGTCCAGACACACTTGTATGTTACCTGCCATGAGAACATATATTACTGACTGCTACCTGGCACATGGCCTCTAGGACATCTAGCATTATACATTAAAATCCTCTCTCCCCAAAGAGTCAGCTCGAAAGACTCAGCTCCCAGATATAAATGTCTCACTTCCAATATAGGCATAGTTTCTGCCCCCTACACTAGTATTTTATAAAGAAACACAGAGTGGAATTTTAGAAAGGATGTACAAACGGGACTTGAGACATTGATGTCAGGGCATCTCAAGTTCCACTAGTGTTCTAGAACAGGATCAACTGAAATAGAGCCTGTTCTAAAATACATAGTAAAATGGATGTTCATGCACCGGCTACATCCAGTTGGAGCAACCTTAGAGAAATGGGCATCTAAAATATCAATGAAGCAAAACTGGAACAGGAGCATCTCTGTGTTACGAAATGGTAACATAAACATGCATCAGTGCTGGAACATAAATATTTATGTCAGCCATTTGAGAAACATAAATGTGTATTTTTCCCTGAGTTGGCACGGAGCCCTGTTTCCCTTGCCATTTTTGATTTCAGGTGGGGTGGGGGGGCATGAGCCACTGGAGGATTAAGGAGATAAATTCCCCTTATCCCTCCAGTGGAGCACTTTTATGACCGGCATCTGGGGTTGGAGGTCTAGATCCCAATGTCCATCATTTGGGTCAGAGATTTTCACTCCCCTTCTAAAATGGATTTTTAATGACCATTTTCTCTCTGTAGGAAAAATTCTTATTAGGATGTAGGACCCTAATTTGTTGGTTGCCTAGTTTCAGAATAAAGAGGTGGAAGAAAGCATCTCCTTCTCTCTTCTTTCCTGTCCACTCGTTACAAGCCAGCTTTTCTAAATGTGTGCCCCGTGGCATTTTTTGAGATTTTATTTAGCACATTACTTTATTGAAGGTTGACTGAATAACAGAAAACCGAAGTGCTGCCATCCTACAGCAAAAAGCCATAAAATACTCATTAAATTCTTCCTTGTATAATTATTTCCCTCATGACATGAGGCCTGATGTCTTTTTAAGATCTTTTTTTCTAAGTTTATAATCCTAACTTCAATCATTCGTTTCCTTTGCTGCACTCTAATAATTCATTGCTTTGGAATAAATTAACTTGTTCATGGAGCTCTATTTTTTTTTTAAATCCCAGAAGCTTGAGCAACAACAGAAACTGAATAATTTCTTAATTCCTGTTATTGTATTAGTCTAACTGCAGTGTTCTGCCAGGTTTCACAATTAGACTGTAATGACCTTACTTTATTCTACAGAATGTCTGATCCCAGTGTTGAAACAGCCTTCTGTCACCAAGAAAACAATTGTGATTCTGGAGAATTTGGAGAAAGCTTCCCTAGCTGAATTATTAGAGGACTTTCTGGCACCTCTTGATAACCGTGGATCTGCACAACCCTGTACTTTCCAGAGAGGTGAAACAATGGAGTTTTTTTTTTTAATATTTCACAAAATTATGAAAAAGCCAGAACCATTGCCTAACATACAACACTGCAGTGATTAGTATTTGGGCTTAGAGCCTCTCAGAGCTGCCAAGTTACCCAGATCCAGGAGGGATATTTAGGGCCATTTCTGGATTTCTAACATCCCCATCATGGTGCATTATGGGGTCTGTAGTGCTGGTTTCATTGGGTTGAATCAGGATCTACAAATTACACCCTGCTTTGGGATGTACATTCAAAAACAGCACTGGCTAAAAGGTTTTCCTTCTAAAACTGAATTACTTGACAGCTCTGTCCTCAGATATGCCAAGCTACCCAGTTCCAGGCTGGAGACTTTTTGGCGAGTCCTGGTTTTGAACTCGCATCCCAAAGCAGTGTGGGATTTGTATTGCCTGATCCTGCCCATTGGAATCAGTCCTGCAAGTCCCATAATGCACCAAAATGGGGTGGTCACAAGTCCAGGACTGTCTCAAAATCTCCAGCTTGGATCTGGGTAACTTGACATCTCTGTGTCCTCTGTGCCATTTGAGCCTAGGGGAGCTGTGAAGGTGGTTTACTGAGTCCCAAGGAGGAAAGGCAGCCATCTTTATGGTCTCTATGGTGCTAAAGGGTTGCCACAGCTGCAAAACCCTACAGGCTGGAAATGTTCCCCAGGGCCTTCCAGGTAAGTCATTTGAAAAGGGGGTTTGAACATGGAGCATGAAAAAAGGGGGTGGAAGGTGGTTCTGAAAGAACAGTTGGTTTAATATTGATGCTCTAGTTTTCACTCAGTTTTATTGTCTGTCACTAATTAAATTTCTTTAAAATACCACATTCAGTATGATGCCAGCATGACAATTCAAAAAGTCTATCAGGTCAGTATTCAGCCAGAGGTGGTCAGCATTTTTTTAAAATGCTGACTGTGGCCGACTAAATTAGCCCTGAATATTCATTGATAGACCATGTGTGGGCACTGCTGGAGTTTATACAGGTCCCAGCTGATATTGAGCCAGGACGCACGCAGGTAAGTTAAGCAGGCCCTGACTGAATACTGGCCGGGACTTGCATAACAACAACAACAAAAAATTCCAGAGGCCCTCCAATTCCCTTCCCTCCTCCCCCAGCTTGATCGCCCCTCTCCAGTTCTGGCACTCTGATTCTACCTCCCTCCTATCATGCTATCCCAATCCTCCCTCCCTCATCCCCTCCTACATGCAGGTTAAGCCCCCCCCCCCCGGGCCTATCTGCAATCCCTGGTGGTCCAGCAGTGACAGTGAGGGCAGGAACAAAGCCCACTTGCTCCTTCTCCTAGTGGCTACCTTTCCAAAATGACTTTTATCAGCAGCCTCACAATGCTTCAGTGCTTTTGAGCTGTCCTAATTTCGTCTTCTTAGCTATGGTGGGTGCCAGCACTGAATATTGCCAACACCTGCATAACTGCTGGCTTCTCCCCAATGCCATTCCCTGTATTGCCCCTGACCTGCCCGCTTTTTTGTTGGCCAGTCAAAGCCAATATTCACTGGCATTGCCTAGTTAAGTGCCGCTGAATGGTGGTTGGGTGGCCCTAAAAGATTTGAGCAATCAGAAGCCTCTGATGCCCGCTTAAATCGCTTTAATTATCTGCCTGTGTGTGTTTTTTTTTATTGTTAGCACTTCCTATATTTAAAAGAAAAAAAATAAAAGCTGTACTCTTTATTATACTGCCCAGTGCTACAGAATACTTAGGAAAAGAGTAATACTCATCTTGAATGAAACAACATAGTTAAATTGTTATTTCATTATTTTTGTAAATTCTGGAAAAATCTTCAAGAAATTTCCCTGAGGAGGCACTGGGATCAGGAGAGTCACACTTCACTTTGCTTTTCTTGTGTTTGATTGGCCCATATAGGCTATGATGTCACAAATGACATTGCATATAAGTAGAGGTGAATAGCACATAAGTTGGCTTTCAGTAGGGTTCTTTTCCTGTGCTATTCTCATTCTTTCACCTATTCTGTCAATTATATGGCATTCTTTTCACCTTCTATTAGCTTTGACTTGATGTAGACTGCTATGATGGTGTTCTAAGCAGTAATATATTAAATATAATGAAATATAAAGATAAACAAAAACACACTGCCCTGAACAGATTTGATCCTATGATATGTGAGGTCAACATGGCTGTTCCCACTAGGCAACTGCAGGTGAACAGCTTAAGGAATTTTTTAAAGCATTTATCAGTTTGACTTTGTATTGGTAGAATATGGGGTTTTATTCTGTGCTATGTAGACTTCTGTAATATTGTACAAAATATTGGGGGGGGGGGGGGGGTTTACTAAAGTGTGATAAGGTTTTGCATTTCTCGTGCATTAGTTGCATAAAATAGGACACAGTGGGGGTAATTTTCTAAAGTTCATATAAAATTGGGTGCTGGGATGATGCACACTGAGAGTGAATTAATTGTATAACCTTAGTTATGCACGTAACTACTATTGTAGACTACTAACTAGACATCTAATTTTAGGCGTAGGCACTTATGCTGGCTCAATGGCTAGTGTCCAAACCCTGCTGCCCTGTAGCCTAAACACCTCTCCTTCAGAGTCACACCCTCCCTCATAACCTACCCAGGAATCATTATCGATAGCTCAGTGGGGCAGGGTGGAGACATATATCCCCTAACATGGCAGCCATTTTGTATCCCAGCACAGTCCCAGACAGGAGCAGAAGGGTATTGTTCCTGGCCGACCCCACAGCCAGTAGAGTTTTCAGGATATCAGCAATAAAAATAAGTGATATAAATTTACATGCATTGGGTCTTCAGCATATGCTAATTTATCTGATGTTTATTCATTTTGCATGTAATTAAAACCCAACTAGCTATGGGTTTACTACAGCAGATTGGGGAAGCCTGCTCTACTGTAGGGATATGCAAGGAAAAACTTCATTTTTTAATTTCTGTTTTGTTTGTCATTGTAAATCTTGCTAAGATGACCGAAATTGAATGAGATGTTGACATTGCGCTCTTCCTCAAGGGAAGTGACACAAAACAAAATAAAACATGTCTTTGTTCTTTCCCTGCCATTTAAAACTAACAGTGTACCCTTACATTCCTTTTCAAATCTTAGCTCTTAACTGTTTTCCCCCTTCTTATTAAGATGAAGCATTATTCCAAAACCGAGAAAGAAGTCAAGAGTTTTCTATAGCATCAAAATTAATTACAATTTACAGGGTCCTTTTACTAAGGTGTGCTAACAGATTTAGCGCCTGCTAAATGATAAGATGCCCATGGACAAGGACTCCTATAAACTAGATTAACCACAGGAATGGTACTTATCCCAGCCTCCTGCTTTAGGAAGGATGGGTGGAGACAGAAAGGAGGAAGCTGAAGGGCTGGCATCTGACTGGAACTAAACCTCAAACATTATAAGGGGTCATTTTATAAAGTCATTTTTGCCATGTGTGCTGCATTAACATAATGGTGCACCCTTTGCCTGTAGGTGTATATGGGGGCAGAGTTTGGCCAGAGCATGGGTGCAGCCTGTAAGTATGTGCATAGATGATAAAATATGCTGATTTACATGCTTACTTAAATCATCTAGGTGTGTTGAGTATTGCGTTCAGTTCTGGTCACCCTATCTCAAATTAGAAAAGGTTCAAAGAAGAGCAACCAAAATAAAAGGGATGGAACTCCTCTTGTATGAGGAAAGGCTAAAGAGGTTAGGGCTCTTCAGCTTGGAAAAGAGACGGCTGAGGGGAAATATGATTGCGGTCTACAAAATCCTTAGTGGTGTAGAATGAGTAGAAGTAAATCGATTTTTTACTCGTTCCAAAAGTGCAAAGACTATGGCACACTCGAGGAAGTTACATGGAAATACTTTTAAAACAAATAGGAGGAAATATTTTTTTCACTCAACAAGTAGTTAAGCTCTGGAACTCTTTTCCGAAGGATGTTGTAATGGTGGTTAGTGTATATGGGTTTTAAAAAAGTTTGGACAAATTCCTGGAGGAAAAGTCCATAATCTGCTATTGAGACAGACATGGGAAGCAACTGCTTGCCCTGGGATTTGTAGTATGGAGTGTTGCCACAATTTAGGTTTCTGCCAGGTACTTGTGACCTGATTTGGCCACTGTTTGGAAAACAGGATACTGGGCTAGGTGAACAATTGGTCTGACTCAGTATGGCTACTCTTATGTTTTTATATTATGTTCTTATGTTCACAATTTCTGCTAAGTATGCTATTATTTTATGAAGACACTTAGGTGCCTGTGGTGTTTATTTTAGAAGCGCTATTCCTGTTCTGGAACATCTGAAAACCAGCATTTAGATGACCATATGGCATGGATGTCCAAATCCCGATTTTATAATGCCAGGATGTCTAAAACTGCACTATGTCAATATGGCAAGGAGACATGGACTGGGCATCTTTTAGGCAGGACTAGGAAGGGGCCAAAATATGAAAGCCCAACTCCGATTTCAGAAGGAGAAGGTTTGTCCGTGTCCTGAAAAACGAGACGTCCATATTTAGACCTGGTGCTTGGTATGTCCAGGTTACAGAAAGGTGGCTATGGAAAGGTACGAGGGATAAGAAATGGAAGGGGAGTTGAAATCTGCTGTTTTATTTTCATCATCATCTGGGGTCATCTGAATTTTTAAGTGTTAAAATAGAGTTTGGGAAGCAGTACTTTAGAAAGACTGTGTGAAAAAAACAGAGTATTGCAGTATTTATTTATTTATTTATTTATTTTATCTTGTTTTTAGTGAATGGCTCGTCTGATTCATATTATTTTCATGAGAACTGTTATCTGCTGGGAACCATTGCTAAATCCCATCTTCAAGGCTCTGATTTACTGGTGCAGCAGCACTTCCGCTGGGTCCAGCTGCGGTGGGATGGCGAGCCCATCCATGGCTTGCTGCAGAGATTCCTGAGAAAGAAAGCGTTGAGCAAGGTAAGAAAAGGGAACCATTGAAAGAAGATATGAGCCCCAGGTGCACTGCCTGGTAGAGCCGCATTCCAGAAGATGAGAAACAATTCTGCTTTCAAACTCCTAAGAGCTTCTTAAAAGCAGTGAGTGAGACTTCACTGATTGTTTGCTGTGAATAGAGATGGAAGACGGTTTTATTGCTGAACATTTGGTTTCCTGCTCTAGTGCTGATAATTAAAGGGTTGCAGGGACTTGGACATCTTGTGCTTTATAAAATGTGTTAGGCTTCCTCCCACACAACAAGCATTCTTTAACAATGGGAACATTGCACTGCACCCACCAGCAGAGAAATGTAGAACACTGAAACCTGGCAGAAATTTATAAGAGTTCTGTGTGATCTGTGTGAGTTCTTTGCGAAAACTGTGAAGATTTCACTTGCTGTACATGTTTTGAAGGAAACAGGGGATCCTTTTATTAGGCTGCAATAAGAAGTGGCCTTACCATGCCCTTACGCAAGTTTTTCCCACACACTAAGGCTATGTTTACCGCAGCCTAAAATAGCTGATTTTCTGGGTTTTTTTGCATTAATGGCTATGTATGAAAGTTTAGGTAAAAACTAGAAATATATGAGGAAAAGAATCTAAAAAGGTAAAACCCAAAGAAAAAAAGATTCTCTATAAACAAACACGGATTAATCAAAAAAATTAAAAAATGAGGAGGAAAAGCCTCAAGAAGCTCCCAGTCAAAAGCCACAGGAGCAGGACTGCTTCATCATCAGCAAAAAGCCTCCTAAATAAATAACATCAACAGAATAGCTTGAACTTCATCAACTCGTCAAAAATATTTTAAACAGCTAACAATTCTTAGCTGTGGAGTGTGTTCTTTCTATGACAGGCAGACCGTGACCAACATTGGCCGGCGTTTCGTCAAACTGCATCAGGGTCAAACAGCCAAAAAGATTTGAACTCCGTTCCAAATTCGACGGAACTAAAGTATGAAAGTTGCCATTAGCACACAACCATTAAAAAGAAATCACCACGTGAGCATTTACCATAACCTGTTTTGTAGGTGGTAAGGGCTCACTCAGTATTCCTGTGCTAACCAGTTAGAGCGTGCTAATGTCCACGTACGGGAACACCCACTTTCCACCCCCGATACACCCACACATTTGGCAGTTACTGCAGGACTAACTAAATTAGGGACTTAATCAATATTACTGTTCTTCAAATCTAAACGATATCAACTAATAAGAATAGATTATTACCAAACTTAATTTTATTACAAAAATGATCATTTCCACTCAGTTATATAAAACCACCTTTTACATCATCCTCCACATAGATCACACAATATTACACCTTGACATTAACCCAGTCCTCCCAACTATTTGTTCTTAATCCAGTCATATCATTGTTATTTTAAAGCTATATAACCACTGATAAAATAAGTAGTCTCAGTAGAGTGAAGAATACATCCTCCATGTTCTGTATTAGATAAATCCATAAACCAACCACGAGTCGTGGATCTTTAAAGGGTCCTTTAAACAAGCAAATTCTTCACAGTGACAGCCCACATAATCCTGATGTAGCCCATAAATATCATCAAACTGATGATTCTTTTCTTTATTTCTTCTTCTGTTCTAATCAACAGCTCTACACAAGACTGTGTTTTGCCAAAAGGCGTCTTCAGGAGCCGTTCACATCAGGGGCGTATCTGGACTCCGGCGGTAGGGGGGGCCAGAGCCAGAGGGAGGGGGCACATTTTAGCCCCCCCCCCCCCCCCCCGCCGCCGCCGAGCCCCCACCGCCACCAATGACTCTCTCCACCCCCCTCCCGCCGCCAACCCTCCCCCGCTGCCGTTCTTACTTTTGCTGGCGGGGGACCCCAACCCCCGCCAGCCGAGGTCTGCTTCCACCTGCCGCTGCCGTAAAAACTTCTTCTTCAGCCGGCGGGGGACCCCAAACCCCGCCAGCCGCCCCGCGGTGTTTAAAATTCATCTACGGCCTCCGTGGCCGTGCTGCTGTGATAGGCGCTGTTGAAATCCACTTCGGAGTCTGACGTCGTTGTACGTTGTACGTGCTGCGACGTCAGACTCCGAAGTGGATTTCAACAACGCCTATCACAGCAGCACGGCCACGGAGGCCGAAGATGAATTTTAAACACCGCGGGGCGGCTGGCGGGGGTTTGGGGTCCCCCGCCGGCTGAAGAAGAAGTTTTTACGGCAGCGGCAGGTGGAAGCAGACCTCGGCTGGCGGGGGTTGGGGTCCCCCGCCAGCAAAAGTAAGAACGGCAGCGGGGGAGGGTTGATGGCGGTAGGGGGGTCCATGGCAAAATCTGCGGGGGCCCAGGCCCCTGAGGCCCCACGCAGATACGCCCCTGGTTCACATGCCACCTTTTACAAGTGGCTTTGCTGTTAATTACAAAACAAGAACATGGATTTAAAACCAATATAACAAAAAAGCAGGACACCTGAACACAATCCACAGTACATCATTTTAAGCTGCATTAGAGCTAATGCATTAGAGCTGCATTAGAGCTTAATAAAAGGGGCCTCCAAATGAACTGTGCTTTGTCATTTTTCTTACTCCTTTCCCTACACTCTACTCTCTACCCTCTTCTCTCTTCTATCCCTTTCTTAACAACTGGGTTATGGTTTATTGGTATTTACTTAACCGCCTTTACTGAGCACGCAGATCAAAGCAGTGTACAACTAAAATCGAGATTAGAAAAGGAACTACAGAATTAAATAGAACAGAAATCAACACAGACTTCATTGCAGTAGGTGTTCAGCCAACCCATGAGTATGAACCACCTCTATCAGGGCCCAAAATCAAAAACATGAAGTAAACACATAATGATCTGAAAGCCTGTAGAAAAAAGTATTCAGACCTCGATTTTTTTTGGGGGGGGGGGGGGGGGGGGGACCCTGAGTCCACATTTTGCCCTGCATCCCTGATGCTCTTCACCCCCACTGCAACCCCACATACTTTTTTTTTGTTACATTTGTACCCCGCGTTCCCACTCATAGCAGGTTCAATGCGGCTTACTTATTATATACAGGTACTTATTTGTACCTGGGGCAATGGAGGGTTAAGTGACTTGCCCAGAGTCACAAGGAGCTGTCTGTGCCTACAGTGGGAATTGAACCCAGGACCAAAGTCCACCACACTAACCACTAGGCCACTCTTCCACCCCAACCCCACCAGCAGAAGCCTTCCTGTAGCGATACTCGGTGCCATGCTGCCTGCCCTGCTTTCCCACTCTGGTATGCACATGCTCAGTTTTAGTGAAATTGAGCATGCACAAAGCTCATGCGTGCTCAATTTTATTAAAACCAAGCATGTGTGAGAGGGAGGAGGAAGCAGGGCAGACAGCACGGTGGCAATATTCACCAAAGTAAAGCTTCTGATGGCAGGGCTTGGGGATCCCCACCAGGCAAACCATCAAATTTGGGGGGCCCAGGCCCCCAAAGCCCCCTGTGGCTACACCACTGATATGCAATAGTGAGTGAAACAAGATAAGCTGGTGTGCCCTCAGGCAATGCCCAAAATGCTAAAATCAGTATCTTAAATTTAATATGATATTCAGCAGGGAACCAATGCAAAATTTTCAGTACAGGTATGACATAGTCCCATTTACATGCTTTACAAAATACTGTAAGTTACACACATCTCTGCTACATTTTCACAACTGCAGTTATGCCAGGTCTAAGACTGGTGTAACTGGGGGCATATAAATATAAGGAGCACCAATACCTGGTTACTCTAGTATTCTACAATGGAATCTAGGTACTCAGGTTCCGTTATAGAACAGGCCATCACCGCATGTATGGCTGCCAACTGGATTCAGATTCAAAGGACAGGGTTGATCCATTCCTAGGTTTATCCCAGTGCATGCTGGAACTTTGTAATCTTGCTTTTTTTTTTTAAGAATTCAGTGGAGAAAACAGAACTCCAAGTTCTTGCAATGGGGTAAAGCCAGGATGGGATCAACCCTGTCCTGTGAATCCGGATCCAATTGGCAGCCTTAACCACATATCCTTGGGGTGCTTAAATGGAGGTACCCAGCTGTAGAATTGCCCCCATTCTGCTATTCTCCTTCCCCCATGAACACCCCTCTCACATTTGCACACTGTTTGCAAGCGTAATTACACTATCAGTATTCTGTAAATTTTTGCATGCGATCAGCACACAAATTTAAGCAGCCTGTTATGGAAGGAGGGGGCTAGTGATAGACAATACACAGATAGTAACATAGTAAATGACGGCAGATAAAGACCTGTACGGTCCATCCAGTCTGCCCAACAAGATAAACTCATTTTACATGGTATGTGATACTTTATATATATACCCGAGTTTGATTTGTCCTTGCCTTTCTCAGGGCACAGACTGTAGAAGTCTGCCCAGTACTGTTCTTGTACTAAGTTCTGAAGCTAACATGGAAGCCCCTTAAAATTTACACTCCGCCCATCCCTATGAATTCAGTATTAATCAGGGCATAGACCGTAGAAGTCTGCCCAGCTCCTGTTTTGTTTCCCAATTACCGGCGTCGCCACCCAATCTCCGCTGAGATTCCATGGAACCATTCCTTCTAAACAGGATTCCTTTGTGTTTATCCCACGCATGTTTGAATTCCATTACTGTTTTCATCTCCACCATCTCCCGAGGGAGGGCATTCCACATATCCACCACCCTCTCCGTGAAAAAAATACTTTCTGACATCAGTCCTGAGTCTGCCCCCCTTCAACCTCAATTCATGTCCTCTAGTTCTACCGCCTTCCCATCTCCGAAAAAGGTTAATTTGCGGATTAATACCTTTCAAATATTTGAACATCTGTATCATGTTCCCCTGGTTTCTCCTTTCCTCCAAGGAAAAAATTACAATAATCCAATCTGGTATGAATGAATGCTAATACTAATTTCTATAAATTATTGATTAAAAGAAGTGAACGAATCTGACATACAAAAACGTAATTAAACAAACACTGAGATCATCAAATGGTTCACCTGTGAAGGACCATCTAGACTGGAGTCTAACCATATACCTAAACTGCATGCTGTGGATTGCAAGGGGATAGTTTTGCCTTCTAAAATCAGGTTGGAATTGGAAACTTCTTCCCTCCAAACCAAAGTCGAAACATTTTTCCATATTAAACTTCAATCTCTGAGCAAGCATCCATTGAGATATTCTGGTAAATGTAGTAGTCATAAATTGAAAAGTTTAATTTAATGAATTTGATATTGGAAAGATATTTTGAACATCATGTGCATAAATATATTTCAAACCTAATTATCTTAACTCAAAATTGAGAGACCTGAAAAAGCATTAAACAGCACTGGTGAAAGTGGGGAATCTTGAGGGGCACCTCAATTTGAATTCCATAAGTCTGAGGTAATACCAGATTTTATAACTGCATAATTGTAATAAAAAAAAAAAACCAACTCAAAAACCAGGAAATACCCTTACAGTAATTCCAATAGATTCCAGCCTGAGCAGTAACAAATTGTGATCGACTAAATCAAAAGCAGCTGACAAGTCTAATTGCATTAGTATAGAAGGAATATTTTTATCCAGTACTGATTTCAAATCCATAACTAATGCTAATAGACAAGTTCTTTGGCAACTAAGCCTGACGATATGGTTCCATTTTGAGGGGGTTGGGGGTGGAGGTTAGGAATGGATGGGGAACATAAGAATAGTCATATTGGGTCAGACCAATGGCCACCCAGCCCAGCATCCTGAATGTACAGTCCTTGCAAAAGTGATGTCTCAACACTCAGCTAGACTGTCAGCTAAACCAGTGTAGAACATCACTCAACTCTTGAACCAAAATCTTCTTTAATGCAAATTCAAACAAAAGAAAATAACTTACAGTTAGATGTGCTAGACAAGAGTCTCTGCCTTGCAGAACTGGGAGTCTGTTCTCAACTAGCCTCTGTCTTCTAGCATGCACAGAGGGGCCAGGAGAATTCCAGCTCTGTGCTAGGAGTAAATGCTGCCAATACTTTTAAATGGTGAAAATCTGATGATGTTACAAGGCTTTTGAAAGGCTTAAAGCAGCATGGCACAGTGTTAGGATCAGTCCACAACAAGCAGGCTGCACACGGATTCCTTTCACTAAATGGAGAGAGAATGTGCATATATTCATTGGCAGCTGATGAGGATGCTAGACGTTTCAATATCGAACAGAAAGTGTACTTTTGCTATGATACACTGCTTTTTTAATTGGATCTGATTTATAATTTCATGGGGAAAAAGCTATACCACAACATAGCTAGACTTTCAAAGTGGAGGGGAACACAAAACCTTGCACTGCCCTCCTCTCTACACCCCCATCCTGCTCTCCGTGCCCCCTTCAAATACCTGAGCTAGAGGAATTCCAAGCATGCGCAGTAGAGGGGCCAGTGAAGGACCTGTTCCACCTGATAGACAAGTTGGTCAAAAAGGTAGAAAAGTTGACGACAAAAGCTAGAAGAATACTTGGATGCATAGGGAGAGGAATGGCCATTAGTAAAAAGGAAGTGATGATACCCCTGTATAAGACTCTGGTGAGACCTCATTTAGAATATTGTGTACAGTTCTGGTGACCACACCTTCAAAAAGATATAAACAGGATGGAGTCGGTCCAGAGAGCGACTACTAAAATGGTCAGTGGTCTTCATCATAAAGCATATGGGGACAGACTTAAAGATCTCAATATGTATGCTTTGGAAGAAAGGGGGGGAGAGGGGTGATATGATAGAGACATTTAAATACCTATGAGGCATAAATGCACAGGAGGCAAATCTCTTTCAATTGAAAGGAAGCTATGGAATGAGGGGTCATAGGATAAAGGTGAAAGGGGATGGCATGAGGACATTTCTCTTCACGGAGAGGGTGGTGAATTCATAGAATGGCCTCCCTGTGGAGGTTGTGGAGATGAAAGCTGTATCTGAATTTAAGAAAGTTTAGGACAAGTACAAGGGGTCTCTAAGAGAGTGAAAGGGAGAGCAGGTGGCATGGATGGGCAGACTGATTAGGCCAAGAGTAGGTGGCATGGTTGGGCAGACTGGATAGGCCTTCTGGGTTTTATCTGCCTTCATTTTTCTGTGCTTCTCAGTTTCTATAACAACAGATGGTGCCACAGTTTTGAGGGTCCTGAACACATAGTGAGGAGCCTAGATCCCCCAAACTTCTCTGTCGCTATGCCGCTTGGTGAAATCATTTCGTAAAGCACATAGTTTAGAACATGAACTCTGTCACTGCACAAAAAAATATGTGAAGGTAGGAATTTGAAGTTGTCTCCTCTTTCAAACTTCTTTCTTCTTGCTTCCCCTTGGTTTTTAAAGGAAAAGGCACAGGAGATAATAGGTTAAAGAGGAGAGATTAGTGACTTGCTGAGGGCATGATTATGTTTAGCAGCATAAGTGCTGATATTCAGTTTTATCCAATGAAAGATGCTCACTTAAATCCAGTAATAACATTTGCTGCCCCAAAAATTTATCAGATAGGCAACAATTTTCATATGCACATTTAACTGGATATTCAAAAACTTAATCAGTTATTTTTAAAGGTATCTGGACATCCAATGAATGACTATTGACCTCTTTTTTTTTTATGGTTACTTATCAGAAAGTCATGTAAAGCGTTTTAGAGTACTACACCATCTCTTAGAAAATAAATTCAGCGTGTCAGTCTGTATCTAATTCTGGTTTAGGTTTTGATCGTTTATCATTAATCATTGTAATTTCGATCATTAGGCATATGGATAGCTGGGTGGACTTGAGGATCACTTGGTCATTTGCCTGCCTTCTGTGAAGGTGGTGAACCTCATGTGGCACCTAGATAAGATTTTAGACAGTGGTAATAGTAATGGTACTTATATTCCGCAAACTCCCATATACAGGTTCAAAGCGTAGAGCATAACATCCAAATTCAACTTAGCAAAACAATAGAATAAAAAAAAAAGAAAAGCATAAATATGACTTAATAAAACATGTTTTCACACAAATAAGCTTTTAAACACTTATGAAATAGCAAGTAATGAGGGACTGTCCTAAGTTTCACTTATATTGCTTGATAAGAAAAAGAAGGGAAAGGGAAATGAGACTTGATACTACCGCTTTCCTGTGGTTTTTGCAACTACATTCAAAGCAGTTTACATATTATATTCAGGTACTTATTTATACCTGGGGCAATGGAGGGTTAAGTGACTTGCCCAGAGTCACAAGGAGCTGCATTGGGAACTGAAGTCAGTTCCCCAGGATCAAAGTCCACTGCACTAACCACTAGGCTACTCCTAGCTTTTTATATGTAGCTTTCACGAAGTAAGGATAGTAGATAAGGCAGGATTCTATAGCTCGTGATGAAGACGGAGATAAAGGAAAAGAAACTGAAGAAAATAAATACTCTAAACATTTTATGAACCCAACGTGTTAATTTTTTTTAAATTCGGGCTTTAATAGGCAACAAATGAAATTCCATCAAGATAGGTGTAACATGATCCAACCCTTTTTTTGTCCCATAGTTATCCTAGCTGCAGTATTCTGTATCACCTGTAATCTAGATTCTAGATTAACCGAAAGGAGACATTATAAACCATTACAATAATCTAATTTTGACAAATCACCACTTATACCATAACTAAAAAAAAATCTTTTCTTTCAAAAAAGGAATGAATTTTTCTGAGACAGGTGAATTTTCGAAAAAGAAGGGCACCCATCTTCCGACACAAATCGGAGATGGACGTCCTTCTCGCAAGGTCGCCCAAATCGGTATAATCAAAAGCCAATTTTGGGCGCCCTCAACTGCTTTCTGTCGCGGGGACGACCAAAGTTCACGGGGGCATGTCATAAGTGTAGCAAAGGCGGGACTGGGGCGTGCTTAAGAGATGGGCGTCCTTGGCCAATAATGGAAAAAAGAAGGGCGTCCCTGACAAAACACTTGGGCAACTTTACTTGGTCCATTTTTTTTCACGACCAAGCATCAAAAAGGTGCCCAAACTGACCAGATGACCACCGGAGGGCATCAGGGATCACCTCTCCTTACTCCCCCAGTGGTCACTAACCCCCTCCCACCCTCAAAAAAATCTTTAAAAATACTTTTTTTGCCAGTCTCAAATGCCATACTCAGGTCCATCGCAGCATTATGCAGGTACCTGGAGCAGTTGTAGTGGGTGCAGTGTACTTCAGGCAGACGGACCCAGGTACATCCCCCCCTACCTGTTAAACTTCTGGTGGTAAATGTGAGCCCTTCAAAACCCACCACAAACCCACTGTACCCACATGTAGGTGCCCCCCTTCATCCCTAAGGGCTATGGTAGTGGTGTACAGTTGTGTGTTTTGGGGGAGGGCTCAGCACCCTAATGTAAGGGACCTTTTTCTGAAGTCCACTGTAGTCCCCCCTAGGGCGCCCGGTTGGTGTCCTGGCATGTCAGAGGACCAGTGCACTATGAATGCTGGTTCCTTCCACGACCAAATGGCTTGGATTTGGTCGTTTTTGCGATGGGCATCCTCGGTTTCCATTATCGCCAAAAAACGGGGACGACCAAGCATCAAAAAGGTGCCCAAACTGACCACATGACCACCGGAGGGCATCGGGGATCACCTCTCCTTACTCCCCCAGTGGTCACTAACCCCCTCCCACCCTCAAAAAAAATCTTTAAAAATACTTTTTCGCCAAAAAACGGGGACGACCTTCTCAAAAACGACCTAAGGATGACCATCTCTAAGGTCGACCTAAATTTCATGATTTGGGTGTCCCCGACCGTATTATCGAAACGAAACATGGACGCCCATCTTGTTTCAATAATACCGGTTGCCCCGCCCCTTTACGGGGCCGTCCTGTGAGGACGCCCTCATGAAACTTGTGCACCCCGTTCGATTATGCCCCTCAGTGTAATTTATAAAATGTAGATTTAATAACCATATCAATATGAAACTTCAAAGATAAGGATGTATCCCAATGGATACCAAGGGCCCTGTTTACTAAGCTGCGTTAGAGGTGTGTTAGCGTTTTTAGCATGTGCTAAGCATTAGCACATGCTAACCGTATAGATGCCTATAATATTTATATGGGCATCTACACAGCACGCTAATTTTTAGCACTCGCCAAAAACGTCAGCGCACCTTAGTAAACAGGGCCCCAAGTGTCTTAGAGTTTTTTTCATCCTTTAGCTTTAATCCATCACAAAAAGACAGTTCTGAAGGTTTTTGCCCTGCATGATCTAACCAGCGTAATTTAGTCTTTTTTCTCTTAAGTTTGAAACAGTGCTGGGAAGGAGCCTGCTGTCTTTGTACATTTACTACCAATGCCATAGGAAAATGTGGGAGGGAGGTTCTAGAAGCCAAATTTAGGGGCCCTTTTACTAAGGTGTGCCTAAAAGTGGCCTGTGCTGGTGTAGGCATGTGCTTTGGATGCCCACAGATCCATTTCCTCACCGTGCCTTGAAAAAAGGCATATTTTTGTGCTGGAAAATGGACATGTGGCAAAATTAAAACCAGCGTGTCTCCATTTTGTGGCCTGAGACCTTACCACCACCCATTGGCTTAGTGGTAAGGTCTTACGTGCTAACTGGGCAGTAAGCGTTCAACGCACGCAACTGCTGATTACCGCCAGGTAAGCCCCACATGGTAGAAAATATTTGCTATCATGTATGTGTGGTCAGTCTACTAAGAATGCTACATCCTAATGGCTTGATTTTGTGCGTTTTTCACTTAGACGTTTTTTTCAAAAATGGACCAAAATGATAAACGCACAGAACACAAAACAATCTAGCAAATAGCCATTTTCGAAAAAAAAAAAAAATTCTGTTTTGAAAATGGCTATATTCCCCATTTGAATTTTGGATGTTTCAAAGTTGGACTTAGACATTATATCAAAAATGCCCCCCTCAGTCACCTAAATGTGCATTTACATGCAGACTTCATGAAGTTATTTTATAAAAAGGCTTTTTATGGGCAAAAATCCTTTGTATAATTAGACCCTATCTGTATGGCCCTTTTCATGGGTATAAACTATTGTGTTTATCTATCTAGCAGGATCATTAAAACAGCAGTGCTTTTCATTTATTTATTTTCTCCTTGTAGTCAGAGGAAATTGTGCTCTTGAGTGAAGTATTTCTCCAGATGTCATTTGCACTTGGCCGATAGTGTGTGTTTGCTAGTTTATATAAGCCATCCTGATCCTCCAGTGTTCGGTTACATTCCTGTAAGATTAACACCCGAGCAACCCATGGATTGGCATCTTCACAGGTTTAGCGGTTTCACTGGGGAATTCTGTCTGCAAATCCCCATCATTTTTATTTACTTATCACATGTATATATGGGTGATGCAATTTAAGAAAAAAAAACTCCATAGCCTGCCTGCAGGTCACAGCTGCTGTGTAGTGTTTCCCTTTTAATAATACAGTGGCCCGAACGTGACATGAGGATTCTGAATCCCAGGGACTTTGTGGGGGCAACTTTGTAAAGGGTTATTATTACATACATGGCCTCTTAACAATTACCCCACAGGAGAAAATGAAAAAGAATTCTGAGGGTTTGGGTGAATTGTTGGTGTTTCCATCTGTAGAAAGAAAATTAGGGGCCCTGTTTACTAAGCCGCCCTGTATGCGCACTATCCTTTTTTGTGCACGCTATTGCTAGAGACACACCCAGGAATATATGGGTGTCTAGCGTGCCATAGTAAACAGGGCCCTAGGTTTCTTAAGAACTTTGAAACTAGGTTTTTCTTCTTTAAAAACAAACATCTGATTTAAATCTATTTTTGAGGTGTCTTTTCCTGTTTTTCAGGGCCAGAGTATGGAATAAGTTACCTCTGAATCTGAAGTTTGCACCTTCCTATTTCTCATTCAGAAACGTGTTAAAAACATATTTGTTTGCGCAACGACTCTGACCTATTTTTAATTTTTTGTTGTTGTTGTTTTTATCCTATATCTGTTTTGTTTTATTGTGTTTTTATAATTATTATTGTTTAATAACTGTTAATTCCTCCTTATTGTTGGAGTTTTCTTTTCTTATACTGTAAACCACTGTGAATCCTTTTGGAAAACTAGCGGTATGTAAAACTCCGCTAGCATAGAATAGGATATTCTGTGTCATGGAGGAGGGTACTTTTATGTGACACAAGTATAGGCATGTTCTGGGATGTATAACAGGTGGCCCTTTATAGAACTGCCCTTATCTAGAGCCTATTCTATTAAGGAAAACAGGGGCCCTTTTACATACCGCTAGTATGAGGCAGGCGTTTTTCACGTTGAAACACGGCTTGTGTTGGGTCATCAATAAAGCACACTTGTCCCATTCTTGAGAGCCCTTTGTGCTTTTTTTTTTTGGACTGCTTTATAGAATAAGCAACATGTGCCCTCTGGCCCCTACAATATATACGGACACATTGTTATACAATTATTCTCATAGTTCTGTTGAAAATTCATGGATTGTGCCAGGAGCATAGCCAGACCTCGGTGGGAGGGGGGTCCAGAGCCCAAGGTGGGGGCACAGTTTAGCCCGCCTCTCCCAGTCGCCGACTCCCCCCGCCTCCGCCAACCCTCCCCCGTCACCGCCACCAGGTACCTATGCTGGCGGGGGTCCCAACCCCCGTCAGCCGAAGTCTTCTTCAGGTCGACTCCGGAGCCTTCGCTGTTGATCGGTTTCTGACTCCTGACTTACTCCGTGTACGTCCTATATGTACCCCCGTGCAGGACATGCACGGAGGACATCAGGAGTCAGAAACTTTAGGCACAGCCATTTGCACTAGCTGAAACATGGTGCAAATACCTGTGTGTAAGTTTAAGCGTGGATTCCCATAGTCTCTAACTACGTGTATAACTTAAAAGAATGCCCTAATCCACCTAAGACCCTCCCATTTCCCTGCCCCTTTTTTGGACTCACATGTAAAATTTAGGCATGTACATTTTAATTAATTCTAGTTAGTGCCAATAATTGCTTGCTAAAAGCCAATCATCAATGCTAATGAGCATGTCATTCAATTGAATTGGGCACACACCCAAATTTGCGTGCACAATTTGTAGTGCTTTTATAGAATTAAGGAGTAAATTCTGGGCATGCCCCTGCTTCACCCTTGGCCACACCCCCTTTGGAGTTGCATACTATAGCAATTAGATGCGCTGTTTATAGAATAGGGGT
This sequence comes from Microcaecilia unicolor, assembly GCF_901765095.1. NCBI lineage: Eukaryota > Metazoa > Chordata > Amphibia > Gymnophiona > Siphonopidae > Microcaecilia > Microcaecilia unicolor. Next base: position 53,547,243 of record NC_044040.1, read on the forward strand.
GTAGACCAGTTCCACACGTAACTATTAATTAGCACCCAATTGCGTGACTATCTTTTGGTGCCATTGATAGAATGAGGGGTCTATGTTTATGAACTGTTGTGTGAGGAAGTATCTAGATATTGCAGGTTACTATGAAACTTTGTAAGTCTAAGTGCTTTGAAAATATGCCTGTATGTGTTAGCCAGCTTAAAAATAACTGGATGTTCAAAGCCAAAGCCCACATAGGTCTTAGCTTTGAATATTCAGGAATAATGCCATCGACAGCTAAATATTGACCCCTGTGTTCTTATGAACTGCAAGCCTTCTGTTCTCCATTATCTGTTATTCTGCCTAGCTCTCTTATTCTGAGTGAGGACTGAGGTTAGGTAATTCACTGCAATACAAATCTATTGCTATCAGTTAATATTGCTTTGATACTTTCTCCTGTGATTAGTGTCTTGGATCGCTTCTTAATCGTGAACTAGTAGAGATGATCTGTATCGCTTCTTCTTTTTTTAAACATTGTCTTTGTAGGGTCTCATTTTCTCCACCAAGTGAATATATTGTTTATATTGCTCTATATTGTAAAATTGAGAAATATAAAATAAATAAAAAAAATGAACTAGCCTGGGTACAATTTTCAGAGCTGTACATTTTGTTGCAATGTTCTCAGGACTTTTACCCATTTTCTTTGTTCCAGTTCTCAAAGGGAGACACATAATTTCCCTTTGAAAACTGTTGAGGAAATAAAGTACCCTGAGATATTTCCACCTGCTTTTCTGCAGGTTCTTGCTCCCTAAAAAGTTAATACACCTAGTGTTGCTGCCTCCCCTGATATAACCGTGCGTCAGAGTCCATTCACTTTTCCTGTGGATAAAAGCAGGCACATTGTTGGTTCCCCATCCACTTATTGACCAGCACAGAGAGTAGGCAAATTAGCAAATTTCAGACAGCCTATTTACTCCTCCCCTTCCAACCTCCCTCCTTCCTCCCCCCCCCCCCCCCCCCCCCCAATGGACTTCATTAGTTCCTTTTAATGTCAATTCTTATGTCTGTATTTTCTCTCTTCCATTGTAGTTTAAAGGTAAAATGCCCCCACCAGGTGATCCGGTGTGTAAGAGCATTGACTGGATTTGTGCTGTGTGGCACCAGCTGAACTCCTGCCTGTCTCGCTTAGGCATACCCGAGGCATTCCTAGGGCCAGAGTATTTTCTGTCTTGTCCAGTAGTTCCAGGGCATGCCCACGTAGTGAAGTAAGTATCTATACTGCTTCCAATGCTGTATTCCCACAGATGCAAAACTACAATTTAAACTGCATTGCACTGCTCGTAAACATATAACTTAATCCAGAGATAGGTAACGCCGTTCCTCAGGTGCCACAGGTACATCAGGTTTTCAGGATATCCACAATGAATATACATGAGATAGATTTGTATACAATGGAGGTAGTGCATGCAAATTTATCTCACGCATTTCCATTGTTGTATATCCTGAAAAACTGATGTACTTGTGGCACTTGAAGACTGGAATTGCCTATCCCTGACATAATCTTTTTGTTTTAGTGTTGAATATTGAAATACTGCTTTGTTAAAACACAAATAGATTAATATGAAGAGCTGGATAGCGTATTCATCACCTAAAACAAAGTTATAACAACAAGGGCCCTTCCAAAAATGCCATTTGTTGCTGTTTCACAGACTGCCTGGACTAAGGGTGTTGGTGTTTGCAAGGCGTGGTTTGAAAGATCCGATTCTTGAAGGTTATTGATTTATTTTAGATCACGCCGTGCTCCTAACCAGTGTCTCAGTTATAATATTGTACATACTCTACAGGAGGATTCTGTGTACTGATAAAGCAGGGCTGGGCAACCTTGGTTATCAAGGGCCACAACCCAGTCGGGTTTTCAGGATTTGCCCAATGAATATGCCTGAGAACCATTTGTATGGTTTCAAAACTGAGCATGCGTGGCCTGAGGGCCCAGCAGCCATTTGGCAGGCAATGCAAGGGGGGGGGACCAGCACCGGAGGTTTTTCTTTCCTGCTCCTGTCGTGACACAATCACCCAGGCCCCATCAGGAGCAAGAGAGAGAGAGACCCCGGTGCTGTGGCCCCCTTGGAGGCCCGGCCCAGGGAATTTTGCCCCCTTCCCTACCCCACCCCTTGGCGGCCCTGCATCCTGGCTGGTTAAATGCTTTTGAATATCGTGGAATAAATCAATAATATAACGCAAATGAAACAGTGGCTTGAAGTTTGCTTGGTAAGTTGTTCATGCCTCTTTATTTTCTGTCATTTTGAAGGTGGCTGTCTAAGTTGTGGAATGCCATTGTTGCTCCAAAAGTCCAGGCAGCAGTATTCTGCAAAGCCTCTGTGAGGAGACCTACTGGACTCAGGAAGCTTGCAACAAACACTCCCAGTCAAGGCCAGCAGGCTGTGGTTAAAGCTGCTCTCAGCATCCTCCTGAACAAGGCAGTTCTGCATGGCTGTCCTCTGCCCAGATCAGGTAATCGGAAGTAGATCTGCAGTTAAAATAGACAGGCAAAGGGGTCCTTTTACTAAAATGCATTAAATGTTGCAGTTAATGTGTTTCAGTGCAAGAAATTAACATACATTAAGTGCAAATCTAATGTGACAACTATTGGGGGTGTGGCCAACATTTCACTTGCTGATTCCACATTAAAATGTCCATTAGCACGCAGTACTCTGCTTGAAATTAGTGTGGATGCACTTAAGGGCCAATGATCAGAAGCAAATGTGGGCGCTAGAGGCTATTAGCACCATACTAGCACCCGCATTTGCTACCGCCCCATGATCAAAGCCCGCGAGCGCATGAAACAGGATGCAGTGGGCAGGGCTGGGCACCACTATTTTCTAGGCAGCGCTGGAAGAGGAGGGAGTGTACTACTTCCTCCTCCACCATTAAGGCACCAGGGGCAAGTGTCATTTAGTTTATTTAAAACAAGATATAGCATCGTTGCTGATAGTATACAATCTAGCCAGAGTATACAGAAATGCTTACCTTGTCTTAATTAAGAATGGCAGGCATGCATAGTCATTTTTGGAATTCTTTAAGCATCTATCTATGAAGCTCCATCAGATGTCATGTTAGGTCAAGATATACATAGAAACAGAGAAAAATGTAGGCAGATAAAGACCATATGGTCTATCCAGTTTGCCCATCCATGCCATGTACTATCTTTTCCTCTCCCTTAGAGATCCAATGTACCTGTCCCAAGTATTTTTTTTTTTTATTCAGATACAGCTTTTGTCTCCACCTCCTCCACCAGGAGGCTGTTCCACAAATTCACCACCCTTTCTGTGAAGAAGTATTTCATCAGGTTACTTCTGAGTCTGTCCCCTTTCACCTTCATCCTATGCACCTTCATTCCAGAGCTTCCTTTCAATCGAGACTTGCCTCTTGTGCATTTATGCCAAGCAGGTATTTAAACGTCTCTATCATATCTCGCCTTTCTCACCTTTCTTCCAAAGTATATGTATTGAGATCCTTAAGTCTGTCCCCATATACTTTATGACAAGGACCACTGGCCATTTTAGTAGCCACCTTCTGGACCGACTCCATCCTGGTTATATCTTTTTGAAAGTACAGTTTCCAGAATTGTGCACAATATTCTAAATGAGGTCTCACCAGAGTCTTATACTGAACTATTATCACCTCCTTTTTCCTGCTGGCCATTCCTCTCCCTATGCACCCAAGCATCATTCTAGCTATCGCTATTGCCTTTTCTACCTTTTTGGCTACCTTAAGATCGTCACATATGATCACACCCAAGTCCTGCTCCTCTTTCATGCAGAAAAGTTCTTTGCCCCCTAAATTTTATCACTTCCTCAGGTTTTTGAGCCCAAATGCACGACTCTTCATTTTATAGCATTAAATCTTAGCTGCCAAATTCAGAACCATTCTTGAAGATTCACTAGGTCCCTCCTCATGTTGTTCACACCTTTAGGGGTGTCTACCCTATTGCAGCTTTTGGTATCATCTGCAAAAAGACAGCTGTTTGGCAATATTGCTTACAAAATTTTTAAAAGAACCAGCCCAAGATCTGAACCTTGCGGTACAATACTGGTAACATTCCTTTCCTCCGAGTCAGGTCCATTTACCACTACCCTCTGTCATCTTCCACTGAACCAGTTCCTAACCCAGTCATTCACTTTTGGATCCATTCCGATGGCACTTAGTTTATTTATGAGTTATCTATGTGGAACTGTGTCAAAGGCTTTGCTAAAATCTAAATACGCTACATTAAGTATTCTACCTCAATCTAACTCTTTGGTCACCCAGTCAAAGAAAGTAATCAGATTTGTCTAACAATACCTGCCTCTAGTGAAACCATTGGATTCCACAAACCTCACTATTATCTGGTTTTAAAGTGTTTCCATTCATTTACTTAACATAGAGGTCAGACTTACTAGCTTGTAGTTCCCAACTTCCTCCTTACTTCTGCTTTTGTGGAGAGAGACCACATCCACCTTTTTCCAATCCTCCAAAACCACTCCTGACTCTAGAGAATCATCGAAAATTTCAGCCAGCGAAACCACCAGCACTTCCTTAAGTTCCTTCAGTATCCTCGGTTGAATGCCATCCGGCCCCATTGCTTTGTCCATATTTAGTTTAGCTAGCTCCTCATGAACACAGTCCACTGAAAATCATTCAGGGTCTACCACACCTCCATTCCTATTTGTGTTTGCCTTCTGTGGTCCTGCTTCCAGCCCTTCAGCTGTGAATACAAGGTAGAAATATTTCTTCAACAGTTCTACCTTATCAACTTCTATGTGTTTCTTCCCTTCCTTTCCCTTCCCTTTTGCATTTCCTCCTATCACTAGCATATCTAAAAAATGTCTTGTGTCCCCCCCCCCCCCCCCAATTTACAGTATTGGCTGTTTTTCTTCCATGTGCATCTTTGCTTTCCCTACTACTCTACCAGCGTCTCTTAGGTTTTCCAGATATTGTTGCTTGCCTTTTTCTTTCTGTGATCTTTTCTAGTTTTCCTTACTTTCTCAGCTACTAATTTAAGAACCAATTCTGCCTTCTTTTCCTCTTACTTTTATTTGCTTTCTTTGCAAAAAGGTTTGTTTCCCTTACAAATAGCTCCTTCAGTTTTGCCCACTGCATTCCTACATCTTCCAGATGTCCCCATCCAGACAACAACTCCTTGAGGTAATCCCCCATCTCGATAAACTTAGTTATTTTGAAGTCTAGAACCTTCACTTTTGAATGAACCCTCTTGAATATTCATGAATAAGTGGGTGGCTTTCACTTATCCTGAATGCTACGTAAGTGCCGACTCCTCCCCTGGGCCACTAACAAATGCCAACTTCAAGTTTCACATTTAACGCTGATATTCAACATCACTATCTGGTTAAATGCTACTGAATATCAGCGGATAACCCTGCACAAATGATTTAACTGGGCAGGGTAAATAACTTTGAATATTGATCTCAGAATGTCTGTAAGCGTGTACGTACTGTTGTAACCAGTGCATTTTTCTAGCGAAAAAGGTTCCGGTACTGAAATGCCAGACCACCCTTCAGGGTTGGGGTGGGTGATCACTGAGGGATCCACCCCACAATAGCCAGGCCCCCTGCAACCAGTCACAGAACCTATGACAAGGCAGAATTGGTGTGTAGAGCCTGAGCTCTTTCATTAAAACTTGGGGACCATGGGTCAATTTTAGCAGACAATGGAAAAGGTGCTGGTATTCAGTACCACCAAGTATGCCCCCTCAAAAAAAAGCTTTGGTTGTATCTAATAGCAGAGTGTGCATTGCACAAGCCATTTTATGGACAAAAGGTCAACTGAAGTTTACTGCAGATAGTTTATTACAGACTATGTAGCTAACAAAGGTTGTATGTTAGTGCATTTTGTGTTTCTTCTAGAAATGATCAGTTTATCCTGTGCAGGATTTAAGTATCTATCAATTTTCTGTTCATATTGTTGGAAGTCACTTTTGTAGGCTAGAGAAAGCTTTATATACCCTGTGACGTGTCCTCTTTTAACTAACGCTTACATCACCAATTGAATGTTCTTACAGAGCTGGATCAATATACCGGAAGCTTCAAAGGAAGCAATTTCCCGCTATCCCTGGTTTCAAACTACAACTTTAGCAAGAAGAAGGGAGAGAGCAGTTCCTGGAGAAAAGTGAACACAAGTCCTCGCAAGAAATCCAGCCATGTGTCTCCGCCATCTTGGAATAAATCAGAGGAAAATGGTAGTATGGTGTCGAATGGACTCATTTTTCAGCATGATCCTCAGGGTTCACATTTCTCCCAGTCCTCCAAACTGGATTATTCTATATTAATCCCCCTCTTCCCCACCCCCCCCCCACCCCCCAGTCTTCCCCAGTTTGAAAAGAATTGGCTAATACTTATTTTAGATAATGTGAAGCTGTAAGAATTATCTTTTTATAGATATGAAACTATGCCCCCTCTTTTTTTTTAATCGTTGGCTGCTGCAACACTCGGATAGTGATTGCTGCTGCAAATCCAGATAGAGCAGTGAGTGCCTCACGCTATCTGGGGAATGGTGATTATTCAGCCACTATCTGGATAGGTTACCAGATACACTTAGGACATCTTTTAAACGGTGGTAAGTTATCCAGATAGTTTTTCTGGTTTAGGAGCTGAAAATTGCTGCTAGCCAGATCACTTTGTTCTCCGTCTGAACTTCCCCACAGACTGCTTCATTACTATCCTTCTGTGCATGTGGCCAAATCTCTGATGAATGCAGCTTAACCCAGGCCTTGAGCTAATTCTGTAGAATTTGGAGGTGTGTACAGAGATGCTGCACAGGAGAACGCTTCTGTGGGACTCAACCCACTATTTCCTAGGCAGCCTGGTTATCTTGTTGCCAGCATAAGCAAATATACACAGATATTTAGCCGTGTACGGAATACATGGGGGTCGATATTCAGCCGGTGGCATTCAGCATTTTTCTGATCGCCACCGGCATTACACCTAAAAATTCAGTGCTGGGCACCGGCATTGAATTTCTAGGTTTTCAGAGCTGGCTAACACATAATAGCCAGTTAAACGCGATACTCATCACTTAACCGACTATGGGTTACCACATAAAGACAGGACTGACTGGGCCTATTTATGCAGTTAAGCTGACAGGTTAAGTTCTGAATATCAGCACTTAACCGGCCAAGTGCTGACTCCACCCCTGGAACAACCTCCAAATAGCTGGTTGAGTTCAGGCATTAAAATCGCTTTGAATATTGGCCCCAGAGAGATTATAATATTCCCCCTCATTCCATGCAGGTCTCTTAATTTTACATGCCAATTGTGTGCATAAATAAATAACTAGCAAATAACAAACTTACATACTTTTGAAATAGCCAAGTTTTCACACTAACCAGCACATACTACTACAGGTCAGCGGCATACTGAGGGTGGGGCGGTGGGGGCGGTCCACACTGGGTGCACGTTGCAGGGGGCATGCAGGGAGCAGCCGCGTGGTTGTCGGCTCCCTCAGTTCCCTTCTCCCTCTGATGTTACTTCTTGTTCCGGGGCAGAGGGAGCAAGGAACTGGCGGAGCCGACAGCAGCGTGGCTGCTCCCAGCACCCCAGGAGGTAAGAGCAATGCACCCGGGGGGGGGGGGGGTCAAGGTGATGCACCGGGGAGCGGGGGATGTGGCACACAGGAGGGGGGGTGCGCAGCAGTAATCCGCCTCAGGTGGCAGCCAACCAAGGAACACCACTGCTAAAGGTTATCCACAGTAATCTTACTAAAGCAGTGGCGTAGCTACCGAGGGGGAGGGGGGGTGGAGGCTGGTTTTGCATGCTCAATTTCACTAAAAGGAATGTGCAGGATGTGAGGGGGAAGAGAGAGCAGGGCAGGCAACATGGCGGCGCTGGAGACCAGCGCTGGACAAGGCTTTAGCTGGCAGGGGTTGGGGATCCCTGCCAGCCAAGGTACTTTGCTGCAGCAGTGAGTGGGGAGTGGTATGGCGGCGGGGGGGGGAGGGGGGGCGGTGGCGGGGCAGCAGACTAAAATGTGCCCCCCCCACCTCGGGCTCTGGCCCCCTCCCACCATGAGGTCTGGGTATGCCCCTGTACTAAAGTAGCAAACAGTTGTGAATCCATCCTTACATGGCATTTCTTTTTGTCTTCAGCCATTGGTATTAGGAGGATATTGCTGTGAAAACTATCGCACTCCTTTCACAGGCATCTATGTGAGGGAATGCAGGACTCGTGAGTGGTGGTAGGGGAGGTCTCTATTCATGAACAAGTCACCCTTAACTCCATAAGCCATTTATTTTATTTATTTATTTATTGGGATTTATTAACCACCTTTATGAAGAGATTCACCCAAGGCGGTGTACAGTAGGTACAATTTCACATCAAACTTACAATTTTGTTAACAGCATAACAATAGTAAAATTTACAAGTATAAATACAATGAAAGAAGAAAACTTGAAAACAACAAATTGAAACCTAATAATAGGATCAAAAATATACACATTTAAACGGCACTGAAATTCTACCAGAGAACTAATACGATGTAAACATAATAGTGACAGAATATCTAATAATTACATAATTAGAACGTTCAAATAACATTGATATGATACTAGTGCTTTTCTACAATACATCTTACCATATAGCTGAGGGGCCAAATGCAGATATATAGATGGGGACAAAATGTGTGGTACAGAGTCAGTTGGGATAAATAAATGGGTAGCTAAACTAAAGGCAAGTTCTTTGTACAGTTAATCAAGATAGAAAGAACAGGTCTGAGTTACAGTGCGTGTAGCAAGCTAGTCCAGGTGCAGAATGAGTGTATAGTCAAGTCACCTGTGTATTAAAGGCTTTGGAGAAAAAACAGACTTTTATCTGCTTTCTGAAGTAGAAGTAGTCTCGAGTTACACAAAGCCCCTCTGGGAGTAAATTCCAGAGCATGGGGGGCTACTCCTGAGAAGGCTCCCTGGCAGGTATCACATCCTACAATTTCTTTTGTCCAGGGTACAGATAGTGATGATCCTTGAGAGGACCTTAGAGGCAGTGGCGTAGCCACAGGTGGGCCTGGGTGGGCCCAGGGCTCAGGCCCATCCAACAGTAGCACATGGTAATGAAAATGCTGCTCTCCACAATACTGGCACCTTCGCATGCTCAGTTTTCAGCGCATGCCTGCTGCAGACTGCCAAGGTGGAGACTGGAGAGAAGCATTTTCCCACCAGCTGAGATATTTTTTTGATGTGAGAGTGGGGGACAGAACATTTGGTGCCCACCCACTTCTTGCCTAGGCCCACCCAAAATCTGCTGTCTAGCTACGCCCCTGCTTAGAGGTCTTAAAGGTGTGTAAAGGGCTAACTTATTCTTTAAGTACTCTGGCCCATTTTGTCTGAAGGCCTTGAAAATTAAACACAGAGTTTTAAATTTAGTCCTGTAAGGTACTGGTAGCCAGTGTAGTTTTTGCAGGAAGGCTGTGATGTGGTCACATTCTTTGCAGCCAAAGATGCACTATTCAAAGATGTGAATATTCTTTAGCAGTAAGTAGAACAATCGTGGCAAGAAAGTTGTAAAGTCACTATTTCTGGACAAACTGCAGGTCTTCATTTACACAACATGATTTTTACCTTAAAACCACATGGAACAAAGAAGTAGCCAAGTAGTTAGTGCAGTGGACTGAAAACTAGGATATCTGGTCCAGTTCCCACTGCAGCTCCTTGTGACCCCAGCGCAAGTCACTTTAATCTTCCACCGCTCCAGGTACAAAACTTGGATTGTGAACCCACTACGGGCAGGGAAAGTACCTGCATTTTATATGTAAACCACTTTGGTTGTTTATTGTTTTGTTGTTTATGGGGCTCATTTTTGAAAGAGAAAAACATTTTAAAAGTGTCATAAAGCAGCATTTTGATGAAAATCCACATCCAAAGCGGTATTTTCAAAACCTGCTTTGCAAACGTCTATGCAATTCATCTGCAATGCGTCCAAATCACAAGGGGGTGTGTCGGATCATTTCGAAGGCATAATTAGGGCGGGCTTAACACTTGGAGGTTTTTCAGCCATAATGGAACAAAATGTCCAGGGTGAAATCTAAACGCTTGGGACTAGACCTGTTTTTAGAATGAATGACGTACAAAAGGTGCCTTAAATGACCAGATGACCACTGGAGGGACTCAGGGATGACCCCCCCCCCCTCCCACCCCCCAAAAATGTGAACAAAAATAGTACTTACCTGCCTCTATGACAGCTTCAGATGTTATAGCTATTTCTATTAGAGCATCATACAGGTCCCTGGAGTACTCTAGTGGTCAGTGCACCTGTAGACAGTTGGACGGAGGCCTATACCCCTCCCCTCACCTGTTACACTTGTGGTGGAACCTGTGAGCCTCCAAAACTCACCAGAAAATCACTGTACCCACACATAGGTGCCCCCTTCACTCATAAGGGCTGTTGTAGTGGTGAACAGTTGGGAGTAATTGGTTTTGGAGGGCTCAGCAGACAAGATAAGGGAGCAATGGTGAGGTGTGTACCTGGGAGCATTTATGTGAAGTTGACAGCAGTGACCTCTAGGGTGCTCCATTGCTGTCCTGGGATGTCTGAGGTACCAGTTGACTAAAACTGCTGCCCCCCCCCCCCCCCCCAACTACATCCCAGTGACTTGATTTTCTACGTTTTTCGCCTGTATGGTTTTTTTTCCCTCAAAAATGCCCTGAAAAGATAAACACACAGAGCACAAAAGCTTGTTACAAATGATATTTTCAGAAAAAGAAAGTTGGACATTTTGTGGTTTCGAAAAAGGATTTGGGATGTTTAGCGCAAAACGTCCAACTTGGATGTCATATAAAAAATGCCCCATCATATCACTTAAACTGACTTAACAAGGCAAAGTGGTTTACAAGCTAAAAACACACATAAAAAAAAAAAGAATAAATCAAGAATCAAACAAACAATTGCAACACCTTGGAGCTGATTTCCTAATGTACATTAACACTTTGGCAATTTATAATACTTGCAGTTAAAAGTATTCGTACGACTGGTAGCACTATAGAAGTGATTTATAGTAGTAGTTATGAGTTTATGATCAACAACATCAATTGTAACATGTATAAAGTACCATGAGAGTTTTAATATATAAATATGCTAATGAGATGCAAGACTATGCAAAAACCTATGTGCTTTGCAAAAAGATACGTAAACTAATTTGCTTTCAGATACAACAGTGGCCAAAACATGAGGTCGGCCCAGTAGCAACATGTCAACATGGGACCTGGGTCTAATTCCTAAGTCTGGTTTTGCTTGTTCACATCCTCTGTGGGAGGAACCACAATCATCATTCAATGGTGACAGCTAAGTGCTGATTTTCTGAGGCACCTTAACTCTTTTGCAAATACTTTCTCAGTCACCCAATAAGCCTGATAACTGAAACATGGCAGTTGCTCTCTGAGGTTGCTTTGTAATCTCATTCGCACTCTGACTATGCAGTATCCAGTTTTAATTTAAAGTAGATTTATTTACTTTTTTTTTAAGGTGCAGAATCTCAGAACGGTTTTCAACAGAATTACGCCAAATTGACTGGTCTAATGAAACACAAGTAAGTACCTGTGATTTTGTTTCAAGAACACAGAAGTAATCGGTTTGATGTTTTCATAGAAGTGTAGCCTGCTTGTTAGAGCAGGGAGATGTGGGTTCAAATCCCACTGTGTCTATTGCTGCTCTTCACCTTCCATTTCTTCAGGTATGGCTTAGGAACTCGTATATTAACTTCCGTTAAGTATGGATTCAATATACTAACTACGGTTGCAATTCTGTATGTGAGCAGCACCTTGTAATGCCCTGATGCCACACAACGAGAGCCTATTTTATATAATGGCATCTGGGTGCCCAGCTTCTATTAGAGAATACTAGTGTAACCTGGCATTGGCACACATTACATTTAGGCGCTCACTGTTACACCAGACATATACCTGGCATAACTACGGGCACCTAAATATGGCAGGAGTGCATGCAACTTATTGTATTCTGTAAGTTATATGTGTAACTTGGAGGCCGGCCTATGCACCACCCAGATCTGCCCTACACCTAAACTTTCATAGCACAAAGCTCCAAAGGGGGCATGGCGGGTCAGGGGGATTGCCAGGATGTAGGCGCGATGTTACAGAATACCTGCATTTGTGTGCCTGACTGCCATGAGGTGGGCGCCAGCATTTACACAAGCTTTTGGCAGCTGTAAATGCTCGCATCCAAAGTTAAGTGTGAAAAGTGCACTAAGCTAGCATTTTATTAAGGACTCTCTGCGGTGAGCATCTTTTACAGAGTATTAGCTTAGTGTGGATCATCCCGGCACCTAACTTTGGGCATAATTTATTGAATTGGGTTTATGCCAGGAGGTACTTGTGACCTGGATACTGGACTAGATGGACCATTGGTCTGATGCAGTATGGCTGTTCGTATGTTCTTAATCAAAACCATAGTGCATAACTACGAGGGTCGTACACATGGGTGGAGCAAGGGTGGACCAAGTGACATGCACAGCTTATAGAATACTATCAGTTGCATGATGCACTTAGGTGCTCAAACTTAGCTGGGGGCTCCCCAGGTCAGTTTTGGGGAACTACTGGATTAAACCCTCCAAGCTCCAAGTTACCCTTTTCTCAGCAGTCCGTAACACTCAAGAAAAGCCAGAGAGACGTTTGCATCAAAAACAATATCAAGACCGAGAAAAAACTCTCAGAGCAGACTACAAGAGAATCAGAAGCTGTGTGTCCTCTGTGTTGGAGGCTACAACTTTAGACTCACTGCACGCATAATTTGGGTGTCTTTCTATGAGAGCAGTTATGAGCATAAGTGCTCTTAATAGTTTAAATCGGCATTTGGTGTGCCAGAATTTAGGCACATGCGCTTACACCATGCCAATAGGCATAATTACTGGTGCCTTAAGTTAGGGACCATTTATGCGCTTAGCTCCTATTCTATAAAGGTCGTGCATCCTTTACAGATTAACGCTCAGTGCTTATATTTTTGAGTGCTGATTTCTCAGCACCATTTACAGAATCTAGTCCTATGCGTGTAAGTACGCACCCTGCCCATATTCTGCCCAGGGTCCGCCCCTTTCAGAATAGTGCGTAGCGGATTATTGCACATAAATGAATTGAATACTGGCATTTATGCACATATTTCCCACCTAAATCTATGTGGTTCCTTAAAGAATTTGCCCCCTAAGGGGTCACTATCATTTACATTCCGAGTACATGCATACATGACTAGAATACCAGCATATACACATGTATGTGTGCACATATGCCCGTAAGTGTTGAAAATCTGCTTATACACTGTTCTAAATATGTACTTAGCTTACATAGTGGGCCTTCTGCAAAAGTGCGCTAGTGTTTTTAGTGCACGCTAAAAATAAGCATGCACTAAACGCTAGAAACGCTCATATATTCCTTTGGGCGTCTCTAGCGTTTAGCATGCGCTAAAAACATTACTGCACCTTTGTAAAAGACCCTCATAGTGCAAATTTTACAGTTGAGCAGGTACATGGGCGGAGTCTGGGCAGAGTGTGGGCAGAACTCACACTTACACATAACTATAAGTTATGCATGTATCTCCGGCATCAAGGCATAAGTATTTACACCAGCTCTGTGGATCCTAATAGCCATCCTCTAGGCACATAAATCAAGGCACACCTTTATAGAATTGCCCCCCACCCCTACATGTCCAGATTACCATGTGGTAAGTGCGGAGCCTATATGATAATTTGGAGGCTTGTCCAGTATCTTCTCATATACAGTGGGGGAAATAAGTATTTGATCCCTTGCTGATTTTGTAAGTTTGCCCACTGACAAAGACATGAGCAGCCCATAATTGAAGGGTAGGTTATTGGTAACAGTGAGAGATAGCACATCACAAATTAAATCCGGAAAATCACATTGTGGAAAGTATATGAATTTATTTGCATTCTGCAGAGGGAAATAAGTATTTGATCCCTCTGGCAAACAAGACCTAATACTTGGTGGCAAAACCCTTGTTGGAAAGCACAGCGGTCAGACGTCTTCTGTAGTTGATGATGAGGTTTGCACACATGTCAGGAGGAATTTTGGTCCACTCCTCTTTGCAGATCATCTCTAAATCATTAAGAGTTCTGGGCTGTCGCTTGGCAACTCGCAGCTTCAGCTCCCTCCATAAGTTTTCAATGGGATTAAGGTCTGGTGACTGGCTAGGCCACTCCATGACCCTAATGTGCTTCTTCCTGAGCCACTCCTTTGTTGCCTTGGCTGTATGTTTTGGGTCATTGTCGTGCTGGAAGACCCAGCCACGACCCATTTTTAAGGCCCTGGCGGAGGGAAGGAGGTTGTCACTCAGAATTGTACGGTACATGGCCCCATCCATTCTCCCATTGATGCGGTGAAGTAGTCCTGTGCCCTTAGCAGAGAAACACCCCCAAAACATAACATTTCCACCTCCATGCTTGACAGTGGGGACGGTGTTCTTTGGGTCATAGGCAGCATTTCTCTTCCTCCAAACACGGCGAGTTGAGTTCATGCCAAAGAGCTCAATTTTTGTCTCATCTGACCACAGCACCTTCTCCCAATCACTCTCGGCATCATCCAGGTGTTCACTGGCAAACTTCAGACGGGCCGTCACATGTGCCTTCCGGAGCAGGGGGACCTTGCGGGCACTGCAGGATTGCAATCTGTTATGTCGTAATGTGTTACCAATGGTTTTCGTGGTGACAGTGGTCCCAGCTGCCTTGAGATCATTGACAAGTTCCCCCCTTGTAGTCGTAGGCTGATTTCTAACCTTCCTCATGATCAAGGATACCCCACGAGGTGAGATTTTGCGTGGAGCCCCAGATCTTTGTCGATTGACAGTCATTTTGTACTTCTTCCATTTTCTTACTATGGCACCAACAGTTGTCTCCTTCTCGCCCAGCGTCTTACTGATGGTTTTGTAGCCCATTCCAGCCTTGTGCAGGTGTATGATCTTGTCCCTGACATCCTTAGACAGCTCCTTGCTCTTGGCCATTTTGTAGAGGTTAGAGTCTGACTGATTCACTGAGTCTGTGGACAGGTGTCTTTCATACAGGTGACCATTGCCGACAGCTGTCTGTCATGCAGGTAACGAGTTGATTTGGAGCATCTACCTGGTCTGTAGGGGCCAGATCTCTTACTGGTTGGTGGGGGATCAAATACTTATTTCCCTCTGCAGAATGCAAATAAATTCATATACTTTCCACAATGTGATTTTCCGGATTTAATTTGTGATGTGCTATCTCTCACTGTTACCAATAACCTACCCTTCAATTATGGGCTGCTCATGTCTTTGTCAGTGGGCAAACTTACAAAATCAGCAAGGGATCAAATACTTATTTCCCCCACTGTAGTTACTGCACAGAAAAAAAAATCTCTTTATTGCCTGTTAAATGCAGGGACAACACTGATGCATCTGCACTATTGCAAGACAGCATGAGCTAACTGCAATGTGCAGTCCATTCACATTCCTCAGCAATAACCCACCCACTTCCTGTTCCCTAACAGGATATGCAGTTAACATATAAATTAGCGTATGCTGTCATGACAACACAGTCATGGTTACCGTGACCAAGAACTAACAGTTACCATCTGCTAATTCATGAAGTAACTACTTACCGTACTTAGTAAAAGGTCCCCAAAGTCAAATTGGCATTCTACTTTTAGTCATTTAAAATATAAATGTTGTGCATGTCTCCACCTGCTGTTTAATGGGGTTACTGCTCACCTCTATAGCTCTAGTCTATGACGGCTGAGTCCAGGAAGACTATTGAGGCTCTGAGCAGAGTTAGATGTAGCTCAGATACTATAAAGAAGTGAATAGCTGTAAGAAAATGAAGGCTGATGGTGCCATAGCCCAACAGAGGCTGATGTCACTTTAGCTGGAACCTCAATAAAAGCGGAAGGAAACTGCTGCACTAAAAAAACTGAAATATATTTGTCATGCATCTGTAGTGCTTTGTAGCTCTGCAGGGTATTTTAGAACAGCTTACTCTCGGCAGGAATATTTACCACTAGCACATGGGGCCCAATATTTAGACTACGAGTTAGCCGGGCTGACTCCCGCGGTCAGCACTGAATCCGGATATTCAATGCCAGGCCATTTCTGGTGACCAGCATTGAATATCCAGGTGTTTTTTGGCCAGTTTCAACTTAACTGGCCAAGCCGATATTCAGCGCTGGCTGCTTAAGTTCAAACCAGCAAACGATAGGCCTGCTCTTTCAGTGGCCGAATTTAGCCACCAAACTTAGCCGGCAATACGCTGAATATTAGCGGATTGCTGGTTATATCATGTGATATAACCGGTTATCCACTAAGCGCTATCCAGCAGTATTCAGCGGGAGATAACCAACGATCTCCCGCTGAATATTGCCAGATAGCCGATTAAGTGCCATCTGTTCCTGGCCGGTTAAATGATTTTAAATATTGGGCAGATTCTGTTTTAGTACAGGTTCTATTTTATGCAGTGAGACCTAGGGGTCATTTTACAAAAACGCAGTAAAATCTGGACTTAACATGTGTTAACGTGGCACTTTCCCAGATGCCAATCCCAGATTGACTGTGGTATTTTTTTTAGGACTTTTCCATTTGTTGTAATTGCAGGTCATGTCCCCATCAGCACATACTACCTCTAAAGAGCGTGGGATCACTTACTGCCTCCTATTGGCACTAGTCATAACACGCTAGCTGGATAATGCAGGAATGACCGCTCTCCGCCTACGACGTACATCCTCCCAAAAAATGTTTTTTTAAATTGGTAATGTGCTGGTTAGCATGCGCAAACAGGCAAAATATGAAACACTTTAGCACATCTCTGTAATAGCCTGTCAGCATGTGCTAACCACGGGTTAGCCCTCTAGTTACTAATAGCTAAAGTTAGGGTTACCATATGTCCGGATTTACCCGGACATGTCCTCTTTTTGAGGACATGTTCGGGCGTCCGGACGGGTTTTGGCAGTCCGCCCGTTTGTCTGGATTTCTGGACAAAAGGGGGGGGGGGCGGGCCTCTCCTAGCCTCCCCTTCCCTTACTTACTATCTACTGCCCTGGTGGTCTAGTGACCTCTTCGGGGCAGGAAAGAGCCCCCTCTTTCCTGCCTGAAGCGCTGCCCTTGCCCTGCATCCTGTTGCTGTGACGGTCTTGGGATTCAAAATGGCCGCCGAGAGTTGAAGCGGCCTCGCGAGACTTCAACTCTCGGCGGCCATTTTGAATCCTGAGACTGTCACAGCAACAGGATGCAGGGCAAGGACAGAGCTCCGGGCAGGAAAGAGGGGGCTCTTTCCTGCCCCGAAGAGGTCACTAGACCACCAGGGCAGTAAGGGGAGGGGAGGTGACCCAGAGGAGGGGAGGTGACAGGGGGCAGGGGAGGGGAATATGTGACCAGGGGGAGGGGAGGGGAATATGTGGCAGGGGGCGGGGTGAGGATACAAAGGGGCGGGCAGGGGTGGGGCAGGGGGCGGGGCATGTTTTTGAGAGGACAAAATATGGTAACCCTAGCTAAAGTTAACAGTAAAACAGATATCTTAACGTTACCCCACGTTAGTTTATTTATTTATTGGTTTATGGCATTTCTATCCCACATCGCTTTCAATGTGGCTTACAATATAAACATATAAAAGAAAAGAAATAGAGTTACATTTAGGGACAAATTCAGTGGAGCATCAGGAAGAAGTGAAATATAAGGAACTAAATTATACTCAGCAAGTTGATAGCTTCCCCCCTCAGGCACTTATGCATCTTTATGAAGTACTAGCAGAAATCCTATAGAAATCACACCTAGATTAATGTAAATATTAGCATGTATCAACCCGCCCCCCCCCCCCTTTCAAGGAAATGTTTAATGAGAAATTGAGGCCAGAAGAGGCCTTTGGTCACAGTAAATTTTAAAAGCAAATTGTATTGAGAAAATAAAAGAGGTTTCTAACTGCCAATTTGCCTGGCAGTTACCTTGTGCACTAGAAATGTATCAGTTTTGTAAAATGTTACATGGCTGAACTAAACAGAGAGGGAGGTGGGCAGTACCTTGTGTTAAATTATTCACCAAAGGAATGACAGGCAGGCTGATGGAGCCACATTCATACACATTCATATTATCCACTACAGGGGGGAGAAAAGACAAATGGGTTTAGTAATGTAAGCAGACAGAGGAAGGATAGCTGAAGCTAATCGGGGTATGGGGGGTGTCAGAGATTTTACTCACCATAATAAAAGAGGAACATACTGAATGTGACCTCATGACTGGGAAGAGGTATTTGAGTTTTCAGGTCTCTGTTATTCGGAGATTCTGTTTTTGGCCTTTTGGTTGAGCTAGGATGTCACTCTTTATTGGTTGAATTCTGAAACTGTTGGTTACAGAATTCTGTTAAGAGCTGGTATTTGGGGACACAGCAGGGGAAAATACCCTATGACTTTCTCTTGAAGACAGCCAGTGGGGAAGTTTGCTTGTATTGGGGAAATCCTGTTACTGCTGGTTGCAGAGCATTGATAAGGGCTGGTATTCTGGGTCATAACAGGGAAAAGTACCCTAGGGCTCCACTGAAGACTAGTGGAGAAGAGGCTGCCCTCTATGGGGGAGTCCTGGAACTGTTTGTCACATCAAGAAGATGGGAAGATTGGCAACTCTTGGGAGGCGCTAAAGGCAATTGGTCCTTCCATCAGCAGAGGAGGCCCATGGGAGCCAGGGCAAGTCCTTTGAAAGGGGATGCCCATGGCCCAGCAGTGGAAAGCTTCCGGAGTGCAGGCGGCACTGGGAGCAGAGTAGCAGTTCGTGGGGTGCAGAGTGGCACCAGGAGCCCATCGAAGGAGGTAGCTTCAGGGAGTGCAGTCGTCATCCAGAGCTTGATAGCACGTATTGGCCAGCTTCCCTTGGATGTCTAGCAGCCACTAGCCCAGAGTGATCCCACAGGAGGGTGAGACTTTGGGACTGGGTGAGGGGACCAGGGAAGGACATAGGAAAGCAGTAAGGGGTGGGAAACAGGCCACACACACACACACACTCAACCTAGAGTGACAGGAGGGAACCAGAAGTTGCTGCTTAGGCAAAAAAGGAATATTGGATTCAAAGAGTGTTGAACTAATTGGTAAAGAGTACAAGCTACATGAGAAGTAATTGGTTAAAAGTATTGGTACTAGACCGTGTTATATATAGTTTATGGTTTTCTATGCATTTCATTGGCTATCTCAAAACAAAGCTTTAACCACTGCTAAATCGTTCAGTGCTTTTATATATCTGTATAGTAAAACCTGAACATAGGTCAATAAAACTGTTTATCTTTTGGTTGACAGCTGTATTTGCAGAGGTCATTTTTGGGTTTCCCGGGGGTAGGAAGAGGGTAACCCCACCTGCTAATGCTTTCTTCCCCAGATGGAGGCACCAGGCGCCAAATACTTAAGGGACTCATGGAACCTGTGTACGGGGGACTCCAGCCAGGTTGGGGCACAGATCCAAAGACTCCCACAAGGGGGCATTACACGTACTTTAAACACATATGAGCGCATTTTATAAAATACGAATGTAAATTGCAACTCTGCCTCAATTTCTCCCCTAAGCACACCTACTGTAAAAATATGTGCTGGCTTGTATCTGTTGTTATTAGAGGCCTCCTATGCCTATAAATTAGTGTTTTCTGTGAACAAGAGGTTTATTAAATTACCCCTTAAATATCCTTTGCTAAGTAGAATTATTTTAGTCAGTCTCTTTTCTCTAGGTTTTTCATGGAGTGCATTGTTTACAATACTTTCTTTACATCTTGCTGCCAAGAAGACCAAAAATATTCTAGGTCTGTGGTCAGTCCTGTGACTCGGGCTACAGCACTGTGGCAGGGGAGAAATGAGTTCAGATCCCCTTCTGATGAGGATCAGTTGATTTATGTGGGGCACTCAGGCACAAGGAGTGGGGAGGACAGTTGCAGTTACAGAGCACCCTCTGTCACTCATAGTGCACAGAGCTGTCCTAGGGCTGGTAAGACATATCTAGGTTTGATGGAAGGAAAAATTAAGGCCGAAGACATTTTTTCCCTCTCTCTTTCTTCTTATATATAGACAGAGACAAACAGTGAGAAAGAACATAAAGAGATACAGATATATAAGTGGAAAGATACACAAATAAATGTATAAATATAGAAACAAATATAGAAACCTATTTTTTAAAGAGCCAATATTTTAATTTGTATTTAATGCAGTCGGTGCAAATTAAGTCAGTGTTGAATTGTTTGAATTAACACATTTGCATTAATGTTAACACAGAATTTCTTGGTTTGTATGTATGGCTATGGTTATGATTATTACATGTGGAGCAAAATTATAGCAAGGGCATCCAGCTCAAAATATGGATGTCCATTTCTCATGTATTTTAGAACAGGATCTGCCGACATGCATCCCGTTCTAAAATACACAAGAAATGGACATCCAGCATGAATGACCATTTTACAAACTGAAACATCTAATATATGGCCTTTGGAACGACGAGGGGGTGCCGGAGGCCCAGCAGTGGAAAGCTTCTGGGGGTGCATTTGGTATCAGGAGCAGAGTAGCAGCTCATGGAGTGTGGATCGGTGCCAGGAGCCCAGCGGAGGTGTCCTGACATCACTCACTCTTTAGACACCAAAACTTAGGTGTATGGCAGATGGAGATTTGTATTCAGGCAGATGTAGGCACTTAGCTATTTAAGTGATACATCTAAAGATGCCTCACTTAAAGTAATAAATGATTACATTTAGTAACGCTAGACCTTTTGGATCTTGGCTGTTTAGTATACAGATAAATATATGGATATGGATAGAAACAGATGTGTGTATAAGTAAAATGCTACAGTGAAACTTTTCCTCTAGATTGATAGAGAGTGAGCAACCACGGCTAGCAAGCATGGAGCAAAGGCTGTCCCTTGGCTCCGACGATGAAGACCTTGTACGGGAACTTCAGAGCATGTGTTCCAGCAAATCGGAGCCAGATATAAGCAAGGTAACGATACAGTGTATGGAATGGGAAGGGGGTTTTTTGCCTCTTGACCCAACAGTTTGCTTCGGCCTCTTAGGCAGTGTTGCCAGGGCTGCAGGTTTCCCGCCCAATTGGGCTCCTTTCCGCAACCCGCTGTGGCTTTTTCACGCCGCGTGCGGGTTGTGGGATTTTGGGTGGCTTTTTCTTGCCCTGCCGGTGGGTTTTCCCCCCGCTGTGGTTTTTTCCCACGGCTTTCGGCCGCGGCCAGTGGAGGCAGGCTTAATGATGTCATTTGTATGCAAATGGACTAATTAATATTTATTAATGATGTCATGTGCAAATTAACTCAATATTTATTAATGATGTCATTCATATGCAAATTGACTTGGTGCGGTATGGGGCTGGTTTTGGGCGTAAACCATTTTTCCATCTGGCAACACTGCTCTTAGGGTTTCCAGAAGAAAGTTTGCAATCAGGAAGTGCTAGCTGCAAGTGTATTAGATGTTCAAAATCAAACATCCGTCTTGTGCTCCCGTGCCCTCACTACTGTATATCCTGTGTTTCTTGCCCTCCTCAGCTCCAGCACCCATTCAGATTGCTTTGTTATAGAAGTAGCATCATTCTCCATTCTTCTATTTCTATGTGTCAACCCCAGCAGCATTCATCCCTCTGGGATGCTGTCTTCCTTCCCTGCCTCCTATGAAGGACGAGTCCAGACCAGTATGAGATCAAGCTATGGTTTGAAGGAAGTCAAGGTTTAATGCAGTGGCGTACTAAGGGTGGGGGCGGTCCACCCCGGGTGCACGCCGCTGGGGGGGTGCCACGCGTCTGTCGGCAACGCTTGTTCTCTGCTCCCTCTGGCCCTGGAACGGGTTATTTCCTGTAACTGGGCAGAGGGAGCAGGGAACGAGCGTTGTTGACAGACGCGCGCCACCCCCCCCCCCCCCAGCAGGTAAAGATGCACCGGGGGGGGTGTCGTTTTGCTGGGGGGAGCTGCCCCTTTCACGTCCCCTGTCCCGCCCCTTCCACGCCCTCACCTGTCATCTCTCTCCTCCCCCCCTCCCCTTACTCTGCTATCCCTGGTGGTCTAGAGGTACCTCTTCGGGGCAGGAAAGAGCCCCCTCTTTCCTGCCCAGAGCTGCTAGCTGCCCTGCATCTTGTCCTGTGGTGAGTCCAGCTCTCGGCGTTTCAAAATGGCCGCTGAGAGTTGAAGTCTCGCGAGGCTGCTTCAACTCTCAGCGGCCATTTTGAAACGCCAAGAGCCGGACTCACCACAGGACAGGATGCAGGGCAGCTAGCAGCAGCACTCCGGGCAGGAAAGAAGGGGCTCTTTCCTGCCCCAAAGACGAAGAGGTACCTCTAGACCACCAGGGATAGCAGAGTAAGGGGAGGGGGGGTAGTCGCGTTTCGCCG
Source organism: Microcaecilia unicolor (assembly GCF_901765095.1). Taxonomy (NCBI): domain Eukaryota; kingdom Metazoa; phylum Chordata; class Amphibia; order Gymnophiona; family Siphonopidae; genus Microcaecilia; species Microcaecilia unicolor. The sequence goes on from NC_044040.1 coordinate 53,569,564, forward strand.
GGAGGCAGGGGCGCGCTGCACCTGGGGGGCGGGGGCGCTGCACCCGGGGGGGGCACATCGGCGATCCACCCCGGGTGTCAGCCCCCCTAGGAATGCCACTGGTTTAATGTATTTGATATTAGAGCTGGACTGAATAGCATTTTTTACTATTTGGCCGAATATGAATACCAAATACAAATAATGGGCATTGAGCTTTAACCTAACAAATAATAAAAGAAGCAATGTGAAATCAGAGATGAAGTGTTTATCTCAGTAGGATTTAGCACAGTAGAGTTTCTGAGTATTCATATTCGAATTTAAATCACTAATTGACCCAATACGAATAATGTATTCAGAGCACAATTTGGGGCTGAAACGAATTGAATGTGAATATTCAGTACAGCCCTATTTCATATAAAAAAGATATTTAGGCGGTACACAATAAAATTTAATAACAAACAAAAGACATATAGCTTTAAAAAAATAAGGCAATATGGTAACAGAAAAAAGGAGGCCTAGGTTACCGTAGCTTTAAGAGCCATAAGGTACCTCAGGAAGGCAGGAAGATGGAGCCACACAACAGGCATAAATACCAGGTACAAGTGGTGCTGTCTGCATGCCAGCCAGCAAGGCGAGGCTCACAATACCAGGGCCAAAACAGGAAATTAGTCTGACATAAAAGCCAGACTACAAAATTGTGTTTTCAAAGCCTTCTTAAACTTAGTAAAAGCAGATTCAGAACAAATACAGAGAGGAGACTGTTCCACAATGATGGGGCTGCTACGTTAAAACGTCTAGGGGCTTCATCAGAGCACACCTGCAAATGTTGTTGAACCATCAAGAGTTTTTGACGCACAGCGGAGGGAGTGGGAGGATTTATAGGGTATTAGAAGGTTAAAGAGAAAAGGAGGGCTTCTTGAAGAGAGACTAGTGGACCAATGATAGGATCTTAAATGGAAGGTGATAGATAGTCGGGAGCCAATGTTCTTTAATAAAAAGAGGAGTCACGCTATAAAATGTCCTCACATCATAAAAACATTTCACGGTCACGGAAATATTTTGGCGTAACTAAAGTTGCCTTGTTTGTATATTAGGTAGACCCTGATACACTGTAGGAAATTACAGTAGTCTAGATGCAAGATAAGCAACAAATGAACCAGATGATCACAAATGTGTGGTTAATGAACACTCTGCACGCATGTTAGTGGGTACAGGATGCAGGAAGGGGTTCACCTAGCAGTTAATTGTGCAGTTGACATGGGTACACACTATATTAAAATGAATGATAATGAGGCCATTAGGTGTTGCTCCACAATGCACAGAAGTAAGCAGGGGATTTCACCGTGCACACAGTGCGAGAAAATTATCACTAGGGCCAGAGCAGCGTATAACAGTTGGTTGACAGGGCTTAGTGCCAGTTTTTGGGATTTAAAAGTTTTCTGCAGCCATATCAGTGCCTGCAAATTTAAAAAGACAGATGGGAGGTAACAGCTGTGTGCACAGGTCCAAACAAAAATGAAAATGCCATCACCACATCTGTGCATGAACCAGAAAGTTCTTCTGCACAAACAGTAAATAACAGCCTATTTAATTTGTCGGTTAAGAAGCACTTAGCTGGCTAAGTACTAAAATTCAGCATGAGATAGCCAGTTATTTATTTTATTTATTTATTTGTAGCATTTGTATCCCACATTTTCCCACCAATTTGCAGGCTCAATGTGGCTTACATTTGCCGTAATGGCGGTTGCCATTTCCAGGTAACAGAATTACAAATGGTGTTGCATTAAGGTGTGTACATACATAGTAACATAGATGGAACAGTTCATGGTCTATCTATCTATCTATCTATCTATCTATCTATCTATCTATCTATCTATCTATATATATATATAAAAACCATGTGCGTACATACATGGTAAAGAAGAATGCATTATGGTATTGCATGCAGGTTCCTTAGTGATAATTGGATTATAACATACATTAGGTCATCGACTATGGAGAGACCATATTCGACATAGGGATAAAAGTGATAGTGCTTGTTCACTAATAGCAAAGAGGTTAATCAGTCAAGTGATAAGATTTCAGTTATCGCTGCTAAATATTAATGCATACCCCTAGATTCTATATAGCGCACCTAGAGATCCGCACCGAAATCCAAGCATATTCTATAACAATGCGCATAACGTAAGTGGCTTAACAAGCTAATCAGCGTTGATAACAGCTCTTAACAAGCAATAGTAAGCACTAATTGGCAATAATTAGAATTTACACACACAACTTGCTAAGCATATTCTGTAATGCAGTGCACCTAACTTCTAACGCGTGCAGGCAAAAAGGGGCAAGGTTATGGGCAGAGAAATAGGCATTTCATGAGTGTTCTGAAAATTAAGCACCTAGTTAAAGAATATGGCCCACTGCGCCTAAATCTACGTGCCGGGATTTACGCCACATTTTCATTGGTGTAAATAGTGGCACATAATTTTATGCGCTCAGATATCAACTAAGCGTATTCTATATACCATGCCTAAATCTAGGCATCACTTATATAATACGCTTAGCACTGATTTCTGTGCCATTTTTTTTTTAGACGCCATATATAGAATCTCTTCCATAGGACCCGATTCTATATATGGCACTTAAAATTAACGCATGGTAGGCAATTACGCCTAAGCGTATTCTAAATACCACATGTAAATCTATGTGTGGCATTTAGAATATGCTTAGGCATAGTTTGTGCAGCTGAATCTATGCACGTCCATTTAGGTAAACGAAAAGCTGGTATAAATCCCTGTTGCATAGATTTTATAACATGCAGATTTTGGAACACCCATGGAAAAACCTATTTCCACACCCTTAACCACGCCCCTTTTTGCCTGTGCGCGTTAGAATTTAGGCGCAGTACATTACAGAATATGCTTAGCAATGTACACGTGTAAATTCTAATTTTTGCCAATTAGTGCTCGTTATTGCTTGTTAAGAGCCGTTAACGCATAGCGGCTTGTTAAAACAATTAATCTACACTTGTAAATTGTAGAATACACCTGGATTTACATGCAGAATCTCGCATAAATCTAGGCACGCTATATAGAATCCAAGGGATAGCGGCTAACTGGCTATATTGCATCATATAACCAGCTAGCTGTGAATATTCAGCTCTTCACTGGCTAAGTTTAGCGGCCAAATCAGACCACATAAATAATAGTCCTATCTTTGGCCACTATAAACTTAACCGGCCAGTGCTAAATATTAACTTGGCCGGTTAAGTTTAAAGCCTGCCACAGAAAAAACAGATATTCAATGCCGGTCACCAGAAACGTCCCAGCATTGAATATCCGGGCACAGCACCGATGGAGGCACTTAGGCAGGTTGCTTCCCATAATCTGGGTTTATGTGCTAGAAATATTTGCAAGGATAATATTTGTGCGCAGAATAAAATTCTGGTTCATGTGTGGATATGCGCTGGCACTTTTGTTTTCTTTGGACAGTGAAGGCATACTTATTGTAGAAACTTTGGTAGTCACTCTGTAAGTAGTTATCAAGATTTAGGTGTCCCAATGCCGTGTGCTTAGTGCCAATTCTATAATTTATTTATTTATTTAGATTTTGCTCACACCTTTTTCAGTAGTAGCTCAAGGTGAGTTACATTCAGGTACACTGGATATTTCTCTGTTCCAGGAGGGCTCACAATCTAAGCTTGTACCTGAGGCAGTGGAGGGTTAAGTGACTTGCCCAAGATCACAAGGAGCAGCAGCGGGATTTGAAGTGGCCACCTCGGGACTGCAAGACTGGTGCTCTAACCACTAAAGCCATTCCTCCATTCCCTTGGCACCAAGATTCCATTCTAGAATGAATATTAGCATAAGTGGGCATTGGCATGCCTAAAGTTTGGTGCCGAAGAAAAAAGAAGGGGTTCACACCTTCCACAAATCCAACAAGGAAAACAAATGCAGAGTGGAAGAAAATCCAATCCAAGAAACCAGTCAGAACTCATTCCGTGAGTTCTGGCTGGTTTCTTGGATTGGATTTTCTTCCACTCTGCATTTGTTTTCCTAAAGTTAGGTGCCAACAGTTACATTGAGTCAATGACAGTTGTAACAGTTGGAATCTAATTGTGCCTTGAAGTGTGCACAACTTATAGTATTCTATAAGTTTTGCATGTCTCTCTGAGACATGCCCATGACCCACCCATAATCTGCCCACGTTTGCACCCCGTCACATTTACATGCTAAGCAAAGTTGGAGTGTGTGTTATAGAATAGTGCATAATTGCCAATTAGTGGAGCCAATCACATGCGTTAGTGCTATTATTTTAGGCATTAGTTTATAGAAACATCCTTTTTTGTGCACATGTATCTGGCAGGCTTTCCCCAATTAGCACACAAGTTCCACGTATTGGAAATGTTCATGTGATTAGCTTACAGCATTGGTAATTTCGCAGTAGAAGCTGCATGCTCAGCCATCAGCGTAGGGCTCTACCATGTGGTCCTTTGCATCAGCCTCTCTCTGCCTTGTTCTCTTGCCAACATCCTCCTGTGCCTATGGAGTGAAACCTAATGCACTAATCCTTTTCTTCTCCAATCTGCTGCCAGAAACCTAAACCTTTTATCTATGCAAAATATAGGTGAATATTTAAAGATGACTTGCAGAAGAACAAAGCTATGGAGCTCTGTCTCTAGTAAGTTCTCAGCTGGAAAATCTCTAAGGAACACTAGGGGCTGTTGGAATTGGCATGAAGGGCTCAAGAGAGAAAATGTCTTTTGTTTGTTACTTATATCTTTGAGGTTTTTAAAATGTGGCCATCATCTCCCCTTCTCTCCCCCAGGGTATAATTATACTGACCCTTAACCCCAATGCTGACTTTTGGCACTAAACTCTAGAAACCATGCATAACTGATGAAATTGATGTTAAAGACATAGAAATGTATTTAATTTTAGTCAGTCTTTCACCTGAAATGTGAAGAATGCATCCTTACGACTTTCAGAATGGATTATTACTGTATTTTAGATTGCAGATTCTGAGGATGGTCTAACGATATTCAATAGTTCTCGGAATAAGCCTAGGTCGTCTACGATACCTGTTAATCCAAAAAGACAAGTGCCAACACAGGTAGGTAGTAGTCTGTTGTCGAAAAATTATTGAAAAGATTATCAAAATGAATTGTTCACAAACTAGTAAATTGTATATAAGGCACTCAAAATTGTGCATGCTAATTTCGACACGCATTCAATTTGCATGTGCAGTTTAACTGAATAAAGAGCCAATTAGTGCCAATAATTGGGATCTAACCATTATTGGCACTAATTGGCAACAATCTGAATTTACGCACGCATCTTTGCAGTTGGTATTCTGTAAAGTTATATGTGTGGCTCCGAAAATGGGGTGTGACCATAGGAGGGGCATGGGCGAATTTCAAGGGTGTTCCTAGAATTTGTGCGCACTGTTATATAATACGGCCAGTCTGCACCTAATTTAGGCACGAGGATTTGCACCAGGTTTCAGTTGGTGTAAATTTGGAGTGGAACCCAGTGCCAAGTGCTTCTATAACATTTATAGAATAGCGCTTAGTTCTCATTTTTTCGGTGCACAAATTTGGGCTCCATTTACTGAATTTAGACCTAAATGTATTTATTGATTGATTTATTTACTGCCTTTTTGAAGTAACATAGTAACATAATAGATGACGGCAGAAAAAGACCTGCACGGTCCATCCAGTCTGCCCAAGAAATGTGCCACTTTTTTGTGTATACCTTACCTTGATTTGTACCTGTCTCTTTCAGGGCACAGACCGTACAAGTCTGCCCATCACTATCCCCGCCTCCCACCATCGGCTCTGGCACAGACCGTATAAGTCTGCCCAGCATTATCCCCACCTCCCAACCACCAGCCCAGCCTCCCAGTGTGCCACTTTTTTATGTATACCTTACCTTGATTTGTACCTGTCTTTTTCAGGGCACAGACTGTACAAGTCTGCCCAGCACTATCCCCGCCTCCCAACCACCAGCCCCGCCTCCCACTACCGGCTCTGTTATCCAATCTGGTGGTGTACAGTAAGAATAAGTCAAACATAGGCAATAGACAATTACAGCAGTAAAAATATTTAAATAACAATACAAGTATAGCAGTGAATGCTGCTTGCAGTGTCAACACAATACGTAATAAAACTTTTTAGCGTAGGACAGTGGTTACCAAACCTGATCCTGGAGGCACCCCAGCCACTCAGGTTTTCATGATACCTACAATTAATGTGGTATTTAGAATACGCTTAGGCATAGTTTATGCAACTGAATCTATGCACGTCCATTTACGCCAACGAAAAGCTGGTGTAAATCCCCTACATGTAGATTTACGCACACTCGCCCATATTTTATAACAACGTGCTTAGATTTTGGAATGCCCACCAAAAACATATTTCCATGCCCTTCACCGTGCCCCTTTTTGCCTGTGCATGTTAGAATTTAGGCACAGTACATTACAGAATATGCTTAGCAATGTACATGTGTAAATTCAAATGTTTGCCAATTAGTGATTGAAATTGCTTGTTAAGAGCTCTTAATGCATAACAGCTTGGTAAAACAATTAATCTATGCTCATAAGTTATAAAATACGCCTGGATTTACACACAGAATCTCGCATAAATCTGGGTGCGCAATATAGAATCCAGGGGATAGCGGCTAACTGGCTATATTGCATGATATAACCATCTAGCTGTAAATATTCAGCTCTTCGTCGGCTAAGTTTAGCAGCCAAATTATTATTATTATTAACATTTGTATAGCGCTACCAGATGCACGCAGCGCTGAACACCTGAAACAGCCTACATAAATAATAATCCTACCTTTGGCCACTATAAACGTAACTGTCCAGCGCTAAATATTAAGTTTAAGCCTGCCACAGAAAAAATGGATATTCAGTGCCATGCAAATCTATCCCATGAATATTCATTGTGGATATCCTGAAAACCTGACTGGCTGGGGTGCCTCCAGGACCAAGTTTGGGAACCACTGGCGTAGGGTATAAGCAAAGATCGAACACATAGATAGGTAAGAGGAGTTAGAAAATAAGGGGATTAATTTAAAGAAAGCTGCACATCAGGTCAGAGAGGTGATGAAATATTATCTCAGCTAGGATAGGTGTACTACATTTGAATCTGTGTCTTGGTGCCACTTTGAGGACACCGAGGGGGCGGGAGACAATACCACAAAGAGGGTGCCGACATTTAGGTGCCAAGAACGTGCATAAATAACCAAAATACTGGCATATATACATGTATGTGTGCATATACACCCATAAATGCTAATAATATGACTCTACTATTCTATAAAAATGGCACCTAAATTTCAGTGGCACATTGTTTGAAAATAGACGGGCAGACTCTCGGTGGACTGTGAGTGGAACATACATTTATGAGCACAAATTAGAGAATGCTATTGGATCGATATTCAAAGCAATTTGACTGGCCAGAAACAGCTCCTGGCTGGTTGAATCATGGAAGATTAAACGATCAGAAAAATAATTGACATTAAACTGAAATTATTTGAAATGGACAGTTCTCAGGGAACTGTGTTAGAGGCTATGAAGGTCAGCTCTCTGGTTTTGTGCTTAGTGGCATGGGAAAAAGAAATGCTAAATAAGGTGACTGAATAGATTGGGATGGGCTGGAGTGTAAATTTTAAAGGACTTCGATGTTAGCTTCAGAACAGTACCGGGCAGATTTCTACGGTCTGTGCCCTGAGAAAGGCAAGGACAAATCAAACTCAGGTATACATATAAAGTATTACATACCATGTAAAATGAGTTTATCTTGTTGGGCAGACTGGATGGACCGTACAGGTCTTTATCTGCTGTCATTTACTATGTTACTATATTAAAAACAAGGAACTCAGGGAAAAGGGGGAGGTCTATTTTGATCAAGGGAAGCATGGGTGTAGAGTGCATTTTCAACACATATATGTTATGCAAAACACACTGGCAGAGAAAGTCTATAGGCACTCTGCACCCGTGATAAATCTCAAAGTGAAAGCAGGCATCTGTTTTGAAATTTGGGGCAAAGTCTGTGGGTTGCAGTTACCTGCAAGCTTTGTTTCTGTGTGGACAGTTCAAAAACAAAGCAGGGTGGGTTTCAGCGTTCCTACCTCACACTGTTATGACCTTTGGGACGGAAGGGGAAGGGTGGATATCCACTGTGCTTTTAAACCATAGCATGAGCTCTTTACGCATGTACCTTAAACCGCATGTTTGCTTATTTTCCATTTTGATTGACAACATAAGAATCTTAAACAAATGAGGCATTATTCTCTGGGTTTAGTGTTGAACTTCCACATTCTCTGCATGTTCAGTTGGTCATTTGGCTTTTTTCATGTCTCCTGGTTATTGCTTGTATTGTTTTCTCTTCTCCCTGTGCTTTGTTCAACAAAACAAAGCAATGTTGAGCATGTAAAGCCTATATTTGGATGACTGCTTCACAGCGCTCCATCCGCCACTAGTAAATGCCAAGGTAAACAGACTAATAAGAGCATTTCCCATGGAAGGAGTTAGGTAGTTTTATCTGACTTACTGAGTTTCTAATTTAAAACGTTCTTAACATTTTTTCAGTCTATCATATTCTGTACCTAGATGAGATTAGAGGTACTGAAGTTTCAATAATTAAACATCTTCTAATCAGGGGCGTATCTGGACTTCGCCGGTAGGGGGGTCCAGAGCCGACGTGAGAGGGCACATTTTAGCCCCCCCGGCGATCCCCGCCGCCCTTGCCGCCCCCCCCCCCCCCCACCAGAACCACCTCCAACTGTCACCCGCCCGCCCGCCCGACGACCCTCTCAACCCCCCGACCGCTGTCGCTTACCTGTGCTGGCGGGGGACCCCAACCCCCGCCAGCCAAAGCCGTCATCCTTTGTTCTTTTGTTCTTTCTGAGTCTGACTCATCTCTGATGTCCTGCACGCGTCCTGCACGTTGTGTACGTGCAGGACGTCAGAGACGAGTCAGACTCAGAAAGAACAAACGAACGAAGGACGACGGCTTCGGCTGGCGGGGATTGGGGTCCCCCGCCAGCACAGGTAGGCGACGGCAGGTTGGCAGCGGGAGAGGGGTTGCGAGGGCCTTTGGTAGGGGGGTCCAGGGCCAAATCTACGGGGGCCGTGGCCCCCGTAGCCCCATTACAGATACGCCCCTGCTTCTAATAATCACAGGACATGATGTTTTTTTAAAAAGCTGAGCTCTTAAATTTACTCTCCTAAATAAGGATGCTAAATTTGTGCCCTATTTTTAGTCAGACTTAGGAGTCTAAAGGGTTCTTTTACATGGAGGGGCGTTTTCGATATGATGTATAAGTCCGACTTTGGACGTCTTGCACAATACGTTCAAATCCAAACAGGAAAGAAGGTCATTTTTGAAAAGAAACGTCTTTTTTTTTTTTTTAATACTGTTTAAAACAAGGTTTTCTGCTTTGGATGTTTTGTTTTTTAGTCCATTTAATAAAAAAAAAAACAAATGAGTAAGTGCAAAACGTAGAAAATCAAGCCATTGGGATGTAGGAGGACCCAGTATTTTAGTAGACAGGTTTCCCAGTCATCCCATGAGAGCAATGGGGCACCCTAAGGGCACTTCTGTGCACTTCATAAAGATGCTCCCAGATACACATCTCACCTTTGCTCCCTTATCTTGTCCCCTGAGCCCTCCAAACCCCACCAAACCTAATTTCCCCCCACTGTACACCAGTACAGTAGCCCTTATGGGTGAAGGGGACATGTATATATGGGTACAGTAGGGTTTTGGTGACTATGAGAGGGGTCACAGTTTCCACCACAAGTGTGACAGGTGGACGGAGGTAGGGACCAGAGTCCCCCACTCCATAGTGCACTGCACTGACCACTATACTACTCCAGGACCCTGTATGCTGCTCTAATATACCTGGCTGTAACATCTGAGGCTGTCATAGAGGCTGGTAAATCATATTTTTATTTACATTTTTTGGGGGTGGGATGACGTCAGTGACCAGTGGGGAGGGGCATTGTTGAGGTCATCCCTGATTCCCTCCAGTAGTCATCTGGTCATTCAGTGCACCTTTTTATGCACTATAAAAATAGGTTTAGCTCAAAACGTGTTTTGTTGCATTATGGCTGAAAAACGGCTAAGTCTAAGAAATGCCCAAATCCCGCCCTTAACACGCCCCTGACCCCCCCCCCCCCCCCCCCTTGATTTGGACTCACTGCAGATGAACAGCATAGAAAAAGTCTGAAAAATAGGTTTCGAAAATACTGATTTGGACATTTTAGTGAGAAAAGCATCCATAATTGCCTGATAACACACAGAAAAAATAAATAAATAAAAATAAAAGTTACAATTAATACCTTTTATTAAATTTAGATATTAGATATGTATCATATGTGAGTGGAGGAGTGGCCTAGTGGTTAGGGTGGTGGACTTTGGTCCTGAGGAACTGAGTTCAATTCCCACTTCATATTTTTAATTTTTTGGCATAGGGAGTGTGGCTAGGTGTGGAGACTGGGCATGTTCTGTGCCATTCGGTTATCGTGGCTACATCGCTACACGCTAACCAATTAGCACAGATTTGGTGGGTGAGTCCCTACTACCTACAAAATAGATGGCGGAAGGGGCTCATGTGCTAGTATGAACATTAGAGCATGGCCATTATTGAAAAATTCAGAAAATCAGCTATTTTACCCCAGCGGTAAAAATTGCCTTGCCGTGTGGGAACAGCCTGCATAAGAGTGTGTGAAGGCCACTTTTTACACCTCAGCACGTCCCACGTGTCCACCACGGCTTAATAAAAGGACCCCTTAATGTGGTAGCTCTTACCACATCCTATTTAGGAGGCGCTAAGGACTCCCATGGTGAGTCAGTGTTATTTAGTTAGTGTTCACCCCAAATTCTCCACCCAACACGCCCTCCCCCCAATTCTTTTCAAAAATACTGCAGGATTAATACATGCAAATGGCAAAACTAACACAAAACACTTTACTGTATCCTGCATTAGGCCATTTATCCTATGTTAAGCATGTATTAGCACTTAATGGAGTGGAGGAGTGGCCTAGTGGTTAGAGCACCAGTCTTGCAATCCAGAGGTGGCCGGTTCAAATCCCACTGCTGCTCCTTGTGATCTTGAGCAAGTCACTTAACCCTCCATTGCTTCAGGTACAAACTTAGATTATGAGCCCTCCTGGGACAGAGAAATATCCAGAGTATCTGAATGTAACTCACTTTGAGCTACTACTGGAAAAAGGTGTGATCAAAATCTAAATAAATCCTATATAATAAAACTCACCCTCAACGTTCTGAGGACACTGACATCACTGTCGGTTCCTCCAGGCACTTCCTTCCGGTTCGAAGGGTTCGTGCTGGTGAAGCCATTGAAATCACTGTGTTGGAGCCCCGCCCTTGCGTCAAATGTGATGACGTTGAGGGCGGAGCAATGGTGTCAGTGGCTTCACAACCAACGACTCAGCACATTGAAGGTGGTGTTGCGTGCGTTGACAAGGTCCGCAACAATGGCGGTCAGTGCCTTCACAACGCCGAAGGGGTGAGCAGGGAGGGAGGGAGGGGGGTTCGGGAGGAAAACCTTGCTAGCGCCCGTTTCATTTGCGCCTGAAACAGGCATGTTTTACTAGTAATAAATAATGCAGTTTAGTAAAAGGGTCCCTTTGAAAGTTATGCTCCGGAACTGGCCTCTTCGAAAATGTATTAGAGCTGAGTTCCTAAATGTATGCTAAATGTTTCATTCAACTCTTAAATATAGGAGCATAAAAAGTGAGTGGCAAGCGGGCCAGATTTATCGAAGTTAGGAGCTTAGCACTGATTTTCAGCACTCGGCTCATAAAGCTAGTCAAACGCATGGCAATCCTAAATTTATAAGCATAACTTTTAAGCTCCTAAAATAAATTAAGGTGACTTTTCAGGTGAAAGCTTAGGGGTCATTTCTTAAGCTTAGGGGTCATTTCTTGTGCTCAGTGGGTGGGGAATAGGCATTTCCATCGGTAATCGGGCAGCGAGGGCACATTGCCGCTCACTGCCCGATTACTGCACGAGTAGCATGTGAGCCCTTACTGCCTTCTAAATAGGAGACGGTACTGCCTCAGGCGGTAATGGCTGCACACTAATTTGGAAATTAGTACATGGCCATTAATGGAAGAAATTGAAATTCGGCCATTTTAGAGCTGCACTAAAAAGTGGCCGGAGCGCACGGGAAACCCACACGCTAAAACTACCGCTGGCCACTTTTTAGCATGGCTTAGTAAATGTGCCTCTTAGTTACTAATAACTGGAGTTAACAGTAAAATAACACATCTTAACAGTAGCCCATGTTGATAACTTCCCCTTAAGATGGAAAAACAAAAGTTATTTTCTGTGTTTTTGAACAAACATTTCACCTGAGACTTTTTTTCTGTCTCATCTCAATCCTTATTTGAACGAGGCATATAAAGCATGTATCACAGTATAAAAATGATTCTTACAACCTTTGCCATATATTTTAGTTGTGTTTCAGTAGCAGGTATGGTGAGGTTTCTAATGAAGTTTATGGTTGAGTATCTTGGAATCTGTAATGAGTTCTTTGGATTAGTGGTAATTAAGATTAGGTTCAGAATGTTCTTGCTGCTGATACAGTACCCCAAACCTTATTGTATAGTATATACTGGTGAACATTGAACTCTTATCAGGCACTATAGATGTTATCACAGGCACTTCAATCAGTTTCTTCATATCTCCTGCAAGTGTAAGAACAGGGGTCAGCAAGTTGGCTGAGGTGCAGAAGGTAATGAAAGTGCCAGACACTCTTCAAACTTAGTTGAAAATCCAACTGGAAAAAAACAGAGTAATAAAATCATTTTACCACCATGGGTTAAAGTGCAGGTTTTCCTTGTTGTTGCACTATAAGTACAACATTAACAGGCACTATGAACAACTAATTAAACGCCACTCTCTGTAGTCTTCTCTGACCCTTAAGTTGCAGGTGTGTCAGTGATACTCCATTATCAATGGGAGATTTCAAAACTATAATAGATATTAACACCTGGTCCAAGATGTGTTCCCAATTAAATAGGCTAAGGAGCTAATTAGTGCCAATAATTGGGTGCTAATTGACACTAAGCAGCAATTTGGAATTGGGGCACATTTAGCTACGCACTATTCTGTAACAATGGGCACCCAAATCCCATAGCGTGCAACAAAAGGGCGTGGCCATGGGAGGTGCATGGGCAGGTTAGGGGCATTCTTTATATTTATGTGCAGTGCTTATAGAATAACGGGATGTGTGCCCAAATTAGGAGCCAGGAATTAAGTCTTTGTGCTGAAATCAGCATTCGTGTCCAGATGATCGAAAGCCCCGTGCTGTTCCAAACAGTGCTCTAAAAATAGCCCTGGAACAGCACGGGGCTTTACCGCCCCTATGATCGGAGATAATAGCTTACAAATTTATGCACGCTATTATTTCCGATCATAGGGTGCACAGTCCTCCCGCACTTGTTTGACAGGTCTGGGCTGTCAAAAGCCCAGACCTGTAAAACACAGGGACTGGAGATCCGTGGGACCACCAGGCCCCAAACAGCATGGCCCTTTGCCCCCACTGAACCCCCAGCCAGCGACACAGAGGCTGCAGATCTGGTGGACACAAGTTTGGGAGGGCTGGAGATCTGGTGGGTCTCCAACCCCCTGCACCCCCCACCCCCCAAAAGCCCTGGTGGCCCAGTGGGCTGCAAATCAAACCCCCCCAAACCTGGTGATCTAGCGGCCCTCTTTCCTGTCTCCCCTCTGTACCTTTGTTGGAGAAGGGAGGTACACTCCCTCCTCTTCCAGCAGTGCCACCTTGAAAATGGCGACGCCCAGCCCTGTCCAGTGCATACACCATATACTCGCTGATCTTTGGGAAGGAATATGTTTAGCATGCATTTGCATGCTACTTGGACTAAGAGCCTTGCTTAGCATGCATTAGCATGCTAGCTGTGTTCAGAGCCCACGAGTGCATAGTTTCACGCGCTCAGGGGCTCTGATCATGGGATGGTAGCAAACGCAAGCGCTAGTACGACACTAATAGCCTCTAGCACTCCTGTTTGCTTCTGATAATCTGCCCATCAATGCTCATTCTAGAACGGGCACTCAGCTTTCAATGCCCATTATAGAATTAGCATTGAGCACCAACTTTTATCGGCACTGATTTTTGAGAGCCATTTATAGAATTTTCTTCAGTTTCAGGATACTTGGAAGAACTTTTGGTTGACATTACCACCAATGGCTCACAGCCGCATCCTGAACATTTAGTGGTGTTGTACTTCACTGGTGTCAATGTTGCTCTACATATGCGCCCATGGTGTATGTTCTTTTTGGTGGAGTTGGGGGTGGGGGTGGGGATAGGGATCATTCAAGGTTGGTTTGTTAATTATAGTTCCTCCTTTTGGTTCTAATTTTTTATTGTTATGCAAGTCTTGTTTTGTTGGAACCCTAATAAAAAGATGTACACTGTATTTATTTATTAGAATTTAATATACCGTTCGAACTAACAGACTTGAGCAGTGTACATAAAATGATACAAAAACAAAATAAAAGCAAGACAGGAAAGATGTACCTCATTTATACCATACAAACTATAGAAAGCAGGAGCGGGAAGGGCATAACCAGGAAGAAGGGAGAAAGGGAAATGGAAAATAAAAGATAATAGATAAAAGGTCGGTGATAGCCCTGCGAGCAACAACTCCCCTCAGACGTTTGCGTTATAGACTTGTTGGTATTACCACGTTTCAATGCAGTTTAAAAGTTTTAAAAGATAGTTCAGCCCTAACAGACAGAGGGAGAGAATTCCAAAAGAAAGGGATGGAATAGAAGAAGGCACAGTGGCGGGTAAATTCAAGTTGGGTAGATTTAGGGCCTGGAAGTACTAGGTGAAAATCATTGATGGAGCGAAGTAAGCGTACTGGAGAATAGGAATGGTCAAAGATGCAAGATAGTCAGGAGTTCCAGCTCCAAAAGCCCTAAAATCGATGTGAGAAGTTTGAATAAAATTCGCTGTACATAGAATTTCCCCCCTGAAGATTAACACACATGTGGTAGGTGTTGCTTTTTAGTGGAATTATATAATGGAGATATTTACCTGCAGAAGGGAGAGTAGTCATTGAAAGCTGCTAACATAAGGCTACAGTTTCTAACATATATTATTTCTCCTTAATGCGTGTTATTGCCATTTAGGGGTGAAATCTATATGTGACGGCCAAAAAATTGGCACCGAAAAAAGTGCTATTCTATGAACCGCACTTAAAGTTAGACACAGTTCATAGTATAGCATTTACGCCCGGGAATTGTGCCGAACTTTTAGGAGCAGCCATTTGCACCAACTGCATAAATTTTAGGATGCCCCCATTCTGCCTATGACTCTCCCATTTCCTCACCCCCCCCTTTTTGAACCGCACCTAAATTTACGCACATATATTTTAATTAAATCTAATTAGCACCAGTAATTACGTATTAAGCCAATTATTGGTACTAATTACCTTATTCAATTATGTGCACAAATTGGGGACGCTCCAAATTTTTAGCTACTTGTATAGAATTCAGGGGGTTAGGGGGTAATTCTGTATGGATTGCTTAACATTAGGTGCCAGGATGATTGCATGCTAAGCGCAAATTCTATATTGTGCGAGTGCCATTATAGAATACTAGCGTAAGTCTGCATTTCTGCCCCTAATGTTAAACGGCTGGTGTAAATGGTCACCAGGGGTGTAGCTACATGGGGCCACGGGGGCATGGGCCCCCGTAGATTTGGCCCTGGACCCCCTGGCGATGACCCTCTCGACCCCCCTCCCACCGCTAACTCACCGTCGGGTACCTTTGCTGGTGGAGGACCCCAAACTCCGCCAGCTGAGGTCCTCTTCTTTGGCACAGCCACGTTGCTGATCTGCAAGGCTTTGTTCTGTTTCTGTGAGTCTGACGTCCTGCACGTACAACATACAGGATATCAGACTCACAGAAACAGAACGAAGCCTTGCAGATCAGCCAGCAACACGGCCGCGCTGGAGAAGAGGACTTCGGCCGGCAGGGGATGGGGTCCCCCGCTAGCAAAGGTACCCAACAGTGATGGCGGCAGCGGGGGAGGGTTGGTGGCGGCGGGAAGGGGGAGTCGAAAGTGTTGGCGCCGGGGGGGGTCAAAGTTGGTGGTGGCGCCGGGGAGAGGGTCAAAAATGACGGGGGGGGGGGGTCGGCGGCACTGGGGGAGACTAAAATGTGCCCCCTCACCTCAGGCTCTGGACTCCCCTCCCGCCGAAGTCTGGCTACGCCCCTGATGGTCACACTTTCATATAAGCAGAGCAGAATGAATGCTAATGTTGGCTTGTCATTATTTGACTATTTAAATATTTAGGTAAGTAAGGGGAGCCCTCAGAATATTTATTCATTCAAATGAGCATCCGCTAGCGGAAGTGTAGCCAGGTAGTGATGTCGGGGGAAGCGGAAAGCAAACTGCATAGGCGCGCGTGCGCATCCGCACAGGAATGATGGACCATGTGAAAAATAGGCGCCAGCGCTGTAGAAGCCCTTTTTGGGGAGCAATCGCTCCCCTGGCAACCCATCTAGCTATGACGTTGTCCGCTAGTAAAAGGACAGTTCAAGAGTGATCATTTACGTTTTTCTTTCATTTTGCTATCCACATGCACCACTCCAAACAGTGAAATAGAAATAAATGGAGCTCTACCATACAAGTGTCTACCAGTAAAAACATTTTTCTCCTTTTCATCAAAAATAAATATAGCAAACAATAGTTGCTTATCTTCAATGTGTGCTTAAATTCCCAGATACAATTAATCACATTAACTATGCTCCATGCGGTGGCTGAAGATTGCTCATGGCTCTGTTCAGGTTCCCCTTAAAGCTTCAAGGACACCCGACCACGGGTTTCATTCATGGATACAACTTTTTTGAGGACTCAGGCAGCAAGCTCTGAGCTTGGGTGGAAGAGAACAAAAGCTATTCTGGTTCAGGAGGACTGATAATCTTATAAGCAGTCATGCTCTGTTGATGGCATCTGAAAAGCAGTGCTGAGAAAAGGTTGTATTTTGCTACAAATTGTATAAAAGCAGGCCTGAGAATTTCCTTCCTCCTCTGCAGTTAAAAGTACTCACACTGTACTTTTCACCTGTACTACAAAGTAGAGGAGCCAGGGGAGGGCTGAACCGGCAGAGAAAGGCACCTCAGAAAGTTCAGGTGGCAGACTTTTCTCTAACGAAGCAAACACCCACAGAAGGTGAGCTCTCCACAGGAAAACCAACGAAAGGCAAAACACACAGTGGATCCAAAAAAAAGGTCCTCTCACAATGAGTGTCTTCCTGAACAAGGTCTTTATTAACAGTAGCAGAATTGACCCGACACGTGACGTGTTTCAGCCGTGAGGCCTGCGTCAGGGGTCTAGCGTTATCTGTAGAAAAAAGTGCCTTGTAGGTCAGATGAAAAAATAGCACTAAAGCTGCTAAAAGCGATATCTTCACGCTTCCTAACACGAAAGTCTCAAATTTCGCAGCGTTCTTGCCTCCTCCCTTTGGGTGCTAAATGCTCCATGTAGCACCTGCAGCTGCTGCAACTTGGCAGAACAGAATTACTGGAAGCTGCCGGAGTGAGCTCTGGGGCTCCTTGCAGCTTCAGAGATAAGTGAGAGGAAAGGAAGCCGGGTGTTGAATGGCAGCTTCCAGTAATTCTGTTCTGCCAAGTTGCAGCAGTTGCAGGTGCTACATGGAGCATTTAGCACCCAAAGGGAGGAGGCAAGAACGCTGCGAAATTTGAGACTTTCGTGTTAGGAAGCGTGAAGATATCGCTTTTAGCAGCTTTAGTGCTATTTTTTCATCTGACCTACAAGGCACTTTTTTCTACAGATAACGCTAGACCCCTGACGCAGGCCTCACGGCTGAAACACGTCACGTGTCGGGTCAATTCTGCTACTGTTAATAAAGACCTTGTTCAGGAAGACACTCATTGTGAGAGGACCTTTTTTTTGGATCCACTGTGTGTTTAGACTTTTCTCTAAAGCAGGTGCAGCTGTTCTGCTGCCAGTCCTCAAATTTTGAGAGGAGAATGCTCAGGGAGAGTCACTTTGAAGATTGGCTTGCAAGCCTGTGAGTAGAAAGCATTCTTAGGAGAAAGAGACAGAGGCAAAGGGCCACAAGGCTGATTATAATAACTTGGCCTAACCTGGAGAAAGCAGGCGTCAAACCAACTTGCAAATCAACAAAAGAGTCCCAGTATGACGCTTTAATAAATATTGTCATCTCTTGCCATGCTGGGACTTTTTTGTTGATTTGCTCTTTGGTTTGGCATCTGGTTTCTCTAGAAACAAACACTGTTCAAACCTCCACCACAGACAGTATGCACAGCACAGACACTTCAAAAAGTGGCAGAAAAAAAAGCCTCCGATTCCCTGTTACTGTTACTGAGACATTGACACATGGGATAGTTATGTCACAGGCTAAAAAAAAAAACCATTCCTATAATAATCAAAAACCGTTTGTTGTATTTTACAGATGAAAAAGCATTATTTAATTTTACTGTATTATTCAGTTAGTGAAAATGTGAAACACATAAGGGTCCTTTCACTAAGGTGTGGTAAAAGGGTGCTCGCACTACGTTTTTGACGCATGCTGAGGCCTCCTTTTACCGCAGCGGGTAAAAGGCTGTCTATTTTTGTAAAGAAATGGCCGTGCAATAAGTGAACCACTTTCTGCGGGGCCAATTTGGGGGGCGGGGGCACTTACCACCACCCATTGAGGTGGCAGTAAGCAGTGGCGTAGCAAGGGTGGGGCGGTGGGGGCGGTCCGCCCCGGGTACATGCTGCTGGAGGGTGCAGAGAGCAGCCTCGCGCCTGTCGGCTCCGCTAGTTCCCTGCACCCTCTGCCCCGGAACAGGTTACTTCCTGTTCCGGGGCAGAGGGAGCCAGTGGAGCCGACAGGCGCGCGGCCGCTCTCTGCACCCTCCAGCAGCCAAGAATGCACCTGGGGGGGGGCTTTGATGTGCCGGGGAGGGTGTGTCATTGCGCCGGGGAGGGGGGTGTCATTGCGCCGGGGGGGGGGGGGGTGCGCAGTGGCAGTCCGCCCCGGGTGGCAGCCGACCTAGGTTTGCCACTGGCAGTAAGGGCTCCTGCACTAACCCAGCGGTAACCAGGCAGCATGCGGCACTGCTCGATTACCACCAGGTAACCATCGGCACTACAAAAATAGAAAATGTTTTGTCGTTCCGGAAATGGCGTTCTCTGGGGGGGTAGGAACTACCGCCAGGCTCCTGCGGTAGTTTTGGGGTTGGTGCACAGCAAGGCGGTTGCCTTTTAGTAAAAGGGCCCCTTAGTTTCAGGAGAGCATCTTCCAGAAGACCGATCACAGTCCCACCAACAGTGGCATAATTTCGCTCTTCACTGCTTCATGGATAACGACTGTTTCCATTATTTCATATGGTTCACTAACTCCAACCTCAAACACCCTTTCTCCATACTTGGTTTCTGCAGACTAGACCTTTTTTTTATTACGATCTCCAAAGTATCTGTAGACCTATCAGCCCTGTACACATTGCTCCCTTAATTGCCACGTATATGAATTAATTAACGTGCAATAACATTACTTTTGTTCACTGACCTAATTTATCTCATACAGTACTATTCACTTCGGTGGCAATTCTACTACTTTTCTATAGCGCTACTAGACGTATGCAGCGCTGTACACTTGAACATGAAGAGACAGTCCCTGCTCAACAGAGCTTACAATCTAATTAGGACAGACAAACAGGACAAATAAGAGATAAGGGAATTACTAAGGTGGGGATGATAAAATAAGGGTACTGAACAAGTGAGTAAGGGTTAAAAGTTAAAAGCAGCATCAAAAAGGTGGGCTTTTAGCCTAGATTTGAAGACGGCCAGAGATGGAGCTTGACGGACCGGCTCAGGAAGTTTATTCCAGGCATATGGTGCAGCAAGATAAAAGGAACGGAGTCTATATATTGGTGCCCTCATTTGGGTGCTCCAATGCAGAGCAGTTCGCACCAATTCTGTAACGGTAGGGTTACCATATGTCCGGATTTACCCAGACATGTCCTCTTTTTGAGGACATGTCCGGGCATCCAGACGGGTTTTGCCAGTCCGGCCGTTTGTCCGGATTTCTGGACAAACGGGCGGGCGGGCCTATCCTAGCCTTCCCTTCCCTTACTTACCCCTACTGCCCTGGTGGTCTAGTGACCTCTTTGGGGCAGGAAAGAGCCCCCTCTTTCCTGCTCGGAGCTCTGTCCTTGCCCTGCATCCTGTTGCTCTGACGGTCTCGGGATTGAAAATGGCCGCCGAGAGTTGAAGCGGCCATTTTGAATCCCGAGACCGTCACAGAAACAGGATGCAGGGCAAGGACAGAGCTACTACTGCTTATCATTTCTATAGCGCTACCGGACGTACCAGAGCTCCAGTCAGGAAAGAGGAGGCTCTTTCATGCCCCGAAGAGGTCACTAGACCCCAGGGCAGTAGATAGTAAGTAAGGGGAGGGGAATATGTGACAAGGGGTGGGGCGAGGATGCGAAAGGGGCGGGGCCAGGGGTGGGACATGTGCCCTCTTTTTGAGAGGACAAAATATGGTAACCCTATGCAACAGCATCTGGGCACCTAGATTCCATTATTGAATAGCAGCGTAAACTTGCATTGGCACACTAAAATAAATGTACACCCACTTATTTTGTACAAGTCCAACAATCCAGACTGCTCAGGGATTGGGTCAGTCTGGATTTTCTGGATTCTCAGGCAGTACTTTTAAAATTCAAATCCAGCGTCTATCTGTGTCTCTCTTCCCCAAAGGAGGAGACCTGAGCCTCCTGTGACCGTGCCTCCATCCCTCACCCCCGCACGGTTTGGAATTCCTCCCTCCCCTCCCAGCTCTGCCTGCGGCTCTCACTCCTCCAATGTAAAATACCTTTTCAGAGGTCTTCTGTGCTGCTGCTGCTGCAGCACCAACAGCAGCCTTACTCACAGGCTGTCTTCGGCCTGCATTGGGCCTTTCCCTCTGACCCATCCTACCCTTGCTAAACAGGAAGTTGCATCAGAAGGGGCGGGATGGGTCAGAGGGAAAGGCCTGAATATGGAAGACTTCTGAAAAGGTATTGTATACTGGGGGAGTGAGAGAGAGATGCAAACAGGGCCAGGAACGGAGGGAGAGATGCTGGACTGGGGGGGGGGGGGGGGGGGGGGAGGAGAGAGGAAGAAGTTGTGTAACACTTGTAGTCCAGACTCTCAGGTGGTTCAGAATTCTGGCATCTGGATATTAGGACTTCTACTGTAGCAAGTGGAGTGGAGGAGTGGCCTAGTGGTTAGAGCACTGGTCTTGCAATCCAGAGGTGGCCAGTTCAAATCCCACTGCTACTGCTTGTGATCTTGGGCAAATCACTTAACCCTCCATTGCCTTAGGTACAAACTTAGATTGTGAGCCCTCCTGTGACAGGGAAGTACCCAGTGTACAGGAATGTAACTCACCTTGAGTTACTTCTGAAAAAGGTGTGAGCAAAATCCAAATAAATAAAATAATAAACAAGTCAATGGAAGGCATAAATGTGTCTGTGCATAAATGATTTAAATAGCCAAATACTATCTGTATAATTTTTGAAATGTTATAGATAGGGCAGTCATGGATTGGCCGCTTGGCGGAAAATGCATCTCACTTTGACAGCTCGATAGATGCTTGCTGCACCTTGTACCCAAATTAATTTCACTTCAAAAAGACAGTGACTGAACTTCGTGCTGTGCCTCACTCTTCCTACTAATCCTCCAAGGTGAGTCATGCACTTTAATGATGCAGTTTAGCACAGGCACAGAAGAAAGCAATTGCAAGCCCTTCATTGACTGACAGCCAGATATTATAGCACTGCCTTTAATGCGTGGCACCAGGAAATGCACTTAATTCAGTGGGACAGCAGCCAAAGGCAGAGAGGCTTAGACGGATATAGCAAGGCATTAACAAATCTTCAAACTGCTTTCAACATAGTGGACTTGAAAAGCACAGAAATCACTGGTCCACAACTACAACAGTAGCTTTCAAAATATGTGACTGAAATTGAACATGAGAAAATGTATTTACATATATGTAATGCATCTGCACAAAAGATAGGTTATGAGAATTGCTAAGAGCAACAAGTGGAATAGGAAACTGGCCAGGGCTTTCTCAGCCCAGCCATACCTGAAGGTGAGAATATCATAATCCCATCTTAATAGGATTTGAAATTTCACTGGACGAATTTGAGTATTGCTATTGAATGGAGGAGTGTTGGATGTGAGCTAAATAAGGCACCTTGTGTTTTCATGTACTCAGGGGTCGATGGAGAAACCCGTGTAGTAGCAGTGGCATACCAAGGGCAGGGTGGGCTGTCCCAGGTGCAGATCAAAGTGGGGGGGTGTTCTGCTCCTGCTGCTCTGTTGGTCTTTTCCTTCCCCGGCTTTAAACTTTTAAACCCCAACCTGTTCCGCGGTCTGCGTGCGCCTTCCTGCAACCTCCACACACAACCTGTTGGGCCACTGCGTCTCCTCTCTCTCCTTGTGTCGCCCTTCGCCTTCTGCAGTGGCGCAGCCTGTGCCTTCTCTGCAACGTCCACCCCCTGCCGGGCCACTGCGCTGCATCTCCCATCAGTGTCCTTCGCCTTTCAGCAATGTGACACATCCACCCCTGCTGGGCCACCACCGCTGCTAGTCTGCCAGAAGAGAAGTAGAGGTAGCGAGTGGTGGCAGCACCAACGGCAAAGCAAGTGAGCAAAAAAAACAGTAAATTGTTGGATGGATGATCACGGGGTCTCTCCTACCCGTGGCTGCTGACCCTGCCCCTTTGAGGTCACTTCCAGTTCAAGAGCAGAGCCAGCAGTCACAGGTAATTAGGCCCCGTGATTTTAATATTTTTATTTCATCCTGCCTTCCCTTGGCTTTCTTTTTAAACTTTTTTATTGCGGCTGGTTTGGAACAGGAACAGTAGCATGGGGGGGGATCATGAAATGTGAAAAAGATAGAGGGGGCCCAGAGCACTGGATGGGAGAGAAGAGGAAAAAGGGTAACATGGATGGGAGAGAGAGGGCAGACATGGGGGGGAGGCAGATGCTGATGGGAGATAAAGGGCAAATGCTAGATGGAAAGGGGCAGAGACGGGGCAGATGCTGATGGGAGAGAAAGGGCAGACACTGGATAGAGGGGGCAAATGCTGGATGGAAAGGGGCAGAGAGAGGGAGCAGATGCTGATGGGAGAGAGGGCAGATGCTGGATGGAAAGGGGCAGAGAGAGGGAGCAGATGCTGATGGGAGAGAGGGCAGATGCTGGATGGAAAGGGGCAGAGAGAGGGGGCAGACACTGATGGGAGAGTGAAGACAGATGAGGAAAGCAGAAACCAAAGACAACAAAGATAGATAAAATTTATTTTTCCTTTTTTGCGTTGGGATAAAGTAGTATTGTTGTTGTTGTAGTATTAAACATTTATAAATAGAAAATGGAAATAAGGTAATCTTTTTATTGGACTAATTTTAATACATTTTGACTAACACATTGTTTTTTTTCTGACCATTTGTCTCATTTCATGATTATTACTAAAAATAATTATTTTGTATGGGGGGGTGTTAAAAATGATCAGCCCCGGGTGTCGAGTACGCTAGGTATGCCACTGTGTAGTATACAGTAAGCTAATGAAATGTAAATTCAAAGCACGCAGAACTTGTGTGCTAATCAGGGAAAGGGTGCCAGACACAGGCACACAAAGGCGGAGTCACTGTATGTACATCCGAGGAAGACAAAAGTACCAGCAAACATCTGTGCATGAACAAGAATACGCATAAATACTAGCCTTGCAAAAATGTTTTGCACATAAAATTTGTGCAAGACTAATATTTATGCTCCCAAATAACCGGTTCATGTGCAGACCTGTGCTGCCACTCTCATTTTCTTCAAAAATGTGCACAAAGCTGTTACCTCCCATTCTGTTGTGCTTTAAAACCCTCTGTTTACGTCTCTGCATTGCATAGGAATACCTTAATGACCTCATTACCATGCATTTTAATATACGATTCACCTACCCCCTGATTCTATAAAGGTCCTGATTTGCGCATGCAATTTAATTGAATAACAAGCCAATTAGTGCCAATAATTGGCTTAAGCAATTATTGACACTAATTAGATTTAATTGGGACCAACGCACGTAAAGTTAGGCGCAGGATCCGTGTCTAAAATTTACACGCATTCCAAAAAAGGTGACACGGAAAACGGAGAGTTATGGGCGTTTTGAGGCAGAATGGGGGAGTGGCTTCCAGTTATGTGTGTAATTACAGAATAATGGTGCTCCGCATGTAAATTGAGGTGCAGGCATTTTCACTATGTTTTCGTTGTTGCAAATGGCTGAGCCTAACTTTACGCATGACTCTCCTCTTAATTATGTATTCTTTAAACCACACTGAACTTTAGGCTCAGCTTATGGGGGGGGGCTCCAATTTTTTAGATGCCATTTATAGAATTTACCCCCTAATGTGTACCATGCAAGTTAACTTCTGTGCTGAACTATGTGCACTATGGAGACAATTCTATAAATTGGTGCCTCTGTTTGCCGATGCTGAACACTAACCCCCCCCCCCCCCCCCCTGTTTACTAAGCCGTGCACCTTTATTTATTTATTATTATTTTTTTTTTTATTTAGATTTTGCTCACACCTTTTTCAGTAGTAGCTCAAGGTGAGTTACATTCAGGTACTCTGGATATTTCTGTGTCCCAGGAGTGCTCACAATCTAAGTTTGTACCTGTGGCAATGGAGGGTTAAGTGACTTGCCCAAGATCACAACGAGCAGCAGCAGGATTTGAACTGGCCACCTCTGGATTACAAGACCGGTGCTCTAACCATTAGGCCACTCTTCCAGTGGTGTAGCAAGGGCAGGGCGGTGGGGGCGGTCCGTCCCGGGTGTCAGCAAGTGGGGGGTGCTCCGCTCCCGCTGCTCCCACCCTCCTTTAAAAAAAATTTTGTGAAGCGGAGTTGCAGGCAGCGCCTCGCGTCTGTCCTGCTTGTAAAAGAAGTAAATCTCTTCTCCTCCTCATCGTCGGGCTTCACTGTGTCCCACCCTCCTCTGAGGTAACTTCCTATTTCCGCGAGGGTGGGACACAGTGAGGCCCGACGACGAGGAGGAGAAGAAATTTACTTCTTTTACAAGCAGGGCAGACGCGAGGCGCTGCCTGCAACTCTGCTTCACAAAATGTTTTTTAAAGGTAGGGTGGTAGTGGCAAGGTTGGAAGGGGAGCTGCAAGACGGGGAGGGGAGGGAGGGTAGGGAGAGGGGAGACAGGTTCGTTTTTAGTGATGATCAAAGTATCTAATCTACAACACGGGGGGGGGGAAAGGATGGGGGAGATAAAACTTAACATGCAGTTGATGTTGAAGGGCATTGTTGGAAGTTTAGAGGGAGGGGGGAGGGGGGATAAGGGGAGGGGGGAATTCTTTTTCAAAACGTTATTAAGATGTTATGGTGTATTATGATGTTTGCATACAGCATGGTATGTTTGTGGAACTTTGCAGTGTATTGTTGACATAGTTGTAACGTGCTGAAGTTGTAATAAAAACCGCTTAAACATAAAGGTATGGTGGTGGCAGGAGAAGAGGGCTGTCATTGATTCAGGGTGGGGAGGGGGTTCTCAGATGGGAGAGGGGTGTTGTGGGGGTTCTCAGATGGGGAGGGGAGGGTTTTCAGATAGAAGGGGACTGGGGTGGGCTGGGGAGGGGGTTCTCAGATAGGAGAAGGGGATTGGGGTGGGGTGGGGAGGGGAGGGGTGTTGTGAGGGTTCTCAGATGGGGAGGGGAAGGGGTTCTCAGATGGGAGAAGGGGTGGGGTTTCTCAGATGGGAGAAGGGAGGTGGGGAGGGGGCTCTCAAATGGGAGAAGGGGGCTGGAACTGGGGTCTGAGAAGGGGTCATGAGGGAAAATGGGGAATGCCTGGGTCAGGTGGGAGAATGGGTCGGGCTGATAAGAGGGGCCCTAATGCAAGGCATGTGGATGAAGGGGGCTGGAACTGGGGGCTGAAAAGGAGAGTAGGTGGGATAAGGGGGCTACTACTGGGACTGGGGGCTGAAAAGGGCAGGGGCAGAAACTGTGGGGACTGAGGGCTGAAAATGAGACAGGGAGAAGTGGCTGGGGCTGAAGCTCAGGACTGGTGAGAGAAAAGGGCTGGGGTTGAAACTGGGGGCTGAAAGGGGGACAGGGAGAAGTTGCTGGGGGCTGAAGCTCGGGACTTTTGGAAGAAAAGGGCTGGGACTGTAACTGGGGACTGGTGGGATAGTGGGGCTGGAACTGGGGGCTGAAAAAAAGGGGCAGAGAGAGGGGACAAATCCTGGATGGAAGGGGAAGTGAGAGGGAGGGCAGACCCTGGATGGATGGGAGAGGGAGGGCAAATGGTGGATTGAAGGGGCAGAGAGAAAGGGCAGAGAGTGGATGGAAGGGATAGAAAGGGCAGACAGTGAATGGAAGGGGGAGAGAGAGAGGGCAGACAGGGGCAGATGGTGGATGAGGGGAAGTAACCTGTTCCTGGGCAGAAGGAGCTGCAGCGAACGAGCGAAGTCGGAGCCCACAGCGCGCGCCGCAGCACCCCCCAGCGGCGTGCACCCGGGGCGGACCGCCCCCACTGCCCCCCCTTGGTACGCCACTGCACAGAAGCCTTAGTAAATGGAAGTAAGTGCCATTTCTACAACAGCACCTGTGTACCAAGAGGTCTGTATAGAATACTAGCATAAGTCATGCCATGTCAGTGGCAGTTGTAAACAGGCACACCTGCATGCACCATGTGACTCACATGACCGATTGTATTCTATAAGATACATGTATGGCCAGCCCATGTTCTGCCTCAGGAGTCTTAATGTTCCTTGGAAGTAGTCTGTAGAAACAAATTGTGTCTGTCAATCTATTCACAAACACAGACCTCGTTTGTAGTGCTCAGTACTCAAAAGATACTTAGTGCAGGATCGGCAGTGAAACGTCACCTGTTTAAGACGAATCTTTTGAATATTGAGCACTACAAACGAGGTCTCTGTTTGAGAACAGATTGACAGACATAATTTGTTTCTACAGACTACTTCCAAGGAACATTAAGACTCCTGAGGCAGGCCGGTTGGCCAAAACATGGCCGTGTCGAGTCTCCTCGAGTTGCTACATTGGTTTGGACTTATCAATTAAAGTGGACTTTTTGTACATCGTCTAAGATCTTATTTTTGTGTCATCTTTGCTGTGTTCCTTGTTGCTTTGTGCTTGTGAAGACCGTGTTCTTCTGTGTTTACATCGGCCCCTGTTCTGCCCATGTATACCCCCTGCAGTTATGCACTACATTATTAAACATCACCTAATGTACGTTCACATGTAACTACCAATTGTTGGGGCCTATGACACGTGTAAGTGGTGCGTACATCTAAGCACCAATTTGTACAATGACTTCCTGTGCGCCCTGTATCATGCACGCACATCTTGCGTTAACCCCGCACTTCTGCTCACATTGGTCCCTAAGAAAGGTGAGTACTAAAGAGGGAGAGAACAAGAGGTGTTCTGGTTCAGGACTGACATAATCAGTCGTGCTTGTTTGATGGCAACTTGAAAACTGTGCTGAGGAAAAGTTGTATTTTGTCACAAATTGTACTCAGAATATGGAACTCTACTGAATATAGAACGCAGAGAAAAGGATGCGTTTTGGTTATTGTTCAACAATCAATATTTTTATGTGAAAAAGTATGTGAATCCCTAATTTTCATAGCACAATTACTACTACTACTACTACTACTACTACTTATCATTTCTATAGCGCTACTAGACGTACGCAGCGCTTTACAATTACATAGTAACATATAGTAACATAGTAGATGACGGCAGAAAAAGACCTGCACGGTCCATCCAGTCTGCCCAACAAGACAAACATATGTGTATACCTTACCTTGATTTGTACCTGCCTTATTCAGGGCACAGACCGTACAAGTCTGCCCAGCAGTACTTCCCGCCTCCCAACCACCAGTCCCGCCTCCCATCACCGGCTCTGGCACAGACCGTATAAGTCTGCCCTCCACTATCCTCGCCTCTCAACCACCAACCCCTCTTCCCCCCACCTGCTCCGCCACCCAATTTCGGCTAAGCTTCTGAGGATCCATTCCTTCTGCACAGGATTCCTTTATGCATATCCCACGCATGTTTGAATTCCGTTACCGTTTTCATCTCCACCACCTCCCACGGGAGGGCATTCCAAGCATCCACCACCATCTCTGTGAAAAAATACTTCCTGACATCTTTCCTGAGGCTGCCCCCCCCTTCAACCTCATTTCATGTCCTCTCGTTCTACCGCCTTCCCATCTCCGGAAAAGATTTGTTTGCGGATTAATACCTTTCAAATATTTGAACGTCTGTATCATATCACCCCTGTTCCTCCTTTCCTCCAGGGTATACATGTTCATTGAACATGAAGAGACAGTCCCTGCTCGACAGAGCTTACAATCTAATTAGGACAAACAATAGATAAGGGAATATTAAAGTGAGGATGATAAAATAAGGGTTCTGAACAAGTGAATAAGGGTTAGGAGTTAAAAGCAGCATCAAAAAGGTGGGCTTTTAGCCTAGATTTGAAGACGGCCAGAGATGGAGCTTGACAGACCGGCAGTTAGTTGGCTAATTAGAATCAGGTGTTTAAATAACTGGGTAACAGGTAAACCACCCTAATGGATAAATCTGCCCAATTAAGGGGCTCGTTTACTAAAGTGTGGTAATGTTTTGTGCTTACCATGCATTAGTTGCAAAAATTATTGCACAGTAAGTGCAAAGCCTGTGCAGTAAATGCAAGAGTATGCATTTACCAAGCAGTACCACATTATCCGCCATGCCAGCTAGTCTGTGTTCTCTGCCACTGAAGATAACATGGTGCATACCCAGTCACCACAAATGAAATGAAAAATTCACACCTCTGCCATGGATGAGCGCCCTCACCCCCTACATCCCCCCATCTGATCCCCCACCCCTGATGTCATCTTCCTGATATCCTCCAACAATGATTTCCAGAGCATGCGTTGAATTAAAATATATTTTCTCCTTCTTGTTTTAAAAGTATTATGTAACTAGGGGACACACCATGAAGTCTCTTTGCTTTTTGAAAGAGTAAACAATCGGTTTGCTTTTACCTGTTCTGCTCCACTCAGCATTATGTAGACCTCTATTATATCTCCCCCCACCCACTCCGAGCCCTAACCACTTAAGCCTTTCTTCATATGAGAGGAGTTCCATCCCCTTAATCATTTTGGTTTGCTCTTCTTTGTACCTTTTCTAATTACATCCAGGGGCGTTGTCAGACCTCACGTTGGGAGGGGGCCAGAGCCCGAGGTTGGGGGCACATTTTGAGTGTTGCCCTCCACCTCTCCCCCTCACAAATACCTTTCCTGGCAGGGGTCCCCAACCAAAGCCTTCTTCAGCGTGGTCTCTGGCGCAGCTGTGAAGAGCAGGGGGCAGGCAGTGAACACAGCTGCGCCGGAGATCGCTGAGCGTCAGCATGCACAAGAGGAGCAAGAAGAAAGAAGAGAGTGGGGTAGGCAGCAAACACGGCTGCGCCAGAGACCGTGCTGAAGAAGGCTTCAGATGGTGGGGGTTGGGGATCCCCGCCAGCCAAACCAGGGGCTTGGACGAAATTTGCGCATAGCTACGGCCCTAATTACGTCACATCTTTTTTGAGGTGCAGCAACCAGAATGGTACACAGTACTCAAGGTGAGGTCACACAATGAGTGTGATACAGAGCATTATGATATTCATTGTTTTATTTTCCAATTCATTCCTAATAATGACTAACATTCTGTTTGTTTATTGGCTGCTGCAACGTACTGAGCAGAAGATTTCAATGTATTGTCCATGGTGACACCTAGTATGTGGAACTCCTAGTGTGGAACTTAGTCTCAGCTAGCTAAAATTTGGGTTATTCTTCCCAATGTGCATCACTTTGCCCTTGTCCACAATACATTTGGAAGCTCAGTCTCACAAGTGCCAGTGGCATTCATCCCTCCAAATAGCACAGCTGGAAGCACCTTGCAGAATTTGGTGCCTGGGGCAAAGCTCCATTGGCCACGCCTTAATTCCTACCCTGCCACGTCTTTATTTCATTCATTCACTTCATGCAATTAAATATATAAAGGATGTATTCATTTTTGAACTGCTAAAATAATTTTGCAATGGATTAATTATGTATTACTTTTATTTTGGAAAAGACATTTTTACAGTATAATAATAATTACACATTATGTTTCTGTTCAACCTTTGTTTTGGGGGGTTTGTACTGCAAATTACCATGGTCCTGTTTCAGCCAAGAACAGGAATCTGCAACACTGGCATGGAATGGTGTCATAAAAAATGAGATTGTGCAATACGATCGTACTGTTCCTTTTATGCTGGAGATACAATGCCAGAAAGAATTATCTGAATAATGTACCATAACCTGAGTAATCCAAGTTTTACATGATCTGCTTAAGCACAATGGTGTACCACTTATTTAAAAGAATGGATAGAGATTAATGTGACTGTATAGCTTGTCCTTCAATAATCTGTCACATTTATTTCATTTATAGGGTGGGGTCTGTTCTTTCAGCAGCAGTCAAGCCATGGAGCACAACATCAGTAAATCAAAGATGGATTTGGGTATTTCAAGAGCCAAGTCCCAGCTTCCAGTACCCAAAAATAAAACTTCTCAGTCTTCTGTGAACATGAAAAAAAGCAGCAGCAATACAAGGCAAAGAGAGACAAGTTACTCAAAAGATGAGAATTGGAACTTGCACAAAAAATACAATAAATGAACCTAAACAATAGTCCTGCCTAGAACTTTCTACTCATGCTTTATATAATATTTCTTACTTCAAAGATCAAAGTGTTACCGTGTAAATATTAGATGACCCCTGTATTATAATGTATATATGGGACCACAGTTACAACTGATATGTAAAAAAAATAGTCATTTTATAACAAAATGTTTTTTCTTCTTATAAGAACTGTGAAAATTTAAATTGCAGTGTCGGGAGATCATAAAATATTTAAGTTACACATGCTTTTTTCAGATATGATAATGATTGCGCTGGTCTTGTTTTGTTGTTGACCATAGTCAGAGGTATTGCCACAGAAAAGATCTGCATAACAGGTTTTGTGAAGGTCTCGTAATATTCTGTGTCGATTGCACAATGTACACCCGCCATCTTCCAGCTAAGAGCATGTTATTGTCCTTACCTGGATGGAAAGCAAACAGAATGTGGCAATAACAAGAAACAGTTGAAAACCCGAACACTTACTAATGGTTGCAAGCCATTCTTGAGGTCTGATTGATTAAAGGTTTTCTCCTATTTTTTTTTGTCTATGGGAAAATGCTTAATAAATAGGGACCCAAATATTTTAAGTACTTAGAAAGCTGGCTTAAGCACTTATGGTTTTGTTTTCCTCCTGCAATGTTTATCTTGCCATTTTTGTTGTGTCATATATTCAAAAGCTAAAAGTTTGCATTATCACTTATGTAAATATTGAAGTCTTAATGCAATAAATCTGGCTCCTTTCTTTACAATGCATCTCCTTTGACTTCGTATGGATATATATTTAGTAATGTGCTAATTTTTTTTTTGGCTGAATTTCTGATCATTACTGGGAAGAGGGTCAGATCCCTGAAAATGTTCTGGATGTGCATTTTTCATTTCACATGTAAGCAATAATATAAAACAGGGGTTGTAGTAAACATTTCAAACTCATCATCTAAGTGCGAGTGAATTAATGCTTGTGCTGGACCAAGTTATTGTTTTTATTCATACTAACTAAACTTGGTTTGAAAACTCACATTACAATGCCCTGTTGTACTGTATCCTTAATAGCCTCAGTGGAGATGTTATTAAGGCTAATTAGTTTCTGATTGGGAGGGGGGGGGGGATTTTAAATTGGGTATCCATAGGGCTTAAAATGAGCTCTGATTGCTTCCACCAGCCGCCAGTATTTGCAGTAATACAGTTGGAAAAACCACAGACAGCACTGTGTTGCCTTGAATACCAGGAGCAACTGCAGGAAACCAGCAGTGCTCACCATACAGAACTCCAGTCCTACCTCCGACCATTGACTGTTAATGTGTGCTTTCCTGACTGCTATTGAAAAGATTGCAGCAGTCACATGATGCTGTCTCCCAATGCATTATTGTTATTTATTTTACGCATTTATATTCCGCATTAAATCCAAAGCAGATTACAATAAAAACATACATGGAGACAAAAAATAAAAATCACAAGGAGCCTTCCGAAATGGGGGCGTCTCAGTTTCACTTTATTCAACAGTCCGTGTTTCGGCCACTATAGCCTGCATCACTTTTGGCAGCATATGGTGTTTGTTAAGTGCGGGCAGCGCTCTTCAAGGTCAGTTTTGTCAACAAACTTTTTAGGTTGGCGATATTCTATCCAGTTTTCAGCAGAATTGTCTTTTTTAAGACAAAGCTTTTTCTCCCATTGGATGGTTTTGGATCTATATCATTTTAGAACTAGATACCATCATTAGACCCCTGATGCAGGCTATAGGTGCCAAATCACGGACCGTGTTGGGTCTGTTGAATAAAGTGAAATTGAGATGCCCCCATTTCTGAAGGCTCCTTGTGCTTTTTGTTTGTCTGCTTTGACCCCTGTGCTTTCCCTCTCCTTGTTATCAATAAAAACATATATAAAATCAACAAAACAGAACAATAATCATCAAAACAAACACATGGAAAATAATTATGCAATAGCTGAAATATGACTCAAAATTTAACAGTTGCTAACTTGACTAGTCTAAAATTGATAATATTTGCACTCCAGAACTGTGGAAAAATTTACCATGGTTTGATGAATACTGTATTAATATTCTCTTGTGTTGCTGCAGCTATGAATTCCCAGCCAGGGGAGCAAAGAGAGCTTGCTCCAATTCAGGCCTGTTTATGTTTGACTAGTGGAACCCAATCCGTTTCCTCAACAATGAAACGGGCCCTAGAAAGGCTCTCTTGTAAGTGATTTTTTGTCTCTTCCCTACCCTCCATGTCCAGCGATTCTCCTCTTCCCTGCCCTCCCATCCGTGTCACGCGATTCTCTTCTCTCCTATCCTCTCCTCCCATCCCATCCAGGTCCATCGATTCTGCTCTGCCCGGCCCTCCCCTTGATGTGCCGCGATTCTCTCTTCCTTTGTACCTCATCGTGTTCTGGCTGGCCTGGCTGGCTTCCCTTCCATTGGTAACATCCTGATGTCAGCTGGCCTCCAGCGTTCCCTTCCCTCTCACTGTTCCGCCCTCTGATGTCATTACGTTTTGACACGAGGGCGGGGCAGTGAGTTGGAACGGAACGCTGGAGGCTGGCTGACATCATCAGATGTTACGAACCCAGGCAGCCAGACAGCGATGGAACGTTGGAGGTGCAAATTATTATATAGGATAAGGACAGTCTGGTACAAGAAACAACATCTCACCCTTCTCTCAATCCCTGTACAACAATGAAAGTACCACCCACTGCTTCCCCAATCTATTAAAAATTAGATGACCTCCCCACCTCCTATGGACTCTAAGTGCATTAAATTTTAAAGATGTTGCTATCAATGAATAATGCAGCTTGTGATGTTTAATGCAAACAATGATTTCATTTTGCATAATAATGTGTTGCTTTGCATCTATTTGCATTTTTTATAGCTCATCATTATTTAACAGACATTGCAGTAAAAAATGTCATGTATTAAGTTACATTATCAGTAAATAATGCACATTATTATCAAGTTAATTAGCAAATGTGTTATTGCCATGAGACAACTTAGTAAATTCATATAAAAAGATGTTAAATTAATATAATCAAATATATTTACATTAATTTGCAATGTATATTCTGCTGATACAAGAAAAATCTCATTCAAGGTGGGTAGCAAACATAAAACAATATACCTCTTTTCCATATTAAAAGCATATCATCGCCTGTAAGTCCCATACAGTATGTACATCAAGAAACAAATTCTCTCCTCCAGAGTACCATTAGAATATAACCAGATGTCAAATTGGTGTAGGCTATCCCTCACTGAGAATTTCCTTCCCCTTCTGCAGTTAAAAGTACTCACAGTGTATTTTCACCTGTACTGCAAAGTGATTTCAAATCAAGTAAATTAAAATGATGATTTGAAATCATTTTGTATGATTCCTTTATTTTTATTTGAAATCATTCTTTTACCCTGATTTTGATTGTAGATTTGAAATCATATAGTCAAGTGATTATATATCTTTTTTGGTTATTAAATCAAAAATCATTTGCTGATGATGTTGATTTAATCTTAGGATTCATGAATTTATTATTGTAATGGTCAATAGCACCAGCGAGGTCTAAACTTGAGCCTAGGCTTCCCAAGTCTGTAAAACCCTATTTATATATTAATTCATGCCATATATGGACTTGTAATTTGTATGTACACATTTATAAATATTGACAGATTATTCTATAATCCTGTCCCTTGACAATTACATTTAATAGTAGTATCTTACTCTGCTGATTTTCAGTTTGAAATCATTAGTTGACTAATTTTGATCTGAAATCACAACTGGCTTACGGATTTTAATTTCAAACTTATTTTGTACTTAGGGGTCCTTTTACTAAGGTGTGCTGAAAATGGGCTGCTCTAGTGTAGATGCGTGTTTTGGGCATGAGCAGATCCATTTTTCAGCGTGCCTATTTTGGGTTTGAGACCTTACCGCCACCCATTGACTTAACAGTAAGATCTCATGCGGTAACCATGCACATGTGCAGAATGACGATTACCGCCTGGTTTCCGCTGCGTGCATGAAAATAAAAAATATTTTCCAGTGCGCGTACCGGACGCAAGTAAAAATGAAATTACCGCCCGGGCCACATGGTAGCTGGCTGGTAATTCCAAATTGACATGTGTAGGACACGCGTACGCGCCTACACGGCTTAATGAAAGGGCCCCTTACTGATTTTGATATGGAATCAAAATCTTTGTCAAAATGATTTTACCCAGCACTGTTCACTAGAAATGGCTACCTGAAATCAACATTCTCCTTTCTGAGCTGGAGGAACTCAGGGCTGGCCCATCCATTAGGTGGCCACTTAGAGTGGTGCAATTTGAGGGGTGGCTCCGATGTGGCAGTTATGTGTTTGTACAAGATTCATTGTGGCTGGCTCAGGGCCTTGAGCATCTATGGATCCTCAAGGCCTGCTGGCCCCTTTCCTCCCCAAAACAGTAAATTCAGAGGGTAAGGGATATGACAAGCCTTGAGCATGCACAGATGCTCAAAACCTTGTACCAGTCACCATAGGAGCCGGCTCTGTGGGTGCTTGAGCACCCCCAATATTGAGCAAATTCCTTGACTGTGTCCAGGGAGAGGTCATTTCTATTTGGTTTAGCACCCCCAATAATTTTGAAAAGTTGGCTCCCCTGCCAGTCACAATGGATCTTCTATAGATGCCATGATTGCCATGGTGGTGCAGGCACTGCCTGGAGGTAAGGAGGGGAAGGTCAAAGAATCCACTGAACACCTCATGGAGGAGGGGAGGGTGGAGATGCTGAACATGTTAGTGGGGGAAGTAGCGGAGGAGAGAAATGCTGGACATCACGGGGAGGGGAGAAGCTAGACTATGAAAGATAGGGAAAGGAAGGGCTGCTACTGGACATTGGGAGGAGCAGGAGGAACTTGAGCTGCTCCTTAATAGGGGCACACACCAATGAAAGTTGACCTAAAGTGTCAAATACTCTTCGGCCAGCCCTTTGAAAATTATCACCTCCTACCTTTAAACCTAAAAAGGTTCTCAAACCAGTCCTTAGGATATATCATGCCAGTCTGGTTTTCAAAATATCCACAATGAAAATGCATGAGATAAATTTTCATACACCGCCTCAAATATATGCAAATCTATCTCATGCATATTCACTGAAAACCTGATTGGCTGGGTGTGTCTCATGGACTGTATTGTGAATCCCTGGCTTAGACTGATAGAATATGATGCTTTAGACAGCTTCCTCCCCAAGTGGACTAGATACTGATACTGGTGCAGCTGATAGTAATACCAATGCCCCTTGGGCCATCAGCATTGATGTAATGCCACTAGGTACAACTAGCTTCTGCAGAACAGATGGGTATCCTTATGCATCACCATCAATGTTGGTACATCAATACCTGGAAGATGGCATTGTACCACTTTCTGGATTCTCCTATTCAGCTTCAGGTCAAAAACTGCAGATGCTAAAGCATCATGAGTAGGAATTGATGTGGTCCTCTTTGGCCATTTGAGGAGTATTCACCCTTGTAGACTGACTCTTTCACGTAGGTATTTTTGAGGATGAGTGGATTTCTGTGCTGATGGATCTCTGGGAGAAAGCATGGCTGCTGCAATCCCTTAAGGCAGGGATTGATGTCAGTGCTTCTGTGCCTTTACTCAATGCACAGTTTCAGAGTACCCTGATGGCGATTCTGGTGAAGCAGAGTCATTTACTTTGACCAGGTAGGTGGAGTTTATTTATTTATTTGTTGTATTTGTACCCCATATTTTCCCACCTATTTGCAGGCTCAAATTAGAGTTAGAGGATGTAGTATATTCTTGGCCCCCACTGATGTTTGACTTTGAGGAAGACTGATGCGTCATCATCCATGCTTACTGTTTTGTGCTGCCCCCTGGCCTTCAAGCTCAGTGTTGTTGATGCTTTTTGGTTTGACTTCTCTGAATATATGAGCCTTTTCCAATACTCTTCCCTATTAAAAAAGAGCTTAACTATTCTTTGAGTGAAAAAAAATATTTCTTCGGTTCTTTTTAAAAATAGTACCATGTAATTTCCCTGAATGTCCTCTAGTCTTTGTACTTTTTGAAAGAGTAAAAAATTGATTTACGTTTACCCATTCTATCACGTATTTTGTAGATCTCTATCATTGCCCCCCCCCCCCCCCCCCAGACATCTCTTTTCCAAGCTTAAGAGTCTAACCTCTTTTCCCATTCCCTTAATCATTTTGGTCGCCCTTCTTTGAATCTTTTCTAATTCTGCTATATCTTTTATGAAATAGGGTGACCAGAATTGCACACAATACTGAAGGTGTGGTCGCACCATGGAGCAATACAGAGGCATTATAATATTCTTGATCTTATTTTCTATCACATTCCTAATAATTCCTATTATTCTGTTTGCTTTTTTTAGCCGCCACCACACACTGAGCAGAATATTACAGTGTATTGTCCACGACGACACCTAGAGGTCGATATTCAAAGTGATTTAACTGGCCACCAAACAGTCCCTGGATGGTTAAATTGCCTATTTGGGAGTAACTGTCGCGTTCCCGAGGACCTTGGCATACTGTCAGGCTTCTTCCCCGGGAGCACTGGGTTCGTGAGTCCTTGGGCCACTACCGTGGAGCGGCAGTGGCAGGTAAGATCACCTTCAAGGTAGAGACGAAACAAGACTGGACCGGAACCCCAGACTGGAGTCCTACACAGGAATACACGGGACATGAACGCACCGGACGGGTGCGCACTGGAGTGGAGCCCACTGGACTGTAACCCACTGGAGTGGACCCACTGGACTGGAACATACAGGAGTGAAGCCCGCTGGACTGGAACCCACTGGACTGGCTTCACCTACGCTTAGCCACCTTTCCGCGAGGGTTGAGCCCTCAGGTTCGGGCAGCCGGCAGGGCTTACAGGAAAAACCGGAACTGGAACTTGCAAGCAGGAATCAGGATACAGAAGTTATGGGCAGGCAGCCCACCGGAAGCGCTGCTCTTGCTGGATCAAAGTCAAAATCAGAAGTTACACCCGGATTGTCCATAGGGAACAAAGTTATGTGCAGGAAGCCCACCTGGACCAATGGTCTTGCCGGACTCATGGCCTTTGCATCTTGTCGCATTCCCTGTCGCATTCCCGAGGACCTTGGCATACTGTCAGGCTTCTTCCCCGGGAGCACTGGGTTCGTGAGTCCTTGGGCCACTACCGTGGAGCGGCAGTGGCAGGCAAGATCACCTTCAAGGTAGAGACAAAACAAGACTGGACCGGAACCCCGGACTGGAGTCCTACACAGGAATATACGGGACTGGAACGCACCGGACGGGTGCGCACTGGAGTGGAGCCCGCTGGACTGGAACCCACTGGAGTGGACCCACTGGACTGGAACATACAGGAGTGAAGCCCGCTGGACTGGAACCCACTGGAGCGGAACCCACTGGACTGGCTTCACCTACGCTTAGCCACCTTTCCCCGAGGGTTGAGCCCTCAGGTTCGGGCAGCCAGCAGGGCTTACAGGAAAAACCGGAACTGGAACTTGCAAGCAGGAACAGCAGGAATCAGGATACAGAAGTGCCCCCAGGCACCTAGGCGAAAGCAAGGCAGACAAGCAGGGAATGTCCGGGTTCCTGCAGTAGGCAGGTTCAAAGCAAAGTCTCTGGGCAGGTCAAGGAGCAAGACTAAGGCAGCTGCTCCAGTATCAAAGAGTACTGGCAACAGCCAAAACAAGGGCTGAAGCTCCAGAAGCAAAAGAAAACACACACGGGGAAAACCAGAAAGCAAAACACGAGAAGACTAGGAAACTGAACACAAGCTAACAGGAAAGCAATGCCCAAGCTAACCAGTCATATACTAGAAACATACACAGAGCAAACACAGGAGAACTAGTAAAGCTGTACACAGGCTAACAAGCAAAGCTGTGCCCAAGCTAACCAGTCATACACCAGAAACATACACAGAGCAAACACAGGAGAACTAATAAAGCTGTACACAGGCTAACAAACAAAGCTGTGCCCAAGCTAACAAGTCATACACCAGAAGCATACACAGAGCAAACAATGTAGCAGTGTACAGAGCACTCTACATACCAGGGCCCTTAGACGAAATGCAAAGGCAAGGGCTGCAGTCTCTAAGTGATTAATAAAGCCCTTCAACACCAGAGGCACAGCTGCAGCAATCTCCTTGCCTCCAAACAGAGGCTTGACACACAGAGAAGGCAGCCCACAGGAAGGAACAGCGGGAGCCATCTTGGATACTGGCATAGAGGAGTTGGCAGCCATCTTGGAAGAGGCATAGCCCACACAGGTGAGGTCCAGTAAGGCAATCAGCACACAGAGCCAGAGAGAAACTAAGACAGAGACAGACACAGAGACAAGCAGAAGCCAGCACAGCCACTGACTCCCAGAAACAGGGTAAGAATGAGGGTGGTCACGGCCACAGACGTGAAAGTAACTGCTAATTTTCAGTGGCACTTAGGGGGAGGATTCGTCAAGTGGCGTTAGGGCTCTAAGTCGCATTGATTGACCCTTAATGTGTCTTAAACAGCCCTAACGCTGCTTTTCTAAAAATAGCTCAGTGATATTTAAGTTGCTGCACATTAGTGAATAATGAGCTGCAACATAGTCAAATGCATATTTTGTATCTCATCACTATGCAAATACCCTAACATGAATTGCAGTGTTTATTTATTTAGATTTTGCTCACACCTTATTCACTGGTAGCTCAAGGTGATTTAGGGCCGCAAGTCATGTTAGGGCCACCAAAGCATGATAAAATAACCCTAGCTTTTTGCTGGGGTTATTTTATTGTCTGGGAGCATCGGGCCGCAAACCTGCGACCTGATGCTCCTGACCTGCAGCTCTGGGTCCCCAGACCTATTGTTCCCCCACCCCCCAAGCCCAATTGCTCCTGCCCACTATGGGCGCTGTTCTCCAAATAGTGCAATTACTGCTAGGGGTCATATTTCCTATGTCCCTTAGCAGTAGTTGCATGAGACTACCACTAGGGGCATCATTTGAAGAATGGTGCACAGAGTGGGCAGGAGCACTGGGCATTGATCCTGCCTGAAAAGCCTCCAGACCTCCGGATGACCCTCCACCCATAGACTACCCAGACACCCTCAGACCACCAATGACCACATAAGGTAGCCACTATGGGGGTGGGGGGTGGACCTTGAGAAGACCTCATGTTAGGGGTGTTTAAGTTGGGGGGACTCAGAGTTGCAGGCCGTAAGCATTAAGTCGCGGCTTTGTGTAACCCAATTTTCTGGGACCATGGGAATAACACTGCTTGCGAGGTGGCCAGTGTGATGCAGGATGTTTTGCCTATGTTGAACAGAACATGTCAGAAACCTCTGGAACCTCTTGAGCCCTTCCACAATATCGCTCACAAAGATGTTAAAAAGAGCTGGCCAAGGACCGATCCCTGCGGTACTCCATTGACAACATCCCTTTTTCAGAGCAAGCTCCATTTACCATTACCCTCTGTTTCCTTCCATTTAACCAATTTTTAACCCAATCAGTTACTCTAGGTCCCATTCCGAGGGTACTTAGTTTATTTATGAGTTGCCTGTGCGGAACCATGTCAAAGGCTTTGCTGAAATCCAAGTATACCACATCTAGTGCCCCTCCCAAAAAGGGCCCTGGCATGCGGGAAAAATGGCCCCAACTGCTACCACAGGACCCTTTTTCCGCAGCTTGTTAAAAAGACCTCTTTAAGCGTTGCTTATAGAATAGCGCTTTTTTTGTCACCATATATAGAATTCACCCCTAGGTGACTTATACTAGTATTTTAAAAGAAAAGTAATTGGCCCTTTTACTAAGCTGTGGTTAAAAGGGCCCTGCACTAGTGGCGGGGGCCATTTTTGCCTCACGCTGAGGCCCTTTTTACTGTAGCGGGTAAAAAGGACGAAAAAGATATGGCCATGTAAGATTGCTCTTACCATGTGGCCATGCGGGGGGCAGCACTTACCACCACCCATTGAGGAGGTGGAAAGGGCTCCCATGCTAACCCGGTGGTAACCAGGTAGCGTGCAGAGCTGCCCGATTACAGGTAGTTAACCCCCTGCAGAAATGTTTTTTGAATATTTCCCCTAGCGCCAGAAATGCTGAGCACTGGGGTGGAACTACTGCCGGCACCCACATTGAGTCGGAAGCAGCACAAGATTGGCACACAGTAAGCCGCGGTGGGCTTACCGCCACTTAGTAAAAGAGCCCTAAGTGCCTGCATAGTCTGCAGATAGACACCTGTGGTACCCTGCTATAAAATTATCCTCAAATTGTCAACCTTGAGACATGTTTTTTTATTCAGCAACACACAGACACACGTTGTATACCAAATCTTGATTTTATTGATAATATTGTACTTAATTCTCTAGAATATTAAAAATACATCTAGGTGTGCATTTTGTTATGGCAGGGAATATTCATTCTGTAAAACTACACACTATTGAACTGTACCTAAAAGGCACTGTTACTTAGGCAGTATGAGCTACATAAATCATTTCATTAAAAACAAATTACCCCCTCCCCCCCAAAAAACACACATATATAATAAACTTGACATCTGTGTTAGAATTTTCTCTTGCACACCAAAAATTGGTGGCTGTAAGCAATGAGAGAAGTGTCACTGAGACAACAAACTGGGTCATTTACCAATAAGTGCTAGAACCACTAAGGAGTGTTATTTTCCACAAGGCCCATTTTATGCAACGGGCCCTCTGACATTTAGTGTGTTAATATAATTAGTGTGCATTGTTAATAAATGACCCTTAAAATTATTAATCTAGCATTCAGTAAGAATTAATAGTACTATAAAAGAACATAGGCAAAATATAAAGAAATTCTTTTATACAAATATATTTTTCTGCATAGTATAATCATTTTTAAAGTACAGAATTCTCAAATGCTTTAAACAATATTAAAATAAATAATATATTCCAGAGCAAAATTATTACAATTGCAAAATGGAAGCATATAAAATGGTCATTTTCAGGCTACTTAAAACCATATATAGAGAGAGATTTATATATATGTATGTAGTATAAATATATACAATATGTGTAGATGTGTGGATGTTATAGGTAAAATCCAGAAGGTGCACATTATTCACTGGATTTTCCAGTTAATGCTCATTTCACTTTGTCCATAACTTATATTCACAGACAAAAAATGTCAAGCATTGTAATTTGACATGATCAATGGGGCATGCATGAACTTGCTTTCATGAGTGAACAAGTGGCAAAACGTCACTAACAATATTTGATGACATCATAATTCAAAGGAGACAACTGGACAAAGAGTAATATAATAAAAAATGATTCAATGCTGTATTTAAAAAAAAACAACAACACATTGTTGTCTTTGGTGTCAGGATATTTTGAAGTACAACCTGTTTTATTGCATAATTGTGTATTTCATAGCTCCTGAAGAAAACCGACTTCAGGTCATGTACCTCAGACTATAACTAACAGAGTGTCCAAAATGAATGTATAAAATTTGGTAAGCGCTAAATTTTGAAATGGCCTAATTAGATTGTATTTTAACAAAAAAAAATCAGAATTTAAGGGCCTTTTTTTTCACTAAAGTGCATGCAGCATTTAACATGGAAATTATCAGGTGCTATTAGCACATGATACAGGCAAGGGCATACCAAATGGAAGGACAGCAGCATTTGCTTCACTGTTGTCTGCGGTAGCTGAAGAATGATTTTGTGAGGAGGGAGTGCAGCAGACCTTGCTCCCAGAGTTGGATGAGCCAGATAGCGGTCAGCAAGTGGTTTTGGCAACATCTTTGTCTCAGCAGACTGTCCAGGAACAGCAATGGAGTTTCACCTCACCAAGCCTGCTTCTTTTTCATTGGAAGACATCTGGAATGTGGTGGTAAGCCTTGCAAAACCTTATCCACTCTATTTGCTGCTAATACTAACAAGAGTGCACTTCTGGAAAATGATTTGGGTGTGGTTAAGTCTCAACTAGACAGTTGATCTAGAAAAATGGGAGATTTGGATATTAGAATGAGGAAGTCCAAGAGGTCCCAGTAGGTCATTATTGGGGAAAATGTGTTTTTTTATCAAGGCAACGTAGAAAACTTGAAGGACATAATTAGGAGGCACAACTTGCGCTGTTTCAGCTTTCCATGATTCCAGGGATTTCTCTTATGGAACTGTATGAAAGAGATGTGGTTGATGTTTTCTAGGTGCCTCTTGGTTCTCTTCTCCCAGA
Organism: Microcaecilia unicolor; assembly: GCF_901765095.1. Taxonomy (NCBI): domain Eukaryota; kingdom Metazoa; phylum Chordata; class Amphibia; order Gymnophiona; family Siphonopidae; genus Microcaecilia; species Microcaecilia unicolor. Next base: position 53,612,500 of record NC_044040.1, read on the forward strand.
TTTTTGGAACTTATTATATGGCATCCTTTAAGAATAAAGAAATGATGGAGAGAGTTCATGGTTTGTCCCCTCAGGACAGTGTGGATTTCACTACATTCCTAGAGACGTAAGATGTTGACAGTTTCTTCAACTTTTGGATTGGTTTATTAAAATGTTCTTTAAACATCATGAGGTATTATTTCTTGGCAAGAAAATGTGTGTTTTTCCTGATGTGGCCAATGCCACAGAGAAAAAACATAACTGGTTTCTATTAATGAGACTCAAGGATTTAAAGCTTGGAGCTTCATTTTTCTTGAAATTTCCATGTAAATGTATGGCTAAGTATAGGGAAGTTTCTTATATATTTATTTTTTGAACCATCCAAGTTAATCATATTTCGGAGTGATAGCATTTCTTGACATAGGGTTGGGAACCAGGATGCTGTTCCAGTTTGTATCAGTGCAGTTCACTTAGAAGTTGGGGGGGGGGGGGGGGGGGGCTGGCCTTAAGTCTTTTTCTTCTTTAACTATTGTTTCACTGTTTTCTCCTTTACGGCAATTTTGGACCTCCAAAAGAATGATGGACTGTTGGATTTACACTGATATTGATTCTTCTTGTTGAATTAGGTCACTATTATATTATAAGGTGATTTCTTCAACTGGCTTTTCTTTTCCCTTTTCTGTCAAGGGCTCCTTGACAATGTAGTACAGAAATTGTTATAAAAATAAAATACAAAAATAAAAGACACGATAGGCATCTATGTGTCGTTATAAAATAGGATAAAATAGGTGCCTTCTGGCTCTATTAACCTAAGTGCACTGTTATAAATTACCCTCAATGTGCAGTAAGTCTGTCTGTGTGTCAGTTATATGGGAATATGCTGGTCATGTCCCCAACAGTTAATGTAGAGGCTTTGCAGATACTATGTATTAATTTTGGGTTGATATCCCAGTGCCTAAAACTGCGCACCTCCGCTTATATCAACGGAAACATGGTGTAAATCCCTACATGTAGATTTACGTGTACTGGGCCATATTCTATAACTATGCATTTAGCCATGCCCCTTTTGAACTGCACGCATTAGAATTTAGGCGCAGTTCATTACAGAATATGCTTAGCGAGGTGTGCCTGTAAATTCTAATTATTACCAATTAGTGCTTATTATTGCTTGTTAAGTGCTGTTATCAATGCTAATTAGCTCATTAAGTCAATTAAACATGTTGTTACAGAATACGCCTGGATTTTGGTGTGGATCTCTAGATGCACTATTTAGAATCCAGGAGATAGTGGATAGCCACCATACAGATAAGTGCCTTATCCATGAATTTCTGTAAATTCTTATAAACTGCCTCGGCACTACCCAGGCTGTGCTGTGGCAGAGCGCTGGCATATCATCTAACTCTACAGATAGCGTGATATTCAGTCGCTATCCATATTGCTAAGTAATATTGCTAAGCAAAAAGGCTGTCCTAAATTAAACCACATAATTATATGAATAGCTACTGATAATTACTGCCATCCACACAGCTGGTGATAGTCAGTGGTATCAATGTATATCAGTACCGCTCACTGTCCAGAGAGCAGCACTGAATATCCATAATATATTTAAACATCATGGTCAGCGTTAAAAAAACACAAAACAAATCACTGACTGTGACATATAATATAGACTCAATAATGTATTATCATATAGATTTTTGACCAAGAAAACCCATATTTCCTTTTATCTGTAAACTAAAATATTCAGCTGCAATTACATTGTTAATGGATACAAATAAATCATGTAAATTTATATCCACTCCACTGCATATTCTACATGTGAAAATGCAGTTTACCACACTTTCCCAACAATCTTCAAAGAAATTAATTAATCATAAAGAACCATTCACAATAGATAACTTAGGGGCCCTTTTACTAAGCTGTGTTAAGCAGTTAGAGTAGGTTTCTATCATACTTTAGATGTTAATTGCTTTGGTTATACCCACAGAAAGGTAGTATATCAAATCTATGACCTTGTACCATTTTTACTTTAGATGTTAGCATGCATCCATGCCAATCACTAACACAGGTTAAAACAGCTAGCGCAGCAAAAATCCATGCTAACTGCTTAACATGGTGAGTGGGCATGACAGGATTAGAGCAAAATGGTGGCGGTTGGTGACATCAAGTGCATGGAGTCAGTATTGTATGCTAGTTGTCAAGAGTGCCGATAAAATGGCTGCATTTACTGCCACAGCTCTCAAGGAAGGCTGATCCCTAGTAATAGCAACACACAAGACTCCACAAGGGGCCATGGTAGCCATTTTGAAAGCCAGAGCAGGACAGGTGGGAGCAAAGACTCGGGGGTGATGGGAAGGTTAGGTGGAGGAGGGTTAGAGGAAGGTTTGACTGGGCACACATGGGTGTGGCTTTGGGTAGGAGAAAGAGCCTTTAGATTTTTACTGGCTGGGAAGGAGTTTGGGGGATGCAACTGGGGGGGGGGGGGTTGAAGGATGTAATTGGGGGAGTAGACATTTGGATTTCAGGGGAAACAGATAGGGGGTCAGCAGGAGGTACCAGATTGGGAGAGGGAATATTTTTGTGGGGAAAGCTGCTGTGATATGTGTCATTGGGATTATTTATTTATTTTAGCAAGAGCCACACTGTGTTATCTGCTGTGCCAGATACATGCAGGTCAAGACAGCCCATACTAACATGGTGTCATGTAGTAAAAGGGCATATCCTGGGAACACCCCCTGCATTTAACACACAGATTTTGCATTTACCATGCCTTAATTTTTTCTGTTAATACATGGTAAGTGCAAAACTTTACCGCTCTTAAATAATAGGACCCTTAAAGTGGAAAACATTATTTACAGTTTCACAAAGTAGTTAATTTTAGGAACAGCTAGTCAACAATTCATATTTTTTCATTGCTAGCTTTTGACATTTTTCATACACATGAAGCTAATCCAAACATTGTCAAAGCCTTTAAAATGATATTGTTCCAGATTACCTATCACCAAGACTGTATTTTACATAGTAGAAGTACGTATTATTACAATTCAATGTTATGTCTTTCCTCATATACATTGTAATCATTGGTTCAATGCCATTTTCCACAAGTTACAACCATAGTTAACAAAGTATCACATGACAGCATGATTTTCTTCTGTGATCTGAACATCCTATATTTTTTCTATCCTATTTGGGAGACACAGTATTAATACTATATCTCCCTGACCACCATGAGTGAACTCCTTTAATATGGGAAACCATCCAGCTTCAGAGCCTTGTCTCTTGTACCTCATCTTCAGTCTCCTCTTCCAAGGCACTGATTATGTTTCTAGATTTGTTTTTACTTGAGTTTTTATGATGCAATGTGAACAGCTTCAGACGGTCTGAGTTAGATATAGCCTGTTTGAAGAAGCTCTTTTCATTCATCAGCTTCTGAATGGACTCAAACTGCTGTATTGTGTTTTCTTCCATCACCTGGTAAAACAAATCAAATCAGTTAAAAGAAGCAGAATTCAGAATTCAACTACATCCCTGCACTAACATGACAACATAATCTTGGGCTGACCAATAGAGGCCTCATGCAGTAAAATAGTGATGTAGTGAGAAAGATTTTTATCTTGAAAAGGGTTAAAATCTATCGATGAAGTTGCAATTCTCAAAGTCATTATTGGGACTACTTCCAATGTTCTCTTGCTGTGTATATCCTCCATACCAAATTTTTTTGGTGCTTATGGAGACCAATTTCAGTCATTTCCAGTATAGTAAATTTCCTTCACCCAGAAATTATGGAGGCACTTCTACAACAGGGCACCTCCATTTAGGTGCCCCGGTAACTTGAGGCAAGAGCCTATTCTGTATGGACATTTGGGTGTCAGGTGTCCATATACTGTACATTTGGGCACCCAATATAGTAAACATTTAGGTGCCTCCGTTTACACCTGCCACAGACCTGGCTTAAATGAGGGCACTTCAATGTAGCAGGCACATGGGCAACTTCCAGTATTCTGAAAGTTGCCTGCCTAAATCCACTTATTTGAATGTCCCCACCCCTTATAAATATGCACTATGCCATTTGAGTGCCTATTTGTTGAATACCACTTAGTTGACCAAATGGTAATTTCACAGGAAAGAGTACACTTAGGCACTTAAATGTCAGTATTCTGTACATTTAGATGAAGAGTTGACACATAAATGTATTTATTTATAAAACCTTTTTATTCCCACTTCTTGGTCGTGCCATTCAAGATGCTGTAATACTCAAAATCTTGTGGAAACAATTAATCCTTCAAAGCCTTTCTAAAAACCTGGAATAATGTCATATTTTTTAATATCTTCTGGTAAAGTATTCCACAGCTCTGCAGAAACCTGCCTAAAGGTTTTCTTCCTATACATTTGTTTCCCTAAAATAGACTTATCTGGAACCATCAACAAATTTCTCTGTGAAAAATATAGTGCCAGCTTTGGAGTATATATCTTCAAATGTGATGCAAAAAAGAGCACATCCAAATGAAGGGTCCAAACAAATAAATTTATTTAAACAAAAACCTGATGTGGTCCACGTCTCGCCCATTCAAGGGCTGCTTCAGCAGACCTCTATATGTGGTTGTTGATTTGGTAGTGCTGTACTCCGTTGATATTGCATTTTGGGTATCAGGATTTTATCTGTGACTGGGTACTGGGAGTTGCTGATTCCACCTGGGGTGTACCCCTGAAGCAGCCCTCGAAAGGGAGAAACATGGACCACGTCGAATTTTTGTTTAAATAAATGTATTTGTTTGGATCTTCTGTTTTCTGTGTTATATTTGGTGCAGATCTATAGCGCCTCTCTAGTGTTCTGTAATCTTCAAATGTGGGCATAATAATCAAAGGAACCTAAAATTTAAAACTTTAAGGGCCCTGTTTACTAAGGTGCGCTAGCATTTTTAGCACACACTAACACTAGAGACACCCATAGGAATATATGGGTGTCTCTAGCATTAGCATGTGCTAATTTTTAGCCCATGCTAAAAACGCTAGTGCATCTACAGCGTGGCTTAATAAACAGGGCCCTAAATGTAATAAACAAAATCTTAAAAATATCCTGCTCCCTCACAGAAAGCTAATGTAACTCAACCAAGAACTGAGATGCATTCATTCTCCTACTAATTTTTAAAATCTAGCTACTGTATTTTGTGTTACCTGTAACTTCCAAATATAAGTAACTATTTACAGAATTGCCATTCACATGCAGATAATATATGTTGAATTGATATCTGTTCTTTTATTTGAAGCAGGGGCATAGCTACGGGTGGGCCAAGGCCCACCCAATCTCGCCTGAGGCCCACCCAGTTTAGGCACCGAAGTGCACAGTCTTTCTTCCACAGTTCATCCACCTCCCAACTGCTTTTAGGCAGCCGGCAGCTCTCCCAGATGGTCCTCTTCCTCCTACCTGCCTGAAATGTTCTTTTTTTTTTTTAGTGCGGTGCGGGTCCTGAATGCGGAAGTCTCGGTACGCCATTAAGCACTGCTACTCCCTCGCCAATTTCCGCTTTGTAAGCTGCTCTGTCTTGTTCCTCCCTGCAGTGCCACATAGTAAAGGCTTCAGGCTGCCTAGCTCCCATCCAGTTTGGTAAGATTCTCTGCCTCGTTGCTCTTCGCAGTGCCGCATGGGAAAGGCTGCAGGCTGTGTTGCGGCTCCTCCACTGTGCCGGATCACGGGTGTCCTCGCTGGATCAAGTTATGATCAGCCTTTTGTTATTGATCAATCCCCACCCCCACCCCACAACAGGCACATGAGCAAGCATGTGCACACATGGAGAGTAGCACAGTGCTCTGCACCATCTGCAAGCAGCTACCAAGGTAAAATAAATGTTTTTTTTTATTTTAACATGTACGGAGTGCAATAAAAATGAATGCTGGCTGGTGGTGGGTTTCTGTGTAGAGGGTGAACTCTTCACTGCCTAGGGCAAAGAAAAGTATATTTAATCATTAAATATACCTTTGTCCTAGGCAGTGAACAGCCTACCCCCCACCCAGAAACCCACCAACAATAAATTTTAATAGTGTTCAGGTTAAATTTTAAAAACAGATGGTGGGTTTTTTTGTGTGGGGATGGTCTGCAGTGCCCGGGTTAAAATTTAAAAAGTTTTAAATTTAATGTAGGTGGGTTTCTGGGTGGAGGTGGGCTCTGCAGTACAGCTGTTGGGTACACTACTTAGAAATCCATCATCAAGTGCATTCTCAAGCATTATTTTGTAATATCCCAAGAAACACTACTCACATCTTTATACACAGTGCCCACCCATATTAGCGCTGGGCCCACCCAAAATGTCAGGTCTGGCTAAGTCACTAATTTGAAGTGTCTGCAGCTCTGCAAACATTTTTGTATTCACGTGTTTGACAATATTAAGAGGATTCACTCTGACTCATGCTGGAATCTCTCTAGAGCAATATAAGATAGAACCCTTTAAAACTTCATCAGACCGTAAAAGAACATAGAGCTTCACTGTCATCTACATATGCAGAGTACTCCATTGAGAATTTATCTATTACTTCCAGTAGAGGTAACGGCTTCCTACGTTGGGCACAGAGTACTATTCCAGAATTCAGTCTCTCTCTTGATGGCTCTTAAGTACTTCACTGGAGCATACTTAGCAATGAAATCTCTTTTTAAAAAGCAGTAATGAGACTGTGTACGGCAGCAAGTGGCATGCTATATGATTTTCCTTCCGCCTCGTTATTTTAATGGTTTCATTTACAATGCTATGTGAAGAAAACACAATTCAGTTGCTAAATACTTAGTTTCATGATGTGCAATGCGCCAAAGACTCAAATACTACTGAATTTCTCAGTTTTACTCCAAGAGGACAGATAGTTACATTGTTATCTATGCTACTTATAAATTTCTATGCTTGTAGAATGTAGGTAGAGAATAAAAGACTGTTTATGCACTATTTGAGCAATTTCAATAAAAAAAAGTCAATCAGAAGTATTAACAGAATAAGTGGACTTGTTGACACATGGTAATAATCTCTAACATATAGCAAAAGGAGAAGTAGCAGAGAGAGTGCAAGCAATGACTACTAACATTTCATCTTGTAAGAAAGAATGTTTCACGTGGTTCAAATTTCTGGAGACAAGAAGTAATTAAAATACCTATAATTGCCATTCTCTTAATTCATACTGCCTGCACGTAACATGACTTGTTCTACAGAAAAAATAAACTTGAGCTCTTTTAATAAATGGTTGAAAATCAAACCCAGGTTCACATTACCTTTGTATATAAATCGTGGATATCACATAGAGATAGCAGCATAAACTACAGATAACGTGTGAGTGGAGAAAAAAGCTTCAGAGTCGCCACCCAGCCTGTCACCTCTCAGTGAAATTGTAAGGCATGAGCTTGGTGTGCCATCATTTAGCTTCAAAAAAACTGCACATTTACTTCAATAAATCAATGTCAATTTTCATTACTACTCTGTGTCCACTAGTTCTACTATAAATGTACTGTATCTAATTAGTGGAACTAGTAAAGCGACATAAGTTCCATCCCATTGCTTTGAATGCAAACATCACAAAAAAATCCAGAAGAGTCAAACCCAATTACTTAACTTTATATTTCATTAGTTGTCCTTCTCTGGGTGACCCTTCTCTTTTGGTAACCCGACAGGGAGCCCCCGTTTCGCGAATGCTGCGTCAGGGGTAATTTCCAAAATTCATACAGTGGTGGAAATAAGTATTTGATCCCTTGCTGATTTTGTAAGTTTGCCCACTGACAAAGACATGAGCAGCCCATAATTGAAGGGTAGGTTATTGGTAACAGTGAGAGATAGCACATCACAAATTAAATCCGGAAAATCACATTGTGGAAAGTATATGAATTTATTTGCATTCTGCAGAGGGAAATAAGTATTTAATCCCTCTGGCAAACAAGACCTAATACTTGGTGGCAAAACCCTTGTTGGCAAGCACAGCGGTCAGACGTCTTCTGTAGTTGATGATGAGGTTTGCACACATGTCAGGAGGAATTTTGGTCCACTCCTCTTTGCAGATCATCTCTAAATCATTAAGAGTTCTGGGCTGTCGCTTGGCAACTCGCAGCTTCAGCTCCCTCCATAAGTTTTCAATGGGATTAAGGTCTGGTGACTGGCTAGGCCACTCCATGACCCTAATGTGCTTCTTCCTGAGCCACTCCTTTGTTGCCTTGGCTGTATGTTTTGGGTCATTGTCGTGCTGGAAGACCCAGCCACGACCCATTTTTAAGGCCCTGGCGGAGGGAAGGAGGTTGTCACTCAGAATTGTACGGTACATGGCCCCATCCATTCTCCCATTGATGCGGTGAAGTAGTCCTGTGCCCTTAGCAGAGAAACACCCCCAAAACATAACATTTCCACCTCCATGCTTGACAGTGGGGACGGTGTTCTTTGGGTCATAGGCAGCATTTCTCTTCCTCCAAACACGGCAAGTTGAGTTCATGCCAAAGAGCTCAATTTTTGTCTCATCTGACCACAGCACCTTCTCCCAATCACTCTCGGCATCATCCAGGTGTTCACTGGCAAACTTCAGACGGGCCGTCACATGTGCCTTCCGGAGCAGGGGGACCTTGCGGGCACTGCAGGATTGCAATCCGTTATGTCGTAATGTGTTACCAATGGTTTTCGTGGTGACAGTGGTCCCAGCTGCCTTGAGATCATTGACAAGTTCCCCCCTTGTAGTTGTAGGCTGATTTCTAACCTTCCTCATGATCAAGGATACCCCACGAGGTGAGACTTTGCGTGGAGCCCCAGATCTTTGTCGATTGACAGTCATTTTGTACTTCTTCCATTTTCTTACTATGGCACCAACAGTTGTCTCCTTCTCGCCCAGCGTCTTACTGATGGTTTTGTAGCCCATTCCAGCCTTGTGCAGGTGTATGATCTTGTCCCTGACATCCTTAGACAGCTCCTTGCTCTTGGCCATTTTGTAGAGGTTAGAGTCTGACTGATTCACTGAGTCTGTGGACAGGTGTCTTTCATACAGGTGACCATTGCCGACAGCTGTCTGTCATGCAGGTAACGAGTTGATTTGGAGCATCTACCTGGTCTGTAGGGGCCAGATCTCTTACTGGTTGGTGGGGGATCAAATACTTATTTCCCTCTGCAGAATGCAAATAAATTCATATACTTTCCACAATGTGATTTTCCGGATTTAATTTGTGATGTGCTATCTCTCACTGTTACCAATAACCTACCCTTCAATTATGGGCTGCTCATGTCTTTGTCAGTGGGCAAACTTACAAAATCAGCAAGGGATCAAATACTTATTTCCACCACTGTATATTCAAAGAATGCATCCACTGTCACTTTTCACAGTTAGCTACCAACTTGCACTGATTTTCAAATGTACTATGGGGGTAATTTTATAAACGTACTTTCATGCATATATAGCCAGACGTGTAAGTGGCCTCTTATTGAATACTGATCAGCATAAAAATATGTACCATGACACGTGCTAGTCATAGCGCAGGCCACTTTTTAGCGCAGCTTAGAAAAAGGATCCATAAGTTTCAATTAGAAGGGTGAAACAATAGGAGATTAATAAGGATACCTCCCTTAATCTCTCCTGTAAAGAGCTGGCCAAAATTAGCACTTTTTAAAAAGCCAGCAAGTGCCAGGAAGCAGCTCTAAATCTATATGTGGAAAGGTGAGGTCATACATGTACATTTATTTTCTGAAACGTAGAATACATGTGCAGATTTCTGTGTTTCCTAGGCTGTGCCCAAACTACACCACTTGCAAGTTTTATGTATTATGGACATCCACATGTTTAGCTCTTTCTAAAATTGCTGTTTATACATGGATGTCATTTCCACGTGTAAAAGCTGGAACTTCCATGTAGAAACTGTGACTAGGGCTGCTAAAGTAACCCCTTACATGCATAAGTCAACTGATATGGAGGGAGCGCAATTTTCTAAAATGCTATTTTACCCATTTATATGGCTTAGCAAATTATTTATTTATTTTATTTATTTATTGCATTTGTATCCCACATTTTCCCACCTCTTTGCAGGCTCAATGTGGCTTACAATAATCATGAATGGTGGAAATATATTAGAAATAGGACATTTAGTGTTTGCAGATGGATATTGGGCTACATGATAGTGATAGAACATGATAAAACACGATAAAACATGATAGTAGTATAACAAGCAGAATTTATAAGACTGTTCTGAGTATATGTTAATCTTTGTGGTATGCCTTGTGGCATCTTAGTGTGCGTAGTGCTATTCTATGAAACACGCCTACTGTAAGACATGGTTTATAGAATAGCACATAGGCCAGGGGAACATGCATACATTTAGGCACATATATCACTAAGCACCAGATTTTATTTATATAGAAGGGAGCGGAGCGTCCAATCAAACTCTTATATATATGCTCTACTTCAATCTATTTCTTTTCACCAATAATTATTTATCTCTAGAGTCCCCTGAATCAGGAAGTCATAATATATTTGTTTAGGATCAGTCAGATCAGCGTACCCTCCCCTAATAAGGCTAAATGAGCCTAGCATATATCAGTAAAGGGGTGTAACGCAATTCTCATCAATCCTTAAGAATACTTCCTTTAGCATTTTCCAATCTATTTCTTTTTTTCTCTTTTTCAAATATGTTTAAGCTTAATAGCTTTCCAAGTTATTATACAAAACAATTTCTCACTATATCGAAATACTTAGCTTTCAGCTTCAGCTACAGCTTATCTTATATAAGCCAAATTGGAGACCAGATGTCAATCGACACAGATCCATCTTTCGCATTGAAAAACGCTGTTTCAAGGTAGTCTCCACAGATATGTTAAATGATCTCCATCTTTGAAACAGCGTGTTCGCATTCAAGGAGGTATAGTATCAGCGGAGATGGCGCAGAGTTAAAATGTGCACATGTGTTTTAAAAAATATGTATGTGTGTGTACACATTTACCCCTTCTTCAAAGCAGGTGTAAATTTGAGTAGCAGCATGTTTTAAAAAGATGTAGGTGCCCTATTAGAAAATTATTCCCCCTCCACTCCAAAAAAGTAGATGTTAATGGCAGATACTTACCAGAAAGTTCTGACACTCCATCATAGCTTCTAGTCTGTGCTCACAAAGTATAACAGTGCAATTTGCAAATGCATGCTTCAAAGCTTTCCGAATGATTTGAAAGGTTCTGAAAAGCAAATATTATTTGTATTTAAATTCTCATATGGAATAACCTTATCAGATATTACAAAATATTCCACATATATACAAATAAATCTAAGTGTTTCTAGGCTGCTTCTGCACAACTACTATATCAATTTTCAGACATTAGGGGCCCTGTTTACTAAGCTGAGCTAACGTTTATAGTGTGCGCTAAAATTAGCTTGGGCTAAACGCTAGAGACACCCACATATTCCTATGGGTGTCTCTAGCGTTAGCATGTGCTAGTTTTTAGCACACTAAAACACTAGCGTGCCTATAGCACGGCTTAGTAAACAGGGCCCTTGGCATCTTTCGGTAGATTATCAAAGATGCTATTAATACATTTCAGAAGCATAGTGGTAAAAACTCTGGTTTGTAAATGTTCAATTTGCCCTATATTTATCCATCCCTGCTTGGCTCAACAATCTTGTCTTGATGAGATACCTGCAATTTCATAAAAGAGAGCGAGCACACTGATACCAAGCTACAGGACCTTCTCTTCTGTTCCTGCCTTGTTTGCCTTGTCTCCAGCCAAGCCTTGCCTGCTCCACCAGTTTCCAGGCTTAGTTCTGTCTGTGCTGTGCTTAACCCAAGTGACTCACCTGCCATAGTCGGTCTGCAGCTATGGCCCAAGGACTCAATTCCCCTTGAACTGTGACGTATATCCTGGGCGGTTACTCCATAGGATGTCATTGTCCTGTGCTACCTGAGGATTATCTGCTTCCTGCAGCCATGTGAATTTTGGTCAAGGCTGCATAATCTTCCTAGTCATTCTTAAACATGGTTTGTAACTCCAAAACATTTCTCAGACTTAACTGTAATCCTCAAAAGAGGGCTTCATGCTACCAAGTAGTCTCCCTGCCTCCACCCATGTAGCTTCTGATCCAGTCCTTGGAACACACCATGCTGGTCTGGTTTTTAAGATATCCACAATGAATATGCATGAGATAAATTTGCATGCACCAGCTCTATTGTATGCAAATCTATCTCATGCATATTCATTGTGGATATCTTGAAAACCTGACTGGCTAGGTGTGTCCTGAGGGCTGGGTTGAGAACCCCTGTCCTAGCATGATGTACTACAGACTTCTTTTACGAAGAAAGAGTCCTTTACCTTCTGCTCAGCATTTGCCTGCAGCTGCCTCTGTCTTCATTCCTTTTCCTTAGACTTTGCCTGAAGAGATCATTGTCTTTGGTCCTCCTGGAGACATAGCCCTCTGTCTTTTCTCTCTGCTTTTTTTTTTTTTCAGGGCCCCCCCTTCATGATTGTCCTGAGATTTGGGTCCACTCTGTTTCCCGAAATCCTTTGTTAAATAATTCTGTGGCTGACATTCCCTCCCTCACCAGCTTTGTCTGAGCAGTGGCATATATACAGTGGAACCCCAATATAACGCACCCCATAATAACACAAATCTGTATATAGCATGATGGTATTTTGTGAATCCCAATCATCATGTTATAATGTATGCATTTGTATAGATAGATAGAACAAGATATAGATATATACACATATACCTCATCTAACTTGCGACTACCTCTACTTCAGGAAGTAAGTGAAAGCTTGGTTCTTCTCAAAAGCCTTTAATATATGTGGTGACTGACTATATATTCACTCCGCACCTGGACTAGCTTGCTGCACACCCTGTAACAAACCAGTTAACTGTTTAAAGATTTTGCCTTGAGTTTAACCACTCATCTATTTATCTCAATTGACTCTGTACTATCCATCTTGTCCCTATCTATATACCTGCACTTGGCCCCTCAGCTAGACAGAAAAGCATTAACATCATATCTGTCATTTGAATATTGTAATGCATCCTTATTAGGTGTTTCATTGTTATTATGTGTTATTTGAATATTCTTCCATACTGTCTATTATGGTATTGTTTGTATTATACTGACATTTCCAAGTTTACCTCATATGATTTTATTTATGTATATATTTGGTCATTTTGCTACTGTTACGATGTTAACAAAATTGTAATTGGACCTGCTTGGGTGAATCTGTTCATAACGGCAGTTAATAAATCCCAATAAATAAATAATATAGATATGTTTATATTGAATTAATGTTTTTTTTTAATTTAGCTCATGCCTTTTCAGTTGCAACTCAAGGTATTTTCCTGTCCCTGGAGGATTTACAATCCAACTTTGTATTTGAGGTAATGGACAGTTACCCAAGATCACTTGGCTTTGCTGGTTCTCAGCCACTGCATTAACTATTAGGCTATTCCTGCACATACTTTTATAGTAAACCAAAATAGAACTTACATGGGATCCAGATGAGCACTAGGTTCATCCATAAGGAGGATTTTTGCTTTGCTTAGGACTGATCTAGCCAGACACATTAGCTGTTTGTGGCCATTACTTAAAACAAAACCACCATCTTCCAGAACAAAATCAAGCTGTCCTGGAAACTGGTCTATTACAGACTTCAGCCCAACCTGCAGAAGATAAAACAGATGGTAAAATTATGTCTTACCTGATAATTTTCTTTCCTTTAATGCAGCAGATGAATCCAGGAACTAGTGGGTTAAGTCCGCCTACCAGCAGGTGGAGATAGAGATAAACAAACTAAAGGCAGTGATGCCAGATGGCCAGCTCCTTCCTCAGTTAGTATGTCATTCAAAAGCATTTGCCAAGGCCAAAAATATGAAACCAGTAACAACCAGAAACCATCTGTCACGTCTGTGGCCGTGACCATCCTCATACTTACCCTGTTTCTGGGAGTCAGAGGCTGTGCTGGCTTCTGCTTGTCTCTGTGTCTGTCTCTGTCTTAGTTTCTCTCTGGCTCTGTGTGCTGATTGCCTTACTGGACCTCACCTGTGTGGGCTATGCCTCTTCCAAGATGGCTGCCGCCTTCTCTATGCCAGTATCCAAGATGGCTCCTGCTTGTCTTTCCTGTGGGCTCACTTCCTATGTGTGTCAAGCCTCTCTTTGGGCTCAGTGTACTTCCTGCTTCTGGCCTACTGCTGGTGACTCATCAGTGAGAGCCTTCATAAGGAAGTGCTGGGCTTGCAGTCAGTGCCTTTGCATGAAGTGTTATGCTCTTAGGCCAGGTCAGGTTAGTAGGTGTCTGCTGCACTACTGCTTAGCCTCTCTCTGGGTTCCAGCCCAGCTTCTTCCTGTGTCTGTGTCTGTTGTCTTTCCGTGAGGGGTTTCCCTGTTTCTGTTCCTGGCTTACTCTGTGTTTGGGGTGTTGCCTCTGTTCCTGGCTTACTCTGTGTTTGGGGTGAAGCTTTTGTTCCTGGCTTACTCTGTGTTTGGGGTGAAGCCTCTGTTCCTGGCTTACTCTGTGTTGGGGTGAAGCCTCTGCTCCTGGCTTACTCTGTGTTTGGGGTGTTGCCTCTGTTCCTGGCTTACTCTGTGTTTGGGGTGAAGCCTCGGTCCGTGTTTGTTCTCTGCTCTGCTGCCAGCCCAAGACCCTTGGCCTTCCTGGTTACTCTGTTCGCTCTGTTGCCTATCTTGAACCCTGCTTGTATTTCCTGTGTGTATATCCTGAATCCTGTCTCTCTGTCTAGCTAGTGTTTATTGCCAGGGCGTGGTCCCTGTTTCCTGCTGCTTCCTAGCTAGTGGGTTTACCCGCTGGGTATTCCCTGATCCCCAGTCTGCCTTGCTGGCATGTTGCCCTAGTCTTTGTTCCTATGCCTTGTCTCCTTGGTCTGCCTTCTGGTTCTTGCTAGTGGCGGTGCAGCAGCTCCCTGTCTGAGTTTAGTTCCTAGTCTAGTTTCCCTCGTGTTTCCTAGACCCGGGGGGGGGGGGGGGTCCTCTGGGTCTCCAGTTCCAGCCCTGTCCTTCAAGTTCTGCCGGCCACCTGCACGCTAGAGCTCAACTCTAGCGGAACGGTGGCCAAGCGCAGGTGAAGTGGATCCTGTCCTGCCGGTTCCTGTTGCCTACTTCCGATCCCGAGTTCCAGTCTTGTTCTTCCATATGTCCGATTCCAAGGTGGTCTTACCTGCCTCTGCCGCTCCTCGGCAGGGGCCCAAGGGCTCACGATTCCCAGTGCGGCCCTGAGGACCTGACAGCATACCAAGGGCCTCGAGAACGCGACACCATCCTCACTATGAAAAACAGAGAACCAAATAAGAACCTCGAAATAACCGCAACTTGATCCAGAAATCAGAATCCTTTCCATGTTCCCATATCTGTTTGAACTCTGCAAAAGAGAACCCGGAAGGAAAAAATAGCCACACTGTGCGGAAAATGAAAAAAATGTCGGCTGAACTAGGGAGGGATCCTGGATTCATCTACTGCGTTAAAGGAAAGAAAATTATCAGGTAAGACACAATTTTACCTTCCTTGTCACTTGCAGCAGATGAATTCAGGAACTAGTGGGATGCACCAAAGCATTCCTTAAGTAGGGTGGGAAGCCGAAGCTCCCCGCACCAACACTCCTGCCCCAAAACTCGCATCCTCCTGAGCAGACACATCTAACCTGTAATGCTTCGCAAAAGTATGACAGGACGCCTAAGTAGCCACCCGACAAATCTCTTCCAGAGATAAGGCCGATGCCTCCACCCAAGAAGCTGCCTGTGCACGAGCAGAATGCATCTTCAGGGCCACTGGAGACGCCTGCCCTTGTAGCACATACGCCGCTCCAATGGCTTCCCTAATCCAGCGAGCAATGGAAGCCTTAGAAGCCGCCTCACCTCTTTTCGATCCCAACAAGAGCACAAGAGATGATCCGAGAATCGAAACTCGTTAGAGATCTGCAAGTACTGAAACAAGGCTCTCTGCACGTCCAGGAAACGTAGCGAGGCAAACTCCCCTGGATAATCCTCTCTTCGAAAAGACGGAAGATAAACCGCCTGACTGACATGGAAAGCCAGAACCATTTTAGGTAGAAATGACGGCACCGTCCAGATCGACATCCCTGCTTCAGAAAACTGCAAAAAAGGATCTCTGGAAGACAAAGCCTGAATTTCAGAAATCCTCCTAGCCGAAGCAATGGCAACCAAAAACACTGTCTTAAGTGTCAGATCCTTCACAGAAACCTTATTCAGTGGCTCAAATAGTGGGGGCCTGGAGGGCTCGCAGTACCACATTGAAATGCCACACCAGGCATGGCTGCCGCAGAGGAGGCCGAAGCCGAAAAGCTCCACGTAGGAAACGGACCACATCAGAGTGAGCTGCTAAAGAGGAACCGTCCAGTTTGCCCCTAAAACAAGCTAGCAGCCACCTGCACTCGAAGGGAATTATATGCCAATCGCTTTTGAAGACCATCCTAAAGGAACTTCAGAATAACCGGAATGTCCACCCGAAAAGGCGATTTAGCACGCAAAGCACACCACGCCGAGAAAGCTTTCCACACTCGCGCGTATGCTGCTGAAGTAGACTGCTTCCGTGACCCCAAAAGAGTGGCAATGACTGGTCCTGAAAATCCCTTCTTCCTCAGCTGCCACCTCTCAATAGCCAGGCCGTAAGACCAAAGCGGGAGGGATTTTCCATCTGAACTGGCCCTTGATGCAGCAGATCGGGAGTCACCAGAAGTCACAATGGTGGCTCTGAGGGTGCTCGAACGAGATCCGCATACTACGGCCGTCGGGGCCACTAGAACGACCGGCCCCCGATGCTGCCCTATGCGGCAAAGAACTCCCCCTATCAGAGGCCATGGAGGAAAAACATACAGTAGCTGTTGTTCTAGTCATGGCTGAAGAAGAGCGGCCAATCCTGCGGATCCTGGCTGCCGTTTGCGGCTGAAGAACTGGGGAACTTTGGCATTGCAAGCCATGACCATGAGATCCATTACTGGTCTTCCCCAAAGTTGACAGATCAGCCGAAAAGCCGAGTCCGACAGTGTCCATTCCGCTGCGTCCAAAAGAGTCCGGCTGAGAAAATCCGCTTGAACATTGTCTTGACCCACAATGTGCACTGCTGACAGACTCTGAACATGCGCTTCCGTCCATACTAGAAGACGAGACGCTTCCACTGCCAAGGGAAGACTGCGAGTGTCCCCCTGCCGATTGATGTAGGCCACTGTCGTGGTGTTGTCTGAGAATACATGAACTGCCTGCCACAGCAGTAGGTCCTGAAAACTCCGTAGCGCATTCACGACTGCTCGTAACTCCAGACGATTTATCGGCCAAGTCGCTTCGAGAGGGGTCCATGATCCCTGGGTTACTCGATGAAGACAATGGGCTTCCCAGCCTGCAAGGCTGGCATTCGTCACAAATACCACCCGATTGGGAGACGCCAGAGAAACACCCTTCTGCAAATTGGCTGACCGGAGCCACCACGCGAGACTGTCCCTGGCCCGGCTTAACCAAGGAAGGCATCGTTGATAATCCAGCGACGTCGGCGACCATCTGTTCAAAAGAAAATTCTGAAGAGGCCGCATGCAAGCCCTTGCCCATGGGATGACCTCCAAGGTCGCCGTCATGGAACCTAGGAGCTGAACATAGTCCCACACTCGGGGAGCGCGACAACTCAATAAGGTCCGTACCCAAGAAAGCAATTTGATCCTTCACCCCTCGGGGAGAAACACCTTCCTCCGCTTCGTATCAAATTGCACTCCAAGATACTCCAGACTCTGAGTAGGAACCAGATGACTTGTCCATACTGACTACCCAACCTAAGGATTGCAACACCGCAATCACTCAGTCGGTGACCACCCGACTCTCCTCTGCTGTCGTCGCCCGAATCAGCCAGTCGTCGAGATATGGATGCACTCGAATCCCCTCCTTCCGCAGGAACGCCGCCACCACCACCACCACCATGACCTTGGAAAAAGTGCGTGGGGCAGTGGCCATTCCGAAAGGAAGGGCCCAAAACTGGAACTGCTGACCAAGCACTGCAAATCTGAGAAATCTCTGATGGGGCTGTCAAATGGGAATGTGCAGGTAAGCTTCCCTTAAATCGAGAGCCGTCAAAAAACTCGCCTGGTTAAACAGCAGCAATAACTGCCCTTAATGTCTCCATGCGGAAGTGACGAACCCGCAAAAACTGGTTTACTTTTCTGAGATCGAGAATAGGCTGAAAAGCCCTTCCCTTCTTTGGAACCACAAAGAAGATGGAGTACCGACCTGTGCGCCTTTCGAGAGGAGGAACAGGCACAATAGCCCCTATCCTTAGCAGGTCTCGTAAACACTGCAGAACCGCTGTCCTCTTGGTCCGCGATACACAGCGGGACTCCAGAAAAAAAGTCTGTGACAGGAGAGAAGAATTCTAGCTTGTAACCTTCTTGCACCACATCGAGGACCCACTGGTCCGAAGTAATTCTGGCCCAATCTGGAAGAAACAGAGAAAGCCGACCACCGATCTGCTCTCCTCCCAAGTGGACCTGTGCCCCATCATTGGGAGGCCCGAGAAGGAGCCCCCTGATGAGAGGGGGGTCCAGCCGGATGCTTCTTGTTGCAAAAGGAAGAACGTTGCCCAAAACGAGGACACTGAAAGGCTGTGATGGACCGCCCCGGGCAATACCGTCGCGTCTCTCTGAAACGTGACCTCAAGGCTCCCTGCCTGGAAGTAGACTTGGGTCTATCCTCCAGAAGACGCTGAGATTTGGAATCCCCCAAATCTTTAACAATCTTTTCTAGGTCTTTCCCAAAAAAACAATTTCCCTTGGAAAAGCAATTTAATGAGCCATTGCTTAGAGGCCATATCTGGGGCCCAATGACGGAGCCACAGAAGATGCCGAGAGGAAACAGTCAAGGTCATGAGTTTGGCCAAAGTACAAACCAAATCATACAAGGCATCCGCCAAGTACGCCAGCCCAATATCCACCAGCGACATCTGAGGAGTTCTCGGCATATCAGACTCCGAAATCGAATCCATGACAGAATGTAGCCAACTGAGACAAGCTCTAGCCGCATAAGAACTACAAACAGAAGCTTGAAGTGTCAAAGCGGCCACCTCAAAGGCACATTTTAAAGAGGCCTCTAGCCGTCTGTCTTGCATATCCTTAAGTGCCACACCACCTTCCACTGGAAGAGTAGTCTTCTTAGTGACTGCTGTCACCAGGGCATCCACCCTAGGTGGAGTAAACTGCTTTAAACTGTGTGCTGAAACGGGATACAGCCTGACCATAGCCCTGGCTACTTTCAGCCCCCCATTCGGATCCGCCCACTGGGCCGAAATCAACTCTTCAATAGCTTCTTTTACTGGAAAGGCCTTAGAAGGTCATCTAGTACTAGCCATCTTGGGGCTGACCGCCTGAGAAGCTGCAACCTCAGGGTCCTCTATATTCAGGGCTTCCAGCGCCTGAGAGATAAAGGAGGACAACTCCTCCTTATGGAAAATCCACATGGTGGAAGAGTCCTCCAGTTGGTCAATGAGGACACCGTCCTCCACGTCCTCTACCCCCGTCTGCTCCTAGAGAGCCACCACGGAGGAAGCTGCAGGCGACCGTATGCAGGACCCCTCCTCAGACCCCAAAGAAAGCCTAGGCTTTTTAAGGGAGGAGAAATCCTCTGGGGAAAACCCAAAATCTCTTGGTTACCCCCAGACCCCCTGAGAGAATCAAAGGCCGAAGCTGTCGCAGCCGCATGAGGGGGGGGGGGCAAGGCCCTTTTCAACAAAAACGCCTGCTGGAGTAGCAAAATAAACTCTGGCGAAAACCCCTCCCCTGCAACGGAGGAGGGAAGAAACCCGGCGGTCCATGGACATGGGGAGAGGAGAGCGGGTAAGGTCAATAGCCATCAGTTAGCTCAGTCCTCGCAGTGTCTACTCTCCTCTTCCCTGGCGGTAGGAGCTGCAAGTCAGCGTATGATCTCACAGACCGCAGTGCAACCGAGACCAACTTGATACAGTGGCACCGGCGGTGGCAGCCCATCTGCTCCAGCTTGTTCCAGTCCGCCTGCTCCAGTTTTTCCCTGCTTGTTCCAGGCCATCTGCTTCAGCTTGTTCCAGTCCACCTGCTCCAGCTTCTCCCTGCTTGTTCCAGTCCATCTGCTCCAGCTTGTTCCAGTCCGCCTGCTCCAGCTTCTCCCCGCTTGTTCCTGGCCATCTGCTCCAGCTTGCTCCATTCCACCTGATCCAGCTTCTCTCTGCTTGTCCGAAACTCAGATGCGCCTGATCCAGCTCGTTCCAGACCATCTGTTCCAGCTTGTTCCTGCGTGCTCCGATCCTGCTGCCCTGCTCTCTTCTGCCCCAAACTATTCCAGCTTGTTCCAGTCCTGCTGCTGTGCTCTCCACCGCACTCACCTGTTCCTGCCTGCCTGCCAGCCAATCAACCAACCTGCCAGCTTGTTCCAGTCCTGCTGCTGCACTCTCCACCGCATTCACCTGTTCCCGACTGCCTGCTAGCCAATCAACCAACCTCCAAATTATTCCAGCTTGTTCCAGTCCTGCTGCTGAGCTCTCCACCGCACTCACCTGTTCCTGCCTGCCTGCCTGCTATCAGCCCGTCAACCTGCTGCTGAGCTCTCCACCGCACTCACCTGTTCCTGCCTGCTATCAGCCCGTCAACCTGCTGCTGAGCTCTCCACCGCACTCACCTGTTCCTGCCTGCCTGCCTGCCTCCCTGCTAGCTTGTCAGCCCATTGACTTACCTGCTCGCCAGCCCATCAACTTCTTCTCAGCCCATCTACCAACCCACCTGCCTCAGTCACTACTTATGGCCCCTGTACACATTCTCTTCCTTGCCCTATCCCTTCCTAATCTTTTTCACCTCCCCCTACCGCTACCGCTGAAACGCACTGCCCACCCATGTCCTCTCCAGTCCTACTCACTACTGCAACACCCTATTCACCCCGCCCCTCACCACCTCACCATCTTTCTTATCCCCCTCCTCCTTCCTAGCTCTCAACCTTCAACACTTCCTTCCTGCCATTAACCCATCCCCATTCCTCCTAAGTGCATCCCGTCTTCGTCGCCTTCGTCGCCCTTCCTCCCCCACCCTCCTCCGCACTCTCTTGCTCCTCCTCCTGCTATCTGCAGGAGACATCAATCCCAATCCAGGTCCCCCCCACCTCTCCTCGTCCTACCCATGCAGACGATTCCGGGATGTCTCCAATCTCATCTCTATTCCTCTCCTCTCCCCCCTTCTCATGTGCCCTGTGGAACGCCCGATCGGTCTGCAATAAACTCCCCTTCACCCATGATCTCTTCATCTCTCGCTCCCTTCAACTACTCACCCTAACTGAAACCTGGCTCTCCCCTGATGACTCTGCCTCAGTCGCGGCCCTATGCCATGGAGGTTATCTCTTCTCCCACGCTCCCCGCCCAGTTGGCCGCGTCGGAGGCGTCGGGTTACTACTCTCGCCCTCCTGTAGTTTCCAACCCCTCCTCCTACTGCAATCCCACTGCTTCTCATCCTTTGAAGCCCACGCCATCCGTCTGTTCTACCCGTTGCCACTCAGAGTGGCAGTCATTTACCGCCCCCCTGATAAATCTCTCTCTTCCTTTCTCACTGACTTCGATGCCTGGCTTTCTGTTTTTCTTGATCCTTCATCTCTGTCCCTCATTCTCGGAGACTTTAACATACACGCTGATGACCCATCCGACCCTCACGCTTCTCAGTAAATCTCTCTAACATCCTCCTTCAACCTCCAGCTGTGCTCCACCACCCCTACTCACGAAAATGGCCATTGTCTCGACCTCGTCCTCTCCTCCTCCGGCTCACCCGCCAACTTCCACGCCTCAGCTCTTCCTCTCTCTGATCATCATCTGATCACCTTCACTCTTCTTCACCCCCCCTCAGCCCCGCCCAACATTAACCACTACTTCCAGGAATCTCCAGGCTATTGACCCTTCCACCTTCTCCTCTAGTATTTCTAATCTCCTCCCCTCCATCATGTCCTCCGAGTCTGTCGACAAGGCTGTCTCCGCTTACAATGCCACTCTCTCCTCTGCTCTGGACACCCTCGCGCCATCCATCTCCCGCCCCACAAGGCGTACTAATCCCCAGCCCTGGTTGACCCCTTGCAACCGCTACCTTCGCTCCTGCGCCTGATCTACTGAATGCCTCTGGAGGAAATCTCGCACCTATTCAGATTTCCTTCATTACAAATTCATGCTATCCTCCTTCCAGTGCTCCCTATTCCTTGCCAAACAGGACTACTACACCCAATTGACCAATTCTCTCAGCTCCAACCCTCGTCGTCTCTTCGCCACCCTTAACTCCCTCCTCAAAGTGCCCTCCGCTCCCACCCTCCCCCCTCACTCTCTCCTCAATCACTGGCTGATTACTTCCGCGACAAGGTGCAAAAGATTAATCTTGAGTTCACTACTAAGCCACCTCCTCCCCTTCACCCTTCAACCCTCTCCCCCAACCAACCAACCCTGGCCTCCTTCTTCTCCTTTCCTGTAATCACCGAGGAGGAAACCGCCTGTCTTCTTTCCTCCTCGAAATGCACCACTTGTTCCTCTGATCCAATCCCCACCAACTTACTTAACACCATTTCTCATACTGTCACCCCTCCATCTGTCATATCCTCAACCTCTCTCTCTCCACTGCAACTGTCCCTGACACCTTCAAGGACGCCGTAGTCACACCTCTCCTCAAAAAACCATCACTTGACCCTACCTGTCCTTCCAACTACTGCCCCATCTCCCTCCTACCCTTCCTCTCCAAATTACTTGAGCGCGCTGTTCACAGCCGCTGCCTTGATTTTCTCTCCTCTCAGGCCATCCTAGATCCACTTCAATCTGGTTTTCGCCCTCTACACTCGACAGAAACAGCACTCTCTAAAGTCTGCAATGACCTGTTCCTTGCCAAATCCAGAGGCCACTACTCCATCCTCATCCTCCTCAATCTATCCGCCGCTTTTGACACTGTCAACCATGACTTACTTCTTGCCACACTGTCCTCATCTGGGTTCCAGGGCTCTGTCCTCTCCTGGTTCTCTTCCTATCTCTCCCACCGAACCTTCAGAGTACACTCTCATGGATCTTCCTCTACCCCCATCCCGCTCTCTGTTGGAGTTCCTCAGGGATCTGTCCTTGGACCCCTTCTTTTTTCAATCTACACCTCTTCCCTGGGCTCACTAATCTCATCTCATGGTTTCCAGTATCATCTTTACGCCGACGACACCCAGCTGTATCTCTCCACACCAGACATCACCACGGAGACCCAGGCCAAGGTTTCGGCCTGCTTATCCGACATTGCTGCATGGATGTCCAACCGCCACCTGAAACTGAACATGGCCAAGACCGAGCTTATCGTCTTTCCACCAAAACCCACTTCTCCTCTTCCTCCGCTCTCGATCTCAGTAGATAACACCCTCATCCTCCCCGTCCCATCCGCCCGCAACCTCGGAGTCATCTTCGACTCCTCCCTCTCCTTTTCTGCTCATATCCAGCAGACAGCCAAGACCTGTCGCTTCTTCCTCTTTAACATCAGCAAAATTCACCCTTTCCTCTCTGAGCACACCACCCGCACTCTCATCCATGCTCTCACTACCTCTTGCCTTGACTACTGCAACCTACTCCTCACTGGCCTCCCACTTAACCATCTATCCCCGCTTCAATCCGTTCAGAACTCTGCTGCACGTCTTATATTCCGCATGAACCGATATACTCATATCACCCCTCTCCTCAAGTCACTTCACTGGCTTCCGATCAGATACCACATACAATTCAAGCTTCTCCTTCTTACCTACAAATGCACTCAGTCTGCAGCCCCTCATTACCTCTCTACCCTCATCTCCCCTTACGTTCCCGCCCAAAACCTCCGCTCACAGGACAAATCCCTCCTCTCAGTACCCTTCTCCACCACCGCCAATTCCAGGCTTCGCCCATTCTGCATCGCCTCACCCAATGTTTGGAATAAACTTCCTGAGCCCTTACGCCAAGCCCCCTCCCTACCCATCTTCAAATCCTTACTCAAAGCCCACCAATATTGCTTTCGGCACCTAACCTTTATACCTTTCAAGAAATCTAGACTGCCCATTTTGATGACCCCTACTTGTCTGACTGTACATTTTATCCTTTAGATTGTAAGCTCTTTGAGCAGGGACTGTCCTTTTATGTTAAATTGTACAGCGCTGCGTAACCCTAGTAGCGCTTTAGAAATGTCAAATAGTAGTAGTAGTAGGTCGCAGCCACCTGCACCACCACCCACAGTGCCTGACGGCCCCCCTGACTCCCCTACCAGTGGAGAAGAAGCTTTGCCCAAAACCGCTACTGGAGCAGGCTCTGCGACCGATCGCAAAATGGCGCGAGAATCACCAGGCTCTGGGCGGGAAAGCACGTTCTCGGGGGGGGGGGGGGGACCGCTCCGTCAAGTCCCGCCAAATCAACGAGCCCTGCGCTGCAAAGGCCCGCCGCCGAATGCCATTTCCCACATCGAGAACAGCATTTTACCGCCATCGCCCATCCCCGAACAGGAACCCAGCAGGACTTACCCCGGACCGGGAAAGCGCGGGAACTGACAGCTGAGCCGAAGAAAAAAAACTCTCCAACTCCACTTCGAGGCAGGCTCAGACAAGCAGACAACAGAAAGCAGGACTCGGACAGCAGTAACACAAACCTGCTCTCAGCAAAAACACACTTCCCTGTGATTCTCTGTTTCTCTTTAAAATAAATTCTATGGTTCTCTTTTTTTTTTTTTTTTTGAGTGAGGAAACAGAATCAAACAGGGAAGGAAAGGAACAGCAAAAGCCTGTTCAGAGGGAATTTGAGGTGCAGCAGGGGCCCAGCAACTGCATATGCTGCCAAAGGGGACACCACTAGTCCGCCACCCCCGGCTCAAACTGGCCACCGGCCCAGGAGCATCCTCAGAGGCCTTGGGCCTAGGAGAAAAAACCGTCCACCACCTGCTGAGATAGAGACATACTATACTAACTGAGGAAGAAGCTGGCCATCTGGCATCACTGCCTTTAGTTTGTTTATTTCTATCTCCACCTGCTGGTAGACGGACTTAACTCACTAGTTCTTGGATTCATCTGCTGCAAGTGACAAGGAATAGTCAATTGATTAGATGTCAGAATAGCTTCTCTTCTGTTATCATGAATGTGCTCTGCAATATTTCTCTTGTCTTAGTAATCAAATTTACATACACATCAGAATGAAAATACTGCTTCTTGTATAATACTATAATAGTTGACAACACGGGAAGAACAATTTTGAAAGGAATTTGCCCAAGTAATTAAGCACTTGGAATGATAACTGCTTTCCTCTTAGTGATAAAAATGTAGCCACCACAGAATGGCTTTATTTTGCCATGAGAAAAAGAGTAGGACCTGACTAGGGCAATGGTGAAGAAGAACATTATAAATAGCCTGACTAATTTTTGGTCTAGGTCGCTTTGAGAGGGTGACACCCTTTTTACATAAATTACACTGGCTGCTTGTTAATTTGCAGATAAAGTTTAAATTGGCCTGTTTAATTTTTAAGTTGGTGATAACTCTAGCAGTTTAGTCTTCTATTTGAACTTTCCTTCTGCATTCTTTATGGCACACAAAGAACATTGCTGGAATGCATTGTCTTTGAATATCAGACAAATTAAGTTATATTTTGCTTTTAGGAAGGATCTTAAAGCTTTTTTTTTTTAAAAGAAGAATTTTTCCAAAACTGTAAACATTTGCAATTTGTATATAGTATGAAGAGATGTATTTCTCCGTGATTGTAGGTTAAACATTGTTGTGATCTGCTCAAAATCTATTTGAAATGCAGCGGAATAAAAGAACTGTATAACATAACATAACAGGGATTTTATTTTATCAATGCATGTATTTTGTACCTGCAGAAAAGAATGCACAAAGGGGGCAATTCTATAACATAGATGCTAACATTTATGTGTATTATGTGTGCAAATGTTTAAAATACTACACTCTGCCTAATTGCTATTCTGTAAATATCGATGTATCTTGGATAGTACATATTTGCAAGGGGCGTACACAGGGACAGAGCCAGGGTGGGACTCCCCTTAAATGCAGAATACCATTAGTTAAGTGCATATCTCTGTCACGTAGGCATGATCATTTCCACCAGATCTAAGGCTAGTGTAAGTGCTTGAACTTAAATACTATGCATGAATATACTAGTACTATGTAAAGGAAAATAGGTGCCTACTTACAGAGGGAGTTCTGAGAAAAGAGGATGCATCAATGGGTAAGTGAATATTACTTTGCTGGGAGGTCTTGTGACTTAGAGCTTGAGAATAGAAGAGAATTGTAGGTTTATTGGTAAAAATATATTGTAATTTCATTAAATAAAGCATTCATGTTTTTCTAATACTAGATGTGTGTTGGTCTATAGTATAAATTGTAATTGGAAGGACAGGCAATGGGGGGCAGATGTCCGGACTCAACAAAGTGATGTCCCGGTGGAAGGGTTGGGGCAAAGGAAATGTGGATCTTGCTCTGTTTGTCATCTTTGAATGGGTTGTGTTGGCATTACCACGCGAATTGTAAAACAGGGCCTTAATCTTTTTGTTCAGTCTTTTATAAAAATGCAAGGAGCTTCTCCACCTCATGACTATAGGAGAAACTTTCTATAGCATAGAACCACAGCTCAAAGTCAAGTGCTATAATTCAGCCAAAAAATCTTATACAAGGTAAAAGGTCATTTAAAACACTTAAATAACTTTTACAATTCTTTTGCAAATCAGTTACCTTACTGAAAGAAGAGACAAGATGTACAACACTTTCCTTTGTTCTAGCTGGGAAAAGGAAGTGCATAATGCTAGCCTTTGTCCCATTCCCTGAGATTTTGTAATCTAAGAGTCAAATGTCATTAAGTAAATATTGTTGATGAACAGCTTTACCTCCTCTGCTACTTTCCATATTTCTTCATCGCTCCACTTTCCGTAAGGATCTAGGTTTTTTCGGAAAGTCCCAGAAAATACAAACACTTTCTGTTACAACAAAATTTTTAAAAATGTTTAAAAAATTGAACACACAACCAAAATTAATTACAACAAAGCCTACCTAAGTAAAAGTCTAATTTTATAATACCTTTGGATGAAACAAATGAAACCAATCTCCAAACCAAAGTGGATATATGTGTCGATACCAAGTTTATATGTTCATATGAAAGCCACACATATGTTGTTGCATAAATAAGGGGAAAAGACCTCAGATGTTTGTGATAATACAGCACCCTATGGACTGGTCTATTTTACAGACCCCGGTCTATCATCAGCCAGAAAAATATGCCCAGACAATGCCACATATCCTAGATGAACCATTTTTCTTCTTTATCGATTAAAGTAATTGTAACAGTTCTGAATTTTTATGAACAAAAGGCCTCCATGGTTCTTGCATAATTTTCTAAAAGGAATGTGATTATGGAATACCTTTTTTCTTCACTATTGCTTTTTTTTCTCAGCAGAATTACGAACTTGTTCTTGTTTTGAGTCAGTGTTTTGCATTAGAAGAATGCATCATGGGGCAATTCTATAACATAGGTGTGTAAATATTTAGAATAGTAGCATACGTTGGGGTCCTTTTTACTAAAGTGCGCTAACAGATTTAGGGGTTTTTTTAAGCACAACAGAAGGACCCCATACCTTCAGTCAAGATAAGTGCAACAATTTGACTTAAGTGTTTGAACCCAGTATAAACTGAGTGGTTTTGAAGTGTGAAGACCTTTTGTTCATAAGAATTCAGAACTATTACAATTCCAAGCTATTGTAACTAGATTCAATTTATAACAAACTTCTGTATGTATGATTTTGAAAGGTATTACACATGCACACACACACACACACACACACAGCTGCTCCTTATGATCTTAGGCAAGACACTTAACCCTCCATTGCCTCAGGTACAAACTTAGATTGTGAGCCCTCCTGAATGTAACTCACCTTGAGCTACTACTGAAAAAGGTGTGAGCAAAATCTAAATAACTAAAATATTTTGCAAATATACGTGTATCTTGGATAGTGAATATTTGCAAAGGGGAATACTCAGGAGCGGAGCATGGGTGGTACTCCCACTTACATGTGTCACTTACAGGATTCTACGCACTTGTATTCTAGAAAGAAATGTAGATACCTACTTTCCTTATAGAATAGGTTCCAGGCACCCTGTTATAAAACTGATTTGAACATTTCATATTAAAGTTAATCAAGATGTCATTAGTTTTAACTACACAGGGGATAATTGCATAACAGGGTGCCTTTGTAAAAGTAATAAAAAGCACTTCTTTTTTATAAAGACAACATGGATGCCAATGTATCTTTATAATAAAGGCACTCAGAACCAATGGTGTAGTAAGAAACAAATTTGGAGGGGGCAACATTTAGACACCTCATTTCCTCTTTTTCCCCTCCCCCTCCCCCAAATTAAAATTAAACACAGGGACCCCCAAGCCCCGCCACTCCACTCCCTTGAAATTTGTCCGTCCCTGTGGGGGAGGGGCAGTATGCAGGTCCCTGGGGGGGGAGGTATGTGTGTGTCAACGGAGGCATAACGAAGGCGTGGACATCCTTCTTTCAAACATTTTGGACATCCTCAACTGCCCCCCCCCCCCCACAGGGACGGCCAAATTTCAAGGGAGTGGAGTGGAGGAGTGGCCTAGTGGTTAGAGCACTGGTCTTGCAATCCAGAGGTGGCCAGTTCAAATCCCACTGCTGCTACTTGTGATCCAAAATCCAAATAAATAAAGGGGGTATCAGAGGCATAGCAGGCATAGATGTCCTTCTCACAGAAACATCCACATTTTGGACATCCTCAACTGCCATTAAAGGGATGGAGGCATAGCAAAGGACATCCTCAACTGTCGTTGCAGGGACGGAGACATAGTGAAGGACGTCCTCCACCCATACTCTAAAAAAAAAAAGAAAGACGTCCCTGACAAGCAGTTGGACGTTTTCATCTGGGCTTGTATTTTTCTAAGGTTGTAGATGGCAATTTATTTAAGGTTGTAGACAGCTATTATACATGCAGCTTGTCTGCATGTATGAAGCCGTCTTTGGCATGCGCAGAGCAGCCACGCATAATGCTTGGCTGCTCTGCACTGGCTTCCCCTCCTTAGGAAGGAAATCGTGTGCAAATGAGCTAACAGTGAGCAGCTCATTTGCATGCGATTTCCTTCATGCATGCCAGTACCTTTCCGAATTGCTAAGGGATCGGTAAGGAAAGGGCTTTTTCCATTCAGTTAGTGCATCAGTTAGTCCACTGCAGTGCCCCCTAGGGTGCCCGGTTGGTGTCCTGACATGTCAGGGGGACCAGTGCACTATGAATGCTGGCTCCTCCCATGACCAAATGAGTTGGATTTGGTCGTTTCTGAGATGGGTGTCCTCGCTTTTCATTATCGCTGAAAATCAGAAACGACCAAGTCCTGGGGATGACTATCTCTGCTAGGGACGACCATCTCTAAGGTCAATCTAAATAATACGGTCCCCAACCGTATTATCGAACTGAAAGATGGCTGCCCATCTTGTTTCGATAATACAGGTTCCCCCGCCCCTTGCTGGAGCCATCCTGCAAGGATGTCCCCAGGAAAACTTGGGCGTCCCTTTCGATTATGCCCCTCCACGTTACATAGAATCATGTTTAAAATTCTGTTCCTAATGCATAAAGTTCATTACTCCAGAACTCCTTTGTATCTACAATCACAGTTGCTAATCCCCTATTCCTATGTTACAGCTCTTAGGTCTTCTCAACATAATTGTCTCGTTATCCTTTCCTTCTAAATCATTTGCCTTGACACCTTCAGGACAAGGATATTTAGTGTTACCAGCCCTTCCTTATGGAATGTACTTCCTTCCTTCCTTCCTTCCTTTCTTCAGTTGGAGCATTCGCCTTAAAAATTTAAAGTAGGACTAAAAGCCTTCCTTTTTTGGGATGTCTATGGTCTATTGCCTATGTACTGGGCCTATAGCATATCAAGGTCTTGCCAGGTCCACTGCTTGGCCACCTTTCCAATAAAGACTTTGGAGAAATGGCTGCTGTTCTAGCAGTATACACCTATAATTACTTCTGTTCAATTAGTAATAGCTGAGCGGGGTTTAAAAAAAGGTTTGGATAGGTTCCTAAAAGAAAAGTCCATAAGCCATTATTAAGATTGACTTGTGGAAAACCCACTGCTTATTTCTAGGATAAGCAGCATAAAATGTATTGTACTGTTTTGGGATCTTGCCAGGTACTTGTAGCCTGGATTGGCCACTGTTGGAAACAGGATTCTGAGCTTGATGGACCTTCAGTCTGTCCCAATATGGCAACACTTTAGTACTTATGCATAGAACTGTACATTTGAATGGGATATGAGCTCCTCTGAATGACTTTGAATTCATATTTTCTTTTGTACATGGAATTTGCCATGGCTCTGATTGTGGAGCACATTATTTCCATTCTCTCTCTTTAGAGTTAACTGAAACATGATCAAAGGTAATAAGAGATCATCAAGGAAACAGTTTCAGAATATTATTTACATTTCATTTATCTTACAATGAACTTATAAAGTAGTTATTTTGTTTGTTTCTGTTAGTGAAGGAAAGTTAACTGAACAAACCAGTTTTGTACTACTGGAAAAGTCATGTATCACTGCCATTTTATCCCAACTGCACTTGTAGAACAACAATAAGCATAGACGGTGGAATGAGAAGATAATATAACCCTTAATATTCCTCCCCCAGCAGATGACAAACTCTTGCGAAGCCAGTTACCTGAGATATTGCAAATGCTTTACTTGCAAAACAGGCATGATATGTGTCTTTTCAAGTGATGGTGACTCTAGCTTAGTGTGCCAGAAATTGCCACAGTATGGTCTGTTCTTTGAGAAGTTATAAATTTATGCATGTGGAAGCTTTGTTAATATTTTATTAATGTCACATTTATCATGCCGAGCCTAATTTGTATGGTGTAAACATCACAGACCTTTTCAAGAAGATTTGTATATTTTTATATCCAGTTTTCATAATATTATACAGCCTCATTTTAGACAGGTAATAGAAGTAGGACTTGAGTCGTGAAAGTCAGCACGTCTCAAGTTTCATCAGTGTTTTAGATCAGAATCTACCAACAAAGAGCCTGTTCTAAAATACATCCTGCATTCCACATGCTGGGTGCTAAACAATAAAACATCTCTATTTTCTCCCTATTGTGTCATTTTGCAAAAACATGCAATCAAACTTTTTCTATCAAAGAGGAAAATTTATAGAATAAGTTACCTGAATATTTGACACTCTGTCCTAATCAACAGCAGTTCAAGAGAAATTTGAAGACATATTTAAGAAAGCTTTTTTGAATGATATTTAATGCAGGGCATTTTTTATTCTTGAAGAGTGCGTTTTAATATGTTGTTGCTATTATGAAATTATGTATGCATTATTGTAACCCGCTTTGGAAGAAAGCAGGATATAAATATGAGAAATAAATAAATATTAAATAAACATGAAATGTGAAACACTGGCCTGATTTATCTTGCTGGATGAAAGCAATACTGAGGGGAGAAGGAACAGAAAGGTGGTGATGCCAGGAGTAAGTGGAAGACAAGGTAATGGTGGTGATGCTGGGAGGAGTGGAATCCAATAAAAGTGAAAGTGGTGATGCCATAGTTGGTGGAAGAGAAGATGGTAATGGCAGGTGTGGGGGTGGGGCGAAATACAAGAGAAGGTGAGGTGATAAAGAAAGATTGTGATACCAAATGGTGGGAGGGAAAGAGAGGATATGAAAGGTGATAGTGTACCACTACAAAGTGAACCCAGTATAAACATTCATTTTAGAAGAATAAATGTATAAAAAATTGACTGGTTTGCTGGCACAGAACCAGTTATCTTTGCGATCTGGGAAACAAAGAGGGGCATAATCAAAAGGGACGTCCAAGTTTTGATGAGGATGACCTCGCAAAATGTCCCCATCCAGGGGCGAGGAAACCCGTATTTTCGAAAAAAAACCCAAGATGGACGTCCATCTTTAGTTTCGATAATACAGTCAGGGACTCCCAAATCCTGAAATTTGGTCGTCCTTAGAGATGGTCGTCCCTAGACTTGGTCGTTTCTGATTTTTGGCGATAATGGAAACCAAGGATGTCTATCTCAGAAATGACCAAATGCAAGCCATTTGGTCATGGGAGGAGCTAGCATTTGTAGTGCACTGGTACCCCTCACATGCCAGGACACCAACCGGGCACCCTAGGGGGTACTACAGTGGACTTCATAAATTGCTCCCAGGTACATAGCTCCCTTACCTTGTGTGCTGATCCCCCCAAACTCACTACCCACAACTGTACACCATTACCATAGCCCTTATGGGTGAAGGGGGCACCTAGATGTGGGTACAGTGGGCTTGTGGTGGGTTTTTTGAGGGCTCGCTGTTTCCTCTACAAACATAATAGGTAGGGGGGATGGGTCTGGGTCCGCCTGTCTGAAGTGCACTGCACCCACTAAAACTGCTTCAAGTACCTGCATACTGCTGTGATGGACCTGAGTATGACGTCTGAGGCTGGCAATCAATATTTTTAGAGATGTTTTTTGAGGGTGGGAGGGGGTCAGTGACCAGTGGGGGAGTAAGGGGAGGTCATCCCCGATTCTCTCCAGTGGTCATCTGGTCAGTTCGGGCACCTTTTTGTGCCTTGGTCATAAGAAAAACATGACCGGGTAAAGTCATCCAAGTGTTCATCAGGAACGTCCTTTTTTTTCGATTATGGATCGAGAATGTCCTAGTGTTAGGCACGCCCAAGTCCTGCCTTCGCTACGCCCCCTGCGATGGAAAGCAGTTGGGGATGTCCAAAATCGGTTTTCGATTATACCAATTTGGACGACCCTGTGAGAAGGACACCCATCTTCCGATTTATGTCGAAAGATGGGCTTCCTTCTCTTTTGAAAATGAGCCCAAAAATAGATTATTATCCTGATACTGTCACAGTGACCGATTTATTTTGCCAGTTTGGCATTTGGGGGGGGGGGGGGGGGGGGACAAAAACCACTGGGGCATTAAGGCAACCAATCTTCCACCTCTGTCCCTCCAGTGGAGTGCTGCTCAATAATGGCTCTTTCCCAAATCCTAAATGTGCTTGATAACAGATATAACTCTGGACGATGATCTTTTAGGACATAAAAAAAAGTTAGTCCCCTTCTGAAATGGGAATTAAACATCTATGAACCTGCCATGTCCTTGTCCCGCTTGAGACATGCCCATACCACACCCATTTGCCATCTGCATGCCTTGGATTCAATACGTGTATATCCTGGCTTTGTAAAATGGGGACTTAGAAGTTTATGCAAGATAAACATTTAAGTGCAGGTTTATGACTGTATTAGATTGTGAATAGAGTTTATAATCCTAATTCACCACAGAACTAATCCAAGAAAACAAATACAG
Organism: Microcaecilia unicolor; assembly: GCF_901765095.1. NCBI lineage: Eukaryota > Metazoa > Chordata > Amphibia > Gymnophiona > Siphonopidae > Microcaecilia > Microcaecilia unicolor. The sequence goes on from NC_044040.1 coordinate 53,645,800, forward strand.
GAAAGGAAAAAAAATCTACATGATTTTGCAACAAGTCAACTTTTTGTGGAGAGGGAATGACATGCAAAAAATATTACCAATAAAATTACCATTTGGACTTTGTTGCCTTGCCATCTGGGCCTTGTACCGCTGGAGCCTGCATGTCCCTCTAGAAAATCAGCGCTGATACCCAACATTGGACCATTGGAAGCCCTGCCTCCCTGTGATATTACTAGACTGCATGGTGTGTATTAAAGCTTGAGGGCAGCAGCAGAGGTTCCTCGAGACAGAGGGATGAGTGCTGCCTTGTCACACTAGCAAAGGAGTTCAACAAAGGGCCCTCCTTTTTGCAGACTTTGAGTGATTATTGAGAGGGATTTTTTTGCCATCATTGACCACGGTTTCACCAGTAGTAAAGAATATAGTAAATAGTTGTTAATTCTGAACAATTACTGTTTTTTCTATTCCAGTAGCTTCAGGTCAGGGACAGTACAATGCATTTCTTCCCTCTTTCCATTATGTAAGGCAGTATAAAACATTTCTTTAAATAGTTTTAGGGTAAAACAGGTGTATTAGAATTTTATTATGGCATTACTTAATGCTAGGTCAGTTAAGAATAAAAAATCTTTAATTTTTTATTTGATTTGTGAACATACGTTTGATTTAAGTTTGTATTAATGAATTGTAGTTTTTAGCAGAGGATATAGTTTTTTATAATCAGTTATGTCCACCTCATTATTTAGCAATCTCTCAACCATGGTGAGGGGAGGGGGGTGTAGTTTTATATAAAGATATAGTACTATTAATTTTGTGAAAAATAAAGATTTACCACTGTGAAATGGAATACAGGTATTAGCATTCACATCTTCAGTTAATATTATTTTATGTTATTGTGCTCCTGGAGGTTTTATCATGAATATTCTCTTTGATTGAGATTCTCATAGATGCCAATTGGAAACCACATTTTACAGTCTTGTTGAGATATTTTAATCTTCATGTAGATTTAGTGGAAGATAATGGGACTGTGTCTGATTTTTTAGAAGTATTATAGTCTTTAGGGTGACATCAGTTAATTAATGAGGCCACATATAATGAGGGTCATAAATTAGATTTGATTTTTGCCACAGTTCAAGGGGTGGTGATTCTTGGGCCTTAGCTTGATCCAACTATGGCAGGTGAGTTGCTCGGGCAAGCCAGAGCACTAGGCAAAGTACCAGGCAAGGCTTGACAGAAGACAAGGCAGGCAGAACTAGATGCAACAAGGCAAACAAGGCTAGAACTGGATCCGGACAAAGCAACGGACAAGGCAGGAGCTAGAAATAGATAATACAAGGCTGGATGAGAGAGGCAGGACTGACAATTTAAGAGACAAGACAAACAAGGCTGTGACTAGAGACAAGACAAGGCAGGAACTCGGAGACAAGGCTGGAGCTTGAAAAGGCAGGAACTTGGAGACAAGCAGGCAAGGAAAGAACACAAGGGAAGGCACATCAAGGCGGGAGACCTCTTGCGAAGGCGAAGAAACAGTGGTTCCAGGCCTCCTTAACAGGGAAACAATCCTCCAACATCATGAGGAGGTGGACTTCAGGGTATGTGCCAGAAGGGACTCCTGGGTGCGCGTGTGCCTAGGAAGACCAACGCTCAGAAGCACCATGCTGCAGGATACTGCAGGTAGCCACACCACCTGACACGGACCCCAAACAACGCAGGATCCATCCAGAGGATGAGAAAAAGGTGCGTCAGGGCAGGAGACATGGCAGAGCCATGACAGTACCCTCTCCTCAAAGGCCTCCACCCAGAAGTCAGGGCAGAGCATCTCAGGAAATTGAAGACTGAACCATCACAGGAATACAGGAACAACAGTAGCAGACTTCCATGAGTTGTCCTTGAAACTGTAGGCCCATCAAAAAGCAGAGGTGTTCAGTTCTTCGGGCTCAGTCCTAGACTACATACCTGGGCTCGGTACAGAAGGTGAATAAATCTTACTTTGGGAAAACCTCCCTACCAAGAGGAGATCCTTGGCATCCTTGCTTTTCCCAGCATAGAGGACCCATTGGGCTCATGGCTTTCGAATTCTGTCACTGTTCAAGGGATGGTAAGCCCTTGGGCCACAGCTGGATCCAACTACAGCAGGCGAGTCATTTAAGCTAGGCACAGTACTAGGCAAGGCTTGGCAGAAGACAAGGCAGGCAGGGCTAGACAGGACAAGGCAAACAAAGCTAGAACTGGATTCAGACAAGGAAAGGAGCTAGAAACAGACAAGACAAGGCTGGACGAGAGAGGCAGGACCAGATAAGACATGAGACAAAACAAACAAGACTGGAACTAGAGAAAAGGCAAGGCAAGGCAAGCCTGGAGCTTGGTAAGGCAGGAACTCAGAGACAAGGCAAGGCAAGGCTGGAACTTGGTAGGAACTCAGAGACAAGACAGGACTGGAGCTTGGCAGGAACTCGGAAACAAGCAGGCAAGGCAAGAACAAAAGAGAAGGCAAGGCAAGAACAAAAGAGAAGGCACATCAAGGCAGGAGATCTCGTGCGAAGGCAAAGAAACAGTATCCCAGGGACCCTTATCAGGGAAACAACCCTCTGACATCAAGTGGAGGCAGTCCTTGGGGTATTCGCCACCGGCCCTATAATAGAAGGGACTCCAGCATGCGTGCACCTAGGAAGAAGACCTATGCCCGGAAGCACCATGTCGCAGGATGTCAGAGGTGGCTGCACAACCTGATGAAGACCCCAAACACCGCGGACCCACCCAAAGGATGAGAAAAAGATGCGGCAGGGCAGGAGGCATGGCAGTGCCGTGACAATTTCTGTGGTACTTTGGTAAGAATATCTGGAATACAAGCTCTCCCTTGTTCTGACTGTATTTTAATTTCTTTCTCCTTGAAAGTCAATATTAATGAAACATGCTTTTCTAAACTGCTGGCTTGCTCTCAGGATGTTTCAGTGTTTGTAAAAAAAAAAAAACCTTTTAAGACAGCCACATGTTGAGAGGCTGTGCCTAATTTTTAGAGTTCTAAAAAACGCATGGAGAGGCATTTTCGATATGCCTACTCATTCTCAGAATTGTATAATATTGAACCTGCGTTGTCAAAGGAAACAAAGCTGTTTACCTGTAAAAGATGTTCTCTGAAGATAGCAATTCACCAGTCATACAAGCTGGTCATATTTTACTGAACTTTCTGGTATGAGCCAAACATATAAGCAGGAGTTTGCCAAGGTCACTATGCTTTTCTCAGGTTCAATAATACAGCTTTGTCAGGGAGAACAGCTCTTGTCTTGTATGGCTGGTAAACTGGTTCATCTGTTACAGGTAAGCAACTTTGCTTCCTTTGGAGACAAATGGGATTCCTAGCTAAGGGTTGTCTTCAACAAAAAAAGGGTAAAAAACCAGCAAGGCAGCCAGTGGAAGCAGAACATGTTTTTCTTCTTTTTGCTAATAATTTGTATTCTAAAATATTTTAAAAGCATTGAACCTAATTAAGGGCCCTGTTTAATAAGGCGCGTTAGTGTTTTTAATGCACCTACAATTAGTGCGCGTACACAGTTAACATGTGTACATGGTTAACGCATGTTAAAGACGCTAACCCACCTATAATGCGGCTTAGTAAACAGGGCCCTAAATCTTTTAGGGTTGCCAACTGGCTCCATTTGTTTCAGGACAGGTTGATTCAGTCCTTATTCCACCACCACATGCATGAACTTATAACCCTGCTTTTCTCAGGAAAATTAATAAGGAAATCAGAACCAGAAGCTTTTGCAAGCAATTGATTAGTACCAGACAAAAGGACCCTTTTACTAAGCAGCCAAAGCACTAATGTGTGCTTACTGTATGTTATAAAGGCACTACCATGAGATGCACTGAGGCAACTGTCCACCTAGTAAACAGGTGGCTGTAGGGGCTCACACGCTAATGGCCTTGCGTTAATCAGCACATGGCCATGAATGGATAAACAGAAATTGAATCCATTTTACTGCCACACTAAAAGTGGCCTCAGCACATGGGAAACCTGCATACTAAACATAGCACAGGCCAATTTTTAACGCAGCTTAGCAAAAGGGCCCCATAGATTAGTATGTTATGAGAATGGAGCCAGCTAGCAACCAATTTTAATAATTAAGGGGGTATTTTACAAAGGCACGCTAGCATTTTTAGCGCGTGCTAATCATTAGCAAGTGCTAAACACTAGAGAGACCCACAGGAATATATGGACATCTCTAGCATTTAGCGCATGCTTATTTTTAGCACATGCTAAAAACGCTAGCAAGCCTTTGTAAAAGGACCGCTAAAAAATCACTTTCATACACATTTACCTGTGGTATAACTCCAAATGCTTTCCTCCATTTTTGCAGATTGATATTCTCCCAGGATATACCATCAATTACAATTTCTCCTTTTGCAATCAGTAATCTTAATAGGGCAGACAAGAGGGTGCTTTTCCCTGATCCAGTTCTTCCTATTAAGCCCACCTGAAAAAGTAATAAAAACGCAACTTACTTACATGGTTTTTTATTCCAGGTACAGAGGGTTTGACTTACCAAAAATCATGACTTAGGAAGATTTTTGACAGAGAGATCTTTATTCACTTCACCAAATCAAAGATTTAATTCCTATTGAAAGAAAGAAAGAAAGAAAGAAAGAAAGAAAGAAAGAAAGAAAGAAAGAAAGAAAGAAAGAAAGAAAGAAAGTGTCTCAGAACCTTGCATATATCAGAAAACACAAATGAATTTTCTGTAGGTGCTTTTCGTTTCACTCCCCATTAGAAATATGTATTACAATATCAGTTTTTACAGTAAAAGTCCAAAAATCTGGATGCCAGAAATCTGGACCACCTGAGAATCTGGATCTCCAAAAATTGTGAGTTCCGGACCGCCCGAGTATCTGGAGTCCCTCCTGGCCTCTCCCCCAAACACAGTTAGGTGTCTCTCTTTCTTTCCCAGCCCTGCCTGCTTGCTCTCTGAGCCCCCCCCCCCCCCCCGACTATACCTCCCTCCTCCCATCCCTCCCACCCTCTCTCTCTGCACAGTCAGGCGTCTTTTTTCCCACACCCAGCTCTGCCCGCTTGCTCTCACCTGTTCCCAAAGTCTTCATGCTGTAGCATCATTGACATCCTTACTCACAGGCTTCCTCTAGAATTCAACGTGCCTTTCCCTTCTGACCCATCCTACCCTTCCGGCAAACAAAATACCAACTCCCCCTTCTTGGAGGATCCTCCAGCTGAGGCCCAATATATCACAGGGAATTTGGGATCCCTAACACATCTCTCATGGGCTTTCAAAAGAGGCATTTCTTGACCAGAACACACCAAAGTTTTCACTTGAGTAAGCATTCTAAACAATGATTTCAGCTTATACGGGGAATTTAGACCCCGTACATTACATGACACCAACTTAAGCCCCTCACCCCCATTATCAAGTCACCACCCCCCACAAAAACTGTACTCCCACCCCCAACCACCCTCCCCCACCCCCACCTCATTCCACTCACTACCCCTTCCCATCCTCTCCTCTCCTCTCCCATCCAACCCAACCCTCCATGGGACTCACAACTAGTTCCCACAAACCAAAAAGGAAGTTCTCAGAAGCCAGTGACACAATCCAATTACCCTCTTCTCAACAGATTTCCAACACAATCACACTCGCCCCCCCCCCCCCCCGCAACAGCACACTCATAGCAATCCCCCCCCATCATATATACTTCCCACTTTCCCTCACCAACATATATTCAATCTTGCTTGCCCTTTCTCCCTTCATAACCCATAATAATAATGTAGTGAAAAACCTCTAGGTAACAAACTTAAGCAAGAGTTGTCATCAAAGTCAACATCCTGAGCAGGAGAAGGCATGGCACTTGCCTCTAATTTATATGCTAACTCATGCAGCTCAGATCGGACATCCTCTAATCCTTTTTGGGCCCCTACCGCCACTTCCACTGTATCTATCTTCAATTGTACTCTATCCACTCGGGTGCCCAGCTCCACCAGGTCATTCTTTAAGTCTTGAATCGTCTCTCTGATCTGTTCTTTCATGGAGGAGATTTCCAATTTCATTACCTGCATCCACTCCTGGAGATCTGCTTTCATAACCCCCAGTGTCGTGGCTGAACCCGGTGAGTCAGGACCCGCATGCTCTGCACGCACTGTCAACTGGGCTGAGTGCACACCGCCATCCTCCATTGCTCTAGTTCCAAATGTAGTACAGGCTGCCAGCTTCTTACTGATTTGTGCAGGCCCTCTCTTGCTTTCAAGTTTTTTTTGGACACCATCCAGCTGCACCACTCTTTCTATCCTTGAAGATCAGCTTCGCCGGCACTGGGAGCTGCACTGAATTGCCTACAGGCTGGGAATTTCTTGGGCTAAAGACAGAGCTCTACAGTTATCATCCATCTTTCCTGGTGACATCACTTCCTCCTTTTAGGTGAGGACATGAAATATTTTCTTCATCAGCTATAGCTCTAGTATTTTATGATATGAAAGCGTAATTCATAGTTCCATCATTGATGACAAGCTGTCCAGGTCCTAATGCTATAAATTAGTCCTGCACCATGACAGCTCCACTATCATGCTTGACAGATGAGATAAGGTTCTCACTTTGAAAGGCAGTGTTTCATTTTCACCTGCAAAATATTTGTCATTGTGACTGAAAAGTTTAACTTTTGTTTCATCTTTCCAGATAACATTATTCCAGAAGTTTTCTGGGTCATCCAGATGTTTTTTGGTGAATCTAAGGCAGTCAACACTACTCTTTGCAAAGAGCACTACTTTCTTGCCAACCATCCTCCTATGAAAACTTGTCCCATTAATCATTTTCCTGATGGTTGACACAAACTCGCACATTTGCCATACTGAGAAAGATCTGCAGATCTTTATACATTAATCTGTGGTTCTTTTTGACTCTCGTTGATTTTCCTTAGTGTGATCTTGACAGGGTGACTACTAGTAGATGTGGAGGGGCATTTTCAATATGACATCTAAGTCCAATTTTGGACATTTTGCACAAAACATCCAAAATTTGAATAGGAAAGGTCATTTTCGAAAAAGAAAAATGTCAACATTTTTTTTTTCAAAAATACTGTTTCAAACAAGGTGTTGTGCTTTGGTCATTTTGTTTGTTGGTCCATTAAAAAACAAAACGAATAAGTGCTAAACGTCGAGATTCATGCAATTGGGATGTAGGCGGAGCCAGCATTTTTAGTAGACTGATCCCTCAGATATCCCAGGAGACCAATGGGGCATCCTAGAAGGCACTTCTGTGCACTTCATAAAAATGGTTCCAGGTGCACATCTCACCATTGCTCCCTTATGTTGTCCACTAAGCCCTCCAAAACCCATCCAAAACCCACTACCTCCCCACTGTACATCACTACAATAGCCCTTATGGGTGAAGGGGGCACCTATATGTGGGTTCAGTAGGGTTTTGCTAATTTTGGGAGGGGTCATAGTTTCCATCACAAGTGTGACAGATAGAGGGAGATAGGGACCTGAGTCTCCCACACCATAGTGCACTGCACCGACCACTACACTACTCCGGGGACCTACACAATGCTTCAATAGATCTGACTTTAACATCTGAAGCCGGCATAGAGATTGGTAAGTCTTATTTTTATTCACATTTTTGGGGAGTGGGGGAGGTCAGTGACCACTGGGGGGATATTGGGGGTCACCCCTGATTCCCTCCAGTGGTCATCTGGTCATTTAGGGCACCTTTTTGTGCCTTGTTATAAAAAGAGGTCTAGCTCAAAACGTCTTAGGTTTAGTCCTGGATGGTTTTGTTTTGTTCCATTATGGCTGAAATACGTCCAAGTCTTAGGAATGCCCAGGCCCCACCCTTAACGCGCCCTCAAACATGCCCTCTTGAGATTTGGATGCACTGCAGAAGAACAGAATGGAAAAATGTCTGAAAAATAGATTTCGAAAAACATCCAAATGCTGCTTTATGCCACTTTTTAGACATTTTTCTCTTTCAAAAATAAGCCCCCAAATCACTGTAGACTTCAACTTTTACCATCTGACATTCGATGGATGGCATCCCAAATATTTAAAAATGATCTTGTGAGCCTGTGCATACAGATGAATATTAACTATTCCTTTTCATCAGCGATAATTAAAAAAAATGCCAGCCATCTCAAACCCGGCGAAATCCAAGGCATTTGGTCATGGGAGGAGCCAGCATTTGTAGTGCACTGGTCCCCCTGATATGCCAGGACACCAACCGGGCACCCTAGGGGGCACTTCTAAAAATGTTTAAAAAATACACAAATAGCTCCCAGGTGCATAGCTCCCTTACCTTGTGTGCTGAGCCCCCCAAATCCCCCCCAAACCCACACCCCACAACTCAACACCATTACGATAGCCCTTATGGGTGAAGGGGGCACCTACATGTGGGTACAGTGGGTTTTGGGGGGGTTCGGAGGGCTCAATACTTAGCACCACAAGTGTAACAGGTAGGGGGGATGGACCTGGGTCTGCCTGCCTGAAGTGCACTGCACCCATTAAAAACTGCTCCAGGGACTTGCATACTGCTGTCAGGGAGCTGGGTATGACATTTGAGGCTGGCACACAGGCTGGTAAAAAAAGGTTTTTATTTTTATTTTTTTTTAGTATGGGAGGGGGTTGGAGACCACAGGGGGACTACGGGGAGGTCATCCCCCATGCCCTCCAGTGGTCATCTAGTCAGTTGGGGCACCTTTTTGAGGCTTGGTCGTGAAAATAAAAGGACCAAGTAAACTACTACTACTACTTAACATTTCTAGAGCGCTACTAGGGTTACGCAGCGCTGTACAATTTAACAAAGAGAGACAGTCCCTGCTCAAAGAGCTTACAATCTAATAGGCAAGTAAACCCGGCGAAATACTGATTAACGCCGCTTTTTTTTTTCCATTATCCATGAAAGCCGGCCATCTGGTAGCCATGCCCATGCCCGCCCATGTCCCGCCTTTGCTACGCCGCCGACGCACCCCCTTGAACTTTTGCCGGCACAGTGACAGGAAAGCGGCGATGGTGTCAAAAAAGCCGCTTTCGATTATATGGATTTTGCCGCTTTTGAGAGATCACCGGCCATCTCCCGATTTACACTAATTATCCCCTACCTGTGATCCTCCCCCCCCCCAAAATAGCTGCAATTATCCCCATCCCCCCGTGTAAAAAAAGCCATTGACTGTCTTTGTAGGATTGCTCTATATTAATCCAGTTTGTTTAGTTTTCACAATAGGTATATTGATGTTCTGATACCCTCTGCAATGTTTACAATGCTGCCTTTTTCTAGGTAGGTCCTTGTTATGTGACTCCTAGCAGTTAGTGCTATTATGATTGCCCCCCCCCCCCCCCAGACACCAGATCCCCCTTCCAAGATGACTCTCCAACCACCCACTCTTCCAACCCTCCCAAACAAACTGCCTTTGTGTCTAGTAGACCTCCCTATGACCTCCCCCAAAAAAGCTCTGTTGTCTAGTGGCATCCCCAGCTCCCCATGACCCCCCTCCCCAGGTCCCCAACTCTTTCTCCCAGCATACCTTCAATATAAGGTAGACTGATTCTATGAAGTGTGTCCCAGGATGCACCACATGGAGTCAGGGACTGCCATTTTTGAAGATGGTGGCCTGGAGGAAGGAAACAGTGGGTATTGTTCCTGCCTCTTCTTGAAGGTATTGTGTGGGGTCACAGGGGCCAGGAGGCACAGGTGGTTGGGGGTGCCACTAGGTACCGCGGCTTTTTTGGGAAGCTCAGGGAGTAGGGAGGGTCCACTGGAGACCAGAGCAATTTATTTGAGAGGCTATGGGGCGATCAAGGGGTAGGCAATTGAAGTGTCAGCTTGGGGGGGGGAGAGGAATCATAGGTTGACTTGTGGAAGTCATCTCGAGGTAGGTGGAAGATTGGGGGAAATGTTTTTGGGGTAGGGGAATAGTAGAGACCACCTACCATGTGGCAGCAGGGTTTTTTTTTTTTAAATGTCTTCTTCTTGTCAGTAAGTAAGCCAATCATTGCTCACACACTGACAGGAAGGGGTGCATGCACACTGCAGCAGTAATCTGTAGTTCATTGCTTCATTTTGTTCTCACACACTTTTTAACGTGGTAGTAATTTCCATACTGATTGATTACTGTATCAGTGGTTAAAATTTGCAGAAAGTTCACATTGGATGCCATGAGCAGCTTTCTGCATCAATCCCAGAACTAGGAAACAGCAGAGTCATACCCAGACAGCTCTGAAAAACTTTAAAGAGAGAAGCAATTAAAGTAGTGGTGGAGAAATGTGAGGTTTTAGTTGGTCTATTGTGGACATAACTCTGAACCCTTCTCTGGAAAAGATAACTACTGAGAACATTTTCAGAAGACATTATCCATGAACTACATTTTCAGAGTGTTAAAGAGTATATATTTTTACACTAATTTTCTATTCTAACATACTGTACTCAACTGTATAAGATTTGTCTCAAAAACTTTACAGCATATGAAACACGAGTGTAAGAGATAGTAGGTAAGAAAAAAATATTTACAGCACTGAACCGATACTCCCTACCTTAAAGTAGTTATTGTAACATAATAAGTGTATGGCTATTATCCAAGTCAGTGACATTTCAGTAATGCCTACCTAGCCCTGACAAAGTATATACTTACATGGCTATAGCTAACTGGAAGAATGACATGTGCCAAGCCAACCACAGCTTTCTAACACATAAGAACTTCACTTTTCAGGGGGCAACAAAGGTTCAAGAGGTAAGATAGTAGATAACAAAGTAAATCATTCACAGTTTCAGCTATGAAGGTGACAAATGTAAAATGAAAACTTAAATGGAGTTACACAATATACAAGTTCTAGTTATACAACCATCAAGAGAAAGATACATACTTGCCACTAATTTTTACTGTAAACATTGTTTTAGATTATAATTTGGAGAGGAGAAGAGGCAAGGAGTAGGGAGGATAGACTGACAGGTAGGTTCAAAGTTTCCTCATCCCCACATTGTGATTCACTTAGATTAGCAGCGATGCACACTAAATTCCCTCAAAACTAAATCATTCTCTCTATCTCTCACACTCACATAGACATAGATATGTGGATTAAAACTCTCATGCATGCATGTCTCTTGCAGTTGCTTTTGGGTTAAGGGGGTGAGTTCCAGGATTGATTGGGTTTGTGCACATAATATGCGAGGGATGTGGGGTATGTAACTGTATGGGGGAGGGGGTCTGCTGTGAGAGTGGGTCACAGGAGCAGTAAAGATATGGGAAGAGATGTATGTGGCATATTCTAAACCTCTTGCACTTTCCATTTCCCTATGCACTCCATATCCCCTCTCACTCCTCTCCTCCTGTTTTCCGCTCACCCCTCATTTCTCTGTTCCTATTGCCGCCATAACCTCATCTTTCTCCCCACATATACCTTCCCTTCTCTCTTCTATTCCAACAGCCCCCACTAAAGGATATTTCCTTGCTTTTTCCCCTAGGGGTGCAGCCCTTTACAAGGTCCTATGTGACTGCAGAACAGACTTGAATTCTTCTCCTGGTGGTGGTGATGGTGGTGGGGGCAGCAAATCAGTTATTTAGTTCAGCTTGGGGCTACGATGTAGAGGACATCAGTAGCACTAGAAAATAAAAATGGCAGAGGCAATCAGCTGTGCCAGACTGCAGCCCAATCAGCTGTTTCAGGTCACAGAAAGAAACAGCTGTTTTGCAGCAGCTAAAGACAGTGAACTGCTGGCACAGAAGTGACAGTATGATGCTGGGACCAAGACAGAAATAGAGGCTGTGGTGAACAAAAGGAAGCCTATACTTCAAACCCAATAGTACTCAGCTAGGGCAGGAAGCATGCAAATTAGTCAAAGGGGGCAGGCCGGGCTACAGCAGTACCTGGGTGCTAAGCATGCACACTGGCTGACTCTCCTGCCCAAACTACTACTATTGCTCTAATGACCTGTAACTGGCCACATGCATTTGGAGGGGAACTACCCCATGCTTCAAAATCTGCCTATGATTTTACTATTTCAGTTATATTATATGCATTGTACAAGTGGTGTACATTTAACTACAGTCTATAAGTGCTAAAATGAAAAAATGTTTAACTCACAGATCCAGATGGGTTTAGCAGCAGATTTTTCAGTCTACTCCAATCTCTTCCTGCATGCCCTCATCAGTCTACTTCTTTAACATAGCTCTACCATCCCCAATCTTCACCTTCATTCACTCAGGTCAACAGATTAGGGAGTTAGAAATGTGGGTGTAATAGAGTTTACTTTACCATAGCAACTGCAGGTGTAAGATAAATTTAATCTTCTGTAAGCCTCATGGGAGAAAAGGGCAATCTCCCTTGTATCACTAAGGCAGTCCAAAGAGGTAGATCAAAAAGAAAACCGTAAGAGAATGCACCCTATGTGTGAGAAACACCTTTTCGTGGTTGCTGACCTCTTTCAGGCCCAGATGGCATAGTCAGGGGTTCTCAATTCAGCCCTTGGGATACACCCAGCCAGTCAGGTTTTCTGGATACCCACAATGAATATGCATGAGATAGTTCTGCATACTATGAAGGCAGTGCATGCAAATCTAGCTCATGCATATTGACTGAGGATATCTTGAAAACCAGACTGGTTAGGCATACTCCAAGGACTGGGTTGAGAACTCTAGGGATATAATCCTGAAGAGCTGTCCTGTAAATAAAGATTCAAATACCACAGGTCTAAATACCACAGGTCTAAAGATGTTTCCAGGAATCAGGAAATAATTGGAGTAAGGTTCTTAGCTTTTCTTCAGCAATGGAACAGGTTTGACAGCAGGAATTCTAGCCTAAAAGGGGGAGAGGGATGCCAGATCACAGAAGGGGGGAGGAGTGGAAGAAACAGAGAAAAATGCTGGGTGGAGAGGAGACAGACGACAGAGTGCTGGATCAGGAAGGGGGAAGAACTGACCTCTAGTTGCCCTGGGCCCTCAGGCACTGCCTGGTTGCCTGAATGGTCAGTCTGCCCCTGTTCTGAATCAATACAAGACCCTACAAAAGTCACTCAAAACCTATAAGACAATTCTACCATATCATAATAGCACTAACTTCTAGGAGTCACATAACAAAAGTCTACTAGCATTAACTTCCAGGAGTCATATAACAAGGGCTTACCTAGAAAAAGGCAGCATTGTAAACACTGCAGTGGGCAGTAGAACATCAATACACCTATTGGGAAAACTAAACAAGCTGGATTAATACAGATCAATCCTACAAAAACTTTCAATGCCTTTTCACACAAGCAACCACAAACTAAAAATAGAAATATGGAGACAAAAATTTAACTGACCCCCCAGAATGCCACACTATGCATACAGTGCAATGCCAGAGAATGAGAAACAGTGATGCATGCCCCTCTATACTGTCCAAAATAAAAAGATGGCAGATGTAAATTTCAGAAACTGACTTTTTTACTCACTAAATAAAAATTAATAAATAGAAATAAACCAAAAATGGAAAATATGGTGATACCTTTTTATTGGACTAATTTCAAACATTTTTGACTAGTTTCAGAGGCCAAAGCCTCCTTCCTCAGGAAAGTAAAGTAAAATGTATTTAGTCCAACGAAAAGGTAACACCTTATTTTCTAGAGGGGGGGGGGGGGTTGTTATATTTAAAATGTATTAACCTTTAAAGTAGACTAACATCACTACCTTACTTTTTCTTTTCTCTCTTTGCTGTCTAGCCATTTAATTTTTCTTGTAGTGTAGGTCCTGTCTTCTCTTAGCTCTTTTTCCAAGGTGTCCTGTTCATTTTTTATTCTTCTTTCTCTTCTTTACTTTTTCTCTTACATCCATCTCTGATATTGATCCTTTTTATTTTAGATTTCTTCCATTTCCTACCTCTCCGTCCATTCAGATTCCATTCCTTCTTACTTATTTCTATATTTTCACTACACCTACTTACAGCTTTCCATATTTTCCCTCTCACAGGCTATCCCATTCCCCTTCCTTTTATTCTCCAGTCTTTCATTTACTCTTCTCTCTCTGCCCTTGCCATCCAACATCTCTATATAACCCCCCCAACGCCATGCAGCATCTTCTTTGTTTCTCTTTCCCCCTTGCCATGCAGCATCACCTCCCTGTCTCTCCCCTCTATCCCTCCCCATGCAATGCTGCATCTTCTCCCTCTCTCTCCATCTGCCATGCAGCATTTCCTGTCTGTCTCTCCCCCTGCCAACCAGAAGTGCTCCATCTCTATTTCTCATCCCCTTCCAACATTACCATCTCTCTCAGTCTCTCTTCTTCCCCACTCACCATCCAGAATCAGCATATTTTTCTTCTCTCTTTCTCTTTCTCTCCACCTGCCATGCAGCATTTCCTCTCTGTCTGCCTCTCCCCCTGCGAACCAGTATTGCTCTATCTCTATTTCTCCTCCCCTTCCAACATTACCATCTCTCTCAGTCTCTCTTCTTCCCCACTCACCATCCAGAATCAGCATATTTTTCTTTCTTACTGCCTCCCTGCCATTCACCATCTTGTAATTTCCCCAGATCAGCTGCAGGCTACTGCTAGCTCTGCCAGTCATACCCCTCCAGTGCAGAAAGTTTACATCAGAGGAGGGTGACTGGCAGACCTAGCAGCAGAGTACTTGAGGAAGATGCTGATGGCATGACAGACACAGGAGAAGTGAAAGAGCAGTGGTCCAAGCTGAAAGCTGCATAAATATGGTAAAAGATCTTTATACTAGGAAAATAAACAAACCAAGAGAAATAGCAAGCTGGTATGGTTCTCCAAACATGTGGCCAAACAAATAAGGGCAAAAGAAGCAGTGTTCAAGAAATACAGAAGAACACAACAAGAAGATCAAGGAAGAGATTATCGGATTAAGCTCAAAGAAGAGGGACATAAGGCTAGCAAAAGTGCAGGCAGAAGAAAAAATGGCTAAAGATGTAAAGAGAGGTGGGAAGATCTTCTTCCGATAAATTGGGAGGAAGGTTAGGAATAAAATTGTAAGACTGAAAGATGCTGAGAACAGCTATGTGGAGAGTGATGAGGATAAAGCAAACATGCTAAACAAACACTTCTCGTTGGTGTTCATGGAGGAAAATCCTGGAGAAGGACCACGGATGGCTGGCGAGGTTACATCCGGGAATGGAGTGGATATTGCACCATTCAAGGAAGAAAGCATTTATAAACAACTTGAAATTCTGAAAGTGGACAAAGCTATAAAGGCTGGATGTGATACATCCCAGAATATTGAGAAAGCTCAAAGAAATCCTGGTGGGACCTCTTGAAGGAATTATTTAATAAATCTTTACAGATAGGAGAGGTTCTACGAGATTGGAGATGCGCAGATGTGGTCACTGTTCACAAAAGCAGTGATAGGGGAAAAAGTGGGAAACTACAGGCCAATAAGTCTCACGTTGGTGGTAGGAAAAATAATGGAGTCACTGCTGGAGGAAGAGATAGTTAACTTTCTAGAATCCAGTGGGTTGAAGGATCTGAAGCAACATGGTTTTGCCAAAGGAAAATCATGCCAATGAATCTGATTGATTTCTTTGACTGGATGACCAATGAACTGGATAAAGGACATGTACTAGATGTAATCTACTTGGATTTCAGCAAAGCCTTTGATATGGTTCCTCATTGAAGACTCATGAATAAGCTGAGTGAACTGAACCTAGGACCCAAAGTGATGAACCGGATTGGAAACTGGGTGACTGACAGGTGACAGAGGGTGGTGGTTAATGAAATTCAACTGGAGGAAAGGAAGGTGAGTAGTGAAAGATGGTGAGTCAATTCTGTTTAATATATTTGCGAAAGACATTGTTGAAGTGTTAGCAGGACAAGTTTGCTTTTTTGTGGATAACTACTACTACTACTACTATTTAGCATTTCTATAGCGCTACAAGGCGTACGCAGCGCTGCACAAACATAGAAGAAAGACAGTCCCTGCTCAAAGAGCTTACAATCTAATAGACAAAAAATAAATAAAGTAAGCAAATCAAATCAATTAATGTGAATGGGAAGGAAGAGAGGAGGGTAGGTGGAGGCGAGTGGTTACAAGTGGTTACGAGTCAAAAGCAATGTTAAAGAGGTGGGCTTTCAGTCTAGATTTAAAGGTGGCCAAGGATGGGGCAAGATGTAGGGGCTCAGGAAGTTTATTCCAGGCGTAGGGTGCAGCGAGACAGAAGGCACGAAGTCTGGAGTTGGCAGTAGTGGAGAAGGGAACAGATAAGAAGGATTTATCCATGGAGCGGAGTGCATGGGAATGGGGTGTAGGGAAGGACGAGTGTGGAGAGATACTGGGGAGCAGCAGAGTGAGTACATTTATAGGTTAGTAGAAGAAGTTTGAACAGGATGCAAAAACGGATAGGGAGCCAGTGAAGGGTCTTGAGGAGAGGGGTAGTATGAGTAAAGCGACCCTGGTGGAAGATGAGACGGGCAGCAGAGTTTTGAACCGACTGGAGAGGGGAGAGGTGACTAAGTGGGAGGCCAGCAAGAAGCAGATTGCAGTAGTCTAAACGAGAGGTGACAAGGGTGTGGATGAGGGTTTTGGTAGAGTGCTTGGAAAGAAAGGGGCGGATTTTACGGATGTTGTAAAGAAAGAAACGACAGGTCTTGGCAATCTGCTGGATATGAGCAGAGAAGGAGAGAGAAGAGAGTCAAAGATGACCCCAAGGTTTCGAGCTGAGGAGACAGGGAGAATGAGAGAGCCATCAACAGAAATAGAAAACGGGGGGAGCGGGGAGGTGGGTTTGGGGGGGGAAATGAGAAGCTCGGTTTTGGTCATATTTAATTTCAGGTCGCATTGAGACATCCAGACAGCAATGTCAGACAAGCACGCTGAAACTTTGGTTTGGATGCAAGGTGAGATATCAGGGGTAGAAAGGTAGATTTGGGAGTCACCAGCATAGAGATGGTAGGAAAAGCCATGGGATGAGATTAATGAACCAAGGGAAGAAGTGTAGATAGAAAAGAGGAGGGGATCAAGAACAGAACCCTGAGGTATGCCGACAGGCAGAGGGATAGAAGTAGAAGATGATCCACCAGAGTGAACATTAAAGGTGCGGAGGGAGAGGTAGGAAGAGAACCAGGAAAGGACAGAGCCCTGGAATCCAAGTGAGGACAGGGTATCGAGAAGTATGCTGTGATCGACAGTGTCAAAAGCAGCAGAAAGATCAAGAAGAATGAGGATGGAATATTGACCTCTGGATTTAGCCAGTAATAGGTCATTGGAGACTTTAGTAAGCGCAGTTTCGGTTGAGTGGAGAGGGCGAAAACCAGATTGTAGTGGGTCAAGAATAGCATGTGAGGAGAGAAAATCAAGGCAGTGGCGGTGAACTGCACGCTCAAGTAATTTGGAGAGAAAAGGAAGGAGGGAGTTGGTCGGTAATTAGAGGGACAAGTAGGGTCGAGTGAAGGCTTCTTAAGCAGAGGTGTGACCACAGCATGTTTAAAGGCAGCAGGGACAGTCGCAGTGGAAAGTGAGAGGTTGAGAATGTGACAGATAAAAGGAATAAGAGCAGGAGAGATGGCATTAAGAAGGTGGGTGGGAATGGGATCAGAGGAACAGGTGGTACATTTTGAGGAAGAAAGCAGAAGTGTAATTTCCTCAATAGTAACTTCAGGAAAGTAGGAAAGGGAATGAGGGGAAGGAGAGAGAGGGGAACGGACTAGTGGAGGGAGAGGTGATGAGGTAGAGAAAGCAAGGTTTATCTTTTGAACCTTGTTGTGAAAGAATTCAGCAAGGGTCTGAGGAGATAATGAAGGGGGAGTTGGGGGAGGGGGCACCTTGAGGAGAGAGTTCAATGTGGTGAAGAGAAGTCGAGGATTAGAGCCAAGAGAGTTGGTCAGTTGGATATAATAATCCTGTTTGGCACGTAAAAGAGCAGATTGGAAGGAGGTCAGCATGAAAAGTGTAAGAAATCAGCAAGGGCCCGAGATTTCCGCCAGAGGCGTTCGGCGGAGCAGGTACAGGAACGTAGGTAGCGGATATTAGAAGTCAGCCAAGGTTGGGGTTTTGTACGCCTTACAGGGCGGGTCATCAAAGGTGCAAGAGTGTCTAAGGCAGAGGATAGAGTATTGATGTAAGAAGAAACAGCCTCGTTGACAGACGTGGATGGTGCCACAGTAGAGAGGAGGTTTGAAACATGGGAGGATAGAGATGAAGGGTCAACATCGTGAAGATTCCTAGATAAATTAGATAAGATAGGACGGGACTGGGAGGGAGGCGATTTAAGTGTGAAAGTTATAAGATGGTGATCAGAGGAGGGAAGATCAGAGGCAAGGAAACTAGAGGGTGAACAGTTGGAGGAGAAGATGAGATCAAGACAGTGACCATTTTGATGAGTGGGGGAGGTGGAGCATAGTTGGAGATTAAAGGAGGACGTTAAAGCGAGTAACTTGGAAATATAAGAGTTGGAAGGATCATTAGCAGGAATATTAAAGTCACCAAGGATGAGAGAGGGGGAGGAAGGATCATGGAAGAAGGCAAGCCAAGCGTCAAAGTCACTGAGAAAGGATGAAAGGGACTGTTGAGAATTGAGGGACTTATCAGGAGGATGATAAATGACCGAAGAGGCAGAGGAGAGAAAAGGCGGATAGAGTGGACTTCAAAGGAGGAAAAACAGTGAGATTGAGGTGGAAGAAGGGGTTGAAATCTGGAGGAGGGAGGAAGAAGTAGTCCAACACCGCCCCCACGGCCAGCAGGGCGAGGAGTATGTGAAAATAGATAACCGCCATGGCACAGGGCTGCGACTGAAGCAGAGTCATCAGGGCAGAGCCAGGTTTCTGTTATGGCGAGCAGATGGAGGTGACGCGAGATAAAGAGGTCCTGGATATAGGCGAGTTTGTTACAGATACAGCGGGCATTCCTTAGGGCGCAAGAGAAGGGCAGAGAAGAGGAGGGGAGTAGAGAAATAGAGCTGAGGTTAGAGAGGTCGCGGTGAGTTCTGTAGAGTTGAGATAATAGTTGGTGAGGGGGGCCAGGATTGGGATTGATGTCACCGGCTGAGAGTAAGAGAAGGAGTAAAAGAGAGCGGAGGAGAGTAGGAGAGGTGTGGCCACGAAGGCGTCGAAGGCGAGAGGTATTTAGGTGGAATGGGGAAGGCAAAATGGACGGAAGAAAGAGGCGGAGATTAAAAGCCAAGAGGGAGGAAGAGGGTAGGAGAGAAGGTGAGGTGATGAAGTCGATGGATGGGCAGTGAGTTCCTGTAGCGGAGAGAGGTAGGGGGTGAGGGAAAAGATTAGGAAGGGACAGGGCTAGGAAAAGAATGTGAATAGGGGCCATAAATGACTGAGGTACTTTAGCAACTGGGAAGAAGATTAGATGTAAAGAGAAAAATGTCCCGCGGCACCTAGAGCGGAGGCCCTGAGTGGATCGGAGTGGACCTGGGTGTCACCCCGGAGAAGGCTGTAAGGATATGCAGATGAGCTGCAAGTCCTCCACAGCACCTGAAAGGCAGCCGGTGGTAGAGCTGGGCACCTCTCAGCTGAGGAAAGGCTTACCAGGGGTTAGGCCGAAGCCAGCATTCCTCCCCCTGAGGGTAACACGAAGATCTTCAACAGAATGAATACCCCTGAGGGAGTAGAAACCATGAGAAGAGATCTCCAAAAATTAGAATAATGGTCAAATGTCTGGCAGTTAAAATTTAATCACAAACATATACCAGGGTATCAATCAATGTTCAGTTTCTGGAAAAATCAAATCTCTATAATTAAGAAACCTGTTTTATGCATTAATCTCAAAATTGCATGTTACCGTTTATTTAAAAATATATAAAATTTTTGTGATTGGTGCTCAGAGTGATCAATGTGACCCAAGTGTCTCATACTAGAACCATGACTTTCAGCGACATTCAATATACTCATTACCAGCCATCATCACAGCAGAATGTCCAAACCCTGCCTACCTAAATATTTCATTAAATGTCCAAAAACTAATTAGATCTTCAAGGCCTCAAATAAATCCGAAAAAATGCTTGAAAGCTATTCAGTTCTTACACAGTCCAAACAATGTTTTGTATGAAAAACACTTATCTGCAGGCTGAGGGCCAGATGCACTAAAAGACCCAGCAATGTGGTTTTTAAACTAGTTCTAGCCGGTTTAGCACGCAAGTAGTAAAACGGGATATGCACAAAAGGGTTCTCTGAGCCATTTTCCTGTTATGGAATGCAACGCTATTATAATGAGCTAATTACTATTATAATGTGTATGCAAGGCGATGCACTGCCGTTTCCAACCCCATGCACAAAAGCAGTCCCCCTACCTTTACTGTGGAAATTTTAACGGGAGGTCTGGACCTGCCTGTTCTTCATTATCGCAAGTAGGAGAAGGGGAGAAACAGGCAGAGAAAATGGAGCACAACCCCCTCCCCCCAAAAGTACACCAGCTTACATGCAGCTTCTTTGCGCGTATGAAAGCTGTGTATGAAAGCCATGCCATGATTCTTTTCTCAAATGACATTTTACTGGCAAGAAATGGGGGGGGGGGGGGGGGGACAGTAAATGTAAAGCATAAAAGTAATGGTGACTTAACAAAAATGCAAGGAAGACAAGGGTCAAACAGCCTCTGCTGGGAAACAGCATCCCCCATGCTAGAAGCACAACAGAGAGGGGCTAAACCAATTGGACAGTGTCAGTCTGGGATGTCCTGCCCACTCACTACTGGAGGGGGACACCAGGAAGTTCGGATCCAGTCAGCTCATAGCTCTAGAGTGATGTCATCAGGGAAGCCCTGCAGGGAGGAGGAGTTGGGACAGTAGCCAGCCAATGAGAGTCCATCTTTGGGAGATTGGCAATCCAGGATGACAGTAGGGCAATAGAAGGAAGCAGCAGGAACAGTTGGGAGGTGGAACTAAGCCCTGATTCCTAAGAGCCCAGAGCGAGCATATTCTAGGCTTTTTCCACTTTTTCCCCAGCAGCGGGGAGGCAGGGAACCCCAACACAGCTCTGTCCATCCAAAAAACAAAAAAAAACCCGAGCTTTTGTGCTTGCAAAAAAAAAAAAAAAAGGACTACATCTACTGCTTTCATACACGCAGCTTGTCTGCTTGTATGAGAGCCGTCTGTAGCATGCGCAGAGTAGCCACGCATAGCGATTTACTGTTCTGCGAATGCTCAGCTCACCAACTGGCTTCCCCCATATCGCATGCAAATGAACTGGGTCGCAAGAGCAACAAGCAGCTCATTTTCATGCGATTTTCTTTGTGAATTCCTCTGTGTTTCTAAATCGGTAAAGTTTTACCGATTTGGAAATGCAGATGGATTCTTTCTTTTTTTTATTATTATTATTATTTTTTAAAATATGTTTTTATTACAATCAAGTTGAAAACTTGTACAGAAAAGTCAAGTTAATGGCATAACAAAAAGATAGCAATTGACTGTTCTGCGCATGCTCAGCTCACCGACTGGCTTCCCCCATATCGCATGCAAATGAACTAGGTCGCAAAAGCAACAAGCGGCTCATTTGCATGCGATTCTCTTTGTGAATCCCTCTGTGTTTCTAAATCAGTAAATTTTTACCGATTTGGAGATGCAGACAGATTCTTAATGGGACCTTTGTGCATCTGGCCCTGAGTCTTTTCCCAAGAAGACAATTCTGGCGGTTAGCTCGTCCCCAAAAGAAATTTAATGTTTATACCAGTGGAGCACTGATGATTCAGTGACAACCAAGTGATATATCCAAACATTTTATCCATTCTTGAGACGGAACCATGTTTCGCCACAATTGGTGTCATCAGGAGAACAGAATTAAAAATAAGAACTAGATCAAATCTAATGCTCAAATTCTACAAATTTCTAAACTATTATAAACTATTTTATATACCATAATCTAAAAAAATTCAAACATTTCTCTCGACTAACCTGAAAAGAGAATCATCTGCTCCAACTTTACAAATCCTCCAGGAATGCCAACGGCGACAAACACAGTCTTTCCAAGTTTCAGGAATTATTTTAAAATGTGGTTAATTAAATGCTGTTAATTGTTGTTTCAAATGTTGGTTAATTGTTGTTTCAAATTTTGGTTTTCTGGTATGCTCATTTGTTTGCTTTTTGAATTGTAATTTCCTGGGTTATTCCCAGTCTTCTTTTAATTTGTAATCTGTGTTGCATTTGTAAGGCATATGCGGAATATAAGTACAAAATGTTAAACATTAATATTAGATGTCCTTTACTGATACCCTCTTCATGGGCTCAAAAGGAGTTTTATGTAGCACCTTGAGCACTAAGATTCCAAGAAGGGCACACTGCACACAGATGGGGTTTAAGATGAATCACCACCTTAAGAAAATGGACTTCATCTATATGATGAAGCCAAGCTCTCTGGGAGCACCAGCCTTCATATGTACACCAAACCCTAGCATAAGCTGCAGATGTCGAGATATTCCTTGCCTGAAACAAGGTAGATATAACCTTCTGTGAATAACCTTCATGGCTTAATCTTGACCACTTGCAGCTGGGTGAGGTGTGGAAGAGACACTTCAGGAGAAAGGTCCTGATCACAGTCTGATCCCTGAGACCCTTGTATCCAACAAAGACAGGCCCCAGCTACATAACAGCAAGAAATGGCAGCTTGAAGGCATCCACATCAAAAGAGTGTTTCAGAGTATCATCTACCTTACTGTCTTGTAAGTCTTTCAGAGCGATACCCCCTTCTATAGGAATTGTAGTCTTCTTAGTGACAGCTGTGACTAAGGAATCCACTTTAGGCTGCTCAAATAGGTCCCTTTCAGCAGGTAGAAGAGAATATAAAATGGACATAGGTCTGCCCAACTTAAGACCTGCAAAAGGAGACTCCCATTTAGCCAAGATAAGATCCAGAAAGCCTGATGGGTTGGAAAGGTTTAATGGGGCCCTTTGTGACCTCACATAATGGAAGCCCCCTAAAGTGAGGGAGAGAGAGGGGGAAAGTCAGTTTCCACTGCTTCCAAAGACTGAGTAATTAGGACTAGAAGTTCCTCTTTCCGAGAAAGCTGAAAAAACTTGGGGTCATCCTCCTCCTCCGGAGCGAGTTCTCTGTCCTCAAGAGTGTCTTTTACAAGAGAGAGTCCAGAAGTCAACAAGGGAGATTGCCTTGAGACTGCAGAATGGAAGGATTCTACCTCCAAATCCCTGGACTGAACAATGCAAGGATGCATAGGCAGTGGATGAGAGTGTTCTCCTTTTTAGCAAATATGCCTGGTGAAGAGAAAGGTTGAAATCTGGGCAGGAAATGTAATCAATGCCTGAAAAGATAGAGGTAGATTGAGGAAAAGTAGAAATTTCAGCTGTGCCAGAGAGTTCCCCTGAAAAGGAGGGGCAGAGCACATCTGCACCGATAAGATGGCTGCCAAACCCATGGTTTAGCAGGGGAACCACAAGGCACTTCATTTATCTGAGAAATGCTAGAAGAGGGGTTGTGAATCCAAAATGGCTCTGAATCCTCTCTACTTAAAACAAACAGGAGGAAATATTTTTTCACTCAACAAATAGTTAAACTCTGGAACTCATTGCCAGAGGATGTGGCTACACTGGTGAGTGTATCTGGGTTAAAAAAAAGTTTTTGACAAGTTCCTGGAGGAAAAGTCCATAATCTGTTATTGAGAAAGACAAGGAAGCCACAGCTTGTCCTGGGATTGGTAGCATGGCATCTTCCTACTATTTGGGATTCTGTCAGGTACTTTTGACCTGGATTGGCCACTGTTGGAAGCAGGATCCTGGGCTCAATGGACCATTGGTCTGACTCAGTATAGCTATTCTTATGTTGTTATGCCCAGCTTATATGCATGGCAAAAAGAGCAGGTCCCCGATGCTGACCAGTATGCTCCACAGCGGGAACATCTTTGAACAGATTCTGCTGGTGCAGCTACTGGTACAGCTGAGGTGTCTGAATAACAACCCTCAATTCCAGGCATAATTAATCTTCCTGGTAAGTTCCGAATGAGCTGAAAAACCCTTTGTCCCAAGACAGGCACATTTGTCACAATTGATGGAGAAAAGACAGAAGGAGCCCAGAGAGATTCGCGGAAGGGGGGGGGGGGGGGTGTGAGGAGAAGGGACCTAGCACCAACAGGTATTTCCCAAGTACCTGAAAACAGGCAGCAGCCAATCTCACTAATAAGGCCGTCTCATTACCTAACTTCTGAAAACCAGTCAACAAATAGTCAATTAAATTTTGTAGCTGCACAGCTGATATCTACCACCTGCTGGAGATAGAAGAATACTTAGGGGTCGATATTCAAAGTGATTTAACTGGCCAGAAACGGTTCCTGGTCAGTTAAATCATCTGTTTGGGGCTAACTGCTAATTTTCAGCAGCACTTAACCACTTAGTGCCGCTGGAAATAACCAGTTAGTGCCAAACTGAAAACTGGCTATTCTGGGGGCACTCTGGGGGTGGAGTTGGCCCTTGGCTGGTTAACTGCCAATATTTAATACTTAACCAGGCAGGTTCACTGCATTAATATGACCGCATAAAAGTCAGTCTTATCTTTGGGGTCCTTTTACAAAGCCATGGTAAAAAGAGGTCTGCGGTAACGTGAGCGCGTCTTTTGGGCACACACTGGGCCACTCTTTACCACAGGTGGGAAAAGCGCCATTTTTTAATGGGCCAGGAAATAGGTGTGTACAAATATTAAAACTAGCACATGCCTATTTACAGCCTGAGCCCTTACTGCCAGTCATTGACTTAGGACTAGACGCACTAAAGTTAACGAGCCAGCAACGTGGGTTTTAAACTGGTTCTAGCCAGTTTAATGTGCAAGTAGTAAACAGGGACATGCACAAAAGGGCATTTTCCTCTCTCGGTAGCAGCTAACGAAAATGGAATGCAAATGATCCAAAGGCTATTATAATGAGCTGCACTACAGTTGCAAGGCTATTATAATGAGATGCACTACTGTTTTCCGATCCCCTTACCGTGGAAAACCTAATGGGAGGTCTACACCTCTCGTTGGGGCAAAGAAAAGAATCTGAAGAAAAAAAAATGTTGTCAGGGACATCCTTTTTGGACGTCCTTCACTCAACCCCCCCCCAACCCTCTAAAAAGACGTCCTTCACCTGTAACAAAAAAAAACCCACCTCCAAAAAGACGTCCTTTTTGGACATCCTTCACTGCGTGATCCCGTTTAGTTCAGCTGAGAGAGACCTGGAGGTCTCTCAGCCAATCACAGCGCGTTTAGCTGAGCTAAACGCACTGTGATTGGCTGAGACGCACTGTGATTGGCTGAGAGAGACCTAGGGGCAGAAGATGGACGGGTGTTGAAGACGTGGATGATGGACGTCCTCAACTGCGCTCTCCTGCTAGGATCACGGAAGGGAGGAACCCGAGCCGCATCGGAGCCTTCCTGCAGTAGACCATGGAAGGGGTGAGTGGCGTGGCGTCTTCCTTTCCCGGGCGGCACAGGGAGGCGCAGGGACGGCCACAGGCAAAGCGGAAAAGGCAGACGTCATCAGGGACGTCCTTTTTGGACGTATTTGGCATGCGCAGAGCAGCCAGCATAGCTTCCAATTACTTCATGAAAGCAAGATGGTCTATAAATCAAAAGAGCTAGCCTTAGCTATTGTCTCAATAAAAGTAACAAACAAAATGTCCTCAGGTGCGGAACTATTTCTAACAGATCCAGGAGATGCCTCAAATTTATCAACAGACTTCATATTACCTATGAAATCACTCATTGCCTGTTTTTAAATTCCCACCTCAGCAATTTCTGGATTTTTCCTGTTAGGAAAATAGGCGTTATGTTTATATTTATTATAGTTTGCTATTCTACCTTTCACAACACCAAGATGGTTTACAAAAGCTAAAACAGTATATATAAGAAGCGAATGAACTCCAAATGTTAAATATAAGGGAAGATCAGCAAGATTCTAATCCATAGCACAGAACAGAACAAGGTTATAGAAAAGTGAAGGAGTAGCCTAGTGGCTAGATAACCAGCCTTGACATTCAGAGGTGGCTGGTTCAAATTCCATTGCTGCTCTTTGTGATCCTGGGAAAGCCATTTAATCCTCAATTGCCTTAGGTACAAAATTAGATTGTAACCCCTCCAGGGACAGAGAAATACCCCAGTGTACCTGAATGTAACACACCTTTAGTTACTACTGAAAAAGGTGTGAGCAAATCCAAAATAAAAAAAAAAAAATAGAAAAGGATAGTAAAGAAGACTTACCTATCCCACTTGCCAGCCATGCTCCAAACAGCCCAATCTTACCCCTTATAATACCTTGTAAGCCATGCAATGGAAGTTACAAAGCAAATCTGGTGCAAAAACTCAAATCTCAGTTTTGCCAGCATGCCTCTTTAATTCTTAAGACAGTATGTGGTCCTATCTCTGAATTAGCATACTCAGCAAACTTACTATAAAGATACTTGAGAATTCACAATAATCAGCAGAACAATGATGTGTTATTGCTCTTGGAATCTCATGCTATATTATTCGCTGCCCTGCAATCTTGGGTCAGTTTGTCCGCAAATTCTACATTCATAATTAAACTTCCATCAAGGAAAGAAATTAAGTGCTTAGCCAAAAGAATGAGATTTGAAGATCTCCATCTTAGGTATAATCCATACACCGGACAACCCAAGTTCAAGTTGTTGACGTCAAGGAGATGAACGTTGAAGAATGTAATAATAACAATATGCAACACCTCTCCACTCTCTTGAGAAAACTTTGCTAATTAGTGAAGGAAGTATAAGAGGAGACTCCTACAGGAACAGAAAGGTGCCACTGAGAGGAGTCCTTGCACCAAACTGTTCCTTAACAGGTAGAAATGAAATTTAGAGTTTTGTCAAAAATTTTGAAATGTTATTAATGATTGAAATTAATGATGTGCATTTAAAGTCAGTTTCTACAAAGACAGAAAATTAAGATCTCACCCTTTGTCCAGGATTTATTGTGAAGGAAATATTCTCCAGTATAGTACTCCCGCCATCTGTATATTTTGCTGATAGGTTTTTGACAGTCAGTTGGCCTCCATATGGCCAATCTCTGTCCTTCCTTGTATACTCATTCTCAATTACAAGAACACCTGGGAGCTGCTTGTCTTTTCCACTTTTTGTATCTTCAAGGGGCATGTCAATGAATCTAAAAACTCTGCCAACAGACCGCATCTGAAAAGCAATACATATTTCATTGAGGCAATTTTTACATAATGTGGCTAATATCCAAAAAAGGCTGTGCACGTAAATTTAGGGACCTAAGTTAGGCACCTATTTTCAGCCAAACAGAAGTATAAAGGCCTCTTTTATCAAGCCACGCTAGTGGCTCCCATGCGGCAATGACGACAGAGCCCATTCAAAGTGAAAATCAGTGCTAAATGCCTATGCTTTTTCCCCACCCTGATTTAACTAGAAACCACCCACATTTTAGGCTTCAAAAAGTAAAAGTAGGACCTTACATTTAGGAACTCAGCCACAGTTAATTTTCAAAGTAGCCAGTTCAGGCTCTGAACTCTCAAAGGAGGTCATTTATTAACACCATGTGTGAATGCCGCTAATGAACATTATCTACCACAAAGCCCATTTTAAGGGTAATTCTTTAACAGGGTGCCTAGGATAAGAGGGTAAGAAGACGCTTACTTAGATGCTGTTTTATTTTCAGGTCTATTTATTAAGCTGTAAGATGGACTTTCAGTGAAAATAGTTTTTTTTTTAAATTTCTATTTACAAATTTTACATATATTTATTTATTTTACTTGGTATGTTTATAATTCACTCATCATGAGACTTCTAAACAAAATATAGTAGGCACGTTCACACTATAATTCATTATTAAAGCACACTATTTAACAAGGAAATAAATTAAGGGATTTGCACAGGGATTGAAGTAATTAGACATTTAAAAAATGAATGAAACTTAATCTCCATATGGCACTATTCCCACATAAACTGAGCAGACAGAATAAGGGCTAAGTTTGAAATAATGTAACATGGAACAATAATGTACTTAGATATTACACAATAACAGCCATTATTGTTTTATATTATCAAGCTGGACACTCACCAACACACACACACACACACACACACACGACTCTTATGGTCCCTGTTAAACTAGATAAAAACAGAAATTAACAAAATACAAAGACATCCGTGATGCACATTTCCCAAAGCTAACATATTCCACTTAATTTCAAAATAAAACACTTTTTTCTACCATAGTTGTCTGGGCATTTTATTTTACCAACGACATTGATCCCAATTTCTCTCTTCTGCTTTTCTGTGTGTCTTCTGCTCTCTTTCCAGTGAGAGCTATCCATTTGTACTTTCTCCACATTCCTCCTATCTTCTTCTGTTCCCTCACTATATCTGTCTCTGACATATTTCCTCTTTCTTTTTTTCTGTCTGCCCACTGAAATTTCATCCTTTCACTTGTCAGTCCTACATCTATATGCTACTTATCTATCAACTTTCCATCTCCACCTTTCATCCCCTAGCTCTCCATCTTCTCTAGCCTTATCTATCACCCGCTCCCCATTACTACAGTCCTACCCGTTATACTCATCATCCTCCTCTCACTTATCTCGACAACCCTTTTGGCCTCTCCCACATTGTTCTACCATGCCCAACATCTCCTCTCCCTCTCTCCTCTCATATTTGAAGCCCAGCATCTTCCTGTCTCACTCCCCCCTCTCTCCTCCTCCCCTATGGTCCAACATCTCTCTGTCCTTCTCTCTCTTCTTTACACCTATGGCTCAGCATTTTCCTGTTCCTTCTCTCTCTCTTGTACCCCTATGGGCCAGCATTTCTCTGCTCCTATCCATTCTCCCTCAGTCAACCCTCTATGGTTCAGCAGCTCGCCATCCTCTCTCCCCCAGTTTCCTCTATAGTCCAGCAACTTGCTGTCCCCTCTTTCTCCCCCTCCACCCCTGTGGTCCAGCAACTCCCTTTCCCCTCTCCTTTCCACTCCATCTTTCTGGTCCAGCAGTTCCCTGTCCCCCTCCCCTTCTCTCCCTCTTTGTGGTTTGGTATATCCCTCTTCCCCCTCTCCTTCCCCCATATGGGACAGCATTTCCCTGTTCCTCCTCCTCATATCTTCCCTCTTATGATCCAGAATTTCACTGTCCCCCTTCTCCTCCCCTTCCCCCTTATGATCCAGACTTTTACTGCCCCCTTCCTCCCTTCCCCCTTTATGATCCAGCAGCTCCCTCTCCTTATCCCCCTCCAATGTGCACCTAATGTTCAGTAGCTAGGAGGGGAGAGCATCAGCAGGAAACTCAGCCCAGATGCAGGAGATGCAGCTACACTAACTTCAATGCCACGCTCCTTCCTGGGTTCTGTAGGCAGTAAACTGTGCTTAGAAGGCTTTCACTTCTAGTGGCTTTGCACATCAGAAGTAGAAGCCTACTAAGCATGGGGTAGCCATCTCTCCTGCAGCCAGGCTGAGTTTCCTGCTGCCACTCTTCCCTCTGAGCTTTTTTTTCCCTCTGGCCCCATGACACACATTCCAGGTGTGACATGCAAGTTGAGAACCACTGCTCAAAGGCCTTGGGGGGGAGGGAGTTATCAATGTGGGCTACCATTGATGGATTATTTTACCAGTGACTTGTGCTATTTTAGCACAGGTACAATTTTATTTAATGAGACCTAGTTACTAATAACTGAGGTTACTGGTAAAATAGCAAGTCTTAACGGTAGCCCACTTTGATGACTTCTCACCTTAGTCTTCACTCTGAGTCCTCAAGGTCCAGGTTTTCAGATACTCTTAATGACTATGCATGAGTAAATAATATTGGAGGTAGAGGCCGACTGAATTTTGGTTTTGGTTACAGTGACAAAACTGGACCCAAATCCTTGTTTTCTTACCGGTTTCATCCAAAAGGCTATGGCCATGGTTTTGATTTCAGTTTCAGCCAAAACTGACTATGTGTTCAGTGGAAGGCAAAAATTTGTGCTTTGTCCTGTTTGTCTCTCTCCCTCCTCCTCCCCTCCAAACAGGAGATGCCTTCCCCCTACCCACCTGTAGATGCCCCCCTCGGGTCTCTCTTACAATCACTGGTGGTCTATGGGTGTAGTCAGGGCAGGAGTGATCCCCAGTCACTCCTATCCATGCAGACTCTGCTCTCAAAATGGCTGCCATGATAGTGACAATCTCACAAGGCTGCCTCAATAGGTCACAGCAGCCATTCTGAGAGCAGAAATGACATGGACAAGACTGACTGGGGATCACTCCTGCCCCGACTACATCACCAGAGATTGTAAGGGAGCTATTGTTTGCATTCTTTTGTGTGCGTCTGTGTAAGTAATGTGATTGCAAATAATGCACATAAACCAAAGAACATAAGAATAGCCATACTGGGTCAGACCAATGGTCCATCTAGTCCAGTACCCTGCTTCCAATAGTGGTCAATCCAGGTCACAAGTACCTGGAAGAAACCTCAAAATAGTAGCAACACTCCATGCTATCGATCCCAGGGCAAACAGTGGCTTCCCCCAGGTCTATCTCAATAGCAGACTATGGATTTTTCCTCCAGGAACTTTTTTTTAACCCAGATATGCTAACCACTGTTACCACTTCCCCTGGCAATGAGTTCCAGAGCTTAATTATTCTTTGAGTGAAAAAATATTTCATCTTATTTGTTTTAAAACTATTTCCATGTTATTTCATTGAGTGTCCCCTGATATTTGTACTTTTTGAAAGAGTGAAAAATCAATTCACTTTTACCTGTTCTACACCATTTAGGATTTTGTAGACCTTAGTCATATCCTCCCCCCCTTTCCAGACTGAAGAGCCCTACCTCTTTATCCTTCTCTCCCATCGTCTTTATCATTTTGTTCACTCTTTTTTGAACCTTTTCTAATTCCGCTATATCTTTTTTGAGATATGGCAACCAGAATTGAACACAATACTCAAGGTTAGGTCGCACCATGGAGTGATACAGAGGCATTATAATATTCTTGGTCTTATTTACCATCCCTTTCCTAATAATTCCTAGCATCCTCTGGTTTTTGGCTGCTGCCACACACTGGGCAGAAGATTCAGTGTATTGTCTACAATGATACTTAGATCTTTTTCTTAGGTGCTCACTCCTACAGTGGTCCCTAGCATCACTAACTATGATTTGGATTATTCTTCCCAATGGGTACCACTTTGCATTTATTCACATCTAACTTCATCTGCCATTTGGATGCTCACTCTTCCAATTTCCTAGAATCTTCCTGCAATTTTTCACAGTTCACATGTGTTTTGACAACTTTGAATAGTTTTGTGTGATCTGCAAATTTAATCACCTCACTTGCCATTCTGATTTCCTGATCATTTATAACTCTATTAAATAGCACTGGTCCCAGTACAGATCCCTGTGACACTCCACTACTTACCCTCCTCCACTGAAATAAATGGTCATTTAACTCTATCCTTTGTTTACTGTCTGATAACCAATTCCTACTCCACAATAGAACATTGTCTCCTATCCCATGACTTTAATTTTCTCAGTAGTCTCTCATGAGGAACTTTGTCAAAAACTTTCTGAAAATCTAGATAAACTACATCAACTGGCTCACCTTTATCCAAATGATTATTCATGCCTTCAAAGAAATGAAGCAAATTGGTGAGGCAAGACTTTCCTTAGCTGAGCCCATTAAACCTTATTTGTCTATGTGTTCCATAATTTTTGCCTTTAAATAGTTTCCACTATTTTGCCCAGCACTTAAGTCAAGCTTAATGGTCTGTAATTTCCCCGATCACCCCAGAATCCTTTTTAAAAATTGGCATTACATTGGCCACCCTCTAATCTTCAGGTACTATGGACAAATTTAATGACAGGTTACAGATCACTAACAGGAGATCTGAAATTTCATGTTTGAGTTCTTTCAGTACCCTGGGGCGTATACCATCTGGTCCAAATGATTTATCACTCTTTAACTTGTTGATTTGGCTCAGTCATCTTCCAGGTTCACTGACATTTCATTCAACATCACCCTTGAAAACCATTTCTGGTACAGGTAGATCTCATATATCTTCTTCTGTAAAGATTGAAGCAAAGAATTCATTCAGTCTCTCCACTATGGCCTTGTCTTCCCTGAGTGCCCCCTTTTCTCCTTCATGATCTTACAGTCCCACAAATTCTCTCACATGATTTCTTCTTCTGGTATACCTGAAAAGTTGTTACTATGAGTTTTTCCCTCTGTGGCAAGTTTCTCTTCATATTCACTTTTAGCCTTCTTAATCAGTGCTTTGTATTTAGCTTGTCAGTGCTTATGCTGCTTTCATTCACATCTTTTTTACATTCTTTGAAGGATGTTCTTTTGGCTCTAATGACCTCTTTCACTTCACTTTTTAACTATGCTGGTTGTCGTTTGCTCTTCTATACGCCTTTGTTAATACACGGAATACATCTGGTCTGAGCGTCTACAGTGGTATTTTTTAACAACATTCATGTCTCATTTTATTGCAGTCACTCTTTTGAAAATTAAATGCTGCTACAGTACACTACCTTAGTGCCCCTTTTACCAAGCTGTGGTAAACAAAAGGGGGCCAGTGGTAGCATTGGCGCATGTCTTTTATGCACGTTGAGTTCCCCTTTTACCACAGCAGGTAAAAGGCTATTTTTTTTAAAGGAAATGCCCCTGCGCTAATCACAGGGATTGACACATGGCCATTTCCGTGGGGAGTTATTACTGCCACTTATTTAGGTGATGGTATGGGCTCCTATGCTAACCCAGCAGTAAACAAGCAGCGTGAAACACTGCCCAATTACCACCAGGTAAGCCCCAGTACTACAAAAATATAAAATATTTTATAGCACCAGAAATATCGCCCGCTGGGGGTGGGAACTATCACTGGGATCCTGCAGTAGTTCTGAATTGGCACATGGCAAGCCTAATTGCATGCGGCAAGCCCTTTGTAAAACAGTCCCTTAGTGACTTCATTCCAGATATCGGTTATGATCTTGCATAGTAGTTTATACGGTAAGTAGAGCGCTCTAAATAAATGCTTTTGATATAAAAGTTTAGCACAAATTTAAGTCTGTAAATTTGGCTTGATATGCTCCTTTGGAATTAACCTTTCTGTGGAAATACGACATCAGCTGTCACTCCAAATGTGGAGCAAGATCTGCCATTGTAAATGCACTGTGACTTTTAGTTTTAGTTTTCATTAGCTGAGATCCATGTGTGTGGAGGCTGTTTTGCTTGGAGGTAAAATAGGGTCTTTCATTATTTAAATGATCTATCTATCTATCTATCTATCTATCTATCTATCTATCTATCTATCTATCTATCTATCTATCGATATATAACTTTTTTTCTGGCTTGGATATTATTTGGGTGATTCTAAAGAATTTCCAGGCTCTGTTGGGTATGATGGAGATGCAGCATTTTAATCAAACATGTGGCATGCAGAAGCTAGATTCTGTGAGAAAGGAACATGCAGTAATTGTTTTCAAGCACAAGTGTTAGTAGGAAATGATATTACAATGAAATAACGTCTATATATTAGAAAATAGTTTGAGAAATGTATTATTCTTGATTGTAATTTTCAGAGCATATAGTCCTCACATTCAGTATCATCAATGTGTTGTTGTTTTTCTAGATTGTGCATCAGGCTGGTATAATGCCTGCAGTATAGACCAATGTCTGGACTCCTTTGCCCTATTTAGTAAGAATCTATACCATGCTTGTCCTTAATCAGTTTTATAACTACATACAAAACAGCTTCTGTGAAGCGGTTTTGAAGTTCTAGGAAAAAATTCAACATTAGTCCCGTGAAGAGTGGAGTTACGGTGAATGGAACTGCTGTCATTCAGTATTATTGCACTTAGTAAATCAATCACGGTTTACGATGGACTGTAAAGCTTTGTTTTAAACCTGCTGTGGTGGGTAAATGACTTTATCAATGGATTGATTTTCACACGGCCACAGAGAGTCTGCATCAGTTCAGATACGATCGCGAAGAAGAAAAAGTGCTTTGACTGACAGAGCAATTAATAAAGTTTCACACCAGGGTTGTTAATAAGAGTATAATTTGTTAAAAGACTATAAATGTAACTTTGACTCCAGGAATTCTAATGTTATAGAGTTGGTAATAATTTTTTGATATTAGATTTGAATTTACTTCACCCCAAAAATACATAAAAGTTTGGAAAATCCTCCGGGCCGTCCCATTGTTTCTGGATGTGAATCGCTGTTTGAACCGCTTTCTCAGTTTTTGGATTTTTATTTGCAACCCTGTTTAAAGTCCATAACGTCTTTTGTGAGAGATTCAGATCACTTGCTTAATATTTTGCAAAATGTACAAGTTGATGCTAATTTAGAGGTATGTTTGATAACATTAGATGTTACTGCATTATACACAAACATTCCACAAAGGGAAGCTGTGATTATGATTAAGGGATTATTGGAAACTTTGGAGTTATCTAATCAATTAATAACTTTACTTGGCCAAATAGCTGAGTTAGTTATTTATTATAACTTTTTTAAGTTTAAAGAGAAATTTTTCCATCAAATAAAAGGAGTTGCGATGGGGGCTACAGT
Source organism: Microcaecilia unicolor (assembly GCF_901765095.1). Lineage (NCBI taxonomy): Eukaryota > Metazoa > Chordata > Amphibia > Gymnophiona > Siphonopidae > Microcaecilia > Microcaecilia unicolor. The sequence goes on from NC_044040.1 coordinate 53,680,167, forward strand.
AGCCCCTACCATTGCATGTTTGTATATGGACCAGTTAGAGAAGCAGTATATATATACAAATCAGTATTTTAAGGATGTAGTTAAATGGCTGCGATACATAGACGATATTTTGGTAATATGGCAAGGGACAGAAGATAATTTATTAAAGCTGCTGGAAATTTTAAATACAGTGAGCCCCCATATAAAATTTGTACACTGTATTGGTCGTCGAGAGGTGAATTTTTTGGATGTTAATATTCAATGGGATGATGGTAAATTTATTACCAAGATTTACCGTAAGGAGACAGATCGTAACACAATACTGCACTATCGCAGCCATCACCCTTCTGGCTTAAAAAATAGTATACCTTCAAGTCAATTGCTACGAGTTCGTAGGTTGTGTAGTTCTCGTGAAGAATACACTCATCAAGCCTTTCAGATGATCTCACGTTTTCAATGTAGAGGTTATCCTGATAGAATTTTAAAGAAAGCGGCTAAGAGAGCGTTTAATTATTATAATGAATGGCATCCATCTTGTGACAACCAAAAGAATAGATCTGCAAAAAACGATCCGTTGACTTGTGTGTTACCTTATACTAAATCATCCAGCCAAATTATACAAATTATGAAACATCACTGGTCTATATTAGGTATTCATAAAGTTTTTCAACAGTTCCCTCGTTTTGCATTTTCTCGAGGTAGAAATTTAGGTGAACAACTGGCAAGTCACAACAATGCCTGTAATGTAATACATGGGGATTCGGGCCATGTGAGTTGCAATCAGTGTGTATATTGTAGTTATGCTATGCAAGTTAAGGAAGTGCATGTTCCTCATTCAGAGAAAATATACCGTTTGCAGGCTCACACTGATTGTAATACGGCTAATTGTGTGTATGGTATAAAATGTCCTTGCGAATTATGGTATATTGGGTTAACTACAAAGAAGATTAAAATTAGGATAGCGCAGCATCTTAGTAACCTTCGTACTAAACGAATGGAAGCTCCACTGGTTTCACATTGGGTGGATGTTAAACATGAAGTACAGGATCTTCGTTTTGTAGTCTTGAACCACATTAGTTTTGAAAGGGGAGGAAACGTGCCTCGTATGCTGTTGCGAAAAGAACAAAGGTTAATTTACCTTTGGAACACTGTAAGCCCTAACGGGTTAAACAAAGAAGTAGAATGGTTAAACTTGTGAGAGGTTATTCAAATTCAGTTTCTTTTGAAGTTCTGGCATGCATATGTGTGGGCGTCTTTGGAGGCGTGGCCACCGGCACGTCCAGGATCAGCAAATTTGAGCTAGGGTATTTAAACTCAGTCTCCCTGAAGCCTTGGTATGCGCATGTGTGGGCGTCTTTTTAGGCGTTGCCACCAGCACATCCAGGATTGTTGAATGTTTGGCCACTTGTACAGCCGGTAAGAGTTTACAATATTGGGTTTTAAAAGGGTTGAAATAATTTTTTGTGTAATACAAATGTATGGTATTATTGTTGTTTACTTAGATTATCGACCCCTGAAGACGCAAATCTTGCGAAACACGATCGTGTAGGGTCTGTCTGAGTACAATTGTTTTAGTTAACAAAAGAGAAGACAGCTTCTGTGAAGCGGTTTTGAAGTTCTAGGAAAAAATTCAACATTAGTCCCGTGAAGAGTGGAGTTACGGTGAATGGAACTGCTGTCATTCAGTATTATTGCACTTAGTAAATCAATCACGGTTTACGATGGACTGTAAAGCTTTGTTTTAAACCTGCTGTGGTGGGTAAATGACTTTATCAATGGATTGATTTTCACACGGCCACAGAGAGTCTGCATCAGTTCAGATACGATCGCGAAGAAGAAAAAGTGCTTTGACTGACAGAGCAATTAATAAAGTTTCACACCAGGGTTGTTAATAAGAGTATAATTTGTTAAAAGACTATAAATGTAACTTTGACTCCAGGAATTCTAATGTTATAGAGTTGGTAATAATTTTTTGATATTAGATTTGAATTAGAGTGAATGATTGAATGAATGATAGATATATGGGGATTTTAGACAACAATTGTTTAGTTTATGAGATTAATTGATGTAATAAAGATAAATATAAGTGCAATAGTTGTTGAGTATATTGTATGAATTTAGTGCAACTATTTATTGAATGATACCTTAGACAACATTGTGATATACATACAAAACAGGAAACATCTCAATGCTACTTTCTCATCTTACTTGTGCACTGTTTTGGTAAACATAAAAAGTTGGCAATCTTTTTTTTTTTTAATACGTTCTCACAAGGTTCCTGTCTCAGATGATATGTAACTACATCTGCATTGACTTGGAAACCTAAAAGTGCGCTACACTTGTTGAGATGCCCTTTTTAAAATGGCTCTTCCAGTTGTTAGCCTGTGCTTATAGATCCTGGGACTGTAGGGTTATAAGCTCCTGTGGGTTTAGCAGAGAGCTGCTGAAAGCAAGCTCTGACAATCCACAGTGGGCCTCACTGGTTCACATTCACACAACTAAGCTTTAGTTTTCAGTTTTGGCCAAAACCAGGTGATAAGTTTCAGCTGAAGTTTTGGTTTCAGCCAAAAGTGTTTAGACAGTTTTGGTAACAGTTTTGGTTTTGGCCAAAACTGATAAAAGCAGTTGCGGTCGGCATCTAATTGGAGGATCCAAAACATTCAAATTGCATTCATTGGAGGTTCCATATATACCAAGAAGTTCCTTTAATTTCTGAGAGAATGCCATAATACTAGAATCAGGAGCAAGTAATACATAGGCCAAATTATTTACCCTGGATGTTACTGCAGTTCCAAGTTTTAAAAGAGCATTCCATGCAGTCTGCAGAATACTATGGATAGAAAAACTCAGCTGGACTAGTTGCCTGAAACAGCTCTGCAATGCTGCTAATTATAATATTGGGTGAAAATGCTCCTAAATCAGTAGTCTCTACCCATGTTAGTTGCCCCTGCAGGCCTCCTCACTCCATAAATGTCTTCAGAATAACTGAATCATAAATGAAGAGGGGCCAGGTGAGACAGAAAGCAATGAAAAAAAATCAGGTTGTAGCTGTAGAATAAACAAGTGTTCACCAACCCCCTGTCAAAAAGAAAAGACTTTAGTCTATAGTTTCCAGTCACTGTAATAACCCCGCTGTCAAAATACCAGCAGATAATTTGAGGAGAAACAAATGCAGAAGAGTAAACACACAGTTTACTTTTTATTTTTGTAATCTAAAAATATATACCAATGGACTAATTTAGGAGAAAGTTTAGATTTATCAGAGTGACTCAGATGCTACACACCATCTTGGATTCATAGCCTTTAAAGATAATGTTGGTCTATTTTTATTTCAGATTTACATTATAATTAGTATTTGTGAATACAATGCACTAAATAAGTTCATCCATAAATAAGGAATATGCATCAATTTATGTGAACAATTACTCAAGATATAGGGAACTGGAGGTATCAAAGTACATAGGATTAATATTTATTACAGATTTCTTTCCTCGTTTATTCATTTGACTAAGATCATGTAATTTTTTCACATTTTCTAAATCTTTTACTTGTAACTTACACTTTGACTCACTAATAGCAGAAGAGCAACAGTCAACCAGAAAGCAGTAGCACTAATAATGCTTACTAGAAGGTATGTTTTTAGCATAACACTACTACTCATATTAAAGATAATCCAAAACAATTTAATGTTTTGCTAAGATACCTGTCTAAAGAAAGCATAAAGAAAGTTTGAATTTTATACATCTTCACTGTTGTTGTAAACAAGATCTATTATAGGTTTTGCAACTCTAGCTATGACTATAGTATCAATATTTTGAGAGCTATGCATACCGTATTATTTCATTTTATAAACTGGTTTCACAAGGCTAGTTTATTCAAGTTAAAAGTTACTAACGTCATGAGACAGGAACTACAGTATTAATGAACCACTAGCAAGAAGTATTTTACTTTCAAAATTCTATGAAAAAAAGGTATTGTTTAAATTAGGGTATTATTAAATGCATAGATAGATAGATAGATAGATAGATAGATAGATAGATAGATAGATAGATAGATAGATAGATAGATAGATAGGGACTCATTTATTATGTGATGCATGTTTTTTTATTGCCATAATGGATAGGAAAATGATTTCCTTGTGCCAGATGCCTGCTGGATTGGCAATGTGCTGGACAAGGCCTCTGTGTAATTATGCAGATGTCGCCGGATCCCCTGAAGCTGCAGTCACATATTGTGCCTAGCATCCCTGCTCTTCTGCTGTATGGTACGCAGCACCTGCAGGCAGTCATTCTGGGCTTGGTGCCTCTACTACTGAACCTGAATCCCCTCATGCAGCAGCTGTAGCTTCTGACACTGGTAATCAGTCAGCTGCACATTTTGGGCCAGGAGTTTATTAGCCAGCCACACAACCTGCCACCTGTAGTGAAATGGTCCCCTATGGGCCAGTTGTGGCTCATTAGCCTCTACAGGGGCATTTGGCATATCCGAGTGGGGGGGGGGGGGGGTGAATTTACCCAATAATTGGCCCTCGTCTTTCTCCCATGCAGGCAGTTCCTGGCTGGTGTCTTTAGAGGGCTCTTCTGCTGGCACTGTGCCCTCCTGTGACTCCTCTACTGCCACTGACTCCCCCCTCCTCTGCCTGAGGCACCTGTGCTGTCTGATGGCTGCTAGCTCCAGCCTCTGCCTCCTACTCAGAGCCCTTGCCTGCATAGGGACATTAGAAGAAATGTGTCTATTGCACTAGCTAACCTGTCAGCCTTCCCAAATTTAATAGTCCATGTGCACTCATATACCACAGGTGATGAGGACTGCCATTGTCATGCCACCACATAATGTATGCCTCCACATCCCACACTGCTGGAGCCAAGGGGTATGGTGCACTGTGCACCTAAGAAACCATGATGCCAGACAGCCACACAGGAAGGTGGGTAAAAGAGAAAGGATATGGGAGTGGTCTGGAGAGCACAGTGAGAGAGCCACAGATGCCTTGAAAACAGGAATAGACACTGGTTAGCTATGGGCCGAGGGGGAAAGGAAAGGGGAAGAACTTCCCCAAAAATGACAGATACAGCAGGATGCCAACTGGCAACCTGAGTGCTCCCAGACCTAACCACTACTCCATGCTAATTTGTTAGGACATGGCCCTTGATCACCAAACTTTCTGCCTATAGTCTGGAGTGCCTTCTGCCCCCTCCCTCCAACTCTCTGAGAACCTCTAGTACAGATGGGTTTCCTATCAGCCCCCCCACACTGTCCAAGTTTACAAAAGAGAGGGTGAAACAGAGAGAGTAGCCAGTACATTTTTATTCATCAAACCTCACCTGATTCCCCAGCCTGTGCAGAGGTGTCCTGGGTTCCCAGGACATGGATGCTGTCCTCGGGAAGGCGCCTGTACACCATGTGCTCCATAGGGGTGAGGTTCATGGGGTCTACATCCAGTGGGTTGGCTACAGCCTTCCACTTGACAAATCTCAGCTACTCCATTTTCTTTTGATGTCCTGTAAATCTCTATTTGCATGGTGAGCCGCATTAAACCTCTGGCATATTGTCACCCATTCTTTCTGCTTGGTGTAAGCAGATAGTTTGCCTCTTGGGAGCAAACATATTGGCATGGCGGGACACTAGGAGCACTATTTCAGCAATGCTGAAATTGAGCTTCCTGTTAGGGGGCCTTCTTTTTCGATGCCATTGCAAGTGTCAGCTGTGCAGGTTTGAAAATTCTGAGATGCATGTTTTTATAGAGCATTTTAAACATATCAGCTGCGCGCACTTAGATGTTTAAGGAATAATTTTTTTTTTTATAATGTCTCATACATGAAAAGGTTTTGGAGAGAATGACATCTAAAATAAGCGATTTAGATGCCGATTTTGATCCTTAACATTGCCTTAATGTTATTAAGTGGGAGGTGACTTATCATCAGTCAAGAATCCCAAACACCTGGGAAATTGGCTCTTATTTTATTTATTTATTAGGATTTATTTACCGCCTTTTTGAAGGAATTCACTCAAGGCGGTGTACAGTAAGAATAGATCAAACATGAACAGGAGGCAATTAGAGCAGTAAAAATATTTGAACAACAATACAAAGTATGGCATGGTATACTACTTGCAATGACAACACAATATGTACTAGAACATTATAATTGGTAGTGAAGGGTAAGGCAAAGTTGTAGCATATAGATGAGTAAGAAAGTAGGAAGAATTAGAAAGTAAGGTGATTGATTTGAAAAAGTTGCACGTGAGGTCAGAGAGATGGTTAAATATTATCTCAGCTAGGGTAGGAGTGGAAAAACATGTCTCCTTATGCTCTCCATTCTGCTCCCACAGCATCAGGCAGCTGAATCCTGGAAGCCACGAGCCAGGTGGAGTCTCCATTTGCCACTGTCTCTAGGTAAGCAGAGACTTCAGAGCCTATCCTTCCCCTTCTGCTAGGGAGATGACCTGAGATCTGATCTGGCCCATGTTTCTTCTAACCAAGGACTCCTTCCTTTTTTGCAGGACCTGGCTGCTGGACAAGATTCAGGATAGACACTGGTCAGCAGCAACACAAGGGACAGCAGTGGACTTTGCAACACACTGTTTTATCCTATTTATGTATTTATTGTTTTAATGCTGAAACAAAATAACTGTGGGATATGTGAAGATTGTAACCCAGTGGACACACCCTTTTGTGGTTGTCTTCATGAGAAGCTGGATGGGGTTGGAGTCCCTGGGAATGGGTCTCTGCACCATGTGCTCCTCAGGGCTCAGGTTCACAGGGTCCACATCCTGTATATTCTTTGCAGCTTTACCCTTCATTTTCCTCTTCAGGTGCCTCCTGTTTTTCTGGCCAGTCCTCAAGATCTTCATTTATGTAAAATTCTACTAAGCTTGGTCCAGAGTTGAGGTTTACAATGTCCAGTATTGTATGCCTGTACACTGTCCTGGCCCTCACGTTCAGTAGACCCTGAGACTGGAGCCCCTGTCTCAGCTTTAGGATTCCCTGAAGCTCCTGTTCAAGTCACACAGGACCTACTTGGTTCCCACCTGCTGTCTGTTGCCTCTGGAGGCCTCATCGGTTCCACTGGGTCATGCACCTGTTGGGGAAGGGGAGAGTGTGCTGGACAAGGCCTCAGTGTGCTCATCATGCTTAGACTATTCCCCTGCCCTCTGGCCTGCTGAACACAAAGTAAACTCTAGCCTGTGCAATTACAATGGGGGCCTGTTGGTTTGTACCTGACTGGTGTCTATTGTGAGACAACAGACATGTGTATAAGAGTTGTTCCTTTCCCTCCCCATGTATATATCCCTCATAGTTGTATATAATTGTTTTCCCTTTCCTCACCTGTAATTTTATATGTTGTTTTAAATATGTAAATATGTGTATAGGAAGCAGCTGTTTGCGCATCTTCCTAAGCTTTCAGCCATGCCAGTTGTGGGCAAGGCAGCATGCTGAACAGAGAGTAAACTGTAGCTGTATGCAGTCTGGCAAATGAGTGTGGATCTGCAGGGTGGAGGGGGTATATGGGGCTGGACTCCTACTGCTAGCTGGTTGGCACAGACATGGTAATGCTTAGAGCAGGCCAAATGTGGTCGACATGAGTAACTGGGGGGCAGCAGTGCAAAGGTCCACCTATCCTCTTTGTGAAGGGACACCTCTGATGGAAACTTAGTTCCAGGCTCCAGCATGGAGCTGGACTAGGGGCCCAGCATGCTGGTTTCCACAAATGTCACATTACATGCAGCCCCATTAACCCCAACTGTCCCACAGACCAGATCTCTGTAGCAGTGTTATGGGATTATGCACAGATTGTGAACCCCTTGAGGACAGATTAGAAGTATTCTAATTTTCCAATCATCTTATTAAAACGCTGCTTAGATGATTGATGGTGTAGTAATCTGAGACATTAGTTTTTCAGTTCTAAGAACTCATAGTATTTGTAACAGTTCTTCTATTAAGAGGGGAAGTTATCAAGTTGGGCTACCATTAAGATGTGTTATTTTACTGTTAACCCCAGTTATTAGTAACTAGTGGGCTCATTTTCAAAACAGAAAAATGTCTAAAATGTGGCATAAAGCAGCATTTGGACGTTTTTCTCACAAAAACATCCAAATCAGTATTTTTGAAACCAATTTTTAGACGTTTTTCTTTGAAGTCCATCAGAAGTGCATCCAAATCTCACGGGGTGGGGGGGGGGGCATATCAGGGGTGTGTTCAGGGCGGGATTTGGGTGTACCTGAGCCATAATGGAACAAAACAAAAATGTTCAGGACTAAAACTAAGACGTTTTGCGCTAGAACTGTTTTTATAACTAATAAGGCACAAAAAGGTGCCCTAAATAACCAGATGACCACTGGAGGGAATCAGGGATGACCTCCCCTTATTACCCCAGTGGTCACTAACCTCCTCCCATCCCCCCAAAATGTGATGAAAAACATTACTTGCCAGCCTCAGATGTTATACTCAGGTTCATTAGAACAGAATGAAGGTCCCTGGAGTAGTCTACTGTTCGGTGCAGTGCACTGCAGACAGGTGGACCCAGGCTTCTACCTCCCCCTACCTGTTCCACTTGTGGAGGAAACTGTGAGCCCTCCCTGTGGCGTACCAAGGGGGGGGGGCGGTGGGGGCAGTCCGACCTGGGTGCACGCCGCCGGGGGGGTGCCAAGCGCCGGTCAGCTTCGTTCGATTTCATGCTCCCTCTGCCCCGGAACAGGAAGTAACCTGTTCCGGGGCAGAGGGAGCATGGAAACGAACAAAGCTGACCAGCGCTTGGCACCCCCCCCAGCGGCGTGCACCTGGGGGGGGGGTCTTTCGCCGGGGTGGGGGTATCCTTTCACCGGGGGGGGGGGTCGCGCTGCTCCCGGGGGGGCGGGGCGCATCTGCGATCCGTCCCGGGTGTCAGCCCCCCTAGGAACGCCACTGAGCCCTCCAAAACTCACCAGAAACTCACTGTACCCACATATAGGTGCCCCTTCACCCATAAGGACTATGGTAGTGGTGTACAGTTGGGGGTAGTGCGTTTTTTGGGGGGGGCTCAGCAGACACGGTAAGGGAGCAATAGTCAGATGTGTACCTGGGAGCATTTTATGAAGTCCACCACAGTGCCTCCTAGGGTGCCCTATTGCTTTCCTGGGATGTCAGGGGGACCAGTGTACTAAAAATGCTGGCTCCTCCTACATTCCAATGGCTTGATTTTGTGCGTTTTGCACTTGGACATTTTTTTAATGGACCAAAAAATAAAACGTCCAAATCACAAAATCTTCTATTTTTGAAAACAAAAGATAGACATTTTTTTTTGCTATTCAGATTTTGGATGTTTTTTGCAAAACGTCCAAAGTCGGACTTAGACGTCATATCGAAAATGCCCCTCCACATCTCACTGCATAAATTGGTACCAGTGATAAAGTTAGTGGTCAGCATAGCAAGAGGGTCAAAGCACAAACCATACAACGCAAACAAAAAAAAAAACAAGAGCCTTAAAAACAAAATAAGTCTTTAATTCATGGACCCAACGAGTCTTTAATTCATGGACCCCACTTGGGCCGTGTTTCGGCGCACAACACCTGCATCACGGGTCATTATAGCAAATGGGTGCCAAATATTATTAACCTGATTACAGGTTATTAACAATTATGAGAACCAATTCTGAGTCTCTGTAATGCCTTCAGACACTCAGAAACAACTTTTGGTGCTTTTTGTTTGCTAAAGTTAGTGGTAAAATAATATGTTGTACCAGCAGCCCATGTTGATGCTTATACTCCTCAATCAGTTGAAAAGACTCCTATCACAAAATAACCCATGAAATTTGCAAAAATATGATTACTTTACACATGAGAGGCTCAGCTCTGAAAGTTAAAGACCCTGCAGTCGGTAGAGTAAGATTCACGGACAGGTTTATAGGGATCTTCCAATTAAAAATAACAATTATAATATCATATTTTTAAGCTTACCAAGCTGTCCACATCTATACTTGTGTTTACTGCCCACTGCAAGGTGCTCATGATATTCATGGCCAATGTTAGGACAATTCCAACTTTTCCTTCCCCATCACCTGGAAGAAAGAGAAAATACTATAAGCATTGCTACAAATGGGCTCTTAAGTTTGGCAAAACTGGAGGTTATGCTCGCTTGTACCTCAGCTCTTACAGAAACTATTTAGAAAAAAAAATCACTAGGGGTTTCATCATTTCCTTTTATTTTAAATCTGAAATTACTTGGAGTGGAAGTACTTCTTGCACACTTATATCAGAAGAATCTTTGAATGTGTTCAAAACAACTCCTATATTAAGACTACTCCAGTGGCTCACTGGAAATGCCGAAGCTATATTCATGATTCAAGACTTCTGCTCTCTGGGGCAATAGGACTGAAGAGGCTACAAAGGCAGCCTTCACAGCTTCTGGGGAGGGGGGGTGGGATCTTAGTCATCATACAATGGTTGATTCCTAATGGCTGGATTTAGGGCCCATAATACAGAGTTTCAGAAAGAGTTGATATAACAATGACAGGACAAGGTAAGAGAAGATATCATTTATTTTATATCATAAGAAATAATAAGAAAAAAAAATCTATAAATAGTTGTGAATGAAGACTTGTTTGCCAATTCCCAATCCTGCTTCTGATTAAGCTGGAACCCCAAAGGAACAAGAAAACCTTTTTGGACCCAAAGCCCAACCTTATCCCAAAAAAGCTTCTAATATCATCATCAGTGTCCTCATGAACCATGCTTGGAAGGGACAGTCTGGTTTGGGGTTTTCCTGAGTGGATTGTATTTCATGGGGAAACTTGCCACATAACAGAAAATATTACACAATGGGCCCACTTGGTTCTTAAGAGTGGATGCTATATTGCTTCAATCACAAGTATAGCTTTGTTTGGGTTGAGCACAATGATCTTATCTACAGACACACATCTTTCTATTTCTAAAATTACCATACGATGACATTTTGCAATTATGGTATCACATTCCTATAATTTTGTAAGGTTACAGCATTACAAATGCACTAGATACTAGGTAAACCATCATTTGTATACTAGAATGAATGTAAAAAAAATATATATATATATATATGACAATGAATACAGTTTCTTCAATGTGTTCCTAATTTTGATTTTAAAAACCCTTCTGATACCTTAAACAAAATAAGTTTAAACAAATTATGATTAAGTGAGCATAGGAATGGATTCAGACTGAGCACAGCTACTAAATTAGTTCACATACCTTCTTTAAAACAAATTCCCTGGATAGTAAGTGTTGCTTGTACAGAAAAAAAAGAAACATTGCCACTCTTTTCCCATCCAAGTCAGATTAGTTTGGTTCCAAAGCTTCTTTATAAATATGCGTAGTGATGAGTTCAGCTATCACTTACTGTTTTCTGATTAGAGGGATCTTTGCTATGACAACCACAAAATGAAGTCGCCTATTCTTTCTAGCAAAACATCTCTCTCCGTCACATTCACATTTTCCTTCTAAACTGACCCAAAAGGAGTGGAGGAGTAGCCTAACAGTTAGTGTAGCAGTCTGAGAACAAGGGGAACTAGGTTTGATTCCTGCTGTAGCTTCTTGTGATTCTGGGCAAGTCACTTAACTCTCCATTGTCCTACATACAAAAAAAGGACCTGTATATATGAATTGCTTTGATTGTAACCACAGAAAGGCACTATATCAAATCCCATCCCCTTCCCTTTTTTAAATCAGTGTATTGTTCTTTTGCCACAATTTTTCTGTAAAATATCAACTAATTTAGAGAGTCTCCTATAAAGATTCATTAAATCTTTCTTTTCTCATCATCCTTCTCTTCTTATTATCACTCGTATTATTTTATCTTCCAAATGAGTGTACATCCAAACTGACTTTTAAAAATTAAACTGAAGGAAGTACTTGACAAGAAAAAACAACACCATTGCCATTACATGCTAACCTCAGCTTCTACCCACCCTGCAAACAATCCCAGCAGCAGAAGACCAGAAGGTGCATGTCTTACAGAACATCTAAGTCATGCACATTTTGTAAATAGCTACATCAGATCTAACACACCAGTAAATACATTTTTCAACAGTGAATTAGGAATTTTCATCAAGTGCATAAACCTGAACTCATCAGAATAACCATTTTTTTTTTTGTTTGCTTGTTTTACAAGTTACTGACAAACTAACATAAAATACACCAAATAAATATAAAGGAATTTATATTAATTTAACCAGCCATACTCACTTTCAACGTCAAAGACAAGCTAACATAAAATGCAACAAGCTTAAAGCACTTTATATTACTTTAAGCATATTAATCCCTTAGCAACTTTAAATTACTAACAAGGTTCATATTCAAAATTTGCATTTAGTTTGATATAATGCAAATCATTACAAATGTCTAAGGGATTTTGAATAGACAAATAACAAAAACATAGGGCTGGGGGTGGGAGTGGTGGAGGAGACAACCAGATAGAGTCATGCATTTGGGCTACAAAAACCTGATGGAACAGTACAAATTAGGGGATGATTAACTTTCATTTCTGAAAGAGGAGCGAGACTTGGGTGTGATCATATGTGATGATCTTAATGTGGCCAAACAGATAGAGAATACCATGGCAAAAGCTAGAATGATGCTTGGGTGCACAAGGAGAGGAATGACTAGTAGGAAAAAGGAGGTGATGATGCCCCTGTAGAAAACTGGTGAGACCTTATTTAGAATATTGTGTACAATTCTGGAGACCGCATCTTCAAAAAGAGTCAGTCCAGAGGACAGCTACTAAAATGGTGTGTGGTCTTCATCAGAAAGTGTATGGGGACAGATTTAAAGATGTCAGTATGTATACTTTGGAAGAAAGGCAGGAGAAGAGAGATATGATAGCGATGTTTAAATATCTACATGGCATAAATACACACGAGATGAGTCTCTTTCAATTGAAAAGAAGCTCTGGAACGAAGGGGCATAGGATGAAGGTGAAAGGAGAGAGTCTCAGAAGTAACCTGAGGAAATACTTCTTCACAAAAAGAGTGGTGAATTCATGGAGCGGCCTTCTGGTGGAGATGGTGGAAATGAAAACTGTATCTGAATTCAAGAAAACTTGGGACTGGTAAATAGAATTTCTAAGAGAGTCAAAGGGAAAGTAGATAGCATGGATGGGCAGACTGGATAGGCCATATGGTCTTTATCAGCCTTCAGTTTTCTCTGTTTTTATATTAAAAGAGAAGCAGATAGAGGGCCAAATATATAGGGATTAATTTACAGCAAGATCACTGAAAACAGTGGGACTCATTTTCAAAACTGAAAAAAACATTTAAAAAGTGGCAAAAAGCAGCATTTGAACATTTTTCCCCAAAACATCCAAATCGCTATTTTCAAAAACCTAAATATCCTCAGTTAGCCTCTCCTGGGCAAATTGCTTTCAATATTGACTGCATAGCAAATAATAACAACAGCAGCAACAAAAACCATAATAGTATGTAAAATACTGTAAATATAAAGTAGACAATAAGGTACTTATTTTAGAAGCACTATTCGTATTTTAGACATTCAAAAACTGGCACTTACACGTCCATCTTGCACGGACATCCAAATTCTGATCTTACAAAGCCAGGATATAAACATCTAAAACTAAACAACACGCATCTGGCTAGGGGGTATGACCTGGCCATGTTTTGGGGAGTTTAAAATCACAGATGTTCAAGAAGAAGGAATGTACGAGAAGGATGTGGAGAGTTTGACCTACTAATTCAGACATCCAGGGGGACCTCTTAGGAATGAGCAGTGTTTGCACATACCCGTGTTAACTGCAAAAGATAACACAAGGTAAATTCAAAGCCTGAGTGTTACAAGTAGGGAGCATGCCAAGCATCTGCCCTGCATGTACCGCACAGGGCATTTACCATATCCACTCTAGCCAGAACTCCCATAAACCCAAGAGCTGTGGTGATGCACCCCCCAAACTAATATTCACCCTCCTGACACCCCTCCCCAAGCAGGTCCAAAACCCCCTCCCACCCCCACCAAGAGTACTTGAGCCTCCTCCCGACACCCCCATGTAGCAATCTCTTTTCAATATACAAGATAGTGCCTCTGCCTCCTAGAAGTGACAAAAAACAGAGGCACCATCATGGATATTAGTGTCAGACCAAGAAGTAGTGGAGGGGAACTGCTGCCACCCAGGAACAATGAACATCCCAATCTATACCTGGGATAGGTTTTTTGGGGGGGGGTATGAGGTTGATAAGGGGGGCTTGGGATGGTGGGGCTTGGGGAGGCGGATGCAGCTGTTTCTTACAGGGTGGGGTTTTCTCTAGGAGGAATCAGCACTCAATGGGTGGGGATCAAGAGGGGGATTGACATATAGGGGGGATGTTGGGAGGGGGATCAGCACATCATAGACATATATATACTGTGAAAGGAACGTTTTCGTGTTTGCTTTATTACCATCCATATACTGTACTCTTTTTTTTCTAAACTAGATGCTTCTATATCAGTGGCATAGCTAGGTGGGGCCATGGGGGCAAAATTTCATCTGGGATCCTGATTTAGCTGGCGGGGGTCCCCAACCCCTGCCAGCTGAAGTCTTGTCCAGCACCGGTCTGGGGCACCGCCACATTCCCTTCCCTGTTCTCTCTTCCTCCTGACGTCCTGCACACTCCTTTCAGTGAAATTGAGCATGTTTCAGGACGTCAGGCGGAAGAGAGAGCAAGGCAGGGAACTCGGTGGCGCCAGAGACCGGCACTGGAGAAGGCTTCAGCTGGTGGGGGTTGGGGACCCCCCATCAGCCAAGGTATTTGCTGCTGGGGGTGCAGCAGAGCGGTGGAGGGAGCGGTGAGGTGGTGGGGGAGCGGCGGCAGACTAAAATGTGCCCCGGCCCCCTCCCACGGCGGGGTCTGACTACGCCCCTGTCTATATACTTGGGGTAAGATTCAAGTTATTTTTTCTTGGTATATTGGATGCTGTTTATTTGATGTTGTAACTTTCTAGTGTTGGCCTAGTTCTTTGATATATTATAATATATTATATTATAATCCGCACTGTTCGTAGCGGAATATGCATTCTATTATAATAATCGTAACTGTACTTTACATACGTCAGCAGATCCTGTTCTAAAGTACTAGCGGGACTTTAGAAGTCCTAACTTGAATGTCTGATTTCCAATTTAAATGTCCTTCGTAAAATGCTGTTCAATAAATGAAAAAAAAATAAGAGCAGTAAAACTAAAATTGATTTTTAAAAACCCATGGGATTCAGCAATGTTAATAGAATGAACAATAATAGATCCATGAAGGACAGATACCAATACGAGATAATGTACATTTATAAAACTATACCAGATTATGTAATGTTAATAGTATCTACAATAATGGAATTATGAAAGGCAGGTACTATGATATAGTGTACTTAAAATAACTTTCATATTTACCAGGAAACGATGATCTCTGATACATAGAAGTACAACATGCAAACAATTTGCATTTACAAGCAATATCATGTAGAACTGTGTTGAGAAATCATGAAAATATGTTAAAACACAAATACTTCTTCTGACACTATAATAGAAAGGGCCATGAACAATCATTATGCATCTATGAAATTATAAAAACAATTATGACTTGCATATGTATCACACTGTAAAGGAAGAAGTATATTTTAATCATAGTAGCCTAACAATATAAATAACAAAAACTAAAGCATTTGGTCTTCAGTCAGTAATGTAAATAAGTACTGAAAACTAAACCAACTTTAATTAATAGGCAACTTTAAAAAAATGTGCTCAAAAGTTTTGTATGTATTTTTATTTTTACATGGTTTTTTACATACTATTATATATGATTTTTAATGTTATATTTGATTTTTATTTCCTATATATTAATTTATTTTTATATATATGTTTCAGACCCCTCCCTATATCCATGAATACCACATCCTTAATAGGAATTTTCACATTAGGGGTCCTGTTTACTAAGCCGCGTTATAGGCTCATTAGCATTTTTAATGTACGTTAACCATGTACGCGCCTAAACGGTTAACTCAAACACTAATTATGCATTTGGGAGAGCAGTTTGAGCTCGCCATCGCATTGCTGGTATTCGACTACCTCACCACCTGGATGAGCCAAACTCAAGACCCCTGATGACGCTTTTATAGCGAAACATGAGCATGTCGGGTCCTGGTCGTATGGTGGAATACTAGAAGGATATGAGAGAGTGAAACTTTAAAAAGAAGTGTAACAACGATTTCAAAAATATATATATCTGGAACAATAGACATTGCTAACAGTGAAGACGGGCATCCTGGATGTTTATGACTGTCACCATTATTGATTGCTTATGACTTATCACTGACACCATAATGGTCTGTTGGAGGAAAGGATATTATTACTTCACAAGTTGGTGACTTTGATTCATTGAATGTGATTTGAAGAAAGGTTGCTCTTGTGGGAGATTTCAGAACACTGGACCTACAAGTGACTAAGAGCTATGATCACATATTGATGAAAAATATCGCCAGATATATGTTATTTAATGGTGTATTGAAACAGTATCTTGGAGAACTGTGTGTGATTTTAAATGTGTTGGTGAATGTGAATATGTATGGATTGGTTTGACATAACTATGGGTTAAGGGAATGGATTTAATTTTAGGAAGATTGTATTGATTTATTAATAAAAAATATTTTTAAAATGTTAAAACGGTTACTAGTGAGCAATTTGTAGTATAATGTGTAACCAATTATAGAGTTTAGACCTAGATTGAATTTGTGAAACACTAATTATAGGCGCATTAAAAATGCTAACGCGCCTTAGTAAACAGGGCCCTAGGTGTTTAATGGGGCAGTTAGTGAGCACTAATATAATGTGTTTGCTTTTAACATAGTGCCGTGCTGATGGACACCTACATTATGGTCAGACCACCACAAAGCAAATGTCTCTCTCTGCTGGCGAAAAACACACATAAACACAACCAACAAACATGAGCGAACAACATACACAATGAGAGGAAAAATAGACCCCACAACATTCTGGCAACAGATCTACCAGAACGAATGGTCAACAAATGCTGACACCATCCAATTCCTCCAAGAATGGGACGACTTATGTACAACAACACTAGACAAAATCATCCCATTCCAAACCAGAACATCGCACAGAAAACAATCAAATCCATGGTTCACCGAAGAGCTGAAAAAACTTAAAACACAAGTCAGGAAACTAGAACGCGCATGGAACAAAAAGAGAGACGAACAAACACTAAGTGCCTGGAAATTACTTCGGAGAAAATACATATATACCATAAAACAGACTAAAAGACTACATTATAAAACAATAATAGGACCAAACTACAAAGACACACATAAACTCTTCAACCTTGTGAATAAACTGTTAGACACCACACCAGTCACAAACAACGGCAAAGACATACCAGATGTGGACAACCTTGCGAAATACTTCAAGGAGAAAATTATACAATTACGACTCAAAATACCCACTAGCCCTATTGAATACGCCACAATTCTAGATTGTCTAGATCCAGAAGAAGGAACATACCCAGCAGACAGAACCTGGACCGAATTTGAATTACTATCAGAAGACCTCATCTCTAAAACACTTAAAAGATATGCCAAATCCCACTGCAAACTAGACATTTGCCCAAATAACCTCATGAACTTTGCTCCTCAACAATTCATAGTAGACCTAACGAACCACGTAAACTTCATGCTACAAAACGGACTCTTCCCAAAAGAAAAAGGAAAAATATTACTCACTCCAATCCCTAAAGATACAAAGAAAAGCATGAGCGAAATAACCAACTACAAGCCAGTAGCATCCATACCACTAATAACCAAAATAACTGAAGGAATGGTAACGAAACAACTCACAAACTATCTAAACACTCAATACTGCATGATGCCCAATCAGGATTCCGATCAAATCACAGCACAGAAACAGTATTAGTCACCCTTATGACTAAATTTAAACAAATAATAGCAACTGGCAACAATATACTCCTCCTACAATTCGACATGTCAAGTGCCTTCGATATGGTTGACCACGGAATCCTATTACACATACTTGAATATTTTGGCATAGGAGGAAATGTCCTGAACTGCTTCAAGGGGTTCCTAAACCAGCGTTCGTATCAAGTTACATCAAATTCAACCACATCTACTGCATGGACACCTGAATGTGGAGTACCACAAGGATCACCCCTCTCACCAACCATTTTCAACCTAATGATGATCCCTTTGGCAAAACTCCTATCAAACCACAACCTCAATCCATATATATACGCCGATGATGTAACAATATACATCCCTTTCAAACAAGACATCAAAGAATCCACAACGATATCAATCAAAGTCTACACATCATGAACACATGGGCAGATGCATTTCGTCTGAAATTAAATGCAGAAAAAACTCAATGCCTGATACTCACCTCTCAATACAACACGAATGAATTTACCGCTATAAACACACCAAAACTAAACCTTCCAATCTCAGCAACGCTAAAAATCCTTGGAGTCACTATCGACCGCCACTTAACACTCGAAACTCATGCAAACAATACAACCAAAAAGATGTTCTACTGCATGCAGAAAGTGAAAAGAATAAGACCATTCTTTCCAAGATCCGTCTTTCGTAGCCTAGTGCAATCCCTCGTACTCAGTCATCTGGATTACTGCAACTCACTGTATGCAGGTTGCAAAGAGCAAATACTGAGGAAACTTCAAACAGCCCAGAACACAGCAGCCAGACTCATCTTCGGAAAACCAAAATATGAAAGTGCAAAACCCTTACGAGAGAAGCTAAACTGGCTTCCAGTCAAGGAACGTATTACTTTTAAAGTATGCACATTAATTCACAAAATCATTCACGGCGAAGCTCCAGCCTACATGTCTGAGTTAATAGACTTACCACCCAGAAACGCTAGAAGATCATCCCGAACCTTCCTCAACCTCCACTTCCCTAATTGCAAGGGCGTAAAATACAAGACCTACATGCATCAACCTTTTCTCACATGAGCACGCAGTTCTGGAACACACTGCCCCGCAACCTGAGAACGATCTATGAGCAAACCTCCTTCCGCAAATTATTGAAAACCCATCTTTTTGATAAAATTTGCGGAAAGAACCAAAACACATAAAGTCCACACTCACTGTTCACTAATGCATCAATACATCCATTTCTGAACTCTCACCCCCGTAATCTAACCTCACTCATACCTTTACCCACAGAAATATGTATACCACACATAATGCCCTTCTAGCTACCCGCTGTATCCTTCCAATGTTTCAAGGCTTTGATCCATTGTTATATTCTTCAACAATACTTTGATTGTCTCACATAACTCTTCACAATGTAATCCATAACCAAGTTGTAACAAATTGTACTTCCATCATTCATATCATATTGTAAGCCACACTGAGCTCGCAAAAAGGTGGGAAAATGTGGAATACAAATGCAATAAATAATAATAATAATAATAAATAATAACAATAATTGTTAGAATACATTAAATGCCGTGTTAAACACCTTAGACAGTTTAGTAAATAGTCCCAAACAGCTCTGAAATTTCATTCCACTCAGAGAGCGTTGGGTAAGCCTACTGAGAGTTTGTTCAAAAATTATTCATGGCTGGTATATTTGCATGACCAAAATGTATTTTAATACAAGTGTATTGTTAGGCTTGATAACACACAGTACGTCTTCTTTGAACTGATGCAACTGTGTTCTTTTCTTGATATGCAAAGGGTGGGTATGGGTTACATTAGATTATCAGGGTTTTCTGATCCTTCATGACATGGTTTTAAGGTACTCTTCTCTTTTGTTTTTTTTAATTTTTCCTTTGAAGTTCCCCTTTTCTTTTCTTTCTTGTCTGTCCTCCTTTTGCTGTACTGGAGTTATTAGTATTGATTTCTTAAGAATGGAATGTTTTCTGTTTTATATGTTATTTTTCTAAATTTCTGCATCATGTATGACATGCTTGATGTGTTTTGGTTTGAATTTGATAAAAAATAAAGTAACATAAATGAAAACACCTACCTTTTTAATTATCAAAGGCCCTTTTACTAATTTGTAATATGCGCTACCACACACTTACTGCAACTTAAAATGGCTTTGCACGGGACGCACTCAGGCCTCCTGTGGTAAGTTCAAAATCAGTGCACACTAACTATGTGCAAAGACATTGTTTTACATTTTTTGTTGGTAGGGGCATATGTGGTGGCAGAAAGTAAGCATCCTGCGCTAATTTTCCTGTATTTGTATATCTGCTTAATTTTATATAAGCCACATAGAACTGAGTCCTTGACTCGGATAATGTGGGGTACAAATCCAATAAAGTAAAGTCATCAGCACATTTGCAATTACCATGCACTTACTGGTTAGCGCAAGATTACGATGTGAGCCCTTGCTGCCTACAAAATAGGTGTCAGTAAGTGATCACATGGTAATTCTTTTTAATGGTCGTATACTAATAGCAACATTAGCGCATGACCATTAATAGAAAAAAATAGAAAATCATCCATTTTCTGTCTGTGGTAAAAATGGTCTTAACGAACAAAAAACCGTGTAAGGGTGTGCTAAGACCACTTTTTCTACAACTTAGTAAAAGTATATTTTTCATTTCTTCTTTTCATTATTGTGAAAAATGCTAGCACTAGTTGTACTCTTTTCTTGTGGGGTACCCCGGGCTCTATTCTTTCCCCACTTCTATTCAACATTTTCTCAGTCCATTAGCCACTCTTATTCAGAACTTCAACATTAAATTTTTCATTTATGCAGATGACATCCTGCTCATTTTTCCCATTGATCCCCATCGGCCTGATCTCAGTCATCTACAATCCTGTTTAGCTGTTTGGCTATCTGAACACCGTTTGATTCTCAATGTTTCCAAAACAGCCATCTGTTGGATATCTGATCACCTCTCTAAACCTTCCCTTGTTCCCTTTCTTTTCAATGTCCCAATTCCGACCATTGACTCTTTCCGCTACTTAGGTGTTACACTGGACTCTACCTGTTCCTTTAATTCTCATGTGTCCTTGGTTCTATAGCATAGTTTTCTTGTCCTTCGTCATCTCTGTTCAATTTCTAAATTGCTTATTTTTAGCGCTTTACATACCTTGGTCCATGTTTTCGTGATTTCCCATTTAGAGTACTGCAGTGTCACTTACCCCAGTCTTCCTGTCTCTCAACTTCACCGCCTTCAAACCCTGCAAAATGCTGCCACCCATTTCCTGTGTAAGGCCCGTAGGTCTGATCCAGCTTCCCCTCTACTTCTAGTGAAATGCCGGGCCTGGTTCAAAATACTGTGCATCACCCACAAAACCCTTCACTCTGGCTCTCCGGCTTATCGCTCTTCTCTTGATATTCATTACTCCACTGCCTGTACTCTCCATTTCCTTGATTCCCATCGCCTTGTCCTGCCTTCTCTTAAAAAGGCCCACTGTGAACCAACCCATCACTCTGTTTTTTTTTTTTTTGGCTTCCAAACTTTGGAATGATTTGCCACTCCTGTTAAGATCTGAACTGTCCTTTTCACAAAACCCTGCTCAAAACTCACTTTTTTACCCTTGCATTCGTTTTTCCTGCAAAGTCCAGTTAAGGTCCGACATTAGGCCTCCCTTTTTGCACAAAGTTTGTCTATTCTTAACATTTTAGTATGGTTGTGACTGCTGATTGATGGTTTCTTTCCTGTCTATATTTGGAGTTCCTTTCTATTTTTATGATTTTTGTTTTTATCTTGTAAACCGCTGCAACCTTGTTTTTAGAAGTGGTGGTACATTAAGCTTCCAATAAACATAAATATAAACATTAGTGTATATCTCTGTGCCTAGAAGAGTAAAAAGTCTAGACAGGGATGAATCAGAAAACAGACATTTGAAAAGACAGTGGGTCTGATTTATTAAGCTTATTCCTAAAGAGAACAGGAAAAAAAAACTTTATAAATCAGGTCCAATATTTGCTGCCAGAAAAAGTTCATAATAGCATATTTAAACATGCATTTAAGGGACCTCTTACTGAGGTGTGTAAAGCTGTTAATATGTAAATTAGCATGCATTAAATGCTACCGCACAAGCACATCAACTCTTAGTGCAGTGTCACACCAGTTAACGCACACAAATACACACGTTAACCGCATATTGTTTTAGGGACTGGGAACTAGGCAGATACTAGGCCAGTGGTTCAAAAAACTGGTCCTGGAGGCACTCCATCCATGAGAGAGATTTGCATGCAGTGAATGCAGTGCATGCAAATCTCTTTCATGAATATTCATTGTGGATATCCTGGAAACCTGACTGGCTGGGGTGTCTCTAGGACCAGGTTTGGAACCACTGTACTAGGCAAGGACTGCATATTACAGTTAATGCGTACTACTTACTGTGCACTATTATTTTTGATGTTAGAACAGGTTTACAAAGCGCCTTCTCAATAGGAAGCGCTAAGAGCATCTACGCTAACTGAAACCAAGTTTTGGCTTTCAGTGCGGTAATTGCAGAGGACATGCTGAGATTGCCCCCAACAATTACCCTACAGCCTTTGCACTTAGCATGTTTTAATTTTTGTTGTTAAGGTACGCTAAGTACAAAAACTTAGCACACTTTATTCAAATGCCCCTTTAAACAACTATTAATATGGCCTACTGTTAAGACGAGTTATTTTACCACAGGTCCCATTTTATGCAATGAGACCTAGTTACTATCCTGGGGTTACTAGTAAAATAACACATTACATTGATAACTTCCTTTCTTAAATTACAATAAATATAATTACTGAAGATTACTGTTCAAAGTATGTAAATACTAGCAAAAAACATTATAGGGTTCTAAGATGCTATCCAATAACTTTCTAAAGCTGCATGCTTCTGCTTTTCATTCTGAAATGTGATTACCTGTGGTTAATATGGAAATGAATGAGACAGCACTAAAGAAGATGACAAAAATCATTTCTATCCTCATCTGGAACCAACGTAGAGTGGACAGGTACAGGAACCAATTTGCGGTGTGCAAGTTCAAAGCTTTATGAAAAAGTGTTTCAAAATATGGTTGTCGTCCAAAAGCTCTGAGCGTCCAAAGTCCTTTTAAGGTTGTGATGAGGTATGTGAAAATCGGGCTGCGAGCTGTGAAGAATTTGTTATGGCAAAAATGGTGAATAAGTACTGAGGTATTTGCTCAGAAACATATCAAACATATTATAAATAACAGATGATGACCTTCATTCCTATTTTAGCTCCTGGTATGGTAAGACATTTTCCACAATGTGCTTATGGGAAAAACACCTATGGGCTCTTTTACTAAAGTGTGCTAAGCAATTAGTGCATGAGCATGGGATCTGTTACTGTGCTAGCATGACAGCTCATGCCAATTTACGATCTAGGCTATTATGGGTCATAAAATGGCTGGGTTATGTGTTTGAAATGGGCATGGACTGAACTTTGCAGTTAGCACATAGCAATTACTGTGTGTTATCACTGCTGAAGTTAGCACACATGCACTTACTGCCTCTGAATGCACTGAATGTGCAGTAAAGAACTTTTCTGTGTGGTAACTGTGAATATTCACTTAGCCAGTTCAGTTTGAGCAAGCCATAAAAACCCCCCGGATATTCAATGCCAGTCACTGGAAATGGCCTGGCATTGAATATCTGGGGTCAGCGCCGATTACGGCACTTATGCAGGCTGACTCCTACGGTCTGAATATCGGGCCTAATGCTTCTGTATAAGCATTGCTATTATAAGAAACACAAATAAAGAATTTTGTATACAAGCAGGGGCAGTTTTCAAACTGTCCTTTTAGGGACAATTTCACAAGTATGTTTTACCAGCATGCTGTGCCCCAAGTTTCAAAGTACAAGCAGAGCATTTTGTTTCTAGCAAAAAAGGTGCCGGTACTCAAAAGCTAGGCCACCTTTTAGGGGTGGGGTGATCACTGAGGGATCCACTCAACAATAGCCAGGCCCCTTCAACCAGTCACAGAATCTATGACAAGACAGAATTGGTGTTTAGAGCTTAAGCTCTTTCATTAAAACTTGGGGTCCATGGGTCAATTTTAGCAGACAATGGAAAAGATGCCAGTACTTAGCACCCCCAAGTACCCCCTCAAAAAAGGCCCTGAGTACGTGTATTTTGTTATGAAACCTAATGCAGATAACAAAGTACACACAATCACTTGTACCTGCTTTTTGTGTTGGTAGAATTTTGTTGGAAAAGAACATATGTAGAGTTGAAAATCCAGTCTACATGGGTACCTTTTCTTTGCCATTCAGAACACAACCCCAGGAATCCTTTCTCTAAATATAGCTAAGAATAAGGTGATGCAGAACAACTTGTATATTGTTAACCATATTAGGGGGAGAACAATTTTCAGATAGCTACTTTATACAGGTAAATCACTTTTTACCCAAGTAAATGGCTTTAAATATTGTCTAAATAGGGAATCTATATCATAGAACCCCAAAGGGCATGCATATCATCATACTATGCTATACTATTACCCTATTTTACTACACCAGGGAATATCACGATAATCAGTTTGCAAGACTACATAAATACTCAATATCTTATTTGCACAGGGCATTCCAATGCACAATAACTGTGGTGTGTATTTCTATTTTTGATTTTCTATCATCATTATTTACTCATTAAAAGAAAAAGATTATGAAGCACCGAGGAACATTGGATTTGCAGGTGATGTACATTAATAGGTGATTTCACAGAAATTTTTCATGAGGACAGGATGTTATGGTATACAAGCTTGGCTTCATAAATATACTCTGTTTCCTTTTACAATATTTGCAAACCTTGCTGTGATGATTTTATCATGCTATGTATGAATTCACCTAATAAGTAGTAATTATAGGCAAAATCTAAATGAAAACAAAAATCATGCCAGATAGCAGACAAGGTAAAGACCCAATAGAGTTAAGGTAAAAATAAAAATAAGAAATTAGCAATCTTGATAGCTTTTTTCCAACTACAATGATGGAATGTCTAACTTTATAAATCTTACCTTCAGATTCCAATTGTTTCAATTGCTGGGAAGTATGGAGAAAATACGCCCTTAACAAAATGAAAGCTATAATCACAGGTATTGTGGCCAGCAAAATATAAGGCTCCAAAATTGAGACCACTGCGATAGCTCCAATCACAATGAGTACCAGCTGTGGGAACAAAGAAAATCAGTTTATTTTACTACTAATTTTCTTTAATTTAGTCCCTCCAGACTGGTCCAGAAACTTGGGTTATGCACTCCTACCAGCAGATGGAGACTGGAAAAAACTGGCTTCTGAGAATCCTACAAACCATCTATGTAGCTTCTAGCTAGTCAGTATTTTCATACCAAAACCAGATGCCTAGACTCCAAACTTCTTTTTTCACATGACCTTCCTCTCTTCCTCTTGAAGGGCCAACTCATCTCCTGACAGGATGGGTCTTTCTTCCTCAAAATCATTTGACCACTCCACCCTGGGTCATTTAGCTATATTGGGACCTGTCTGGGAAACCTTCTGCTCTGGGAAATCCTGTTCCCTAGCCTTCTTCAAGCAGAAGGCTTTAAATGGCGCTAAAATGAAATCGGGAATGCAGTCCACACCCCCAAGAGTCTCATCATCAGCACATGCTGTCAATCCTGGGTGAGGAACAACTGCCTCAAACCATGAGGAGAGATCAGCAGCATGGTCTGGCTCCAACAATTTTAATTCATTTAGGAAGAGTAGCTGTTAAGGTGTAGGAAAGGTTCCCGCCAAACAGGAAGCCGCCATCGTGATCAAATCCAACACAATGACTGAAGTGGTTACCGCATCCTGGGAAACCCCTCTACTGCTGTTAGTTTGGCCAAGGAAATAGTGCCCCCTCAGTGCTCCATACAATTTACAGGCTGTTCCTGTCCCCTCCAGCCCTCAGTTGATGCAGGTGCAGCATTGCCAGGGCCAATCAGGATCATGCTGTCCTGCCCCTGTGCCAAAGTGAAAGCTTGAAAATTCTCCCTTAAACCACCACAGTGCTGACCCAAATCAGGAAGTAGGGAAGGATCGCTAAAGCACATCTGGAAAAATCTGTAATGAACTGGCTTTTTTTTTTTTACATTGTTGCCTGCTGCTCAAGTAAGATCTCAAGGTTCGCCTCCCATTATATAGGGGAGGAAAGTTAAAGCACTATGTGGTCCTCACAGCAAGGGGGAGGGGGTAAAGCTGCCCATCTGGGTGTGACACCCCTAGGGCAAAGGAAGGCCCCATGAGCCTGAAGGCTGAAGACAAAGGGAGAAGGCTCACTGAAAACGAATTATTAAATACTATTTTTTCCTTATCTCTGGAATGTAACAACCCCATGATCCCCTAAACCCTCTGGGCCTACCAGACCAAATCTGCCTGCACAGGGTGACCATCTACCATCTGCTGGAATCTGAGAAATACTGACTAACTGAAAGGTACACAGGTGGTTTATAGAGTTCTCAGAATTCAGTGCTGGTAGGATTGCATAACTCAAGCGTCTGGACTCGAGGGATGCTAAGGAACTTATAAGCCAAAGTATACAAAGTATCTAAGTGATTAAGCACCCAGTGGACAACATCCATGTACTGTTTAGCTAGATGCTTAACAAAAAGTGCTTCAAACTGAGGGTTACAGACTGTAGCTGATAAAAAAAATTGATATCATAAATTATATAGACCTTTATAACTTTGTTTCAAATTTCTTTCTGCTAAGAATTAATAGCAGTATAAAGTATCTTGAAACATCTGCATGTCTTAAAGCAATTAACTAGTTCATCTATGTACATGCCATTTAAAAAGATGTGAATTAAAAGCATTTCCCCAGATTCTATATGTGGTGCCCAACTAAGCTGGCTAACAAGTCAATTAGTGCCAATAATTGGGTGCTAATTGGCACCAATTTGGATTCAGGTGGGCATCTTGCTCTGCACTATTCTATAACATGCGCCCAAATCCTATAGCGTGCAACCCAAAAGGGGGCATGTCTATGGGAGCTGCATGGGCGGGGATGTGTGCCTAAATTGGGCACCAAAATCAGCACTCAACACTGATTCTATAATTCTAGAATATGGTTACTCTCCTGCGGAATTAAAGGTCTAAGTATAACACTCAAAATCAATTTTTATTGCATTTTCTGAATACAAGTGGGATAAAATCAATTAAACATATTTCTTCTTTTTTACAATATCAGATGGCCACACGATGGAATTATTTATCGCTATCCTTGAGAACTTGTCAACAATATTTAATATTTAGGAAGAAATTAAAATATTTTCTATTTCATGATATTGATCCTGTATCCTCAGGTTGTAATTAAGTGGGTTGTTTTGGTTATGGATTGTTTGTATTAATCATTTTTCTGTAATTCCTTGATTTTTGATCTGGCTTCTTTTTTTGTAATCCAAACTTGAACTGTAGAGGTAAAGGCAGAATATAAGTCCCGGTGTAACGTAACATAACTGTTGCTGATCTTTGAGTGCCCATTACAGAATAGCATTGAGCATGGATTTATATTGTGCTGATTTTGAGCACCATTTACTGAATCTAGCCATTTGTCTTTAATGGGAAACTGACTCTCTCATTATCAAACTGGAAACAATAAGACACATGCAATTGGTCTTTTAGGGGTCCTTTTACTAAGCTGTAGCAAAAGGGGGCCTGCACTGGAATCAGCTCATGTTTTTGATGTGCACTGAGGCCCCCTTCTACCACAGAGGGTAAAAGCCTGTTTTTTTTTTTTTTTTTTAAAGAAATGGCCATGTAGCAAGTGGTACTTCCGGTTTAGAGAGCGGTATGTCGATGTTGGGCTTACTGCTGCTTATGTAGTATGTTATGTGGAAAGGAGAAAGTCACATGAATAAAGTGTGTGAAATAGAGAATCTGCTCTGGATCATTTATCAATGCAGAAATTTTACTCTAAATTTTAACTTGCCCCTGAGCACTGAGGGGTAGATGCACTAAGGTCCTCGGAAGAGCCCTTCCCTTACTGATTCCATAGCAAATCGGTAGGGAACGACCATGCATTAAGGAAATGGAATGCAAATGAACTGCTCGTTGTAGCTCACTTGCATTCTCTATTCCCTCGGAAGCCAGTCGGCTGGTCGAGCATGCGCAGAGCAGCCAAGCGTTATGCTGGCTGCTCTGCGCATGCCAAGGACGTCCTTTATGGACGACCTTCACTCCAAAAAAAACAAGTCGTCCCCATAATCATTGCAGACTTTCACATGTCAAGGAGGTCCTTCACTCAAAAAATAAACAAACAAAAAAAAGGACATTTCTGACAAACAGGAAACTTGTCAGCAGCCTGAAACCTCAGAACAGAAAGAGTGCTGAAAAGAGCCCCAGTTAATTTAAGTGCTACTGCTTTTCCCTTGTGTAACATTTCCATTGTTCACTGCTTTGCATGTTAAAGGCAGGCTTACATCAGGCAATTAGGAAGGACTTCTCTGAAGAAGAAAAAAAATCCAAGTGCTCCTCAGGGATGTCTAACAGGAGCTGGACGTCTTCCTGCAGCTTTTGTGATGGGCGTCCTTCTTGGACTTGTTTTTCTTACCTGCAATTAGGAAGGACTTCTCTGAAGAAAAAGAAAAGGACGTCCCTGTTTTTCTTACCTGCCTGAACTGACCACAACCATAGTCCCCTCCAAGGTTGTTTTCAGCTTGCGCCCCTCCCCCCCCCCCACACACAGGATCGGGACATATGAGGACATCCAAATCAAAACTTTTTGGACGTCCCTCTCTCCAGGTCTCTCTCAGCCAATCCCAGCGTGTTTAGCTGATACTGAGTGGGGGGGGGGGGGGGGGGCACAAGCTGAAAACAACCTTGGAGGGGACTGTTGAGAGAACTGTGGTTGTGGTCAGTTTAGGCAGGTAAGAAAAACAGGGACAACCTTTTTTTCATCTTCTTCAGAGAAGTCTTTCCTAATTGCAGGTAAGAAAAACACATCCAAGAAGGACGCCCACCACAAAAGCTGCAGGAAGATGTCCAGCTCGTGTTAGACGTCCCTGATGAGCACTTGGATTTTTTTTCCTTCCGATTCCCTCGCAGCACCACCTTGTGTGGGGACAGCAGAATCCAAGGCACACAAACCCTCCAAACTACCCAGATTTCCAGGGGACAAGACAAATAAGCAGCACAGGAAGAGAGAGCATCCTCGTAGCCCCGTCTGATCGCTGCTTCCCGTGAGTGTTTTGGAGAGAGAAGGCAGAGTAGTAGCCCTTCACGTAAGCTGCAAACGTCCAAGTGCTCATCAGCAACGTCCTTTTTTGTTTTTGTGAATGAAGGACGTCTATGTTAGGCACTTTAGAAGGACATCCCTGACGAGCACTTTTTTTTCCTTCCGATTCCCTCACAGCAGCCCCAACAAGAGGTGCAGACCTCCCGTTAGGATTTCCACGGTAAGGGAATCGGAAAATGATAGTGCATCTAATTACAATACGATTTATACACACTGTAATACTAATTTGCTCATCTGCATTCCGTTTTCGTTAGCTGCTATTGTGATAGGAAAATGCTCTTTAGTGCATGTCCTGGTTTACTACTTGCACGTTAAACTCACGTTAATGGCTCGTTACGTTTAGTGCATCTAGCCCTGAATCTACAACCATTACTTAGCCTTATACAGCCACCCTGTAAGTAACTCTTCAGCAGAAGGGCTAGGTCTCATCAATAAATTAGTCAACAATCTTGTGAACCATTCATTGACCATTTCTCATTCTCCTACTGAGAAAATAATAGTAGAAGGGCAAGAGGTGTTAATCCTATTACGGAATAGAGCTTTAGGAAGGCCAGAAAGGTCAGAAACATCCCCCTGTTGTGTTGGGGGGGGGGGGGGGAGTTGGCTCAACCTATTTCCTGATAGTTCACTGCAGTTAAACCAACTACTGAGCTTTAAAGATAGAAGACTGTGCACTAGTCAACAAGAATTGCTTCACATGCTGCTATGGAGAGGATACGTATATCAGTAAGACCTTTGGTAATATGTACATGATGACTGTCTTGTATCAGATATCAGGCCCAGGAAGGCAGCACCTCCATGCAGAAGGCAAAGAGATCAGCTCTGTAAGGCATAAGTAACACTGATAGTAGCGTAAACCACAATTATACACACCTGTATGAAGTCAAATATTGTAAGTGGTAATAGGTCATCTAGGATGGCAATGTCTTTGGAGAATCTGTTAAGAATCTGACCTTGAGAATCAAGAAAAGAAAAATAATAAAAAAAAAGACCATTGCTATTACATAAAATTAAACTTATCGCTAAGAATTTAAAATTACAATTTTGAAATTGTAATTCATTTAGGGGGCATAGCTGTTAAGGTGTAGTAAAAGTCAGGCTTTTACTTCACCTTAATTTACCATGGAAGTGGCTAACCTGCAGTAATTAAGTATCACCGGCTAGTTGCAACCATGATAAAAGAATAATGCTGTTTGTGATCAACATGGAGAAAGCTAAATGCTGGCAGGGTTTTGCTATCTCAGGAGCATTAGGCCACAAATCCATGGCCAAATACTTCTGGGTCACTCCTTAAAGGCGCCAACAGTGGTAATTTTGCCCCGATGGCCCCCCTCAAATTCAAGCCCCTTCTCTTCATCCTGGGGGGGGGGGGGGATTCCCACTCGCTCCTGCCCATTACAGTGCCAAGTTCAAAATGGCACCAGCAACCCCTGATGGCAACCTCGTGGTATTACTGCTAGGGGTCAGGGTGCCATGTATCGGCACAAGGTCCTTATATTGTAGCTTTATCTCTAGTGGTAGTACAGCAAGACTATTGCAAGAGGTTGCTGGTGCCATTTTGAACCCAGTGCCCAACACCAAAATGGGCAGGAGTGAGGGTTGCTCATGTTCTAACCACATTTCAACCCCCAGGATGAGCCAGATGGGCCCTGGATAGAAAACATCCACCAGTTCTTTGCTGGCAATATCTCCAGGAATAAATTGGCTTGTGCTATTCACCACAAGCTGCACTATTTGAGCTACATAGTAATGAGCTGTTTTGCATGCACTTGCGTCTCATTTCTGCGTAACCTGTTGTACCTCCAATTAATATTATGAAAATTTTAACATGCATTAGTGCCCTTTAACATGCATTAAAAGACAAATAATGTATTTTAGAGCGGTAATGCCCTTTAATTTTTTAAATTTAATTTCTTATAAACTGCCTGCATGCCCAAAAGTTATCAAAGCGGTATACATTCACGTACAGTAGATATTTTTATGTTCATGGAGAGCTCACAATCTGAGTCTGTACTTGAGGCAATGAAGGGTTAAATGATTTACCCAAGTTCACAAGGAGATGTAGTGAGATTTGAACTGGACTCCCCTGGTCTTCAGCACACTGCTCTACCCATTAAGCTGCTCCTCCATTCCACAACTGTCCATTTTACTTGTGGATAAGCGATGGTGTGTTCCTACTTTCCTGTCTTTTAGCCAGTTTGTGATTCACAAAAGGACACTGCTTCATATCACATGACTCTAATTTCCTAAGGAGTCTCCATGATTGACTTTGTCAAATACCTTCTAAAAGTCAACTACCCTTCTTAGTAGCATCAAGTAACTAAACAGCATTAATAGTTATTCAATATACCAGCCACTAATAAAGTATTTAAGAATGCATACTTTTGTCCTGTAAAGGGGCAATTTTTAAGCTCTATATCCAGGAATCTGGTAATAGTTTTACAATTCTCATCCCAGAAGTACATAAGAAAATGTGCTGAATTAGACCAAAGTCCATCGAACCCAGCATCCAGTCTGTGGCATGGACCAGTCCAGGTCACAAATCCCTGACAGATCCAAAAAGTATATCTAGTTCCCATAGCTCATTTCTAGGGATGAGCAATGGCTGTCCCAAATTGACCTGGCTAATTATATTTTATAGACTTTTCTTCCAGGAATCTGTCAACACCTCTTTTGAATTCCTCTATGTTAATCACGTTAATTACATTCTCCGGTAACAAGAATCTACAGCTTAGTTATATGGTCTGTGAAAACTTCATATGACTGACTTGTTTTCAATCTGTTGGTCATTTGTTTCATGGAATGTCCTCTAGTTTTGGTGTTTGAAAGGCTAAACAATCATTCCCTATTTAACTGTTCTACCCTATTCATGATTTTATAAACTCTGATCATATCCTTTCTCAGTCATCTTTTTTTGCAAGCAATAGAGCCCTAACCTTCTCCTTTTTCATTGTTTTCAACCATTTCTGAACCTTTTCTAGATCTGCTACGTCCTCTTTGAAATGGGACAACCAGAACTGCACACAGTACTCAAGGTGCAGATGCACCAGGGTCCTACACAGAGGCATAATGATATTCTTAATTTTTTCTTTCCATTTCTTTTTGAAAAATCTATAATATTCAGTTTGGGTTGTTTTTTTTAGCAGCCACAGTACACAAGGATTTAAAATGTCAACATATTGTCTTGGGTGGTGACTCCTAACTCAAAATGCAGGATGTTACACCTGTATTTGGGGTTATTATTCCCTATGTGCATCACTTCACTTTTGTTCACATTAAACTATCTCTGCATTAGATGCCCAGTTTCCTAGTCTCACAAGATCCTTCTATAAATGCTTGTAATCCTTTGCCATTTTAACGAGTTTGAAAAATTTTGTGTCATCCACAAATTTGATCCCTTCACTCATCATACCTATCTCTGGATCACTGAATATGTTAAACAGCACTGGTCCCTTGGATCACTCCACTACTGACCATTTTCCATGTTGATAAGTGATGTACTTCTACTCTCTCCCTCTGTTTCCTTTCTTTCAGCCAGTTTGCAATTCATAAAAGACCATTACCTCTCATCCCATAACTCTTTAATTTCCTAAGACGTCTCCATGTGGGAATTTGTTAAACATTATCTAAAAATCAACTGGCTTCCCATTATATACTTGTTTGTTTACACCTCCAAAAAAATCTAATAAATTGGTAAGACAGGATTTACCTTTGTTGATTACTTGTCTACTCATTCCCATTAAGCCGTGTCTATCTATATGGTCAGTAATTTTGTTTTTCAGTTTAACTTCAACTATTTTGAAGTTAAACTGAAGCCCAACTATATCAGGCTCGCCATTCATTAGTGTCCCAAATCTCCCCTAGAGTATTAGTACTATCCCTCTACATGGCACAAAGATAACTTTGATATTCACAGATCATGTTAAGCTAAATGTATAAGACAGAAGGCATCTATATATTTTGTTCCTTGGACCTTCTCCCACCGGATATCCTTTTAGAACTGGGTTATCTAAAATTTCAGAAGATGGTCAAAATTGTGCTGTTTGATAATTATAACAAGCCTAAATTAGCCAGAATTTGATGGCAATCAGGATATAGATGAGAAGAAATTGAATAGATTGGGAAAAAATGAAGGGATTATTAATGGAAAAATTGGGGTCTATTCACTAAGTTGCATTAGACTGTTTGACAAAGAAATCACCATGCATTAACAGTTGGTACAGGCCCATGCTAATAACAGCACCATAACAACTGGCATGTGCTAAATCATGCATTAAATAGTTAACTCAGAAAAAAGCATGGAATGGGTGGAGACTGTGCCTTATATTTAAACATCAGGCTGTTACTGTGACTTAACAGCTAACATGGCAAATAATGCAATACAGTTAACACTATTTCAAGAGATACAAATAACTTCATCATGCATTACGTACCCTACATTTAACACATGGTGGCAACTTTTTTTCTGGGTTTAATGTAGGCCAAATGCTGGAAATGCCCCCAAAAGTTAACATAGAGGTTTTGCAGTTACTGCTGCTTAGTAAATGAGCTCTTATATAACAGTTGTTTATAATATATTGTTCTTGATTGTAACTTGCCTTGAGCATTCTTCGGAAAGGCATGGAATTAAATTGAAAAAAACAAATTAATCTAATTTTCAAAGGGAATGCATAATGCTTGTAGATTTGAAAATACAATATATATGCATCGTTATCCAATCCCACTCAAAAATTTCCCCTGGGAACATCTCCTCTCAACCTGTATAAAAGCACTGGCATCTGTATAACTATCCGAGTAAGTTAGATTAAGCCTATCTGGGTAAGTTAAGAATAACTGTCCTAACTTACTTAAACAGTTATCAGGAACAGGTGCTGAATACTGGCAGTACCCAGATACAGATACATTGCCTGTGTTGAGGACACCTAGCTGGGACTTGTATATTTTGGAAGAATAAACTACATTTGCTATATCCATCCTGGTATTTAGTGTTCTTCCACTTCTATGTTTTTCCTGTTGGTTTTTCTGTGAAAGTTCTTGGTTTTCTTGCACCTTGGAAGTACCAATATACATTCTGATGGTCAGTCAATACATGGACATTCAGAACTGATATCCAATTGTCAGCCACCACTGAATATTCATTTATAGATTTAAACATTGCAGCTGTCATTTAAATCCAACACTGACCATGGTGTTTAAATATCTGGAGGACATAATTTGGGGACTGAAATAACGGATTTGAAAAATTAGGGTTTTGATGCATATGTTTTTGAAACTGTTTGCTTTTAAAAATCTAAATATTTAGTATATAATTCTTCAGTTTTTATCAATCAGATATATTGCATCAGAAGACTACAGTGGTTCTGAATATTTTTAAGAAATGTGTTTTATCAGGGATAATGGAAAAGTGGTTTGGTCACTTCTTTACATCTACCACCACAGCCACCAGGAACCCAACTCTATATTTCCCACCTTTTCTTTCTTATGCTCATCTTAATCATAGCTTCCATTTCTTCCCCTTTCATTGGCATCGCTTCTCACTGCTCTTTAGCTTTTTCTTACAGGTTTGAGAAAAAAGTGAAACCTTGACTTCTCACACTACTTTAGTTAAAGGTGATCATTTTTATGCTTCTGTTCTGTCTTCAACATTGATTTTAACTAAGGAGGTTTTTTTGTTTGATGTTACGTGTTTATTTGAAAATATATATGCACATTTATTTTATAAGTCTGTTGTTTTTTGCTCAGATATCTCATGTAATAAGTTTAGCAAAACAATTAAGCAATCTTTCTGGTCTTTGGCCTGCTTCTCCATTTTGCTCTCTGTTTTCCTTGTGATCTATTTCTATGTTTCCCAACCCATCTGCCTCCTCTTCCAATATCTTCACAACATCACTCATCCCTATACCTTTCCCATTCTTACCCTTGAGTCCACTAACTCTCCATTTCTCTCTAGCTCAACATATGCCTGTCTCTGCCATCTCTTTTTACCTTATGCAGCATCTGCCCCTGTGGCTTAGTCTTTTCCCAATCATTTATATACTTTGCAGACTCTCCTTTCCCTGCTTTGTCATTCTGCCTCTCTTCAGGTACTTTAATTGAATGGCAAGATCCCGTCCCTCAGTTCCAACCACCAGATGTCTGAACCCACATGTCAAGTTGGCACTTCTTGGTTGCTGATCTTGTGCATCAGACAAGGTGCCAGCCAATCACATAATAGTGACATCAGAGTTGAGTAGTTTTAAAGCGCCATTTTCAAGGGCAGTGTTGTCCTGATAATGAGCACGGCAGGGCTTAGCAAGCAGGTCAGAAGAAAAAGCACAAATTGCTATTAAGTGTAGGAGTGTGGCACTAGAGCAGGGGCTAATTCATGCTTTTATTTGTTAAGCAGATTCACATCGCAGCATGAGATGTTTCCCTTGAGAAAGCCTGTATGGCGAAACGGGACCCCGTCGGGCATATCAGAGTGAAGCTAAATTGCAACTGCAAGGACGGCACTAAAAGATAAGTGTTCGTCAAAAGAGATGTGTTTGATGTGTTTTGTTGATTAAAGGTATAAGGAGGTTTTTTTAGCCTATGAAGATTCCATCCCGGTTTAACAGACACAAATATGTACTGAAACGGGAATACAGAGGCTTTTTTCCTCCTCACTTTTAAAAAAAGTTGAATAGCAACTGTTGATTGATTGAGCCACTTTGGATGGTAAAATTTCATTTGTTTCAAACGTAGTGGTATTGTCCCATTTTTTGTTTACATCAGTATAATATCTCAATGTGTTTCAGGGATCTGGAAACAGGGCTTGAGACTGAACTAAACACAGCATACAGTCAGGGTAGTCGCTATCTTGCTTTCTTAGTCTGCCTGTGTGACATGCCTATTTGACTCCACACAGTTTGGTGGTGCTGTCTTTGAAACCTATGATTGGGTTAGAGAAAACCATATCTGCAACAGGTGTTTCTCGAGGACAACAGGATTTAATCCTCACAACCCTTCCACTTTCTTTAGACTGTAATGGACTGAGGAGGTCCAGCACTGACAGCTGCATGCTTGCATGCATGTGCAGTGAACCTACTCAAAGTCTTCTAGAAAGGTTGCTGGGGTACTGCTTCCAGTGCCAGACTCCATTGGTGACAACATCATCTGTTTGTGAGGTTTTAGCAGTCCTGCTTGACCTTGGAGACTATGCAGAACTGAACAAATAGCAAGCATAAATTCCGAACAAGACTACAAGGATATGTCTCTTTAAAATTAAAATGAGCAGCAATGGCTGTCCCATGAAATTTTGAAAATGTTCATCGTTCTAGTACAAATTGTATAGAGTGATTAGCCATCATGGAACAGGGTCCTACAACTCCCCCTGCCAGATCTTGAATGTTGACTGTGTAGCAGTCTATATAGTCCGTTTTGCAGTGTATGCAGCTGTCGATGATCTGCTGCACAACTGTGCACATCACAGAGGGAAATTTGGCCAGGAGCCTGACACACGAAAGGATTGAGCACTAGGGAATGGTCTCCTGCTGAATGAATCTTAAAGCAGGAGACAGGCTAGCTAGACACAAACACAGAATACTGAATCAATAAGAGAACAGAATATAAGTGAAGAGTTGTACAAATCAGAAGACAGTGAGAAAATGAGTTTGGTTCCTAAAACTGTTAGAATAATTTAGAAATTAGGGGGGGTCTTTTATTAAAGCTTATCTTGAGTTATCTGCAGCAGGTCCCATTTTATTCCTATGGGCCCAGATGCAGATAACTTGAGCTAAGTTTTAGCAAAAGAACTCCCGGTGCTTGTTAGCATTACTAAATGACAGAAGTTTATAATTTGTTCTTTTTTTCCTGGAGCCATTTTATAATTTTGCTAAGAAATCTTTCCTCCGTTTACTAAGCTGTGCTAGTGGTTCTTGTGCGTTAATGCTGACACAGCCCATTTACTTTGAATGGGCTGTGTTGGCATTGCCACGCAGTTTAGTAAATGGGGAGGGGGGGGGATAGTTTTTTGTCCAAAATTAAAACTTTATCAAGGCACAAAATATACCAGGGTCCATGTTAAACATATGGCTCACCAGATATTTAGGGCCCTGTTTACTAAGGTGAACTAGCATTTTTAGTATGCACTAAAAATTACCATGTGCTAACACTAGATACACCCATAAAAATATATATGGGTGTCTCTAGCGTTAGCGCACACTAAAAATGCTAGCGCGCCTACAGCACAGTTTAGTAATCAGGACCCTTAGTAATTATGTTAATTTATTGACATAGCCAATGACCCATTTGATAAATCTGTATTTTATGTCTGCTTATTTGTAAAAATAGCTTATTACATAAAATTTGTGAAAAAGATTTCTTTATAATTGTTCAAGCAAAAATATTTAATAAAATGTATTTGTACACTATGCACCATCCTCGAGATTCTATATATCACGCAGAAATTGAAGTATATTCTATAACAGTGTGTGTAACTTAACTGGTTAACTAGCTAAACAGCATTGTCAATTGCATGCTAGCAAGCAATTATCAGCACTAATTGGTATTAAATAAAATTTAAGCACACAACTCACTAAGGGCCCTGTTTACAAAGGCGGGCTAGCATTTTTAGCGTATGCTAATCATGTAGATGCCCATAATATTCCTATGGGTGTCTACATGGTTAGCACACATTAATCTTTAGTGCACGCTAGTGTACCTTTGTGAATAGGGCCCTAAGTGTATTCTGTAACATGGTGCACTTAAATTCTAAGGGCCCTGTTTACCAAACCATGCTAGTGTTTTTAGCACACACTAAATGCTAGAGTTGCTCATTGTTAACAGATCTTAACAAACAATAACAAGCACTAATTGGCAAAAATTAGAATTTATGCACATACATTGCTAAGCGTATTCTGTAATGTACTACTCCTAAATTCTAACACATGCAGGCAAACAGGGGCATGGAAATGGGTGTTTTGTGTGCATTCCAAAATCTACCCATGAAGTTATAAAATATGGGCCAGTGCACGCAAATCTACACGCAGGGATTTACACCAGTTTTTTGATGGTGTAAATGGACGCGCATAGATTTAGTCGCATGACCTACACCTAAGCATATTGTAAATACCATGCGTATTTAAAATATGCTTAGGTGTTAATTGCCTAACTGCACTGATTTCAGGTGCCATATATAGAATCGGGTCCTCTGCGTCTAATTTAGGTGTTGGGATTTCCACCAAGTAAAACATGGCATAAATGGCCACGACTAAATTTGATCACGTGCAGAGGTGCTCGGCGTGTTCTATATACCGCGTGGAAATTTAAGACTAGTCAATAAAATATAGGCGTTCTTTAGAGAATATGCCTAGGCATATATTTTTTTCCAAGTGGAATTTTCAGGTACCACCTATAAAGTTTAGTCCCATATTGCTACCCAAATACATGTATTTACAATTTTCCTATTTCTTCCTGACATAAGAACATAAGAATAGCCATATTGGGACAGACCGATGGTCCATCTAGCCCAGTATCCTGCTTCCCAACAACGGTCAATCCAGGTGACAAGTACCTGGCAGAATCCCAAATAGCAGCAAGATTCCATGCTACCAATCTAAGAGACAGCAGTGGCTTTCCCCATTTCTATCTCAATAGCAGACTATGGACTTTTCCTCCAGGATCTTGTCCAAACCTTTATCAAACCCAGATATCCTAACCACTATTACCACATCCTCTGGTAACTATTCATTCAGTGAAAAAATATTTCCTCCTATTCATTTCAAAAATATTACCATGTAACTGCATTGAGTATCCCCTAGTCTTAGAACTTTTTGAAAGAATAAATAATCAATTCATGCTTCCCAGTCTACACTACTCGGGATTTTGTAGACCTCTATCATATCCCCCTCTTCCATTTCTTTTCCAGGCTGAACAGCCATAACCTCTTAAGCCTTTCTTCATCCCCTTAATCATTTTGGCCGCCATTCTTTGATGCTCTGATTAAAGATAAACATATTACGTATCATAAATTAGAAGCTTTGGAAAATCATGAATGCCAACTGAATTTGTGTTTCCTTAACATTCCAAAACCTCCAGTTTTATCACCTATTGATATTTTGAAGAAGTACTTAATGGAGGTATTGTTGATCCCCAAGGAGCCTCTACCATCTATAGTATGAGTTTACTATATGGATTGACATGCTGCTAACTGAAGGATGTCTAATGTCTTTGCCCTGGCTTCATCCTCAGTCTCCAAATCAAATGAACAGACCTAGCCATCTCCCCGATAAAATAAAAAATGAACAGCTTCTCTTAGGGAGACTTTCTCCTTTCACAGGGAATACCAAGAGACCCTTCCCCTGATATAACCCAAGTGCCTCCTCAGACACCCAGGTGTGGTCTCAATCAGACTCATAGAAATACTAACCAGGAGATGTCTGAGTCTCTGCCTGCCTCACATGTCTGACAGTCTGTTTAGGCCCAGGCCAAGGACATTGATGCCATTCCTGAGATGGTTCCCATCTAAGGTGCTGGACCGGCTCTGAGGCTGCTCAAGGCCTTGGTGTCAATGTGATGCCCACAGGCAGTGAAAGGGTCTTCAGGCAGGACTGGAGCTTCGAATGGGCTACACTGATGCCCTGAATGCCATTACTTCTTGCAGGGCCAAAAGGCACCTCTTTTCCTCCTGGAACATGTCCCTGAGCTGCTCCTCCAGGGCTGCTATCAATGAAGGCTAGGGCTTAGCCAAAAAAATCATTTCTTTTGAAGTCACTAGGGTTATATCAGTGCCCTGGTCTTGGTTCAATTGAGGCTGTCATAACCCATCCAGTTCCTGGGTGCTTCAAGGGTACTGATGACCTCGTTAGCCTGCCTTGAGGGGGATTGATGCTGATGTTTCTTAGCCTCCACTCAATGCATGGCATCGGAGACCCTCAGCATTGAAGAGGATGATGATGAATCCTTCCTTGCATTTGAGAGGGGATCAGAGGATGCCATTGATGCTCAGTATTGACGAAGGTGGAGGCCCTCTCGATGTCGATGAATCTCTAGTATCCAATGCAAATTCCAGGTCCACCGATACCAATGCTTCCAATATCAAAATCAATGGACCGGTCTTTTCAGCACAAAGAATCCATTCTTGCTGCTCTTTAGACCTTTAATACTCCTTCTTTACATGATTGTAATTGGGCCCCAGACACTGCAGGCACCATTATGGGTATCTATAAAAGAAATGGTCCTGCTGCACAGGGTGTACTTCTTGAAACCATTGGGAGTTTTCTGGGTTGTCAGGAAAAATAGCCAAGGCAAAATCAAACAGCTTAATGGTGAAAAGTCCCCAACTGGGTACTTGAGGACTAAGGGGACCTAGTGAGCCATGAAAAACCAAGAAAGATTACAAGCACCGAAAAACATAGCTAATGAAAATAAAAGGGAGCAGAAGTTTACTGGCTCTGAGCAAGACACTTACAAAGAACAATGAAGGCAAACAGGACCACAATCTCTAGTCAAGTCACTGCACAAACACAAGCTGTGGGGACAGATGGATTTTATATGGGAAAATTAGGTTCTTACCTTGGTAATTTTCTTTCCTTTAGTCATAGCAGATGAAGCCATTACGTATGGGTTATGTCCATCAACCAGCAGGGGAGATAGAGAGCACTCAAACTTTCACAGTGCCCTCTTGGCCAGCTAGCTCCACTGCCTCTTCAGTATTTGAAGCTTCCAAAGCAGTATGGCAAACCGCAAAGGGAATCACAAGAGCTTTCCTCACAGTGAACAATGGCCCATCACAAGGGCATGAACTCATAAAGGAGGGAATGCATATCCTCCTTATTGTATAAGTGGAGGGGAACACACGCGCCTCCTGGAGGGAATCACACATCCTCCCAACACACTGGAGGGAATGAACTCATCCTCCTATTTATAGAACTGGAGGGGAACACACGCGCCTCCTGGAGAGAATCAACACATCCTCCAAAAAAAAACATGCTGGAGGGAATGAACACATCCTCCTAAATTTAAACTGAACATGAATCCTGAAGATTGTTTTCCAACTTTCTCCCAAGGAAGGAACTTCAGGAAATTAGAACAGAACCTGAAAAACAGATTCACAGCAATCAGACAATCATACAGGGAGGGCTCATGGCTTCATCTGCTATGACTAAAGGAAAGAAAATTACCAAGGTAAGAACCTAATTTTCCCTTCCTTGTCATCAAGCAGATGAAGCCATTACGTATGGGATGTAACAAAGCAATCCCTAGATAGGGTGGGAACAAGCCACACCACGCGCTAGCACTTGTGCACCAAAACGCGCATCCCTCCTGGCAGCCACATCCAGCCTGTAATGTCGGGCAAAGGAGAGCTTAGAAGCCCATGTTGCTGCACTGCATATCTCTTGAAGAGAGAGTGCTCCAGTTTCAGCCCAAGAGGAAGAAATCGCTCTAGTAGAATGTGCCTTAAAGGCTACAGGCGGAACCCTGCCGGCCAGCAGATAAGCTGAAAAGATAGTTTCTTTGAGCCAGCGGGCAATAGTGGCTTTAGACGCTGGAGACCCTCTGCGAGAACCGGATAGCAAAACAAACAGATGATCAGAAGTCCTGAAAGAGTTAGTAACTCGCAGATACTGCAGCAGAATCCTGCGCACATCCAAAAGGTGCAGCTGCCCAAAAGATTCTGGAAACTCTTCCTCTGAAAAAGAGGGCAAGAAAATAGGCTGGTTTAGGTGAAAGGCTGAAACCACCTTAGGCATAAAGGAAGGCACAGTCCGAACCGTGACTCCGGACTCTGAAAATTGCAGAAATGGGTCTCTACAGGACAGCGCCTGGAGCTCTGACACCCGTCTCGCCGAGGTAATGGCCACCAGAAAAACGGCCTTCAGTGTCAAATCTTTCTCCGATGCTCGCCGAAGCGGCTCAAAAGGAGATGCCTGCAGGGTTTTCAAAACTAGCCCCAGGTTCCAAGCTGGACAGGGTGCTCGCACTGGAGGTTGGAGCCGAAGCACCCCTCTACGAAACTGTGCCACATCTGGGTGAGCAGCCAAACAGGCCCGTGCCAAGGGTCTGTGCCGCCCCCCCCCCCGTGAAGATGATCGCGGCGCGCCCTGGGGGCCTTTAAATCTTTTACTTGCAGTCGCAGCAGCGTCTGTGAAAGCGGAGCGCTGCCGACGTCTCCCTTCCCTTCGCGCTGTTGGTTCCCTCAGTGTCCCGCCTTCTTCTGACGTCAGAAGAAGGCGGGACACTGAGGGAACCAACAGCGCGAAGGGATGGAGACGTCGGCAGCGCTCCGCTTTCACAAACGCTGCTGCGACTGCAAGTAAAAGATTTAAAGGCCTCGGCGGCGCGGGGCGAGGGTTAGCACCGCGGCGGCGCCCTCCAGAGGTGGGCGCCCTCCTGCGGTGCTTACCCCGCTTACCGCATCGGCACGGCCCTGCAGCCAAAGACATGCCTTCCACCTTACCACGAAGGGAGGCCAACGCTGCCACCTGCACCCGCAGGGAATTATAGGCCAAGCCTTTTTGTACACCTTCCTGCAAAAAGTCCAGAATCGGCGAGACAGGAGCCCGCATTGGAACAATGGCTCTGGAAGCACACCAAGACTCAAACAGGCACATAATCCTGGCATAAGCCACGGAAGTGGACCGCTTGCGGGCTTGCAGGAGAGTGGAAATAACTTTATTGGAATAACCTTTATCCCTCAATTGCGCCCTCTCAATAGCCATGCCGTAAGACCAAAGCGGCCGGCGTCCTCCATGGCTATCGGTCCCTGAGTCAACAGGTTCGGTACCAGAGGTAACGGCAGAGGAGCCTCCAGGAGCATCTGTCGGAGGTCTGCATACCAAGGTCTCCTTGGCCAATCCGGGGCGATGAGGACCACTTCTCCTGGGTGCAGCTGAATCCGCAAGAGCAGGCGCCCTATCAAGGGCCATGGGGGAAACACATAAAGTAGACCCGGAGGCCAGGGTTGAGCCAAGGCATCCAACCCCGCCGAGCGAGGATCTCTCCGTCTGCTGAAGAAGCACGGGACTTTGGTATTGGCACTTGTCGCCATTAGATCCATCACGGGCTTGCCCTATTTGGCACAGATCTGAAGGAATACTTCATCTGCCAGATTCCATTCTGCTGGATCGATCTGATGCCTGCTCAGATAATCGGCCTGCACATTGCTCTGACCTGCAATATGAGCTGCCGACAGACACTGAAGATGCAGCTCGGCCCAGTGGCAAATCAGTTCGGCCTGCGCGGCTAGTGCTCTGCACCTTGTTCCGCCTTGTCGATTTTTATAGGCCACCGTTGTCGTGTTGTCCGACATCACTCTGACAGCCAATCCTTCCAGGGTCACTTGAAAGGCCAGAAGCGCCTGAAACACCGCTTTCAACTCTAGGCGGTTGATGGACCACTCCGACTCCTCGGGTGTCCATAGACCCTGGGCATGCTTCCCCTTGCAGTGTGCGCCCCAGCCCTTCAGGCTGGCATCTGTTACCACTGGGCACCAAACAGGGAGCGTCAGCGGCATTCCTCACCGCAGCATGCTGTCCGAGAGCCACCACTCCATGCTGAGTCGGGCCGCAGGGAGCCAAGTAAGTCTGCATTGGTAATCCTGAGAAATAGGAGACCATCTCCGGAGTAGGGAATACTGTAGAGGTCTCAGGTGCGCTCTCGCCCAGGGTACCACTTCCATCGTGGCTGTCATCGATCCCAGCAGCTGGACAATGTCCCAAGCTCGCGGGCGGGGCATCCTCAGGAGCAGACGGACCTGATTCTGAAGCTTGCACCGCCTTAGCTCGGGTAGGAACACATAGCCC
Source organism: Microcaecilia unicolor (assembly GCF_901765095.1). Lineage (NCBI taxonomy): Eukaryota > Metazoa > Chordata > Amphibia > Gymnophiona > Siphonopidae > Microcaecilia > Microcaecilia unicolor. The sequence continues at coordinate 53,724,083 of NC_044040.1, forward strand.
AAGACTGTGTCGAACCTGGCCCCCAAAAACTCTAGAGATTGTGAAGGGGACAGGTGACTTTTGGCCATATTGACGACCCAGCCTAGAGATTGCAGTACTGAGACCACTCTGGCTGTAGCTTGTAAGCTCTCTGTTGCAGAGTCTGCTCTGATGAGCCAGTCGTCTAGGTACGGGTGAACCCTGATACCTTCTCGCCTGAGAAAAGCAGCTACTACCACCATTACCTTCGAAAAGGTTCGGGGAGCTGTGGCGAGGCCAAAAGGCGAGGCCCTGAACTGGAAATGTTTTCCCAACACCGCAAACCTCAGAAACTTCTGGTGCGGGGGCCAAATCGGTATGTGCAAGTAAGCTTCTTTCAGGTCTAGAGACGTGAGAAACTCTCCTGGCTGTACCGCTGCAATGACGGAGCGCAGGGATTCCATGTGGAAATGCCGCACTCTCAGGGACTTGTTCACTTCTTTTAAGTCCAGAATAGGGCGAAAGGACCCACCTTTTCGCGGCACCACAAAGTAGATGGAGTATCGGCCGCAGCCTTGCTCGGCGGGAGGCACCGGGGTCACTGCCCCTAACTGAATCAGACCTTGTAAAGTCTCCTCCACCGCCGCCCATTTGACAGCAGAACCGCATCGGGACTCCACAAACACGTCTCTTACTGGGGGGTTGAATTCTATTCTGTATCCATCTCTGATCAGGTCCAGAACCCACTGATCTGAGGAAATCTTGGCCCACTCCTCGACAAAGAGGGAAAGCCGTCCTCCGATGACAGGCATCGAGGAGAGGGCCGGCGCACCATCATTGAGAGGTCGCCCCTGAACTCCTGGTCTTGAGCCACCGGCTGCGGAACGCTTGTCCGAGCGAAAGGAGTTCCTCTGCTGACCACGGGCACGTGAAGTGAACCCAGCAGAACGCCCCGGGCGGTACCTTCTAGCTTCACGGAAGCGAGGTCTGTACGAGGAGTGGACCGCCTGGCCCTTAGAGGAAGGCCTCTGCCTATCTTCGGGCAAGCGCTGGGGTTTTGGATCACCCAGGCCTTTCACAATTTTCTCCAACTCCTCACCAAATAGGAGAAGTCCTTGAAAAGGCAACTTCACCAACCTTTGCTTAGAGGCCATGTCCGCTGCCCAGTGTCGTAGCCACAGACGACGGCGAGCCGCCACTGCTACTGCCATTTGTTTAGCCGAAGCTCTGACAAGGTCATAAAGGGCATCAGCCAGAAAGGACAAGGCCACCTCCATCCGCGGAGCCACATCCAAGAAGGGCTCCGCTCCATCTCTGGGCTGAGTCACTGCCTGTTGCAGCCAAGCTAGGCAGGCTCTAGCAGCATAACAGCTGCATGCAGACGCCCGAACAGTGAGACCTGCAATTTCAAAGGACCGTTTCAACGCTGTTTCCAGCTTACGGTCTTGAACATCCTTCAGGGCAACACCTCCTTCAACACGGAGGGTAGTTCTCTTTGTCACCGCAGTGACTAGGGCATCCACTGTAGGCATTTGAAAACGAGCCATATGTCCCTCACGCAGAGGGTATAACTGCCCCATAGCAGTCCCTCGGGGTCAGCCCACTGAGCCGAAACAAGCTCTAGGATGGAGTCATGCAAAGGGAAGGCCCGAGCAGCTTTCTTGGTACTAGCCATCCTGGGATTACCCGAGGAGGCCATGCCACTGTCAGGATCTTCAATCGAGAGGGCCTGCAGGGTATCTGAAATAAGCACTGGCAGCTCATCACGGTGGAAAATCCTCACCACGGAGGGATCATCCAGATCCTGTGGTAAATCCGCACCTGACTCTGGTTCCTCAGACCAAGAACGTCTGTCAGAGTTCTCCGAATCCTCACACCCCGACCACGGGGGGGAAAAAGGTGCACCACAATCTGAAGGGGAATTAACCCTTCTGCGCTTATCTTTAGGCCAAGCATCCGGGGAAAAAAGCCTCACTGGGCAGTCCCAGGCCAGAATCCATCGGGGGGGGGGGGGGGGCAATCAGAGGAGCCTCAGGCCTTGAGGAAGGGCTCTTTTCATCATGTATGCTTTATGCAGCAAAAGCACAAAATCCGGGGAGAAAATCTCACCCTGGGCACCCAAATCCTGTCCGGTGCTAGCCACTCCTGAAATAACCTCATCTCGAGGTGCCCCACCCGGCTCAGGTCTCTCCGTGTCCACGGAGGCCGCGCCATGCGGTGTAAGCAAAATGGCGCCCACTACCAGCTCAGAGCGGGAAGAAACATCGCTCGCCATGCTCGGGCCGGCTCCTATGCCAATACAGCACGATTTACAGAGCCCTGCTGCTGATTTGCGCTTGCCACAAGTGGAACAGCGCTTTACATTGTCCGCAGCCATCGCCGAAAAACGGCGGTAAAATCCAAAATGGCGGTTTCGCGTCAAAATCGCCCCAATCGCGGGCCCACCCCGGAGGAGTTGGAAAACACTCTTACCTCAAAGGATCTAGTGTACAACTACGATCCTGCTGAAAATCAGGTCAAAAACCTCTGTTCCAGCGTCTCTGCGTTTAAAAACGCGACTCGACTTTTTAAGCTGTGAGGAAAGCAGAGATATTGAAGACTCCGGAGGCTCAGATGAGTGGGAAAGGCAGGGAAAGGGCGAACCTATATGTCTGCATCCACTGTTGGTGGGTAAGGACAGGGAAAGCAAGGCAATATGTCCACATCCACAGAGGTATGGGTAAGGCAGGGAAAGGGCTAACCTATGTGCCTTTAAAGTGAAGCTGCTATAGCCTCCAACACCCCGGTTAACAACTGGCAAGCCAGCAACCACCTCCCGGCAGATTTTTCTGGAGCTCGAACAAGCTGCAGCCACCCTGCTAGGGGAGATAGAGAATACTGAAGAGGCAGTGGAGCTAGCTGGCCAAGAGGGCACTGTGAAAGTTTGAGTGCTCTCTATCTCCCCTGCTGGTTGATGGACATAACCCATACGTAATGGCTTCATCTGCTTGATGACAAGGAAACTGTATTATTCCTGATTAGGATCCAGAACAGTTAACAAAAAGGAGATAAATTCAAATACATTAAAAATACCATTATAAAGATATTTTTAGAGCGCTGTTTAGAACAGCGCAGGGCTTTCGATCATCTGCCCATGAGTTAGTTGGCAAAGGATTAAAAGCAAGGGAAAGGGCTCTAGGGAGGGAGAATGAGGGCTCATGGTACAAGACCCCAGCCTTGGTTCCGAAGGATTTGAAAAAAGCTGCTAGCCCCTCCCCCCACCACACACACTCAAAAAAAAAAAGAGCTTCATTGAGCCTGGGGTACAGAATCCAGATTACAATATATCAGGAACAGCTCGAGTAGAAGAGTCCTCCTGACAGGAGAAAGGCAAAAGAGAACATCAGTCACCCTGATAATATCTTAGCCCTCCAGCATCTAGAAAATGCTATTCTATGAGCAGATATGAATGCAATGAATAAGCCAATATAGCTATTGCATTGTTAAAACTCTCAATGTTTTTTGATAAATAAGGGCTGGCATCAGAAGTCCATAATAGTAATTCGTCTGCAATCACAGACACAGTAAGACTTTAAAATAGATGTTGGATGAGGATCCTAAGACTTCATTTCAAAGGGAAGTATATTCCTAGTGTGGACTGCAGAAGATTTTAACACATAACCATACTGCTGTGGGGAAAACAAATAACAGGTTTCACATATTTTTATTAATTTAAAAAAAGAGTTGCTTTTCTGATATTTTCTTATGGGCTTGCAATGACTTTATTTTTATTTAAATTGTCAGTGCTCCTTTATTATTAAGACAATACATTCCTCCAGAGATGATTGTTTCCTTAATATTTGTTTAGCACAGAAATGGATGAAACAGATTGGATCAATCTGAAATGGAGACAGCAGAAGTAAATCCAAACAAATTCAAACACAAAACCAGTTTTGCTGGTTGCAGTAGAATTTGGTTTAATTCACCTGGATGACGCCAACATCCTGAGAACAGTAAGTCCATAAAGAAAGTCTGTGTTTCTCACAGATGCTATACTGCTGTCAATACTTGTGATTCAGCAGTGGGGAACAGAATGGCAGGATGGAATGATGAGAGCTGAAGCCTTTGGGGCTCATATTTGAAAGAGAAAAAACGTCTAAAAAGTGGCATAAAACAGCATTTGGATGTTTTTTTCACCATATCATCCAAATTGTTATTTTCGAAGCCCATTTCCAAGACATTTTTCTATGTAGTTCATCTGCACTGCCTCCAAATGTCAAGGGTGGGATTTGGGCATTCCTAAGACTGGGGCGTTTTCACTTTGTTCCATTATGGCTGAAAAACATCCAGGACAAAAACTAGGACGTTTTGAGCTACACCTGTTTTAATAATGACTAAGCCATAAAAAAGTGTCCTAAATGACCAGATGACCACTGGAGAAATAAAGGAATGATCCCCCCTTACTCCCTTAGTGGTCACTGACCCCCTCCCACCCCCTAAAGATGTGAAAGAAACAGTACATACCAGCCTCTATTATAGCCTCAGATGTTATAGCCAGTCCTATTAGAGCAGCACTCAGGTCCTAGCCATCAGTGCAGTGCACTATGGAGATGGGGCCCCAGACCACATATATGTGACACCTGCAGCCATAACAGCTATTGTAGTGGTATATAGTTGGATACAGTAGGTATTTGGTGAGTTTTGGAGGGCTCACTATAAAATATAAGGGAGCAACAGTGAGATGTGTACCTGGGATCTTTTAGGTGAAGTCCACTGCAGTGCCTCCAAGGGTGCCCCACTGCTCTGCTGGGATGTCTGTGTGACCAGTCTACTAAGAATGCTAGCTCCTCCAACATCCCAATGGCCATTTTTGCAAAAAAAAAAAAAAAAAAAAAAGATGTTTTGCTGTTTTGAAAATGGATATATTTGCTATTCAGATTCTGGACATTTTGAGTAAAACATCCAAAGTCAGATTTAGACATCATAAAGAAAATACCCCTCCATGTCAATTAAAGACTGACTGAATCAATAGCAGAGTGGCTTTGATAGACTGATGTTAACAAAGAAACCAAGTGTAAATCATAGCCAAATGGGGAGACGGGACTGGAGGGGCACAGGTTCCTTCACTTTTAACTTAGGCTCCTTCAACATCCCTGGAAAGAATGCTGTAGTTAGTGAGGATCTCTAAGCACTGCCAGACCAAGATACCTAAGCATTGTGCCACACTATCAGAGCCCACTGCTCCCCTCTGCTACATTCCATATATTTTGCGCTCTCTGCCTCTTCCTCTCTGTCCAGCAGTACCTGTCCCATGCTGCCTTCTTTATTCCTTCCAGTATCTGCCTTCCATCCCACTCACCTATAGTCTCCCAGAGCAGACAGTACTATTTGCATGGTGCAAAGCTGCCTCTCCATTTCCCCCAATTATCGTCAATGGCTCCTGTAATGCCTGCAGGCAAGAGTGTGTCAAAACCTCATGAACAGAACATTCACTGATGAACTTGCTGTTTTTGATTTGAAATATAATTTTAAAGTCATCCCTTCTTTTTATCAGAAATAAAATTAGTCTGCACCACCAATCTAAAATCAGAGGGTTCCAAGAAGTTCCTCAGCAGGTAGGCCATTCACAATTTGAAAACCACCACCCTAACCATTCTGCCAATTAGATACATAATTTTAGGCGCTCAAACAGAAGTTAGGTGCCTAAAGTGCCTACATAGCAGTTAGGGCTTACATGATGTAAGTTTGGTGCCCAAATGTCAACTTAGGTTCTATTCTATAAAAGAATCTGGGCACATTGCTATTATAGAATACTATCTTAGAACACAGATTTTGGGCTCCTAATTTTTAGCACCCTTTATAGAATTGCTCCCATTAGCCATTATAAGAATATAAAAGCTTTAAATCATTTAAATAAATCATACCTAAATTAGTTAAATCAAACTGTCAAAAATTAAGAAAGCTTAGTTTCAAAAAGTCAAGTTTTAAGAACTTTACGGAACCCTAGATAACTGGTCATACCAGTTCCTTATATCTTGTTTAACTATTTAAAGAACTTGCCTAGAGTTTAGCCACTGACCTATTTATCCCCAGTAACTCTGTACTACCCATCTTGTCTCCATCTATATATCTGCACTTGGCCCCTTGGCTATGTGGTAATCTGTACTACAGAAAAGCGTAAGCATCATATCTATGTTATTTGAATGTTATAATGCGTACTTATTGGATGTATCATTAGTATTAGGTTGACATGATTTATATCTCTGTTATTTGAATTTCAGTGCTATTAATTGTGTATATTTTTCATCCTGTTTCATGGTAGTCCTATTATTAGATTTCAATTTGCTGCTTTTAGGTTTACCTCATTTATTGTATTCATGTTTCTATTTGGCAATTTTTACTATTGTTTGGCTGTTAAAATTGTAAGTTTTATATTAAACTGTACCTGCTGTACACCGCCTTGGGTGAATCTCTTCATAAAGGTATTTAATAAATCCCAATAAATAAATAAAACATCTCTCAAGTATCGGCTACAAGTCCACAAATAAAGGGGGAATCCAATACAAGAAGCAAGGAAAAAATACCAAGGTACATCATATAAAAATGGAAAAAGCAGCTCTCACCCAACCTCAGACAGTGCTAAATCTACAAGTCTCAAGTGAAACAGATGTAACATTCATACATCTCCTACTATATAAGACAGACAGTTGGGAATGTATGTGTGTGTTTGAGGGGGGAAATCAAAGAAAACACATTTAAGATAATTCAATTTAACTATATATTTACAGGGAAATTTTAAGAAAAACAGAGCCCCCAGTTGAAAAACTCTGAGTCTTATAAATCAAAAATTGCTTCTGCTTCTTCTGGATCTCCATTGCAATGTCAGGACACATCTGAACACTGCAGTTCATAAACAGAGTTAAGATGTTTAAAATACCATCTCAGGAGCCAATCCCTGTCTACAGACAAAGCACATGATACAATCATATTTGATGTAATAACATTTTCAGATTCTGAGGAGTCCAAAATAGCTGAAGCATCAAAGGAAACAACTAGTAAACTCACCCCCTAAAGAATACATTCATATTTGTTAACAATTGGTAAATAATATACCTCACAAACAAAGAAACATAAGGCAGAAAAAAAGCCAAATGGCTCATCCAATCTGCCCACCCATACAATCTACTCTCCCTTCCTCTCCCTTAGAGATCCTATGTATTTGTCCCAAGTTTATTTAAATTCAGATACAGTCTTCAACTCTACCAAATCCACAGGAAGGCTGTTCTATGAATTCACTGTCCTTTCTGAGAAGAAGTATTTCCTCATGTACACCTGAGTCTGTCCCCTTTCACCTTCATCCTATGCTCCTCACTCCAGAGCTTCCTTTCAATTGAAAGAGACTTTTCCCCTGTGCATTTATACCATGGATGTATTTAAATGCCTCTTATCTCCTTAGAATGAAGAGGTATTGATTCATATTACGAATTGGGTTATCCAAGTTCTCAAGTGTTAGTCTCAGAGACATTCACTACCTAGCCGGGGCCTTCCCCTCTTTCGGCTTCTCCACTGGGCACTACCGCCAATACTACAGCATCAACAAGGCCTCCTGACTGCTCCTCCACTCAGGGCAAGTGTGGAGGGACTTGCATCATGGGACTCAAAGTGGTGTCTAAGCTCCAGTGTTAAAAAAGCCAGCAATCTGGGATGCATCAGATGACTTGAGTGCTGGACAAAGGAGTCAATTGGTATTGAGCAGGAATCTGCTGGGGTTTTGAGAGATAAACCTGTGGTCTGCCCTTATGTTTTACCAGCAGTAAGAAACACACACTCAGCATGACAGGCAAGGGCCGCTGCCATCTTAGATCCCCTCAACTTCGTATATTCTAATGACTACTGACTGAAGCATTCATCAAATTTCTTCTTATCATTCTTCCCTGGTGATACCCTGGCCTACACCTACGGTCTTTTAATCCAGAAACATAATATACCTTTAAAAATAGGCAGGCAATGATCAGACCATAGCACCTCCTTCAAATTCAACCCTTGAGCCCATAATATATTCACTAAGACAGCGGAGGAAAACAGAACAGTTATAGACTACCTTATGTGTGGGAAAATTAATATGTATCTTCAATCATGCCACATTAATTTTATGTATACCACTTTGAGTATGAGTAAGACAGTACATAAGTACATAAGTACATAAGTAGTGCCATACTGGGAAAGACCAAAGGTCCATCTAGCCCAGCATCCTGTCACCGACAGTGGCCAATCCAGGTCAAGGGCACCTGGCACGCTTCCCAAACGTAAAAACATTCCAGACAAGTTATACCTAAAAATGCGGAATTTTTCCAAGTCCATTTAATAGCGGTCTATGGACTTGTCCTTTAGGAATCTATCTAACCCCTTTTTAAACTTCGTCATGCTAACCGCCCGTACCACGTTCTCCGGCAACGAATTCCAGAGTCTAATTACACGTTGGGTGAAGAAAATGTTTCTCCGATTCGTTTTAAATTTACCACACTGTAGCTTCAACTCATGCCCTCTAGTCCTAGTATTTTTGGATAGCGTGAACAGTCGCTTCACATCCACCCGATCCATTCCACTCATTATTTTATACACTTCTATCATATCTCCCCTCAGCCGTCTCTTCTCCAAGCTGAAAAGCCCTAGTCTTCTCAGCCTCTCTTCATAGGAAAGTCGTCCCATCCCCACTATCATTTTCGTCGCCCTTCGCTGTACCTTTTCCAATTCTACTATATCTTTTTTGAGATACGGAGACCAGTACTGAACACAATACTCCAGGTGCGGTCGCACCATGGAGCGATACAACGGCATTATAACATCCGCACACCTGGACTCCATACCCTTCCTAATAACACCCAACATTCTATTCGCTTTCCTAGCCGCAGCAGCACACTGAGCAGAAGGTTTCAGCGTATCATCGACGACGACACCCAGATCCCTTTCTTGATCCGTAACTCCTAACGCGGAACCTTGCAAGACGTAGCTATAATTCGGGTTCCTCTTACCCACATGCATCACTTTGCACTTGTCAACATTGAACTTCATCTGCCACTTGCACGCCCATTCTCCCAGTCTCGCAAGGTCCTCCTGTAATCGTTCACATTCCTCCTGCGACTTGACGACCCTGAATAATTTTGTGTCATCGGCGAATTTAATTACCTCACTAGTTATTCCCATCTCTAGGTCATTTATAAATTAAGTCTAAATTAAGTCTAAACAAATAAATACATGCTATTCATACCAGCCACAAAATCTTGTGCCCTTATACAATAAATATTATCTACACACATATTAAAGCCTTCCAGTATAAGCAGGTTGGAAAATTTTATACTTAGTGAAACAATAAAAATCAATAAGATTATCCATCTCAGCCATTAACATGTCAGGAAGGCAGTATAGTAAAAACAAGAACACTGGAGCAACCTTAAAAAGCCACAGTAACACAGAATCCACTAGTACAAGTAATCTAAGCTACTTGTAAAACCTCATAGATTGCTGGTCTAAAACTGCAACCACCCCACCTCTCATGTCAACCCTACCACAAGGGACTGAAATAGACAGTACAACCAAACAATAACTAAAGGGGCCCTTTTACAAAGCTGTTGTAAGCACTAGCTCATACTTACTGCAGGAAAAAAATGGCATGCTGTAGGGTGCGTTGAGACATCCCACAGTAATTCTGCCATGTGTGTGCATGCCCATGCTCTAAAAAATAAAATGTATTTGTTTGGCACAGGGGGCATGTCTGTGGGTTGCTACGTTGCTATGTGCTAAATGGTTAGTGTCTGCTATGCACGTAAGCCCTTATCGCCTACATAATAGGTGGTGGTAAGGGCTCTCCTGCTAGTCTGTTTTAATGGCCATGCAAAAATGGAAACATTAGCAAGTGACCATTAATACATAAAATAGGAAATTCTGCCATTTTACCCAAGCAATAAAAATGACCTTAGCATATGGGAATGACCCACATAAGGGCATGCTAAGGTCATGTTTTACTGCTGTTTGGTAAAAGTGTCCCAAAACCATAATAAAACCTGACATGGCCGTGTTTCAGCAAATGTCTTTTTCAGATGTATTAAATTCTTAACTAAAAACAGGAATGAACAATGATGATGTAAACATTTTTATAGTGTTCACCATTAGCTTGAATCCTAAGATATATATTGTATGTATGTATATATATATATATATATATATATATATATATATATATATATATATATATATATATATATATATATAATAATTTGTAACTCTGCTTCCCTGGATGGCTGGCTGGGTTTGTAACAGCATGCTGACGTCAGCTCGCCTCCAGCGTTCCCTTCCCTCTCAGTGTCCCGCCCTCGCGTAAAGATGAAATGACATCAGAGGAGGGCGGGACACTGAGAGGGAAGGCAAGGGAAGGCTGGAGGCAACGCAAGCCCTGTCTGCCGCTGCTGCGACCTCAGGTAAAATGAATGGCTTAAAGGCAGGGCGGCAGGAAGGACAGAGTCACTGGCCTTCGACATGGATGGGAAGGGAGAAGAGAATCGCGGGACACAGATGGGAGGGCAGGGCAGAGGAGAATCGCTGGACATGCATGGGATGGGAGGTGAGTGTAGAATCGCGGGACATGGATGGGAGGGCAGGGCAGAGGAGAATCGCTGGGCATGGAGGGGAGGCCAGAAAGTGAATGATACATACCTGTAGCAGGTGTTCTCCGAGGACAGCAGGCTGATTGTTCTCACGACTGGGGTGACGTCCGCGGCAGCCCCCACCAACCGGAAAGAAGCTTCGCGGGATGGTCGGCACGCAGGGCACGCCCACCGTGCATGCGCGGCCGTCTTCCCGCCCGTGCGCGACCGCTCCCGCCAGTTGAATGACTAGCAAAAGATGAAACACACAACTCCAAAGGGGAGGAGGGAGGGTAGGTGAGAACAATCAGCCTGCTGTCCTCGGAGAACACCTGCTACAGGTATGTATCATTCACTTTCTCCGAGGACAAGCAGGCTGCTTGTTCTCACGACTGGGGTATCCCTAGCTCTCAGGCTCACTCAAAACAATAACCCAGGTCAATTGAACCTCGCAACGGCGAGGGTACAACAGAAATTGACCTACGAAGAACAACTAACTGAGAGTGCAGCCTGACCAGAATAAATTTGGGTCCTGGAGGGTGGAGTTGGATTTACACCCCAAACAGATTCTGCAGCACCGACTGCCCGAACCGACTGTCGCGTCGGGTATCCTGCTGGAGGCAGTAATGAGATGTGAATGTGTGGACAGATGACCACGTCGCAGCCTTGCAGATCTCTTCAATAGTGGCTGACTTCAAGTGGGCCACCGACGCTGCCATGGCTCTGACACTATGAGCCGTGACATGACCCTCAAGAGTCAGCCCAGCCTGGGCGTAAGTGAAGGAAATGCAATCTGCTAGCCAATTGGAGATGGTGCGTTTCCCGACAGCGACCCCTAGCCTGTTAGGGTCGAAAGAAATAAACAATTGGGTGGACTGTCTGTTGGGCTGTGTCCGCTCCAGATAGAAGGCCAATGCTCTCTTGCAGTCCAATGTGTGCAACTGACGTTCAGCAGGGCGGGTATGCGGCCTGGGGAAGAATGTTGGCAAGACAATTGACTGGTTAAGATGGAACTCCGACACCACCTTCGGCAGGAACTTTGGGTGGGTGCGGAGCACTACTCTGTTGTGATGAAATTTGGTATATGGAGCATGAGCTACTAGGGCTTGAAGCTCACTGACCCTACGAGCGGAAGTAACTGCCACCAAGAAAATGACCTTCCAGGTCAAGTACTTCAGATGGCAGGTATTCAGTGGCTCAAAAGGAGGTTTCATCAGCTGGGTGAGGACGACGTTGAGATCCCATGACACAGTAGGAGGCTTGATAGGGGGCTTTGACAAAAGCAAGCCTCTCATGAATCGAACGACTAAAGGCTCTCCAGAGATGGCTTTACCTTCCACACGATAATGGTAAGCACTAATCGCACTAAGGTGATTCCTTACTGAGTTGGTCTTGAGGCCAGACTCTGATAAGTGCAGAAGGTATTCAAGCAGGTTCTGTGCAGGGCAAGAACGAGGTTCTAGGGCCTTGCTCTCACACCACACGACAAACCTCCTCCACTTGAAAAAGTAACTCTTTTTAGTGGAATCCTTCCTAGAGGCAAGCAAGACCCGGGAGACACCCTCAGACAGACCCAACGCAGTGAAGTCTACGCCCTCAACATCCAGGCCGTGAGAGCCAGGGACTGAAGGTTGGGGTGCAGCAACGCTCCGTCGTTCTGCGAGATGAGAGTCGGAAAACACTCCAATCTCCACGGTTCCTCGGAGGACAACTCCAGAAGAAGAGGGAACCAGATCTGACGGGGCCAAAAGGGCGCTATCAGAATCATGGTGCCGCGGTCTTGCTTGAGCTTCAGTAAGGTCTTCCCCACCAAAGGTAGGGGAGGATAAGCATACAGGAGGCCGGTCCCCCAATGGAGGAGAAAGGCGTCCGACGCTAGCCTGCCGTGTGCCTGAAGTCTGGAACAGAACAGAGGCAGCTTGTGGTTGGTCTGAGAGGCGAAAAGGTCCACCGAGGGGGTGCCCCACTCTCGGAAGATCTTGCGTACCACTCTGGCATGGAGCGACCACTCGTGCGGTTGCATGACTCTGCTCAGTCTGTCGGCCAGACTGTTGTTTACGCCTGCCAGGTACGTGACTTGGAGGAGCATGCCGAACCGACACGCCCAATGCCACATCCCGACGGCCTCCTGACACAGGGGGCGAGATCCGGTGCCCCCCTGCTTGTTGACGTAATACATTGCAACCTGATTGTCTGTCCGAATTTGGATAATTTGGCAGGACAGCCGATCTCTGAAAGCCTTCAGTGCGTTCCAGATCGCTCGGAGCTCCAGGAGGTTGATCTGCAGATCCTTTTCCTGGAGGGACCACAGACCCTGGGTGTGAAGCCCATCGACATGAGCTCCCCACCCCAGGCGAGATGCATCCGTCGTCAACACTTTCGTGGGCTGTGGAATTTGAAATGGACGTCCCAGTGTCAAATTGGACCGGATGGTCCACCAGAGCAGTGAAGTGCGGCAACTGGTGGAGAGGCGGATGACATCTTCTAGATTCCCGGTGGCTTGGAACCACTGGGAAGCTAGGGCCCATTGAGCAGATCTCATGTGAAGATGAGCCATGGGAGTCACATGAACTGTGGAGGCCATATGACCCAGAAGTCTCAACATCTGCCGAGCTGTGATCTGCTGAGACGCTCTGGTCTGCAAAGCCAGGGCCAGGAGATTGGTGGCCCTCGCTTCGGGAAGGTAGGCCTGAGCCGTCTGGGTATTCAGCAGAGCTCCTATGAATTCCAGAGACTGGGTTGGCTGGAGATGGGACTTTGGGTAATTTATCACAAACCCCAGCAGCTCCAGAAGCTGAATAGTGCACTGCATGGACCGGAGGGCTCCTGCCTCCGAGGTGTTCTTGACCAGCCAATCGTCGAGATGCGGGAACACGTGCACTCCCAGCTTGCGTAGGTAGGCCGCTACCACCACGAGGCACTTGGTAAACACTCGTGGGGCAGAGGCGAGCCCAAAGGGCAGCACACAATACTGAAAGTGCCGTGCGCCCAGGCGGAATCGGAGATACTGTCTGTGAGCTGGCAGTATCGGAATGTGAGTATATGCGTCCTTTAAATCCAGGGAACATAGCCAATCGTTTTTCTGAATCATTGGCAGAAGGGTGCCCAAGGAAAGCATCCTGAACTTTTCTTTGACCAGGAATTTGTTCAGGCCTCTCAGGTCTAGGATGGGACGCATCCCCCCTGTTTTCTTTTCCACAAGGAAGTACCTGGAATAGAATCCCTGCCCTTCCTGCCCGGGTGGTACGGGCTCGACCGCATTGGCGCTGAGAAGGGCGAAGAGTTCCTCTGCAAGTACCTGCTTGTGATGGGAGCTGAAAGACTGAGCTCCCGGAGGACAATTTGGAGGCAGGGAGGCCAAATTCAGGGCGTATCCGCACCGCACTATTTGGAGAACCCACTGGTCGGAGGTTATGAGAGGCCACCTTTGGTGAAAAAATTTTAACCTCCCTCCGACCGGCAGATCGCCCGGTACGGACACTTGTAGGGCGGCTATGTTCCCGTGGATCCAGTCAAAAGCCCGTCCCCGGCTTTTGCTGTGGAGGCGCAGGGGGCTGCTTAGGCACACGCTGTTGACGAGAACGAGCGCGCTGGGGCTGTCCCTGTGCCTGACGAGGCCTTCGGGCCGGCTGGTTGTACCTACGCTTCGCAAAAGAATAGGGTGCAGCCTGCCGGGCCCGGGAAAAACGTCCACCTGTGGAGGTGGATGCTGAAGGCGCCCGGTGGGAGAGCTTGTCGAGAGCGGTTTCCCGCTGATGCAGTTGGTCCACCATCTGCTCGACCTTCTCACCAAAAATGTTATCCCCCCGGCAAGGGACGTCGGCCAGTCTCTGCTGGGTGCGGTTGTCCAGGTCAGAGGCACGCAGCCATGAGAGCCTGCGCATCACTATACCTTGGGCCGCAGCACGAGATGCCACGTCACAGGTGTCATAGATACCCCTGGACAGGAACTTTCTGCACGCCTTCAGCTGCCTGACCACCTCCTGATAAGGCCTGGACTGCTCCGGCGGGAGCTTCTCGACCAGGTCCGCCAGTTGTTGCACATAGGTCCGCATGTGAATGCTCATATAGAGCAGGTATGATTGGATGCGGGTCACGAGCATGGAGGATTGGTAGGCCTTCCTCCAAAACGAGTCCAGAGTGCGAGACTCCCGCCCCGGGGGCGCCGAGGCAGTATCCCTCGAACTCCGTGCCCTCTTGAGAGCAGAATCCACGACCGCTGAGTCATGGGGCAATTGTGGCCGCATTAGCTCTGGGTCGGAGTGGATCCTGTACTGGGACTCTGCTTTCTTGGGAATGGTGGGGTTAGTTAATGGTCGCACCCAGTTCCGAAGCAGCGTCTCCTTAAGGACATTGTGCAGCGGCACCGTGGAGGACTCTCTAGGTGGTGATGGATAGTCGAGGACCTCGAGCATCTCGGCCCTCGGCTCTTCCACAGAGACCACGGGGAAGGGAATGCTGATAGACATATCCCGCACAAAGGAGGCAAAGGAGAGACTCTCGGGAGGCGAGAGTTTCCTCTCCGGTGAAGGCGTGGGGTCCGAGGGAAGGCCCGTAGACTCCTCTGAGGAGAAATATCTAGGGTCCTCCTCTTCCCCCCACGAGTCCTCATCCTCGGTGTCGGACATAAGCTCATGTAGCTGAGTCCTGAACCGGGCCCGGCTCGACGTCGAGGCACCAAGGTCTCGGTGTCGTCGAGCGGTGGACTCCCGCGCCGGCGGGGACGGAGCTCCCTCCATCGACGTCGACGGGGACTCCACCTGCGTGGCGGTCGAGACCGGCACCGCAAGCGGCGGCGGTGTCGACAGCTCCGGCGCCGGGCTAGAGCTCGCCGGCGCCACAGTCATCGGTGCCGAGGGCGCAAGCACCCCCGGCGCCGGCACAGCCTGGCACATCAGCCCTTCCAGGATCCCCGGAAGGATGGCTCTGAGGCACTCGTCCAGGCCCGCTGCCGGGAAAGGCGGTGGGGCCGGTAGGGGTGTCGGCGCCAGAAGCTGCTGGGGGCCAGGAGACGGCACCGAGGTGCCGGAACCCCGATGCGTCGGTACCTCCACAACCGACGGAGACCTCTCCTCTCGATGATGATGCTTCGGCGTCGCCTCCTCTCCGAGATCCGGATGCACCGAGGGCGACCGGTGACGACGCTTCTTATCTTTCTTGCGATGCCCGTCACCGGCGCCGGAGGGCATGGAGGAGGAGGAGGTCGATCCCCCTCGGTCTCGAGGTACCGGGTCAGACAGGGTTCGGTCCCGTGGCCCACGAGCTGAGGGAGTGACCGGGGCCGACTGCCCACGCGGCCTCTCACCCCCACTCTCACCGGAGGACCGGCGGGCCGACGGGACCTGTTCTCCTGGGGTCGCTGCCATCGGTGCCGATGTCTCGGGCATCGATACCGGTACCGAAGGGCCGGGCGTCGATACCGATGCCTTCGAGGTCGACGTCGAGGGGCCGGCGCAAGTTCCAAAAAGACGGTCCCGCAGAACTTGCCTCGCAACCTGAGTCCGTTTCCGGAGACCGAGACACAGAGAACACGACTTGATATTGTGCTCCGGCCCGAGGCACTGGAGGCACCAAGCGTGGGTGTCGGTCTGCGAGATCGGCCGGCCGCAGCGACCACACTTTTTAAATCCACTCGGGACCTTCGAGGACATCGACGGAAAAATCGCGTCGGCGAAGTCAAAGTCGTCAATGGTGGCTGAAATCACACCACGAAAAGGAAAAACGACCGTGCGGCCACTAGGCCGCAACGCGGCGTCCCCGCTGGAAGCGAGGGAAAAAGGGGAGCGCGTGCTCCACACACGCAGGGTTTCTTTTTTTTTTTTTGAAAAAAAGAAACCGGACGGTAACTAGACCGAAATAAACAAAGAAAAAAGCACGATCGGCGTAAACGCGATCGAAATCCGGCGGCTGAATCCGAGAGAGCGGCGAGGCACGACTCTCTCCAGACGCGGAAAAAAAGGAACTGGCGGGAACGGTCGCGCACGGGCGGGAAGACGGCCGCGCATGCGCGGTGGGCGTGCCCTGCGTGCCGACCGTCCCGCGAAGCTTCTTTCCAGTTGGTGGGGGTTGCCGCGGACGTCACCCCAGTCGTGAGAACAAGCAGCCTGCTTGTCCTCGGAGAATCATGGGACACTGAGGGGACAGGAGCGTAGAGAATCGTTGGACATGGAGGGGAGGCCAGAATCGTAGGACGCGGAGGGGACAGCAGGGAAGAGGAGAATCGCTGGACATGGAGGGGAGGTCACGGAGGGGATGGGAGGGGAGGGAAGAATTGCTGGACATGGAGGGGAAGGCAGGGGAGAGAGGAGAAATCGTTTAAACGAGAGCCTTTCTAGGGCCTGTTTCATTTTTGACAAAACGGGCTTTGTTGCTTGTATATGTATATATAAATGAATGACAGCAATAGAACAATTAGAAAAATACCTCCCCAGAGCTACAATACAATATACAGAAAAACACAAATTACCAGAAGTCTTATAGACCCCAAAAAGGGGAGAGCAAGATGGAAGTAAAAAATATGAAATTCAAAAAATATATAGCATCACATTATTGAGCTACTGATCCAGTGAGGTACAGTTACTCTAAATGCAGCATTATAAGAGAAAGGCAGGTAAAAGTTTAACCAATCTTATCAGCAAGAAATTGCCAAAGCTGTCCCTTCTGTCAAAATATATATCTATTTCCTTGATATTTCAACATACATCTACATGGAAATCATACAGAAAACTGTGCTCCACATTGTGGAGCATGAGATTTTACAGCAAAGAAACAATTTGTGTCGAGCCTGGGTAGCACGAGAAACATACAGAAAAATTTCACACCCAAAATGAAATCATCTCTCTGCCTGAAAAAAAGCTCCAGAACAATGTCTCTGACTATGACCAATACAAAAGTAACCACTAAAGTAGAAGAAATATTATTAGAATCCAAGGAGGTCTGCAAAATCTGAGAAACATCTCGAATATCCATTGTGGAAACATTTCCCAATTGTTCTTCTGATGACTTCAACTTCCTTGGAGAAACCGAGAAAACTATATCTAGCAGTAAATGTATTTGTACATTTTCAATTTTCCCAGCATAATCTATTAAAGTATTTTCAACTACAGAAAGCTTGGTCTGAAATTCAGTAGACAAACTAAGTAATTGATCAGATTGTTTGTTAATCTAGTTTTCAAGTACTTCAACAGCAGACTAAAAAGTTTTGAAAGTAACAATTTTAGGTTTAATGGCTTTGCTCACAAATGTTTGACTGGGATATGCATGAGGCAAATGGACTATGTCAGATTTCAGACTGGACTAAACTCTAATAAATCTATTTTTCTTGCCATCAACATACATTGCCACATTCATAATTGGAATTCCCTGAGAAGTCTGTGGACTGGTACCACTGCAGTTTGTTTTAGGGCTTGCTACGTAAGCCAAATCCTTCTATCACACTAGCCTCCCCACCCCCCCCCCCCCCCTCTTTAGAAAGCCAAGCTAGCTGTTACCAGTGCGGTAATGCCGTATGGCTTTGTAAAAGGGGGAAGGGGTAAATGTTCTGACTGCTTCAAGGATGTTGATTTTCATTTTGATGTAGAAAGGTAGTTTTATAAACCATTTCATGCATAAGATGTTGTCTATGCATGTAAATGTGATCTTATAAAATTGTCACACCTAAAAGTACGCGTGGTGCAAAGCGTGTTCGAGTGACTTTTGGGCAGATCATGGGCAGACTTGCAATTCACATATGTATTTTGTAAAGTATGAATGGTTATATGTGTGTATCTTTACACCTGCTCTTGAATAGATGTAATGCCTGCACCTTCAATCTAGGTGTGATTTCTGCAGGATTTGCGCGAATCCCAGCACTTTAAGACTTTCAATAAATCACTAATAATATCCACTGTCACAATAGTATTTTCATCTTATAAATTACATTTCACATGCGTTGTTACTCAGTAGTGGCGGCTCACCTAAGACATCTCATTCAGGGAGACCAATAGCACACCATGTCTCATCATCCGTCCTTTCATATAATACATATATATCTTCATACAGTGATTATCTTATACCACAACTTCAGGAGTAGTCTAATTGTTAGTGCAGCAGACTTTAATCCTGGGGAACTGGGTTCAGTTCCCACTGCAGCTCCTTGTCACTCTGGGTAAGTCACTTAAACCTCCATTGCTCTAATAAATAAATAGCTGTATATACTATGTAAACCACTTCGAATGTAGTTGCAAAACCCACAGAAAGACAGCATATCAATTTCCTTTGTGATGGTGGATATTATTAGTGATTTATTGAAAGTCTTAAAGCACTGTGATTCTCTTTGAAAATGTGGTTATTTGTTCCCCCCACTGTTGCTAATGTTTCATTGGACCATAACAGAGTGTTTTATAAAGACATAAAGACAACAGGTACCTTGGTAAAACAGGCTAACATTTGTTGCCTTCCTGCCCTATTAACCTTGGCGGCCTATTTAAAACTACCCCCAGAATATGCAGGTGATGCTGATAGTGTTGGTCACATCAAGGAGTCCTTCCGCACCATGCCTGCCAGATCCAACAAGTGTGTTTTCTGTACTGACAGTTCATGCATTATTTCAGTAGATTTCTGCAATGAAGATGGGTGCTACAGTGGGCTCATCTCTCCTCTTTTCGGACCTTTCTTCTTTGAGATCTTTCTGTGGAACAACTTCCTTGAGGAGGATTCACTCCTAGAGGTGGAACTTCCTCTAGATTCCCTGCTGACTGATAGGAGAATAGGCTTGCAGCCCACTTGAACTACCCCCTCACTTTTTTCTCTGCCCTGCGTCTTTATGCCGGTAGTGGAGATCACAGGGCCTCTATCTCTAAGGCCTTGAAGCATCAAGCCCTCAGAGAAATCTGTACATAATTAGCACAGTTGAAAATAATATAGTCAGGTCCCAAACATCTCTAGCAGATGGAGCTGGTGACCATAGCAGACAGAAGGGCATCTTTTAAACCTACTCACTCTGTCTGGCATGTAGAATAGTGTCAGCAAGACTGAAATTCAATGTTGAAGAAAAAGTAAGAACAAAACAAATTTTTCTTTCTTTTGTTGGGGGGCTTGGAGGAAAGAATACACAAAAATAACAAGGAATTCTTTTAGTAACAGCTATAGAAACAAAAACGACTGCAATAGCAGTAACAATGTCTATGCAATCACTCAGAGGAAAACAGAGGCAAAGAACTCATGAAGTAGTAAATTTAAGAGAACTAGCCTGTGTTGTCACCATTATATGATATCACTCATTTATATGGCTAATTCATCCTGCTTGTTAAGAGAGAAATCAGGGAATGTCATATGAAAATTAGGCTTTAGCAGGAACACAGTAAATAGCATGGTATGCATTCCTCCACCAATTAATTACTGTATACCCACTAAAGCCCAAGATGTAACACCCACCTTGGGGTGTGTATTAAATGCTAATATGCCCACAGGGTTAGTACACTGACATTCTAGCACTGGAAACACCACCACTAGGAATGCCTTCCAATATACAGATCCTATTCAATCCCTATTCTTGTCATGAAGGGTAAGCTCTGTGGCTTCTGACCCAAAGACCAAGGGGCCTCCAATTTCTGATCATCTTCAAACCTCCAAACCAGTGGTCAAAGGTCTTATTCACTGATCACTCTCCCCTAAACACCTCAGTGGGCCCCAGTAACCTCCCTCAAAACCCTCTGAAACAGAAGAAAAAAAAGAGTTCATAGTCCTGATTCACATCTATCCCTACCTACCAATGCACAAAAGAACAAAGGCCTAGATAGCTCCCACCCCCCTACCTACACATACAACACAAAGGAACAATGCTCCTGTACTCCCCATCACCCTGTATGCCACACTATCTGCCCTTTCTGATGATGACCAAAAATCAGAGTAGGAGAAAGCCTGGCTCTATTCCACCCTGCTGTCAATAAGAAAGGTACCAGATGATCTTCTATTGTGTTTTGCCTCGCGTGCATTCATGATGCAAAGTAAAACAAGAGGTCAGGGTACCACTGTTAAAGACAGCTGCAGTGCAGGAGACAACCATGGAATCTTCATGAATGGGAAAAGAGGGGACTGAGTTGGGCCAACTACATCCCTTATTCATTGGGTCATGGGGTAGAAGGAAACCAAACCCCATGCATTTCTGTGTTTTTGTGAAATTGGGAATGATTGAGGCCACCAAGTCTCTTGTGTTTTTTGCTGGGGTTGGGATGAAATCCTCTGTTATTATAACAAATTCTTTCACTTGAGCTTGATAGCATGAGGGATTTCAATATGTAGCATATACGTGCTACAGTTTATAGCTTCGTGTGCATGCTTGTTTGCACACCTGCTATAGCAGCTGCATTTTAGTAGGTATATATAAAAACTCAGTGCATTGCCATTGTGCACTTGTTAATGAATAGGCCTCCAAATTCTAATTAACTTAAATAAAGAATTTACATTACTGTAATTACCTCCTCTCATAGTACTGAAGGCTGACATGGGAGCATGTAGAACTGAGTGCAACATTTTGTTATGTAAAATTTGGGACGCTGTTATCAGAGTATGTACTAGTGGTAACCCTCTGAAAATACCAAGTGCAAGCAATGTGTCAGCCACTCCCACATAAATGTAAAATATATAGAAAGAGCTGGTGTTGGTTACAGAAATGATTGCTGAAGTACTGTTGTTTTTGTGGCTTGTCCGATTGGTTTCAGATGACCTAAAACATAAGAAAAAACAGGTAAGGAGAAATTAGAGAACACATAGCATTTTTACTGCCATCTTTCTCACACACACATTTTTCCCTCCTTCAGAGTCATACCCCGCATTCTTATGTATGCCTCCTCTTTCACACACACATACACACAAAAAGGATATGTTTTTCTTAGAAATGGACCAACAAATTTCAACAAAATAAAATAAAAACAAACAAATTTCATGTTTTCATTTTGATTCTTTTTTAAATTTGGCTTTACCCGCAACATGAATATATCTTCCTAAGTTCTCTTCTCATCTTTACTAGCCAACTGAACTTCCTTCACCTCCAGATTCCTTTCCCATCTGCCATTCTTCATGGGGTAGGAATGATCTGTAGTCTTTCCTGCCCCACCAATCCAAGGATTCATAAACAGGGGTGTGCAGGGAAAAACTGCTTTATTTAGTTTCCTGTGTCATTTACAGGGTTTTCACTTTGTTTGTTTTATTTTTATACATGTTCATTTTAGGGCAATTTGTTAACAGGTGGCTGCTACTGCAGCCCACCCCCTCCCCACCACAAATAAAAACAAAAAAACACAACTCAAGTCAACCATGCCAAACCCCTACATCACAACTCAAACCCCCATTGACAATCCACATACCCTAAGAACATCACCCAATCCACCCACCCCTACCCCGGCTTCCTCTAGCACAAATATTAGGATATGTATCATCCCTCCAGCTCCCATTGAAGAGGCAACTGAACTCCTCTGACACTTTATTGGGAATATCAGTGGTATACTGTTGAGGCAGGAGCAATCCCCCTTCATTCTCAGCCCCATTGTACAGAAGCAAAAGCACGTGAAGCCCCTGGATAGAAATACCTTCCAAAAGAGTCAAGAGTTCCAGCCTCTCTGCCTGGGGGCACCGAAGCATAGTCTCTAGTACTCCTGGCTCTCTTGAGGGCGGAGTCCACCACCATGGAATTGTGGGGTAACTGAGACCTCATCAATCCAGGTTCACCGTGGATCCGATACTGGGATTCAGCTTTTTTCGGGACCACGGGGCCAGACAGAGGGGCTGACCAGTTTCACATTAGGACTTCCTTCAGTACCTTATGCAAAAGGAACTGTCACAGCCTCTTTAGGTGGAAAAGAATAATCCAGGACCTCAAGAATGTCAGTCCTGGGCTCATCCTCAACTTCCACAGGGAAGGGAATAGCCGTAGCCATTTCCCAGACAAAAGAGGAAAAGGACAGACTCTCCGGTGGAGATAGTCTCCTTTCTGGTGGAGGGGATGGATCAGAGGGAATCCCAAATGACTCATCAGAAGAGAAGTACCGGGGATCCTCTTCTGACTCCCACGAATGCTCCTGCTCAGTATCAGATAGAACCTGAGTTAAGGTGCTTCGACACTGAACCTGCCTCAACGCCGAGGAACGATGTCCTCTAAGGCGATGTGGAGAGACCGATGCCCGGTCCAACTGCGGTGAAGCTCCCTCCACCGACGTCAAAGGGGAGTTGACCTGGGTGGCAGCCGACGTGGATGCCACAAGCAGCATCGCGGTCGGGGAACTCACCGCAGGCGAAGGGCCAGACACCGCTGCAGCAGCAGGTACAGAAGGCGCAAGCACCCCCGACACCAAAGCTGACTGTCGTAGCAGCCCCTCCAGAAGTTCTGGAAACAAGGCCCAGATACGCTTGTCAAGAGCCACCATCGGAGAAGGCTACAGGATTGATGGGACAGGCGGTGTCAGAATCTGGGGAGGCTCGGGAGCAAGTACCAGGCTACTGGGAGACCGACGCATAGGCACCTCCTGTATCGAGAGGGAGCAATTCTCTCGGCACCGACGCTTCTCGGGTGCCAACTCTCTCGACGCCCCGGAGCTCCCGGTACCGTGTGTCGAAGGAGAACGATGACAGTGCTTCTTTGCCTTCGCTCGACGCCTGCCATTGAGACTCCTCGGTACCGGTGAGGAAGACGTGGAATCCTCACGTCTCCTCGGGGCTGGGTCTGAC
This sequence comes from Microcaecilia unicolor, assembly GCF_901765095.1. Taxonomy (NCBI): domain Eukaryota; kingdom Metazoa; phylum Chordata; class Amphibia; order Gymnophiona; family Siphonopidae; genus Microcaecilia; species Microcaecilia unicolor. The sequence continues at coordinate 53,747,362 of NC_044040.1, forward strand.
GAAGGCCGGTCCCGGGGGCCTGCATAACAGGAGGCCTCGAGGCAGGTGGAGACCCACTCGACGCCTCACTGCTCCCAGTGCAAGTTGGTCTCTCAACAGCCATTACCTTCCTTCCCGACGTTGGCTCCTGTTGATGTCGCTGACGACGACCTCGGTACCGAAGTTGAAGGACCGGACTGAGCCCCAAAATGTTTTTCTCGTTGGGCTTCTCAAGACGTTTGGGTCCTTTTCTTCATACGAAGACACAAGCGGCTGGGCTATGGTCGGGCCCAAGGCACTGGATACACCAGGCGTGGGTATCAGTACCTGAGATAGTCCGGTTGTACCGTGTATAATGCTTGAAGCCGCTGGGTGTCTTCGATGACATGGAAGGAAAAACGGCGGGGGCAAAATCAAACGACATGATTGTGCCTTTGAAAAGAAAAAGGGGCACAAAAGAAAGGAAAGAACCCGGCCGTGCGGCCTGAAACTCGGCCGCGTCGAAAAAGAAAGAAAACTTATAAAAAGGGGCTAAATTCAAGAAAAAAAAATATGAGAAGTTTTTTTAAGAGAATGACAAAAAAGAAAAGAAACCTAAAACGAACTAGCCGTCAAACACTCTGTTTCCTGGGCCAAAAACAAAGAGAAGAGTTGAAATGCTGTCTCTCCACTGCGGACAAGAAAAAACTGAGGAAGCACGCTCACGCGTCGAGCGTGAAGTCATCCGCGCATGCGCGGTGCGTGCGATTCGCGCGCTAGAAGACTCTATCAAAACTTTGTTTTTATTTTTCTGGCAAAATGCTGGTTCCTGGGCCGACGTGGACATCAGCCCACATGTGAGAACAAGCAGGCTGCTTGTCTTCAGAGAATATTTTATACAGTGCGCTCTGAACTGAGCACTATTTACAGAATAGTGCTTAGCACACATTCCAGCATGCAGCTTTGGACACGAGGACTTATACCAACTGAAATCTGCTGCAAATCCTGGCGCATAACTTAAGCACACTGTCTTCAAATTCTATAATAGTATGTGTAATTCTTTGGACCGTCCCTGACTCGCCCATGTCCCTCCCACTGCCATGCCACCTTTTGGGTTACACGCAAGAGGATTTGGGTGTGATTTTCATAAAATTGTGCATAGCCAGATCCATGTACAAATCCAAATGAGAGCCAATTAAAGTTAATTGATTGATAACAGCAAATTATTGATTGTTAATGGCTCGTTAGCTAATTTATTTGCATGAGAATCTCAGGATCATGTGCAATTTTAGGTGCCTAAATTTGGACGCCATTTATAGAATCTGAGGATATGTGTAGAGGTTATTAAATTTATTTATTTATTTATGTTTGCTTTGTTAATTTCAGTGCTTTTTCTGGTGTTCTATGTTTTGATCTTTTATTGTATTATAGATATTAAATAGAAACAAAAGAAAAGAAAGGAAAATAAGGTGATACCCTTTTTAAAGGAATAACAATATGTTTTTTGATAAGCTGGCCTGAAGAAGAGAACTCTGCCTTCAAAAGCTTGCCAAAAACTATATATTGTTTGTCCAATAAAAAAGGTATCACTTTATTCTCCTTTCATTTGTTTTCTTTTCTTTATATTTATTACCTTTAAAGAGGACTAACATGGCAACCACACTACTTTATTGCATTAAGGTATTGTGAACCATTTTGGATGATGATTTTCATCAGTAAAATGGTATTTATTTTTTAAGTAAACTGATGTGGGCATTCTTTTTAGCTGAGTCCATCTACAGTATCAGCTATTTGTATGAAGGTGACTGAGTCAGTACCTTTATTTGGGCTGATTCATTCTGTCACAGAATCCCCAGCCAGAATGCAGATATTTACAAGAGAAGGTCTCCCAAGGTGTGTATACTAGACAAGAATGAGATGTCACTGTACCTCCAAGAAATGTATCCAACACAAAAGGAAAATGAGAATTATTGAATGCAAGCAGCTTGACAAGTTGCAAGGCAAAAAAAGGATCCAAATGCATGACAAGCATGAATAATAACGACTGAATCAACAAGGAACAAGTTCAGAGGTGGGGCAGAAATGCTCAGGCCTGCCCTGAGCTGATTCCTCCTGGACACATCAGGAAATAACAACTAAGATTACCAGAAATACAAGACACAGGATAGGATAGCTAGCTCCGAACTTTCAATGGGCAGAATAGCTCCTGCTGGAAGATAATTGCTTTCCACACCCACGATCATTGGCTCAAGGCTGACTTGTATACATGGCAGCTATTAACAGTACTGCAAGAAAAGAAACTGAAATTTTGAGGCTTTTCCTGCTGTTCTGGGTTAGAAATTACATGGAAATTTTAAAATCTACATCCTACTGGACAACCAGGATGTGGAGCAGGCTTCGTAAATGTCCATCTCACTATGGGTTTCTTTTACAATGCTGCACTAGTGATTCCCATACGGCAAATGAGAGGAAGCCCATAGGAATTGAATGGGCTTCCTCTCATGTACCGCGCAGGAATTGAGGCCTTATAATAGTAACTTGGAATTTCACACAAGGATTCAGGATTGTAACTCCAAGGATTCAACAAAGAAACAATTTTAACAAGGGTCCCAGAATATTTTCCCCAGAATTTACAGTGCTTGGAATGTGACACAAGAAAAATCTTTGAAATAAGTCTCTACAGCAGTTCCAGGAGGGAGCTGTAGGCCAGTCCTGGATTTCTTTTTTTTTTTTTAATAATTCAATTTTCCTTGTTGCACAGAAAAAGAGCCATTTTGTTGCACAACATAATCCGAAATGGCTGTTGCCAATTATGTATAGCAAAAGGCACAGCAGGAGGAATGCTCCTGCCCCTGAAGAGTAGAAAAGGCAGTGTGTGTGTGTGTGTGTGTGTGTGTGTGTGTGTGTGGAGGGTGGGGGGGGTGGTTTATTTTCACGGTGAGGAGATCAGGCTTAGACCTCACAATTTTTCCCCTTTTGCTTTCATTCTTTTTAAAGTTCAGTTATTGTTTGTTTGTTTTTTTAATTTTAAATTAACAAGCAAGACAAATGAATAAATAAAAAAAACACACTGAAAAGCAAAATAGAATGAACAAATGCCCTATGCACACCCCTAATGCACACAAAAACTCAGATGAATTTTCTACAGTTCTTTTTTAATGTTATAGTATGATATTTTGTATTTATCTATTCTCTCAAACACACTGAAAACCCAATTTTGTATATAGTAGGTCATCTAGGTCAGAAAAAAGACATCCAAGTTGGGATGTTCACAATTTGAATAATCTTTAACAAGAGCTCACTGAACATATTTTGAAATGCATCTAAGATTGCACAAAATATGTGTTTGGTGCCAGGTACAAAGGGGACAAACGTTTTATTTAAAAAAAAAAGTTAAATTTGGGGCTCTGTGTATGTAAGTGCTAGTAATTACACATGTAAGCTACAAATTTGCCACCTACATGTGTAAAACTTCATATACAAGGGAAGCTAATCAAGAGCTGAGCTCCAAAATTCAATTCTGTGCTGTCTGATGTGGCTTTGAGCTAAGCAGGTTTTGAGCAGGGCAAATAAGAGGATCTCATACCAGACGGCAAACCTTCTTCATTTAAAAGTATAACACCACTTGGTAGACTCTTTCCTGGAAGCCAGCAGGATCCTGGAGACACCCTCAGGCATCTGTAGAGATGCACATTCTATGCTCTCAACATCTAAGCAATGAGGGCCAGGGACTGGAGGCTGGGGTGCAGAAGAGACATTCTGTGTGATAAGGGTTGGAAAGCAGTCCACTGTTCTTTAGAGGGCAACTTGGCCAGTAGGGTGCGATTAGGATCATCGCTCCCCAGTCTTCCATGAGTTTCAACAAAGTCTTCCCTATGAGAGGGATGGGAGGATATGTATACAGAAGACCCTCCCCACAATGAAAGAGGAAGGCATCAGAGACTATTCTGTCATGTGACCTGAGTTTGGTTCAGCAACGGATCCCTGAAAGCCTTTAGAGGATTCCAGATTGCCTGTAACTCTAGAAGGCTGATTTGAAGCTCGGTTTCCTGAGTGGACCAGGTCTTCTGGGTGTGAAGGCCATCTACATGGGTCCCTCATCCCAGAGTGGATGTATCTGTAGTCAGAACGTTTGGAGGATAAATAATTTGGAATGGGAGTACCAGGGTCAAAATGGATTGAATCACCCATCAGGACTGTCTGTGCGAGCTCCGGGGTAATCATGATAACATCTGCAAGGTTCCCCATGGCCTGATACCACTGGGAAGAAAGGGTACACTGGGCACCACACAAGTGGACATGAGTCATAAGAGTGACATGCACTGTAGAGGTCATATGACCCATCAACCTCAACAACTGCTGAGCTGTAACATGCTGGCTGAACCTAAGTGATGGCCATAAGGGCATACACCTGTACCAATGGCAGGTAGCGAGAGATTGTACCATGCCTAGTAGGGCTTTAATGTACTCCAATTGCTATAACAGGAGTAGATGGGACTTGGGGTAGCTGACAACTAACCCTAGTAACTTCAGCACCCGAATAGTTCTCTGCATGAACACTTGAGCACCTTCCCTTGAAGTGCTCCTAGCCAGCCAATCATCCAACTAGGGAAATACGTGAATTCCCAATCTGCATAGCGATGCTGTAACTATAGCGAGACATGTTGGGGACGATATTCAGACCATGGGAATTAGACCAGCTAACTCCCGCAGTCGGTGCTGAGCCCGGATATTCAATGTCAGGTCATTTCTGGTTACCAGCATTGAATATCCAGTTTATTTTTGGGCGATTTAAAGATAACCGGCTAAGTCAATATTCAGACTTAGCCAGTTATCTTTAAACCGGCCAAAGATATCCCACGTTTACACGCAGCCAAATATGGCCGCTAAACCGGCTTTAAAAATCAGCGGACAGCTGGTTATATCGGGCTATATAACCGGTTATCTGCTAGCTGCTAACCAGAGATATTCAGCGGGGGATAGCCTGTTATCCCCCCATTGAATATTGGTGGATAGCTGGTTAAGCACTATTTAACTGGTCAGCAGCTGTTCTGGCCAGTTAAATAGTGCTGAATATCGGGGCTATCATAAATACTCTGGGAGCAGATCCGAGGCCAAACGACAGGATGTGATGCTGGTAGTGGTGTTTCTCTACTCGAAATCTGAGCTACTTCCTGTGACTTGGATATATCTGGATGTGAGTCTAAGCATCCTTTAAGTTCAGACAGCATAGTCAATCATATTTCTGAAACATGGAGTGCCCAAGGAAATCATTCTGAACTTTTTCTTGAACAGATATTTGTTCAGGGCCCTTAGGTATAGGATGGGGTGTAATCCACCCCATTTTTTGGACATGACAAAGTACTTGGAATAGAATCACTTCCCTTCTTCCCCTGGTGGGACACGATCAACCGATGGCCTTTAGAAAGGAGGAGAGTTCCTCCACGAGATCTTCCCGCTGCTGAAAGCTGAAGATCAATGCTCTAGGTGGGCAATTTCAAGGAGGGTGATGTCAATTAAGGGTGTAACCCACCCAGACTATTTTCAGCACTAACCAGTCAGAGGTTACAAAGGCCACCTTTACTGAAGAACAATCAGCCTCCCCCTGAAGGAAAGTTATGCTCTCTTGGATCCAGTCAAATGCTCACCCCCTGCTTTTACTGGGGAGCTGGCTAGGCCTTCCGAATCCGCTGCTGTTGAGGATGGGAGCATGGAGGCTGAAGTTGTGGCTGAGAATGGAAAGGAGTCAACTTATTTCTCTCCTATTTTCTTCACAATACCTCTGGGTTGTGGAGGCCACAGAAAGGGCGGGTTGAGACAAGGACTTCATGGTATCAGTTCTCTTCTTAATGAGGTCTGCCACCTCTTCCACCTTGTCCTCAAAAAGGTTATTGCCTTGGCACGGGATACCCGCCAACTTTTCCTGAACTGCTGGTTACAGGTCCGAGACATGCAACTATGAGAGTCTGTGCATACCAACAACCAAGGCAGAAAGTCTAGATACCACATCAAAAGAATCAAAGGTTCCTCTAGCCAGATGTTTCCTGCACTCTTTCTACTTGTTGGCTATCTGGTGAAGGTGTGCAGCCTGCTCTGGTGACAATGTGTCTGCAAACTTGAGTACACTGGACAGCAAGGACTTCAAGTAAAGCCTGGTGTAGAGCTGGTAGGTTTGGATGCACCGAGGCCTTAAAACATTCCAAATGACTCCAAAGTACAAACATCCATGCTTGGGGAAACTGAGGCATTGGTCTTCGAACTTCTGGCTTGTTTGAAAGCAAATTCAACCACCATAGAGTGGTGTGGTAACTACACCTTCTCGCATCCAGGGGCTTTTTGGACTCTATACACGGAGTCTGCCTTCTTAGGTAACCTACACAGAGAGAGGGGGTCTCCCAATTCTTCATCTGTGCATCTTTTGGGATATTGTAAACAGGCATAGTCAGTCACAGCTTCCTTAGGAGGAAAATCATAATCAATGATGGTCATCAATTTTGCCCTCCTCTTCCAATTTAAATGGAGTGGTCTCTGCCATTTTCCTCAAACATCCAACAAAGGAGAGGTCCTCTGGTGGAGACTTTCCTCTGTTCTGTGGCAGGAAGGGATCTTAAAGAAGCCCTAGAGATCTCTCCTCCGAGAAGCCCTCAGGCTCCTCCTTACATGCCCAGGAACAGTCCAACTCAGATTCAGCCAAGTATTCGTCATATGAAGTCTGAGTCTGCATCTGCCTCAGTCTACTGGAGTGTCTAGAGCCAGAATGAAGGCACTGAGGTGCAAGGCCCTTCCAGGTCTCTGGGGTATCTTCCTCCCCTGATAGACTGGAGAGGGTCACCACATCGGATGGTGCTGGCTCCGCCAGCTGGTGAGGAACTGGTATCAGCAACTGCCCAACAGGCAGCCCATGGGTCCCCAGAATGGGCTGGAGTGGGTCCACAGCCACTGCAAGTGATTTTTCAGCATCACATTGCCTGAGGATGCACCCAAATTCCTCCTAGATCATGATCTGGATTCGTGCAGGGACATACTGCGAAGCTGTTGGTGCTGAATCAGAAGTGGGGTACGGCTTTGAAGAGACTGACACATCAGCACTGCTACCACGGAGGCAGAGTGGTCCTCCTGCCATTGAAGTTTCTCAGGTACCAGTGACGGTGGTGACCTGGAGCTCCTAGCACTGTGCTTCAAGAAGAAATGATGCTAGTGCTTCTTTGTTTTCGCTCAGTGCCCGCCATCAGAGTCCCTTGGTGCCAACATGGAATCCATGCACTTCCTTGTTGGGACCAAGCATGCTAGGCCTGGGGCGCTACCGGTGCTTGACACCGAGGTAGGTAGTACCTCCTCAATGATGATGCAATGCAAGTGTCCAGCACAGCTCCAGAAACCATGAGGACCGATGCTCTTGATTCTAATGCCAATGGACCGGACTTCTGGGTACCAAAAAGTCTCTCAAGCACCACTTCTCTAGGTTTCTGAGTTCTCTTCTGCATTTATGCACTTCTTAAACCCACTGGCAGGCTTCTGAGACATCGTGGGGAAGACGACCACATGAAAATCAAACAGCTCAATGATGAAGAGAGGTTAAAGAAAAAAATCCTCTCTCCTGATGTTATTTTTTAAATTTTAGAACCTCAGACAGGATCTCAGGCCCAAAAGGACCGCGAGTCATAGAAAAAGAAAGAAAAAAAATAAAAGCTGAAAAACCTAAGAAAAAAATGGGAAGAGAAGGGAGAAAGAGAAAAATACAAAAAAAAAAAAGAGCATGCTACTCACAAACCATGAGGCTGGAAGGCACTAAATGTGAAAAAAGAAAGCTTTCTCGCACTGCGACCGAAGAGAAGTCTTCACTGCTCTAAAGAGAAGAAAAAAAGACAGAGGGCCCCACGTGTTGCAAGCTGGCAAGAAGACACTTGTTCAAGTGTGTTGTGGGCCTATCAAAGGCTTCTTAAATGTATAGAAACATTGGGTAGCATCCAGACTGGGCTCTGTCAGGGGATGTCAGCTGCTTGTGAAGTCATGCTTGTCCTCAGAAAAAAAAAAACATTTAACACTGGCCAATTTGAAAGCAACCAGTTTATTTTCTTATATGTAACTTAAAATTCAAAATAAGTTCTTTTCAGTAGAAGAAAAAAATGTAGCACAAAATTAAAAATACAATGTACAACATATGTAAAGTGAGGAACAAACATAGGAAAAACTTACTCATTGATTAACCATAGCCCGACCAAAGAAGCAATCACCTGCATTAGAAAAATATAAAGTGAGTATCTTTAACCAACATAGGAATTGTTTTTCATAAAGGTCTGTCACAAAAGGTTATTTTCAGATTGTACAAAAGCTTAACTGTTCTGCAATATACCAACAGAATGGAAATAAAGTAGCAGACCAAATAAACAGTCTGTAATCAATGTATTAAACAACAAAAACAATAACATAGGTTACAGTCATTTACGGTGTCCTTTTACAAAGCTGTAGTATAAACTGACCTTAGTGCACACCCTTATGTGGATATTTCCTATTCACTAAGCCCATTTTTACTGCAGCAGTAAAATGGCTGATTTTCCATTTTTAAAATAAATTAATGACCTTCTGCTAATGTTAGGAAAAATGGTCAAAGTAGTAGTATGAAGAAATGACACTTCCAGAAACATGATGGAGTCAAAGAAGTCATATACAGAATTTATTTTTCATGTTGCTAATAACGCATGGCCATTAAAAAAAAACCTTATGTGTGAGCACTTACTGACATCTATTTTGTAGGTGGTAAGGGCTCACACACTAATCTTATGTTAATCAGTTAGCACGTGGTAATGCACCTATGCTGAGTAGTGCAGAAATGCCTACTCTACGCCCCTAGACATGGCCCCTCTGCAATATAATAATAAATATTTTAGAGTGCAGCATGTACAGATCACAAAATTACCACAGGATGCCTGAGTGCATCCCGCAGTACGCCATTTTAAGCTGCAATAAGGACATGCTAGTGCTTACTGCAGCTTAGGAAAAGGACCTCTTAATAAACTGATTACAGACTGTTTCACATTTCACATGAATGTATCACAGACTTCCCCTTGGAAAATTTAGGGCTCCGCTGTGGTAAAAGGGGCCCTGTAGTGGCGCTGGCACATGGATTTGCCATGTGTTGAGGTCCCCTTTTACCACAACGGCTAAAAGGATTTTTAAAAAGTAAATAGCTGTGCGGTAAGTTAAGCATTTGCCACGCTGCCATTTCTTGAGGCAGCCCTTAACCCCTTCCCAGCGCTAAAAAAAGATATATTTTTTGAGCACTAGAAATGGTGTATGACACACACTGAAACTACCACTGGGCTCTTGCAGGAGTCCAAAGTTAGGGCCAGTTTGTCATGTGCTACCACAGCTTTATAAAAGGGCTCTTTAGTTAGAAATTCCTATATATCTGAACTAATAAGGTAGGAGAATTCTAGTCCAGTCTTTATCACAGATTGACTCATCCCTAGGAATACAAGTCTGATATTTTATCTCTATCTTAAGTACATATAAGTACATAAGTATTGCCATACTGGGAAAGACCAAAGGTCCATCAAGTCCAGCATCCTCTTTCCAACTGTGGCCAATCCAGTTCACAAATACCTGGCAAGATCCCAAAAAAGTATAAAACATTTTATACTGCTTATCCCATAAATAGTGGATTTTCCCCAAGTCCATTTAATAATGGTCTATGGACTTTTCCTTTAGGAAGCCGTCCAAACCTTTTTAAAACTCTGCTAAGCTAACCGCCTTTACCACATCCTCTGGCAATGAATTCCGGAGTATAATTACACCTGCCGCACCTCCCCATCCAACACCTCTCCTTCCTGCTCTTCGACCCGTCCTCCCGAGTCTGACATCGCTCCCTACCTCCCTTCCACCCCCCCATGAGTCTGACATCTCTCCCTCCCCCTTCTGCCCCTGAGTCCATCTCCCCTCTGCCCTCCCCTGTCCAACTCTCCTGCTCCTCCTCTACTCTCATTGAGTCCATCTTTCCCTCTCCCCTTCCACCTCCTGTGAATCTCTTTCCTTTTCCCCATTTCCCCCTCCACCCTCCCCAACTTCATTTCTTCCTCTTCCCCTTCAGCCCCCTCTGTCCTCACTTGAGTTCATCTTTTTCTCTCCCTACCCATCTCTTCCTGTCCCTTCCACCTCCATCTCTCCCTGTCCCCTTCTGCCCCTTCTCTCCCTGTCACCTTTCTAGCCCCTTTGTCCTCCCCTTCTACCCCCATGCCCTCCCCAAGTCTATCTCTCCCTCTCCTGCAACCACCCTCCCCATCCATCTCTTTCTTTCCTTCCCACTCCCACAAATTTGACATCTCTCCCTCCCTGCCTTCCATTACCCCATCCCCGAGTCTGGCATCTCTCTATCTGTTATCCAGCATCACTCACATTCTGTCTCCTCACACTCCTCCTCCTCCCCCACAAACCAGGTTGCAATCTGGCATCCCCCTTCCTTCCTTCCTTAACCCTTCCCCCCAAGGTCTACCTTTAATTTGCTCCAAAAGTCACCAGGCAGTGATTCACACAAGCATCTTCTTTCTCCCACAGACACAGGAAGTTACGTCAGAGAGAGTGGGCCACAGGAGAGATAAAACACCAGGGCTAAATAGTAGTAGTAGTAGTAGTAGGGCTGGCAACAGGGCACTGTGTGAATCACTACCATTGCCCAGCGACTTTTGAAAGACTCAAGGGGAGGGGAAGGGGGTTGAGGAAGGAAGTGAGTTGATGCTGGCCAGAGGAGGGGGGAGGGAACAGAGCAGATTGAGGGATGCCAGGGGAGGGGTAGAGATAGCTGAAAAGTAGCATCAAGATGCTGCTTCCTGAAAAGTGCCACCTGAGACCACTGCCTCAGTTGGACTCATTATAGGGCAGCCCCTGCCCCAGCTATTCCCTATTACCGAACATCTATGGTGAGCTCCTGGGCCATAGCCAGGCCTAGCTAGCAGCAGGCGAATCACTCAGGCTAGGCACATCACTAGGCAAAGTACTAGGCAAGGCAGGACAAGGCTTGATGAAAATAAGACAGTACATGGCAAAGCAAGCAAGGCAAACAGGGCTAGAACTGGACCCAGACAAGGCAAGACAAAGAAAACAAGGCTAGAACTGGGTCCAGACAAGGTATGAACTACTCTGTAAACCTGGAAGATGTAATGAAGCAATTTGACAAATTGAAGAGTAGATAAATTGCATATCAAACATATAAATTGCGAGTGACCGTACTCACCCGCAAATGTGCAGTAGAGACCGAACATTCAAGGAGCAACACTCCAAACCCCGCCTCCACCAGCAGCTCCTGTAACGAACGTAATGCAGCCAATAGGGAGGGAAGGAGGGGGCGTGGAAATTGGAGGAGGACATAATGCAGCCAATAGGGAGGGGAGGGGCGTGGAAAACGGAAGAGGACGTAATGCAGCCAATAGGGAGGGAAGGAGGGGGCGTGGAAATCGGAGGAGGACATAATGCAGCCAATAGGGAGGGGAGGGGGCGTGGAAATCGGAGGAGGACATAATGCAGCCAATAGGGAGGGGAGGGGGCGTGGACAACGGAAGAGGACGTAATGCAGCCAATAGGGAGGGGAGGGGGCGTGGAAAACGAAGGAGGACGTAATGCAGCCAATAGGGAGGGAAGGAGGGGGCGTGGAAATTGGAGGAGGACGTAATGCAGCCAATAGGGAGGGGAGGGGGCGTGGAAAACGGAGGAAGATGTAATGCAGCCAATAGGGAGGGAGCGTGGAAATCGGAGGAGGACGTAATGCAGCCAATAGGGAAGGGAGGGGGCGTGGAAATCGGAGGAGGACGTAATGCAGCCAATATGGAGGGGAGGGGGGCGTGGAAATTGAAGGAGGACGTAATGCAGCCAATAGGGAGGGAAGGAGGGGGCGTGGACATCAATGGGGGAGGGAGGGAGGGAGGATGGAGAAGAGAACCACCATGTACAAGGGCACAGCAGGAACGACGAAGTAGCCGAGGCAACTAAAAAAACCCACAGCAGAAACCAAGCAGGGATCAAAAAACGTTCTGGGGCCAACAGAAAAAGGTAAACAGGTGTATTCACTCACAGCACACACACACAAGTCCTGCTTTGCAGCATGAAGCAAAGACATATCTGTCCCGCCCCTTTGGCTCACTGAACAGCAGGAGTCAGCAGAAGGGGCGGAACAACAACATGTATGCGGGGAGGGGGGAAGGGGGGAGGGAGACCGGCACACGACTGAAAAATGAGCCTGCGTTTCAAACTGCTCTAACAACTGCCTAAAAGGAGACACTGAACCTCCACTGCCACACAGCTCCAACAATGGACTACAAGGAGACACTGAACCTCCACTGCCACACAGCTCCAACAACTGACTAGACGGAGACACTGAACCTCCACTGCCACACAGCTCTAACAACTGACTACAAGGAGACACTGAACCTCCACTGCCACACAGCTCCAACAACTGACTACAAGGAGACACTGAACCTCCTCTGACACACAGCTCCAACAATGGACTACAAGGAGACACTGAACCTCCACTGCCACACAGCTCCAACAACTGACTACAAGGAGACACTGAACCTCCACTGCCACACAGCTCCAACAACTGACTACAAGGAGACACTGAACCTCCACTGACACACAGCTACAAGGAGACACTGAACCTCCACTGCCACACAGCTCCAACAACTGACTACAAGGAGACACTGAACCTCCACTGCCACACAGCTCCAACAACTGACTACAAGGAGACACTGAACCTCCACTGCCACACAGCTCCAACAACTGAGTACAAGGAGACACTGAACCTCCACTGCCACACAGCTCCAACAACTGACTACAAGGAGACACTGAACCTCCACTGCCACACAGCTCCAACAACTGACTACAAGGAGACACTGAACCTCCACTGCCACACAGGAGACACTGAACCTCCACTGCCACACAGCTCCAACAACTGCCTACAAGGAGACACTGAACCTCCACTTTCACACAGCTGCAACAACTGACTACAAGGAGACACTGAACCTCCACTGACACACAGCTCCAACAACTGACTACAGGGAGACACTGAACCTCCACTGACACACAGCTCCAACAACTGACTACAAGGAGACACTGAACCTCCACTGCCACACAGCTCCAACAACTGACTACAAGGAGACACTGAACCTCCACTGCCACACAGCTCCAACAGCTGACTACAAGGAGACACTGAACCTCCACTGAGACAGGGAGTACTAACAGCTCACAAGCACTCTCTCACTCACTCACACACTCTCTCATTCACTCACTCACACACACACACAGAGACACCCAAGCACACACTCACTGTCTCTTTGGGAGGGCAGGGAACAGAGGACTGTGGCTTGACATGGGGTGAGGGAAGAGGACAGAGGAGGGTTGCTGGACATGGGGGGAGGACAGGGGACAGAGCAGACTTGCTACACATGGAGGTGATATTAAAAAAACTCGCCCGTTTTAACGGGCTTAACGGCTAGTTACTAATAGTTCAGCAAGTTCATTTTTCCTGGACCAGATGGTATTCATCCCAGAGTACTGATAAAATTGAAAAATGAACTTGCAGAACTATTGTTAGTAATATGTAATTTATCTTTAAAAAAAAAAAAAAACATGGTACTAGAAGATTGGAGGGTGGCCAATCTAACACCGATTTTTAGAAAAAGTTCCAGAGGTGATCTGGGAAATTATGGAACGGTGATGTTGGTGCTGGGCAAAATGGTAGAGACTATTATAAAGAACAAAATTACAGAGCATAATGAGACAAAGCCAACATGGATTTACATTTCTTTGAAGGGGTGAACAAATGTGGATAAAGGTGAGCTGATTGATATTGTGTATCTTGATTTTCAAAAGACATTTGACAAAGTATCTCATGAAAGACTCCAGAGGAAATTGGAGAGCCATAGGATAGGAGGTAGTGTTCTATCGTGGATTAAAAACTATTTAAAAGATAGAAAACAGAGAGTAGCGTTAAATGGTCAGTATTTTCAATGCAGAAGGGTAGATAGTGGGGTTCCACAGGGGTATATGCTGGGACCACTGCTTTTAAACATATTTATAAATGATCTAGACATGGGAGTAACTAGTTATTCAAAGTTTTTAAATCGCAAGAGGATTGTAAAAAATTAAGACCTTACAAGACTGGGAGACTGGGCAACCAAATGGCAGATGACGTTTAATGTGAGCAAGTGCAAAGTGATGCATGTGGGAAAAAGGAACCCAAACTATAGCTCCGTAATGCAAGGTTCCACAGTAGGAGTCACCAAACAAGAAAGGGATCTAGGTGTCATTGTTGATGATATGTTGAAACTCTCAGCTCAGTGTGCAGTGGTAGTTAAGAAAGCAAATAGAATGTTAGGTATTATTAAGAAAGGAATGGAAAACAAAAAGGAGGATGTTATAATGACTTCGTATCACTCCATGGTGCGACCGCACCCCGAATACTGTGTGTAATTCTGGTCACCGCATCACAAAAACGTTATAGTGGAATTAGAAAAGGTACGGAGAAGGGTGACAAAATGATAAAGGGGATGAGACAACTTTCCTATGAGGAAAGGCTAAAGTGACCAGGGTTCTTCAACTTGGAGAAAGGACAGCTAAGGGGAGATATGATAGAGGTCCATAAAATAATAAGTGGAGACGTGAATCATTTCTTTACTCTTTCCAAAAATACTAGGACTAGGGGGCACGCAATGAAGCTACAAAGTAGTAAATTTAAAATTGTGTAATTAAACTCTGGAACTTGTTGCCAGAGAATGTGGTAAAAGCAGTTAGCTTAGCGCAATTTAAAAAAGGTTTGGATACCTTCCTAAAAGAAAAGTCCATAAGCTATTATTAAGATGGACTTGGGGAAAATCCACTTCTTATTTCTAGGATAAGCAGCATAAAATGTATTGTACTGTTTTGGGATCTTACCAGGTATTTTTAACCTGGATTGGCCACTGTTGGAAACAGAATGCTGGGCTTAGCCGCAATGAGCCTGCCATGAGTGGGAAAGCGCGGGGTACAAATATAACAAAAATAAAAATTCAGTCTGTCCCAGTATGGTAATGCTTATGTTCTATGTTACCGAATTAATGCACGTTCTTGACTGTAACATGTATTATTAATAATTAGGTTCCATCAATAAAGTGAGACCTGGGGTTAAAAAAAAAGCTGCACGTTAACCTGGTTAATAAATCCCAATAAATAAATAAATAAATAAATAAATAAATAAATAGAGTTAGTGCATGCTAATGTGGTAGTGCAGCTTAGTAGCTGAGGTTTTGTCTCTTCATATAGGAGCTGTTCTCTGGGCAATTTTACAAAGACGCATATCTTATAACATATGTGAACATCTCTGGAAAAAGGTGACTAAAGTCTCCAGAAACAAAAAAAAAATGAGTTTTTAATGAATTCTGTTAGAGCAAACAAGTTGCAATAGAACAGTTCAAAACTCATTCTTTTATGTAAAAAAATAAAAAGCTACAGAAATGCAAACATGTAACTTTTGCAGACTGCTTATGGATCCATGACATGAAGAATCAGCCATTCTCAACATGTTGAATCAGCTACTTTAATCACCTTTTCCCAGAGATGGTCACATGTGTGCCTGCCCTGGATATGTACCCTCTCCGTATATCTATAAGGAAAAAGCTTAGTAAATCAGCCCCATATATCATCACACTCAAGACCTGAGACAATAAATGTTTTTTT
This sequence comes from Microcaecilia unicolor, assembly GCF_901765095.1. Taxonomy (NCBI): domain Eukaryota; kingdom Metazoa; phylum Chordata; class Amphibia; order Gymnophiona; family Siphonopidae; genus Microcaecilia; species Microcaecilia unicolor. Next base: position 53,763,019 of record NC_044040.1, read on the forward strand.
TCTTATTTTTGAAGTAGTTCTATACAGATGCTGTCAATATTTAGGCCCCATATATGTGCATAAATGATTACAAAATACCAGCATATATGCACATATATGTAAACATATGCATGTAAACGCCAAAAATCTGCTTACACACTATTCTGTAAAGGCACACGTCTTATAAAGCTCAAATTTGACAGGTGGGAATGCACATGGGTGGACTCACACTTACACATGTTATAGAATACTTTAGGTTATGCATGTATCTCCAGTATCTGGGCACGAGCATTTACACCTGCAATATGGCATCTACTTTCCTTTATAGAATAGGCTTGAATAATGCATTCCCTAGATGCCTAAATGTAGATGCCCTTTTATAGAACTGACCCCAAAAATATATGTCTTTGAGAAAAATGCTTAATGTACAGGCCCATTAAAAACATGTTTCACTTACCTCCACTAAAAAGATAACTAAGCAGAAAATAAGGACAAGGCCTACATTCTTGTTGACATTAACATATCGAATGTATGTGCTCCATGAAGTGGTAGCCACCACAGAATCTTTATCTTCACAGAAGCATTCCTGCCAAGAAGATAGAAAATAAGTATTATTTTACTTTCATATAAGATAAATATTTGATGCGCTAACTAGATTTTACTTCAGAGACTGAAAGCAGATTTGTAGATTGAAATTCTAGATACTCCATTTTTCCTCTGTTTCCCTCTCCTCCCACATCCACCCTGGAGCCAGTATCTCTCCCTCTCTCCTCTTATGGTCCAGTATGCTGGGCTATTGTTTACATGCTGGAGGTCTTTGAGATTCGGGTACTACCAGGGGGTACTGTGGGAGGAGGGGCAGGGGGTTGGTTATTGTTCAGAGATTGGGTACTGTGGTGGGTAGAGTCAGATTTTATCAGGGAGTTGGATGCTCTGTTGGGGATGGGTCAGGTGCTAGGTGATCCGGTGCCACTGGATGGGAGCTTGGTTGAGGAGGGGAGAGCTGGCATTGCAGGGAACCTGGACATCAAAATATAAAGCTACCGATACAGCAGGCACTTAGACATGTCTCAGGAAGGTGTAAAGACCAGGGGCATATCTGCATGGGGTCACAGGGGCCTGAGCCCCAGCAGATTTTGCCCTAGACCCCCCTACCGCCGTCAACCCTCCCCCGCCTACCGCCGTCACCTACCCCTGCCGAGGTCCGCTTCCTCCGGTCCGGTGCCTTTAAAAGTATTACTTCAGCTGGCGGGGGACCCCCAACTCCCGCCAGCCCAGCCGAGGTTTTGTTTTAAGAAGTTCTTCCATCCTCGTGCTATTGAAAACTGCCTGCCTGCATCCCCTCCAGTTTCGGACTGAGTCTGATGTCGCAGCACGTTGTACGTGCAGAACGTCAACGTGCTGCGATGTCAGTCTGAAACTGGAAGGGATACAGGCAGGCAGTTTTCAATAGCACAAGAATGGAAGAACTTCTTAAAACAAGACCTCGGCTGGGCTGGTGGGAGTTGGGGGTCCCCTGCCAGCTGAAGTAATACTTTTAAAGGCACCAGACCGGAGGAAGCGGACCTCGGCGGGGGTAGGTGATGGCGGTAGGCGGGGGAGGGTTGACGGCGGTAGGGGAGGGTTGACAGCGGTAGGGGAGGGTTGACGGCGGTGGGGGGGGGGGGGGGCGGTGGCCGGGGGGGCTATAATGTGCCCCCTCACTCTAGCCCCTGCCCCCCCTACCACCAAACCTCAGATACGCCCCTGGTAAAGACCAACATCTATGTTTTTCCACACAGACGTGGATTCCCTATATGAAATAGGGAATGCACATCTGTCTTCTAGGCCAACCCAAACCCAAACCTTTCCCTTCCCATGCCCCCTTGCCATTTAGGCATAGTAAGCTTCCACATGTCTGAATGGCCCCTGTTATAAAATGGCATTTAAATACCTGGGCTTCTCCAGACATTTAGAATCTGCTATTTAAGACACGGAATACTTCTAAAATAAGCACTGTAATATATAGTATTTATTTGGTAATATATTATATTTATTTTAAAATAAAATAAATTATTATAACATTCTATCACACTAACCCAAACTGTCTGCTTTAGAAAGCCACATGGGCATTACCCTTTTCAACCTTTGTGGGCAGTAGTTTGTGACACAATCTTTAATTTTTCCCCTGTGTTGAATTTTTTCATACCATATGACTGCAACATAATTCAAGTTTTGGGGCAATTACTAGGCTACAAAAACAGATCATAAAACAATTAAATTAATGTTCAAGCCCTGCTAGAAAGTTCAAACCTTTGCTACTTCAGTTCCTTTGTATGCTTTTTTTTTAATTGCATGTATTTTTCTGTATAAATTTGAGACAGAATTTTAAGTAAAGTTGTATAACATCTTCCGAAACTTAAATATATATTTGTTCTATTTCTCCAAGCAAACCAGTGAGAAAAAAAGACTATCATTCTTGACAGAGTTCATTCAGTTGTCCCCAAAGGCTGAATAGCAGAGACTCTTTGTCTAAGTACTACTGAAAGAGAAAGAGAGGTCAACAACAACTCTAAATGTTTCACAAATAATAACTTATCTGCTTTTCTGCCATAACATATGTATGTTTCAGGACTTAGTTCTCATAACACCAACCACTGGTGGTGCTCGCAATATACCTATTGCACAACATATTGATACAGAGCATACCATATGTAGAGGGCTTTCTTGCATTAGCAAGTTGAAAAAAGAAACATACAAGTACCATAGAAACAAAGGAAACAGTTCTTACCTTCAAATCTTCTTCATTTATCTCCTCACTTATTCCCGCTACACTGTCTTGAGAAAGGCGCCTAGCATAAATGTCTGTTTCAGTGACTAGCTTAGATTGAGGAGCTATTGACATATTCCTTAGCTTCCGATTTTGGTAGATACTTTGACCTGGAGAAAAAGCTGTGCCAGTCATCAAGTTCAACACAGATTGCCTTCTTCGTCTTTCAAAATTGGTCCCATGGTTAAGCACATTGCTACGGGGAAGAATTGCCTCTCCCTGTTCAGAGTCAGGGACCAGTGACAGTTTCCTTTCCATTGGCTCTCTATGGTACTCCTCTTCAATGTTATTTATTTGCATTGAGGCTTTTCGTACTATTGAGAATTTTTGGCTTGCTTTCCGATTGTTCATAATTGAGTTTTTCCTTTTTTCTGCAAAATCTACTGGTTGTTTAAAAGACTTTTTTCTGGCTTCATCTTTTCCTGCTGAACCTCCATCTATAGAAAAGCGGTGAAGGGTTTCCGTCAATATTGAGGTCCTTCTGTCTGCACTGAATTGGTCAAACGCATCAAACCCCATTAAACGTGAGCTAAAATCACGACGCTGATCTTGAAGGTCAGAAAATGTTCCATAGAAATAGCAGCTACCTTCATGCAAAATTAATATCTTGTCAGCTTTCTTTAGCTGTTCCAGTTTGGAAGTCACCAGGATTCTAGTTTTGTTGGCCATCAGCTTACAAATACATCTAAAAAAGAAGAAATGTGCATTGCATTAAATGAAAATATGTCATGTGGAGGGGCACTTTCGAAATGACATCTAAATCTGGCTTTGGACATTTAGCTGAAAATGTCCAAAAATTAAGTAGTGAAAATGACCATTTTCAAACCAGAAAAATGTCTTACCTTTTTTCTTTGAAAATGACCACTTCCTTCCTACACTGTTACGCTTAGTACATCTATCTTTTTGGACCATTAAAAAAAAATCTAAGTGGCAAACACACAAAAATGCCATTGGGACAAAGGAGGAGCCAGCATTCCCAGCAGACTGGCCACAGAGGTGTCCCACTGCTTTGCTGGGACGCCTCTGTGGCCAGTCTGCTAGGAAAGCTGGCTCTTCCTACGTCCCAATGGCTTGATTTTGCAGTGGGACACCTTAGGGGCACTGCAGTGGACTTCACATAAAAGGTCCTAGGTGCTCATCTCACCATTACCCCCTAATATTGTATGGTGAGACCGTCATAACCCATAAAAAAACTACTGTACCCAACTATACACCACTACAATTGCCCTTATGGTTGCAGCTGTCACCTATATGTGGGTATAATAGGTTTGGGGGGGGGGGGGGGTTGGGGGGGGGATGACACTTTCCACCACAAGTGTAATAATTATAGTGGGTAATATTCTCTGCACCTACCACTAGGCTATTCCAGGAACCTGCTTGCTACTCTAATGGGACTGGTCATAACATCTGAAGCTGTCATAAAAACTGTTATGTACTGTATCATTTACATCTTTGCAGGTTGGGAAGGGAGGGGGGTCAGTGACCACTAAAGGAGTAAGGGGGTGTCATTTCTTTATTCCTTACATAGTCATCTGGACATTTAAGTCACTTTTTGTGGCTTATTTGTTACTAAAACAGCTCTAGACCAAATATCTAACCTATAGCTCTGGATATCTTGGTTTTGTTCCATTATGGCAGAAAAGCGTTGAAGTGTTAGGAACACTCAGATCCTGCCCTTATCACACCCCTGTCATGCCCCCTTGAGATTTGAAAGCACTTCTGATGGACATAATAGAAAAACATCTAAAAATTGGTTTAAAAAATGCCACTTTTTGGATGTTTTTCTCTTGAAAATGAGTCCCATAGTAACATATTAAGTACACAATTCAAATGTATGTCATGAACGGCAGGCCTTCTACATTTCATAGAGTAAAAGAAATAGAGGTATTCAAATACTTTTGAGTAAAAATAATGCAAAACGGGTATGTTTTTGATGAGGAATAAGGGCTAATATTATACATGAAATGAGACTGGAGGGAAGCAGTAATGTACAGGAAGCAAATAATTTTCATAGAACAATGTGCCAGAGAAGACGGTAGACTCAGCTGTACCTGAGGCAAGGGAGTGTCAGTGGGTGCAGGATTTGAATCTTGGCTTCCCTGGTTTTTAGTTTGCTGTTCTAACTACTAGCATCTCCATTCCATTGTGAAGTAAACAAGAGTACTAGAATATAAAAAGACTTGGGAAAGGAAAAGGTTATTTTCAGAAATTCATTTTGATCTCTGGGTGAAAAAAAGAAATGAACAAGAGCTGTTATAAAAGGAGATATTCAAGAAATATTTGATATTAATGAATCTTTTTGATATGGCCTGTAGAAAAATAAAGAGATAATGCAGGAGGTGGAGCCATAACAGATGCTTTACTTATGCTTTTCCACGTTGCTCACAAATACTCACAAACACAAGTCTTTCAAGGGCAATTTTCAAAGCTATTTACCTGAGCATAACAGGTAAATTGCTAAACGTTTTTGTGCTCAATGCGTCCATCTTTTATGACCATCTTAAAAAAAAAAAAACTGTCCAAGGGAAAAACACACATAAATGAGCTATTGAGATGTATTGGGGGGGGGGGGGGGGCAGCATTTGTAGTACAATGGCCATACAGATATCCCAGCAGAGCAGTGAACCTTAGGGGGCACTGCAGTGGACTTCTCATAAAAGGTCCCAGGTAAACATCTCACTATTATGCTCTTATATGGTATGATGAGCCCTCCAAAACCCACCAAAATCCTACTGTACCGCAATGTACACCACTAAAATAGCCCTTATGCCTGAAGATGCCACCTATATGTTGGTACAGTAGGTATTTACCTCTGATATTCAGATGGCGGCAGTCAGCGTTATATTAAACAGTGATCAATGGCGGCTAAATATCCCCTGATATTCAGTGCCGAGCCATGTCCGGGCATTGGCACAGAATATTGTGAGATAATTTGGGGTGGGCAGGCTGCCGGAACTTATGTGGGCCTGGCCAATATTCAGCCGGTTGAATTCTTAAAAAAAGCTCCCAATTTCTCTTCCACCCCCCCCCCCTCTCTGACAAAGACCCTCTTTCCTTCCCCAGTTCCCCTCTTCCCCCAGCCCGCTGCATGATCCCCCCCCCAGAGGGCCCCCAGTTATCCAGGTAGGCCTTCCCCCCAGGCGTACCTGTAGCTCTGATGGTTGTTAGGGGCAGGAGTGCAGCCGCTAAATGAAAATGGCTGTCGCAATCTTTTGCAGCAGCTCACAGTACTACATAGTACCATGGTACTACATAGTTCTTGTGGTCATAGTTGGCATTCTGAAATTATTCATAAATTCTCCATTTAAAGTCAAACACCCAGAACTTTTTATAGCATCGATGTTTTAAATGATTATGTGGTACTAAGGTGTGCTAACAGATTTAGGGATATGTTTACTAAGGTGAGTTAGTGTTTTTAACGTGCCTGTAAATTTAAGGCGAGTTAAACGCTAATGCTCACACATATTTCTATGGGCACATTAGTGTTTAACATGCGTTAAAAATGCTAATGCGCCCATAGCGTCGCTTAGTAAACATAGGCGTTAGTACGTGCTAAATGATAAGATGCCCATAGGAACATAATGGGTGTCTTATCATTTAGAGCATGCTAATCATTAGAGTGCACTAAATTCATCAGCGCATCTTAGTAAAAGGACTTCTATATTAAGAAAAAAGATTCCAGCTTATGCATCATATATTTGCCACCTTTTGAATGAGCTCACTTTTTTTATATTTAAGAGAGAGCTCATGAATGTCATTAATTGAACCTTCTATACAATACATTTAATGTTTAATGCATTTAAAAAGGATTATTTTTCCTCATTGCTTTTTTAAAGTATAAAAACCCTGATGCCCCTACATGGATATCAAAATAAAAGGAGTAGGATTTAAAACCACATGTACTAATGAAAGAAATATGCTTTCATAATTGTCTTTCCAGAATTAAGTTGTCATAATAATGGATTATAATTATCAATTTTATACCCAATAGAATTATAATTGTATAATACTTTTTTCAAGGTGATGATAGTTATAATGTAGGTGTGATCATTTTTACGTGTCCAAAATAAAAAATATAAATTATAGTGCATAAATTCATTGTTTTGTAATAGCCTTTTGGAGACATCCTATGGATTTAACTATTTATGTATATACACATATGGCCTCTATGTATGTCCATTTTTTTCACAGCTTAAAGGGCATTCAAGAATTTACTGTTGAGAATTAGAATTCTGGCATATCACAGATGGCACATGGTTTCTTCATATCCTTCATTATTAGATTTTCAGCAATAAGTAATTCATATCTACATTTAACATTTAAATGTATGGACTTAATTATTATCTATTTTATTTCTATTGTCAAAACTGTTTATATCATTATGTAATTTATTTTAAAAGCACATACCATTTAACATTTTAAACTATGGATTCTGTTATTCTATGGTCAATTTTCATTCTGTTTATCCAATTATATATTTTATGATTGTCTCTGTTTTGATATATGTTATGTGTAAAAGTTAGGCATGAAGCAGGTGTATTCCATAATCCCTGCATGTAGATTTTCGGAATGCCCATGGCCCACCCATTTCACGCTCATGGTCATGCTCTCTTTTTGGCAGCACGCATTAGAATTTATGCGCACCACTTTACAGAATATGCCTAGCAAGTTGTGCATGTAAATTCTAATTAATGCCAATTAGTGTGAACGTTTGTTAACTGGCAATTATCAGCACTGATTGGCTTGTTAAGTAATTAAATTGCGCACACAAAACCAGAATATGACCAAATTTGCATGCACTATTTTGGTCACGCTATATAGAATGCACTGAAACACAGTCCATGATGGGCTTCTGTACACCAGGAACGTATTGTTTTTGTATTGTAGATTCCAATAAACTTGTCAACTGGAGGACTCCTGAATCATCAATCATCCCATTCCTTGGTCATCAACACTCCTCTCACTTGCTTAATAAACAGGGGATGTATTGGTTCATGCTCAAGGCTGGAAAACATCCAGATCCAAATACTAACATCACTTGCTATGAGAGTAATTTTGCCACTGAAACAGATTTATGATTTGTGAACAAAATATATTTTTTCTCTCAATGCATAATTAAACTCTAGAATCTGTGGTAAAAACAGTTAGTGTAACTGGGATTAAAAAAAAAGGTTTGGACAAGTATCTGGAGAAAAAGTCCATAAACCATTATCATTAAGGCAGATTTGGGGAATTTAACTATTGAATCCTGCCAGATACTTGTGACCTGGATTGGCCACCACTGGAAACAGAATTCTGGGTTTCATAGACCTTTAGTCTGACGCAATACAGCAATTCTTATGTGCTTATAAACCACTAAATTATACATCTGAGAGGGCCCCTCTTAAACATGTGGGCTCTAAGCATGTGTCTAAGCTTGCCAACATCTTATTCCTGCCCTAGGTAGTCAAGTACACAAATGCCAGTATTTATTTCAGGTTTTTCCTCTGAGCTTTTACTCTCTGCAAGTTTATATAATGATCATTTGTCCCTGTGTTTCTTTTTCTAGGAAACAGTTCACCTTCCTGTGATTTATTGAAGCTTAGTAACTATTTGAGTGTTTCTATTATATCCTTCTTCCATTTTTTTTTCTCAAACAAGTAAATTTTGAGTATTATAGGCATCTTTGCTGGGTTTGTGCATCATTTTAATAGGCCTTCTCTGAACTGCTTCTATCCTCTCAAAGTGCTTATGAAGGTATTGCTTCCAGAAATGAATATTGTACTCAAGGTATGATCTCATGAGAGGGGGAGTGGCCAAGATGACAATGTGTTTCCAAGCCGTGGAGCTGTGTTTCTTACCTTTTTCTTCTAGCACCAATGCTGCATACCAAAAGAAAGGGTGTTGTCTGGGAAGTTCCCTCAGTCACTCGGATCTTCTCTCCAGTACAACAGCCGATTACACGGTATGCAGCGAAGACCCCCGCAGTTCAAACTGGAATGCAGGACTCAGCGTTAGCAGAGGGTGAAGGAGAATCCCCCTCTCTTGGGCTAGATGTCACTTTATTGCCTCCAGAGCTTGTTCAACCATCGCTTTTCCCTGAACCGACAGCAACGATGGACGCTGTACCTGTGGAAATCGCTTGTGGCAGTACCGTGCTGAGCGTGGCTTTGCTGCCAGATTAACTCAGGAAGCAAGTAACACTGGACATCAGCCGTCTGTACAGGCGTTAGCTGAGTCCTTGACAATGCCGTCATTGGAGAACATCTGGAGAGTTCTCCAGAAGTTGGATATATCCATTGAAAAAAATCCATGAAAGAAATATCTGCTCTAGTAAGTAACTGACCTCCTTCTCATACTGCAAGTCCCCCTCCGTCCTCCCCAATATTGTGGTCTAAGAAGGATTGCTTATTTTCTTTTGATATTTGATGTTTTTTTGATTGTTTTCTTCCGCTTTACTATAACACATATTTTGATGTGAGTTCTTTTTCCTAATGATCATGCTTCTAAGTCTTATGCCAAAGAGTATACTGCAAGTTTTCCTAGGGGCTTGTTTACTAAATCACACTCCCATAAACGGCCATCAGCAGCTAAAGCAGCCCCCAGAACAGACAACTCCATGCCAAACAAAAACAACTCATGTGTAGATGCTAAAATGCATGGTGTCCATATTCACAAGGTTTTAACCAGGCGGGAGAGGATCTTGCCTTGTTAAACCCCACTGAGCTGGCCATGCCCAAATATTCAGTAGTACTTAACCGCTTAGTACTGCTGAATGCAGGGCTGGTGCTAGAGTCTCTGGCGCCTCCTGCAAACAATCAGTTGGTGCACCCCTCCCCCCGGGTCCAGAATCTCCTCTCTCTCTTATCCCTCTCCCTTCTCCCACCCACCCCTTTTTTCAGCCCAGTGACTTAAAAAGTGAACAAAAAAAAAAAAAAAAAAGAAGATTTTTGTTTTTTTTTTTACTTGACAGCTTTTTAATTTATTTGAAAGCTTCCTATATGTAGATTAAATACCATGAAATAAAATTGAATAGCACTAAAACTGTTTAAAAAGTATTGTAGCTGGTGGAAACAGCACTAATAAAGGCTATATTTTGTGTTTCTTTTTCTACACTGTTCTATAAAATACAGTAATACATGGCCAAATTTCAGTGAGGATATCCTGTTTGCTGATAGGCTCATTTTAACTGTTGCTGTAATCTGCCTTGGGAAGCCTGGTGTTATAAAGATTGGAAATAAAATTAAATTCTCCTTTCATTGGGGCCCATGGAATCACATCTTCACCTCATCTCTTTTGTACAAATGGATTATTCTGTTTTGAGCATGTTTCAGAGGCGAGTTGTTTTCATAAGTCAAAATAATAAAAATAAATATTTTCTTTCATGCAGATCTCTCATTTGCTTAAACATAACTAAATGGGCTATAAGACCCTAATGCAGTCCATTGGTTTTCTTATGTTTTGTCCTTGTGATGACTTATATTGTGCCAAAACCTGCCCCCGCCCCACCGCAGTAATGCCACCATCCCACTCCCACATACTACAGTCCTACCTTGAAGGGCCTGCCCATCCTGGTGTTGTGGTGTGGTGGCCTCTGCAGCTGTGGGGACAGAAAATAATTCCACTCTTTCCTGTCTGCTGCCGCTACTCCATCTTCGCTTTGCTCTTCTGTGCTGCAGGCGGTGCCACTGTGACTGCCGCCTGAAGCCTCAGTAGCCATTTTTAAAATACAGCGGTGCCACCCGCAGCACAGAAGAACAAAATGGAGATGGAGTAGTGGCAGACGGCAGGAAAGAGTGGGATTCTTTCCAGCCCCTGTAGCCGCAGAGGTCCCAACACCACCAGAGTGGCCTTCAAGGATTAAGGTAGGTCTTAGGAGGGCTGTAGTGTGCGGCAGTAGTGGCAGGTGAAGCCTAGTGTACAGGTAAGCATGGCAGTTTCTGATGCCCCTCAAATGTTGCTGCCCCCCTGCCATGCATACCCTGTTTACCATGTTCCACCGACCCTGGCTGAATATCCCCTCTGACTGCCAAAACACTACTCAGTTAGATCAGGGGTGATCTGGGGCACAGCCAGCATTTAACCAGTTAGCGGTGATATTTACTCTGCTAATGGGTAAATGAGGGCAGAAGATGGGTTTGGGTACCGCATATATTGAATCTTCCAGTAAATGAGTACAAATTTCCCACTGAAATAACTAGTGCATGTATATACAGGGGTACTTTTTACTCCTGTAACTTTTAGGAGGATTTTCAAACATAGTATCTGAGTAGTTTCTGTTTGAAAATCCACCTAAAGTTGTGAGGTTACAAACTACCTGTGAATGTCACCACGAAAGGGTAATTTTACAAGTGATTTCAGTTTCACCATGAAGAACAGTGTTTACCTACTTTCGGAAACATACACTTATAATATTGCCGAGGAGTATATGTGTTTAACAGTAGGCATTCATAAAACATAGCCCCGTTTTAACATTTATTTAACAGTGTTAGGTTGACACATTCATGGAGGTAGCTTGCTTGTTGTTTATATGTATATATTGAAGATGCTATAGCCAGATTTAGTCCCTGTGCCTTTAAATGAGATAGGACTACAGATTCTATGTAATTTTGTAGTTCTCTCTGATGGGAACACATCTACAACTCCCTGTGGTTTATGGGAGGCTTCCTGTTGGTTGGTTGCTTGCCTTCTAGCATGCTGGGCTTGCAGTGCCCACCTTTCTTCACTTCTTTTCTCCCCTAACAGAATGGTGGTAGCAGCCTTCTGACCTAGCAAGTTGTGCATGCCTCCAAAAATCACTGTAATTCCATCAAGACTCTTTATCCTCTACAATTTGCCTTTACAACCTCTACGATTAATCTTGTACATCTATCACCCACCATCTGCTATTGCTGTTCAGCATTATCTCTCAGCTCTCCTGGTTCCCTAAGTCCAGGGCACACTCGTTGAGAGTGGTAGCAGAGGCTACTCTACCTGCCAAGCAACAAACTAAGTTATTTACTCCTTGTTCAAGTTACTACATTAAAGAAGATTTGCTTGAGAATTAAGACTACATCTGTGTGATGCATGCTTACAGTATTGGGTTTAAACTGCATGCTAATCATTCTGGGAGTGAAGTAGCAGAACAGTGATAAAGACTTTAAAGCCCCTATGTTTGTGCAAAATACAGATGAATGTTCTCAAGGGTGGAGAATGGAAAGCGCAGAACTGGGATCAATACTTATGCATATATTATGCAAATATGCACCAATTGTTACTGACTCATATACTGTATACACCAAGTTATAACTGCTTCTTCATAGCAGGTGTAATTTTGTGTGACAGCGTACTGGTGGGCTATTTTATAAAGGCACATAGCCTATTTCATAAGGCAACCTATACACTTGACATATGCACCTATGTGGCTCGACAGCTTAGGTGTACTGTTATAAAATTACCCTATAAGGGAACATTTTCATAAAGAATTTACCATGTGTAAAGTAAATATGCAGAAAATTGCTATTTTAAAATTGCATGGAGGGTATATGTATACAAGTATGTGTGTCAACAAGATCATGCATGCTTTTCACATAATCTATGTGTAGGCAACCCTAAGGGAGTAGTTTGGGCAGAGCTGGATGGAGTTGAATGTATACTTTATAAAATACACTACGTGACAAGGTAGTAGCCTGCCAGAGCTTGTCACAAGAGTGGGAAAAAAGCCTACTACACGTCCCAAAAGGCATTGAGAGCACCAGCTCAAAACCGGGAGAGGTGCTGCCTTCATGAAATAGGAGCCTGCATTTCCAAAGACTTCCTCTAGAGGGCAGGGATCTGATGGAATAGTACACACTTAAGATGAACACCGATTACTTATGCTCCATAGTCATGAAATTTTGTGTTTATTTTACTATTATTTTATTTTTATTCTTATGGGATAAAAAGAAGACCTCAGAGATCCCCGGGAAATCCCTTACAACATAACCAGTTCAATTTGTGCTGGTTTACAATTTCTTTCATAGGTCTCCAAAAAACTCCCTATATTTTAATGCCAACGTCTTATTCTTGCCCTAGGTAGTCAAGTACATAAATGCCAGTATTTATTGCAGGTTTTCTCTAGGCTTTTCTCTCTTGTTATCTTTATAAAATGCTCAATTTAATAATCAAACATCCAAACAGAACTGGAAATTCCATCAAAAAAATATCAATTCTGCTCCAATAATGGTATCCATTTCATTAATTGGGAAACTGGATTTAAAACCAAAAGGCTCCTGCCAATGTTTAACCCTTTCATCTGATGATTTTATTATAAGTCTAACTATCCATATTTTGATTTGTATATAAAGTTCAACTGAGATCTTCCATGTATTCAAAATTTCTTTAAAATCTCATTGTATTTTTTCAAAAGAGAAATTAGGTTTTACCTGATCATTTTCTTTACATTAGCCCTTCCCACTATTCCAGAACCTGTGGGATAGTTGTGTCCATCAACCAGCAGGTAGAGACAAAGAACTGAAAACTGAGCTGAGACATATCTCTCTTAGTATCCTGTTTAGGCTCAATAATTGGGATTATGCAAACCAGTAATTGTATGTTTATTTACTAGGCAGAAGTAAAATTTGGAGTAGTTTTATTTGTGATAGTGTTGTCTAATTGTTGGTCTCTCCCCAGTTTTAGATCTGCATTACCTGTGCTGTGAGTCAATAGAATTTTATGCTGTCATTTGTTCTAGCCAGATTAAAATCTGACAAGGAGTAGCTTTAAAGAAGTCCTTTGATCTCTTTCTTACCATATAGTAAATGAAAGGTGCTGCAGTGCAAGTCTTCACTAAAACCTTATGCAGAAGGCAAAGAAGGCCTGTAGTTAAGTACTAAGGCCCAACATAGATCTGTATAATTTACAACATCAGGACCTTCTCTTCATCTGCTACCACAGGGAACCGAATGACTGTTGCACAGTCTCATCTGACACCAGAATCATCAGTCTACAATTGCAGAATAATTTTATGAGACAAACCTTAAAGCTTTATAGCTTGATTTTGTTTTCCTTGCAACTAAGGACTTATTCCTTTGTTGTTTTAAGAGTTTATTCTTTTCTTTAGCACTTATAAAGTATTGTTCTGTGTATATTATTGGAATTATTATAGAAAAAAAGAGTGATAGGCCAGATGAAAGAAATATGTTTTTTTTTACTGGATGTAATTCTAAACAACTGTATATTTATCCTGTCTTGAATCTTATGTCTGTTCCATATTTTTTTGTTCACTTCAAGAAACTCTCACCCTGTTCTCCTTGCTGCCCAGCTGAAGTGAGACCTGGCACAAGTGCAGTGAAGAAAATGAAAGAATCCACCTGCTGGTAAGAGATAGGGATTGTGGCTACTGTAATATATGCTGCCTCATGAATGAAACTCAACCACTTTCCTCATCCAGAAGTGGAAGTTTCTGGATCAGAGAGTGGAATGCTGAACTAGAAAGAATGAGAGATTCTTGCATAGCCACCCAGAATCTGAGGGGTGGCCCAGTGGTCACTGTAGTGGACTGTATACCAGGGGACCCAGTTTCAATTCCCACTTTAGCTCTCTTCTCAGCACTGCATACGTCTAGTAGTGCTATAGAAATGAAAGTTAGTAGTAGACTCAAAAAACCCTCTACCTGTGAGCGCAGTCTGAAGATCTCCAGAGAAATTCAGTCTGTACTGAGCAAAGCCTTTCTTGGGACAGCATGAGGATAGTAGTCCTTTAAGATGAAGGGTTTATTTACTAATTACCTGTGGAGCAGTAAGCTCTTGACAGGATGAAAGATTAAGTATATTTGAATTAGGGCTGCATTTTAATTGCAGTTAACTCTGTGGTTAATGCATTAACCATTAATAGTGATTTAAAACATTTATCACATTGCAGCATCTCCCATCTCCTCCAAACATTTCTTCTGCTCTCTTCCACTACCAACCCTTGTCCTCGGTGCAATCTGACATCTAACCACTACCCATGTTTTAACATCTACTACTACTACTACTATTTATCATTTCTATAGCACTTCAAGGCATACGCAGCGCTGTACACCATACACAAAAAGACAGTCCCTGCTCAAAAAGCTTACAATCTAGATAAGACAGGTAAACAGAACAATTAAGGGTAAGGGAATAAATAGGTGAGGATAAAGGACAGGGCAAGTGAGTAGTGGTTAGGAGTCAAAAGCAGTAGGAAAGAGGTGGGCTTTAAGTTTGGACTTGAAAACGGCCAAAGACGGGGCCTGTGGGGAGGGAGGGTGCGACGGAAGCAATGGGGGGGGGGGGGGGGGGAGCTCCACCAAAGCAAGTTGGCTCAAAGCACTATTACCCCTTGAACCAGCCCTGTATCACTTAACCCACCATTGCCCCAGGTACAAAAACTTAGATTGTGAGCTCACTAGGGATAAAGTACCTGTATGTAATATGTAAACCGCTTTGGTTGTACTACAGAAAGGCAGTATATCAAAATCTTGATGCTGTATCCTTTACCCACCTCTGCACCACTCTACTTTAAAGGTAGTCTTCTGTTAATCCTTGCCAGTGGCAGCGTTACATTTATGCTGCCTGCAGCCTGGTCCAAAGCTCTCCCTGTGACCCATCCCATACATGCAGAAAAAACAAGTGATGTCAGAGGAGGTAGGACAGGCCAGATAGAAAGCTTCGGGCAGACCACGGGCAGCATATGTGTAATGCTGACACTTCCAGGGACCAACAGAAGACCACCTTTAAGGTAGACTGGCAGAAGGGATCGAGGAGAAAGATGCTGAACCCTGGGTGGGGGGAGAGGAGTGTTCTGCAGACCCATGAGCAGAATTAGAGGGGCCACTGATGGAAGCTATGGCCAAGGTACTGAGCTCCAGAAGCCATGAGAAGAGCTTGGTGCTGCTTACCACCAAGCTTGTGTCACTACTCATGAAGTTGGAGGGGCGGGAGAGAGGGAGAGGTGCTGGACAATGGGAGAGAGGAAGGAAAAGAAAGGAAAGAGAGAGAGAGAGAGAGAGAATGGACCCCAGGAAAGAAAGAGAATGGATCTGGGAAAAGAGAAGAGGGAGGGAAAGAAGAGAAAGGGAGAGATGTTGGATCAGGGGGTGGGAGTGAGGGAGATTATCAGACCTTTAGGGAAGGAAAGGGGGATGAGATCTGATATACCACCTTTCCGTATTTACAATCAAAGCAGTTTACATATTATATACAGGAACTTATTTTGTACCTGGAGTAATGGAGGGTTAAGTGACTTACCCAGAGTCACAATGAGCTGCAGTGGGAAATAAATAAATAAATAAATACAATTCCTTTAATCATGTGATTAATCAAAATAACATTTTTTAAAATCATGCAATAAATCATGATTAAAAGTTTTAATCGAAATGCAGCCCTAATTTGAATGTATAAAGAAGCAGTATTTTATGAGGATAAGATGTTTGAATAAGAAACTATTTCACCTACATTAATGCAATTAGTTATTGCAGGGTTGCCTTTCTTAACAATTCTGATGTAATATAATGGTACAGCAAACTATGACCAAAATCTATTGTACCCTCTGCTCAGATAGAATTGGCACACTTAGGGCAAATTAATGATCCCTTATGGGATCAAAGAGGGGAGGCTGAAGATCCTGAGAACATTTATGAGAATAGGATCCCCCTATCCAGAGAGGAGTATCAAGAGTTAAGAATGTAAGCAGAAAATAGAAAAGAATAGATTAAGCAACTTGTGACCTGTGTATGTGACAAACATATTCTGTGAAGATGTCGGGGACAAGAACACGGAAAAAAGTTGAAAATCTTATTGTAGTTTTGCTTATTCTTGAATTACTGAAATATTACTACTACTACTACCTCTACTAGATGTATGCAGTGCTGTACTCTTCAACATGAAGAGACAATCCCTGCTCGAAAGAGCTTACAATCTAATCAGGACAGACAAACAGGATAAATAAGGGGTAAGAAAATTACTAAGGTGGGAATGATAAAACAGAAATGGGCACTGTACAAGTGAATAGGGGTTAGGAGTTAAAAGCAGCCTCAAAAAGGTGGGCTTGTAGCCTAGATTTGGATATGGGCAGAGATTGAGCTTGACATATTGGCTAAGGAAGTCTAGTCCAGTCATATGGTGCAGCAAGATAAAAGGAACGGAGTCTGGAGTTGGCAGTAGAGGAAAAGAGATTTACCCAATGAACAGTTTCTGGAGAAGAGTGTAGGGAGTGATAAAAGTGGAGAGGTACTGAGGAGCTGCAGAATGAATGTACTTGTAAGTCAATAAGAAGAGTTCGAACTGTATGCAGAAATGAATAGGGAGTCAATGAAGTGACTTGAGGAGAGGGCTAATATGAGCATAGCAACACTGGCGGAATATAAATCAGCAGCAGAGTTTTAAACAGATTGAAGGGGAGAGAAATGGCTTAGTGGGAGACCTGTGAGTAGCAAGTTGCAATAGTCTAAGCAAGAGGTGATAAGAGTGCGGATAAGGATTTTGGTAGTGTGCTCAGAAAGGAAAGGTCTAATTTTGGTGATATTATAGGGAAAGAGATGACAGATTTTCTCTACACTTATCCAAGTCTATTGGATAAGTGTAGAGAAAGAGAGAAGTGTCAAAGATAACCCCAAAGTTACAAGCTGATGAGACAGGTAATCAGTATCCGTTTCTCACTCAGTATCTGTTTCCTGTTATTGCTTGATTACCTTACAGAACAATAACTGAATTGCAGATTTATGTGGAACACATGAGACAGATACTCAAATAAAAGGAACCGAAGGGAAGTTGAGGGCTGAAGAGCTTGGGTGAACGTCCCTAACTGGGAGACCACCATCAGCCTCTTCCCAAAAGCTTTTGCCAGTTAACTAACAGTTGTCTCTGTGTGTGATATTCTTTCTCTTGGCCTCTCTCAAGGACAGGAGGCAAACAGCTAAGCAGGTATCACAAGACCAAAAGGGCATGGATCCTCCATGAGCACCGGACCTTGCTTCAATAGACTGTGTACCTGCGGAAGATGGAGAGAACCCTTGTCCAGCAATCGAATCAGGTCCACGTACCACAGCCTCTGCAGCCACTTTGGCGCTACAAGAATTATTTAACCCTGGTGCAATGTGATCCTTTTCAACATGTGGCCTACCATGAACCAAGGAGGGAAGGTATACAGTACATGTGTCTCTGGCCAGGGCTGCAGTATGGCATCAATCCCCATTGAGCCCGGTTCTTTCCAATGGCTGAAGAACTTGGGCACTTTGGCATTCCTTTTCATCACTATCAAGTCTAGAAGCAGAGAACCCCATCAGTCCACTATCAGCTGAAACTTCTAGCTGGATGTGATAGCCCAGCACCACAAAACATAGAAACCCTCTGATGCAGCAGCCATATGGGTATATGCAAATACGCCTCCTTGAGATCAAGGGCAGTGAGAAATTCTCCCACTTGAACTGAGGCTATGACTGCTCTTGGTGTCTCCATGTGAAAGCAGGACACTCAGAGGCAGTAGTTTAGACCTTTGAGATCTAAGACTAGACAAAAGGTGCCTTCCCTGTTTGGGACAATGAAGTAGGAGTATCTGCCTTGTCACTGTCTGGCCTGGGGCACCAACAAGGAAATCTGTGGAGGCATGAATCATAACAGCCTTGGTTTCCTTTCGACAAGGAGACTGCAAGAAGGAGTAACCGTGCATGAGAACTCTAACTTGTAACCGTCTGTAAGAATATCCAGAATCCACTGGTCTGATGTGATTTTGGCCCACTCCTCCCGAAACTCCTGAAGACATCTTCCCACCAGAGGAAGAGAAGAGTGGATCAGACTTGCATCATTGTGAAGCTGTGGTGGCATTGGGTGCTCTAGCTGACTGAGAGGAGGACTTTCTAGCCACACGAAAGGAAGATTGGTGTGACTGAAAGTGGGACTTCTGACAATATTGCTGACAACCAGGCTGGTACCATCTGCTGTCTTGAAATCAAGATCAAGACCCCTAAAGACAGATGATCAGAGGCTTTCAATTTATCCTCCAGCAACCTCTGTGGCATAGTTTCCCCCAATTCTTTCACCAAGTTGCTGAGATCTTCTTCACATAGCCATTTGCCTCAAAATGGCAGTTTAACTAGACATGACTTTGACACTGCATCCGCTGCCCAATGTAACAACCAGAGTTGCCGATGTGCCATGACAGCCAAAGACATACTGCAGGCTGTAACCCATATCATGTCATACTGTAAATAGCATCTGCCAAGTAGGCCAACCCCACTTCCAGCTGGGTGTTATGGCGCCCATCTTGTGTTGCCCAAAGAGGCCACTTCAAAGGCATGTTTCAGTGAGCCTTCTAGATTCCTATCCTCTAGGTCTTTTTAGAGCAATGCCCTCTTCAACCAGCAAGGGAGCCCACCATGGGAAGCTGCAATTTATCTTTCTCCTCTGGAACTAATGGACAGAGGTGAGCCATGACTCTTCTCACCTTCAGCCCCACATCCAGTGAGACCTATTCTGCTGTAATCAGGTCCTGAATGTCTGAATGCATCGAAAATACCTTAGGACTTCTAAACCCCCTCATAATCGACTCCAAAGCAGAAGGCTCCTCAATGGAAAGCACTACCACTGCCTCAGAAATAAGAGTACTGAGCTCCACTATATGAAACAACTTCAAAACTTTTGGATTATCCCCCTCCTCAAGAGGGAGCTCTCCATCCTCTAATGGCTCCTTCAGCGAAGGTTCCTCTGAACAGACCGAGGCCACATCAGATAAGAAGGGAGGTCTAAACAAGATCTCTTAGAAGCCGTAGGGGCAGCAGGGTGAGAAACTGAAGCACCTTGCAGCAACTCTGACTGTCCCTGCTTCAGTAAATAGGCCTGGTCTGAGCAATCTAAACTCTGGAGGAAACAAAGTTCCTGATGCTACTGAATGCTTTTTTGTGCCCCGAGGCTGTAAAATGATAGCTGTGCTCCATGCTTGACCAGACAGAGGCTGCTCCTCACTGTCAGTTGGTCCCAAAAAATGCTGTCCATTCCCGCAATCTTCTACATCAAACTAGGCACCAGCCCTGTCTGAGAGTCCAAAGACCCCGGCATATTCATATGCTACTCCAAATCCAAAGATGTGCTGCCTCCGACCGTTTCCTCCACATCCCATGGGATTCCTAGGTTGTATGCACTGCAAGGCCTGATTTCAGCCAGAGGGTCCAACAGCAGGAATACCACTTAACTGCCCTGTGGGAGTTATCATTCAACCCAACTGTCACAAGCGCACCACAACGTGCCCAAGCGATGAGTCAGGATCCCTCCCCTCTACCAAGTAGAATTTGCAGCCCTCCAAGCAGTTCTGAGTCAAGCTTTAGTTGGACTTATCATTGCCAGCTGCTCCCCCCAAACTCAAAGTCTCCACAAGTCCTACCACAGATGAGAACGGCTCAGGTTTGATATTCTGTCCCACGCTCTCCAGCAAACATCTTTCCTTCTCCTTTCTTTCTTTCTTTTTTTTTTTTAAAGGTTGTTGTGCAGATATGACTCTGCAGACTCAAGCCACCCACAAAGCTCAACTGGGGACCAGTTGACCAACTGGACCAGGAGCAAAGTACTCAGAACAAGAGGCTGATGGTTACTGCAGCAGACTTTGATCATGGGGAACTGGGTTTGATTCCCACTGCAGCTCCTTCTGAGCTAGTCACTTAGTCCTCCATTGCCCCAGGAACAAAATAAGTACCTGTATATAATATGTAAACCACTTTGATTGTAACCACAGAAATGCGGTATATCAAGTCCCATCCCCTATCCCCTACCTGCTGGAGACAGAACATAGTGAAGAGCTGGACTGGATACCAAGAGAGATATGTCTCAGCACAGTTTTCAGTTCTCTATTTCCACCTGCTGGTTGATGGACACAACTATCCCACAGGTTCTGGAAAAGTGGGAAGCTACATAATGGAAGGCATCATTCATTTACTATCTTCCTGTTCACAATATCTTCGACTTCACAAATAATAATTTATCTCCTTCCAAAGCTTAGAATCCAATTTCAAATCCCAGTTCCTCTCATTACATTTTTGAAAGCATAATCTATTTATAAAATAGGTATACATTAGATGATTTTTTTTTTTCAAATTTCACTTAGGTGTCCTCTTATGAAATTACCTCCATAAAGTCTTGCCGAGAATTTACCCTATTAAACAGAAAGTTGCTTTTCAGAACTGAATGTTAATGAGGAAATCTTTTTTTCAGTCAACTTTTTAGAGAAAATCTATAGCAATTCTAATGATAATTGTTTTTTAATTCTTATATTTCTACAAGAATTATAGATCTTTTTGATAATGCACAGAGCATAACAAAAACGTTTTTTGTTTCTGTACATACTTTCACTTCTTAAGAATCTGAAGGCACAACCCACCTGATCTATGACAATATTTACTAGAAGTCTTTGCTTTGTTGTTTAATTATACCTTTGGTCCGTTATCCCTGGAACAGCACACTACATTCTTTATTCAGTAATCCAATTGAAAAACATAAACTGGAATATCCAGACTAAGATTGAAAACTGCAAATATTGTAAACCTCTGCTTTAATGATATAAATATATTTACACATATTAAAAAGTCTGGGAGCCATTCTTCTTGTTCCTTTTCAAACTAAAAACATTTACAGACCTTTAAGTAGAAATTTGTTCAATTGGCAATAACTTAAAATGACCCCCCCCCCCCTTAATTATGCAAGGATTAGGGGTAGACTGACAGTATTCTGGACTCTTGGGCATTAAGGGCCATGGGCCCCTAAGCACCTATCAAAACAATTGCATTAGATGGAAACTAAGGGAGAGTGGGTCCCCTACTGCTCTGAGCCCTTGGGCACTGCATATTGTTCCAATGGTCAGTCCGCCTGTGGTGAGGATGCTGCAATTTCACATCCCATATTGCTATCTGCTTCACACATACCCACAAAATCTGTTTTGATGTACATCAAGCATTTTTTTATTCCATTGTGACAATGTCCCTCTGCAAGCATTCTTGTACAAGTTCCAAAGCATGTACCTATCACGTTCCCTGATGTACAGAATGTAATCACATTATAAGAATATATTAATTAAATATGCAAGAATTATTTTGTATTACTAACAGTGAAAATACAATGATCAGCATTCTGTTATCCACACAGTATTCCTAGATGCTTTAGCTAGTAGCATCATAGATGGTTGCAGAAAAAGACCATCTAGCTCATCCAGTTTTCTCAGGAATTCCATCCATATTGCCACACTGCTACAAATATATACCAGATGTCAGTCAAAAGAGTATTTCTAACAATATGACTTCTTCCTTTTAGTTCTACCATCCTGGCTGACTCCTTCTAGTACCTATGTCACTAATGTCTTAGTACAAAGCTCTCAGTATGGCTGCTGTCCAAAAACAGATTCATGTGTCCTCTATAATGTGCCAAATAAGAACACAAGTATTACCATACTGGGACAGACTGAAGGTCCATCAAGCCAAGTATCTTATTTCTAACAGTGGTCAATCCAGGTCACAAGTACCTGGCAAGATCTCAAAAGAGTAACAGATTCCATGCTGCTTATCCCAGGATAGACCCAACTACATGAGGAATCAGATTTCTACTAAAATTTCAAGTTATTACAGAACTTGTAGCCTACCTGACAGAACCAGCTGCCAGTTTGATTCTTCAGAAGTACCTGTGCATTCACCATAGAGTGATTATCCTGGAATCACATAATGGGTGCTTGGACTACAATGCTATTCTTATTACCCAGTTACAATTGACTTAATTGAAGTATAATGACACAGTGACACAGCCAATGTATCACACAGTCAGTAAAGTTTAGTTGTTTACCTGTAACATGGGCTGTCCATAGACAACAGGTAAATTCAAGTACACTAGTGGTGATGCCATCTGATGACCTCAAGATCGACCAGCTTTCTAATCAGGTCCATATAGAGAAAGAGGAAGACTATGTTTGGCTAATTTATCCTACTGTTTACAGAGAACCTCAATAACAGGTAACAATTTTGTTCTCTGCCAACAAGCAGAATAAAATCAGCCATACAAACATAAAAATATTTTATTTATCTATTGGGATTTATTAACCGCCATTATGAACAGATTCACCCAAGGTGGTGTGTAGCAGGTCCAGTTTAACATAAAACTTACAATTTTGTTAACATCGTAACAACAGTAAAATGACCAAATATAAACATAAATACAATAAATGAGGCAAACTTGGAAACATGATGTCAATACATTACAAACAATGCGATAATAGACAACATGGAACAATTTTCAAATAGCATAGATATAATAAACACAATGTCAGCATAACACCAATAAAACACCTAATAAGTAAGCAATAGAACATTCAAATAACATAGATATGATGTTAATGCTTTCCTGTGTTGCTAAGGGGCCAAGTGCAGATATATAGATGGGGACAAGAAGGGTAGCACGAAGTCAGTTGGGATAAATAAATGAGTAGCTAAACTCATGGCAAAATCTTTGTACAATTTAACAAGAGGATTTGACAAGTTATTTTGTGCATAAGGTTGAGAAAATAAGGTAAACTCTATATGATTTAGGTTTGGATCATTCAACTATAATAATAGGGGTTAATGGGGATCATAAGAATAACACCTTTGTTGATCAGGTTTGGTCTTCATTTAACGTAGTTCAGAAAAGAGAGGTTTTGGCTAAACTAAAAACAATAGCAGGCAAATTCTGCTTGTTAGGTAATTTCCTTCGTACTTGCTAAAAAGTATCCTTAAGGAAGTAGTTAGTTGGCTGACTGTTTTTGTGAACACCTTATTTAAAAAAGAACATTTCCCTTCTGACCTGGGAGATATCATCTTAACACCAATCCCAAAGTCAGAAGGAGCCAATTTGCCTGTCATTTCAAATTTCCGCACAGTAGCAAGTATGCTCTGGATGGCTAAACTGATGCAATCTTTAATAGCATCACAAATTATGACCTTTCTGGATACATTTCAAAACTTGCATAGTTCTCAATATGGTTTTAGACCAATGCATAGCACAGAATCCTTACTTCTAACATTAGTCTCCAGAGTAACATTTTTACTCCCACTTAGCCATCTATCCCCCCTTCAATCTGTTCAGAACTCTGCTGCACGTCTTATATTCCACCTGAACCGATATACTCATATCACCCCTCTTCTCAGGTCACTTCACTGGCTTCCAATCAGATACCGCATACAGTTCAAGCTTCTCCTTCTTACCTACAAATGCACTCAGTCTGCAGCCCCTCATTATCTCTCTACCCTCATTTCCCCTTACGTTCCCGCCCGTAACCTCCGCTCACAGGACAAATCCCTCCTCTCAGTACCCTTCTCCACTACCGCCAACTCCAGGCTCCGCTCATTCTGCCTCGCATCACCCTATGCTTGGAATAAACTTCCTGAGCCCTTACGCCAAGCCCCTTCCCTACCCATCTTCAAATCCTTGCTCAAAGCCCACCTCTTCAATGTTGCTTTCAGCACCTAACCTTTATACCTTTCAGGAAATCTAGACTGCCCCTATTTGACTGATTGTACATTTGTCCTTTAGATTGTAAGCTCCTTTGAGCAGGGACTGTCCTTCTATGTTAAATTGTACAGCGCTGCGTAACCCTAGTAGCGCTTTAGAAATGTCAAGTAGTAGTAGTAGTAGTAGTACTAAGACAGAGGATTTCATCTGTTCTCCTAAAGTTTGATGTAGCTGAACATACGAATAGCCATAATAGGTCAGACCAATAGTCCATCTAGCCCAATAACCTGTTTCCAACAGTGGCCAAGCCAGGTCACAAGTATCTGGCAGAAACCCAATTAGTAGCAACATTTCATGTTACCAATCCCAGGACAAGTAGTGGCTTCCCCCATGTCCATCTGAATAACTGACTATGGAATTTTCCTCCAGGAACGTTTTCAAAACTTTTTAAAACCCAAATAAGCTAACCACTGTTACCACATCCTCTGGCAACGAGTTCCAGAGCTTAACTATTCTTTGAGTGAAAAAATATTTCCTACTATTTGTTTTGAAAGTATTGCCATGTAATTTCATTGAGTGCCCCCTGGTCTTTATACTTTTGAAAATGTGAAAAATCGATTCACTTTTACCCGTTCTACTCCACTCAGGATTTTGTACACTTCAATCATATCCCCCCTCAGACGTCTCTAT
This sequence comes from Microcaecilia unicolor, assembly GCF_901765095.1. Taxonomy (NCBI): domain Eukaryota; kingdom Metazoa; phylum Chordata; class Amphibia; order Gymnophiona; family Siphonopidae; genus Microcaecilia; species Microcaecilia unicolor. The sequence goes on from NC_044040.1 coordinate 53,787,910, forward strand.
TCCAAGCAGAAGAGCCCTAACCTCTTTAGGCTTTCCTCATATGGGAGGAGTTCCATTCCCTTTATCATTTTGATTGCTCTTCTTTGAACCTTTTCTAATTCCACTATATCTTTTTTGAGATACGGCGACCAGAACTGAATACAGTACTCAAGGTGAGGTCATACCATGGAGCAATACAGAGGCATTAAAATATTCTTGGTCTTATTTTTTATCCCTTTCCTAATAATTCCTAGCATCCTGTTTGCTTTTTTGGCCACTGCTGCACATTGGGCAGAAGACGTCAGCTTATTGTCTACAATGACACCTAGATCTTTTTCTTAGGTGCCGACTCCTAAGGTGGACCATAGCATTAGGTATTATGATTTGGATTATTCTTCCCAATGTGCATTACTTTGCAATCATCCACATTAAATTTCATCTTCCATTTGGATGCCCACTTTTCCAATTTCCTAGAATCTTCCTGCAATTTTCCACTGTCCATATTTGTTTACTTTTGACAACTTCCAATAATCTTGTGTCATCTGCAAATTTAATCATCGCACTCATCTTCTTATTTCCAGATTATTTATAAATATGTTAAACAGCACAGGTCCCAAGACAGATCCCTGAGACACTCCACTATTCACCCGGCGTTGAGAAAGCAAGGTATCTTGGTCCATCCGTATCTCGACAATTGGCTGATTCGAGCCAAGTCAAGGCAGGAGAGTGCAGAGGCGACCTTGCAAGTAGTGAGTTTCTTGGAGTCGCTCAGCTGGGTGGTGGACATGGACAAGAGTCACCTCGTCCTGTCGCAGTCCCTGGAGTTATCTAGGGGTCCAGTTCGACACGTCGAAGGGGCTGGTGTTCCTACCTTCAACTCGGATTGCCAAGATACAGGCCCTAATTCGTCAGCTTTGCTCCGAGAGAATTCCTTCGGTTCGTTCTTATCTGCAGGTTCTGGAACTCATGGCGTCATCGATAGAGGTAGTCCCTTGGGCCAGGGCTCAAATGCAGCAGTTACAGTTGTCACTTCTGGATCGCTGGTCTCCTCAGACACAAGACTTGGAAGAGAGGCTCGCTTTGCTGGCGGCTTCCCGCCTCAGCCTTCAGTGGTAGCCCCACACGCCGAATCTGGAGAAGGGCAAGCGCTTGGATCCTCCGGAATGGATTCTTCTCACCACAGATGCCAGACTGGGGGGCCCATTGCCTCGGTCAGGTAGTTCAGGGCCGTTGGAGGAGGCCCTTTTCCGGAGATGTAGAACTAGAGGGCATGATATGAGATTGAAGGGGGGGCAGACTCAAGAAAAATGTCAGAAAGTATTTTTTCGTGGAGAGAGTGGTGGATGCTTGGAATGCTCTCCCACGGGAGGTGGTGGAGAGGAAAATGGTAACGGAATTCAAACATGTGTGGGATAAACATAAAGGAATCCTGTTCCGAGGGAATGGATCCTCAGAAGCTTAGCCGAGATTGGGTGGCAGAGCCGGTGGTGGGAGGGGGGACTGGTTGGGAGGCGGGGATAGTGCTGGGCAGACTTATACGGTCTGTGCCAGAGCCGGTGGTTGGGAGGCAGGGATAGTGCTGGGCAGACTTATACGGTCTGTGCCCTGAAAATGACAGATACAAATCAAGGTAAGGTATACACAAAAAGTAGCATATATGAGTTTATCTTGTTGGGCAGACTGGATGGACCGTGCAGGTCTTTTTCTGCCGTCATCTACTATGTTACTCCTCCATTAAGAAAAATGGCCATTTAACCCTACCCTCTGTTTTCTGTCCAAAAAACAATTCCTAATCCACAGAAGGACATTGCCTCCTATGTCATAACTTTTTAGTTTTCTCAGGAGTCTCTCATGAGGAACTTTTGTCAAAAGCTTTCTGAAAATCTAGACACACTAATTTATCCACATGTTTATTCAAGCCTTCAAATAAATGAAACAAATTGGTGAGATCAAAACATGGAAGTTTTAGCCCTAGATGTTTTCATTTTGTCCCATTGTGGGTATAAAACATCCAAGAGTTAGGAACTCCCAAAACCTGCCCACCCCCTGGCATGTCCCCTTGTGGTGTGGATGCACTGCAGATGAATTGCATAGATAAATGTAGGCAAAATAGGTTTCAAAAATAGAGATTTGTATATTTTGAGAAGAAATTTGTCCAAATGCTGCTTTATGACACTTTTTGGATGTTTATCTCTTTTGAAAATGAGCCCCTTGGATTAATTCTCAAAAGGTCACCTAATATTAGGTGCCTAAAGTGTATGCACTAAGCTCAAATTCTATAATGCCAATTATGTGTGTAATTGCCATTATATAATGCTAGCGTAAGTCTGCAATTATGCACCTGACTTTAGGCTTCAGCACTTATGCTATCTCAATGGTTGGTGTAAATGCTCATGCCCAACTGCTATCAGTTAGGTGCGTGACTGACGGTATTCTATAACTTTAGCATGTAAATGCTAGGCATAGGCCTGAACCACCCATGCTACTTCCACATACACTAGCACTTGTGCACTAAAGAAAGAAAGGAAAGAGGATGGGATTTGATATACTACCTTTCTGTGATTACAATCAAATTGGTTTATATATTATATAAAGGGACTAAAGAAATTATGTGCTAAGTTTATAGAATTAACTCTAATCATAGCCAACTACGGATGATGTCCATTAGCGCCTAATTTAACAATTAGATCTGATCTGGTCTGGTGGAAGGGGCTTTGGTTGTCATGATGGGGCAATATAGCAGGCAAAAAAATAAATACTCTCCCACACTTACTTTATCTCTTCCAGACATTACTCATACGGGTCCTGCGTCAGCATCATCTTACCCTCCAGTGAGATTTAATGTGATTTATTTGGGGTGGTAAAGCTCCACACGTCTAAAGACTTAATCTAGCATTGTGCTGAGTTGGCCGGAAGAGCAATTCCCAATATTCTTCGGAATTATTGGGCTTTTCACTTGCAGCAGCTTTTGGACTAGGAAGTGAGTCCTGACAAGATAGCTGCCGTATTGGAACAAAAGAGTTTTCACATTTTACAATATAACATTTACAATATAACATTTGTTGTGGATTTCAATGCCTCCTAAGAGAAGCAGGCACCCATTTTCAACCCTTGAATCACCTTTTAAGTGTCTGGAGCTCAGTAAGGGCACAAGATGGGCAGGAAAATAAAGTTTCATTTTTAGCACCCATTCAATAAAGTCCCATATTCTGTGGGGATCAAGGTAGGGGAGCCTCTGCTAGGTGGGAAGCAAGGAGCCTCACTTGCTTTTGACAGCTTTTGGATGTGGGGTAATTGCTTACATTCGATGAACTAAGGGGACAATTCAATTTGGAGGCCCTGTATTTTTCTCTTACTGACAGATCAAATACTACATAATGACTCAGGGTTGGCTGAGGGAGGATCATAATGAGGTAGAACATTTAGAAAACTTGTGGTTAGCCATGGGGAGGTTAAAAACACCATTTAACATTTAAGGGGGAAAGAGTTTAAATGATGTAAGTTCATGTGCAAGTGAGAGATGGATTTGGGTGAGGAATTGACTATAGAAGTGTGGAAAACTACAGTTAAAGAAATGCATATTTAAAAAAAATGCCTACAAAGTTTTTTCTCATTGATATCTTATACCTGACAAACTAAAACTACGTACCCAGCAAGTGCTACTGACCTATGCTGGTGCTAAGGCACAGAGAGAGGCAAATTTTATCTGGAATTTTTAATGTTTTATGATTGTTCACCATCTTTATTGGCATTTTCCAATGCCAAGGAGAGGGTACATACATTTTTATAAATAAATATGTGGTGGACCTGAGAGAAGATACAGGAATTCTTGGAAACAGTGGTTCGATGCATGTCCTTAGGGATGGGATTGCCTACCATTTGAGTTATCTTAAATTATGCTTGCTGGGAATGGGAATTGCACGAGGACAAAAGTGGCACTGTGGGTTGCACAGAATGTGCTTGCTTTTCCTCTGCTAAATCTGAGATTGAGGCCCATTGGAAACAAGCTATCAGACCAACCTTAGAAGATTGAATTTTGCATTTACAGACAGTGGCAGAAATGGAGAGTTACTGATAAAAGTTATGATCCAAAGGATGAGGAATGGACCCATGTGAGCATTATATTTAAGGAGGGTAGGTGACTTGGAAAGGGTTGATTAGATGGTTTGAGCGCAGCCTGAAGGAACCATTGGCAGTGTACCTATATTAGGATTAGTTTGAGTTCAGTGGAGAGGGAGAGGGTAGGGTTGAGGTTGTTTCTGGGAGGTTATATTAAAGTGTCTTTATAATCCTGCAATATGCATTGTATCCTGGTATTCTATGCTATATTGATTTTTTCCTGTTTATACTGCATTTTTGTTTTTGTAATTTTATGCTGTATTGATTTTTTCCAGTTTATATTGAATGCATTTTTTTTTTTGTAATTTTAAAATCAATAAAAATATTTATTGATAAAAGAACTGTGAGCAAAAGGGCATTGATGCTGGTTACAGTGCCCCTAACATAGAAATAAATAAATAATTTGGTCACTCTGCATTTCATAGTAAGAAAATGCAAAGTATGCAAATGAATGTAAAGCAGTTCATTACTATGTAAATACTATGTACAAGGTTTGCAAGCTGCTTTCGTCAGGATGGGCATGAGGTCAGGGAAAGAATGTTGGCAAGACAATTGACTGGTTCAGATGGAACTCCAATACCACTTCCAGCAGGAACTTAGTGTGAGTGCGGAGGACTACTCTGTTGTGATGAAACTTAGTATAAGGTGCATCCACTACTAAGGCCTGAAGCTCATTGACCCTGACTCGCCTCCACCTACCCTCCTCTTCTCCTTCCTGTACACATTAATTGATTTGATTACTTTATTTTTGTCTATTAGATTGTAAGCTCCTTGAGCAGGGACTGTCTTTCTTCTATGTTTGTGCAGCGCTGTGTACGCCTTGTAGCGCTATAAAAATGCTAAATAGTAGTAGTAGTACTTGAGGTGTGCACCGGGTGCTCACCACAAGCTGCGAAATAGCTGGTAAATTTTATAGCCTGGGAACATCAGGCCATCAAGCCACAGTCCAATGCTCCTGGGCCACTTGTCAAAGAGGCCAGCACCCATCCCCAATAGTTAGCGGCTGAAGCAAACTCCCAGGCTTTAAGTCTTTCTTGGGCTGCCTCCCAAACAAGAACACCTTCCTTGTCCTGCCCAACCAGAACCCCCTCACCAAAAAGGTCCCCCTTGTGGCCAACCACTCTACCCTCAGTTTTGCCTCTATCAAGTGAAGCTCCCCCAAGCAGTAACCCAGGTGCCCCAGTCTCTCAACCCCCCCCCCCCCCCCCCCCAGCTCCTCTGGGCCTACCTTATTCTAAATGAAGGCACTGACACCACTATGGTTCACGTTTCTAAGGGCATCTACTGCCCTTATACAGAAATGCAACCCCTAGTTGTAGTACCACCAGACTACTGCTAAGGGTTGCCAGCGAGAGCAAGAGTGAAGTATCTCCATGGTAAAGTTCTGAGGTCTTTTTTCTTCCCAATCTGTGTTTTGCACAATATGTACAGATTTTAAGGACCAGCACAATTTTAGTGAGGATTAATATTGGGTTTGCAGTGTGGCAAAAAAGGAGGAGTAAACTCTTGTACTTTTGCAGCACTACAGAGCTGAAGGAATCTCATTATGCATAGTTTTGTTAAAACATAGCTCTGCCAAGCACTAAAAACTCAAGGTTACATAGGAATTTATGACAGCCAGGACATTCAATTTACAGAGATAACGTGAAATATTGTATTTGTTAGTACATACCCTTCAAATATTTCCTTTTCCGTGAACAGGTCTAAATAGCTAAAAGGAGAATCCAACAGGTACACATCTGCATCTTTGTATATTGCTCTAAATAGAAAAAAAGGAAATATAATAAAATTTTATAAACACGCAATTCCACTTTACGTCACTGCACTAACAATGAAAGATGTTGAAACCCTGCTGTTGTCACTGAAAGAGTTTAATTATTAATCTCAACCTCAAAGATATAATATAATCATTTTCCAGGTGACTTTTGTCAACAGTTACAATGTATCTCTTGCATAATATCTTATTGCAAGTTAGACAATTTTTGACTCTAATGATTTATCATGTCCATCAGCTCACAGCAGCTCACCTCTTTGAACTTCCACATCATGTTTAATGTATAGAAAATTAAAGCATAAATTTTTGGAATTTGGGAACCGCTCTGGGAAAATGTTAGTTAAGCACTTAAGGGAGTGCTAGGCTTCTCAAACAATACAAAAAATCCAAGCGTATCCATGAATCTCAGATACCTACTGTGACCTTGATGTATCTGTATATGTGCATAAGCATCCTTCAAGTCTAGAAAGCATAACCAATCCCCATTTTTAAAATAGGAATGAGGGCATATAAGGAAACCATCCTGCATTTTTGTTTGACCAGATACTTGTTCAGAACCCTTAAGTCTGTCGTATTTGTGATCAGGAAGTAGTTATAAAAAAAATTCTTTCCCTCTTTCCTGTGATGGAACAGGTTCGATCACCTTGGCCTGTAAGTAATTCCTGATGCTGACAGCTTGAGTTTGATAATCTCAGGAGGCAATTTAGAGGAATTTAATTTTGGCATTTATATTCCACTTAACTAGATTTTGATAGTGTTCTATTTTGAGCGAACTTCATTGGCTGACAGTCCAACAACATATCCAGTTTAAAATTATTTGTCTGATATACAAATCTATTTATGGTCTGAATTCAGATAGTATTGGAGAACTGCTTGTACTATCCACACAAGTGAGAAGACACTGTTTTTCTAGGACTTTTCTTTAGGGTTATCCCATAGTAAAAAACTTGCACTTTAAGTCCATTTGTGAAAGCTCTTTCCCGTTTCAGGGGGCAAGACTCTGGAATACACTGCCTTGTGACCTGAATTGGCCACTGTTTGAAACAGGATACTGGGCTTGATGGAACTTTGGTCTGTCCCAGTATGGCAATGATTTTGTTCTTAAACAAGCACCATCATATTTTCTTTTTAGGAAATTTCTGAAGACTTATTTGTATAACAATTAATTAGATTGTTGGCTCTTCAGTATATAGTATAAATTAGATATGTATCTCTCTTTTGTAGAGAGCTTCTTTGGAATCCTAATGGAAAGATATGCAGTATAAAAGACACAAATAGAATAGAATTAACTGTAAAATTCAAGGCAGAGGACTATGCAATTAAACAGAGAACATTATACAGGTAAAAGTAATAACTTAGCCATACATACAAACAGGTATGAATATAGTTTACAAATTTTGTAATGTTTTCTAACTGCAGATAGTAACCTTCCTGGACAATTCTCAGAAACCACCAGTCTGATGTTACAAGAGGCCATCTTACTGCAAACAAATTCCGGCCTCCTTCCTACCAGAATGTCATCCTGGATAGTTAAGGGGATTGTGATTATACTCAGTTGGAGATGGTCAAAACCTCATCCATTTTGACTGTGGAGCTAGCTGAAGATTTTAGGCCCTTGGCTGTCTTGTGTGAGAGCAAGGTCCCTGAGTCACTTGGGAACAACAAAAGGAAAGAGGATACTTACACCTGTAGGGCCTCCATTGTAACCCGCTACAAAACTACCTGTAAGAGGAGGCTGGGTCAGAAATAGTCCTAGAGAGGGACTTAAGAGTGTCTGAGTGCTACCTAATGAGGGAAGTAGCTTTTTGCACCTTATCTCCAAAGAGATTCCCATCATATCATGGAACATCAGCAAGCTTCTCCTGCGCTTCTGGTTTGAGGTTTGCAATTCTGTGGGCACCAACCTCCAGTATGAAGGCTCTTGATATGGTATTGAAAACATCATAATTTGCATAGACCATGTATTTTCCACATTTCTTTCCCCAGGTTACTAGCTTACCAATTTCATTGGCCTTCACCAGGAGGAGAGTGATAGCAAACTCTGCTATACTGTGTGCATGCTCATTAAGGGTGCTATGCTAGAGGTGAGCATAACATTCTGAAAGAATATCTTCCCAAAATACTCCAAGGTCCTAGCCTTTATCCCCAGGGGCACCAAGCAGTAAGTCTTTGTACTCTTAGAAATTTTGAGAGCAGATTTGGCCATCACTGAATGCTGAGGAATCTACAGATTCTCAAATCCTGGAGTCTTTTGAACTATACACACTCAGTCAACCTTCTTAATAACAAGAAGCATAGAGAGCATAGAGGTCTCCTAGATTCTCATCTGTACTTCCTTTAGGATTCTGTGAACAGGCACTGTCACAATTTCCTTAGAGGGAGGATCAAGGAATTTGAAAATGTCCAATGTTTCTGCAGTAGGTTCCTCATCCATCTCTAAAGAAAGAGACAGCCTTAGCCAACTCCTTGATACACTCAGAGAACAAGAGCTCCTCTGTGGGAGATTTACATTTCTCATGTGGTGAGGAGAGATCTGATGGGAGATCAATGGAGTCCTCCTCTGAGAAAACTCCTGGATCTTTTTCAGATCCCCAGAAGTGTTGCAATTCTGACTCATAGAAGTACTCAGCAGGAGATATCCATGTCTCTGCCAGCCTCAAACAAATGACCCCTTAAGCCTGGGCTGAAGGTGTCAAGGCACCAGGTACCTCCATTGTATTGGGGAAGCTTTCTCTCCCAGTGGACTAGAGATCAACACTGATAGGGTGGGCATAGACCTTGACCCCCTTCAAGTCCTCAGTTTCAATGCTTCCTCCAAAGGCAGTGCATGGGCCTTAAGCACTGGATGGTTTGCTTTGAGCTTCAGCTTTAATGTCAATGAAGTGGCAGCCTCATGCTGAGAAAGAAAGCTCTCCATCTGTTTCTCAAAGTTCTGCAGGAGCTGTTCCTTGAAGGCTGCCATCAACAAAGGAAAGGTCAGCAAAGTTGGAGTGGCTATGTCCTCCTGAATCACCTAGGGTAAATTGGGAGTTAGGTCTCAGCTTTATGGAGGCTTTCATATGCCTTTCTGATACCATGGAGGATGAGTGGTCCTCGTATCAGAGGTGCTTCAAGGACATCAGTGATCTCAATGCCGTGGTGCTTTTCACACTGCACTCCGAATGTGTCCAATGCTTGTGCACCCTAGCCTCTACTTGATGTCCAGCATCTTTGCCCCTCGGCACCATTTGAGTGAAGGATGAATCATTCCTCTTCTTCTGGATGACCGGTCCCAATGGCCTCTATCAATGCTCAATTTAGAGGGTGATCAAGACACTCTCAGTGTCAATGCATCTCAAGTTTTTGTTGCGGCTGCAGGAGTCATGTAGACTGATGCTTCTAAACCTAATGTCAAAGGACCAGAGTTATTGACATCAAAAATTTGTTTGCACTATTTTTTATGACCATGGATACCCCTCTTTGACATCTGTAAACACAGAAAACAACAAGAATGGGTATCAATTATGGATATGCTTTTGTTGCATGGAAAACACTTCTTAAAACCACTAGGAACTGTTGTCTAGGACACGTCTGGAAAAATAGCCACAGCAAAATGAAACAACTTGATGATGAAAAATAACCAACTAAGTTCCCTACTGAGGCTAAAAGAGGGCTGCCCAAAAAAATTCACAGTGTGTTGTATCTGTTGCACTTCTTCCTCTCTTGATGAAACAACTTGTGACACAGAAATCACCACAAGGGATTCCTCTAGTGAGTCAGGAAAAGGTCCACTTCCAGCTGACCCTTGACTCTGTCCACCTGCCACATAAGCAATTGCTGGCTGCGGAGGTGTTGTCTGTATGACAAGGCTCAAAGAGGCAGCACCACGGGCCTTTAAAAATGGAACATAGTTCTTTAATGAATGAGCCTAGACAAAAAGATCCGACACGTTTGGATACAGAAAGTGAAAGTGCCTTGTTGCTTTGCAGCTTTTACTATATGAGACGTGGGTTAAGGAATAATATATTGTAGAGGAATATATTCGAGTTATTCCCCAAGTTTTCCACGTCATCACTGTGACCCCTGACGCAGGTGCTAGTCACCGAAACATGGCCCGTGTCAGGTCTTTTTGTCAAGGCTCATTCGTTAAAGAACTGTGGTCCATTTTTAAAGGCCTGTGGTGCTGTTTTTTTGTTTGGACTTTAGTTTCCCCCTCTTTTCTTATATCCAAGGCTCAAAGAGACACCATCTCCACTGCTGCCGCTGAACAAACCCGGAAGCATAGCCAAAGGTGAAACTGGAGTGGAACTGGAGTGGAAGCACTAAAGCTTTTGAGAGTCGTCTGCAGCAGCCTAGAAGAGAAAGCAGGGGCAGAGGGAATCCGTCGCTCAGATCCCTTCCTCTTTCTCCCCATATCACTGTCCAGGGATTAGAGGATAGCCAAGCATAGAAAACAGCCTTGGTAAGCCAGAAGCATACAGCAGGTGCGACTTACACTGCCGCCATCTTGGCTACCCGAGTCATTGCAGTTTATGCCTCTGAAGCTGCTGGAGTTGGTAAGACCTAATATTGTCACCATGGATTCTATAATGGGAGGCCTTATAGACTCTCAACAATTCTTTTCTTAAAGTAACTGAAATCTCTACTCAGATGAATCAGGTTTCTGGAGCTATTGCTGCTCATGATAAGACTCTGGAGCAGCATACTAACCATATTAGATCTATGGAGGTCAACATGAATTTAGTGAAGGGAAATCTTGCATCACCAATCTACTACATTTCTTTGAAAGGGTGAACAAACATGTGGATAAAGGGGAGCCGGTTGATATTGTGTAGCTGGATTTTCAGAAGGCGTTTGGCAAAGTACCTCATGAAAGACTCCAGAGGAAATTGGAGAGTCATGGGTTAGGAGGTAGTGTTCTATTGTGGATTAAAAACTGGTTAAAAGATAGAAAACAGAGAGTAGGGTTAAATGGACAGTATTCTCAATGGAGAAGGGTAGTTAGTGGGGTTCCCCAGGGCTCTGTGCTGGGACTGCTGCTTTTTAACATATTTATAAATGACCTAGAGATGGGGGTAATTAGTGAGGTAATTACATTTGCTGATGACACAAAGTTATTCAAAGTCGTTAAATCGCGGGAGGATTGTGAAAAATTACAAGAGGACCTTACGAGACTGGGAGACTGGGCGTCTAAATGGCAGATGACGTTTAATGTGAGCAAGTGCAAAGTGATGCATGTGGGAAAGAGGAGCCCAAATTATAGCTACGTCATGCAAGGTTAGGAGTCACGGACCAAGAAAGGGATCTAGGTGTCGTCGTTGATGATACGTTGAAACCTTCTGCTCAGTGTGCTGCTGTGGCTAAGAAAGCAAACAGAATGTTAGGTATTATTAGGAAAGGAATGGAAAACAAAAATGAGGATGTTATAATGCCTTTGTATCGCTCCATGGTGCGACCACACCTCGAATATTGTGTTCAATTCTGGTTGCCGCATCTCAAAAAAGATATAGTGGAATTAGAAAAGGTGCAGAGAAGGGCGACAAAAATGATAAAGGGGATGGGACGACTTCCCTATGAGGAAAGGTTAAAGCGGCTAGGGCTCTTCAGCTTGGAGAAAAGGCAGCTGAGGGGAGATATGATAGAGGTCTATAAAATAATGAGTGGAGTTGAACGGGTAGATGTGAAGCGTCTGTTCACGCTTTCCAAAAATACTAGGACTAGGGGGCATGCGATGAAGCTACAATGTAGTAAATTTAAAACGAATCGGCGAAAAGTTTTCTTCACTCAACGTGTAATTAAACTCTGGAATTCGTTGCCAGAGAATGTGGTAAAGGCGGTTAGCTTAGTGGAGTTTTAAAAAGGTTTGGACGGCTTCCTAAAGGAAAAGTCCATAGACCATTATTAAATGGACTTGGGGAAAATCCACTATTTCTGGGATAAGCAGTATAAAATGTTTTGTACATTTTTGGGATCTTGCCGGGTATTTGTGACCTGGATTGGCCACTGTTGTAAACAGGATGCTAGGCTTGATGGACCTTTGGTCTTTCCCAGTATGGCAATACTTATGTACTTATGAGGTTAAGTTAGCTGACCTTCAGGTTACTAATTTGGCTCTGTTAAAGGATAAGTTGAACTCTTTTAAGAAGACAGAATATCCGGAGAATCAAATAAGAAGGAAAAATCTTAGATTTGTGAATTTTCCCAAATCTCCTCATTTCACCATTTGACATGATATAGCAGTATTTTACTGAGATCTTGAAAATTACTCGGAAGACTCTGCCACCGCTTGTTCAGGCCCAATATTTAATGTTGGGTAATGTGAAGAACTTAGGGAGTCATCAGAAAGACCAAATGAACTTATCAGAGTTTCTTGAGTCCTTGCTTGAAGTTACCCAAAGAACAACCTTGTTGGTAACTTTTGCTTTAAAACCAGATAGGAATAATATTCTTCGTTTGTATTTTTGTTTTATGAATGAGATGTTTTGGGATATAAAGTACGTGTTTTTCCAGATTTGTCTAGAGATACGCAAAAGAGATGCCAAGAATTTTTGGCATTATGCCCTAGAGCCTTGGTTCTTAGTGTGAATTTTGTGCTAAAAGTTCCTTGTCAATGTGTTTTGTTATTTGAGGGTAAAAGTTATTATAGATCCTAAATCATTCCTGAACTTTATTTTGGCAAAGGAAGAGTTGAGGACTAAGGTTTAATATCCACTGTTGAAGGCTAGCTGGTGGGTTCTAGTGGAGGATGTGTTCTTACTTAGGGGTCCTTTTACGAAGCTGCAGCAAAAGGGGGCCTGCGCTGGTGTTGGTGCGTTTTTGATCACACCAAGGCCCCCTTTTACCAGAAAGGGTAAAAGGCAGATCTTTTTTTTTTTCAAAAAATGGCCATGTAGCAAGTGAAGCACTTGCCGTGCAGCCATTTTGGGAGGGAGCACTTACCGCCACTCACTGAGGTGGCGGCAAGGGCTCCCGCTTTAACCAAGCAGTGATTACTGCTGGGTACATACTGGTCAGGGGCGTATCTGCATGGGGCATCAGGGGCCGCAGAATGAAGCTGTTTCTGAGTCTGACGTCCTGCATGTACAACGTGCAGCGACGTCAGACTCAAAAGAAACTTTCGTCGGCGCCAGCTTCGGTGGAAAAATGAAAGGACCTCAGCTTGGCTGGCGGGGGTTGGGGGTCCCCCGCCAGCTGACGGAATTCTTTAAAGGCAGCCGGCAGGGGCAGGAGGACGCGGACCTCGGCTGGCGGGGGTTGGGGTCCCCCGCCAGCGAAGGTAGGCGAGCAACGGAGGGGGAGGGTTGGCAATGGCAGCGGCTGGGGGGAGGGGGATCGGCAATGGCGGCGGCGGCGGCGGGGGGGGGCTATAATGTGCCCCCTCACTCTGGCCTTGGCCCCCCCTACCGCCGCAGGTCAGATACGCCCCTGATACTGGTGCTACAAAAATATAAATATTTTTGCAGCAATGGAAATGGCACATGCTGAGGGAGGGAACTACCACTTTTAGCGAGTGGTAAGCCCGCGTTGGGCTTACTGCCGCTTTGTAAAAAGGCCTCTTAGTTTAAAAAGGATTTATTATTTATTCTGAGTAGTTTATATTTCCTTTTCTTGGCTCCCTTATTTCCTTTATGGTGGGCTAATTGTAAGATTGAATTAACGTGGAGGGGCATAATCGAATGTCACCAGCCAAATAGGTCGCCAGCGATCTATTGTGGCGGCGGCGCTACAGCTGGCTGGAACCGTATTATCGAAAAAGATGGCCGGCCATTTTTTTTCGATAATACGGTTTAGCCCGGCCAAATGGCTTTGATTTTGCCGGGTTTGAGATGGCCGGGTTTGTTTTTCAGCGATAATGGAAAAAAATACCGGCGATCTCCAACCCGGCAAAATCCAAGTCATTTGGTCGTGTGAGGAGCCAGCATTTGTAGCGCGCTGGTCCCCCTGACATGTCAGGACACCAACTGGGCACCCTAGACATGTGGGTACAGTGGGTTTTGGAGGGCTCCCATTACCAGCACAAGTGTTACAGGTAGGGGGGATGGATCTGGGTCCGCCTGCCTTAAGTGCACTGCGGTACCCACTAAAAGTGCTCCAGGGACAGGACTTGTTGCTGCTGTATAAGCTTGCCACATCAGTTGACACCTAAAGACTAATCTCTTTGAAAAAGTCCTTTATTTGAATAAGCACGTTTACTCACAGTTAACTGCAGATCAGAGGTTGTGCCCCACTGGCAAAGAGTCTCCCTGGTACTGAGATTAGCAGTAGGTCAGAGCTGGCAGAATGCTGTACAATGCCCTCTTTCAGCCACATTCAAGGTAATAACTAAGTTCTCTAACGTGGCTACCGTAACACATGAAAGGGATCTAAAACTGGCTTACAAACATGGCCACTACCGCATGGACTAACAGAAGTAAAACAGGGCACACTCTGACCCAGTTAGCAGGGGGGAAAGCAGCATGGGAGTACAGCTCAGTACCCTACACCCACCACAATGCATTGCTGAAGTGACTCTGCAGTGCACCTAACAAAAAAGGTGTCACACTCACAACCAGGGAAAGGCTGTCGGAGGATAGAACACATTCTGCTGTCATGGAGGTGGGTACAGCATTTGAGGCTGGCATACAGGCTGGCAAAAAAGGTTTTTAATTTTATTTTTTTAGTGTGGGAGGGGGTTGGTGACCACTGGGGGAGTATGGTGAGGTTATCCCCCATTCCCTCCGGTGGTCATCTGGTCAGTTGGGGCACCTTTTTGAGGCTTGGTCGTGAAAATAAAAGGACCAAGTAAACCCGGCGAAATATTGCTTATCGCTGGGTTTTTTTTCCATTATCGGCGAAAGCCGGCCATCTGGTAGCCACGCCCATGCCCACCCATGTCCCGCCTTCGCTTAGCCGGCGACATGCCCCTTTGAACTTTTGCAGGCGAGGCGACGGGAAAGCGGCGATGCTGTCAAAAATGCAGCTTTCGATTATACCGATTTTGCCGCTTTTCCGAGATCGCCGGCCATCTCCCGATTTATGTCGGGAAATGGCCGGCGATCACTTTCGAGTATAAGCTGGATAGTAACATAGTAGATGATGGCAGAAAAAGACCTGCACAGTCCATCTAGTCTGCCCAACAATTTAAACTCTTATGTGCTACTTTATGTGTATACCTGACCTTGATTTCTTTCTGCCATTTTCAGGGCACAGACCATAGAAGTCTGCCCAGAACAAGGCCCATCTCCCAACCACCAGTCCCACCTCCCCCCCACTGGCTCTGCCACCCAATCTTGACTAAGCGTCTGAGGATCCCTTCCTTCTGAACAGGATTCCTTTATGTTTATCCCACGCATTTTTGAATTCGGTTACCGTTTTCATCTCCACCACCTCCCGCGGGACGGCATTCCAAGCATCCACCACTCTCTCCATGAAAAAAATACTTCCTGACATTTTTCTTGAGTCTGCCCCCCCTTCAATCTCATTTCATGTCCTCTCGTTTTACCGCCTTCCCATCTCCAGAAAAGGTTTGTTTGTGGATTTATACCTTTCAAATATTTGAACGTCTGTATCATATCACCCTTGTTTCCCCTCTCCTCCAGGGTATGCATGTTCAGGTGCGCAAGTCTCTCCTCACACGTCTTGTAACGCAAATCCCATACCATTTTCGTAGATTTTCTTTGCACCGCTTCAATTCTTTTTACATCCTTAGCAAGATACGGCCTCCAAAACTGAACACAATACTCCAGGTGTGGCCTCACCAACGACTTGTACAGGGGCATCAACACCTCTTTTCTTCTGCTGGTCACACCTCTCTCTATACATCCTAGCAACCTTCTAGCTATGGCCACCACCTTGTCACACTGTTTCGTCGCCTTCAGATCCTCAGCTACTATCACCCCTAGATCCCTCTCCCCGACCGTACATATCAGACTCTCCCTGCTTAACACATACGTCTTGCGTAGATTTCTACACCCTAAGTGCATCACTTTGCATTTCTTCGCATTGAATTTTAATTGCCAAACCTTAGACCATTCTTCTAGCTTCCGTAGGTCCTTTTTCATGTTTTTCACTCCCTCCCGGGTGTCCACTCTGTTACAAATTTTAGTATCAACCGCAAAAAGGCAAACTTTACCTTCTAACCCTTCAGCAATGTCACTCACAAATATATTGAACAGAATCGGCCCCAGCACCGATCCCTGAGGCACTCCACTACTCACCTTTCCCTCCTCTGAGCGAATTCCATTTACCACCACCCTCTGGCGTCTGTCTGTCAACCAGTTCCTAATCCAGTTTACCACATCGGGTCCTATTTTCAGCCCATCAAGTTTATTTAAAAGCCTCCTGTGGGGAACCGTGTCAAAAGCTTTGCTGAACTCTAAGTAGATTACGTCCATAGCACGTCCACGATTCAATTCTCCGGTCACCCAGTCAAAAAATTCAATGAGATTCATTTGGCACGATTTCCCTTTGGTAAAACCATGTTGTCTGGGATCTTGCAACTTATTGTCTTTTAGGAAATTTACTATCCTTTCCTTCAGCATCTTTTCCATTACTTTTCCAATAACCAAAGTGAGGCTTACCAGCCTGTAGTTTCCAGCTTCTTCCCTATCACCACTTTTGTGAAGAGGAACCACATCCGCCGTTTTCCATTCCCACGGAACCTCTCCCATCTCTAAGGATTTATTAAACAAATCTTTAAGAGGACCCGCCAGAACCTCTCTGAGCTCCCTCAATATCCTGGGGTGGATCCTGTCCGGTCCTACGGCTTTGTCCACTTTTAGATTTTTAAGTTGTTCATACACACTCTCTTCCGTGAACGGTGCTCTATCCACTCCATTCTCATATGTACTTTTGTCAGTCAATTGTGGTCTTTCTCCAGGATTTTCTTCTGTGGAATCAGAGCAAAGTATCTGTTTAGCAAATTTGCTTTTTCTTCATCATTTTCTACCTAGCGGTTTGCAGCATCTTTCAGTCTCACAATTTTCTTTTTTGTCTTCCTCCTTTCACTAATATACCTGAAGAAATTTTTGGCACCCCTCCTTACCTTTCTAGCCATTTGTTCTTCCGCTTGCATTTTTGCCAGACGTATCTCTCTCTTTGCGTCTTTTAGTTTCATCTGGTATTCCTCTCCATGTTTCTCTTCTTGAGTTTTTCTGTACTTCAGGAACGCCAGCTCTTTAGCCTTTACTTTTATTTATCCTGTATTTTCTACTTTGCCTTTGTTTTATTTTCTTAGGATTGTAAAAATTGTAGACTTTGTTTCTTATGATTGTTAATTGAAAAGTTAAATAAATAAAATAAAGAATAAATAAATAAATAAATACCTGAAAAACTAACTAAAGCAGATATTGGAGGAAAAAAAGTCCTGCACAATTGCGACAGAACTTACACAAATGCAAATATTGCAAAAAATGTTTCAACAATTGAATCAGACGAGCTGAGAAGGAGCACTAGAAGAGTGTAACTGTTATGCTTCTCAGAAAAATGGCAACTGGCTAGGTCTCTTGCAACAGTGGCTGCCAGGAAGATGTGTGAATGCATGATGAACTCTCTCAAAGAGTTTGTACAAAGCTGGAGAGCTGTTCCTGCTCAGGGCATTGTTGGTTGTTCTTGCTTACATATGGGAAGATGATATCTTGCTGTTCCACAGGTGTGAAAATAATATCCTGCTTGTCTTCAGTGAAAAGTTATTTTGCTTCATGGTCCTCACCAATTATAAATATAAGCACAGGGAAAAGTCAGTAGAGCGTGCACAGTTTCCTAATGATGACAATTAAATTTCTTTTTACTCCAAAAGTGTGAATGGTTTATAGATTTCTATAATTTTGGAGAAGAAAGCAAAGTAAAAATTATTTTTTTCAATAAATTTGTATTTTTCTTAGATTTTCTATCTAGACTAGGGTTGCTATCTTCATGTTTTCATGAGAGGTATTCCCCCAGTGCATGCATGAATTTGTAATACTGATTTTCTGTAAAAACAAACAAAAACAAAAATAACAAACAAACAAACAAAAAGCAATATTGCAAGTGAGCAGAACCAGGACTGGATCAGCTTGTCCTAAAAAAAAAAAAAGCAAATGAAGCTGGATAGCGCCACTTAATTTTATATAGACATTTATATCAATCATTATGAATATAAATAAATTAGGGTGCTATCTTCCCAATCCTAAACTTCATATCTTAATACTAATAATTATAAAGCATAGCAACTACATGAAGAGCAGCCAAGAACAAAACAAAGACACATGCAAATCAACGTTGTGAAAACTCTAGTAGGCACTCCTTTAGAGTAATCTTTGACGTTATACTTCATTTCAGTGAAGGACATCCCAGTAAAAGACAAATTACTCATAAAGAAACTGATACAGTACTATAGAATCAACAGTTATGGATGTAATTGCAAGGAATGTAGTTCCTGATATTGCAACAAATAGTAAATTTGTACTTCCCTATAGAGGACAACTGTAGAGACTTTAACTTTATGTCATTTTATAGCAATAATGAAAAGAGGATAAGATAAGCAAAGAACAGTATTTTGCTAAACTAAGAATGGCACAAGGTGCCAAAAGCTGACTTCATCTTTAAATTGCTTTGGAGCTTCTAAGACACAGCTCTGTTATTGACTTTGGGTAACATTTACTCAGCATAAGTTTGTTTCCTCTCACAATATTTAAAAATTCATTTCCTTGCCTAAACAGTATAGTGAACACTAAACTATAATGTATTTGGGCTAAGTGTCAACTTTATGAAGCTTTTTTTAAAATCTTAATCATTACTCCAATACTGCTAATAATACAAAACAATGTCTAAAATTGACTCAACATATTTAAACTTTGTTATGGAGTTTCAATTTGTATTTTTGTGACTTATTTTGATTAACTAATTCCCACAGAATAAATAACACTGATCACAAGCCATGAGTGTAAACTATACTAAGTCTAACTGCAACCTTTTACAGCCTCCACATCGTCCCCTGTCACTGAGATTTTTGTGTGTCTGTATTGAAATTTATATGCCAGCTAAGCACGTCATGTTATAATAAATAACTGAAAAGGAAAATAGCACTAGAGAAATTAATCAGGAATGGAATGCTTAAAGGGAAGTAAAAAACTGATGTATGTTATACTTAACCGTGTGCAACTGAGAATTAGTCTAAATTTAGTAGAATAAAATATGTAACTTCACCCCAGTTATCCCTTTGCTTCTTTGCTTCAGCGCTTAAACTGCTCCCCCCCCCCCCCCACCTCCTCAGCCACACCAACTTTAACAAGTCAAAGCAACAGATTCTGCATAATCCTTCTCTTCTACCCTTCAAACCCTAATCCTCTAAGGTAGAAACTCTTCTATCTGGACCCCATGAGGAATAACTAAACTCAAACCTCTTTCCCCAAGCCCATCAGTCAGCTCCCTCTACACCTGCTAGAAAAAGGAGAATGTATCCTTACTATCTCCATACTCCAGTTCTGATTGCCGAACATAGGAGATATGTGCTGCTGGCATTAAGAACTCAGTACTGGAAAGGGAAATATAAGAAAAGCCATGCAGAATCAAACCAAGGTCAATTGAGTCCAATATCCTGCCTCTGGCCAGTCCAGGTCACAAGTACCCAGAAGATTTCACAAAATAGACCTATTTCTAAAAGTTCATTTCCAGATATGAGTAATGGCTTTCCTAAGTCTACCTAACTTAAATTTTTTAAAGACTCTTTTTCCAGGAACTTGTCCAAAAACTTATTTTGAATTCCACTATCCAGCTTATTTTCGAAAGAGAAAGACGCCCATATTTCGACCCAAATCGAGAGATGGGCGCCTTTCTCTCACGGGCGCCTAAATCGGTATAATCGAAAGCCGATTTTGGGCGCCTCCAACTGCAGTCTGTCGCGGGAACGGATAAAGTTGACGGGGGCGTGTCGGAGGCGTGGTGAAGGCGGGACTGGGGTGTGTTTATCAGCTGAGGAGAGATGGGTGCGCTCAGCCGATAATGGAAAAAAGAAGGGCGCCAGAAGCGAGAATTTGGGTCACTTTTTTTGGACCCATTTTTTTCACGAACAAGTCCCCCAAAAGTACCCCAACTGCCCAGATGACCACCAGAGGGAATCGGGGATGACCTCCCCTGACTCCCCCAGTGGTCACTAACCCCCTCCCACCAAAAAAAAAGAACTTTCAAAACTTTTTTTTGCCAGCCTGTATGCCAGCCTCAAATGTCATACCCAGCTCCATCACAGCAGTATGCAGGTCCCTGGAGCAGTTTTTAGTGGGTGCAGTGGACTTCAGGCAGGTGGACCCAGGCCCATCCCCCCCTACCTGTTACACTTGTGCTGGTAAGTGGGAGCCCTCCAAACCGCCCCAAAAACCCACTGTACCCACATCTAGGTGTCCCCCTTCACCCATAAGTGCTATGGTAATGGTGTAGACTTGTGGGCAGTGGGTTTTGGGGGGGATTTGGGGGGCTCAGCACCCAAGGTAAGGGAGCTATGGACTTGGGAGGTATTTTAATTTTTTTTTAATTGTTACAAGTGCCCCCTAGGGTGCCCAGTTGGTGTCCTGGCATGTGAGGGGGACCAGTGCACTATGAATCCTGGCCCCTCCCACGACCAAATGCCTTGGAGTTGTTCATTTTTGAGCTGGGCGTCTTCGGTTTCCATTATCGCTGAAAACCGTTACCGCCCAGCTCAAATCCGCCCAAATCCAATGCATTTGCCCGGCATCAACCGTATTATCGAAACAAAAGATGGACGCCCATCTTTTTCGAAAATACGGTCTGTGCCGCCCCTTCGCGGACCCGTCCTCGGAGATAGTCGCCCATGGAGATGGGCGTCTGCGTTCGATTATGCCCCTCCATGTTAATCTCCTTGACCACACCCCCTGCAACAGATTCCACATCTTAATAATGCACTGCATGAAAAGAAAAAAAAACTTTCTACAATTTGTTTTCAATCTTTTGCTCATTAGTTGAATGGAGTGTCTTCTTGTTTTTGTGTTCTTTGAGAAGTTAATCGACCAATCTAACCCACTCATGATTTTATAAACTATCATAATCCACTCTCATTGATCTTTTCTCAATGTTGAAGAGCCATAACCTATATAGGTTTTCTTCAGAAGGGAGGTTTTCTATCCCATGTATTACTTTTGTTGCCTTCTCTGAAACGTTCCTAGTTCTACTATATCCTTTTTGAGATGGAGCAACCAGAATTGCACACAATGCTCAAAGTGAGGTTGCGCCAGGGTCCTATACCGAGGCATAATGATATTTCCAGTTTAAGAACATAAGAATAGCCATACTGGATCAGACCAATAGTCCATCTAGCCCAGTATCCTGTTTCCAACAGTGGTGAATCCAGGTCACAAATACCTGGCAGAAACCCAAATAGAAGCAACATTCCATGCTACTGATCCCAGAGCAAGCAGTGTTTTGCTCTGTAACTCTTTTGGAATAATCCCAAACATTCTATTTGGTTTTTTAAGTAGCTGTAACACATTGGGCTGAAAATGTCAACATATTGTCCACAATGATTCCAGGATCTTGTTCTTAGGTTCTCCTAACAAAGAGCCTAGCATTTTGCATCTCTAGTTCGGATTATTTTTCACTATATATGTCACTTTGCACCAAAACAGCCTAAAAACAACAAATCAGCATGGAACGTCACTTATGTGCCGGGTTATAGAATAGCACCTAAGTGTTTCCACGTGAATCTGAAAAGAGGGCATAACAATAGGAGGGACATGGGCGGGTCAGGGGAATTCCCTTAAAATGCATGTAGTGTTATAGAATTCAGGGATCCGTGCCCAACTTGCAGGCTGGGATTTATACCTGGCTTCAGTTGGTGTAAATGCTTGCACCCTATCGCTATGCGCTATTCTATTCTATTTCTCCAATGCAGCACAGTGTTTCGCCCTAACCAGGCTTTCTCAAGGAGATACAAAACATCAGGTTGCCCCTTTTACTTAAATTACTCTCTTTCATTTCTTTTAAATACAACCATATTTCCTTGTAACCAGTTTTATCTTCATTCTGCCATCTCCTTGAAGAAGCTTATTTTGGATGTCCTTAAACTGGGATTTAGACACCTATCATGCATAGATTAAGTTCCAATTTTACAAAGCTAGGACACAGACATCTAAAACTGAAGAACACCCAAATGGTCTGGGTGTGATTTTGGAGGGGCTAGGAGGAGCCAAAAAAAAAGGAGAAGTTTATTCCCCATTTCAGAAAGGGGACATCAGGATTTAGACCTGCTACCCAGGATATCCAGGTTTCAGAAATGTGCTCCTATTGAGCAGTGTTTCACTGGAGAGATTTAGGGGGGTCCTTTACTAAAACTTAGCTCGAGTTACCTTCAGCAGAGCCCATAGGAATAAAATGGGCCCTGCTGCAGATAACTCGAGCAACGTTTTAGTAAAAGCCCCCCCCCCCTCTAAGGGAGGTCAACCCCTTCATCCCCCAGTGGATGATGTTCCCCTTCAAATGCGAGACTGGCAAGGGATAGTGGGCTCTGTGGAAGCTTTAGGAGAAGTAGATCTCTATGTTTCTAAAATGGCTGACATAACCGTTTCTGTCCCAGGCCATAAACATTTATGTTACCAGTTCATAAGTGTTTATATAATGCCATAAAGACATCTATGTTCTTGTGTTGCCCCTCACTGATATTTTAGACATCTTTTTTTTCTAATATGATTGTTCATGCTGCCTGTCACTGGCACATGAACGTCCATTTCACCATGTATTTTAGATCAGGCTCTAGGATGGCAGATCCTGTTCCAAGATACTAGTGGAACTTCAGATGTCCCAACTTGGATATCTAGATTCTGATCTGAACATCTTTTCTAAAATGCTGCTCCACATAATTTATTTTGGTATGAAACAACCCTATAAAAATTCTCATATTCACCTTGCTAGTGAGATTCTTGCTCGCTGACCTCCACTCAGAATGATTCCGCCTTCACCTAGAACTGTGTCATCTTTTTCGGGAAATTTTGCAATATCCTATTAAAAGATCAATAAAGTAAACATGAGCCAAGACAAACTGAAAACAGTCCATCTTAAGATTTCTGTTCAATAGAATGCCTTTGTATTTATGCCAATGTCAAAAGTCAAAAGAAGGAATATAAATTCATCAAAGAAATTCTTATACTTTTTAATTTGTGATTACTTCAAAGACTGTCTTTCTCTAGCTTTTGAAAACAACTCATGGTTGAAAAGCTGTGCAGCATGGCACTGGCTAGAGAAAAGACAAAGTGCATAGCAAACATTATTACTCATGTGAACACATCTCGAGTACTGTATTAAATTCAGGTGCAGGCCAAAGGGGTTGAATAATGTGCCATGGGGTGGATTGGGGGCAGACTAAAGGGGTAAATAATGTGCCACGTGGGGACTGGGAGAAGCCAAAGGGAGTGAATCATATGCCATGAGGGGGATTGGGGGAAGAATAAAGGGGTGAATTGCCATGGGGGGATTGGGGGCAGAGTAAAGGGGTGAATGTGCCATGGGGCTGAGAGCAGAAGCTGAAGGCTGGCCATGGAGGATAGGGTGGGGAGAAATATACAGTGGTAGCTGGGGGTGGTGGTAAGGAGAAAGAGAGAGAGACACACATACCATCCACTTTTCTCCAGCCCCCTGCCTCCAAAGACACACACACACACACCCATCCAACTTTCTTCAGCCCCCCCCCCCCATGCTCCGAAAGACACACAAATACCATCCACCTTTCTCCAGCCCCCCCCCCCCCCTGCATCCAAAGACACACACACACACACCATCTGCTTCTTACTTTCTTCAGTCTTACATATCATTTGGCTCCCTCTGCCAGAGATGATCCAACAGAATGAAATGTTCCAATGTTTTTCCTGATTTTATTTATATGTAGTTTGTGCAGCTCATAACCCCAGATTGGCCCCAATATAAGGGGTGGGGCAGGGGCAGGACAGGCGGGAGGCAGGGCATGGGGTGCAAAAATAAAAGTTGGTCCAGGGCGCTACAACCTCTTGAGCTAGCCCTGCTTGGAGGCAGGGGAAGCCAGTAGGGAAATACCACAAGGTACTGGGAACAGAGCATAGGCAGTCGGTGGCCCAACTGTTTGGAGAGGCTACAGGGGGCGGAGTTAGGGGTGGTGCCAAGGGTGGGGCTTATATCCAAAATTGTCTGACAACACACAGAAAAAAATAAATACGTAAAAGTAAAATAGTCACAATTACTACCTTTTATTAAATTTAGATATTAGATATATATCAAAAATGTTATCAATTATTAAACACTGCTATTTCCATCCATGGAAAATCCCAAAATGAAATGGTCACATTAGTATTGATATACATATATTGGACACACACAAAAGAGATAAATGCAATTTATTTATTTGCTGCATTTATATCCCACATTTTCCCACCTCTTTGCAGGCTCAAAGTGGCCATTAAAAAAAAAAGGTAGACATTTGCTGTTTTGAAAATCACTATATTTGCTATTTGGAAATTTTGAGCAAAAGTCCAAAGTTGGACTTAGACATCATATCAAAAATGCCCCTCTGTGCATCTGGATTTTCAAAAGGTGTCTGAAAAAGTACCCCATGAATGACTCCTGAGAAAATAAGAAAGTCATGGGACAGGAGGTAGATAGTCATGGGGGAAAACCACTGCTTGCCCCAAGATTGGTAGCATGGAATGTTGCTACTAATCAGGTTTCTGCCAGGCACTTGTGACCTGGATTGGCCACTTTTGGAAGAAGGATCCTGGGCTGTATGGACCATTGGTCTGACCGAGTATGGTTATTCTTAAGTTCTTATGTTCTTATTGTGGATTAAGAACTGGTTAAGAGGTAGAAAACAGAGAGTAGGGTTAAATGATCAGTATTCTCAATGGAGAAGGGTAGATAGTAGGGCTCTGCAGGAGTCTGTGCTCAGACTGCTGCTTTTTAACATATTTATAAATGATATAGAAATGGGAATAACTAGTGAGGTAATTAAATTTGCTGATGACACAAAGTTATTCATAGTTGTTAAATCACAAGAGGATTGAGAAAAATTGCAACAGGACCTTATAAGTCAGAGAGAATGGGCATCTAAATGGCACATGACATTTATTGTGAACAAGTGAAAAGTGATGCATGTAGGAAAGAGGAACCCAAACTATAGCTACATGATGCAAGGTTCCACATTAGGGGTCCTGTCTACTAAGCCGTGCTGTAGGCATGCAAACTCTTTAGTGTGTGCTGACAATAGAGACATCCATTATATTCCTATGGGTGTCCCTAGCATATTAGCGTGCACTAAAAAATTTGTGTGCCTACAGCATGGCTTAATAAATAGGTCCCTAGGAGTCACCACATAGGAAAAGGATCTAGGTGTCATTGTTGATGATACATTGAAAACCTCTGCTCAGTGTGCAGTGGTGGCTAAGAAAGCAAATAGAATGTTATGAATTATTTGGAAAGGAATGGATAACAAAATTGAGAATATTATAATGCCTTTGAATCCCTCCATTGTGCAACCGCACCTCGAATACTGTGTGCAATTTTGGTCACCACATCTCAAAAAAGATATAGTGGAATTAGAAAGGTTACAGTGAAGGACATCAATAATGATAAAGGAGATGGGGCAATTTCCCTATGAGGAAAGGTTAAAGAAGGTAGGGCTCTTTATCATGGAGACGAGATGGCTGAAAGGAGATTTGATAGAGGTCTATTAATTCTTAGTGGAGTGAATCGCTTGATTAATCTTTCCAAAAATACAAGGACTAGGGGCACAAAATGAAGCTACTAAGTAGTAAATTTAGAACAAACTGGAGAAAAAATATTTCTTCATTAAATGTGTAATTAAACTCTGGAATTTGTTGCCACAGAATGTATAAAAAACAGTTAGCTTAGCAGGGTTTAAAAATGGTTTGGCTAATTTCCTAAAGAAAAGTCTACAAGCCATTATCAAGATGGACTTGATAAAATCCACTACTTTTTTCTAGGCTTATGTTCTTATGCAATATGATCAGTGTATCTGAATGGACTGTGTTTGAAGGATTGTTTGAATTAAAGTTTTCTTTTATTTGGAATTATTTTGGCATGTGGACTAATTTGTTTTTCACAAGGCACATTTGGGCAGTAGCATTAATCACAGGACTGATGCTTATAAATAATAAAGCACACTAATCTAATGATCTATATTTCTATGGTGCATGATGAGCCACATACTTTAGTTGGTAGGGACAAACTGATTAGGGACAATTGAAATGACTGTTTTGCCTTTACAAAACAGGTACATGGAAGGCACTTCTATAACTGGGCACTTGGTAGGAGCCTATTCTGTAAAAGAACACAGGCACCCACTTTCCTTTATAGAATGGTAGCCTAACTGGGTATATATGCACATAAAAGTTATGCATGGGCACTTATGTCAGCCATAAGGTGGCATATGTGTTAGCATCTAAAAGCTGCACATAACTTATAGTAGTCTATAAGTTATGCACATATATGTGAGCCCACCCATGCTCCGCTCATCTATATGCGCCCATTGTAAATACATACAATCTAAGTTAAGTGGATATTTACAGAATAGGCCAGTGGTTCCCAAACCTGGTCCTGAAGGCACCCCAACCAGTTAGGTTTTCAGGATATCCACAATGAATATTCATGAGAGAGATTTACATGCACTGCCTCCACTGCATGCAAATCTGTCTCATGAATATTCATTGTGTGTATCCTGAAAACCTGACTGACTAGGATGCCTCCAGGACCAGGTTTGGGAACCACTGGAATAGGCTTAGGTGGAATTTAGGCTGTTGCACAGATATCAGCACACATAAGGGCATAAATGCCATTATTCTAAATCAGGGGTTCTCAATTCAGTCCTCGGGACTCATCAAGCCAGTCAGGTTTTCAGGACACCAACAATGAATATTCGTAGGCAGTGTATGCAAATCTCCAATGTATGCAAAACAATCATATGCATATTCATTATGAAAACCTGACTGGCTGGGTGTGTCCCAAGGACTGGGTTGAGAACCCCTGTTCTAAATATTTACGTGTATAATCAGCCTATAAATGTTACCACCTATGTTATAGACTCATCCCCAAGATATGCACCTTTGTCACTTTTCTGCCTAGACATCCTGTTATAAAATTACATTCAAAAATGGGGAACACTGTCAGGCTTATTTTCAAAAGAGAAGAGCGCCCATCCTTCGACACAAATCGGGAGCTGGTCATCCTTCTCCCAGGGTCGTCCAAATCAGCATAATCGAAAGACGATTTTGGGCATCCTCAACTGCTTTCCGTCGTGGGGATGTCCAAAGTTCATGGGGGCGTGTTGGAAGCATAGCAAAGGTGGGACTGGGGCGTGCTTAACACATGGGCGTCCTCATCCGATAATGGAAAAAAGAAGGGCGTCCCTGACGAACACTTGGCCGAGTTTACTTGGTCCTTTTTTTGTTACAACCAAACCACAAAAATGTGCCCTAAATGACCAGATGACCACCAGAGGGAATTGGGGATGACCTCCCCTTACTCCCTCAGTGGTCACTAACCCCCTCCCACCCTAAAAAAAAATTTTAAAATATTTTTCCAGCATCTATGCCAGCCTCAAATATCATACCCAGCTCCATGACAGCAGTATGCAGGTCCCTGGAGCAGTTTTAGTGGGTACTGCAGTGCACTTCAGGCAGGCAAACCCAGGCCCATCCCCCCTACCTGTTATACTTGTGGTGGTAAATGTGAGCCCTCCAAAACCCAGCACAAACCCACTTTACCCACATCTAGGTGCCCCCTTCATCCCTAAGGGCTATGGTAGTGGTGTACAGTTGTGGGGAGTGGGTTTTGGGGGGCTCAGCACACAAGGTAAGGGAGCTATGCACCTGGGAGCTTTTTCTGAAGTCCACTGCAGTGCCCCCTAGGGTGCCCAGTTGGTGTCCTGGCATGTGAGGGGGACCAGTGCACTACGAATGCTGGCTCCTCCCACGACCAAAAGGCTTGGATTTGGTCGTTTCTGAGATGGGCGTCCTCGGTTTCCATTATAGCCAAAAATCGGGGACGACCATCTCTAAGGTCAACCTAAATGTTGAGATTTGGGCATCCCCGACCATATTATTGAAACGAAAGATGGACGCCCATCTTGTTTCAATAATACGGGTTTCCCCACCCCTTCGCGCTCAGGAAAACTTGGGCTCCCCGTTCGATTATGCCCCTCCACGTGAGGCATATTAAAGACACGTAGAGAGCTGCAGTCAAATTTTATGACAAGACTGGTATGTTCAACAATGTGTGGCACCCCACACAACATTCCAGGATAAGACTGCACAGCAGAATTCATGCTGAGAAGACAAACCAAGAAACTACAGTTGAATGGAAACATCCTCTCACCCTAGCCAAACTTCCACCCACAATAAATGCAACCAGAACAACGAAAGCACCCCCTTCCCGAGACTGTTCCCTCTGAATCCCCTCGCAAACACACCGGGACAACTCCAAGAAAGAACAAAAAGAGTCACCCACTTACAAAACTGATAATTTTTGTATGTTGGAATGTTTGCATAACAATGTTGGTGGAGGGTAGAAAAGAAACATTTAGAAGCAGAAAGACACAATAATCATAGTCAACCTATCAGAACAAGAAAGCAAGTCTGCCAGAAAAAGAGCTTACAGGGAAACATTTTGTAACCGCAGAAACTTACTAATTTGTAGGCTGTAACCCTCATAAGCTGTCACGGTCAACAAATAACTAATAAAAATGTTATCTATATCTACTTATCTATCTATCTATATCCCTTAATTCCATAAGTGAGTATGCATATTTCTTACCCTTACTTCCCCATCCCTTCACTCAAGAGGTGCAAGGTTCAAGGTTTGGTTTATTTGATTACCCACTTAGGGTCAGGTCATCAAAGTGGTGTACTTAGCCATCTATCCCCCCTTCAGTCTGTTCAGAACTCTGCTGCACGTCTCATATTCCGCCAGAACCGATATACTCATATCACCCCTCTCCTCAGGTCACTTCACTGGCTTCCGATCAGATACCGCATTCAATTCAAGCTTCTCCTTCTTACCTACAAATGCACTCAGTCTGCTGCCCCTCACTATCTTTCTACCCTCATCTCCCCTTACGTTCCCGCCCGTAACCTCCGTTCACAGGATAAATCCCTCCTCTCAGTACCCTTCTCCACCACCGCCAACTCCAGGCTCTGCTCATTCTGCCTCGCCTCACCCTATGCTTGGAACAACCTTCCTGAACCCTTACGCCAAGCCCCCTCCCTGCCCGTCTTCAAGTCTTTGCTTAAAGCCCACCTCCTCAATGCTGCGTTCGGCACCTAACCCTTACCGTTCAGTGAATCCAGACTGCCCCAATTTGACTGCCCCTATCGGACCAACCGTTCACTTGTCTATTAGATTGTAAGCTCTTTGAGCAGGGACTGTCTCTCTTTGTTAAATTGTACAGCGCTGCGTAACCCTAGTAGCGCTCTAGAAATGTTAAGTAGTAGTAGTAGTAGTAAACAGAAAACATAAAAATACAGCAAGAGCGTATGAGCACATTATGGGAAAGAATGCATACATCTTAGACAGTACATGAAGAACAAACATGCATGTCATCAATGACATCATCATCTTTTCAAATAAATACAGAAAAACAGAATCAAAGCACAGGAAACACAGCAAGGCTGACTTCATATCAAGGAACGTTTAAACTGACAATGTAACATGGGATTATTTGAATTTTCCTACACTTCTCTTCTTCATTCTGTCTACATATATAACATCTTGTTTATACTACTTCTGAATACATTGATATTTCAATATAAGCTGCATATAAATGTACATTAATAATTAACTTCATTCATCAACAATTCATAAGTAATTCTTGTGTACCCTACAGTGTTGTTTCAATCACATTAATGAGGCATTCTTTTTCTACCAAAATTGAAGGTTAATATATTTATATTATTTGCTAATGGCATCATTAACACTGCTATCAAAATATTTGTTTTCATTAGAAAATACTACAGCAAAGCCTCAGTTAGTTCAGCTGTTTCTCCTCCATTCTTGACCCTTTGTAGTTCTGTGGCATTACTACCTTGGCGGATGAGAAATATACATTCAAGTAAAGAGTCTGAATCAAACTGCATGCATGCATTTGTATAGAAAGATGTTAACATTTTCTGATCAAATTATATAAAATGTTATCCTGCAATCCAGGTGTTAACAGTTTTGCTTTATATTTAAATCATTTTTATTGGCAGAAACAGAATTACAACAGTTCCCAATGAAAAGACAAGAGCATTATTCCAACCGTTGATCTAAGATCACTAGACAGTTTTTGGTTTTTTTTCCCCCTTCCTCCTCCCGCCCTCCCCCCCCCCCTCTATTATCCACCCCACAACAATACTAGAATTCCAACACTTTGTGGCGCAACTTAGTATACACTAAATGTGAAACATTACATTACCCAACATGGTAAGTACATCAAACAAGCTCGGTAAACTAATCTTATCCAAACACAAATGCATTAAACCAGCCATCAAGCTTTAGCCGTTTATTCCCTCCCCCACCCCCCGTCCACCCCCTCTCTGCCCACCTCCTCCCGCTCCAAAGTATGGCTCAGCAATTTAATATGTGGCTTTTTCCCTTATGTGGTAGGGTATTCCACATGGGTTCCCATCTGGCCTTAAATCGAAGACCAGGAACACTATCCCATTGACGAAATTCACATCTGTCCACCCTCATTTGCTGTATCATTTGAATTCTCCACATTTGAAGAGAGGGGCACAACGGGGAGAGCCAGTCCCTCAAAATGGTAGCGATGTCAAAATAGATGGCCATTCCCAGAAATCCCTTAAAACCCACTGGAGGGAGGGAGCAAGATGGCGTCGGGAGAGGATGTGCGCTCCTGAGCTCCCTACTCCAGCAAATGCCGATGAGTGAGATTCCTCCTGCCCCTAGAGAATATGGGCAAGAGGAAGGGGAAAATCGGGCGACCAGTCTCCTCCACCCCCGAGGGTCCCGCTTACCGCCAGTAGACGCTGGAAGATTGTGGAGTTCGGAGGCAGGAACAACAAACACCCGCGTTGGTTGGATCCGAGGTATACTCGGATCACAGCGTTGAAGCGGCGTCATTGAGCCTGCCCCTGCTGGCCATTCCACCGCAACCCGGAAGCAAACCGAGGATGGCAGAACTGCTGCAACAAACTGTGCCTGAGGAGCTGAGCTTGATTGCAGCCGGAGGAGGGCCTGCCGATGCCTCAACCCCTGTAACATCGATGTTGGGAGGTGGAACGGTGAGTGATCCGATTCATGCCACTAACATAGGGTTTGTTTCTTCGGGGGCTGGAGGTCTGACAAAACCGGCTATAGTCACAATAGACAATCTGTGGGAGGAATTCAGGGATTGAACTCCACCTTTTCCCAAGCTATAAAGACTTTTACCGAAGAAGTTTCTTCATTAAAACAAAGACAGGATTCAACAACAGCAAGAGTACATGAAAATGAAGGAAAGATTGCACTATTAAGTGGAGAGATTAAGGATTTACAGAGTCAAACAGGAACAATTATCAGAGACAGGGATATTCTAGTGAAAAAACTAGAATATCTTGATAACCAAGCCAGAAAGAATAATTTAAGATTCTTAAACTTTCCTCAAATTCCAGTACTTTCTCCAACTGATATGGTGAAAAAATATCTTAGAGAAATCTTGCTAATTCCAACAGAAGCTATTCCTCCTATTACTCGAGCCCATAGTATACAAGCAATTAAATCCAGAGGCTTGGAACTTCAACCTGGACTCAATATAACTGATCTCTTGGAAAGTTCACTGGAAGTTGTTACTCATCGATCTACCTTATTAGTTTCATTTGCATTTGAATCCGATCGCAATAACATTTTCAGATTATATTTTAAACATTTGAATGACACGTTCTTGGGTGAAAAGATACAAATTTTTCCAGATCTAAATAAGGACACGCAGAAAAGACGAAAATAATTTATGATGTTAAAACCTAGAGTGCTCACACTAGGGGGCACCTACGTTTTAAAGTTTCCATGTAGGTGTCTTATATTTATTAATAATGTTAATTACCTTTTCTTAGACCCAAAGAAATTGTCAGAGTTTATAATGTTAAAGGAAAAGGATGTAGTTCCAACCTGAATTCTAACACAGATAACACTGTGTATACTGCTAGCGGGTCGATTTTGTGTTCTCCTCTCTTTTTTTTATTTTTTATTCTTCTTTCTCTTTTTTTCCAGATCTTGCTCCCCAAAATTGTGGTCAAATATAAAAAATTTTATTTCCTTTAATCCCAATTGGGAATTGTTTTTGTTAGTTCCTTATTGATTATTTTCTAATTCTGAGCATTTATATGATATGAATGTAAAATTATATTATGGAATAAGGTAAAATTATGTATAATCATACCTGATAATTTTCTTTCCATTAATCATAGCTGATCAATCCATAGACTGGTGGGTTGTGTCCATCTACCAGCAGGTGGAGATAGAGAGCAAACTTTTGCCTCCCTATATGTGGTCATGTGCTGCCGGAAACTCCTCAGTATGTCGATATCAAAGCTCCATCCGCAGGACTCAGCACTTAGAGAATTACACCCACGAAGGGACACTCTGCCCAGCTCACCACCGCCGAAACGGGGGAGGGGAATTAACCCAGCTCATCCCCACACAAGTGGGGGAGGGGAATCCGTCCAGCTCATCCCCGCGGAGCGGGGGAGGGACACCACACCCGCCGATGCGGGGGGATCTGGCTTATCCTGCAACCGCAACCGCGGGAGGAGCTGACTGACCCGAACACCGCCGAAGCGGGAGGGGTACAAAACTGCCCTACAGCCGCACGAAGCGGGAGGGAGTGCCGGCAGAATTATAAGTCTCAATCCAGCCCCGTAAAACGGAGGGGAGAGGAATGCAGCAGCTCACTGTAACACAAACTCGTCTTAACTCTTGAAGAATCCAAGTGAAAAAACTTGAACACGAAGTCTTTCTGAAGTAACTGAAGAGTAAACTTGAACCTGAAATGCAACCAGAATAAAACAATACAGATATCTGGGAGGGGCTATGGATTGATCAGCTATGATTAATGGAAAGAAAATTATCAGGTATGATTATACATAATTTTACCTTCCATATCATCAAGCTGATCAATCCATAGACTGGTGGGATGTACCGAAGCAGTACTCACCCAGGGCGGGACATAGAAATCCCTGACCGCAACACTGAAGCTCCAAACCGGGCCTCCGCCCGAGCAGCCACAGTCAAGCGGTAATGCTTGGAGAATGTATGGGCCGAAGCCCAAGTTGCCGCCTTGCATATCTCTTCCAAGGAGACGGAACCGGCCTCTGCCATCGAGGCCGCCTGAGCTCTTGTGGAGTGAGCCTTCAGCTGGATAGGCGGCACCTTCCCTGCGGCCACGTAAGCCGCTGCAATGGCTTCCTTGACCCATCTTGCCACTGTAGGCTTAGCAGCCTGCAGACCCCTACGAGGACCTGCAAACAGGACAAACAGATGATCCGATTTCCGGAAATCATTGGTCACTTCCAAGTATCTGATGATGACTCGTCTCACATCCAGATATTTAAGAGCAGAGTACTCCTCTGGGTAGTCCTCCCTACGAAAGGAAGGGAGACAGAGCTGCTGATTCACATGGAAGCGAGAAACAATCTTGGGCAGAAAGGAAGGCACTGTGCGAATAGTCACTCCTGCCTCAGTGAACTGCAGAAAAGGCTCTCGACATGAGAGCGCCTGGAGCTCGGAAACTCTTCTGGCTGAAGTGATAGCCACCAAAAAGACTGCTTTCAACGTCAGGTCTTTCAGAGATGCCCTCGACAAGGGTTCAAACGGCGGCTTCTGCAATGCTCTTAGCACCAGGTTGAGATTCCACGCAGGCACCACTGAGTGCAGAGGAGGGCGCAGGTGATTAACTCCCTTGAGAAAGCGCACCACATCTGGCTGGGAAGCCAGGGAAGCACCCTTCAGGCGGCCCCTGAAGCAAGCCAGAGCCGCTACCTGGACCTTAAGGGAACTGAGCGACAGGCCTTTGTCCAGACCTTCTTGCAGGAACGCCAACACTGAAGAAATTGGAGCAGTGAAGGGAGAAAGTGAGCCTGCTTCACACCACGCTGCAAAGATACGCCAAACCCTGGCGTAAGCAGTAGAAGTAGAGCGTTTCCTCGCTCTCAGCATAGTGGCGATGACCTTGTCTGAGAAGCCCTTCTTCCTCAGACGCTGCCGCTCAATAGCCAGGCCGTAAGACCAAAGGGGGAGGGATCCTCCATCACCACGGGACCCTGATGTAACAGGCCCTGCTCCACTGGCAGCCGCAGAGGATCGTCGATTGAGAGCCTGATCAAGTCCGCATACCAGGGACGTCTGGGCCAATCCGGACCCACCAGGATTATCCTGCCGGGATGTCTTGCCACCCGGTCTAGGACCCTGCCCAACATGGGCCAGGGTGGGAACACATAGAGAAGCTCTTGTGTCGGCCATTGTTGGAGAAGAGCATCTACTCCCAGGGATCGAGGGTCCCGTCCTCTGCTGAAGAAGCGCGGCACTTGGCAATTGGCCGATGACGCCATCAGATCTAGGCTCGGCTGGCCCCAGCGCTTCGTGATGTCCAAGAACGCCTGAGCAGATAGCTGCCACTCTCCGGGCTCCAAGGTATGGCGACTGAGAAAGTCCGCCTTGACATTCATGACTCCGGCAATGTGGGCCGCTGACAGCTGTTCCAGGTTCGCTTCCGCCCACTGGCATAGACTCATAGCCTCCTTGGCTAGAGGGGCGCTCTTGGTACCTCCCTGGCGGTTGACATAGGCCACAGCCGTGGCATTGTCCGACAGTACCCGTACAGGCTTCAGCACCAGTACCGGGATGAACTCCAAAAGCGCCAACCGAATGGCTCTGAGTTCCAGGAGGTTGATAGACCACTTCGCCTCTGCAGGAGACCAGAGCCCCTGCGCTGTCCTTCCCAAGCAGTGGGCTCCCCAGCCCGACAATGAGGCGTCCGTCGTGACGACAATCCACTCTGGGGTCACCAGAGGCATTCCTGCAGACAACTTGTCTGTCTGCATCCACCAGCTCAGCGCCTTGCGCACTGCTGGATCCAAGGGAAGACGCACCGCATAATCCTCCGACATCGGAGTCCAGCGCTGCAGCAGAGAGTGTTGTAGTGGTCTCATATGAGCCCTGGCCCAGGGCACTACTTCCATCGTGGCCGTCATAGAGCCCAACAGCTGCACATAGTCCCAAGCCCGAAGAGGAGAGGCTACCAGGAACTGGTCCACCTGAGCCTGAAGCTTGACAATCCGATTGTCTGGCAGGAACACTCTGCCCACTTGGGTGTCGAATCGAACTCCCAGATACTCCAGGGACTGAGTCGGGCGCAGCTGGCTCTTCTCCCAGTTGATGATCCATCCCAGGGAGCTCAAAAGAGCAACTACCCGGTCCACAGCTTTGCCGCACTCTGCATAAGAGGGGGCTCGGATCAACCAGTCGTCCAGATAAGGATGGACTTGTACTCCTTCCTTTCGCAGGAAGGCCGCTATGACCACCATTACTTTGGAAAAGGTCCGCGGAGCAGTAGCCAACCCGAACGGGAGGGCTCTGAACTGGAAGTGTCGGCCCAGGACTGCAAAACGCAGAAAGCGTTGATGAGGAGGCCAGATGGGAATATGCAGGTACGCTTCCTTGATGTCCAAGGAAGCCAGGTACTCCCCTGCCTTCACTGCCGCTATAACAGAGCGGAGAGTCTCCATGCGAAAGTGCCGCACTTTCAAGGCCCGATTGACCCCTTTGAGGTCGAGGATAGGCCGGACAGAACCTCCTTTCTTTGGTACCACAAAGTAAATGGAGTAACGCCCCTTGCCAAGCTGACTTTCTGGCACCGGAACGACCGCACCCAGGCGGATCAGATTGTCCAAAGTCTGCTGCACTGCCACAGCTTTGACCGGAGACTTGCAGGGAGAGAGTACAAACCCGTCTCTTAAGGGTCGGCAGAACTCTAGCTTGTAGCCGTCTCTGATGACTTCCAGCACCCAAGCGTCTGAAGTTATTGTGGTCCACTCGCCCAGAAACGAGGACAGCCGTCCTCCAATCTGCACTGGGGCGTGGACCAAGACCCCGTCATTGGGTACGAGACCCTGGGGGAGGACCGGAGGGAGCACCTCCGGGACGGCGGTCTCTGCGAAAGGAACGCTGCTTGGGGGAGAAATGCCTCTTAAAGGAAGAGGGGGCAGAAGAACCCGACCTGCCCGGGCGGTACCGACGGGCTTCCTGAAACCGTCCTCTGGAGGTACCGGGACGAGCACTAGCCCGAGCCCTGACCTCTGGTAACTTCTTGCCCTTAGACGTGCCGAGATCGGTCACGATTTTGTCCAGCTCGACCCCAAAGAGCAGCTTGCCTTTAAAAGGCAACCTAGCCAGGCGGGATTTAGAGGCGTGGTCAGCAGACCAATGTTTCAGCCAAAGCCACCGCCGCGCAGAGACTGTCTGAGCCATGCCTTTAGCTGAGGCTCTCAAGACATCATACAGCAAGTCTGCCAAATAGGCTAAGCCCGATTCCAGGGCTGGCCAATCATCCCTCAAGGAATAATCCGAGGGGGAAGCCCGCTGCACCATAGTCAGGCACGCCCTGGCCACATAGGAGCCGCAAACTGAGGCCTGCAAACTTAAAGCAGCCGCCTCAAAGGACGACCTTAAGGCCGCCTCCAATCTCCTGTCTTGGGCGTCCTTTAGGGCCGTGCCACCTTCCACCGGCAATGCCGTTTTCTTAGTCACCGCAGTGATTAAAGAATCCACGGTAGGCCACAGATAGGCCTCACGTTCACTCACAGCCAAAGGATAGAGGCGGGACATAGCCCTAGCCACTTTAAGGCTCGCTTCTGGGACATCCCATTGAGCCGAAATTAAGGTGTGCATGGCATCATGCACGTGGAAGGTTCTAGGCGGGCGCTTCGTCCCCAGCATAATGGCAGAGCCAACAGGGGCTGAGGGAGAGACGTCCTCCGGAGAGGAAATCTTCAAAGTGTCCATGGCCTGTAACAACAGGTTGGGCAAATCCTCTGGGCGAAAAAGCCGCGCTGCAGAGGGGTCATCCGCTCCATCCGAGCGGGGATCCGTCCCCTCCAAGGAATCCGCAAAGGACCGTTGGGAGACCTCAGACACGCTGCCCTCATCTACATCGGAGGAGACAAATTCCTCCAAGGCCTGGGAATCAACCCGAGGGCGTTTACCTCTGGGAACCTCAACCTCTTTACCAGACGAGGGAGCGGGGGCAGCGTTGTGCATGAGGAAGGCCTGATGCAGCAGCAAAACAAACTCGGGGGAGAAACCCCCCAGACTGTGCACTTCCGCAGCCTGGGCAACAGCCCTAGGCGCACTCTCAACCGGCGCTCGCAACAGCGGGGGAGAGGCCTGCTGCGCATCCAAAATGGCGTCCGGCGCGAAACTCCGCGAAGGAGCCGCGCGGGAAGAACGGCTCTTAACTTTAGCCGCTTCTGTGCCGTCGCCCAAATTAAGGGCGTTCATGGCATTAATGTCTCCAACCTCAAGGGCGGCCCAAGAAGAAGCCGTCCGAGCCGCGTGGCCGGCCAAAATGGCGGAGGCTAGGAGCGGGGGATGGGCGTTTATGGCGGGAAAAAACCGCCACGCCGGAGGAAGGACCGGGACATTCATCGGTCACGAAACTGCCACCCAACAAGGGCGAATCAGGCTTTA
This sequence comes from Microcaecilia unicolor, assembly GCF_901765095.1. Taxonomy (NCBI): domain Eukaryota; kingdom Metazoa; phylum Chordata; class Amphibia; order Gymnophiona; family Siphonopidae; genus Microcaecilia; species Microcaecilia unicolor. The sequence continues at coordinate 53,825,420 of NC_044040.1, forward strand.
AGACCCCCGCATCCCCTCTAGAAGCGCTCAAGCGACCCGGGGAGCGACCCTTTGCGCCCTCGCCCTCCGACGCCATGTGCCACGAGGAGAAGAATCGGGGAACCCCCGCCCGCTATAAAAAGGTAAAATTACCTGCTGTCCGCTCCGAGTTGTAACGACCTGGTGTCTCAGTGAGTAGCTGCAATAGACGCTTAAATAAACGTCGAAATAAACGCCTTTAAAGACGTTTAAAATTTTTTTTTTTTTTTTTTTTTTTTTTTTTAACGGAGCCAGCGGGAGGGGGGAGAAAAGGAGGGACCTGGCACCACCAGGTTTGCACTTGCTCAAAAGAGCCCTCAACCCCAGGCACTCAACAAAACCTAAAAATTAGGCTTGGAGGCCTAGCCAGAGCTGCTGCTGCTGTGTGTGACCACCACCTGCTGAGATAGAGAACATACTGAGGAGTTTCCGGCAGCACATGACCACATATAGGGAGGCAAAAGTTTGCTCTCTATCTCCACCTGCTGGTAGATGGACACAACCCACCAGTCTATGGATTGATCAGCTTGATGATATGGAAATAAAAAATTTAAAAAAAAATAAAACCCACTGGAGGATCTGAGGTATACTTAAACTGGTGAAAAAGAAGTAGCGGGTCATACACCAGCGAACAGTCCCACATTTCATCCACCCTCTTTAGTAGGTTCTGCCAGAAGTGACGCACCAAGGGACAGTGCCAAAACATATGCCCCAAGGAGGCCATTCCGGCTCCACATTTCAGACACGCACCAGTACCACCAATGTTTGCCATCTTTGCCCGTTTAGGTGATATATACAGTCGCATGATAAATCGATACAATTTTTCTCGTTGAAACACCAAAAGTCTCAACGAGTATATACCCTTAAGATATGAGCGACAAAGGTCTGTATTAATCTCACACCTCAAATCGTTCTTCCAACTCAAGGCCAGCCGTGTATAATTTATTTTGGCCATGGTATCCTTTAGTTGCTGATGATGAAACCTCAGAGGGACCGACAATTGTGACCCTAAAGAGTAACTCTCTGTTAAAATGTCAGTTACATCTTCAGTTAGATCGGTCCAAAGCAGTGAGGAGATATAATATAATATTACTTTTTTTTCTCCTCACCATGTACACCTGGGATAAACAGCATAAAATATGTTTTACTCTTTAGGATTTTGCCAGGTACTTGTGAGCTGAATTGGCCACTGCTGGCAACTGATGGACCTTCGTTCTTTTCCAGTATGGTGATGTTTATGCTTATGAGAGATAAGAATGGGTAGACACTAAGGAGCTGCAGAATGAATGCACTTGTAAGTCAGTAAGAGGAGGTTGAACTGTATGTGGAAATGGATAGGGAGACAATGAAGTGACCTGAAGAGAAGGAAAAACTGGTCCTGCTCAACGCTTACAAAAGAAAACCAAGGCCTAAAGCCAAGAAACAGACACAAGCTGTGGAGAAAATGGAAGATTATGCCCTCACTGCTCCACGGATGAAGAGAGACCACTTGGTCCCACACAACAGCAAGCAGGAAGGTATGCACACGTGTACTGCAATCTTCCAAAGACTTCTGGAAGAGTTGCTGGGAAGTTCTCCATGTTGGGCTCCATCATATGATGTCACCCACATGTGAGATTATTGTGCAATACACTTATAAGTTCAGCCCTGTACTTGTAAAACATGTCGCAGGCTCTGGACATTTTTACACAAATCCTAGATTCCCACGTACATGACTTTCTATAATGGTGCTGTACATGTATTTCCACCTACAATAAATATGCTTTGTAGAAAATAAATTTTATTGTGTTTCTTTACCAGTGCTACTAATGATCAAATCAAACCACATTCCTCCCAGCTCTTCTGATCTGGCTAGCTGACTCACAACAAGCAGCATTTATTGCTGACCCCCTTGCCCATCTACTAATATTAGACCTTTCCATGAATTGATTTCAATATTACCATTCAATGAACCTATTTAAGATGCAAGCTATCACCTTTATTGTTTTCTTTTTGTTAATATGCCTGACACAAAGATTTATTGCTATTTTAGTGCTAATTTTTATTGCTGTTCATAGTTCTCCTCTAGCCACTAATTCTCCTGCTGTTGCATGGCTTCCTTATCATAATAATTTTTCTTGAAGTTGACCTTTCTGTAGTCTTATTTCTGTTTGGTTCCAGTCCACTATTTCTAGAGTCAGAGTACACGGATCACTGGATCCCCAAATTGCTTCTACTGTCACCTTAATTATACTGTTTCTGTTTGTCAGGACCACACCTGGAATTGGCTCCTCAGAAGTTGATGTCTTCAAGGAATCCATTATGTCTCTACTTCTTTCTTGTCCTGCTCTCAATACTCTCTAGTTTGTATCTGGTAGATTTATGTGTTGTGTCATGTTATATTACTTTCATAGACTGCAGTCCTGGAAATACCCTACTAACAGTGTCTCTCCATGTACAATATGATTTCGTGTCCTATTTATTGGAAAAGGTCAAACTCCATGTGTGCCCCTCCTCTCATCTGGCAAAACACTATTTACCCCATACCCCCAAAACAAGCCCAGTTTCCCCTATCCCTGGCTCTTAATTCTACCACTTGATTTCTAAACTATGCTCCCCCTCAACAAGGGCAATTCTATAACAGTGTGTCTACATTTAGCCATCTATTTTATAAAGGAAACTGGAAGCCCATTTTCCCTATAGAGTGCTAGCATAACAGGATAGATATGCATCTGCAGTTTAGATGCAAGCAGTTACCCCAAGCCATAGGGCTGGTGTAAGTACATAAGAACATAAGCATTGTCATACTGTGTCAGACCAATGGTCCATTTAGCCCAGTATCCTGTTTCCAACAGTAGCCAACAAGTACCCGGCAGAAACCCAAATAATAGCAACATTCCATGATAGCAATCCCAGGGTAAGCAGTGCCTTCTGCATGTCTATTTCAATAGCAGACTATGGACTTGTCCTTCAGGAATTTGTCCAAATATTTCTTAAACTCACATATACTAACTGATGTTACCACATCCTCCAGCAACGATTTGCAGAACTTTAACTATTCATTGAGTGAAAAAATATTTCCTCTTATTTGTTTTAAAATTATTTCTATGTACTCATGCCTAAATGCCAGAGAAACACATTTAATGTTCTGTAAGTTACACATATGTAAGTCCTGCCTAAGCTCCACCTAGATGCTATCTATGTATATATCCATCTGTCAAATTAACACTATGTAAGATACACATATATTTACAGAATATCTCTTAAGCAGATTTTTGGCATTCACACACGTATGTGCGTAGATAGATACATATATGCCACTTCTCATCTGCATATGTAATCTGCATGTAAATGTTAGCACCTTCTTCATGGAATTGCCCCCCAAATATTTAAATTACCAAGCCCTTTCTCTTGCTGGCTCCAGGTTCCCAAATGCCTCCTCTCCAATAACAGTACACTGCCATAGGTCATTGAGGCAGGAGCAATCCTCACCTACCACCCTTCCAACAATAATCAAAAATGAGCTGACCCACAATTTAGTAAATATTGGGAATTCTCTTCCAGTAAAACAGTATAGCAATAAACTTTATAATATAGCTTAGTAAAGAGGCCTCTGGTATAATATTCAAAGGAGGGGACCCCCCCCCCCCCCCCCCCATTTCATTACTATACCATACCATTACTATACTATACTATACTATTTGAATACCATACTAGACTCCACTCTAGTCATTGACAGACTACAAACAATGACTCCATCTAAACCTTGGTACTGCTGGATCCTGTAACACTTGGTTTTTCCTTCTTCCTATGGGTTATAAATGATGCCTCTTCTGCTCCTAATATTTATTGGCTCGAGGAACACAGCCAGTTCCAGGAATCAAACCCATGGCAGTACATAGCAAACAGATATTTTTGCCAGCACATCTACAAAGTTTCAATTTCTCATTAATGTGCAATCTTCAATACAGAAGCTATAAAATAATTTCCAGTGATATGAAAATCAATTTTTTATAAAATATTGTCAATACCTGGCTGCAACACAAAATAATCTGGCAATAGCATATTCTGAGGTACAACGATGGCTGGAAACCTCTTAAGAAAACTATAGATCAAAGCAAATTGCATTCACTTATTTGTGTACACAGAAAATAAATTGTAGGTGATACCATTTTATCGGGATAACTTAATACATTTGTTATTAGCTTTCAAGAGCTAACTCACATGAAATGAGTTGATGATCTCAGTTCAATTCAAGGTTCAAATCAAAATTGTTTATACTGCAGGCCCTTGTAAGATTTCTACAAATCTGTGAATTCTACTGCTTATCTTGTCATAAGGACACAAGAGGGATCAGTAGAAAATTTGATGGGCAGACTTATTTAAATTTTCAGATAAACTGCAGGTTATACTGAAGTGATGGTTTTGTTTTCAAAATTGTTCAAAAGTTAGAAAGAAAGATAGGGTGGAAAGAAATTAGACAGCAGGATTTTGGCCACAGGCATGTAAAATAGTATAATTGTTGCATTATTAAAATTCCCCAGCAAGACTTTGCATTTCTATTAGTATAATAGAGGACAATGGCAGAAAGAGTATACTGCATTACTCTGTGTTAATGAGAGTCCAGTTGAGGAGTGGCTTATTTTGAGATTCTATCATACTTAAATATTTTTCAAGTGTCAGATGTATGCTGGTTATGACATATATGATAAACTATTATCAACACAGCATTAAATAATTTTATATTTCTAGCTGTTGAGACAAATTTTAAAACCTTTTTTATGAAATAGAAACCCAAATAGTTTCTGAATAAGCAGGCAGAAAACGAGCAGGTTATGGTATGAACCTGCTGCAGTGTATCACAAAGTTGTCACTTTGTTCAGTGGTTGCATCAATTTACTAACTCATCTCATAGGTAATTCTGAAGGCAGTGGAAATCCAGCAGGGCTAGCTTAACCATTAGGCAAGACCAGGTGGCAACCTAGGGCAGCAGCATTTCATGGTCAGCAAAGAGCCCCTGAAGTCAGAACAAAACAATAGATCCCACAAGCCACACACACTTAAGAACCAAATAGACACACACAAAGTTAAAGTATGATATCCAGTTATGCATTTCTACAGTACTAATGTGCTGGGGAGATCATAATTGTTGAATTCAATGGATCAGTTCTTAAATTCTTGGTTGGAGAGAGGGCTATGGGCCTGAAAGTTATTTGAAGGGTGCATAATGCTGAACATCCACTTAGAGCACCTCTTACACTTAGAGAACCTCTTACACGAGCCCCGGAATTTGACAGTCAGTACATCTTTCACATTAGAATGAATGATAACATGAGACCATAATGAAAAGTGTAATGTGATAGCAAAAAGAGAACTTTGCATTAAACAATACCAAATTATGCATTCAGAATTATAAAAATCTTTATTATATCTACAGAATGCCTAAAATGCAAAATGTATCCATATATATTGATATCTAAATAACAAAAAATCGTGGGAGGAAAAATGTTTTTTTAATGTTAAAACACATTCTTACAGCTTCTTGACTTTTGAGATCATTTTAGATGCATCTAGACATGAAAATAGTGGTATTTACATGTCTAAATTACACACATATCCAAATAACAATTTTAGAAAGCTGCTATCGGTCAGAAGGAGGCTGACCGTCAGACTCCTGAAAGGAATCCAAAATCTGTTGAACCCAGTTAAGGTATGCTCTAGCAGCATCCGAGCTGTAGACAGCTAGCTGCTTGCAGACAGAGAGAGAGAGAGAGAGAGAGAAAGGGAGGGAGAGAGAGAGAGAGAGCACTTCTGAATTGTCAGAGGACGGCTGCACTGAATCCACTAGTTGAGGCTGAGTTTAGCTTGGAGGGTCCAAGAGAGGTGGAGACAAACAGCTGAGAAAGGACCACTGAAGTGGTCTGATGTGGAATCTGGCCCATGGAAGAACGTCCATGATAGAGGCCATTGCGCCTAGAACTTGAACATATTCCCTGATCCTGGGAAATGGAAGGGAAAGTAGAACCTGATTGGGTGTGAATCTTTTGCTGATGAGTAACAGGAAGAAATGTCTTCTCTAAGCCTATGTCGAATATCACTCCCAAGATTTGTGTTGGAAACAACTGACTCTTGGTGAAATTGAATACCAATCTTAAGGACTAAAGAAGAGTAGCAATCTTAGATGAAACCTACAGACTCTCTTGATAGGAAAAGTCACAAATCAGCCAATCATTGAAGTATGCATGAACCTGGAATGCATCCTTACGAAGGAAGGCTGACACTACTATGACCTTGAAAAAAGTGTCCTTGGTGATGTGAAAAGGCTGAATGGCATGGTCATAATTTGATAATATTCTCCAAGGATTGCAAATCACAGAAATCTTCTGTGGTGAGGTGAAATGGAAATATGAAAGTATACTTCCTTGAGATCCAGGGAGGTTAGAAACTCTCCCTGCTGGACTAAAACTATTAGACTGTAATGTTCCCATTGTAAATGCTGAACCTTCAACATGTTGACTCTTTTGAAGTTCACACCCAGGTGGAAGGAATTCTCCTTCTTCCTGTTCCCCAATTGCAACTGGGGACAGTCTCTACTGTGTCTAAATGAAGAAGCATTCACAAGGTAGCTTTAACTGCTTGACAGGGCCGTGCCTAGGGTCTCTGGCGCCCCCCTGCAGACTATCAGTTGGCGCCCCCCCCCCCCCCCCCCCGTGAAAATGATCACCCCCCCCCCCCCATGAAAATGATCGCTCACCACTTGCCACACTGAAAGGAATTGTCAGCAATATTCTTAGAAACAAATTGCTATACATTGCAAAATAAGATAGCAGATGTACTGTAAATTCTCAAAGTGGACATATTCCAAACGCTAAAATGAAAATAAAATAATTTTTTTCTACCTTTGTTGTCTGGTGACTTTCTTTTTTCAATCATGCTGGTCCAGTATCTGATTCTGCTGCTATCTGTCCTCTTAACTCCATTTCCAGGGCTTCCTTTCCATTTATTTCTTTACTTTTCTCCTTTCTTCTTCATTTCTTGCTCTATATCCATTTCCAGCAATTTCTCCTCTCTCCCTGGGTCCTGCCCTCCCATCCATGTCCATTCTTGTCCCTCTCTGCCCTTCCCTCCTCCATCCATAGCCAGCAATCCTCCTCTCTCCCCTCCCCTCCATTTCCAGCAATTTGTCCTCTCCCTGGGCCCCCATGTCCATCCTTGTCCCTCTCTGCCCTTCCCTCCTCCATCCATAGCCAGCAATCCTCTCTCCCCTCCCCTTCCAGCAATTTGTCCTCTCCCTGGGCCCTGCCCTCCCATCCATGCCTCTCTGCCCTCCCATCCATTCAGGGTCTGCCCTCCCTCTCACTCCCCATTCCATCCAGGATCTATCCTCCCTCTCTCACTGCCCCCTCTTTTCGGCTCCCAGTTCCCACCTGCGGCTGCCCCTAGTTCCAGATCCATTGATTCTCCCATCCACCCCTGCCCCAGGCATGACCACATTCTCCCTCCTGCTCACTTTTCAGACCCCAGTTCCAGCTCCATGCCCCTTCTCCCATCTGTCTCCCACCCAGTCCCTTCTGCCCATCCGAGTCCCCCTCACCCCATCTGTCTCCCACCCAGTCCCTTCTGCCCATCCGAGTCCCCCTCACCCCATCTGGCTCCCACCCAGTCCCTTCTGCTATCCGAGTCCCCCCCCCACCTTCACGGTCACCCCATCTGTCCCCCACCCTCACCCTACCTCGTCTTCTCCCTGCCACCCGTCTTTAAAAAGAAATTGCCGACGCGATAGCGAGCGCAGCACCTCGTGTGCAAGTAAAAGAAGCGAATCCGATCATCTCATTGGGCCTTCCTTCACTGTCCCGCCCTAGAGGAAATAGAACGTTGCGTCAGAGGAGGGCGGGACAGTGAGGGAAGGCCCAATGAGATGATCGGATCCGCTTCTTTTACTTGCACACGAGGTGCTGCGCTCGCTCGGCAAATAAATTTAAAGGGCTGGTGCGGGAGGGGGGGGGGGGTGCCAGGATAAAGAGCAGCGGGAGCGGCGGCACCCCCCTCTCTGGTGCCAAAAGATTTAAAGTCCTCGGCGGGGCGAGGGTAAGCACCGCGGCGGCGCCCTCCAGAGGTGGGCGCCCCCCTGCGGCGCTTACCTCGCTTACCGCATCGGCACGGCCCTGCTGCTTGACATTTGGGCTGGAGCTTACATGAAGATTCCAAGAAATAATCTTGAGTAGAGAGGTGTGGTAGCTGTGTTAGTCCATTTTTAAAGGTAATCAACAGAAATAAAACAAAACATTGAAAAGAAAATAAGATGATACCTTTTTTTATTGGACATAACAACACATTTCATGATTAGCTTTTGAAGAAGGGCAACCTTCGAAAGCTAATCAAGAAATGTATTAAATTATGTCCAATAAAAAAGGTATCATCTTATTTTCTATTCCATGTTTTATTTTGTTTTATTTCTATTGATTACCAAGAAAAAATCTGAAATAGAATGGGAGAACTCCAGTTTGTAACCCTGCTTTAGTATTTCCAAGTCACATTGGTCTGAGGTAATTTTGGTCCATTCCTCATGGAACCTGGAGAGGTGTCCTGCTATTATGAAACCCAAGGAGTGAACAGAGACCCCATCATTGGAAGGTGTGGAAGGCATTGGTAGACCTAGAGTGTGAAGCTGAATTATTTTGGTCAGTATGAAAGAAGGCTTGTCTTTGTTGAAGTGAGAACCCTGAAAGTTAGATTTGCCTGGTCTGTAGCACTAACCTAAGATGAGACTGAGAGGATTTAAAAGCATCTTTAGGCTTGTCCTCTAGCAATCTCTGAGACTTGGTGTTCCATAAGTCTTTAACCAACTTCTCTAGATCTTCTCCAAACAAAAGTTTACCTCTAAAAGATAGCTTGCTAAATGTGACTTAGAAGCCACAACAGCTGTACAATGTCTAAGCCAGAACTATCTTCTTGCTGAGAGTGTCAAGAATTGGCTATACATTAGAACTGTCTGGTATGACAGCTAACTAGTGTGGCTGAGAGTCAGAGCTAGATGGTGTAGCAGAATATGGCAGTTTATACCATTGATGACAAGCTGCAGTGGGGCTTGAACCAGCAACCTCTGGATCTCTATGCTCACTCACAGGTAGTTGCTTTAACCATTAAGCCATTCCTCTACACTGAAGTAGTTCCACAATATCACTAGCTGTCCAATACAATGAAAAGGTGCCAACATGCAACAGAAACATTTATAGATACTACAACATAACAGCTAGCGATGCCACTGATACAGTGGTGGCTGGAACTGGTATGCAAGAGGTCTGTCCAGTGTCAGTGTGCAATACCAGAGAGCAGAGTTGCTCTGGAAAACAAACACAGCTAATCTTTAGCATTGTAGTATAGTGTTAGCTACCCCAGCCATACAATGAACTGCATGTGAAAGCAAGCAATATGGGAGAGTGAAATAAAATATGCTCCATTTGAAACAGAGATGAGTTCCACAGTTTCTAATATTATGCAAAATAAAACATGGAAAAGAAAATAAGATGATACCTTTTTTATTGGACATAACTTAATACATTTCTTGATTAGCTTTCGAAGGTTGCCCTTCTTCCTCAGATCGGAAATAACCAACTCTGAAACTATAAGAAAAATCTTAACTCACCACAGGCAGTGTTGTCTTACCAAAAAGACAACTGCTGCCACCAACAAATCCACTTCAGGCAAACGTAGATTTTCCAGTTTAGGCGTGGAAACGGGGTAAAGATGCGACTTAGCCTTCGTCACTCGAAGGGTAGCGTATGGGGTGACCCATTGAGCAGTGATGATTTTCTGTATAGCCTCATGCACTGGAAAACACTTAGGTGGTCTTCTAGTGCTCGCCATTTTAGGATTAGCAGATACAGGTGTAAACAGGTCTCCCTCCTCCAATTCCTCCTGCATCTGTGCAGCAAAGGGCTGCCCCTGACAAGACTCCCTCAGACTGAGAGAGAGACAGGGAGCAATTAACCCTACTTCTGAGATGGAGTGCAAACATTTCATCTTCAGGGTAGGGTCCATCAGGGGAGATTGAGGCAGGGAGCAAGCCAGAAATCTCCAAAGGCTGAGCTAAAAAGGAACTGTCAGATCCCCAGTGGTGTGCTGGAGCCGGCTCGCACTGGCTCGCAAGAGCTGGTTGTTAACTTTTCTTCCGACTTGTGAGCCGGTTGTTAAAACCCGCGAGCCGGCTCTCCTCCCTCCCTCCCTCCAGATCCGTCCCTCACCGACCTGTCCTTCGAATTCTTCGGGGCAGGCAGTCTTGCCTGCCTGCTGCCAGCGCTAACTCTCCCCCGCTGCCGGTTCGTGCTTTAAAAATGGCCACCGAGACTTCCAGAGGCGGCCTCGCGAGACTTCTGCTGAAGGCATTTGGTCGTGGGAGGATCCAGCATTTGTAGTGCACTGGCCCCCCTGACATGCCAGGACACCAACCGGGCACCTTAGGGGGCACTTCTAAAAATTTTTTTAAAAATTAAAAATAGCTCCCAGGTGCATAGCTCCCTTCCCTTGGTTATTTAGCCCCCCAAATCCTCCCCAAAACCCACTCCCCACAACTCTACACCATTACCATAGCCCTAAGGGGTGAAGGGGGGCACCTACATGGGGGTACAGTGGGTTTTGGAGGGCTCCCATTGACCACCACAAGTGGAACAGGTATGGGGGATGGGCCTGGGTCCACTTGTCTAAGTGCACTGCATCCACTAAAAACCTTTCCAGGGACTTGCATACTGCTATCAGGGAGCTGGGTATGACATTTGAGGCTGGCATACAGGCTGGCAAAAAAGTTTTTTGTTTGGGTGGGAGGGGGTTGGTGACCACTGGGGGCGTAAGGGGAGGCCATCCCCGATTCCTTCTGGTGGTCATTTGGTCAGTTGGGGCTCCTTTTTGAAGCTTGGTCATGAGAAAAAAGGGACCAAGTAAAGCCGGCGAAATGCTTGTCAAGCCTGTTTTTTTTTCATTATCAGGCGAAGCCGGCCCTCTCGTGAGTCCTGCCCCTGTCCTGCCTTCACTACCCTACAACACACCCCCTTGATGTTTCGCCGGCTCCGCGATGGAAAGCAGTTGAACCCGGCCAAAATCAGCTTTCGATTATATAGATTTTGCCGGGTTCAGGAGATCACCGGCCATCTCCTGATTTGTGTCGGAAGATAGCCGGCGATCACTTTCGAAAATGAGCTGGATAGTTTCCCTAGAACCAGGTCTTGTCAGATAAATCTGATTAATTTCATTGACTGTGTGACCAGAGAGTTGGATCCAGGAAGCGCACTAGATGTGGTATATTTAGATTTTAATAAAGCCTTTGACACGATTTTGCATAGACAACTAATAAACAAACTGAGTACCCTCAGCATAGGCCCTAACCTGACTGACTGGATTAGGAACTGGTTGAGTGGAAGGTGACAGAGGCTAGTGGTAAATGGAGCTTACTCTGAGGAAAGGGATGTTACCAGTAGTGTGCTGCAAGGTTTTGTAAGCAATATTGCTGAAGGGCTGTCTGGTAAGGTTTGCCTCTTTGTGGATGATACCAAAATCTGCAAAAGGGTAGACACTTCTGATGGTATGGATAACATGAGGAAGGACCTAGCAAAGCTTGAAGAATGGTCTGAAATTTGGCAGCTAAGATTTAATGCTACAAAATGCAAGGACATAAATTTGGGCTGCAAAAACTCAAGGAAACAGTATAGTTTAGAGAGTGAAGAACTGTTGTACAAGAAAGAGAAGTGGGACTTGGGTGTGTTGGTATGTGTTGATCTTATGGTGGCCAAACAGGTAGAAAAGGCAACAGCAAAAGCTGGAAGGATGCTTGGGTGCATATGGAAAGGAATTGCCAGTAGGAAAAAGGAAATGATGATGCCACTGGTGAGACCTTATTTAGAATATTGTGTACAGTTCTAGAGACCACATCCTCAAAAAGGTTGGAGTCAGTCCAGAGGGTAGCTACTAAAATGGTCAGTGATCTTCGTCATAAAGTGACAGACTTAAAGATCTCAGTATGTATAGTTTAGAAGAAAGGCAGGAGAGGGGGGATATGAAAGAGACTTAATACCTACACATCATACATGCACAGGAGTGAGTTTCTTTTAACTGAAAATAAACTCTGGAATGAGAGGGCAAAGGATGAAGTAACCTGAGGAAATACTCCTACAGGGAAAGGGTGGTTGGTTCACGGACTCCCAGTGCAGATGAAAACTGTTTTTGAATTCAAGAAAGCTTGGGACAAGTACATAAGATCTCTAAGGGAGTGAAAGGGAAAATAGATGGCATGGATGGACAGACTGAATAGGCTTTGTAGTCTTCATCTGCTTTCATTTTTCTATGTTCTATATATCCCCGGATTCTAAATAGGTAGAGCTAAGTTGGACACCCAAATTTTGGCATAGATTCTAGATGCACACTAAACTAATTAGTCAATTAGGCATTAACAATCAATTATTAGAGTTAATTGGAGTTGGCTGACAATTGGCACTAATTAGGAGTCACATGCGCAACAGCCGTATGCCATATTCTATAACATGCGCACCTAAATTTCATAGCGTGCAACTCAAAAGGGGACATGGCCATGGAGAAGGGCATAGGAAGGTCAGGGATGTTCCCAGAAATTAAGCATGAAGTTACAGAATGCTTGGTTTTATGCATCCAATTTCCATCAGTTGGGGGCAAGGATTTATACCAGATTTCAGCAGGCATAAGTACTCTTGCCCAAAGTTGGGCATGGGAATCCAAGCTAAGCACTATTCTTTAAAGGTAGCTTAGTGCTAAGCGACTTTTATAGAACAGGTGCTTAGGGCTAGATTCTATATATGGCACCAAAATAAATTGGCACTGAAAAAAACCACCATTCTTTAAGCCATTCTTAAAGTTAGGTGTGGTTTATAGAATACCACTTATGTCCAGGAATCTCACCTAAATCCCACCAACTGAAACATGGTGCAAAATGGACATGCCTACATTAGGTGTGCATCCCTGTTATTCTATAACAATGTACATTATATGAATGCCCCCATTCTGCCCTTGACCCTCCCATTTCTGCACCCCTTTTTTCAATTAGCACATAAAATTTAAGCGCGGATCCAGTGTCTAAATTTACGCACATAAAGTTCAATTTAATTAGTGCCAATAATTTGTTAAAAAGCCAATTATGGGCACTAATTAGCTTATTAATTAAATTGTGTACACCCAAATTTGTGTGTGCAATTTTTGGTGACTTTTACAGAATTAGGGGGTTAGTGCAGATCTTAATGGTGCCTAACTTTGGGTGCCATTTACTGAATCTGGCTCATAAGGGATAATTTAATAAAGAGATGTTCATGTATATATGGTCACTTGCACACAAATGTCCTACGTATAGAGACATGATTGTGTGTACTTTGCTGGTAGGCATGTTCAGGAGCACAGTTTAGATGAAGCACAGGTGGAATTCATATGCACATGTGAAGATTATAAAATAGGCTCATTTACACATGTACTTAATCTAGGCATGAACAAAAGCAGATGTAAATATCTGTGCCTGCAATGTAGGTATAATTTCTGCCACACTTACAGTAGCATTTTATAAAGATATATTGGAGCCTGTGTATTTATAAAACAGATCCCAAGTAGGCACCTTCTTGTTCTCGTAGGCACACCCTTATAAAATTACCCTTATAAAGTGAAGAAAAATAGAATGCTAAAATACTGACAATATTGTCAAGAAACTATACTAAGCTTGATATTCAGTAACAAGATATCCAGCTAAAGATATCCAATTAAATATTCAAAGATATAACCAATTACTAAGAGCAACAAAATTCAATCTTTTAGAAGAGCAATTTTTTCAACCAGGCTAAACCTTATCTCAGCTCGTTTCCTCTCTTTAACCAGAAATCTGACTTGTCTACACAAAAGATTCAGTGGCCCCAAAATTTCAAAAATAAAAATGCGTCCAGTTAACTACTGGCTTGTCAAACAAATCTTTTGAACATCAACCCCAACGTTCTCTTTAAATCTATCACTAATTGTATCCGAGATAAAGTTACCTTGAACTTTTCCAGTGATGACAAATGTCTGTGTTAAAGGCAACTTTATGAGCAAGTCATTCACCTGTAAAGTGTAAAATCAATGCATACATTAAATAAGATCCAAAGATTATTTCTAAGAAATTATCAACAAGCTAAACTATACACTTCTGCAGGAAGATGTAGAATTCTTGAGCACAAATAAGGTACCCTGTGTTAATTGCCAAAATTATGGGCAAACCCTTTGTGTTAACTGCTATGGACATCCCCAGCAGTTTCTCATTCAGGGGTCCTTTTATTAACCTGTGTTAAAAAGGGCCTTGTGCTAGCAGTGGAGACCTTTTTTGCCGTGCACTGCAGCCCTTTTTACTGCAGCAGGTAAAAAGGCCAAAAAGTGGCACGGCGGCCCAATTACCACCAGGTTAGCGCCACACTAGAAAATAGGTAGCTATTTTCTCTAGCGCGGCAAATGTGCGCACCTACCACTGGCACCTGTGTTGGGCCAGCAGTAGTTCCAGATTAGTGTGCAGTAAGCCAGCATTGGGCTTATCGCTGCTCTGTAAAAGGGCCCCTCAGTTAACACAGAGGAAATACCATTACCATCTGTTAAGTGCACTGCAGATAACACTAGTTAACTACACCTGTTCAGGTGGCATTAACTACACACACTGTCTGCTTTATTAACAGTTAATGTATAGCAGCTACCTCTGCTATATCTATAAGGCATAGTACCTACCCATTCTTCACCTGTTCCATGCCTCCTTCCGTATTAACTCTCATGAGTTGCAGTAAATATTTAAATGTTATATGATTACACTGTTAGCACACACCAACCGCTTCATTAACAGCTAATGCAGCTTAGTAAATAGTCTCCATTATACTCAAAGCACTTTCTGCATTTAATAGTATTTCTAACTGAAGAATCATAACTGTGTTGACATCTGGGACCCAGCTGGCAAAAACAGATGTTACCATCTGAATTATCTATGGTGGCTACAATATTAATATGCACAACTGCTCACTCTCTCTACCCTTTCCAAAACACGATACTTCTTTACAGTCAAGTGGCATGATACAGGGAAACTCTTATATGCCTTTCAACAGAAATACACAATATCCTACTGAAGCACCAATCAAGAGTAAGATTGTATGGCTATGATATTAACAGTAGGATACACTGAAGAAAGGAAGAGAAAAACTATTGTGTTTAGCTGAAACCAGCTACCTGTCTGGCAATTACCTGATGCTAATCCAGAGGTAGGCAAAAAAAAGTAGATACAATTCATTTGTTTCCTCTTCTAAGAAAAATCTTGATACCACCCTAATATGGCATCTCTCCAAGTTAGTACCTATCCCCATCCTTCTTGGTTCTTCTGCTAAAATATTTTAAAATTAATTTAATATGCAACTTATAAAAAATGAAAACACAATATGAGAAAGATACTTCTTGCTAGAGAGTGGTATATGGAAGAGGGAATATCTGCATTAGTGATGTGGAAAAGGCTTTTGATTATGTATCCTTTTTTAAATTATTATTTGAAGCACTCAATTTTTTTTTGGTGGGGGGTAGGGGAAGATTCTCCTTCACATGATACATACCTTATATCAAAGGCCCACTGAAGCAGTACTTGTGAATGAGAAGACCTCTTCGGTTTTTCAATTACACCACTCTCTAGCAAGAAGTATCTAAGCAAGGGGGCTCTTCTTCACCTCTGTCATTTTTGGTTTCTTTGAAGCCCTTTCTGCAGAGACAGAAAAAACCCAAGAGTCCAAGGTGTAAAGGTAGGCTCAGAAGAGTTTATGGTAATGGCATTTGCTGATCTGATCTAATCTCAATATTTATCAACCGCTTACTCCTTTCAATGGTCCAAAGTGGCTTACACAAAAATATAAAAGAATCTCATCACATTACAGACTGTGTATGGCTCACAAAAAAAATTAATAAGTAGTAGTGGCACAGATAAATTTTTGAAACAAATAGGTATTTAAACATTTCCCAAAAGAAAAGTAAAATGAATTGCATTTCAGTGAAGTAGGCAGATTATTCCAAAGCTGTTCAGCATGAAAAAGAAAAAATGATTCCAATTTCTTCATATTGGATGCCCTTGAAGGAGGGAAAATTAAGTATGAAAGACAAGATTAAACTGAGTGATATATCTGGTACAGCACCATGTAATTATCTTTTAAATAATATAGGAGGAGTTAAGCTCTAATCAAGCATGAACTGGGAGCCAATGAATCTTTTTCAACAAAGGTAGTGAATGAACAAATTTATATCACCTAAAAATTAGGTAAGCAGCTAATTTTGAAGTAACTGGATTCTTCTCTGTAATTTACCAGAGATCCCCAAGATATAATACATTACAATAGTCTATTTGAGACAATATCAAACCCTGCACCAACAATGCAAAATGTTTTTCTGAAAAAATAAGGTCGAGAATCTCTAAGGGCCCTGTTTACTAAGCTGTGCTGTAGGCGCACTATCATTTTCAGCGCTTGCTAATGCTAGAGACACCCATAGGAATATACAGGTGTCTCTAGCATTAGTGCACCCTAAATTTTAGCACGAACTAAAAATGCTAGCCGCTAGTGCACCTTAGTAAACAGGGCCCTAAGTTGTTTCAATCTAAAGAAAGCTTTTTTGGGAAGGCAATTTATTTGATTTTCTATTGACAAAGACGAATTCAGACTTACTCCTAGATCTTTCATAACATGATCTATTGTCAATTGATCAGTTGGATTCAATGACACTGTCACTGTTAGAGAATTAAAATGTTTACTCATCTAGAGTATTTTAGTAATTGAGTTAATGCCCAATCTTTAATCGTATCAATACAGTTAGGTATTGCCAAATATGACTGGTTTACATTTTCAGTGACTGGTGCTAAAATAAATATGTCGTCCACAAAAGACAGAAGAAGCTGTCCTTTCTCTAAGAAACTTGAGCCCAAAGAACTCAAAAACATTAAATAAGATAGGTGATGGGGGACCCTGAGGCACACCAAAAGGAGATAGTTAACTGAAAGAAAGAACATCTTTAATTTTTTACCACATAACTGCTATTTGACAAATATTTCTGAAAACAACCAAATACTATGCCAGAGATTCCTATTTCACTCAATTTAGCGAGCATCAATATATGGTTAACTGTGTCAAAAACAGCTGAGATGTCAAACTGTGATAGAACTGCTTGACCACAATAGCTAAGAATCTTCTTTACTTGTGATACTAAAGTCAAAAGCAGATTTTCAGTACTATGTAAACTTCTATACCCAAACTGAGACGAAATTAAGATGCTAAAATCACCTAGATATCCAGATAGTTGTTGACCTACAATCAACTCACTCAACTTTGTAAATAATGGTATACTGGTAATTGGTCTGTAATTACTTGGAAGTGTCAAATCCAAGTCAGAATACTTAATTTGGCACACTGTCAGATCCTAAAAATTCATTGGTGCAGTCCCTACACAAATTTAACAATTTTCATATTGTAGCAGGTTATCAATAGAAATCAAACAAAATAAAACATGGAAAAGAAAACAAGATGGTACCTTTTTTATTGGACATAACTTAATACATTTCTTGATTAGCTTTCGAAGGTTGCCCTTCTTCGTCAGATCGGAAATAAGCAAATGTGTTAGTTGATAGTATATATAAGTGAAGCATCAAAGCATTTCAATGACAGTCTAGCAAGGTGGGGGTGGGTAGGAGGTATGCATGGGTATATCAAAGTATTTCATTCCATTGATAGTCTAACAGGATGGGTGTGGATAGGTGAGAGGAGAGTGCCTTCTTGATACACAGTTGCCGAGGACACCATTACTATTTCTGTTTGAAGAGGAACGCCTTCTAGACACTTTAACTGACAGTGGAAAGACTTTATTTCAGACAGTTTGTATGGAAGCAAAAAAAATGGCATATTAATCTATTGGAGATAACTGGAATAGCCAATCTATACCCAACAGATAAAGTGACTCTTTGAACTGATGGTAACAGAGCATATTCATGCCCAAAATGGGAAACCAAGTCAATAGAATGCATCCCAAAGATCTGGAGCCCCTTATAGAATTCTGCTCTCCCTCTTCTTCCCTCTCTACCAACCCCCCCCCCCCCCATCCCTCCCCTTCCCCATCCCTACTTATTCTACTACTACTACTAATTATCATTTCTAAAGCGCTACTAGATGTACACAGTGCTGTACACTTGAACATGAAGATACAGCCCCGCTCGACAGAGTTTACAATCTAATTAGGACAGACAAACAGGACAAACAAGAGATAAGGGAATGTTAAAGTGAGGATAATAAAATAAGGGTTCTGAACAAGTGAATAAGGGTTAGGAATTAAAAGCAGCATAAAAAAAGGTGGACTTTTAGCTTAGATTTGAAGACGGCCAGAGTTGGAGCTTGACGTACTGGATCAGGAAGTCTATTCCAGGTATATGGTGCAGCAAGATAAAAGGAACAGAGTCTGGAGTTAGCAGTGGAGGAGAAGGGTACAGATAAGAGAGATTTACCCAGTGAATGGAGTTCCCGGGGAGAAATGTAGGGAGAGATGAGAGCGGAGAGGTACTGAGGAGCTGCAGAGTGAATGCACCTATAAGTCAATAAGAGGAGATTGAACTGTATGCGGAAACGGATAGGAAGCCAGTGAAGTGACTTGAGGAGAGGGCTAATATGAGCATAACGACACTGGCAGAATATCAGTTATGCAGCAGAATTCTGAACAGATTGAAGAGGAGAGAGATGGCTAAGTGGGAGACCTGTGAGAAGCAAGTTGCAATAGTCTAAGCGAGAGGTGATAAGAGCGTGGATGAGGGTTCTGGTAGTGTGCTCAAAAAGGAAAGGGTGAATTTTGGTGATATTATAGAGAAAGAAACGACAGGTTTTAGCAGTCTGCTGAATATGTGCAGAGAAGGAGAGAGAGGAGTCAAAGATGACCCCAAGGCTATGAGCTGATTAGACAGGAAGGATGAGAGTGTTATTCACAGAAATAGAGAATGGGGGAAGAGGAGAGGTTGGTTTATGGGGAAAGATAAGAAGCTCAGTCTTGGTCATGTTTAGTTTCAGATGGCGCTGAGACATCCAGGCAGCAATGTCAGACAGGCAGGCTGATACTTTTGGTCTGGATTTCGGCTGAGATTATTGGTGTGGAGAGGTAGATATGGGAGTCATCAGCATAAAGATGATACTGAAAACCATGGGATGAGATCAGAGTACCAAGGAAAGAAGTATAGATGGAGAAAAGAAGAGGTCCCAGGACAGATCTCTGAGTTACACCAACTGACAGTGGGATAGAAGTAGAGGAGGATCCACTAGAGTATACACTAAAGGTACGCTGGGAGAGATAAGAAGAAAACTAGGAAAGAACAGAGCCCTGAAATCCAAGTGAGGACAGCATATCAAGGAGTAGGCTGTGATCAACAGTGTCAAAAGCAGCAGATAGATCGAGAAGGATGAGGATAGAATAGAGACCTTTGGATCTGGCCAGGAACAGATCATTGGAGACCTTAGCAAGCGCTGTTTCAGTTGAATGAAGGGGGCGAAAGCCAGATTGAAGTGGATCAAGAATAGCTTGAGATGAAAGAAAGTCAAAGCAATGGCAGTGAACAGCACGTTCAAGTATCTTGGATAGGAAAGGAAGGAAGGAAGGATATGAGGCGATAGTTGGAAGGACATGTAGGGTCCAATGAAGGTTTTTTAAGGATTGATGTGAGTACGACATGTTTGAACACATCAGGAACAGTCGCAGTGGACAGTGAAAGATTGAGGATATGAAAGATAAAAGGGATGACAGTAGGAGAGATAGTGTTAAGTAGATGGGTGGAATAGGATCAGAGGAACGGGTAGTTAGTTTCGAGGAGGAAATAAGATGTGTAGTTTCCTCTTCAGTGATTTCAGAAAAGGAAGAAAAGGAGGCAGGGGTTGGAGGGTTGAGAGAATGGACTAAGGGAAGGAGAGGTGGAGGTGACCTGGTTGAGAATTCAAGTTTAATCTTGTGAAACTTATCGTGAAAAAACTCAGCCAGAGTCTGGGGGGAAAGTGAAGGGAGGGTTGGAGGTGAAGACACTTTGAGGAGAGAGTTCAGTGTGGCAAAGAGACGTCGAGGGTTTGAGCCAAGAGAATTTGTCAACAGGATGTAATAGTCCTGTTTGGCAAGTAAAAGAGCAGACTGGAAGAAGGTCAGCAAGAATTTGAAATGTATGAAGTCAGCATGGGCACGGGATTTCAGCCAAAGGTGTTTGGCAGAGCGGGCATAGAAACGTAGGTAGCGGATTCTAGAGGTCAGCCAAGACTGGGGTTTAGTACGTTTTACAGAACGGGGAATGGGAGGAGCGAGAGTATCCAGAGCAGAGGAGAGAATAGTATTATAGGAAGAGACAGACTCATTGACAGACTTGGATAACATAGTGGTAGAGAAGACATTTGAAACACTGGAGGGCAGAATAGAAGGGTCAATAGCCTGAAGATTCCTAAATGTATTGGTTAAGATTGGACGGGACTGGAGAGGGGGGTGTTTAAGTGTGAAAGTTATCAAATGATGGTCAGAGGGACAACCCATCTCCCTTTCTCCGTGTTATCAATAATTTAATAATGAGCTAAGAGCTCTAGGTAAAGATATTGGTTATGTCTGTTACTGTAGTTGTTTGATGTGGATGGCAATATCGGGGGGGGGGGGGGGGGGGGGGGAGGAATGTAAGGATTCCCATTTCCCCGACTGCCAACAAATTTGTTAGTGGGAAAAGCAGTTATGGATAAAAATGTGCATCAAGGTTTATCATAGTGGTTAAGTGGAGAAGGTATGAATGTACTGTATTGGATGAGTCATTTCATTGTTATACTGTGCTGACAATACAAATTAAAAAAAACAAAGAAGTCCTCAAAGATCTTACATAATTACAGGAAACTTTGTAGACAGATATTACAGTCTAGGTCAGTATCAGTCAAGAACATGCTGACTTCATTGAAATGCAGTGTCTAAAATTCAGTATTGACTAACTGTGGAAGAACAAAATGAGCACAGACAGTTGAGAAAAAGGGCAACATGGGCTGAAATTAACAGACACCTATCTTGTAGAGGATGACTGAAACCAGGGTTTTTGGTTCTGACTGAAACCTACTCTGGCCAAAATTTGCCACTTGGTTTTTGCTGAAACCAAACTAAAACTGTTCCCCTCCCCCTGCCAGCAGAAAGTAGGTCCCCTCAGCAGAAAGCGGGCCCCCCTCTACAGAGATCTGCTCACTCCCTCGATCACAAGTGTCACCCTCTCAAAATTTGTAGGCCCTACTCCTGCCTACCTGAGAAACCCTGGTGATCTACAAGCCTCAGTGAGGCAGGAGCATCCCCAGTTGATCATGACTCCAATCTCAAAATGGCCTTCATGACCTTCTGTGGCAGTTTTGCAAGGCTGCTATAGGAAGACACCGTAGCCATTTTGACTGTACAGCCATGACTGAAAATCACTCCTGCCTCCATGAGGTCACTAGACCACCATGGTTTTTAAGGTAAGCTCAGGAGGATGGTACTTGTTGTCGGGCGGGGGGGTCGGCTGAACATCACTGAAATTTTTGGCTGAAATATCACCAAATTCAGATTTCAGGCCAGTTTTGGCACCAAAGCCAAAATTGAAACTTGGTTGGCCTCTACTATGTTGCCATAATTGCTACTCAGTACACACATTCCTTTCATAAGAAATTATTGCAGATTTAAACATAGCATAGATAGCATTCAAGTCCCTTTCATAAAACTACTTTAGTCAACGGGAATTTAGTATATCACAATGGGAGTTGCTCAGTGTCCTATTATTAAAATATGTGGGTTCATTGATTTAAGAAGGAATAATCCAATCACTGTGACAGCTATAGGGGCTCATCTTCAAACATAAAAATATCCAAAAAAAGTCATAAGGTGACAGAAGGACATTTTTCTCTCAAACACATCTAAGTTGTGATTCTCGACACCCTGATTTTAGACGATTTGCTCAGCAAGTCATCGAAATTTCAAGGGGGTGTGTTTTCGATGGGACATGGGCGGCACCAAAAGATATAAATTTTTCTGAAATAATGGAATGAAATGAAAACGTGTAGGGCCAAAATTAAGACTTTTTGGCTAGACTTGTTTCATTCATGACTAAGTGACCAAAAGGTGCCCTAAATGACCAAATAACCACTGGAGGGATTAAGGCATAACCCCCACTTACTCTCTCAGTGGTCACTGACCTCCTCCCAGCCCCCTAAGATGTGACAATGGCAGTACATACCAGGACATGATAGCATCAGATATGATGACCATTTCTATTAGAGCAACAAGCAGGTCCCAGGAGTAGCCTAGTAGTTAGTGTAGTGGACTGAACTGTAGAGAAGGGGACCCAGGCCCATATCACACCCTAACTGGTACATTTGTGATGAAATGTGTGAGGTCTCAAAAATATACTAAGATGTGACAATGGCAGTACATACCAGGACATGATACGATCAGATATGATGACCAATTCTATTAGAGCAACAAGCAGGTCCCAGGAGTAGCCTAGTAGTTAGTGTAGTGGACTGGACTGTAGAGAAGGGGACCCAGGCCCATATCACACCCTAACTGGTACATTTGTGATGAAATGTGTGAGGTCTCAAAAATATACTAGAAATAACTATGTTACTGTACCTATGTATAGGTGACATCTGCAAGCTTGAGAGCTATTATAGTAGTGTACAGTAGGTATTTTTTCTGCTCCTGGCGGGCTCAACATACAATATAAAGGGTTATTGTGAGATGTGTACCTGGGACCCTTTATGTAAAGTCCACTACAGTGTTCCCTAGGCTGCCCCACTGCTCTGCTGGGATGTCTGAGGAGCCAGTCTACTAAGAATGATGGCTCCTAGATATTCCAATGGCTGGTTTTTGAGCGTTTTTCTCTTGGCGGTTTTATTTTTCAAAATGGTCCCAAAAGAAAAGCGCACTGAGAACAAAATGTCTAGGAAAAAGGTGATTATCAAACCAAAAAGACAGACTTTTTCAGGTTCGAAAATGGCTATGTTCACCACTCAATTTTCAGACATTTCTAGCAAAACCTCCAAAATTAGACTTGGACGTTTTATCGAAAATGCCCTTCATAGTAAGATGAATGGTCAATACTTGATTTAATAACCATCATAAATCAAGTTTCAAGATTATTTATACTTTCTATCCTGCTCTACGGACATGTTATCTAGGCGGTTTACAGACAGGTTCAGTGACAACTGCTGCCACAGGACCAAGGAGAAATTAGGATTTACCTGATAATTTTCTTTCCATTAGTTCTTCACACTATTCCAGGACGAGTGGGCAGTTATGTCAATCGACCAGCAGGTGGAGATATACAAAATTCAGAACTGAGCACCACTACATAGCTCCCTGCTTGCAGCTCAGCTCCTCGGTATCAGTCCTCAAGCAAGGAAGAAAGAACGCCCAATCAGGCGCATGGTCAGCAACCAACACATCCAGCCCCAAGAACCATCCGAAGACAAGGTCCCTGGAAAACAGAAATCAAAGACCGTGCACAGAGCCACCAATCAGGGCGTCGAACCACAGGAGGGCTCCTGGAATAGTGTGAAGAACTAATGGAAAGAAAATTATCAGGTAAGACCTAACTTCTCCTTCCATTACGTTCATTCTCACTAATCCAGGACGAGTGGGATGTTCAAAAGCTATCCCTATGAGGGTGGGAAGCTGAACCTGCCACAAGCAGAATCGACACCCCAAATGCAGCTGCTGCCTGCGTGGCCCCCGCTATACCATCATGCTACTAAAGGAAAGCAGAGAAGCCCATGCCTCTGCCTTACAAGTATCCATCAGAGAAGACAACGAAGCCTTTGCCCGAGATGTAGTCACACGCCCAGGAGAGTGTGCCTTCCAACACAAGGAGAAAAGCCTCCCAGAATACAAGCAGAGACCACAGCCACCTTCACCCACTGGGCAAAAGAAGCCTTGGAAGCCATGAGACCCAACTGCTGTTTACCAAACTGCACAAAAGGTCTATACGAAAGGCGGAAGACTTCGGAAACCTCGAAAAAACACAAGAGAGCCCTGTGAAAGTTCATAAGCCTGCAAGAGGCATATAGATGACTAAATAAAAAGAAACCAACAAGCACTCGGGCAAGAAGGACAGTACTGCCCGAAATGGGACCCCGCCTCCAAAACAAAGATGGAGAAAGGGTCCTAAAAAGGAGCCTGAAGTTGCAAGAAGCAATAGGCCAACAGAAGCACCCTAATAACACTGAGTTCTACGTAAGAACTATCAGGATCACCTAGCGATGGGGCACAAATCGAGAGTGCTGCAGCAGCAGAAGGACCAGCATAAAATCCCATTCGGAAAAGGCACGCGAAGGAAATCGTAAGCGACCCACACCTCTATGAAAACGAATCACAACCGGAAGAGCCGCTAAAGAAGAGGTCTGCCAATGACCCTGAAAGCAAGTCAGGGCTGCCACTGGAACCCACAAGGAACCCAGCGCTAGCCCTTGATACTCCCTCCCGCAAAAATGCCAGGAAATGGCCCAGGGAAGAAGCAAAGTACTGGCAGGCGCCAAAGAAGAAGAGCGCTTCCTTGCCTGCAGCAGAGAAGTCAGGACTGAAACCAATAATCCTTCTTCCTCAGCTGAGCCCTCTCAAGGGCCAGGCCGTAAGACCAAAGGGAAAAGAATCCTCCATGACCACCAAACCCTAACAGAAGAAACTCGAACTTGAGGGAATCGCATTAGGAGCTTCACAAGATCTGCATAGCACTGGAGCCTTCTCCAGGCTGGAGAACAGGAGCACTGTATCCCGAAGGTCTCCCACTCTCCCCCACTCCCGGCATAACATTGGCATGGGGGAAGGCGTACAGGAGTCCCCTCGCTCAAACACAAACGGAGCAGGGTGTCCAGACACAGAGAATTCTCTTCCCTGTGACGGCTGAAGAACCAAGGAACAGTGACATAGGAATAGGCCAAGAGAACCAAGCCCCATCGACACATCAGCAGCTGTAACGGCTCGACCGACAGCTCCCTATCGCTGGAAGTCCGAGTGTGCCTGCTAAGAAGGTCGATCCCCGCGAGAGGGACCCCTCAAAACCGCTGAAAGGTACAACAGGTGTCTCTCTGCCCCGGCCATTAACCAGTTGGGCTCCAGAGCCAGCAGACTGCTAGAAGTCCCCCCCCCCCTAGCTAGTAGAAGAGGCTAGTGCCATAGCAATGTCCGAAAAGGCCCAAACCAAAGCATTCCCAAGAGCAGGGCAAAAGCCTCCAGAGCTTAGCACACCCCTCACAGCTCCAGAGGGACAATGCGCCTCTACTGGAAACCAAGAGCCGTGACAGGGGACCCCTGCAGAGGACCCCCCAGCCCAAGAAACTGTCAACCGTAGACCCCACTTCCCAAGGCATGAGCAGGGAGGGCCTCCCTAGGGTCAACGACTGGTGAAGCCACAACCACCTCAGGTCTGTCTGACCGCCAGAGGCAAAGAAGCCAGAGACTGTAACCCTCTGAAATCGGAGACCAGGAGCTGAACAGGGCCCTATAAATTGGCCACATCCGAGGGTAAGGTACCACTTCCAGGGCCGCTGTCACAGAACCAAGGAGCTGCTCAAAATCCTAGGCTGGAAGCTGGGAACGAAGCAGAAGTGAAGAATTCAGTGCGCTAACTTAAAGCACCGTTCCTCTGTGAGAAACACTCAAGCTCACAGGGAATCAAAAAGAACACCTAGATGCTCCAAGTTGGTGTGCTGGTGCCAGCCACCCCCACTGAAATTGAACATCCAAACCAGAAAAGAAAAAACAAAACAGGAGGCGAACCATCGTTGAAGGAGCCTCTACACAGGCTTGGGAAGAGGAGGCTCGGATTAACCAGCTGTCCAAGTGCAGGAGGAAACGAAACCTCCGTCTCCGCAGAAGGACCGCTACACGCACAACCTAGGAAAAGATTACTGGGCCCGTGAGGAGACCAAATGGTCGGGACCGGAATTGGAAAAGAACTGCAGAAGCAGCCCCAAAAGGGGAAGGTAATTATGCCTCCCTGGTCTCAACAGCAGAGACAACTCTCTCTCTGAACGGACGGGAGCACAGACCTCAGGGTCACCATCTGAAAACAGACACCAATGGACCCCTAGAGATCCCAATTGGGTTGCACTGCTCCCATCTTCCTGGGAACCTCAAAATAGGAGGAGAACTGTCATGAAACAGGGCACCTGCTGAGCCCACAAGGCAAGTAGAGGAACAAGGAATGTTTTCTGGAGGACTCTGGGGTCCGCTCACCCAGCTCCTGAACCAAAATGCTGAGGTCACTCCCAAAAAGAAATGTATCTCAAAAGGGTAACCTGACCATGCAGGCCTTTGAAGTGGAAACGGCCACCCACTTCCGCAGCCAGAACTGATGCCTCACGGAGAGCGTCAAAGACATGCCTGTAGCTGAAAAACTGACATGCACAGTGGCCATCAGACAGGCTAAGCCCGCCTCCATCCAGGCAGCCCGGGACTGCCCTGGGAAAAAGGACTGCTGATGTCACTACAAACAGGCCTGTGCCACCAAAGGGCTACAAATAGAAGCCTGCAGCTTCAAAGCAGTCACCTCAAGGTGTGCTGGAAAGCCCGTTTCGGCTTCCTAGCAGATCCCTCAAGGCAAGGCCGCCAACCACCGGGAGGGTAGTATTCTAGGTGACTGCAGACACCGAGTCCAACTTAGGTAAGGGAAAGTCTCCTCCTTCTGGCACCAGAGAAAAAGGGCGGGCCATAGTCCTCCCAACCTGTAGGCCTGTGTCAGACACATTCCACCTTGCGGCAAGCAGGACCCGAATGTCCAGGTGAATGGAGATATACCCTGCACGGTCCCCTGAGGCTCTTCATAAGGTTAGCCACCTGACTACCTTCCAGAAACTCCCCAAGGGAGTGCTCCAAGTGCCTCTGAAATCAGGGGCCGCCTCCTAGCAGCCCAACTGCAGCAAAATCTGAGACTAACCAGCTTATTTTCAAAAGAGAAGGCCGGCCATCTTCTGACACAAATCGGGAGATGGCCGGCCATCTCTCAAGGCCGGCGAAATCAGCATAATCGAAAGCCGATTTTGGCCGGCCTCAACTGCAGTCCATTGCTGAGCAGGCCAAACTTCAAGGGGGCGTGTCGGCAGGGTACAGAAGGCGGGACAGGGGCGTGGTACGAGATGGCCGGCTTTGCCCGAAAATGAAAAAAAGAAAGCCAGCCCTCACGAGCATTTGGCCGACTTTACTTGGTCCCTTTTTTTTCAGGTCCAAGTCCCAAAAAAGTGCCCTAACTGACCAGATGACCACCGAAGGGAATCGGGGATGACCTCCCCTGACTCCCCCAGTGGTCACTAACCCCCTCCCACCCTCAACTTTAAAAACTTTTTTTGCCAGCATCAAATGTCATACCCAGCTCCCTGACAGCAGTATGCAGGTCCCTGGAGGAGTTTTTAGTGGGTGCAGTGCACTTCAGGCACGTGGACCCAGGCCCATCCTCCCCTTACCTGTTACACTTGTGGTGGTAAATGGGAGCCCTCCAACCCTCCCCCCCCCCCAAAACCCACTGTACCCACATGTAGGTGCTCCCCTTCACCCATAAGGGCCATGGTAATGGTGTAGAGTTGTGGGGAGTGGGTTTTGGGGGAGATTTGGGAGGCTCAGCACCCAATGTAAGGGAGCTATGCACCTGGGAGCTATTTTAATGTTTGAAGTGCCCCCTAGGGTGCCCAGTTGGTGTCCTGGCATGTCATGGGGACCAGTGCACTACAAATGCTGGCTACTCCCACAAACAAATGCCTTAGATTTGGCCGGGTTTGAGATGGCCAGCCTCGGTTTCCATTATCGGCAAAAACCGAGGCCAGCCATCTCTGACATTTGGCCGGCCCCAACCATATTATCTCGTTCAAAAATACGGTTGGCCCCGCCCCTTCACGGTGCCGTCCTCATAGATGGGCACCCTTAGAGATGGCCAGCCCTGTTCGAAAATGCCCCTCCATGTCTCCACGGGGCAGCAGTCGCGATCTCCTGGGAACAGGCAGGGAGATCCCCATCTACTCTCTCTACCTGGAGCTGCCAGGCCTGCTGGAGAAAAGGCTCCTAGCACCAGCCCAAGGCCCAATGGAGCAAACGAACGGTTGGCCCTGACCCAGGGCCCCCCCAGGAAGGGGCCCCCACGCCTACACAGCTGCCTGCGCAGGGGCTTCGCTTCTGCCGAAAAAAACAAAATGGCAGCCATTCCCACCTCTTTCTGAGGCGAAGCACCAAGGCTCTGCACCGGGGACCAGAGCCAAAAGAAATGTGCTGCTGTGACCGAGCGCGCCCTGTATGTGCGAGCCCCGAATCAGTTCCTCCACTTGGGAAGCAGACTGCACATCGTGCAGTGGCCCAAGGAGGAACACTGCAAGATGGGCAGCAGGTCACACACTAAGCGGGGTTTGCCATGGCCAGAGACTGCCGCTGCGCAGGAAAACATGTGGCGCACCACGCTACATACCCGCTTTTTTTTTTTTTAACCAGAGTACTGCACAAACAAGCAAAAATATGTCCTTTTTTTTTTTTTTTAACATTCAGGTAGATTAGGCAGTTTTCTGTCTTCAGAGGAATCATAGTCTGTTTGTATCTGCCAAAGGCCTCAAGGAGCAGTTGTGAGATTTCAACCAGGCTCTCCTGGTTTTCACTCCACTGATCTAATCATTAAACTGCTCCTCCACTTCCTCCATGGTTTTATATATTTTTTTTGTAGCACCAACACACAGTGCTCCCATCGATGTCCCAAGGCCTGAAGCACAGCAGAAAGGACCCACCACCCTGGGTCCACGCTACCCGGGGACACGGTCACCCCCCCTTTCAGAGCAGGGCACGGCAGCAGCTTCGGCCTGCCAGACTCACTGTGTTGCCTGCAACTCCTCATCTTCTGAGCAGACTGGTTGCTGAGCAGGCTCTCACACAGAAGGAAAACTGGGGAAATGTGCAGAACACCCCAGGGAGAAGGCACGACAGGAACTCAGCACCACCAGGTATGTCTGCTCAACTGCTCACTCTGCTCAACTGGGAACCAGTTGACCAAATGGACCAGGAGCAAGGCCTCAGAAATAGAGACAGAGGAAGTATGTCCATCCACCTGCTGGAGATAGAAGATACTGAGGAGCTGAGCTGCTAACAGGGAGCTATGTAGTGGTGCTCAGTTCTGTATTTTCTATCTCCACCTGCTGGTCGATGGACATAACTATCCGCTCGTCCTGGAATAGTGGGAATGAACGTAATGTAAGGTTTGATTTCTGAGGGGACTCTGTTCTCTGGGACTGTCAGGCCGGGGCATGTTGCAAAAGCAGTATTCACAGTCATTGGGGGAAGAAGTCTCAACCATAATTGTTCAGCAGTACTCACTGACTGGATTCAGTAACCAGAGGGAGCAGTGATGCCAAGAACTATGGCTGTAACAGTTGGACAACAAGCACATGGGAAGGAGATACACATGAAAGTAAAAAGCCCCAGATAGTTGCCCATGAAGACTCATGGAGCAAAAATGCAACATAAAGCCCATTCCAATGAAGCTACAGGGCCAAGAGAACAGGAGAAAAACTGTCAATCCAAAAATAAATGTTGTCCTGGCGCCCCATGGCACTTTTCCCAGCACATTCATACTTAAAGAGCACAGGGGCAGTTTGGAGCTCAGGGAAAGGAGAATACTCGGAGTAGAGTCCCCTGGATTGGAAGAGAATCTTACCTGGATACAGGCATTCAGAGCATACTGAACGGGAAAGTGTTAACCAATAGAGCCAGTAAGGGAAAGAGAGACATCTCCTTTAGACTGGGAGGTAGAAGGGGGATATATGTGGAAATACACCCCTAAGATCCCTTCTAGGGAGCCGGACCCAGGCAAGCCAACCCTTAGGTACAGAAATTTCCCACCTTGGTATTAAGGGAGAGAAGGAATAGGGTTATTCCTTCTGGATTAGAACCAAAGTTACCCCATGTGGTCATTAGGGAGAGCCACGGGGATGAAGCCCAGTATCCCTGGGTGGAAAGAACCCCATACATGATTCCTCCTCTGAAGGGAAGCTAAAAGGGATAGGCCATGACCTGCCCAGCTGAAATAGCAAACAGAGCTGAGCGAGCAAGAGGACTGAGCAAGGATGGCAAGGAGCTCCTCCTGACACTGAGACCCTGAATGGCCTGGAAGCACGGATAGCCAGCCCTATAGCAGAAGGTGCTGAGATGGAATCAGCCACTTGCTAATGGACAAATTCAAGTTACTGGAAAGGCAGCTGGGAGAAGCCCCATAAAGAGCCAGGCTGTGCAGTGAGAGCTGAGTTGACAACCACTCAATAATGAGAGGGGCAGACTGATGAAGAAAAATGGTTTGGAATATTGAAAGTGTAATTAGCAGCATTGTGGAAACAGTGAAAGGTTCCTAGACTTTGAATATTTGTTGGAACTGTGGTTGGTGTTTCTTTTGTTTGCTCAATATGTGGGAGCACTGGCTGGCTGAAATAAATGGAGAAACCCTGGACTGGATCACTTTATGGCCTTCACTTGCACTGGTGAGGGAACTATAAGGCTGGGAATGGTGTACAGCAGCCTGGAGGACTAAATGAATACGGGACCCACATTATAGCGCTCAGCAACCACATCATTTATTGACAAATAGGCCTTAAAAATATGCAATATGTTTACATTAAAATGATTAAATTAAAATCATTAGAAAACTGTTTGGACAGAATAATCACTGACCTCTTCTAGTTGACAGGCCTTGATGACACTCATGTATCTGTACTCATCATAAGAAACACCAAAGATGATGTTCTCTTTGATAGATCCAGGCATGATCCAGGCAATTTGAGGACAATATGAGATTCTGCCACTATGTCTGATTTTACCCACAGAGGGCTCTAGTTCCCCCATTATCATCATCAGAAGAGAGGACTGAAAATGAGAGTTATTAACAGTTAGTGATCATGCATCTGATACGTTGGTATAATAAACACATTAACAAAACATATATTGCTTCCTGTTGTTACTGAAAAAAACCCAAATAGCATTAATACCACTGCAAATGATAAACAGGTAAATGGTATTATATATTATTAGAATGGTCATTTGAAATCTTGAATTATGGACTCAAGCCTTGCAATGCCTGCAGCACAAGAACAACATAAACATTTCTGCAACTCCTATTATTAGATGATTAGATCTATCATCTTAATAAACTATTAAACTTACAATACTTTGCATCCCTTATCCTAGTAGCTCAGTGAAGACAGATCTAACCTTTGTGTACTACTTTACAAAATTATACTAACTACACTTCACTGAAATCTTTGCTTTGTACATGGACTTTACATGCCAAATGGATCAGTTCAACTTTTTTACAATATACAAGCACCTTAATATTCAAAAGATCTTTTGGAATCTAAAGAAGTAGTCTAGAACTGGATTTAATAACACAAATATAATATATTTGAGATTTCATAAACTGTTAAAGGCTCATCTATTTTCAATTTATTTAACATAGTATTTGTAAAAGTAAATAGCCTGATGGTATTTATTATATATACATGCAACTTTTTTTTCCTAAGGATGGCCTAGTTTTATTATACGGAGGGGGATAATCGAAGGGGATGCCCAAGTTTTGCTGAGGACGTCCTCGCAAAATGTCCCGGTGGAAGGGCAGGGAACCCTATATTTTTGAAACAAGGTGGAAGTCCATCTTTCGTTTCAATAATACGGTCAGGGACGCCCAAACCTTGACATTTAGGTCGTCCTTAGAGATGGTCGTCCCTAGACTTGGTCGTTTCTGATTTTCGTCGATAATGGAAACTAAGGACGCCCATCTCAGAAATGACCAAATGCAAGCCCTTTGGTCGTGGGAGGAGCCAGCATTCATAGTCCACTGGTCCCCCTGACATGCCAGGACACCAACCAGGCACCCTAGGGGGCACTGCAGTGGACTTCATAAATTGCTCCCAGGAACATAGCTCCCCTACCTTGTGTGCTGAGCCCCCCAAACCCCACTACCCACCACTGTACACCACTACCATAGCCCTTAGGGGTGAAGGGGGGCATCTAGATGTGGGAACAGTGGGTTTCTGGTGGGTTTTGGAAGGCTCACATTTACCACCACAAGTGTAACAGGTAGGGGGGATGGGCCTGGGTCCGCCTGTCTGAAGTGCATTGCACCCACTAAAACTGCTCCAGGGACCTGAGTATGACATTTGAGGCTGGCATAGAGGCTGGCACAAAAGAGTTTTAAAGATGTTTTTTTGAGGGGGGAGGGGGTTAGTGACCACTGGGGGAGTAAGGGGAGGTCATCCCCGATTCTCTCCAGTGGTCATCTGATCAGTTTGGCCACCTTTTTGTGCCTTGGTTGGAAGAAAAACAGGATCAGGTAAAGTAGTCCAACTACTCTTCAGGGACGCCCTTTTTTCCCCTATTATGGGTCGAGGATGCCCATGTGTTATGTACGCCCAAATCCCACCTTCACTATGCCTCGGACATGCCCCCGCGACAGAAAGCAGTTGGGGACGCCTAAAATCGGCTTTCGATTATGTCGATTTGGGGGACCCTGTGAGAAGGACGCCCATCTTCCGATTTGTGTCGAAAGATGGGTGGCGTCCTCTTTCGAAAATAAGCCTGATAGTGATCCACATTGATCCCTGGCGGGAAAATAGCAGAATATAAATTTTATTGTATTGTAAATAAACATTAGTTGTGCAGGTTCACTGATAACTTCTGCTACAGGACTAAAGTTTGGTTTCTGTCCAGGTGCATAACTAAATTACTAACAAAGCTAATAAATCGACATTAGATATTTATCATGCATAGACATCTAAGTTCTGCATCGGCATATCCTGTTAACAGAACTTCAGATGTCCCAATGATGTCTGAATTCTGATTTGAATTACCATTTTTAAATGCCGTTCAAAAGATCTAGGAATTGCTTGAGATTACTAGGAGGTCTTATAGATAAGAATCATACCAATATCTCATTCAAAACCTTCTTTATAGTCGACCAATAAGTTTGCAAACCACTTTCAATTATGGGAAATTTTATCTATATAAGTACATTAAGTATTGCCATACTGGGAAAGACCAAAGGTCCATTAAGCCCAGCATCCTGTTTCCAACAGTGACCAATCCAGGTCACAAATACCTGGTAAGACCCCCCAAAAGTACAAAACATTTTATACTGCTTATCCCAGAAATAGTGGATTTTCCCCAAGTCCATTTAATAATGGTCTATGGCCTTTCCTTTAGGAAGTCTTATAAAGCTTTTTTTAAACTCCGCTAAGCTAACCACCTTTACCACATTCTTTGGCAACGAATTCCAGAGTTTAATTACACATTGAGTGAAGAAATATTTTCTCCGATTTGTTTTAAATTTGCTACATTGTAGCTTCATCGCATGACCCCTAGTCATAGTATTTTTGGAAAGCAAAAACAGACGCTTCACATCTACCCGTTCAACTCCACTTATTATTTTATAGACCTCTATCATATCTCCCCTCAGCCACCTTTTCTCCAAGCTGAAGAGCCCTACCCGCTTTAGCCTTTCCTCATAGGGAAGTCATCTCATCCCCTTTATCATTTTTGTTGCCCTTCTCTGCACCTTTTCTAACTCCACTATATCTTTTTTGAGATGCGGCGACCAGAATTGAACACAATATTCGAGGTGCGGTCGCACCATGGAGCGATACAAAGGCATTATAACATCCTCATTTTTGTTTTCCATTCCTTTCCTAATAATACCTAACATTCTATTTGCTTTCTTAGCCGCAGCAGCACACTGAGCAGAAGGTTTCAACGTATCATCAACGACGACACCTAGATCCCTTTCTTGGTCCGTGACTCCTGACGTGGAACCTTGCATGACATAGCTATAATTCAGGTTCCTCTTTCCCACATGCATCACTTTGCACTTGCTCACATTAAATGTCATCTGCCATTTAGACACCCAGTCTCCCAGTCTCGTAAGGTCCTCTTGTAATTTTTCACAATCCTCCCCTGATTTAACGACTTTGAATAACTTTGTGTCATCAGCAAATTTAATTACCTCACTAGTTACTCCCATCTCTAGGTCATTTATAAATATGTTAAAAAGCAGCGATCCGAGCACAGACCCCTGGGGAACCCCACTAACTTCCCTTCTACATTGAGAATACTGACCATTTAACCCTACTCTCTGTTTTCTATCTTTTAACCAGTTTTTAATCCACAATCGAACACTACCTCCTATCCCATGACTCTCCAATTTCATCTGGAGTCTTTCATGAGGAACTTTGTCAAACGCCAGATACACAAAATCAACCGGCGCACCTTTATCCACATGTTTGTTTACCCCTTCAAAGAAATGTAGTAGATTGGTGAAGTAAGATTTCCCTTCACTAAATCCATGTTGACTTTGTCTCATAAATCCATGCTTTTGAATATGCTCTGTAATTTTGTTCTTAATAGTCTCTACCATTTTGCCCAGCACCAACGTTAGACTCACCAGTCTATAATTTTCCGGATCTCCTCTGGAACCTTTTGGGATCTGGAAGGCACGTTGCAAACAGAATGCTACGCTCAGTGGACCTTGGTCTCAGTATGATCTGTCAAGTGTTCAGGAAAAGATAGCCCAAATAACTAAAGAGTAAATGTTAAGCCTACAGCAGTCAGCTTTTTTAATGCTGGCTGCTGCAGGGTGTTTTATTATAGGATTTTCAGCACCAGGTCATGCCCAGATACCAGAGCCAAATATCCATGTAAATCAGGGTACCAACATTTATCTAGGTACTGGGATGTTCAGACCAATACCCAGATATCTAACTGGATGCAGCGAGGACAGCCTTTTTGTGAACTGAAAATTGCCACTAACTGTATAAATGCCAGCTCCACCCAGACCACGACCATAGAGCACCCTGGCACTATTCAAATATTGTCAAGGCAGCTGCCCAGACTTTCAGTGGCACCATCCAGTTAAGTGCTGCTGAATGATAGGCATGACTCCAGTCAGCATGATTTAACTGGGCAGGAGCCTCTCCTTGCCAGTTTAATCCTTTTAAATATTTGGTCCACAATAATTTAACTAGATAGAGAATAAGGGTTCTGAGCATGGTACATAAGTAATGCCACACTGGGAAAAGACCAAGGGTCCATCGAGCACAGCATCCTGTCCACGACAGTGGCCAATCCAGGCCACTGGCAAGCTTCCCAAACGTACAAACATTCTATACATGTTATTCGTGGAATTGTGGATTTTTCCCAAGTCCATTTAATAGTGGTTTATGGTAACACAAAACAGATGCTACTATTTACTTCATTGGTAGAAGCTGATCTTATTCAAGCTTCTATTAGTTCTTGGACATATTTTTCTCTAGTGGAGAAGCAGACTCTGTTACATATATTGAAATCTATTAGTTTAGGTGCATATTAGATCCTTATCTGTTATAGCTAACTAAGAGGGTAAGGTCTTGCATTATTCATGATCAGTGGAAATTTTCCAGATTGATTGAAAAGTATGAATATCCATCCTTTTTTGGGGGTTTTTTTTCAAAAGCCCTGTCCTGGTCTTCAGATTATGGATAATTTTAGACTTATTTCTAATTTACCTTTTCTGGGTAACATTATAGAAATAGTAGCATCTTTCCATTTATTAGATTTTATGATGGAAAAGATCTACTCAACCCTCAAAGGTCACTTCTCCACATCCTGGTATTACCTGTATCACCTCCTCATGCCTTATACTCCCCTTCCACTCATCCAACACAGGTCAACTGTACATTCCCCCTCCTTTACATATACTTCTGCCATCAGTTACATTGGACCTAAGCTTTGAAACACCCTCCCCACTGCTCTCTGCCTCGAACCATCCTATGCCAATTTCAAAGCAGTGCTAACAACTCACCTTTTCACACTTGTCTACCCCGGCACTTCCTGATCACTATCTATTATCTCTCCCCTTACCTCTTTCTTCCCTCTATGCTTGTTTTCATGTGATTATGCAGCAGTTTTACTTTGTAAACCTCATTGTAACTATTCACTTGCATTTTGCAGTATATGAAGCCTTGGTAAATAAAATTAAAAATAATTTGGAGCTTTATCTTTACATTCTTGATTTACAGTATCTTCCATGTTTGATATAGTTCATCCAAGACTTTTGTAATGGTTGGAAACAGCATAACTGAGTAACATGATGATAAAATAGTTTTCGTTTCTAAAAGAAGAAAACAAACAAACAAAAAAAAGGGCAGCTTCTAGACCAGCATTTTACTGATCCATATTTTCTTGCATGTGGTGTTTCCCACAGCTCAATAGCAGGAGTGTAGAGTGACAGTCTAAAGTGGTAGTCCAGAAAATTTGCTGCTGTTATGATGTCCAATGCACCCCAGGTTTCTGATGCAGCTCCCTGAGCTATAAAGAATGATGCTTCTGAAGCTGAAGTCAATGGGCTAGACTTCTCGGTGTCAACAATTTGTTCAAGCTGCTTTTCACGACCTTTAATGTCATCAACTGACATCTGTGAACAATGATTTAAAAAGTCAGGTGAGGTTCCTGGTCATTTAAATCACATGTCCAGGTCTAAATGGACAGTGCTGCTGAATATCCTCTCTAACCATCCATTCCGAAACTGGCCAGTATGTGGGCAGTCGGGGGCAGAGTTGGGGCAGTGCTGCTGCCTAGCCAGTTAGCAGAGATATTCAGAATGCTAACTGGCTGTTCTAACTTTATGTGGTAAAGTGAACTGTATTGTTTTAATCATCAAATATAAGAATTTTAGACCTCAGCCGATTAAAACTGCCTCTCTTCCATAAGAACTCATCAGGTTATAGTTCCAAATATCTTTGTGTACCATAATCACACAAAGGTCCACCCTACCCCACACTGAGTTGACTATCTTTTTAGCTGCAAATTGTGATCTCAAACTTAATTACATAAACAGATAACATAAGTGTTCTAGTATTTGTGAGATAATCATGTCATGAAAGATAACCTGCAATTTAGATTCTGACAGCTGTAATAATTTCAAAGTTAATCTGTAGCCAGCAACCTTGCAGTTTAGCATGGTCAGTTAGATCAAAGCTCAGAACTGAGAAAGCAAAGGAAATGTAAGTGTCACCTGCAATATTCTAACATCATTCTTATCACTAGTTCCTGTGTTCAGCCTTCCAGGGAAACAGTTGCATTATGTCCTACTTAGGGAACTTCACAACTAACTACAAATTGGCTGAGAACCTTGTGTGGTATTTCATTCCCAACACAAAGCATGAATACTTTAGGAGAGCTGCTGACCAGTTCAGACAAAGTAGGTTTCACAAATATATACTATATTGTGGCATTAGTTTAATAAATACTGCTTATACCAAAACAAACAGTTCAGAAAAAAATCTCCAACAGTTCTGAAACTTCAGCGTTACTATCAGAAGCTTGCTTTTCCACATATAAACAAAGGTACTACACAATGTTCCATTTACCTTCAACAACCCAGGAACTCCTGAGCTGTTATCAGCCAGTTGGATCCTTCTGTCACCCGAACCGCACAGGTTTTGATTATAACTGAGTCAAGGACTTCAGTTGAATGACTGCCCAAAAGTTAAATCTGCTCCACTCTGTGGCTTACTGAAGTGCATAAGAGCAGCCCTGAAGTATGAACATGTGGCACAAATAATTTATATGGAGGGTACCAATGGACTGAAATTTGCAACCTCATATGCAATTTTTAAATGTTGAAAGCAAGTAGATGCTATAAGAATTTCTGATGTTCCTTGCACATTACATATATAAATTGAATGCAACTAATTTTGGGGGTTTTTTCTGAACTGTTTGTATTGGTATGGATTTGTAATGTTCATATTTTGAGGGATATAATTATGTGTGGTATGTACTCATATAAAATTATCTGATGTGTACAAATATGCAAGATGACAAAAACAAATATACTTGTACACAAATCACGTGTAGGCATGTGCAGGGCAGATTTTGGGGGAAGCAAGGTGAAATCATTTAAAACATATAAAGACCCATATTCAAAAGCACTTCTGGGTAATAGCACCTTCTACTCAGATAAGTGTTGCTGATGAGGGTACATTCAGCGATTTTCAAAGGTATTATCCACATAGTGTTGCTGGAAATTATTTCAGATTGTGCTGGTGCCATTTGTATAGTGTCAGGACAGTCTGTGGATGCAGTGAAGGTGGCTGCCGGAGTTTATCCAGTTAGCAGCAATATTCAGACTTTATCTGGTTATCACTAACAGCCACCACTGAATCAACATACCAAACCTGAATACCCAGATTTAATCCAACCATGGTGGGTGGCTATAAAAATCAATGCTGACAAACTCAGCAGGGTAAATATATGTGGGTTCATTTTAGCTGCAATTTCAGCATCTTTTGTGGGGCAATTTTATAAGGCCGGTTAAATACCTTTGAATATTGGGGGGCATCTGTCCATCTAAACTCCAATATTTAAAAAAAACCTCTAACATGTAAAACATCTATTGTAGGCTGTGGACCTGAGCTCTGGAACAAACTACCAAGCAGCTTAAGAGAGATAAATGCTTATTATACATTCAGACGCTTTTTTGAAAACATATCTGTTAGATTACTATTTATAGAGGGAATAAATTATTTTGGGGGGATATTCTGGATTTTAAGTACTTCTCAGATGTTAGACCATTTCTTTTAAGCTTTGCAATTTTATTTGTGTTACATTTGTATCCCGTGCTTTCCCACTTATGGCAGGCTCAATGCGGCTTACATGGGGCAATGGAGGGTTAAGTGATTTGCCCAGAGTCACAAGGAGCTGCCTGTGCCTGAAGTGGGAATCAAACTCAGTTCCTCAGGACCAAAGTCCATCACCCTAACCACTAGGCCACTCCTCCACTCTGTCTTGAACAATAGAACTTGGTTAAGCAGAATATAAATGACTATATTAGATTAGATTAAGCCAAACCGGCTATGTTGTGGGCAGTCTGAGGACACAGTCGGAGTGGAATTAATACTTTCCCAGATTTATAATTTTAGTTATTGGATGGATACATCTTGGGCAGAGTAACATAAGTAGTTTGTCAATAGATAAGAACCTCTTGGACCACCCAGTGTGATGGTTACCATGGTGCACTGTCACTTCAAACCCAGACTGATTTCTTCATTTTACTCCTTTGTTCTTATCACTGCCCTCTTTATTTGTTATTATTTTCCTTGCTGTCTCCTTTGCTGGTATGATTCCAGGCATCCACAGTATCCTCTGTACAGTATTAATTCCAGACATTGAGCCTCTGTCTTCTCTGGGCTACCCTTGTGTATGCATAAGTATACATTTTCTAAACATTTGTATTCATACAACCTACAAATGGCATATAGGTAATACTAATATTGTAAAAGGGCAATTTTATTCTCATACAAAATGTATTTCTTTTGTTTAGCAAGCTAGAAAATTAAAAAGCAAAAGTGAATGCTAGTCAGGCCTGGTTTGGTTATCATTTCTAGAGGCCTGTGACCAATAGGGATGTGCATGTGAAATTATTTCATTGTTCTATTGGTTTAAATACTAAAGTACAGGTGTAGCCTAATGGTTAAAATAGCAAACTGCAAACCAGGGAAGCCAAGGTTCTGCTGTCCCTTGTGATCTTTGGTATACCACTTTACTTTTAACTGCCTTAGGCACAAGCTTAGGGGCCCTTTTACTAAAGGGTGGTAGAGTCTGCGCTTAACATGTTTTAACATGGGAATTTACCATGCACTAAGCCCAGATTTAATACAGCACAGTGGTGCTAAGTACTCCAGCATTAACCCTGCACTATTGTTAGCACATACTAATGAGAATACGCTAGCTTAAAATGCTCCTACACCCATTCCCCATCCACAAAATATTATACAAAATAATCAAAATATTATAAAAAAAATAATGTGCAGTTAGCAACAGAAAAGAGGAAATTACTGTATAACACTTTAATGTGTTTTATGGTAAGTGCTTTCTCATGTACAAGTTAGGGCTTAATGCCCTTCAGTAAAAGGGCCCCTTATATTGTAAGCCCTTATGCAGTAGGAATATAGGGAAAGGCCCAAGGCCTGCAATAGGCAAGGCCTAGAACTTCTTTTCTTCTTTTTGTTTCTTTTTTTTTTTTTTAATGGAAGAGCCTGAAACAGAAGAAAAATTGGGCCTGGGGGTGGAGTTGGATTCTAGACCCTGAATAAATTCTAAAGGATTGACTGACCAAATCGACAGTCACATTGGGAGTCTTACTCGAGACACAGCTTTACAAATCTAGGCTATGAAGCCTGATTTCAAGTGGGCTACTGAGACAGCCATGGCTCTAGCATTATAAGCCATGATGTGACCTTCCAGAGTCAGCCCAGCCTGGGCATAAGTTGAGATAAAATCTGGATAAATTACATTCACCAATGGCTGCCTTATCCTGATGGGATCCTGAAGTACAACAGCATACCTGAAGTTATAGAACACAAACGAGAAAGGCATATGCTAAATCCAAAATTCCTTCATTACCCTCTGTGAAAAAGCCATTATATGGGCAGAGAAGGGTAGCTTTGAAAAAGGCTGTTTTACCTAAGTACATAGCTTTCAAAATTATCTATAATCTGAATATTTTCTACTGAACTTTATTCAGTGGCTTACACTCAGTGCGGAACAATCCAGTAAAATCAGAAGATAAAAAAAGATATTCCCCTGATTTCTTCCAGACAATGGAAATGAACCTGGATTATAGTCCTGGATCATGACTTTTCAATCTGCTGTTGACAATATTCTTGTACACTCAGCTCATACTCTCATGGAATGATTAAACAAAGTCATGGTCTGGGCTCAAGCACACCCCAAACTCTGCTTGGCTTTCTGAATCCATCATAACTCAGGAGAGATTTCTACAATTCAAGCTACTTTAGTATTCAAGAGCCCTTTTTCTTTACTGATCAAATAGTTCATTGTTCCAAATAATGCTGTGTTAATATACAGAAGTCATGTAGCATCAGGATGACAGTACAAGCCAACATGTTGATTGACCTGTAGAAGATAAGGCCGTTCCTTCCATATGCTCATTGCATATCCAAGCTCCCCTCTGACTGGTGCCTGTGAACTAGTGTAATTGGTAAAAGTTCCATAGGCAACATATGAGCATGCAATCATTTATTAAAAAAAAAAAAAAAGAATCCACTGTGCTTAAGGGAAATAATCCAAAGAAGATAAGTCATATGGCTCTCTGCCCAGAGCCTCCACACCTTAAAGAGAAATACCATGGGAACGTCAGAAAAAGGGAACCAAGTAAAGGATTTTTTTTCCCTCTGGAGATGATGATTATTATTCCACAAAAGGCATATAATATTCCTCCTTTTAAATGCCCCCTTTTCTTCTTCACGAATATCCTTCATCTTTCCCTTTCAAATTATTGATTGTCTATATAGTACTATCTATGAAAAAAAGATAGGGAATGATTCATCCAATGAACATCCTTCCTTAGGTTGAATACTCGGGATGCCCCACAAGACCCAAAGGATGTTAAATTTTATTAACTGATTTTTTTTAAACATTTTTTATACTGTCAAATTGTCAGACATCAAGGTGATTTACAGATACCAGTTAAGTCAGCAAAACATCAAACAAGTAGGACATTTTGTAAAACAAAAGAAGGAAATAGATGGAAGGGGGAGAAACTAACACAACAAAGTCAAACTGAGGGGCAAATAATAGGGACAAGAGCAGAGAAAGATGTAGAGAGGCATCCTAACTGTAATCCAGAGCCATTTGTTCCTTTTTCAGCTTATACTACTTGAAACAGGAAGAAATGTGCTTCTGGCTATTAGAAAGGGACTCCTCAAATGACTGAGCCTAAACGCTATGTTCTATGAAAAGATGTGTGGAGAAACAACTGAACAAAAAGGGGAACAACCAGAGAAGTACCAACCAAGGGATATTTATTAAAAATCACATTAAAACAAACAGTCCATACATATCTATAAAATCCACCAAAAATGTAATATCAAGACTCAACGTAATCCTGCACTTTGGCTCAGTGCACCTGCCTCAGGAGTCTCAACTTTAATTGGACTTGTAAATCCATTGTTCTGTTTAAAAACAGATATAAACACAACACTATCAAACAGCCCACCACAACATATATAAGTAAGTAAGTGTTGCCATACTGGGACAGACTGGTCCATTAAGCCCAGTATCCTGTTCCCAACAGTGGCCAATCCAGGTCACAAGTACCTGGCAAGATCCCAACACAGTACAATACATTTTATGCTGCTTATCCCAGAAATAAGCAGTGGATTTCCCAAGTCCATTTTAATAATGGCTTATGAACTTTTCTTTTAGGAAGATATCCAAACCTTTTTTAAACCCCGCTAACTGCTTTTATCACATTTGCTGGCAACGAATTCCAGAGTTTAATTACACGTTGACTGAAGAAATATTTTCTCCAATTCATTTTAAATGTACTACTTTGTAGCTTCATTGCGTACCCCTAGTCCTAGTATTTTTGGAAACAGTAAACAAGCGATTCACGTCTACTTGTTCCACTCCACTCAGTATTTTATATACTACTACTACTACTTAATATTTCTAAAGCGCTACTAGGGTTACGCAGCGCTGTACAATTTAACATGGAAGGATATGTACACTGGGACTGCTTGTGTTTCCCCCCAATCCTGCCGCCAGCCTTGAACTCACTGCAAGACCAGTTTTGATGTCTGTCACCCTGAGAAAAGTCTCCATGGCTTAGCAGGCCCTGTTCTGCTGTCCTGTTTTTTTAAATATTTCTATTTCTCCCAGCCAACAGACTAAAGGAATAAAAGGCCAAATCAAACTTTTTTTTTTAAAAAAAACAGGCTCTTCTGGACCCTAGGGAGGGAGGGAAGGAAACCTTCAACCTCCCTCTGGCAAGGGCCCTGCAGGGTCCTTAGACAAGAAGCCTCACCAAGCCAAAGCCTGCAGGATAAGGCTCAGGACAAGGAAAAAACCTCCAGACTCTAGACCTGTAGATCAAATCTTAGGGGCTACAGTCCCAAGGACTCAACCTTGAGAGACAAAGGCCACGCACTGCATGGAAAATTTGGCCTACCTACTCTGTCTACTGAACCAGCCCAACCTACACTATCTGTTGGAGGTAGAGAAAATACTTTAGAATTCCATCCTGCACCAGACCTTACAGCAGTGATGTCACTGGAATAGCCCGTTTCTATACCTCCATCTGCTGGCTGGGAAGGGACACAACCAACTTGTTTGGACTGGTCTAGCAGAAACAATAAGTAAGTTTTTACTTTGTGTTTCTGTCTCCTAACTTTTGTAATACATTGCATTAAAGAAGGAAAAAATATAAAATGCAATCCATCATAGAAATAATTTTATAAACCTAGGTACCGCTTACATGTGTAATGGACAAAATATGCAGAACCAGCAATTTTATAAAGGGTGCAACCTTTATATGTGCTCTGCAAAAACTCGGCAACTGCATGCATGGCAAGGCAGCATCTTCTGAGCACGTTCTGGAAAGTAATACACAAACATACTGGCACTTTTACCAGCCAGCATTTACACTTGCTCAAAATCATGCACCACACCAACTAACTTGCTTTTGAGACCTGGAGCTTGCAGGAGTACTTGATGAAGGAAATTTGCTCACCTCTCTCTAAAAAAAGTTTGCCTTTTGGAGGAAGTTTCTCTTGTTTCTTGCTATTGTGCATTCACATTTATAAAATATGCCACATACATGTTTAAGTGATGCTACATATATGCATAAGTCCACAGTAAAAATTGCCACTTACATGGCGCTACATACACAGATATGTTCCCAATTTGGAAATGCAGATTCTTTGGGAAGATTTGCTTATAAAATCGCCAGCACTTTTGTATGCTCACCACATATATATGCACCTTTGACTGGTACTATGGATGTAATTGTTTCTTTCTTTCTTTGTTTTAACATTTATAGACCGCCTACGAACTAGGTAGGTAACAAAATATATACACAAAGCATAAAAACATACCATAATGCATAATTTCATTTATAAAAAACAGAAAAAGTTTTTTAAAAAACCACAGAATTCCTCCAGTAACACATTACCTAGATCCCAAAATATGCTTGTGCAAACAAAGAGGCCTCAGCAGCTTCTTAAAACTACCAAGATCATGCAATATACGGAATCTCAATGGCAATTCATTCCATGTAAAGAGGTCCTACATAAAATAATGCTGCCTTAGCAGTCACAGAATTGCAAAGGTACAATCAGTTGTTGTGAAGTAGCCAAGCTCAGCATATGATTAGGCGTATAGGACTAGATTCTATATATGGCACCTGTGGAATCCTTCTTATAAATTGGCATTACATTAGCCACCCTCCAATCTTCCAGTACCATGCTTAATTTTAAAGATAGATTACATATTATTTATTTATTAGGATTTATTA
This sequence comes from Microcaecilia unicolor, assembly GCF_901765095.1. Taxonomy (NCBI): domain Eukaryota; kingdom Metazoa; phylum Chordata; class Amphibia; order Gymnophiona; family Siphonopidae; genus Microcaecilia; species Microcaecilia unicolor. Next base: position 53,869,806 of record NC_044040.1, read on the forward strand.
CTAACAATAGCTCTGCAAGTTCATATTTCATTTCTATAAGTACTCTCGGATGTATAGCATCGTCCAGGTGATTTGCCACTCTTTCATTTATCAAATTGCCCCAATTACATTTCCCAGGTTTACCTGACATATACACACGTTTGCCCTGCTACACTAGTAAAAGAAAGTAGGCACCTACTTTCCTTTATACAATAGGCTCCAAATAGGCACCTTCTTGGCACGTAAAAACAAGCATCACTTTAAAAAATGCAGCAAAATGTAGGTGCCAAAATGCAGTGCTCTGAATGAGTTCCCAGATTTCATAAAAAAAAATGGAATTATATAAATGCACAAGCCTAAATGATCAGTCTAGTGTGTTAATGACAGCATTTTATAACCTATGCACATAAATGTTTGACATAACCATACCCCACCCATGCTCCTCTGTCTGTGCACGCTCCCTTGAATTTACATGTGAGGCGGCTAGCACTTATGAACGTGAATGCTATACTAATGTACACAAGTGCTAATATTCTATATAACTAGTGTGCAATGGCGCTTACATTCAAAAAAGAAAGAATGAGAAACGAGAGGTGCCCCTGTTTTCATAAGGCAATACTCGATCTGTGTTCATTCATGCGAATGTGCAAGGATCTGGCTGTTTTCCCTACGTATATCTTCTTACAAGGGCATTGCAGCACATATATAACATGTGTAGAACGACAATCAGTATGCCACCTAGAGATGTACTGCTTTTGATCTATAGGATTAATAAAAACATCTCCAGGAGCTGTTATATCACATGTCATACATCGGCCACAACTAAAGTGGCCCAGCGAAGCATGGCCCTGCCTATTCCCCTCTATAGGGGGTAGTTGCGAGGGACTAACCAGTTCTTTGATATTTTTACCACGGGAAAAAGCAATCAATAAGTTCATGTCCTGGAAAGCAGAATGAGAGCATAACACATCCCAATGTTACATTCAAGTGCCAAGATTAAAGAATTAAGAGGATAGTGCCTCTGAATACCCTTATAGACTGCATCTGCACTATTTGGATAGTGTCAGGGCAGAGTATGAGGGATCTAGGGAGGTCCTGGAACTTATGCAGATATTGGCAATATTCAGTCTACTATATGGATAACTTAGGACAGAGAGGTGGCATTTCTAAGAGGGTTTTTTACTAAGCTACAATAGCATTTTTAGCTCATGGTAGAAATCAGTTGACAGTAAATGCTGAGACACCCATAGGAATATAATGGGAGTCTCAGCATTTACCGCCAGCTGAATTCTACTGCGAGCTAAAAACGCTACCACAGATTAGTAAAAGACTCCCTAAGTTATCCAGATAGCAGACTGAATATTGCTACTAGTCAGATAAGTACTGCTGTTGAAGCCTCATCTAGGTATTCTGAGCCACAACTATTGGGATAATGATACTGAATATCCAGATATTTTTTGACCATCACAGTCCATGTTTTAAAATATGCTGACCTTGGCAGCTGAATATTGACCCAACTGTGTCTCAAAACTTAATTAATTCCTGATGAATAACTTATTTTCAAATAACACATATTTTAGATGAAAAATAGAAAATGAAATACCTTGCCTGCTCCCGTGGATCCAGCAACAGCTAATAACTGACCCTTTTCTATTTTAAAGCTGAGGTCTTGAAGAACAGGAAGTGACATAAAATTGCTAAAGAAGAGACCAGGTTCAGCAGTGGAATAATGTTTGTCATTGTTTTCCTGTTTTGCTTTTTCAATCAGCTCTCCAATTCCCTGTAAGCATAAGCATGTACATGTATATACTTTACACTCAATATGCGGAATCTTATAGACACTATTTGCTCTGGAGCAGAAACTATTCTGATAAGTAACACTATCTGCACATAATAGATAAATTATTTGAAGATTATACTAAGCAAGAACACTATTTCTGCAGTAAATCATATTTCAAGGAAAGTAGACTTTTATAAACTTTCCTTTGCCAGCCTGACAATATATTCTGTTTCCAAATGTTTTTACAAAATAAATACAAAAAGCAAAAACTTTGGAAACAAAATATATTGTCAGGTTGGGAAAGGAATGTTAAAAAAGTTCACTTTTCTTGAAATGTCATTTATTGCAGATACAGGGGCCTTTTACAAAGGCCTGCGGTAGTGTACACTCGTGTTTTGGGTGGGCGCAGAATCATTTTTCAGCGCACCTGTAAAAAATGCCTTTTCTAAATTTTTGCCGAAAATGGACGTGCGGCAAAATGAAAATTTCCGCACATCCATTTTGGGTCAGAGATCTTACTGCCAGTTATTGACCTAGCAGTAAGGTCTCACACGGTAACTGGGTGGTAATGGTCTATGTACGTAAAATGCTGATTACCGCCCGTGCACCAGAAAATAAAAATATTTTCTGGCGCACATGCGCCAAAAATGAAATTATCACAAGGGCCATGTGGTAGCCAAGTGAAAACTCAAAATTGATGCGCATTGGGTGTGCGTAGGCACCTACGCGGCTTAGTAAAAGGGCCCCACAATGTTCTTGCTTAGCAAGGCAGCATTAAAAGAGAGGGAAACATGGCACACAGGTTATGAAGCATTACTGCTAGAAAGGAGCTGGAGACTCTTACTAGAGGTATATATATAGGAAAAGCTTCAATTACTTTTTCAAATTTTATTTACTTTTGGGGAAGGCGGGAATACTATTGTCTTAATTTGTTTCTGCATTTTAGCGTGCACCGAAATGATTTAACATTTTTAAAAATACAATATGAAACAAAATTGTTGCTTGAGTCACTTCAATAGAAAATGGCACAAAATGAAAAACGAATGTCATTGTGATTTTCCTCTCATTTAAAATAATAGCACATCCCTATTTATTACCCCTGGGCAACAGTAATGCCTATTGTAACTTGGTGAAATTTTAAACTAAGGAGGCAACTACTTCATTTTCTAGTTTCTCTGTCACTTGACTAGACTGGCCTACCCTTCAACAACTCATATGCAGAGAGTCATGATTCCACAGTTTTGGGCTAAAATCGATGGAGGTAATATTCAGCTCACAGTGGTCAGCAGTTTTTAAGCTGTTCACAGCTGCAGGCTGAATTAAGCCTGGCTATTCAATGTCGGATCATGTTCAGGCTCTAGCATTGAATATCTGGTGAAGTGCGGTCACCCAGATGCTAACTGGACACTGGCCAGTATTCAGGGGCGTAGTCAGACACCCAATTATGGGTGGGCCTGGGCCCAAGATGGGTGGGCAGAACTCCGTCCTGTCCCACAAATGATTTGGTCTCTCCCTTTCTTGCTTGCATGCCATATGATCTTTTAAACATCCACCTAACCTGAATACCTTTTAAATAGCAGATTTTCACCGGCAGCGAGCAACAACTAATACACACTGCTCATGTTGGCCCCACAGTCTTCCCTTTGATGTAACTTCCTGTTTCCACATAGGCGGGAATACATCAGAGGGAAGGCTGCGGGGCCGGTGCGAATAGTATGTATCAGTCACTGCTTGCTGCAGGCGAAGATCTGTTATTTACAAGGTACTGTATGCAGGAGGGACAGTTGTTGGGAGTTTTTGGCTGGTGAGGCTTGGGGATCCCTGCCAGCCACATCATAGGTGTGCTGCTACTAGGTGGGCCTAAGCCCAAAGTGGGTGGGCCTGGGCCCACCCAGGCCCACCCTTGGCTACGCCACTGATTCAGACCCATATTCAATGAGCACAGAGGATAAAGTTAGGAAAGCCTTTTTGCTGTCCTAACTTTATCTGCTTACTTTACCAGTTAGCAGACTGAATATCCATGCTAACAAGGTAAGTGTCAGCTCCTCCCAGGCTCTGCCCCAAGACCATCCTGACACTCACCGGATAGCGCCATGGCAGTCAGAGGCAGTATACAGTGGCACTATCCACTTAAGTGCCACTGGGATGGTCAGCTCAGTGGGGTTTAATCACACAGAACCCTCTCCTGCCCAGTTAAACCCTTTTGAATATCAGGCCCCATAAGTCTATAGTTGGCATCCCAAAAACAAGAAATGCTAGATGTCTTTCATGCTGATACACTAAACTATGTTAAAGTAATTTGTTAACACAAAAATATGAAGCTTATTGTGTGTATTAACTGCCGAGGTTAATATAGATGGTAAAGTATGTACATGAAAGTACATGAGTTACTACAGACATTAACACATAAATGTAACTATAGCTTCCAGAGGCATAATTAAGTTTCTGATGTTAATGCATCTCCAATATAGTTTATATATTTTAAAATGTAAAAGTTTTTCTGTATCAATAGGTAATGAGCTATTTTGCATACATTTGCATTTCATTGTCTCACTAGCATAGATTTTGTGTTATATCTCCCTTTATTTAATGTTTGTTAACTACTTGTGATTGATAAAGAAGGTATATTAATGCATGTTAAACACATGTGATATAGTTAACGAATTTTAGTACATTGGCTCCTTACTGACGTACAAGTAAAAAGCAAAATTTCTAAAGCAGAAGAGAATACTGGAACATTCTGAGTTTAGTCATTTAGGGGTCCCTTTAGTAAAGTCTAGCATGTGCTAACAGACATCAGTGCACGCTAACTGCTGCACATCCTATTCTATACCTATAGACCTTGTGGCACAGTGCATGCTAATGTCTGTTAGTGCCCGCTAAGCGTTAATAAATTAAGGGACCATCAGAAATTATCTTTAACACTTGATTCTAACTGTTCGGCTCTGACTACCCTAAACAGTTATCACAATGCCAGCTTCCTCCAACTGTACTAGGTATACCAAGCCCTTCCAGAAGATGCAGTGATTCTTATGTGAAATACTCTTCAGGTTTTTAAAAATCTTGTTTTCTGTTTTTCTTTCTTCCCACACACAAAACATGTGTAGAAAATAATGGCTAAAAAAATAGGCTGACCTCATCCCAATAGGCTGTTACGTTCACCATCTCAACTTCTGTTGTTGTTAAATTGTACTCCAATGATTTGTAGTCTTCTTTTAGCAAGAAATCCTGTTAGGAAAATTGTTAAAGTAATTATAAATACAACCTGAAATTCAATTGAATGAGCAAATATATTTAAAAAATTAACTTTCATGAACATAAAATTGTCTTTCCTAATGTTTCTGTGAAGAAGCAGAATATCAAGAAGGAATTTTTTCAGCAATACCCCATGGGATGATTTATTTACTCATTTAAGTTTAATGCCTAGGAAGTATTTTGTTAAATTTCAGGATTGTGGCTATTGTTTATTGGACCCAGCACAAATGGAAGAGTTTGTGCTGTGGCAGAAACAGGCCAAGACTAGTAATCAAGAGTAGTTGTGATTTAGGGGCCCTTTTATAAAAAGGCAGTAGGGGGGTAGTGCCAGCTTGGTGCACGGCGTTTCGGCCCTACTGCCAGGCTCCCAGGGGAGCCCAGCGGTAGTTCCAACTCCTGATGCATGCCACGGGTCATGCACAGCAGTAATCATTAGCAACGGGCTGCTGCACAAAATGGCCACGTGGCAAATGTTTCACTTACCACATGGCCATTTCCGTCCCCCACCTGGAAATTCCCTTTTACTGGGTGGTGGTAAAAGGGGGCCTCGACAAGCCGATGCCACCGCAGGGGTCCTTTTACTGCTGCTTGGCAAAAAGGATCCCAAGTTAGTGGGCTTAATTTTAAGGGGATTTTATGAATCAGAGAGGTTTATGATTACCTTTTTTATTTTCTGGTTATTCAGTTTATAAATATATAGGTTACATTCCTTTTTGTTTTTAAATAGTTGTTTCTTTGAATGGAATGCCACCTTTACTTGTAATGCTAAGGTGTATTTATTTTTCTGTTATTTGAAGAGTCATTGCACTCTTAAGGGCCCTTTTACTAAGTTACGGTAAGCGCTAGCTCATGTTTACTGAAGCTTAAAATGGCTTAATATGGGACGCGCTCAGGCATCCTGAAGTAACTTCCAAATCAGCATGCACTAACCATGCACTAAAAATATTTTTACATTTTTGTTGGTGGGGGTGTGACTAGGGACAGAGAGTGGGGGTGTTCCTATGATACTAAGCGCAACTTCATTACCATGTGCTGACTGGTTAGCACTGGATTACTGCTTGAGCCCTTACCACATACAAAACAGGTTTTAGAAAGTGTTCATGTAGTAATTTTTTTTGATGGCTGTGGACTAATGGCAACATTAGCGCATGGCCGTTAATAGAAAAATAGAATGAGGAAGTGAAAAGGGTTGAAAGGTTGAGTGACGTATGCAACCAACGGAAGCCCTTACCAAGCTGCGCTGCAACATCAAACCTGGATTTGTGAGGTTATCGTGTTGGCTACGGAGTTTTAGTAGCTGAAGATGTACCGCTAAGTATTATTTTCTATTGGAAGAGAGAGAAAAACTGTTCACATGGGACTGTGGTACATGTGAAGAATATAAAGAAGCAACAGAAAGGAACTTTGGTTCAGGGTGTATGTACTCCTGTATATAGCGGTGATTCAGCAAGTAGCTGGATATGATTTACTTTAGAGGTAGAGTGGTTGGGTTGAATGTGGCAGTGAAAGGCTGGTATGAGTGAGTTCGGGTGGCTGTATAAGGGAGGTGAATGTATATTTATTGTTAATATTGTTATTCACAATAAAGTGTTTAAAAGAGTTGAGGAGTACAAGTAGTGGGTTGTGTATGCAGGATTGTACTTCTTGTTAATTCACTGAATCCCCATAGAATAAATAGTATAATATAGGAGCCAGGTCTGTGGGTGCTTGAGCACCCCAATATTAAACAAACTCCCTGACTGTGTTCAGGGAGAGATAGTTTCCATTGGATTTAGTACCCCCAATAATTCTGAAAAGTTGGCTCCTATGTCTACAGAAAACATCTCTTACAGGTAATTGTTTTTTGTTTAATAAGCAGAACTGAGTCAGCAATAAGTGGGTGATTTCCAAGCTTAGGGCTGAGCGGTTTTTGTTTGTTTTTTGTTTTGTTTTGCAATGTTCCATATTCAAGGAATGTAGAATGTAGAAATATGCAAAAGTTGCTGCTTCATATGAACAGACTGCACAGGTTGACCAAAGTCACTATCTTTTTGTATGGCTTACTCTAAGCAGTAATGTGAACATATGAAGCGAGTACTATGTTGTGTGAGGCAGATTTCAGAAGAGCTGTGTTTGCAATGGCTTTGATTTAGTTAGTCTTCACTTTAGGGCTTAGAGGAGCATGATTTGTTCATAACAGAAATGGATTCAGGATGCCAGAAAATTTGATAGAGTTCCTTTTGCAACTGAAATGCCAATTCTGTTGGGGTAAAAGGAATTGAGAGGCTGGCCTTTCTCAAAACCTGGAGCAGGTTGGCCCTTATATTTCAAATCAATTTTCTTTGAAAAAGGTTGCACAGACAAAAGGCAACTCTATAATCTAGACACCCTGCAATTACACGCCTCTTGCATACGTAAATGTCTTGAATATTAGCAAAAACACACTTAAAAGTACACATTTACCCATGAAAATGCCAGCAGGGCATGTAAGCTCTATTCTGTTACAGCACAAGTGGCTGGGAGCTCCACCTACCCTGCTCATGCTCTGCCCATGGAAATGCAGGAGAGGCATATACATGGACAGAGCATGAGTATGAACACAGATCCTTAAACAGGCCATGAATAGGAACTGCAACTGTTGATTTGAATGCTTCTATATACCTTAGGAGGCTGAAAACATCTGCCTATTGCTGTAATGGAAAAAGTACCTCTTTTGCAGTCTGCTGCACAGTTCTGGGATAAGAAATGGTTTTATAGGGAGGTTAATTTCTCATTTTGGAGCACAGTGATCAGAGGGGATTCCTGTGGAATATTATTCTACCTCCTCAAGAAAGCCCAGGTGAACATTTAGAGGATCCAAAGTTCCTCTATTTGAAACATGTTTGAATCAGGAAAGGAGGAAGATAATCAGGGCCTCTTTTACTAAGCTGCTCTAGCAATTCCTGGTGCAGCAAATGAGAGGAAGCCAACTAAATTGCCATGGACTTCCTCTTATTTGCCACATGGGAGTCGCTAGCATAGCTTAATAAAAGAAGCCCTCAATGTGCTAGTTCAGATTCTGAGTCAGTTGCTCTGGGAGAAGTAATGAAACTAGCTATGAAGACTCGCCTGCTACTGTGACTAACATCAGCGTCAATGAAATAGACTATTTATTTATTTGATGCATTTCTGCCCCACACAATCAACATTGCTCTCAGTGGGTCACAGTAAGCACAAGCATTTCAAAACAAATAAAATTATACAAGCACTCAGACATAATATAAGATAAAAACCTGTGAAAATAAAAACGTCTTTACCTTTATACAAAAAATAATAAAGTCAGCATCACAGCATCATCACAAGCATAGTCAAATTTTGGGCGAGCCAATCGGTAAAATTGGTAGGCACAACCCACACACTTTACTTAATAAATACCTTAGCTGGCAGGGTTCTCAAGCCCCACCAGTTCAAGACATCCACAGCCCACCATAAATCCCATTAGACTATCGTGGCAGTCATCAGCAGCACTCCCAGCTGCTTATGCCCTGTTCATGTTTAGTTGTTGCGTGAGAACTAAGCATACATGGGTTGCTGGCATCAGTGGTTTGGAATGCTACTGCTCACTGTTGTGGTTGTCAGAGGGGAGTTATGGTGGCCTATGAATGTCTTCTGCTGGCAGGGCATGGGGATGCCCACTAGTTACACCAACAGTGTGCCACTGCTGGGTGGGCTTGAGCTGAAAGTTGACAGGCCCAGGCCCTCTCAGGTCTATCCATGGCTACTCCCCTGCCATGTCTTAACTTTTCTAACAGCCTTAACATTAGGCACAACACAGGAATTACATGCACTGGATGAAAAGATAAATGTGCAATTAACATCACTGAGACACTAAGGGGCCCTTTTACTAAGCTGTGTAAGTGCCTACGCATGTACAGTGCACGACAAATCGGCACTATTGCTGGGTGATAACTCTGAATTTGGCGCACACCGAATCCTATGGTAGAAAATAATTTTCTATTTTCTACCATGGGCTGCTTACCCAGTGGTAAACAGCAGTTGGCACTACATGCTTACCACACGGGTAGTGTGTGAGACCTTACCACTATGTCAATGGGTGGCGGTAAGGTCTCAGGCCGAAAATGGACACGGACTGGTTTCAATTTTAGCACACGTCCATTTTCCGGCCCCTTCAAAAAGGCCCTTTTTCCTAGACACAGTAAAAAATGGCCCAGCGTGCGCCCAAAAGACGTGCTTCCACTACTACAGGCCACTTTTTCCCACAGCTTAGTAAAAGGACCCCTTATGAAGCCATTCTATGAACTATTTTGAATATCAGCAATTTATGCTTAATCCTGTAATTTATAGACAACCAATGCAATGCATCCTAGAGATATATAGAGGCGTATTTTCAAAGCACTTAGGGCCCTTTTACTAAGGAACACCAAAACATTACTTGCGCTGGTATAGGTGTATGTTTTGGACAAGCACAGGTCCGTTTTTCAGTACGACTGCAAAAAAAAGACCTTTTTTTTGTGTGGTCGAAAATGGACATGCATCAAAATTAAAACTACCGCACATACATTTTTAGCATGAGACCTTACTACCACCCACTGACTTAGCAGTAAGGTCTCACGCGTTAACCAGGCAGTAATCGTCAGCATGCAAACATTGCCGATTACCGCCAGGTAAGCACCACGCAGCAGAACATTTCTACCGCGCGTTTTAGATGCTTGCCAAAAATGGAATTACCTCCTGGGGCTCGCGGTAGCCGGGCGGTAGTTCCAATTTGAAGATCATTGTACATGTGTAGGCGCCTACATGCCTTAGTAAAAGGGCCCCTTAGACTTCTAAAGTTCTATAGGTTACTATGAAACCTTGTAAGTCTACATGCATTGAAAATCAGCCCCATAGTCAAATCACAAAGTGTAGATACATACCTGTAGCAGGTATTCTCCGAGGACAGCAGGCTGATTGTTCTCACAATTGGATCGTCGTCCGCAACGGCCCAGGAGACCGGCAAAACTTTTCATAGCAAAAACAAAGAACTCTCCAGAAAGCTCCATCGTGCGGGCCGAACACACCGCGCATGTGCGAACGGCTCCCCCCCCCCCCCCCCCCCCCCCCGCGACGCAAGCATGCCCTCCTTAGTTTAATAAAAAGCAAAACAGAAAACTGGAACAACTCCAAAGGGGAGGAGGGTGGGTTTGTGAGAACAATCAGCCTGCTGTCCTCGGAGAATACCTGCTACAGGTATGTATCTAAACTTTCTCCAAGGACAAGCAGGCTGCTTGTTCTCACAATTGGGGTATCCCTAGCATCCAGGCTCACTCAAAACAAAGAACACTGGTCAAATGGGCCTCGCAACGGCGAGGACATAACATAGATTGACCTGAAACCATAAACAACTAACTGAGAGTGCAGCCTGGAACAGAACAAAAATGGGCCTAGGAGGGTGGAGTTGGATTCTAAACCCTGAACAGATTCTGCAGCACTGACTGCCCAAACCGACTGTCACGTCGGGTATCCTGCTGAAGGCAGTAGTGAGATGTGAAAGTGTGGACTGATGACCACGTTGCAGCCTTGCAAATCTCTTCAATAGAAGCTGACTTTAAGTGAGCCACTGACACAGCCATGGCTCTGACATTGTGAGCCGTGGCATGGCCCTCTAGAGTCAACCCAGCTTGGGCATAAGTGAAGGAAATGCAATCTGCTAGCCAATTGGAGATTGTGCATTTTCTGATGGTGACTCCCCTCCTGTTGGGATCGAAAGAAACAAACAATTGGGTGGACTATCTGTAGGGCTTTGTCCACTCCACGTAAAAGGCCAATGTTCTCTTACAGTCCAAGGTGTGCAACTTGTCTTCACAAGGGCGGGTATGTGGATGGGGAAAAAACGTTGGCAAGACAATTGACTGGTTCAGATGGAACTCCGACACCACCTTCGGCAAGATCATAGGGTGAGTGCGGAGGACTACTCTGTTATGATGAAACTTGATATAAGGTGCATGCACTACAAGGGCTTGGAGCTCACTGACTCTACGAGCTGAAGTAACAGCCACCAAGAAAATGACCTTCCAGGTCAAGTACTTCAGATGGCAGGAATTCAGTGGCTCAAAAGGAGCTTTCATCAGCTGGGTGAGAACGACGTTAAAATCCCATTACACTGGTGGAGGTCGGACAGGGGGCTTTGACAAAAGCAAACCTCTCATGAAGCGAACAACTAAAGGCTGTCCACGTTGATGATAAGCACTAATTGCCCTAAGGTGAACTCTTACGGAGTTGGTCTTGAGACCAGACTCTGATAAAAGTGTAGAAAGAATTCAAGCAGGGTCCGTGTAGGACAAGAAAAAGGATCTAGGGCCTTGCTGTCACACCAGACAGCAAACCTCCTCCATTTGAAAGAATAACACCTTTTCGTAGAATTGTTTCTGGAAACAAGCAAGACACTGGAGACACCTTCTGAAAGACCCAAAGAGGCCATCTCTAAGCTCTCAACATCCAGGCCATGAGAGCCAGAGACTGGAGGTTGGGATGTAGAAGCGACCCCTCTTTCTGGATGATGAGGGTTGGAAAACACCAATCTCCACGGTTATTCAGAGGACAACTCCAGAAGAAGAGGGAACCAGATCTGACGGGGCCAAAAGGGTGCAATCAGAATCATGGTTGAGTTTCAGCAAAGTCTTCCCTACTAGAGGTATGGGACGACACGCATACAGAAGGCCCGTCCACCAATGCAGGAGAAAGGCATCTGACGCTAGTCTGTCATGGGCCTGAAGTCTGGAACAGAATTGAGGGACTTTGTGATTGATCTGAGTGGCAAAAAGATCCATCGAGGGGGTGCCCCACACTTGGAATATCTTGAGGACTACGTCCATGCTGAGCGACCACTCGTGAGGTTGCATGATCCTGCTCAACCTGTCAGCCAGACTGTTGTTTACGCCTTCCAGAAACGTGGCCTGGAAAAACATGCCGTGATGGAGCACCCAAAGTCACATCCGAATGGCTTCCTGACACAGAGGGCAAGATCCAGTGCCCCCCTGCTTGTTGGTGTAATACATAGCAACCTGATTGTCTGTCTGAATTAGAATGATTTGATTGGACAGCCGATCTCTGAAAGCCTTGACAGCATTAAAGATCACTCGTAATTCCAGGAGGTTGATCTAAAGATCCTTTTCCTGAAAGGACCAAGCTCCTTGAGTGTGAAGTCCATCTACATGAGCTCCCCACCCCAGAGGGATGCATCCGTCGTCAGCACTTTTGTGGCTAAGGAATTTGGAATGGATGTCCCAAGGTCAACTGGATCGAATGGTCCACCACTGAAGGGAAATGCAAAAGTCGGTGGAGAGATGGATTACATCCTCTAGATTCCCTGTGGCCTGGCACCACTGGGAAGCTAGGGTCCATTGAGCTGATCTCATATGTAGGCGTGCCATGGGAGTTACATGAACTATGAAAGCCATGTGTCCTAAGAGTCTCACCATCTGCCGAGCTGTGATCTATTGAGACGCTCGAGCCAAGGACACTAGGGCCAGGAGATTGTCTGCCCTTGCCTGGGGAAGATAAGCTCAAGACGTCCGTGTGTCCAACAGAGCTCCAATGAACTCCAATTTCTGAACCGGGACAAGGTGGAACTTGGGATAATTGATTACGAACCCCAGTAGCTCTAGCATTTCGAATAGTCATCCGCATGGACTGTAGAGCGCCTGTCTCCGAGGTGCTCTTCACCAGCCAATTGTCAAGATAAGGGGAACACATGCCTCCCAGTCTGCGTAGTCAACGCTGCGACCACAGCCAGGCACTTTGTAAAAACCCGGGTGCAGACGCCAGGCCAAAGGGCAGTACACAGTACTGAAAGTGCCGAGTTCCCAAATCGAAATCGAAGATACTTCTGTGAGCTGGGAGTATTGAGATGTGGGTATAGGGCATCCTTTTAAGTCTAGAGGGCATAGCAATCGTTTTCCTGAATCATGGGAAGAAGGGTGCCCAGGGAAACCATCCTGAACTTTTCTCGGACTAGGAATTTGTTCAGGGCCCTTAGGTCTAGGATAGGACGCATCCCCTCTGTTTTCTTTTGCACAAGGAAGAACCTGGAATAGAATCCCAGCCCTTCTTCCCCTGGTGGAACGGGTTCGACTGCATTGGCCTTTAGAAGGGCGGAGATTCCTCTGCAGTACCTGCCTGTGCTGGGAGCAGTGGCGTAGCCACAGGTGGGCCCACTTAGGGCTCAGGCCCACCCAACAGTAGCACATGTTTTGTGGTAGCTGGTGGAGATCCCAAGCTCTGCCAGCTGAAGACTTTCCCCTGATTGTAACAAAATTCTACTCTCCACAATAACGGCACCTGCACATGCTCAGTTTTCAGTGCATGCCTGCTGCAGGACTGCCAAGATGGAAAGAAGCATTTTCCTGCCAGTGGAGATATTTTTTGGTGGTGGTGTGGGGGGGGGGTGGGGGGGGGGGGGAGAACATTGGTGCCCACCCACTTCTTGCCTAGGCCCACCCAAAATCTGTTGTCTGGCTACGCCCCTGGCTGGGAGCTGTAAGAATGAGCTCCTGATGGGCAATTTGGAGGTTTGGATATCAGATTGAGGGTGTATCCTAACCGAAACTATTTGAAGAACCCACCGGTCGGAGGTTATGAGAGGCCACCTTTGGTGAAAAAATATCAACCTCCCTCCAACCGGCAAGTCGTCCGGCACGGACACTTTTTCTGAGGCTATGCTGCACTGGAGCCAGTCAAAAGCCGTCCCTTGCTTTTGCTGGGGAACCGCAGGGGCCTTAGTTGCACGCTGTTGACAAGAATGAGCATGCTGGAACTGAGCCTGGATAGGCTGCCGAGAAGCAGGAGTGCACCTACGCCTATTGTAGGAATAGGGAGCACTCCTCTTCCCTCCTAAAAACCTCCTAGATGAGGAGGCGGGTACAGAAGACGCCCGGCGGGAGAGAGAATCCATAGCATCATGGTGCTTCTTGATCTGATCGACCATGTCCTCTACTTTTTCACCAAAAAGGTTATCCCCCCGGCAAGGAATATCCGCCATTCGCTGCTGGGTCTTATGATCCAGGTCAGAGACACGCAGCCAGTGGTGTGCTGGAGCCGGCTCTGTCCGGCTCGCAAGAGCCGATTGTTAATTTTGACAGCTCTTGGCGAGCCGGCTCCATTACAGAGGTAAGGCATGGCAGGAGGGCATCATGCTTACCTCCCCTCCCACTCCCAAACATGTGCAGCGATTTTCCTTCGCCCCCCACCGTCCCCTCCCGCTCCCATCCAATCTTGGTTTAGTACCTCTACGTTGAAGCGCCCGCCTTATTTAAGCCCTGCTGCGTCTCCAGCCTTCCCTCCCTGCTTGCTTCGATGAGTTCGTTCGTCATGCCCTAGTCCCACCTTCTGATGTCATCAGAAGGCGGGGACCTAAGGGCAATCTAAACAACATACTCATTTCATAAAATACCAAATAGACAACCTTTTTCAAATGAGTTCTCACCATTAAGTGGGAGTCCAAAACCAACCTTAAATATTTTACCTCAATTTTCACTAGAAGTATAATATAATTTACTTTAATGGCAAAGTATTGCAGGTGATCATTTTTTTTTAGAGGAAACTATGAAAGCCTCTGTTTTCTTAATACTGATTGCTAAACTAGGATATATTAACCAATTCATCATGCCTGGCAATATATGACTGCTGCGCAGAGGCATACACACATGCCTCAGAACTGTATATTAAAGGCTGTGCTCTGGGAGAGCTACTTGTGCCCGACTTCAACCTGCTTGTCAACAGAAAATTATTTATTTTAAAACATTTTATGCTGCAAGTTATTACATGATTCCTGCTAGATATAGTATGTGTTTATGACTTGTTTCTGATTTATGATTGACTGTGAATGTGCACGCTGGTATGAATGGTTAGGAATTGAGTTGTTTTTCTTTCTTTTAAATGCTATATTGATTGTAAACCATTCTGACACGTTTACTGAGAATGGTATATCAAACATTAATAAACCACAAACCATAATGGGCTTCCTATAGGACTGTAACTAAAGAAGATGATGGCAGAAAAAGATAAATGGTCCACCCCAAACTGCCCACTAGGGGTAAGCATAATGAGCATGCATTTGGTTTGTATGGATTCTAAAAATTTAAAAGTGCATGTCAAGTGCTGTACATGCGTCTGTCCTCTGTATATGAAGGACTTTAACCTGTAGTCTTGAGCCTCTACAATTGGCAGTCCTCTGGGTGGAGCACGGACAGTGTGCACACATATACATGTAAACTATAGAATTCTATCATCCATATGTATACGTGAGCACTTACAACAGCCACAGAGTTACTGTAAGTGATTGTTCCTTAATGCATTTCTGCCATTTGTGCTAGTATTCTATAAGGAAAAGTAGATGACTATATTTCTTTCTACAATAGCCTTAATAATAGATGTCTACCCTGTTATAGAATTACCTTCAAAGAATTTATTTTCCTTTTTTTATGTACATGTAGGTTGGAAGATATTTTTTTAACTTTTTTATTTTTTTAAGTGTTACCTGTTAAGCTGCTGATTACCTTGTCTGTGTTCTACAGTATGATCTGGTGTACTTTATATGGGTTCAACAGCACATTCTATAAACATCATCAAAAACTGGACAAACAAATTGGCATGCACGCCCAATTTATGCATGCAATTTAATTGAATAATGAGCAGATTAGTGGGCTTTTTAACAAGCAATTATTAGCACTAATTAGATTTAATTACCATTAATACATGTAAATTTAGGCATGGGATCCACACCTAAAATTTATATGTGATCTGAAATGGGGGCACAGAAAAGGGAGGAGCCTAGGTGTAATGGGGGTGTTCCTAAAATTAATGTTTGTTGTTATAGAATAACAGTGCCTAATGTAGGTGTGTACATTTGCACTACATGTCAGTTGGTGCAACATGGCTGCGCCTAGTTAGGCGCAATTCCCGGGCCTAAGCACTATTCCATTAAACCACACCTACCTTCAAGCATGGCTTATAGAATAGTGCTTTTTCTGGCACCAATTTTTTTGGTGCCATATATTGAATCTAGCCTTACACATGGATTTTCAAAATTTTGTTGTTTACACAATTCTTTCAATGATGTTTCTACTTTTGTGGTGTTTTCTTTTCCTTGCTGCCCTATTCTCACCCTCAGATTTTTATGCGACAATTAGTCCAAATTTTCCTTTGTTCATTTATATTCTATAACATTTCCTTGTTATTCTTACAATGCATTTACATTATGTCCTTGTCAATTGCTATTTTAGACTGTGAAAGAAAAAGAAAGATCCTAGTAAAACACATATGAAATTCCATAATTATTCCTTTCTTTTCTTAAACTTCACATGCTGATTTGTCAAGCAAATACAGTAACTTATATATGCATATTATATATGTCATGCAAGGAAATAATCCTTGAACAAAATAATATAATTCCATTACAAGTATTAGCTGTGACGAAGAGGCTCATTTTCAAAGCATTTAGACTTACAAAGAGGGGCATAATCAGTTGCCGGCAAAATAGATCGCCGGCGATCTATTTTGGCGGCGGTTGCTGCAACAGCTGGCCGGAACCGCAATTATCGAAAAAAAATGGCCGGCCATTTTTTTTCGATAATACAGTTTAGCCCGGCCAAATGCCAGAGTTTGCTGGGTTTGAGATGGCCGGTTTTGTTTTCAGCGATAATGAAAAAAATGCCGGCCATCTCAAACCCGGCAAAATCCAAGGCATTTGGTCATGGAGGGAGCCAGCATTTGTAGTGCACTGGTCCCTCTGACATGCCAGGACCCCAACGGGCACTCTAGAGGGCACTCCAAAAATTTTTTTTAAAAATTAAAAATAGCTCCCAGGTGCATAGCTCCCTTCCCTTGGTTATTTAGCCCCCCAAAACCCACTCCCCACAACTCTACACCATTACCATAGCCCTAAGGGGTGAAAGGGGGCATCTACATGTGGGTACAGTGGGTTTTTTGGGGTGGGGTGGACGGGCTCCCATTTACCACCACAAGTGGAATGTTTTAAAAAAATACAAATAGCTCCCAGGGCATAGCTCCCTTCCTTTGGGTGCTGAGCCCCCCAAATCCCCCTAACCCACTCCCCATAACTCTACACCATTACCATAGCCCTTATGGCTGAAGGAGGCACCTACATGTGGGTACAGTAGGTTTTGGGGGGGTTGGAGGGCTCAACACTTAGCACCACAAGTGTAACAGGTAGGGGGGGGGGGGGATGGACCTGGGTCTGCCTACCTGGAGTGCACTGCACCCATTAAAAACTGCTCCAGGGACCTGCATACTGCTGTCAGGGAGCTGGGTATGACATTTGAAGCTGGCATACAGGCTGGCAAAAAAGGTTTTTATTTTTTTTAGTGTGGGAGGGGGTTGGTGACCACTGGGGGACTACGGGGAGGTCATCCCCCATTCCCTCCAGTGGTCATCTGGTCAGTTGGAGCACCTTTTTGAGGCTTGGTCGTGAAAATAAAAGGACCAAGTAAAGCTGGTGAAATACTGCTTAACACCGCTTTTTTTCCCATTATCCGCGAAAGCCGGCCATCTGGTAGCCACGCCCATGCCCGCCCATGTCCCACCTTCGCTATGCCGCCGACACGCCCCCTTGAACTTTTGCCGGCGAGGCAACGGGAAAGCGGCAATGCTGTCAAAAAAGCCACTTTCGATTATACCGATTTTGCCGCTTTTGAGAGATCGCCGGCCATCTCACGATTTATGTCAGGAAATGGCAGGCGATAACTTTCAAAAATAAGCCTGAAAGTTATATAGTAAATACGCCTCCACATAACTTTGTAAGTCTATGTGCTTTGAAAATGAGTACCATAGTCTTTTATTGTAAATTTATGTTACAAAACACAGTTTGTAGACTTAAAATGTTTGTAAGGCTTCTAAGATTCCTTATAGTCAAATAAAAAAAATATTCAATTTTGATTTATATCCAGCTCCATTTTATTTGATTAACTTGATAAATAACTATAATCAAAACAATTAAGCAGTTTAAAAAACATTAAACAACAACCAAAGCTAGCACCTCAGAATGCATCTTATATATTATAATCTTATGGGTGGGTGAGTGTGGAAATGGTAGTGGTGTGTGGGGTGATTCGGGGGGGGGGGGGGGGGGTTGTGTGGGGCTGTTTGTTGGCATGGATGGATATTTTCTTGGAAGGGTGAACTCATGAACATTCTGCAATCTGCAATTGTTTCCCATAGAAACTTGATCCTCTGAAAATAGTGACACTACATTTATGGTTTTGGATTTGTGGTGAATTTTGGTCCCTTTTTTGAGAATTATTGTAATAACAGACAAGGTGGGAGCAATTCTGTAAACTAGGCATTAACATTTATACGCTATCACCCCGATTTCAGCCAGCAGCAGGCAGTTTTGTTAGCTGCCGGTGACAGCGCTGATCCTGGATATTCAATGCTGGGCCGTATCTGGCCACCAGCATTGAGTATCCAGTTTCAACTTTGGCCACAGTAATTTAACTAGCTAAGTGAATAATCAGCAGTAGACGGTTAAGTTAATAGCGGATAAAGATAGGCCTGCTATCTTAACCGCTCACCTTAGCCGGTTCAGCGCTGAATATTTGTGCTTAACCAGCTAAGTTGTCCGGCTAGCTGCTAAGTGCTAATATTCAGCAGAGATAACTGGCTATCTTGCACTGAATATAAGTGCTATTTAACCGGCCAATATCGAGCCCTATAAGTATAATTAGAATATTAGCATATATGTGTAGATGTGTGGACACATGCATATAATGCCGAAATTCTGCCTAAGCATTACTCTGTAAATAAAGTGCCTATCTTACACAGCATATATTTGACAGGTAGGCATACACAAGGATAGAGACTGGGAGCATAGGCAAGATTCATACGTATACATTTAAAACACTATCAGGCTTATTTTCGAAAGAGAAGGGCGCCCATCTTTCGACACAAATCGGGAGATGGGCGTCCTTCTCTCAGGGTCACCCAAATCGGCATAATTGAAAGCCGATTTTGGGCATCCCCAAATGCTTTCCGTCGCTGGGACGACCAAAGGTCCCGGGGGCATGTCGGAGGTGTAGCGAAGGCGGGACTTGTGCGTGCCTAACACATGGGCGTCCTCGACCCATAATGGAAAAAAGAAGGACGTCTCTGATGAGCACTTGGCTGACTTTACTTGGTCCAGTTTTTCTTACGACCAAGCCTCAAAAAGTTGCCTGAACTGACCAGATGACCACCGAAGGGAATCGGGGATCACCTCCCCTTACTCCCCCAATGATCACTAACCCCCTCCCACCCTCAAAAACCAACTTTAAAAATATTTTGTGCCAGCCTCTATGTCAGCCTCAAATGTCATACTCAGGTCCCTCACAGCAGCACACAGGTCCCTGGAGCAGTTTTAGTGGGTGCACTGCACTTCAGGCAGGCGGGCCCAGGCCCATCGCCCCCCTACCTGTTACACTTGTGGTGATAAATGTGAGCCCTTCAAAACCCACCACAAACCCACTGTACCCACATCTAGATGCCCCCCCTTCACCCCTAAGGGCTATGGTGGTGGTGTACAGTTCTGGGTAGTGGGTTTTGGGGGCTCAGCACACAAGGTAAGGGAGCTATGCATCTGGGAGTAATTTGTGAAGTCCACTGCAGTGCCCTCTAGGGTGCTTGGTTGATGTCTTGGCATGTCAGGGGGACCAGTGTACTACGAATGCTGGCTCCTCCCATGACCAAATGGCTTGGATTTGGTCGTTTTTGAGATAGGCGTCCTCGGTTTCCATTATCGCCGAAAATCAGAAACGACCAAGTCTAAGGACGACCATCTCTAAGGTCGACCTAAATTTCAGGATTTGGGTGTCCCCGACCGTATTATCAAAACGAAAGATGGACGCCCATCTTGTTTCAATAATACTGGTTTCCCCGCTCCTTCACGGGGCCGTCCTGCGAGGACATCCCCAGGAAAACTTGGGCGTCCCTTTCGATTATGCCCCTCTATAAGTTACATGTGTATCTCCAGCATTTAGGCACAAACTCTTACACCAGCTGAATGTGGATGAGTGCATATGTGAGGATTAGTAGATATAGGAAATGTATTATCATGTGCAGGGGTGGATTTGGATAGAGGAATATATATGAGCAGGATGAACTTTAATAAACAATATCTAAAAATACTAATTATCCCATTCTGTTATCACAAAAACAAACGTCATCATTATATAATTCAAGATTTTTAAAATGCCAGTGGTAAATAGCACTGCCCACCTCACTGAGCATTTTGGACTACATTCTATATATATCATGCCTAAAATAACCGGCACAGAAATGAAATTCGTCTAAGCATATTTTATAAAGTATGCCTTAATTTAAACATACTTTATAGAATAAGTCTATTTTTTGTATGATATATAGAATATGCCAAGCACTACTCCACACAACTAAATTTAGTTGCAAGCAATTACACCAAATAAAACTTGGTATAAATCCTGACACCTAAATTATGTGTGGACCTGGTGTGCTCTATAACAACGTGCATAGATTTTAGAAATGCCCCTGACCCTCCCATTCCACACCCATGGCCATGCCCACTTTTTAACTAAGCAACTGCCACCTTGAGCAACTTATAAGACATGTCATTAAATCAAAACTGAAATAAATAATTGAATTTAAACAAAAGTTGACGTCTATAAATACATGGGCATCTACACAATTAGCACATGCTAAAAACGGTGTGAGATATTTACTTGTTATGACAAGCATTTCAGCAATTCACTGTAATGGCTCTTTGTACTGTTAGGTGAATAAAATACATTTATGCATTCTTTATATAAATTGTATTATTCAATTGAACTAATAAAATGAAACTATTCTCATGTTTATTATTCTGATGTCTTCATCATGCTACAATACTATCTTGGCTACAAAATCATCAATATATTTTTATAATTGTGCAACTATCACATAGTATCTAAGCCTTTACAAATATTTTTGAAAGATGTGGTTGAAGCATGGAATTTCCCCACCCAATCCATACACATTACTTTGGAGAGTACTGTATCATACAAAACAGGTATGTGTTTAACCATAATGAATTACATGATTTGTCTATGGTAAGAAAATGAATGTGTTCATTGTAGTCTGAAAGTGTAAAATCTTAATCAATCAAAGTTATTAATTGTTTGCTACTATTGCAATGCCAAGGAAAGTTTGGTTGGAGTAAGATGGAGCTCTGTGATTTCTACATGCTTATGCAAGATGCTGTGAGTGTTGGACAAAATGAAAGAGAAAAGTTATGTTCAACGAAATAAAGGGGAAAAAAAAGGTATATAAAGACTTCAGAAAACTACAGTAACTGTTTACCCAGCTGACAGGTGAGAAGATGTAAATTTTCTGTGATTTACTACATAAGTACTATAACAGAGGCAGCAAAAGAAGAAAGAAGCATTACAGTTTATACTGGATGGAAAAGGAGCTTTGTGGACCATGCTCTATATCCTGAACAAAAAACTTAGGGGGTCTTTTCCAAAGGTGCCTAGCATTGTTAACACACACTAATGATTAGCGAGCACAAAACACTAGTGCGCCATTGTAAAAGGGGCCCTTAATATCTGGGCTAGCAACATAATAGCTGATCCATTGTGGTTAGCAATAGACAAAGAGCACTAATTTTCCTATTAACCAATCTGTGAGCATTTCTTTGACAGCAATCCCAGGAATAGGAAATTAGTAGCCTTAGCTACATATAGTCCAATCCTCATTATAACAGTCACTTGAGTTTGAAATGCACCTCATTGCATTCCAAATGTATATACTTAGAAGGAGCAGCTCTTATTTGAGGGCAAAATTAAAAGAAGACAATTAAAATAAGAAGATAAGTCTCACCGTTGTACAAACTACTGCACCTCTAACCCATTTTCAAATACAGCTTTGTTTTTAAGTTCAATGAGATCTAAGGATGGTTTTGCTACTAAGAATCTCCAGACCCAAAGTGGATAATATGACTGATGCCAAACAGCCTATTCCAACAATTCTATAAAAGGAATTCTATGAAAAGAAAGGGAAAAGGCCTCATATGTCCGTGGTAATACAGCACCCAGCGGACCAGTCTATGGAGTGTTTTGTTAGTGCTCAATCAGGGCTCATTCAAAGCTGTACCCACTAGACCTCAATCTATCATGACTTATGCAGCAAGCAGAACACTTATCTATTCCCAACGGGGCCTCTTTCACCCTCAGGCTTCATCAGGGATGCAGTGCTTTAACTGATCTCTGCCATTTTCATTTCCTATTAAGATTAACATTTTCATGACATTTCATGTAATGAGAAATGTTACACCTATGGGGAACTTATTAAGGCCATAATCCACAGTGGGGAAAAATTTGGGCTAGCCATTACTGAGTGTTATTAGTAAACAGGACACATTGCACAAAATGAGACCTGCAGTAAATGCCTGTTAAATATGTGTTAGTGCAAGCTAATGTGGTAGCACACTATAGTACATCTAGTTCTTTGCCATAACACTTCAGGAAACCATATGATATAAGCTAGAGCAATATTTAACACTGTACAGTAAAAAAATAGTTTTCATAGACAGTAAAATAATTGAATGCAAATGATTAATGTACCTGTACTTTATTTATTACGCCAAGAGAGTCATACCACGTCTGTACAGCCCAAGGGAACTGCCTAGTTATTGCCATTCGAAGAACAATGCTGAATGAGATAGTGGTGAATATTTGTCTGAGTGCAATTCCACGTGTCAGTGCATAGGGTAGCACAGATAAAAACACCACAAAAAAACCAGAGAAGAAGAAGGCTGAGCTGTTGAAGTATCTAACATAGGCAGCTTTCTGTGTTAGCTTCAGTTCGGCTCTGTCAGAAAACAAGAACAAAAAATTAATGTAAAGGCTGACAGTTCCAAATTGGAGCACAGCAACTTGCCTTAGAAAAGAATACCTAGTCCCATGATTCTGTTGTTATATTGTAAGACAGCACTCATCGATTTTTCTGGGGCCAAAATCCCAATTCACGTGGCCACAGAAAGCACACAACTCTCAAGTGGCACGGAAAGCGAAGATACTTACCTGTAGCAGGTATTCTCCGAGGACAGCAGGCTGATTGTTCTCACATGTGGGTCAACATCCGCGTCGGCCCAGGAATCAGCATTTTGCAAGCAAAATATTTAAAAACGTTTTGCCAGAGTCTTCTGGCGCGTATGCGTGGACCGATTTCCCTCCCGTCGTGTGAGTGCGTTACCTCAGTTAAATCAAAAAGCATAAAAAGAAGCAAATAACAACTCCAAAGGGGAGGTGGGCGGGTTTGTGAGAACAATCAGCTTGCTGTCCTCAGAGTATCTTCGCTTTCTCCAAGGACAAGCATGCTGCTTGTTCTCACATGTGGGGTATCCCTAGCAACCAGGCTCACTCAAAACAATGAACATTGGTTAATTGGGCCTCACAATGGCGAGGACATAACTTAGATTGACCAGAAGCCATAAACAACTAACTGAGAGTGCAGCCTGGAACAGAACAAAAATGGGTCTAGGGGGTGGAGTTGGATTCTAAACCCCGAACAGATTCTGCAGCACTGACTGCCCAAATCGACTGTCACGTCAAGTATCCTGCTGAAGGCAGTAGTTAGTTGTGAATGTGTGGACTGATGGCCATGTTGCAGCCTTGCAAATCTCTTCAATGGAGGCTGACTTTAAGTGAGCCACTGACGCAGCCATGGCTCTAACATGGCCCTCCAGAGTTAGGGTTACCATATGGCTCCAGAAAAAGGAGGACAGATTGAGCCAGTCTGGGTTTTACTTCCATTGGTTTTAATGGAAGCAAAACCTGGACTGGATCAATGTGTCCTCCTTTTTCTGGAGCCATATGGTAACCCTATCCAGAGTCAGACCAGCTTGGGCATATGTGAAGGAAGTGCAATCTGCTAGACAATTTGAAATTGTGCGTTTTCCGATGGTGACTCCCCTCTTGTTGGAATCAAAAGAAACAAACAACTGGGTGAACTGTCTAAAGGGCTTTGTCTGCTCCACGTAAAAGGCCAATGCTCTCTTGCAGTCCAAGGTATGCAAACTGCTTTCGCCAGGGCAGGTATGAGGACAGGGAAAAAATGTTGGCAAGACAATTGACTGGTTCAAATGGAACTCCGACACCACCTTTGGCAGGAACTTAGGGTGCGTGCGGAGGACTACTCTGTTGTGATGAAATCTGATATAAGGTGCATATACTACCAAGGCCTAAAGCTCACTGACCCTATGAGCTGAAGTAACAGCCACCATGAAAATGACCTTCCAGGTGAAGTACTTCAGATGGCAGGTATTCAGTGGCTGATTGTCTGTCTGAATTAAGATTACTCGGTTGGACAGCCGATCTCTGAAAGCCTTTAGAGCATTCCAGATCGCTCTTAATTCCAGGAGGTTGATCTGCAGACCTTTTTCTTGAAAGGACCAGGCTCCCTGAGTGTGGAGCCCATCTACATGAGCTCCCCACCCTAGGAGAGATTCATCCGTCATCAGCACTTTTCGTGGCTGAGGAACTTGAAATGGTCGTCCCAAAGTCAAATTGGAAGGAATCGTCCACCACTGAAGAGAACTCCGAAAGTCGGTGGACAGTTGGATTACATCCTGTAGATCCCCCGCAGCTTGAAACCACTGGGAAGCTAGGGTCCATTGAGCTGATCTCATATGTAGACGTGCCATGGGCGTTACATGAACTGTGGAGGCCATATGCCCCAGAAGTCTCAACATCCGCCAAGCCGTGACCTGCCGAGACGCTCAAACCATTGACACCAGGGACAGAAGGTTGTTCACTCTTGCCTCGGGAAGATAAGCTCGAGCTGACTGAGTGTTCAGCAGAGCTCCAATGAATTCCAATTTTTGGAGTGGGGTGAGATGGGACTTGAGATAATTTATGATGAACCCCAGTAGCTCCAGCACCTGAATAGTCATTTGCATGGAATCCAGAGCACCTTCCTTCGAGGTGCTCTTCACCAGCCAATCGTCAAGATAAGGAAACACATGCACTCCCAGTCTGTGTAGAGATGCTGCGACTACAGCTAGGCATTTTGTAAACATTCTGGGCGCAGACGCCAGACCAAAGGGCAGTACACGATACTGAAAGTGCTGTGTTCCCAGTCAAAATCAAAGATGCTTCCTGTGAGCTGGAAGTATCAAGATGTGTGTGTAAGCATCCTTTGTCCAGAGAGCATAGCCAATCGTTTTCCTGAATCATGGGAAGAAGGGTGCCTAGGGAAACCATCCTGAACTTTTCTCGGATAAGAAATTTCTTCAGGGCCCTTAGGTCTAGGATGGGAAGCATCCCCCCTGTTTTCTTTTGCACAAGGAAGTACCTGGAATAGAATCCCAGCCCTTCTTCCCCTGGTGGAACGGGTTCGACCGCTTGGGCCTGTAGAAGGGCGGAGAGTTCCTCTGCAAGTACCTGCTTGTGCTGGGAGCTGTAGGACTGAGCTCCCGGTGGGCAATTTGGAGGCTTGGATTCCAGATTGAGGGTGTATCCTAACCAGACGGAGGTTATAACAGGCCACCTTTGGTGAAGAAACATTAACCTCCCCTCAACCGGCAAGTAATCCGGTACGGATACGTTTACTGAGGCTATGCTGAACTGGAGCCAGTCAAAACCCGTCCCATGCTTTTGCTGGGAAGCTGGAGTGGCCTTAGGCATATGCTGTTGACAAGAACGAGCGCGCTGGGACTGAGCCTGGGCAGGCTTCCGAGAAGCAGGAGTGTACCTATGCCTAGCATAGGAATACGGAGCACTCCTATTCCTTCCAAAAAAAACCTCCTAGATGAGGAGGCAGTAGCAGAAGACGCCCGGCAACAGAGAGAATCCATAGCATCATTGTGTTTCTTGATCTGGTCAACTAGAACCTCTACTTTCTCACCAAAAAGGTTATCCCCCTGGCAAGGAACATCCGCCATCCGCTGCTGGACAGAATGATCCAGGTCAGAGACACGCATCACTATACATTGGGCAGCGAACCTGGATGCTACATCAAAAGTGTCGAACATACCCCTGGCCAGGAATTTTTGACATGCCTTCTGTTGCCTGATCACCTGGCGAAAAGGCTCGGCCTGCTCCAGAGGGAATGCATCAACCAAGCTGGACAGTTGCCTCACCGAGTTCCGCAAGTGGACGCTTGTAAAGACCTGGTAAGTCTGGATCTTGGCAGCGAGCATAGCGGCCTAATATGTCTTCCTCCAAAAAGAGTCCAAAGTTCTAGATTCTCTGGCTGGGGTCGCCGAGGCATAGTCCCTAGTGCTTTTGGCTCTTTTGAGGGCGGAGTCTACCACCATGGAATTGTGAGGTAGCTGAGACCTCATCAAACCAGGTTCACCGTGGATCCGATATTAGGATTCAGCTTTTTTCGGGATCATGGGATTAGACAGAGGGAACAACCAGTTTTGCATAAGGACTTTCCTGAATACATTATGCAAAGGAGCCGCTGCAGCCTCTCTAGGCAGAGAAGAATAATCCAGGACCTCGAGCATCTCAGCCCTGGGCTCATCCTCAACCTCCATAGGGAAGGGAATAGCCGCAGCCATTTCCCGGAAAAAGGAGGTAAAGGATAGACTCTCCAGGAGGAGAAAGTCTCCTTTCTGGTGGAGGGGAAGGTTCAGAGAGAATCCCATAGGACTCGTCAGAAGAAAAATACCTGGAATCTTCCTCTTCCTCTTCCTCCCACGAACGCTCATCTTCAGTATCGGACAAGACATCCCTCAGAGCAGTCCGAAACTGAGCCTGCCTCGACGCCGAGGAGCAACGTCCTCGATGGCGGTCCCGAGAAGTCAACGCCCACCTGGACTGCAGTGAAGCTTCCTCCACTGACGTCAAAGGGGAGTCGACCTGGGTGGCAGCTGACACCGATGCCACAGGCGGCACCGAGGTCACGGACCTCACCACAGGTGAAGGGCCAGATGCCACTGCAGCAGATGGTACGGAAGGCGCAAGCACCCACGACACGGAAGCAGACTGGCGCAGCAATCCTTCCAGACGCTCTGGAAGCAGGGCCCTGATGCACTCGTCGAGAGCCACCGTCGGACAAGGCTGCGGGGTCAGTAAAGGAGCCGGTGGAAGAATCTGTCAAGGCTCGAGAGCAGGTACTGGGCTGCCAGAAGACCGACGCATCAGCACCTCCTGAATAGAGGGGGAGCGATCTTCTCGGTGTTGACGCTTCTCAGGTGCCCATTCCCCTGACTCCCCAGAGCTCCCTGCATCATATGTTGAAGGAGAAAAATGACGGTGCTTCTTCGCCTTTGCTCGACGCCCGTCATCGAGACTCGGTATCGATGAGGAAGACATGGAATCCTCATGCCTCCTCGGGGCCGGTTCTGACGAAGGTCAGTCCCGGGAGGCCTGCATAGCAGGAGACCTCAAGGCAGGTGGAGACCCACTCGATGCCTCACTTCTCCCTGCGTAAATTGGTCTTTCAGCAGCCATTACCTCCTCTACCGATGTCGATGCTTCCGTCGATGTCGATGCCGCCGACCTTGGTACCAATGTCAATGTTGACGTCAAAGGACTGGGCCAAGCCCCAAAAAGCTTTTCTCGTTGGGCTTCTCGAGACGCTTGGGTCCGTTTCTTCATACGAAGACACAGACTACAAGCGGCTGGGCTATGGTCGGGCCGAAGGCACTGGATACACCAGGCATGGGTATCGGTACCTGAGATGGTCAGGTTGCACCAAGTAAAACGTTTGAAGCCACTGGGAGTCTTTGATGACATGGAAGGAAAAATGGCTTCAGCGAAATCAAACGACGCGATTGTGCCTGTTAAAAGAAAAAAGGCACAAAAATAAGGGGAAAAATCCGGCCGCGTTGAAAATGAAAGGAAACTTTAAAAGGGAGAAAAACTAACAAAAATAAAGATATTCTCTATTTTTTTTTAAATTTAAAATATATTTGACAAGAATAATCGAAGAAAACGAAGACTCTCTCCTGGGCCTGAGAGGAGCAGTGATAGCAAACACCGCAACTCAACATAGAGAAAAAACACCTGAAGTAACGCGCTCGCACGACGGGCAGAAAATCAGAAGATTCTGGTAAAACTTTTTTTCATATTTTGCTTGCAAAATGCTGATTTCTAGGCCGACATGGACGTCGACCCACATGTGAGAACAAGCAGCCTGCTTGTCCTCGGAGAATAATGATATTCTATGAAATACCTACCTAGGTCAAAACCCAAAATTTAGGTTTTGCAACCACAGTTTGGGAAGCTCTGTTCTAGCACCATATGAAAAAGGGAAATCACCTTGCTAGTACCACCACAAACATAACGTGCATCACCACAAACATAACATTAGCAACAGGCTAACTCTAACTTTTTCAAGTTCTTGGGTCCTAATGATACCTACTCTCTATTATACTGCTAAGACTACTACTGATCATTTCCAAAGCACTACCAGGGCATACATAGAGGGGCATAATCGAACGGGGTGCCCAAGTTTTCCTGAGGGCGCCACTCACAGGACATCCTCGGAAAGGGGCGGGGAAACCCGTATTAATCGAAACAAGATGGGCATACCATCTTTCGTTTTGCTAATACGTTCGGAGACGCCCAAATCTCAACATTTAGGTTGACCTTAGAGATGGTCGACCTAAATGGTTGAGATGGTCGACCTTAGAGATGGTCGTCCCCGGTCTTCAGCGATAATGGAAATCGAGAATGCCCATCTCAGAAACGACCAAATCCAAGCCATTTGGTCATGGAGGAGCCAACATTCGTAGTGCACTGGTCCCCCCCTCACATGCCAAGACACCAACCAGGCATCCTAGGGGCACTGCAGTGGACTTCATAATTGCTCCCAGGTGCATAGCTCCCTTACCTTTGGTGCTGAGCCCCCCAAAACCCACTCCCCACAA
This sequence comes from Microcaecilia unicolor, assembly GCF_901765095.1. NCBI lineage: Eukaryota > Metazoa > Chordata > Amphibia > Gymnophiona > Siphonopidae > Microcaecilia > Microcaecilia unicolor. Next base: position 53,898,665 of record NC_044040.1, read on the forward strand.
CTGTACACCACTACCATAGCCCTTAGGGTGAAGGGGGCACCTAGATATGGGTTACAGTGGATTGTGGTGGGTTTTGAAGGGCTCACATTACCACCACAGTGTAACAGCTAGGAGGGGATGGGCCTGGGTCCGCCTACACTGCAGTACCTACTAAAACTGCTCAGGAACCTGCATACTGCTGTGATGGAGCTGGGTATGACATTTGAGCTGGCATAGAGGCTAGCAAAAAATATTTTAAAGTTTTTTTAGGGTGGGGAGGGTTAGTGACCACTGGGGGAGTAAGGGGGGTGATCCTCGATTCCCTCCAGTGTCCATCTGGTCAGTTTGGGCACCTTTCTCAGGCTTGGTCGCAAGAAAAACTGGACCAAATAAAGTCGGCCAAGTGTTTGTCAGGGCGCCCTTCTTTTTTTCCATTATCGGCTGAGGTCGCCCATGTGTTAAGCACGCCCCAGACCTGCCTTCGCTACGCTTTCCGACATGCCCCCGGGAACTTTGGTCGTCCCCTGCAATGGAAAGCAGTTGGGGATGCCCAAAATCGGATTTTGATTATGCCAATTGGGCGACCCTGGGAGGAACGCCCATATTCCGATTTTTGTCGAAAGATGGGTGTCCTTCTCTTTCGAAAATAAGCTGCTAATGTTCAACAGACTGCATATGGAATTTTCAGGTTTCTCAACAGAGGATTGCATTTTTTTGTCTTTGAGAGATATACAAGCAATAAAACCATGGATTCTTTTGAGCATCTAAATTTAGAAGGCAAAATTCAAGCCATTCTTGCCACTCTATCTGCAAATAAACAAAGCAGGGGGGTGGGGTTAGGACAGGAACTGAAAAACAAGGACTTTATGTATTTTCAAAAGTATGTATGTTGTTTTGGGTCAGAAAATTGTACATTGAAGAAAAAGGAGGTGCAAGTGTCTCTGGGTGATAGGTATCTTTTACCTCAATTTTCAAAGGTACAAAGTCTGTGGATAAAGAAAAAGAGGAACTATGCTCGTACTAAGGTCCAGGAAGGAGCAATGAGATCATTTCACAATATAATAATTAGGGGTCCTTTTACAAAGGTGTACTAACAAATTTAGCAAGCACTAACAAATTAGTGTGCATTAAGTGCTATGCAGCTCATAGCTACATAATGGGCTATGCAACATTCAGCATGTGCTAATCATTAGCACACGCTAAATTCATTAGCACACTTAGTAAAAAGGAACCCTTAATATGGTTAAAAAGGACTGGTTAAGTTTTAAAAAAATATTTATCAGGAAATACATAATAAAACCCAACATGGCTATGTTTCACCCACAGGCTGCATCAGGGGTACATAACTGAAAACAGGAGAGAAATACTAATCGAGGGGCAAGAACTACTACATTTAGCCTGAACTTACTTCTGCCAACATCATGAAGGTTGAAGAAAGCAACAAAACATCCCGAACTCCCTCAGTACCCAAGAATACATTGTGGCATATAAGGAATGCATTACTTTACTTTCCCCAATAATGAAGGTTGATTTCTTAGCGGTAAAACCGTGAAGGTGAAGTAGAAAAAAATTGAGGACCTGCTGCAAAACTTGAACTGCAGAGGTTGCTTAGAGATAAGATGGCTGGCCCTCCAGCGAACCAGTTGTTGAACCCACAAGTGAAACATAGGCAGCTGTACCAAGAAAACACGCTTGTGTTATCTGCCACTCAGATGGGTCTTGCCCACACTGGCAACTGGCACACACTTTGAAACCACTGGAAATACAAGCCATTGCACATGCAAACCAGTTGGCCCACCAGGAACTCCATTAAAAAATATCCAGAGATTAATTTAGGCACACAGCCTGTAGCAAAATTCTAGCCCGTGCTGAGGCCTAATGTCTCAGAAGCCAGTAATCACTATGCCAATGTTTGTGCCAAAAAACAAGCCCCCTCAGGACTAGGTAACACAAACCTACTGCTAAGGTCAAGTGTAGGAGAAAAGCTGCAGTTGTGCTGGTAGGAGTTAAGTTTGCTCTTTGTTTATAACAGCATAAGTAGACTATGCTTTGGTCAAATGACCTCAAGTGTCACTCTACTGCAGCATCAATTTGAAGCTTGGTACCCAAGCTCCCTGACTACCCACAGCAAAAGTATTTCTGAAAACACAATGTTGAAGCAATTTCTCGCCTGGTGCAGAATTATTGCAGAAAGAAATTTAGGAAGTTTCAGTAGAGACAGGAGGACTTGTCAGGAAGAAGGCCATGGAGCTCTGTGAATCACTGTCTACTAGCTGCAGGAACGTGTGACTCCAAAACCTCCTCGAGTGACACCCATGGGGGAGGGGTAGGAAAAAAGTGCTGACTGGACCCACGGGAGAAGGAGGAGGGGGGCTGGAGGGAAAGGAGAGAGGTGGGGGCTGAACCCATGGGAAGAGAGGGGTGCTGGAGAGAAAGGAGAGAGGTGCTGGCTGGACCCTGGAAGAAGGGGGGTTACAGGGAAGGGAAAGAGATGCTGAACCAAGGATAATAAGAAAGAGGGAATCAAATGGAAAGGAGAAAGTGAAAGAGGGTAGGCAGGTGAACTAGATGCTGGAATGGATGGGGGAAGAGAAGGATAGAAGCTCGGTTGGATTGGAGACACATTGGTGTGGAAGAAGAAGAGAGAGGAGAAGCTGGACATAGGGAGGTAACAGAAACCGAAGAGAAATGATATGCATGATACTGTTTTATATTAGTCCTATTATTAGGTTTCAATTTGCTGTTTCCAAGTTTACCTCATTGACTGTATTTATGCTTATATTTGGTCATTTTAGTCTAGTAAAATTGTAAGTTTTATGTTAAACTATAACTGCTGTACATCGCCTTGGGTGAATCTCTTCATAAAAGTGGTAATAAAATCCCAAAAATATTAAATAATTACATGTAGAAGGTATTCAAGCAGTTTTTGTTGTGTAGGACAGAAAAATGGTTCTAGGACCTTGCCTTCACACCGGAAGCAAACCTCTTCCATTTAAAACTATATGACCTTTTAGTGGAAGCTCTTCTGGAAGCCAACAGGACTTGAGGGACAGCGTCAGGCAAGTAGAGTGAATCCACTACTATCCTCTCAATACCCAAGCTGTAAGGGCTAAGGACATCAATGTTGGAAAAAATTCCAGCCTCCATAGACCTCTAGAGAAAAGCTCCAGAAGAAGAGGAAACAATTACTATTTTGGCCAATAAGGGGTGGTCAGAATTATGAACCCTCAATCCTGCTTGAATTTTAGAAGAAGTTTTGCTATGAGAGGTACTGGAGACTATACATAAAGAAACCTCTAACCTCAATGAATGAAAACATCCAAGGCTAGTCTGCCATTTGACCCTAGTCTGGCTCTGGAGCAGACATGAGAGACTTTTTGCGGTAATGGGTAGCAAAAAGATCTGTCAAGGGAATGTTCTACTTTCAAAAGATCTTCTAGGCTACGCCTTCATACAAGGACCACTTGCAGCAGTCATCTCAGTCTGCCCACCAGACATTTGTCTTTCCCTGCCAGGTATGTGGCCCTGAGTAACATCCCCTAAGAAATAGCCCACTTTCACAATCAGACAGTTTCCTGACACAGGAGGTAAGAACCCTCCCTGTTTGTTGACATAGTACATTGCAACTTGGTTGTCTGTCTGAATCAGAATTAGATAAACAATTTCTGAAAATCTTTAGGGAATTCCCTGTTGTTCTTAGATCCTTGTTAAAGATTTTCCTGAACAGAACCAGAGACCCTCAGTTTAGGGTCCATCTGAATGAGCTCCCCTTACCAGGTTAGATGCATCTGTCATTAGGTTTCTTTTTATGGATTGACTCTTTTTGCCAATCTTGATTGGACCATCCACCAGGAGAGTGCATTCCACAGTGAAGTGATGACTGAGATGACGTCCTGAAGATTTCTTATGGATGGATTAATGAGACAAAGCCAACATAGATTTAGTGAAGAGAAATCTTGACTCACCAATCTATTACATTTCTTTGAAGGGGTGAACAAATATGTGGATAAAGGCGAGTCGGTTGATATTGTGTATCTGGATTTTCAAAAGGCATTTGACAAAGTACCTCATGAAAGACTCCAGAAGGAAAATGGGAGAGAGGTCATGGAGGTAGTGTCCTATTGGGATTAAAAACTGACTAAAGGATAGAAAACAGACAGTAGGGTTAAGTGGTCAGTATTCTCAATGGAGAAGGGTAGATAGTGAGGTTCTCTAGGAGCCTGTGCTGGGACCATTGCTTTTTAACATATTTATAAATGATCTAGAGATGGGAATAACTAGTGAGGTAATTAAATTTTCTGATGACACAAAGTTATTCAAAGTTGCTAAATAACGAGAGGATTGTGAAAAATTACAAGAGGACCTTACGAGACTGCAAGACTGGGTGTCTAAATGGCAGATGACGTTTAATGTGAGCAAGTGCAAAGTGATGCATGTGGGAAAGAGGAACCCGAACTATAGCTACGTAATGCAAGGTTCCATGTTAGGAGTCACTGACCAAGAAAGGGATCTCGGCGTCATTGTTGATGATACGTTGAAACCCTCTGCTCAGTGTGCTGTGGCAGCTAAGAAAGCAAATAGAATGTTAGGTATTATTAGGAAAGGAATGGAAAACAAAAGTGAGGATGTTGTAATGCCTTTGTATCGGTCCATGGTGTGACCGCACCTTGAATATTGTGTTCAATTCTGGTCGCGGTATCTCAAAAAAGATATAGTGGAATTAGAAAAGGTACAGAGAAGGGCGACAAAAATGATAAAGTGGATGGGATGACTTCCCTATGAGAAAAGGCAGAAGAGTCTAGGGCTCTTCAGCTTGGAGAAAAGACAGCTGAGGGGAGATATGTTTACTCTTTCCAAAAATACTAGGACTAGGGGGCATGCAATGAAGCTACAAAGTAGTAAATTTAATATGAAATCAAAGAAAATGTTTCTTCACTCAACATGTAATTAAACTCTGGAATTTGTTGCCATCAAATGTGGTAAATGAGGTTAGCTTAGTGGGGTTTGAAAAAGGTTTGGACGGCTTCCTAAAGGAAAAGTCCATAGACCATGGGCGTAGACTGGGGGGGGGCGAGGGGGGGCTTTGCCCCCCCCAAACGACGACGACCCGCAGCGGCGAACGGGTGGCCGGCAGTAGTAAAAGCAGCAAGCAGCAGACAGGCTCGACTCCGCTTTCCTGCTCTCTCTGCGTCCCGCCCGAAAGGAAATGACATCAGAGGAAGGCGGGACGCAGAGAGGGCAGGAAAGCGGAGTCGAGCCTGTCTGCTACTTGCTGCCTTTACTACTGCCGGCCACCCGTTCGCCGCTTCAACTTCGGTACCAGGGGCTGTTGGTAGCGGCGCTGCAGCGATTACAACAGTCTGCCTCGGCCTTCCCTGCCACACGTCCCGCCTATGCGGAACAGGAAGTTGTACCAGAGGAGGCGGGACATGTAGCAGGGAAGGCAGAAGCAGACTGCTGTTATTGCTGGCTGGCTGCAGTGCCACTACCGGCAGCGATCAATGCAAGTGAGTGAGGAGGAAGGAAAAAGGAGAGACGCTGGAACCGGGATGGGGGGGGTGAGAAAAGGAGAAAAATGGAGGTACTGTTCAGCTGCACCTTTGGGAGGAGCGAGGTGATGGAACCATGTGGGTAGGGGTGAATGGAGGGCAGAAGGAGGATCTACAGGATGGAGGGAGAGAGGTGCAGGTCTGCTGTGCTGGATATTTTTTGGGGGGGGGATGATGAACAGAGAGGAAGAGGTGATGGATTGGGGGGGAGAAGGGATTGTTAGATGTGGATTAGCTGGTAGGAGGAAAGAAGGGAGAATGGATGGTAGGAGGAAGGGAAGAGAAAAGAGAGTGTCAGGGAGACAGAGAAGCGAGATTGTGGTCATTGAGGGAGCATAGAGACAGGGACACAAAGGGACAATGCTGGACAGAGAGGGGATAAGGGCATACAGGGACAATGCTGGGAGAGAAAAAGGGATATTGGAAGATGATGGGACATAGTGTGAGTAAGAAGGACAGGGGAGATGCTGGAAATGGGGAGTAAGAAATGATGGGGGGGGGGGTGTGCTAGACATTGTATGGGGATGGGGACAAAGAGGGGATATGCTGGACATAGAAGAAATAATGATATAATGGAGAAGCTGACATGGAAGGGAAGGGGACATGGAGGGATGCTGGATTGAAGTAAGGGAGGAGGAATCTGCTGGACAGAAGAGTGTGAGAGAAAGAGCATATACTGGTCAGAGGAGTGAAAATAGGGAGAGAGGGTGCTGTACAGAAAGGAGGGGAAATAGAAGAGAGGGTGCTGGAAGAGGGGAGAATTAACACAAAACACAGGAATAACAGGTTGAAGATTGGGGTGAGAGACACGTTGAGGGCAGACTACTGAAACTCGAGGACGGGTAGAACAAGGGCTACTGCATAAAGAAGGCACTGCATAAAACAGAAGACACTGGGACCAAAGAGAATAGAAAAACTAAATGATTAAGACAACAAAGGTAGAAAAAGTATTTTATTCAGAATTTATTAATTGGAATATGTCAGCTTTTGGAAATGTGTATCTGTGATATTTTGCATGTAAGTTTCAATTTTTCTGGTATTGCTGCGTGCTGAGTCTGTCCTTGGAATTAGTGCTGTTATGGTTTAGTAAGATATGAGTGTGTTTTTGTACAAGTTTGTGTATAGCGTTTGGCAGTGGAGAGATTGTGTGTTGGCCTTACTTGACGGTGGCACCAAAACATCAGAACGGGTTGTAGAGCCTAAATCACGACACACTACTCTTGAAGGATCTACATATAGAGCCTATGCATTCTAAGGTCAACACTGGTATGCTATGGGAAGGACCAACGGGAAGGGTGGGAAATACTACTGGAGATGAAGAGGGAGTGCTCGGTAAGGAGGGAGGAAGGAAGGAAGGAAGGAAGGGAGAAAGAGCTGGCTTGATATCTCATACATATTCATTATGGTTATTCCCCCCAAAAAGCCAGCTCTTTTTCCCTTCCTTCCTCCATATTAGCATATTCATTTGCATATGTATATATGCAAATGAATATGCTAATATGCTCCGCCCCATCCCTTGCCCCCCCAAATAAAACAGTCAAACTACGCCTATGCCATAGACCATTATTAAATTGACTTGAGGAAAATCCACTGCTATTTCTAAATAAGCAGCATAAAATGTTTTGAACTTTTTTCGGATCTTGCCAGGTATTTGTGACCCGGATTGGCCACTGTTAGAAACAGTATGCTGGGCTTGATGGACCTTTGGTCTGTCCCAGTGTGGAAATTCTTACATATTTGTGGCTTATGTCCATTGGGTTGATAGGGTCCATTGAGCTAGCCTCAAATTAAGATGTATTATGGATGTTCCATTTACTATGGAGGCTGTGGCGTTCTCACAATATGACATGATGATATCTGCTTATTCTGGTGCACTTCTGAAACCACTGATATGAGAGTAAATATCTGCTCTTTTGAAGAAATGTACATGCCTAAGTCATGTCTAGCAGGGCTCATATGCAATGTTCCCTCTAAGCGGAGGCACCGTGAGCGATTGCTCGTATATTTTAGGAGCGTCGCTCACAGATTTTACATGGTCTTTCACAAAAATACGACCCCAACTTTTCAAACAAAATTCACTATAAAAATGAATTAAACTAAATGAAATACCAACCCAATTTAAGTGAGTTTGTGCCTAATGGTTAGTGCAGTGAGTTGCGGGCCTGGGGAATTGGGTTCGATTCTCGTTGTTACCCGACGATCAGCAGAGGGTTGAGATCCTAGGGAAACTAGATTCAATTCCGTCTGTAGCTCCATGTGACCCTGGGCAAGTCACTCAGAACTCCATTGCCCCAGGTACAATATAATACTAGATTGTGAGCTCATTAGGGACAGTACCAGTACCTGAAAAAGAAATTTGTAAACCTCTAAGGTCTAGGTGGTATATAAATACTGAAAATAAATAAATATATGAAACAGTCTATGCTGATGTTTCTTTGTCACTTCCAATCTCATGAAATGCATTGCTAATACTGGCACTCAAAAACTGTTGCTTTTTAAAATATGTTGCTCATGTGAAAAAAAAATTGCATGCAACAGGCCACTCCTTAGAGGGAACATTGCTCCTATGAATTGCAATTTCTGTGACAGCTGTTGTGATTTGCGATAATTTATGATGAACTCTATAAGATCCAGTACCCGAACAGCCATGCACACTGATTCTTTTGCACCTTTGATGTGCTCTTGACAAGCCAATCGTTCAAGTATGGAAACACATGCTGATGTGAGGCCTAAGGGGAGTATGCAATACTGGAAGTAGTTTTTCCCTACTACAAATCTCAGATACTTCCTGTGACTTATGTGGGTATAAGCATCCTTTAGGTCCAGAGAGCATAACCAATTTATTTCTTGTATAAGGTGTATAAGGATGCCCAAAGAAACCATCATGAATTTTTGTTTGGTCAGATGCTTGTTCAGTACTCTGGTCTAGGATGGGACAAAATTCCCCCATCATATTTGTGAGCAGGAAGTACCTAGAATAAAATCCCTTCCCTCTCCCCTAGTAGAACGAGTTCAAACTGCCTTGGCCTGTAAGAGGGAAGAGAGTTCCTTGGTAAAACAATTTGTGATGCTGATAGGTATTCTCGGTGGGCAATTTGGAGGAATGTGTTCCAATTGCAGCCAGTAACCTACCTGGATAATTTTCAGAACCCAGTGATCTGAGGTTATAAGTGGCCACCTTGTTTGGAAAAAAATTCAGCCTCCATCCTATCAGAAACTTGCTCATGACAGTTATGGAGATTAAGACTATGCTCTGCTGAAGTCAGTCAAAAGCTTGTGCCCAGTTTTGACTGGGGAGCGCTTGGGACTTTTCAGCTCTCTGCTGTCTTGGATGAGTGTGAGTTCCGTGAGTTGTTTGGGAAGAGCAGGAAGATGCCTATACATTTGAGAGTAGTAGAATATTTGCTGCACCCTTGCTGAAATACCTCCTGGAAAGGAGGTAAAGCCAGAAGTGGGCCTGGAGATGGTCTTAAGTGTGTCTGAGTGCTGCTCGATGAAAGTTGCATCATCTTGCACCTTCTTTCCAAAGAGATTCTCTCCATGGCACGGTATATCTGCCTGAACTTCAGGCCTGAAATTGAGGCCCACAGCCATGTGATCCCCGTTGTGGAAACTCTGGATGCCTTTTTGAAAATATAAGTTTCTCAGATGATGCATTTTCCACACTCCTGCTCTTTGGCTACTAGCTGATGGAGTTCATTAGATTTCTCCTGGAGGACAGTGTCAGGAAGCTTCACCAAACTGCGCACAATATTCTGCAAGTGCATGCTCATGAAGAGCTGCTTTGAAGCTACCTGGGCATAGTATTCTGGTAAAAACTTTCTCCCAAAAGATTCTAAGGTCCTCACTTCTCTCCCCAGGGAATCTTCATACTCTTGGCTCTTTTGAGAGTGAATCTGACCACTATGGGATAGTGAAGAAGCTGTACCTTCTTGAATCCCAGAACCTTTGAACTCCATAAACAGAGTCAACATTTTTGTTTACTGCTGTACAAAAAGGAGGATCTTCTACATCTTCATCTGTACTTGCCTTTGAATTCTGTGACTGGGCACTGCCACAGTTTCTTGAGGGGGATTATCGATCTAGAGAATGTCTAAAGTTTATGCCCTGGGCTCATGCTCTGTCTTTAAAGAAAATGGGACACACTTAGCCAGTGCATTTTTTCTAGCAAAAAAGGTGCCAGTACTCAAATGCTAGGCCACCCTTCAGGAGTAGGGTGATCACTGAGGGACCCACCCAACAATAGCCAGGCCCCCTGCAACCAGTCTCAGAATCTATGACAAGGCAGAATTGGTGTATAGAGCCTGAGCTCTTTCATGAAAACTTGGGGTTCATGGGTCAGTTTTAGCAGATATTGGAAAAGGTGCCAGTACTCAGTACCCCTAAGTACCCCCTCAAAAAAGCCCTGCACTTAGCTATCTGCCTGTCAAAACCAATGAATGAGAGCTCCTCTGAGGAAGATTTACATCTCTTGTGTGGTGGGGAGGGATCTCAAGGGAAACCAGTGGCCCTCTCCTCCACGAAGACCTCTGATTTTATTTCAGATATTCAGGAGAGCTCGGTCTGACTCAAAAGAACATAAGATTAGCATACTGGGTCAGACCAATTATCCATTTACCCAGTATCCTACATAAAAGTACTCTGTAGGAGATGTTTGAGTCTCTGCCTTTCTCAAGCAACTGATCTCTTGGTCAGGCCTGGGCCTGTGGTGTTAAAGCTCCAGGGATTTTCTGTGCATCAGGGAAGTGTCCTCCCCCACCAGTCCTGAAGCCCTTCAAGGCTTTGGTGTTGAAACATGCCCTGCAGAAAGTGAATGGGTTTTCTAGTATTGGGTTTATAAAAATGCCTGCTACAAGAATGAAAGCTTGAAGATTTCAAATGATTTAACTTTTAGTCAAGATACTATGTTGGACTACATATAGCAAAAAGTCACTAAATGTTTTATGCTCCAAGATAGGGGTAGGGTTAAAGTCCAGCATGAAGAATATTTTCTATGGTTTACTGATCTGCCTTTTTATTTACTTTGGAACATCCTTTATGCTATGCAATTTCAACTAATTATCCAGAAAGCGAAAATTAGTCTAGAGTAAGGGCAAAATTCCAAGCATTGTCTTTCCCTTAGATAGCACTTGCTAGTACCCATTATTAGACTCACAGTGCAATTGTTAAAAATTAAATAACCAGAACAGGATTTAATCTCTTTTTCACTTAAGCAATCAATAATCTTATCTCATAGAAGGTGAAAAACAGCATGTATAATTGCAGGAATGTTTCTGAATAAAGTAAGACATAGAACAAATACTCTATACTATGCAGCATCTCTGACACTGTGCTGCATTTGTTTAGGACTCAGTCAGTATACAGCATCTTGCAAAAGTCTGGAAATGTCAATATGAATTTCAAAGTCACTTGATCCCACAGTCTATGGAACCCTAGTAGATCTTGGAAATCTCTGTTGAAATTGACACCTTTTAATGCTTTAACTGTAATTTATTTATAACATAGTTGCTTTTCTTAAAGCGAATGCTACATACCTGTAGAAGGTATTCTCCGAGGACAGCAGGCTGATTGTTCTCACTGATGGGTGACGTCCACGGCAGCCCTTCCAATCGGAAACTTCACTAGCAAAGGCCTTTGCTAGTCCTCGCGCGCTCATGCGCACCGCGCATAGCGCGGCCGTCTTCCCGCCCGAACCGGCTCGTGTTCGTCAGTCCCATATGTAGCAAACCAAAAAGCAAGGGAAGACACAACTCCAAAGGGGAGGTGGGCGGGTTTGTGAGAACAATCAGCCTGCTGTCCTCGGAGAATACCTTCTACAGGTATGTAGCATTCGCTTTCCTCCGAGGACAAGCAGGCTGCTTGTTCTCACTGATGGGGTATCCCTAGCCCCCAGGCTCACTCAAAACAACAACCATGGTCATTTGGGCCTCGCAACGGCGAGGACATAACTGAGATTGACCTAAAAAATTTACCAACTAACTGAGAGTGCAGCCTGGAACAGAACAAACAGGGCCCTCGGGGGTGGAGTTGGATCCTAAAACCCAAACAGGTTCTGAAGAACTGACTGCCCGAACCGACTGTCGCGTCGGGTATCCTGCTGCAGGCAGTAATGAGATGTGAATGTGTGGACAGATGACCACGTCGCAGCTTTGCAAATTTCTTCAATGGAGGCTGACTTCAAGTGGGCTACCGACGCAGCCATGGCTCTAACATTATGAGCCGTGACATGACCCTCAAGAGCCAGCCCCGCCTGGGCGTAAGTGAAGGAAATGCAATCTGCTAGCCAATTGGATATGGTGCGTTTCCCCACAGCCACTCCCCTCCTATTGGGATCAAAAGAAACAAACAATTGGGCGGACTGTCTGTTGGGCTGTGTCCGCTCCAGGTAGAAGGCCAATGCTCTCTTGCAGTCCAATGTGTGCAACTGACGTTCAGCAGGGCAGGAATGAGGATGGGGAAAGAATGTTGGCAAGACAATTGACTGGTTCAGATGGAACTCTGACACAACCTTTGGCAAGAACTTAGGGTGAGTGCGGAGGACTACTCTGTTATGATGAAATTTGGTGTAAGGGGCCTGGGCTACCAGGGCCTGAAGCTCACTGACTCTACGAGCTGAAGTAACTGCCACCAAGAAAATGACCTTCCAGGTCAAGTACTTCAGATGGCAGGAATTCAGTGGCTCAAAAGGAGGTTTCATCAGCTGGGTGAGGACGACATTGAGATCCCATGACACTGTAGGAGGCTCGATAGGGGGCTTTGACAACAGCAAACCTCTCATGAAGCGAACAACTAAAGGCTGTCCTGAGATCGGCTTACCTTCCAAACGGTAATGGTATGCACTAATCGCACTAAGGTGAACCCTTACAGAGTTGGTCTTGAGACCAGACTCAGACAAGGTGCAGAAGGTATTCAAGCAGGGTCTGTGTAGGACAAGAGCGAGGATCTAGGGCCTTGCTGTCACACCAGACGGCAACCCTCCTCCATAGAAAGAAGTAACTCCTCTTAGTGAATCTTTCCTGAAGCAAGCAATATTCGGGAGACACCCTCTGACAGACCCAAAGATGGCAAAGTCTACGCTCTCAACATCCACGGCCGTGAGAGCCAGGGACCGGAGGTTGGGATGCAGAAGCGCCCCTTCGTCCTGTGTGATGAGGGTCGGAAAACACTCAATCTCCAGGGTTCTTCGGAGGACAACTCCAGAAGAAGAGGGAACCAGATCTGACGCGGCCAAAAAGGAGCAATCAGAATCATGGTGCCTCGATCTTGCTTGAGTTTCAACAAAGTCTTCCCACCAGAGGTATGGGAGGATAAGCATACAGCAGACCCTCCCCCCAATCCAGGAGGAAGGCATCCGATGCCAATCTGCCGTGGGCCTGAAGCCTGGAACAGAACTGAGGGACTTTGTGGTTGGCTCGAGATGCGAAGAGGTCTACCAAGGGGGTGCCCCACACCTGGAAGATCTGTCGCACTACCTTGGAATTGAGCGACCACTCGTGAGGTTGCATAATCCTGCTCAACCTGTCGGCCAGACTGTTGTTTACGCCTGCCAGATATGTGGCTTGGAGCACCATGCCGTGACGGCGAGCCCACAGCCACATGCTGATGGCTTCCTGACACAGGGGGCGAGATCCGGTGCCCCCCTGCTTGTTGACGTAGTACATGGCAACCTGGTTGTCTGTCTGAATTTGGATAATTTGGTGGGACAGCCGATCTCTGAAAGCCTTCAGAGCGTTCCAGATCGCTCGTAACTCTAGAAGATTGATCTGCAGATCGCGTTCCTGGAGGGACCTGCTTCCTTGGGTATGAAGCCCATCGACATGAGCTCCCCACCCCAGGAGAGACGCATCCGTGGTCAGCACTTTTTGAGGCTGAGGAATTTGGAAGGGACGTCCCAGAGTCAGATTGGACCAAATCATCCACCAATACAGGGATTCGAGAAAACTCGTGGACAGGTGGATTACGTCTTCTAGATCCCCAGCAGCCTGGAACCACTGGGAAGCTAGGGTCCATTGAGCAGATCTCATGTGAAGGCGGGCCATGGGAGTCACATGGACTGTGGAGGCCATGTGGCCTAGCAATCTCAACATCTGCCGAGCTGTGATCTGCTGGGACGCTCGCACCCGCGAGACGAGGGACAACAAGTTGTTGGCTCTCGTCTCTGGGAGATAGGCGTGAGCTGTCCGAGAATCCAGCAGAGCTCCTATGAATTCGAGTCTCTGCACTGGGAGAAGATGGGACTTTGGATAACTTATCACAAACCCCAGTAGCTCCAGGAGGCGAATAGTCATCTGCATGGACTGTAGAGCTCCTGCCTCGGATGTGTTCTTCACCAACCAATCGTCGAGATATGGGAACACGTGTACTCCCAGCCTGCGAAGCGCCGCTGCTACTACAGCCAGGCACTTTGTGAACACCCTGGGCGCAGAGGCGAGCCCAAAGGGTAGCACACAGTACTGGAAGTGACGTGTGTCCAGCTGAAATCGCAGATACTGTCTGTGAGCTGGCAGTATCGGGATGTGTGTGTAGGCATCCTTCAAGTCCAGAGAGCATAGCCAATCGTTTTCCTGAATCATGGGAAGGAGGGTGCCCAGGGAAAGCATCCTGAACTTTTCTCTGACCAGATATTTGTTCAGGGCCCTTAGGTCTAGGATGGACGCATCCCCCCTGTTTTCTTTTCCACAAGGAAGTACCTGGAATAGAATCCCAGCCCTTCTTGCCTGGATGGCACGGGCTCGACCGCATTGGCGCTGAGAAGGGCGGAGAGTTCCTCTGCAAGTACCTGCTTGTGCTGGAAGCTGTAAGACTGAGCTCCCGGAGGACAATTTGGAGGTTTGAGGCCAAATTGAGGGTGTATTCTTGCCGGACTATTTGGAGAACCCACTGATCGGAGGTTATGAGAGGCCACCTTTGGTGAAAAGCTTTCAACCCCCCTCCGACTGGCAGGTCACCCGGCACTGACACTTGGATGTTGGCTATGCTCTGCTGGAGCCAGTCAAAAGCTCGTCCTTGCTTTTGCTGGGGAGCCGAGGGGCTTGCTGAGTCGCACGCTGCTGACGAGAGCGAGCGCGCTGGGCTTAGCCTGGGCCGCAGGCTGTCGGGAAGGAGGATTGTACCTACGCTTGCCAGAAGAGTAGGGAACAGTCTTCCTTCCCCCAAAAATTCTTCTACCTGTAGAGGTAGAGGCTGAAGGCTGCCGGCGGGAGAACTTGTCGAATGCGGTGTCCCGCTGGTGGAGCTGCTCTACCACCTGTTCGACTTCTCTCCAAAAATGTTATCCGCACGGCAAGGCGAGTCCGCAATCCACTGCTGGATTCTATTCTCCAGGTCGGAGGCACGCAGCCATGAGAGCCTGCGCATCACCACACCTTGAGCAGCGACCCTGGACGCAACATCAAAGGTGTCATACACCCCTCTGGCCAGGAATTTTCTGCACGCCTTCAGCTGCCTGACCACCTCCTGAAAAGGCTTGGCTTGCTCAGGGGGGAGCGCATCAACCAAGCCCGCCAACTGCCGCACATTGTTCCGCATGTGTATGCTCGTGTAGAGCTGGTAGGACTGCATTTTGGCCATGAGCATAAAAGAATGGTAGGCCTTCCTCCCAAAGGAGTCTAAGGTTCTAGAGTCCTTGCCCGGGGGCACCGAAGCATGCTCCCTAGAACTCTTAGCCTTCTTTAGGGCCAAATCCACAACTCCAGAATCATGAGGCAACTGAGTGCGCATCAGCTCTGGGTCCCCATGGATCCGGTACTGGGACTCGATCTTCTTGGGAATGTGGGGATTAGTTAAAGGCTTGGTCCAGTTCGCCAGCAATGTCTTTTTTAGGACATGGTGCATGGGTACAGTGGACGCTTCCTTAGGTGGAGAAGGATAGTCCAAGAGCTCAAACATTTCAGCCCTGGGCTCGTCCTCCACAACCACCGGGAAGGGGATGGCCGTAGACATCTCCCGGACAAAGGAAGCAAAAGACAGACTCTCGGGAGGAGAAAGCTGTCTCTCAGGAGAGGGAGTGGGATCGGAAGGAAGACCCTCAGACTCCTCATCAGAGAAATATCTGGGATCTTCTTCCTCTTCCCACGAGGCCTCACCCTCGGTGTCAGACACAAGTTCACGGACCTGTGTCTGCAACCGTGCCCGACTCGGACTCCGTGGAGCCACGTCCACGATGGGGGCGTCGAGAGGTAGACTCCCTCGCCCGCATCGGCGAAGCTCCCTCTGCCGACGTAGTCGGGGAGCCTTCCTGGGAGGCGACGGCAGCCGGTACCGCACGCGGCACCGACGTCGGAGACCTCACCTCGGGCGATGGGCCAGCCGGCGCCACGCTCGACGGTACCGGTGGCGCAAGCACCGCCGGTACCGGAGGGGTAGGGCGCAACAGCTCTCCCAGAATCTCTGGGAGAACGGCCCGGAGGCTCTCGTTCAGAGCGGCTGCAGAGAAAGGCATGGAGGTCGATGCAGGCGTCGACGTCAGAACCTGTTCCGGGCATGGAGCTGTTCCGGGCTGTCCAGAGTGGAGCGCATCGACACCTCCTGAACAGAGGGTGAGCGGTCCTCTCGGTGCCGATGTCTGGTAGGTGCCGACTCCCTCGGCGACCCAGAGCTCTCGGTGCCGACCCGGGAAGGAGACCGATGACGATGCTTCTTCGATTTCTTGGAACGAAGCATGTCACCGGAGCTTCCCGGCACCGACGAGGAGGACGTAGAATCCAGTCGTCGCTTCCTCGGGGCCGAGGCCGAAGGAGGTCGGTCTCGGGGAGGCTGTACCGCAGGAGCCCTCAGGTAGTGGCCTCGATGCACTGGCGGCCGAGGATGAAGCTCTGACGCTGAAGACGTCGATGCACTCGATACCCCCGGTGCCGATGCCGACGAAGAGCCCGAGAACAAAACGTTCCACTGGGCCAATCTCGCTACCTGAGTCCGCTTTTGCAAAAGGGAACACAGACTACAGGCCTGCGGGCGGTGCCCAGCCCCCAAGCACTGAAGACACGACGCGTGCCTGTCAGTGAGCGAGATGACCCGGGCGCACTGGGTGCACTTCTTGAAGCCGCTGGTAGACTTCGATGTCATGGGCGGAAAAATCACGCCGGCGAAATCAAAAGTCGAAATGGCAGAAAAGGCACCGAAAAAACAAGGGGAAGAAAACTTCGACCCGAGGCCTAAAAGCGGCCTACCCCGACGACGAAAGAAAAACTTACCGGGGCGAAAGCTGAAAATAGTGGAGGAAGAAAAGACCAAGAGTCTTTTCCCACACAGAAAGGATTAGAATTTTTCTTTTTCGAAAAACACACGAACGAACGCGCGAGGTCGACTTTGCGGGACCCGACACGGCGAAACACGACCGTACCGAGCGCGGACAAAAGAAGACTGACGAACACGAGCCAGTTCGGGCGGGAAGACGGCCGCGCATGCGCGGTGCGCATGAGCGCGCGAGGACTAGCAAAGGCCTTTGCTAGTGAAGTTTCCGATTGGAGGGGCTGCCGTGGACGTCACTCATCAGTGAGAACAAGCAGCCTGCTTGTCCTCGGAGAATTGCAACTGCATCAATAAAGTTGGAAAAACTATTATAAATCAAAATATATATATTCAAAAATAAGCATTATGGACTAAATCCTGTAAATGGCGCCTAAAAAAAAATCAGAGCCAAAAAATAGCGCTTAGTACTATTCTATAAATGGTGTTTAAAGTTAGGTGCCATTTTGTAGAAAAGCGCTTAGTGCTGGGAACCACAACTACATTTAAGGGTAACCATTTACACCAATGAAACCTTGGTGTAAATCCCCATGCCTAATCAAGGTGCACATCCCTGTTATTCTATAAGAAAGCGTATAAATTGTGTGAATGCTCCAATCCACCCATGACCCTCCAATGGCTGCTCCCCTTTTTGGACCCGGAGCGCAGATCCTCTGCTTAAATTTATATGTGTAAACTTAAATTAAATTCAATTAATACCAATAATTGCTTAAGCTAATTATTGGTGCTAATTGGCTCATTATTCAATTAATTTTTGTGTGCAAATTTTAGTGATTTTTATAGAATTTGGGGGTATGGGAGCAATTCTATAACCGGACGTCCTACGTTAGTAACCTAGATGCAGCACTAATTCTATAATGGCATCTGGGTAAGTCAGTATCTATCTGTGTACATTTAGTAACGCCCACATATGCCATGTCAATAGCAGGTATAAATGTGCTTGTCAAAATGCAGCGCTTCTGTGTAATTTATAGTATTCTGTAAGCTACACATATAAATAGGAGCCCTGCCTATGCCCCATATACGCTTCACCCATATGTACATCCATGTGCTAAGCGAGTTGCACACATCAGTTATACAATACCACTTATTGCCCCGCCTGCACTTACACATGTATGTGTACATTCATGCATGTAAGTGCTAGCATTCTATAATTCTATAATTTGTTCCATTTGATTTCCTGGATTGGAAATCACCTTGATGTTTAAGGACAATGTGGTGATGGTATAATAAATGGAGAAAACAAATAAATAAAATATTACTTTACCATGGGGGTCTTTTGCTAACAATTAGCAAATGTTATCTGCCACAGTATCCATTTTATTACTATAGATAGCTCTGTAGTTAACATACTTTTTACAAAACAGTCTTTTGTGGGCATATTTTGTAAAGAGCAAGAGCATTTGTTATCAACAGTGTATCCATCTATATACATTGGAGCACATGCACATGCGTGTTTGCACAATGGAAACCTGAGAGAGAGATCCAAACGATGGTAGGGTGTCTGTGGAGATCCTAACCTCTATGTGCAGCAATGGAGGCAGCCATGCAGGGGAGTGTAACGTGACCAAGCAGCACAGAATCAAGCCACAAGAAAAGTTAGAGCTCGCCATGGGGGAAAGGGAGGCAAAAATGTTGCCAAATGAGTCCTAGAGTTGTGAGTCAGCCAAAATACACATCAGTGTAATGACTTTGGCATGCACTTTTGACGTTATTTTTCATGTGGTTCTCCAAAAGGAAAGAGTTTTATAAATATCTCTCCTATATAATAAAACGCACCTCCAATGTTCTGAAGTCGAGAAAGTGAAGCCTTCAAGCCTTGAAGCATTCCTGCAACGTTCCGTAACTACGTGTCGTCAGTTGAGGAGATGGAGCCTTACAGAGCGTACGAATGCTTCAAGGCTTGAAGGCTTCACTTTCTCACACACACACACACACACACACACACACACACACACACACTCACTCTCTGTCTCTCTCACACTCTCTCTCTCTCTCTCTCTCTCTCTCTCTCTGACACAAACACACACACACACTCTGTCTGTCTCTCTCTTACTCATTCTCTCTCACATACACACTCCATCTCTCACCCACACACTCTCTTTCAAACATACACACTCCGAGGAAAGGGGCATGAAACACGCTGGGGAGGAGAGGGAGGGGCATGTAACTCAGAGGGAAGGGGGGCCAAGAACCGGAGGGGGAGAGAGAGAGGGAGGGAGGAGAGGAGGGAGAGGAGACGAGAGAAGAGGGAGGGAGCCTGCACCTCGGACCGAAGGGGGGCCTGGAACTCGGAGGGGAGGAGAGGGAGGGAAGGAAGGAGGGGGTCATGGAACTCGGAGCCCCCCCCCCCCCCCACACACACACTCCCTCTCTGTCTCTCACATACACTCTCTCTCTCACACACTCTATCTCTCTCACACACATTCTCTCTCTCTCTCTCTCTCTCTCTCTCACACTGTGAGAAAGGGGGGTGGCAAAACCGGAGGGGTGGTGGAGGAAAGGGCTATCTGTGCCCGCCAGAGGATCAAAAGAAGAAAGAGTGGGACTATAAGAACTACAAGTCCCAGAAGCCCGAAGCTGAGCAGGAAGCAGGAGTGGGAGGAGAAGTCCTCTCAGAGGGGGAAGGGGGAGGAGGAGGTTGATTGGGAGATGAAGTCAGAGGGGAGGGGATGAGGAACACCTGTGGGAGAAGGGAGTGGTGGAACAGATGGATTGGCAAGGGGGGGAAGGGGGGAGGGGAAACCGAAGAAATGGATATCTCAGCATTTGCTCAGGGCCATAGGGAGAGGAGAAAGAGGGCTGTGTGTACTGGATCACAAAAGGTATGAATTCTTTAACCCAGTGGGTGGTTGTCAGGAGTTAGTGCTGACAAATGAGGGAGGTGGGTCTCTAGGTGTAGCCAGTATGCAGTGCTAAACCTAGAGGAATTCATACCGTAGGGGAAACTTTGGAACTTTATAGTGTTGCTTGAGAAAAGCTGAACTGTGTGATAAGCATTTGATTCTGAATAGAGACTCTAAAGAAAGGGACCTGTTCCTGGCACAGGCCCCTTGTCCCGAGGCCTGGTCGGGGATCTAATAGCCGGACTGGAAAGAACCTAGGCGGCTAGTCTATGAGGAGTGGGACTTCACCAGGAAACAGATACTTGCCAGTAGCCGGTAGGGGTTGAACTAGGGGGTGGGCTACTGGCTGGAGAGAACACAACGGTGTAAGCCTGAGGGAGGTTTGCATAACTTGCAAGGATTGCAGACAGCACGGAGAGGTGCGGCTGGATGGTAGACAGCACGGAGAGGTGCAACTAGAGAGCAGACAGCCCGGAGAGGAGCAGGAGTCTGACAGTGGTGCGGCTGGAGTACAGACAGCACGGAGAGGTGCGGCTGGATTGTAGACAGCACGGAGAGGTGCAACTAGAGCGCAGACAGCCCGGAGAGGAGCAGGAGTCTGACAACACACACTCACACGCACTCTCTCACACACATACACTCGGTCTCTCACACACTCTCTCTCTCTCTCTCTGACACAAACACACACACATTCTGTCTGTCTCTCTCTCACTCACACACACACACACACACTCTCTCTCTCTCTCTCTCTCTCTCTCTCATACACACTCTGAGGAAAACCTTGCTAGAGCCCGTTTCATTTGTGTCAGAAACGGGCCTGTTTTACTAGTATATCTATATCTATATATATATCTATATCTATATAGATATAGATATAGATATATTACTGCAGGCAACAGATATTTAGCACTGCATTCCTAAGTGATATCAGAGGCACAGGTCCTTCGCTGTTACAGTGCTACTGGAACCAATTACAAGCACCATGTTAAAACCCCCATTAACAAGGATTTTTTAAGACTGATCACAGAACTTATAGAATATAAAGGAGGGCTTTTATTTATTTATTTATGACATTTCTACTCTGCATTTTTCCAAGAAAGGTCAGGTTCAATACAGCTTTCATAACAAAATTAAGAAGAAGTATTACAAGACAATATTAATACAAGAATACTGCTATTTTAAAAATTCTTTTTCATATTAGCGGAACACAGATCTAATGAAGTGGGCTTTAAATAAACTTCTAAACAACATATACTCGACTGAGTGTCTGATATACTTGGGTAATGAGTTCCAGAGTTTGGTACTTTGGTAAGAAAAATTAGCATTATTTTATTTGCAATCTACAGTGTAGTAAATTTAAAACAAATCGGAGAAAATTTTTCTTCACCCAATGTATAATTAAACTCTGGATTCGTTGCCGGAGAAAGTGGTGAAGGCGGTTAGCTTAGCAGAGTTTAAAATAGGGGTTGGACGGTTTCCTAAAGGACAAGTCCATAAACCGCTACTAAATGGGAAAAATCCACAATTCCGGGAATAACATGTATAGAATGTTTGTACGTTGGGAAGCTTGCCAGGTGCCCTTGGCCTGGATTGGCCGCTGTCGTGGACAGGATGCTGGGCTCGATGGACCCTTGGTCTTTCCCAGTATGGCATTACTTATGTACAGTGGTGGAAATAAGTATTTGATCCCTTGCTGATTTTGTAAGTTTGCCCACTGACAAAGACATGAGCAGCCCATAATTGAAGGGTAGGTTATTGGTAACAGTGAGAGATAGCACATCACAAATTAAATCCGGAAAATCACATTGTGGAAAGTATATGAATTTATTTGCATTCTGCAGAGGGAAATAAGTATTTGATCCCCCACCAACCAGTAAGAGATCTGGCCCCTACAGGACCAGGTAGATGCTCCAAATCAACTCGTACCTGCATGACAGACAGCTGTCGGCAATGGTCACCTGTATGAAAGACACCTGTCCACAGACTCAGTGAATCAGTCAGACTCTAACCTCTACAAAATGGCCAAGAGCAAGGAGCTGTCTACGGATGTCAGGGACAAGATCCTACACCATGCACAAGGCTGGAATGGGCTACAAAACCATCAGTGAGACGCTGGGCCGAGAAGGAGACAACTGTTGGTGCCATAGTAAGAAAATGGAAGACGTACAAAATGACTGCCAATCGACAAAGATCTGGGGCTCCACGCAAAATCTCACCTCGTGGGGTATCCTTGATCATGAGGAAGGTTTAGAAATCAGCCTA
Organism: Microcaecilia unicolor; assembly: GCF_901765095.1. NCBI lineage: Eukaryota > Metazoa > Chordata > Amphibia > Gymnophiona > Siphonopidae > Microcaecilia > Microcaecilia unicolor. The sequence continues at coordinate 53,920,548 of NC_044040.1, forward strand.
CAACTACAAGGGGGGAACTTGTCAATGATCTCAAGGCAGCTGGGACCACTGTCACCACGAAAACCATTGGTAAACACATTACGACATAACGGATTGCAATCCTGCAGTGCCCGCAAGGTCCCCCTGCTCCGGAAGGCACATGTGACGGCCCGTCTGAAGTTTGCCAGTGAACACCTGGATGATGCCGAGAGTGATTGGGAGAAGGTGCTGTGTCAGATGAGGACAAAGATTGAGCTCTTTGGCATGAACTCAACTCGCCGTGTTTGGAGGAAGAGAAATGCTGCCTATGACCCAAAGAACACCATCCCCACTGTCAAGCATGGAGGTGGAAATGTTATGTTTTGGGGGTGTTTCTCTGCTAAGGGCACAGGACTACTTCACCGCATCAATGGGAGAATGGATGGGGCCATGTACCGTACAATTCTGAGTGACAACCTCCTTCACTCCGCCAGGGCCTTAAAAATGGGTCGTGGCTGGGTCTTCCAGCCCGACAATGACCCAAAACATACAGCCAAGGCAACAAAGGAGTGGCTCAGGAAGAAGCACATTAGGGTCATGGAGTGGCCTAGCCAGTCACCAGACCTTAATCCCATTGAAAACTTATGGAGGGAGCTGAAGCTGCGAGTTGCCAAGCGACAGCCCAGAACTCTTAATGATTTAGAGATGATCTGCAAAGAGGAGTGGACCAAAATTCCTCCTGACATGTGTGCAAACCTCATCATCAACTACAGAAGACGTCTGACCGCTGTGCTTGCCAACAAGGGTTTTGCCACCAAGTATTAGGTCTTGTTTGCCAGAGGGATTAAATACTTATTTCCCTCTGCAGAATGCAAATAAATTCATATACTTTCCACAATGTGATTTTCCGGATTTAATTTGTGATGTGCTATCTCTCACTGTTACCAATAACCTACCCTTCAATTATGGGCTGCTCATGTCTTTGTCAGTGGGCAAACTTACAAAATCAGCAAGGGATCAAATACTTATTTCCACCACTGTACCTGCATATAATGTGTACAGCGTGGCATACACTTAGTAGAACCATACAAATGATTAGTAATAGTAGCAGTAGTAGTAGTATTTTCATTTCAACACAATGCTTTGAAGCAAATGCAAATATATGTGGCAAAGTATGTGAGGAGATTTCAAAATTAATGTCTTGTGCACACTTTTTTTCAACACCTCTGTTCATCCAGTCTCGGCCCAATGGAGAGTGAGCAATTTTCACAGGAGAATTTTCTGGGGGTAAACCCCCATTTGCCAGCAGAATTTACTTTGAAAATTGCCCTCACAAAGGGGACTGATATTTAAATCAGACACTATTTCCAAAATCATAGCCTTCTATAGTGATTATATTAATTCATTTAGGGGTGAAGTTGTCAACAAGGGCTACCATTAAAATATGCTATTTTATCACTAACTCGTGCTATTTTAGCACATGTCCCATTTTATGCAATGAGACTTAATAACACATCTTAAAGTTCAATTGTTTTATTGTGACATTGTCAAGATACAATCAAGCACCAAAACACCACTGAAACATTAGCACAATGACACAATAACCAAGTGTGAGTTTAGGAAAAACAGCAAGCAGGATGGTAGCTCAGACTGGGGTCACTCAGAACCAGCACTATTCCTGCCATGGCCACATGCATAGCCAAGCAGGTTTCCTTATGTTTGAATGCTGTGTGCTCTAGCATGGGAGGGTAAACCAAAGTGGTCTTTAATGAGTTCTTTGATTCCCAGGGAGCAACTTCATTGGCCCTTTGAAAGTGGCTTTTCCTTGGAAACTTTAGTTAGTGTTTAAATATAGAGGAAAATACAGAAAAGGCTCAAAATTCAGCTGACATCACATTTGCTGTCTGCCACTGGTGTTAAACTTGGATATTCAATGCCAGGCTGGTTATCTTCCACTGAATATCCATGGATAGGCGCTTAAGCACTATTTAACTGGTCAGGAGCCATTCCTGGCCAGTTAAATAGTTTTGAATATTGGGGGGAGAATGTTTTGAGTTGTTATATGAATGTTGCAGCTAGCTTTCATATTTTCCTATTAGCTCAGACTCAGGAAAAACTATATTTACATCTGAGGGCTACTAGAAGCAAGTAGGCAAAGCTACATGGGGATAATTTTATAATGGATTTTTCACATGGAAACCTTGTTGTATGCACCTAAGAAGACTCATAAAATCACCCCATATGTTAAAGGATTGTGCATTTACAAGATGGCATGTAAATTTACTGTGTTTAGGGGAAGAGTTTGGGTAGATCAAGTGTGAAGTCACAAAGTATTGCATAGATTATAAAATACTTACCTATGTGGATAATTCAGCTTTGTACATATATACTAGCTGCCAAGCTCCTAGAAATGTATGTGGCATTTTAGCATCTATTTATGTTGCTTTTGTGAAGACATTTTATAAAAACACATAGTGGGCTAGATTCTATATACCATACCTATAAAAAATCAGTGCCAAAAGATACGCCTAGATGTATTCTAGAAAGTACGCCTAAATTTAGGCAAACTTTATAGAACATGCTAAATTTACATGCGGTTTATAGACTATGCCGAGTGCCTGTCTGCACAACTAAATTTAGTTGCGTGCAGTTACGCCAAGTAAAACTTGGTGTAAATGCCGATGCCTAAATTAGGCGCCGATCGGAGATATTCTATAACGACAAACATATATTTTAGAAACTCCCACAACCTGCCCATTCCACGTCCATGGCCACACCCCCTTTTCAACTATGCAACTTTGAATTTATGGCCATCATGTTACAGAATATGCATAGACAGTTGTGCACGTAAATTCTAATTAATGGCAATTAGTGTCAATAATTGCTTGTTAATTGGCAGTTATTGGTGCTGATTGGCTTGTTAACTAATTAAGTTGCGTGCACAAATCCAGAATATGACCAAAGTTGTTCTGCTGCAGAAAATGCACTTCCTCCTTCACCTTTGTGATCTGGCTCATTAAAAGTTTAAGACATGGGGTACAATTTGCATAGCCTCTCAGGCAGAGATGGGTAGTAACTAAGTACTTGTTACAGTATTCAAGTACAATTGGCAGTACTTTTACTTGTAATGAGTTACTTTTGTATTCAATACTTTTTACTTGTAATAAGTTACATTTAAGCTGTACTTTTGTATTTAGTAACAAAGTACAAATTTGGAAAGTAAGTATTTTCCATCCCTCTGCTTCTCCTCCTCTACAGGCTTTCCAAACAGTCAGACACGGCTTGCAGCTGATTGGGCCCGAACTTCCGGTCCCAAAAACAGCTGAGCTGGGACCCGAAGTTCAGACCCAATCAGATATAAGCCAGGGTCTGACATCACCTGGAAACTCTAGTCCACGATATCTACACCTGCCCTGAACTTTGCAATTACTTTGTTGTTGTCAGCCTGAACCACACCTTCACTGCATGCAGGGCCGCTCCCTTTCTCCTCCCATCCACCATGGTCCTACAGCATAGTCTTGTTCCCTCCCTCCCATTGCACTTCTGCTGGGCTCACGCTACAAACTACCATGGGAGACACATGGGGCCCGGCTCTCTGCAGCGCTACTAGTGCTTTCTCTGCCAAGCCTGCCTCCTCTGATATAAACTTCCAGGACTGGTGTAGGAAGCACTAGTGGAACTGCAGAGAGCTGGGTCCTGCATGTCTCCCATGGTAGTTATTAGCGTGGGCCTGTGCGGAGGTGCATGGTGTGGGGGAGTGAGCGAGACTTTGCTGCAGGGGCCGCAGGGGATGGGAGGGGAGAGAGAGAGAAATTAGGCAAGACTGGATGGGTGGGCATGGAAAGAGAGAGAGAGAAAGAGAGAGACAGAATGACAGGCTATACTGGAAAAAAAGGAGGGGGGAGAGACAGAGGGTATGGGCTGGGGGAGAGAGAAATTGGGCAGGACTGGATAGGTGGGGAGGGAGAGAGAAATGAAACAAGACTGGATGAGAGAGGAGGAAGAGAGAGAGTGACAGAGAGACGGGGCGATACTGAATAAGGGTGGGGGAGACAGAGGCTATGGGCTGGGGAGTGAGAGAAATTGGGCAAGACTGGATAAGTGTGGACCTAGGAGTCAACTTTTCAAAATGATTGGGGAATACTTATTACAATCTTATATCCCACAACTACCAACCAGTTCAGTGAGGGTTACAATCAAAGACATTGAAGCATTTCTCAAGAAGTTACTACTACTACTACTTAGCATTTCTATAGCGCTGCCAGGGTTACGCAGCGCTGTACAAGTTTAGACAAGGGGAAGGACAGTCCCTGCTCAAGAGAGCTTACAATCTAAAGTTACATACCAAACTCAACAGAATACATCAAATACAATAAAATCATAACAGTAATCATTCATGATTATAATACTTTGTAAAAAGAAAGGTTTTCAATAATTTTCAAAATAATTTATAGTTATCCAATTGCCTAAGATAAAGAGGCAACTTGTTCCAAAAAGTTGCAGCTTGATAAGAAAAAGACACCTTTAAGGGGATGAAAAGCCTTTACCTGTCTAACAGCAGGAAAAGCAAGTGAAAAATAATTTCTAGTTGCTCTTAAACCATTTCCATTTAAAAATGAGCAATGATCTGACAGATGTGCTGGAGCACCCCCATAAAGAATCTTAAATTCTAACCTGGCCTCCATTGGTAGCCAGTGTAGTTGTTTTATTAGTGGAGTAATTGACTCGTGTTTATGTGCCACAAAAACAACTTGTACAGCACGCTGGATCAGCTACTTGGGCCTGCAGCTCACTGACCCTGCGAGCTGAAGTGACTGCCAGCAAAAATTGGGCATTCCAGGTCAGGTACTTCAGATGACAAATGTTTCAAAAGGAGCTTTTATTAACTAGAGGCTGTACAGTGATGGGCTTTCCTCCTACATGATAATAAGCACTAAGACTCCAATGATCAGAAGCAAACGCGGGCGCTAGAGGCCAATCTTTATTTATTTATTTATTTATTAAACTTATTTCCTGCTTCAACCGGAGAGAGTAGTGGATGCTTGGAATGCCCTCCTGTGGGAGGTGGTGGAAATGAAAACAGTAACGAAATTCAAACATGCGTGGGATAAGCATAAAGGAATCCTGTGCAGAAGGAATGGATCCTCAGGAGCTTAGTCGAGATCGGGAGGCGGGGCTGGTGGTTGGGAGGCGGGGATAGTGCTGGGCAGACTTATACGGTTTGTGCCAGAGCCGGTGGTAGGAGGCAGGGATAGTGCTGGGCAGACTTATATGGTCTGTGCCAGAGCCGGTGGTGAGAGGCGGGGCTGGTGGTTGGGAGGCGGGGATAGTGCTGGGCAGACTTATACGGTCTGTGCCAGAGCCGGTGGTTGGGAGGCGGGGCTGGTGGTTGGGAGGCGGGGATAGTGCTGGGCAGACATATACGGTCAGTGCCCTGAAGAGCACAGGTACAAATCAAAGAAGGGTATACACAAAAAGTAGCACATACGAGTTGTCTTGTTGGGCAGACTGGATGGACCATACAGGTCTTTTTCTGCCGTCATCTACTATGTTACTATGTTAACCTAAGAAGGTAATAATATAACAATCACAATTAAAACAAATAACACAAACAATTACAATACCCACTATCCTCCAAAACAACAGCAAATGACAGTAAAAGTCCGGCTGCCAAATATTAAAAAGCCTGAACAAATAGGTGAGCCTTCAAAAACTTCTTGAAGTGGTCTACATTAGAGCAGCAGCACAGATGACCAGGCAGCAAATTTCACAACATGGAACCTGCAGCCAAAAAGGCTGTCACTCTTGTAACAGTATAGTGCATACTTATCAAAGTGGGAATGATATGATATGTGTGGGACCCATAACCACCCTTGCTGCTGCATTCTGCACTATCTGCTTTGCTTTGATTTTTGCAGCAGATAACCCCAAGTACAAAGAATTACAGTAATCTATACTCAATATCACCATACTTTGCACAACAGAACGAAAATCAGAAAACGCCAACTTTGGCTTCAAACGAGATAACAAACGTAATTGGGCAAATGATGTACAAATCACATGATTAGTCTGAGATTCCATAATAAAATGTACTAGGCACCTGCGTTTGCCCCCGCCCGATGATCAGAGCCAGCGAGCACGTGTTAACAACTCACTTGTCAGCTCTGAACGCAATGAGCATGCAAATGCATGCTAAACAGGGCATTACCTATTCCTCCCCAATGCTCAGCCGGCAGCTTGCCAAACATTGGTGCTGCTCCCGCAGCAAACCCTATGCCAGGGTTTGCGGAACATTGGAAAAGAATGGGGATCCATGTCCAGCATGCATTTACATGCTAGTAGGCCCCCCAAATCCCCACACACCCAGGCCCCCTAACCCCAATTTTCTATAGTGGCACGGTGGCCTTCTCCCTCCCCTCACCCCTCTGACATGAGGGCATGAGGGCTGGAAATCCAGTGGATCTTCAGCCCCCCCCCCTAACTCCCCACAACCAAAAAAAACCATCCCTGGTGGCCCAAGTGGGCTGCCAAGATAACTCCCCACCTGCCCTGATGGTCTAGCAGCCAACCCATCCCTCCCCTATCCCTCCGCTTTGGAGGAGGGAGTAGCATGGTGCCTGTCTGATAAGGTCCATCCTTAAAAACACTATTACTATATTTATCACCTCTCTCCCATCCCGTCTAGACTGAATAAGCTGAGATTGGGTGAACGTAAGTCATGAACTGCCAATGAAGTAGCTTTGGCCCCTTTAGTGGCACATTGGGTCAATAAATGTCAAATTATTGCTGATTTAAAATGGAGGGTGATTGATAAAATAGAGATGGGATGGGAGGGAGGGAGGTGATAAAGATTGACTGCTAAATTATAAAGAACAAAAATGTTTTTTCACTCTGAATACTATAACCCCACAGGGATTAAATATGGAAATTGATTGGGACTCTCTTACTTAAAAGCCTCCAATTGACAGTTAATATTAGTGTCAAGTGATTGTTCCTAAGAAAGAGGGCGACTCGAACGCTTTTAGTACTTGTGTTTTTAAGGGTGGACCTTATCAGGCAGGTGCCATTTTGAAAGCTTAAGGGAAAGCAGCGCACTTCACGATAAGAACAATGATTAAGATGTAGGATTAAGAAAGGATGTATTAATTATGGTTTTTATCTATGAAGTCTATTAATCAAGTCATTAATTTTATTGTTTGTAAGACTGAACCTTGAGGCAACATTTTCTGTGAAACATGGCCCATGTCGGCAGTCACAACTCCCTAGAGATAAGTTTGTTTTACCTATATTAACACTGAGTAGTTAAAAAAAAAAGCGAAGATACTTACCTGTAGCCATACGCGTAGTTTGACTGTTTTATTTGGGGGGGCAAGGGATGGGGCGGAGCATATTAGCATATTCATTTGCATATATACATATGCAAATGAATATGCTAATATGGAGGAAGGAAGGGAAAAAGAGCTGGCTTTTTGGGGGAATAACCATAATGAATATGTATGAGATATCAAGCCAGCTCTTTCTCCCTTCCTTCCTTCCTTCTTTCCTCCTTACCCAGCACTCCCTCTTCATCTCCAGTAGTATTTCCCGACCCCCTTTCCCATAGCATACCAGTGTTGACCTTAGAAATGCATAGGCTCTATATGTAGATCCTTCAAGAGGTAGTGTGTCGTGATTTAGGCTCTACACCCTTTCTGATGTTTTGGTGCCACCTCAGTAAGGCCAACACACAATCTCTCCACTGCAAAACGCTATACACAAACTTGTACAAAAACACACTCATATTCTTACTAAACCATAACAGCACTAATTCCAAGGACAGACTCAGCATGCAGCAATACCAGAAAAATTGAAACTTACATGCAAAATATCACAGATACACATTTCCAAAAGCTGACATATTCCAATTAATAAATTCTGAATAAAATACTTTTTTCTACCTTTGTTGTCTCATCATTTAGTTTTTCTATTCGCTTTGGTCCCAGTGTCTTCTGTTTTATGCAGTGCCTTCTTTATGCAGTAGCCCTGTCTCTACCCTTCCTCGAGTTTCAGTATCTGCCCTCAACGTGTCCCTCACCCCAATCTTCATCCTGTTATTCCTGTGTTTTTTGTTAATTCTCCCCTCTTCCAGCACCCTCTCTTTCTATTTCCTCCTTTCTATACAGCACCCTCTCTCCCTATTTTCACTCCTCTGACCAGTATATTCTCTTTCTCTCACCCTCTTCTGTCCAGCATATCCTCCTTCCCTTACTTCAATCCAGCATCCCTCCATGTCCCCTTCCCTTCCATGTCAGCTTCTCCATTATATCATTATTTCTCCTATGTCCAGCATATCCCCTCTTTGTCCCCATCCCCATACAATGTCTAGCACACCCCCCCCCCCCCCCCCATCATTTTCTTACCTCCCCATTTCCAGCATCTCCCCTGTCTTCTTACTCACCCTATGTCCATCATCTTCCAATATCCCTTTTTCCCTCCCAGCATTGTCCCTGTATGCCCTTATCCCCTCTCTGTCCAGCATTGTCCCTTTGTGTCCCTGTCTCTATGCTCCCTCAATGACCACAATCTCGCTTCTCTGTCTCCCTGACACTCTCTTTTCTCTTCCCTTCCTCCTACCATCCATTCTCCCTTCTTCCCTCCTACCAGCTAATCCACATCTAACAATCCCTTCTCCGCCCCAATCCATCACCTCTTCCTCTCTGTTCAATATCCCCCCCCCCCCCCAAAAAAAATATCCAGCACAGCAGACCTGCACCTCTCTCCCTCCATCCTGTAGATCCTCCTTCTGCCCTCCATTCACCCCTACCCACATGGTTCCATCACCTCGCTCCTCCCAAAGGTGCAGCTGAACAGTACCTCCATTTTTCTCCTTTTCTCACCCCCCCCCATCCCGGTTCCAGCATCTCTCCTTTTTTCTTCCTCCTCACTCACTTGCATTGATCGCTGCCGGTAGCGGCACTGCAGCCAGCCAGCAATAACAGCAGTCTGCCTCGGCCTTCCCTGCTACATGTCCCGCCTCCTCTGGTACAACTTCCTGTTCCGCATAGGCGGGACGTGTGGCAGGGAAGGCCGAGGCAGACTATTGTAATCGCTGCAGCGCCGCTACCAACAGCCCCTGGTACCGAAGTTGAAGCAGCGAACGGGCGGCCGGCAGTAGTAAAGGCAGCAAGTAGCAGACAGGCTCGACTCTGCTTTTTTGCCCTCTCTGCATCCCGCCTTCCTCTGATGTCATTTCCTTTCGGGCGGGACGCAGAGAGAGCAGGAAAGCGGAGTCGAGCCTGTCTGCTACTTGCTGCTTTTACTACTGCCGGCCACCCGTTCGCCGCTGCGGATCGTCGTCGTTTGGGGGGGGCAAAGCCCCCCCTCGCCCCCCCCCAGTCTACGCCCATGCCTGTAGCAGGTATTCTCCGAGGACAGCAGGCTGATTGCTCACATGTGAGTCAACATCCGCTTCGGCCCAGGAAACGGCAAATTTTTCAAAGCAAAAATAAAAAGTTTTGCCAGAGTCTTCTGGTGTGCGAACAGCACGCACCGCACAACTTCTCGCCTGTCGCGTGAGCGTGCCTCTTCAGTTTAATCAAAAAGCATAGAAACAAATTAACTGTCACGATTGTGGCCGTGACCCCTCTTTTGACTCACCTTATTTCTGCTGGTCAGCCCATGCGCTGGCTTCTATCTGCATTGTTGTGTTTGTCCTGTGTGTTCAAAGCCTCACTTTGATGTTCAGAGTGTAGGGTTTCTACTTCCTGTGTGTTTTCAAGCCTCATTTTGGCGTTCACAGTGTAGGGTTTCTACTACTGTGTGTTCAAGCCTCACTTTGGGTTCAGTGTATTTCCTGCCTCTGTCCTGTTTAAAAGGAAGTAGTGCACTTTCATTCAGGGCCTTTGCAATGCCAAAAGTCTCCAGGTTAGTCTGTGTGCAGTGTAGCACTTCTGTCTTGTTCTAGTCTGTGTGCCCGTGGGCACTTCTGTTTAGATTTCTTGTTGCCTTGTTCTAGTCTGTGTGCCTGTGGGCACTTCTGTGTCGTTTTCTTAATTTGTGTGCCTGTGTGCACTTCTGCCTTTAGCCTTAGTTCTGTTGTTTGTCTGTGTGGGTCAGCTTTATGTTCTGCCTAGTCTGCCTTGCTTGCTGTAGTCCCCTTTACCTTAGCTTCACTCATAGTTCTGTTGTTTGTCTATGTGGGTCAGCTTTGTATCCTGCTTGTGTCTGCCCCGTTTGTCTTCAGCTCCAGTCCCCTTCCTGCTTGTCTCTGCCCTGTTTACTTTTAGCTTCTGTTCCAGCAAAGCTTGTTTGAAAATCCTGAATCTTGCTTGAGTATCCTGAATTCCGTTCCAGACAAGCCAAGCTTGTTCCTGAATCTAGTTCCAGTCCAGTCAAGCCAAGCTTGTTCCTGAATCCAGTTCCAGTCCAGTCAAGCCCAGCTTGTTCCAGAATCCGGTTCCAGTCCAGTGAAGCCCAGCTTGTTCCAGTATCTAGTTCCAGTCCAGCTAGGCCTAGTCCGTTCCAGAATCCAGTTCCAGTCAAGCCAAGATTGTTCCAGAATCCAGTTCCAGTCCAGTCTAGCCAAGTCCGTTCCAGAATCCAGTTCCGGTCCAGCCAAGCCACGTCCGTTCCAGTCTCCTGTTGTTCCAGTCTGTCTGTTCCAGCCCTGCCTGTCTACAGCTCCAGTCCTGTTAGTCCAGTCTCGGTTGGGGGATTTTGCCTCCTGATGCCGCTCGTCGACAGTAGGCCAAGGGCTCACGTTGTTTCAGAGTCCGTGACTGTTTGCGCAAAGCCTGGGATCGTGACACTAACAACAACTCCAAAGAGGAGGTGAGCGGGTTTTGGGAGAACAATCAGCCTGCTGTCCTCAGAGAATACCTGTACAAGTAAGTACCTTTGCTTTTCTCCGAGGCTTGTTCTCATATGTGGGGTATCCTTAGCATCCAAGCTCACTCAAAACAATGCACATTGGTCAATTGGGCCTCGCAACGGTGAGGACATAACATAGATTGACCTGAAACCATAAACAATTAACTGAGAGTGCAGCCTGGAATAGAACAAAAGTGGGTCTAGGGGGGTGGAGTTGGATTCTAAACCCCGAACAGATTCTGCAGCACTGACTGCCCAAACTGACTGTTGCATCAGGTATCCTGCTGAAGGCAGTAGTGAGATGTGAATGTGTGGACTGACGACCACGTTGCAGCCTTGCAAAACTCTTCAATGGAGGCTGAGTTTAAGTGAGTCATTGTCGCAGCCATGGCTCTAACATTGTGAGCTGTGACATGGCCCTCCAGAGTCAGACCAGCTTGGGCATAAGTGAAGGAAATGCAATCTGCTAGCCAATTGGAGATTGTGCGTTTTCCGATGGCGACTCCCCTCCTGTTGGAATCTAAAGAAACAAACAACTGGGCAGACTGTCTGAAGGGCTTTGTCTGCTCCATGTAAAAGCCAATGCTCTCTTGCAGTCCAAGGTATGCAAACTGCTTTCACCAGGGTGGGTATGAGGGCAGGGAAAAAATGCTGGCAAGACATTTGACTGGTTGAGATGGAACTCTACGACACCACCTTAGGTAGGAACTTAGGGTGCATGCAGAGGACTACTCTGTTGTGATGAAATTTGATATAAGGTGCATGCACTACTAAGGCTCTGAAGCTCACTGACCCCACGAGCTGAAGTAACAGCCACCAAGAAAACACCTTCCAGATGAAGTACTTCAGATGGCAGGAATTCAGTGGCTCAAAAGGAGCTTTCATCAGCTGGGTAAGGACGACATTGAGATCCCATGACACTGGTGGAGGTTTGACCATGGGCTTTGACAAAAGCAAACCTCTCATAAAGCGAACAACTAAAGGCTGTCCAGAAATAGGCTTACCCTCTACACGACGATGATAAGCACTAATTGCACTAAGATGAACCCTTACGGAGTCGGTCTTGAAACCAGACACTGACAAGTGTAGAAGGTATTCAAGCAGGGTCTGTGTAGGACAAGAAAGAGGATCTAGGGCCTTGCTGACACACCAGACAGCAAACCTCCTCCATTTGAAAGAATAACACCTTTTCATGGAATCTTTTCTGTAAGCAAGCAAGACTCGGGAGACACCCTCTGAAAGATCCAAGGAGGCAAATTCTAAGCTCTCAACATCCAGGCCGTGAGAGCCAGAAACTGGAGGTTGGAATGTAGAAGCGACCCTTCATTCTGGGTGATGAGGGTTGGAAAACATTCCAATATCCACGGTTCCTCGGAGGACAACTCCAGAAGAAGAGGGAACCAGATCTGATGAGGCCAGAAGGGAGCAATCAGAATCATGGTTCTGCAGTCTTGTTTGAGTTTCAGCAAAGTCTTCCCTACTAGAGGTATGGTAGGATACGCATATAATGAAGGAGAAAGGCATCTGACGCTAGTCTGTCATGGGCCTGAAGCCTGGAACAGAACTGAGGGACCTTGTGATTGGATTGAGTGTCCACCAAGGGGGTGCCCCATACTCAGAAGATCTTGCGAGCTACCCCAATGTTCAGCAACCACTCGTGAGGTTGCATCATCCTGCTCAACCTGTAGGCCAGACTGTTGTTTACGCCTGCCAGGTATGTGGCTTGGAGAAAACATGCCATGATGGCATGCCCAAAGCCACATCTGGATGGCTTCCTGACACAGAGGGCAAGATCCGGTGCCCCCCAGCTTGTTGGTGTAATACATGGCAACCTGACTGTCTGAATCAAAATGATTTGGTTGGACAGCTGATCTTTGAAAGCCTTCAGAGCGTTCCAGATCGCTCGCAATTCCAGGAAATTGATCTGAAGACCTTTTTCCTGAAAGGACCAGGATCCTTGAGTGTGAAGCCCCTCTATATGAGCACCCCACTCTAGGAGGGATGCATCCGTCAGTACTTTTTGAGGCTGAGGAATTTGGAATGGATGTCCCAAGGTCAAATTGGATTGAATCGTCCACCACTGCAGAGAATTCCTCTAGACTCTCTGCAGCTTGATACCACTGGAAAGCTAGGGTCCATTGAGCTGATCTCATGTGTAGACGTGCCATGGGAGTCACATGAAGTGTGGAGGTCATGTGCCCCAGGAGTCTCAACATCTGCCGAGCCATGATCTGTTGAGACGTTTGAACTATGGACACCAGAGACAGGAGGTTGTCTGCCCTTGTCTTGGGAAGATAAGCTGGAGCTGTCCTAGTGTTCAACAGAGCTCCAATGTATTCCAACTTTTATAAGTATATAAGTATTGCCATACTGGGAAAGACCAAAGGTCCATCAAGCCCAGCATCCTGTTTCCAACAGTGGCCAATCCAGGTCACAAATACCTGGCAAGATCCCAAAAAAGTACAAAACATTTTATACTGCTTACCCCAGAAATAGTGGATTTTCCCATTTAATAATGGTCTATGGACTTACCTTTAGGAAGCCGTCCAAACCTTTTTAAAACTCTGCTAAGCTAACCGCCTTTACCACATTCTCTGGCAATGAATTCCAGAGTTTAATTACACGTTGAGTGAAGAAAAATTTTCTCCAATTCGTTTAAATTTACTACATTGTAGCTTCATTGCATGCCCCTAGTCCTAGTATTTTTGGAAAGCATAAACAGACGCTTCACATCTACCCATTCAACTCACTCATTATTTTATAGACCTCTATCATATCTCCCCTCAGCCGCCTTTTCTCCAAGCTGAAGAGCCCTACCCGCTTTAGCCTTTCCTCATAGGGAAGTCGTCCCATCCCCTTTATCATTTTCGTCGCCCTTCTCTGCACCTTTTCTAATTCCACTATATCTTTTTTGAGATGCGGTGACCAGAATTGAACACAATATTTGAGGTGCGGTCACACCATGAAGCGATACAAAGTCATTATAACCTCCTCATTTTTGTTTTCCATTCCTTTCCTAATAATACCTAACATTCTATTTGCTTAGCCGCAGCCGCACACTGAGCAGAAGGTTTCAACGTATCATCAACGACGACACCTAGATCCCTTTCTTGGTCCGTGACTCCTAACGTGGAACCTTGCATGACGTAGCTATAATTCGGGTTCCTCTTTCCCACATGCATCACTTTGCACTTGCTCACATTAAACGTCATCTGCCATTTAGACGCCCAGTCTCCCAGTCTCTTAAGGTCCTCTTGTAATTTTTCACAATCCTCCCGCAATTTAATGACTTTGAATAACTTTGTGTCATTAGAAAATTTAATTACCTCACTAGTTACTCCCATCTCTAGGTCATTTATAAATATGTTAAAAAGCAGCGGTCCGAGCACAGAGCCCTGGGGAACCACACTAAATACCCTTCTCCATTGAGAAAACTGACCATTTAACCCTACTCTCTGTTTTCTATCTTTTAACCAGTTTTTAATCCACAATAGAACACTACCTCCTATCCCATGACTCTCCAATTTCCTCTGGAGTCTTTCATGAAGAACTTTGTCAAACGCCTTCTGAAAATCCAGATACACAAAACCAACCAGCTCACCTTTATCCACATGTTTGTTCACCCCTTCAAAGAAATGTAGTAGATTGGTGAGGTAAGATTTCCCTTCACTAAATCCATGTTGACTTTGTCTCATTAATCCATGCTTTTGAATATGCTCTGTAATTTTGTTCTTAATAATAGTCTCTACCATTTTGCCCGGCACCGATGTCAGACTCACCGGTGTATAATTTTCCGGATCTCCTCTGGATTCTTTTTTTAAAAATCGGCGTTACATTGGCCACCCTCCAATCTTCTGGTACCACACTCGATTTTAAGGATAAATTACATATTTCTAACAGTAGCTCCGCAAGCTCATTTTTCAGTTCTATCAGTACTCTCAGATGAATACCATCTGGTCCAGGAGATTTGCTACTCTTCAGTTTGTAGAACTGCCCCGTTACATCCTCCAGGTTTATAGATTATTCATTAAGTTTCTCTGACTCGTCAGCTTCGAATACCATTTCTGGCACCGGTATCCCACCCAAATCTTCCTCGGTGAAGACCGAAGCAAAGAATTCATTTAATCTCTCCGCTATGGCTTTGTCTTCCCTGATCGCCCCCTTTTACCTCCTCGGTCATCTAGCGGTCCAACCGATTCTTTTGCTGGCTTTCTGCTTTTAATATACCTTAAAAAATTTTACTATGTTTTTTTGCCTCCAACGCAATCTTTTTTTCGAAGTCCCTCTTAGCCTTCCTCACGCTTTGCATTTGACTTGACATTCCTTATGCTGTTTCTTATTATTTTCAGTCAGTTCCTTCTTCCATTTTCTGAAGGATTTTCTTTTATTTATTTATTTATTGCATTTGTATCCCACCTTAATCCCTCTAATAGCTTCCTTCACCTCACTATTTAACCACGCCGGCTATCGTTTGGTCTTCCGTCCTCCTTTTTTAATACATGGAATATATTTGGCCTGGGCTTCCAGGATGGTGTTTTTGAACAGCATCCGCACTTGATGTAAATTTTTGACCCTCGCAGTCGCTCCTCCAAGTTTTTTCTTCACTGTTCTTCTCATTTTATCATAGTCTCCTTTTTTAAAGTTAAACGCTAACGTATTTGATTTCCTATGTAGACTTACTTCAAAGCTAATATCAAATCCGATCATATTATGATCACTGTTATCAAGCGGCCCCAGCACCATTACCTACCGCACCTGATCATGTGCTCCACTAAGGACTAGGTCTAGAATTTTTCCTTCTCTCGTCGGCTCCTGTATCAGCTGCTCCATAAGTACATAAGTACATAAGTACATAAGTAGTGCCATACTGGGAAAGACCAAAGGTCCATCTAGCCCAGCATCCTGTCACCGACAGTGGCCAATCCAGGTCAAGGGCACCTGGCACGCTCCCCAAACGTAAAAACATTCCAGACAAGTTATACCTAAAAATGAGGAATTTTTCCAGTCCATTTAATAGCGGTCTATGGACTTGTCCTTTAGGAATCTATCTAACCCCTTTTTAAACTCCGTCAAGCTAACCGCCCGTACCACGTTCTCCGGCAATGAATTCCAGAGTCTAATTACACGTTGGGTGAAGAAAAATTTTCTCCGATTCGTTTTAAATTTACCACACTGTAGCTTCAACTCATGCCCTCTAGTCCTAGTATTTTTGGATAGCGTGAACAGTCGCTTCACATCCACCCGATCCATTCCACTCATTATTTTATACACTTCTATCATATCTCCCCTCAGCCGTCTCTTCTCCAAGCTGAAAAGCCCTAGCCTTCTCAGCCTCTCTTCATAGGAAAGTCGTCCATCCCCACTATCATTTTCGTCGCCCTTCGCTGTACCTTTTCCAATTCTACTATATCTTTTTGAGATACGGAGACCAGTACTGAACACAATACTCCAGGTGCGGTCGCACCATGGAGCGATACAACGGCATTATAACATCCGCACACCTGGACTCCATACCCTTCTTAATAACACCCAACATTCTATTCGCTTTTCCTAGCCGCAGCAGCACACTGAGCAGAAGGTTTCAGCGTATCATCGACGACGACACCCAGATCCCTTTCTTGATCCGTAACTCCTAACGCGGAACCTTGCAAGACGTAGCTATAATTCGGGTTCCTCTTACCCACATGCATCACTTTGCACTTGTCAACATTGAACTTCATCTGCCACTTGCACGCCCATTCTCCCAGTCTCGCAAGGTCCTCCTGTAATCGTTCACATTCCTCCTGCGACTTGACGACCCTGAATAATTTTGTGTCATCGGCGAATTTAATTACCTCACTAGTTATTCCCATCTCTAGGTCATTTATAAATACATTAAAAAGCAACGGACCCAGCACAGACCCCTGCGGGACCCCACTAACTACCCTCCTCCACTGAGAATACTGGCCACGCAATCCTACTCTCTGCTTCCTATCTTTCAACCAGTTCTTAATCCATAATAATACCCTACCTCCGATTCCATGACTCTGCAATTTCTTCAGGAGTCTTTCGTGCGGCACTTTGTCAAACGCCTTCTGAAAATCCAGATATACAATATCAACCGGCTCCCCATTGTCCACATGTTTGCTTACCCCCTCAAAAAAATGCATTAGATTGGTGAGGCAAGACTTCCCTTCACTAAATCCGTGCTGACTTTGTCTCATCAGTCCATGTTTTTGTATATGCTCTGCAATTTTATTCTTAATAATAGCCTCCACCATCTTGCCCGGCACCGACGTCAGACTCACCGGTCTATAATTTCCCGGATCTCCTCTGGAACCTTTCTTAAAAATCGGAGTAACATTGGCTACCCTCCAGTCTTCCGGTATTACACTCGATTTTAGGGACAGATTGCATATTTCTAACAGTAGCTCCGCAAGTTCATTTTTTAGTTCTATTAATACTCTGGGATGAATACCATCAGGTCCCGGTGATTTACTACTCTTCAGCTTGCTGAACTGACCCATTACATCCTCCAAGGTTACAGAGAATTTGTTTAGTTTCTCCGACTCCCCCGCTTCAAATATTCTTTCCGGCACCGGTGTCCCCCCCAAATCCTCCTCGGTGAAGACCGAAGCAAAGAATTCATTTAATTTCTCCGCTACGGCTTTGTCCTCCTTGATCGCCCCTTTAACACCATTTTCGTCCAGCGGCCCAACCGACTCTTTGGCCGGTTTTCCTGCTTTTAATGTATCTAAAAAAGTTTTTACTATGTATTTTTGCTTCCAACGCTAATTTCTTCTCAAAGTCCTTTTTTGCCCTCCTTATCTCCGCTTTGCATTTGGCTTGGCATTCCTTATGATCTATCCTGTTACTTTCAGTTGGTTCTCTTCTCCACTTTCTGAAGGATTGTTTTTTGGCTCTAATGATTTCCTTTATCTTACTGTTTAGCCACGCCGGCTGACGTTTAGTCTTTTTTCCCTTTTTTCTAATACGTGGAATATATTTGTCCTGAACCTCCAGGGATGGTGTTTTTAAACAGCATCCACGCCTGATGCAAGTTTTTTACTCTGCGAGCTGCTCCTTTCAGTCTTTTTTTCACCATTTTTCTCATTTTGTCGTAATCACCCTTTCTATAGTTAAACGCTAGCGTACTTGATTTCCTAGTTTCACTTCCTTCAATGCCAATATCAAAACCGATCATATTATGATCACTGTTATCAAGCGGCCCTCGTATCGTTACCCCCTGCACTAGATCATGAGCACCACTAAGGACTAAGTCTAGTATTTTTCCTTCTCTTGTCGGCTCCTGAACTAGCTGTTCCATGAAGCTGTCCTTGATTTCATCAAGAAATCTTATGTCCCTTGCGTGTACAGATGTTACATTACCCCAGTCTATATGCGGGTAATTGAAATCCCCCATTATTATTGTGTTGCCCAGTTTGTTTGCGTCCCTGATTTCCTTTAACATTTCCGCATCCGTCTGTTCGTCCTGGCCAGGCGGACGGTAGTACACTCCTATCACTATCCTTTTCCCCTTTGCACATGGAATTTCAATCCACAGTGATTCCAAGGAGTGTTTTGCTTCCTGCAGAATTTTCAATCTATTTGATTCAAGGCTCTCGTTAATATACAATGCTACCCCTCCACCAATCCGATTCACCCTATCACTACGATATAATTTGTACCCCGGTATGACAGTGTCCCACTGGTTATCCTCCTTCCACCAGGTCTCAGAGATGCCTATTATATCTAATTTTTCATTTAGTGCAATATATTCTAACTCCCCCATCTTATTTCTTAGGCTCCTGGCATTCGCATATAGACATTTCAAACTATGTTTGTTGTTCCTAAGTACATCATGCTTAGTACTTGACAGTATTAATTGGCAATCTTTTGTCTGATTTTTATTGTTATTTAAAGATACCCGATCTACTACAATCTCTTTTGCAACCTCACTATCAGGATACTCTATCTTCCCTGTTATGGTGATATCTTTGAAAGATACCTTATCCCGAACCATGCTCTTTTGAGCGACTGTCCGCCTTCCCCCCATTTCTAGTTTAAAAGCTCCATAAAGCTGTCCTTGATTTCATCAAGGAATTTTACCTCCCTAGCATGCCCCGATGTTACATTTATCCAGTCAATATCTGGGTAATTGAAATCACCCATTATTATTGTGTTGCCCAGTTTGTTTGCGTCCCTAATTTCCTTTAACATTTCTGCATCCATCTGTTCACCCTGGCCAGGCGGACGGTAGTACTCTCCTATCACTATCCTTTTCCCCTTTACACATGGAATTTCAATCCACAGTGATTCCAAGAAATGTTTTGTTTCCTGCAGAATTTTCACTCTATTTGATTCAAGGCTCTTGTTAATATACAATGCTACCCCTCCACCAATTCGATCCACCCTATCACTACGATATAATTTGTATCCCGGTATGACAGTGTCCCACTGGTTATCCTCCTTCCACCAGGTCTCAGAGATGCCTATTATATCTATTTTTTCATTTAGTGCAATATATTCTAACTCTCCCATCTTATTTCTTAGGCTCCTAGCATTCGCATATAGACATTTCAAACTATGTTTGTTGTTCCTATTTACATCATGCTCAGTACTTGACAGTATTAATTTGCAATCTTTTGTCTGATTTTTTTATTTTTATTTAAGGACACCTGATCTACTACGGTCTCTTTTGCAACCTCACTATCAGGATACCCTATCTTCCCTGTTTTGCTGATACCTTTGGAAGATACCTTATCCCGAAACATGCGCTTTTGAGTGACTGTCGGCCTTCCCCCTGTTTCTAGTTTAAAAGCTGCTCTATCTCCTTTTTAATTGCCGATGCCAGCAGCCTGGTCCCACCCTGGTTAAGGTGGAGCCCATCATTTCGGAATAGGCTCCCCCTTCCCCAGAATGTTGCCCAGTTCCTAACAAATCTAAAACCCTCCTCTCTGCACCATCGTCTCATCCATGAATTGAGACTCCGGAGCTCTGCCTGTCTCTTGGGCCCTGTGCGTGGAACGAGTAGCTTTTCAGAAAATGCTACCCTAGAGGATCTGGATTTGAGCTTTCTACCTAAGAGCCTAAATTTGGCTTCCAGAAACTCTCACCCACATTTTCCTATGTCATTGGTACCCACATGTACTAAGACAGTGACGCTTGAGGTCCGCCACCTTCGCACCAGGCAGGCAAGTCACCAGGCAATCCTCACATCCACCAGCCACCCAGCTATCTATATGCCTATTGATCAAATCACCAACTACAACAGCTGTCCTAACCGTTCCGTCCCAGGCAGCACTTGGAAACATATTCTCGGTGCGAGAGGATAGTACATCCCTTGGTGGGTAGGTCCTGGCTACAGGAGTACTTCCTATTTCACCAGGGTGATGCTCTCCTTCTAGGAGACCTCCCTCCTCCAAGGTAGTACAGGGGCTACCAGACTGGAAGTGGGACTTCTCTACAACATCCCTGTAGGTCTCCTCTATGTACCTCTCTATCTCTCTCAGCTCCACCAAGTCTGCTACTCTAGCCTCAAGAGAACGGACACATTCTCTGAGAGCTAGGAGCTCTTTGCATCGGGCACACACATATGACATCTCACCAACTGGAAGATAATCATACATGTGACACTCAATGCAAAAGACTGGATAGCACCCCTCTCACTGCTGGACTGCTTAGTGTTTTTTAGTTTTTCAATAATTTAAAAGTTGCTACAGTATTAAGGATATTAGCCTAACATAAAAGTGTTTTTTAGTTTATATAGTATATTGTATGATTTATTTAGTGTTTCCTTCTTAGATGGTAATGAAATGTATTTAAAACTTTGTAAGAGCACTCCTTGCTTGTTACCCTAATTACAATAACTATAAATGAACTGGGGTGAGATGGGACTTGGAGTAATTGATCACGAACCCCAGTAGTTCCAGCACCTGAATAGTCATTCGCATGGACTGTAGAGCGCCTGCCTTCGAGGTGCTCTTCACCAGCCAATCGTCGAGATAAGGGAACACATGCACTCCCAGTCTGAGTAGCGATGCTACTACTACGCTAGGCACATTGTGAACACTCTGGGCGCAGACGCCAGACCAACGGGCAGTACACGGTACTGAAAGTGCTGTGTTCCCAGCCAAAATTGAAGATACTTCCTGTGAGCTGGGAGTATTGAAATGTGTGTGTAAGCATCCTTTAAGTCCAGAAAGCATAGCCAATCATTTTCTTGAATCATGGGAAGAAGGGTGCCTAGGGAAACCATCCTGAACTTTTGGACAAGAAATTTGTTCAGGGCCTTCAGGTCTAGGATGGGACGCATCCCTCCCCCCCCCCCCCCCCCCCATCTTTTTCTGAACAAGGAAGTACCTGGAATAGAATCCCAGCCCTTCTTCCCCTGGTGGAACGGGTTTGACCGCTTGGGCCTTCAGAAGGGTAGAGAGTTCCTCTGCAAGTATCTGTTTGTGCTGGCCTTGCTGAGTTTAAAGGGGGTCTGGACAGATTCCTGAAGAAAAAGTCCATTGATCATTATTAAATTTGGGGGTTTTGCCAGGTTCTTGGGGCCTGGATTAGCCGCTTTCGGAGACGGAGTGCTGGGCTTGGTGGACCTGGGGCTGAGCCTGGGAAGGCTGTCGAGAAGCAGGAGTGTATCTAGGATAGGAATAGGGAGCACTCCTTCCCTTCAAAATACCTCCTAGATGAAGAGGTAGTAGCAGAAGACGCCCGGTGGGAGAGAGAATCCATAGCATCATTATGCTTCTTAATCTGATCAACAAGATCCTCTACTTTTTCACCGAAAAGGTTGTCCCCCCCAGCAAGGAACATCCACCATTCGCTGCTGGACTGAATGATTCAGGTCAGAGACACACAGCCATGAGAGTCTACGCATCACTATACCTTGAGAAGCGATCTTGGATGCTACATCAAAAATGTTGAACGTACCCCTGGCGAGGAATTTTCGACACGCTTTCTGCTGCCTGACCACCTGGTGAAAAGGCTCGGCTTGCTCTGGAGGTAGTGCATCAACCAAGCTAAGCAGTTGCCTTATCGAGTCCCACAAATGAACGCTCGTGAAGAGCTGATATGACTGAATCTTGGCAGCGAGCATAGCGGCCTGATACATCTTCCTCCCAAAAGAATCAAGAGTTCTAGCTTCTCTGCCTAGGAGGCATCGAAGCATAGTCTCTAGTACTCCTGTCTCTCTTGAGGGCGGAATCCACCACCATAGAATTTTGGGGTAACTGAGACCTCATCAATCCAGGTTCACCATGGATCCAATACTAGGATTCAGCTTTCTTGGGGACCACAGGGCCAGACAGAGGGGCCGACCAGTTTCGAATAAGGACTTCCTTCAGTACCTTATGCAGAGGGACTGTCACAGCTGCTTTAGGTGGAGAAGAATAGTCCAGTACTTCGAGCATCTCAGTCCTGGGCTCATCCTCAACCTCCACAGGGAAGGGAATAGCCATAGCCATTTCCCTGACAAAAGAGGAAAAGGTGGAGGCAGTCTCCTCTTTGGTGGAGGGGAAGGTTCAGAGGGAATCCCATAGGACTCATCAGAAGAAAAGTACCTGGGATCTTCCTCTGACTCCCACAAACGCTCCTGCTCAGTATCGGATAAGACCACTATTAAGGTGTCACAGTCGTGCCCAGGTTTCAGGCTCTCAGTCATCTCGCCCCCTGGTGGCCAGACCTGGTGGCTGCATTGGATTGTCTGTGTGCTGTTTCCCGTTCCAGACTTCAGCCCAGTCCAGTCCAGGTCTTGTTTGAGCCTGCACAGCACCCGTAGCTGCCTTGTGATTGCTGCAGCTAAATCTCAGCTGTTGCGGGCTTATTAGCCATTTGGAAACTCTCTGCTTTGCCTTTGCATCGCCTAAGGCCCTGGTTTGTTGGTACTTGTTGCACTTCTGCCTAGTCCAGTTTATAGTCTGTATTCTTGTCTGATTCTAGTTTAGTCTTGGTTTAGCTTCTTGTTCTGTATTGCTTGTTGCCCAGTCTTGTTTCTTGTTTGTATGTCTTTGTCTAGTGCTTGGTTGCCTGTGATTCTTGTTCAGTGGCTGCCTGGCAGCTTTCAGTTCTGTCCCTTGTCTTTCTGAGAGTCCTAGTCTAGTATTCTGCCTAGCCTCCCTGTGTGTATCCTGCTGGTATCCAGTTCTGGCCCTGTCCGGTAAGTCCTGCCGGCCACCTGCACTCAGGGGCTCAACTCCTGAGGAACGGTGGTCAAGCTCAGGTGAAGTCTAGCTGGCCCTGTCAGAGTTCTGCCTTATCCCTGTGTGGGGTGGTTTTGCCTGCCACTGCCGCTCCTCGGCAGTGGCCCAAGGGCTCAAGATCCTAGTTCCTGCTTTTTGAAAACGTGACATAAGGTACTCCGACACTAAACCTGCCTTGACGCCAAGGAACGATGTCCTTGATGGCAATGTCGAGAGGCTGATACCCGGTCTGACTGCGGCGAAACTCCCTCCACCAACGTCGAAGGGGAGTCGACCTGGGTGGCAGCCGACGTCGATGCAACAGGCGGCACCGCGGTCGGGGACCTCACCGCAGGAGAAGGGCCATACACCGCTGCAGCATATGGTACAGAAGGTGCAAGCACCCCGACACTGAAGCTGACTGTCGTAGCAGTCCCTTCAGAAGTTCTGGAAACAAGGCCTGGATGCGCTCGTTGAGAGCTGCCATCGGAGAAGGCTGCAAGGTCGGTGGAACAGTCGGTGTCAGAATCCGTGGAGGCTCGGGAGCAGGTACCAGGCTGATAGGAGACCGACGCATCGGCACCTCCTGTATCGAAGGGGAGCGATCCTCTTGGCACCGACGCTTCTCGGGTGCCGACTCCCTCGACACCCCAGAGCTCCCGGAACCGTATGTCGAAGGGGAACGATGATGTTTCTTCGCCTTCGCTCGACGCCCATCATCAAGACTCCTCGGTACCGACGAGGAGGACGTGGAATCCTCACGTCTCCTCAGGGCCGGGTCCAACGAAGGTCGGTCCCGGGGGACCTGCATAACAGGAGGCCTCGAGGCAGGTGGAGACCCACTCGACGCCTCACTGCTCCCAGCGCGAGTTAGTCTCTCAGCAGCCATTACCTCTCCTCCCGACGTCGATGCTCCTTTTGATGTCGACGCCGCTGATCTTGGTACTGATGTTGATGTCAACGTCAAAGGACCAGACCAAGCCCCAAAAGCTTTTCTCGTTGGGCTTCTCGAGATGCTTTGGTCCGTTTCTTCATACAAAGACACAGACTACAAGCGGCTGGGCTATGGTCGGGCCCAAGGCACTGGATAGATCAGGCGTGGGTTGGTCCAGTTGCACCAAGAACAATGTTTGAAGCCGCTGGGTGTCTTCAATGACATGGAAGGGAAAATGGCTTTGGCGAAATCAAAAGACGCGATTGTGCCTGTTAAAGAAAAAGGGGCACACAAAAAAATAAGGGAATAACCCAACCGCGTGGCCAAAGGAAACTTGAAAAGGGGACAAAACTAAAAATACACTACAGGATACTGTTTTTATTTATTTATTGCATTTGTATCCCACATTTTCCCACCTTTTTGCAGGCTCAATGTGGCTTAGGAGTAAAAAGCGAATAGTCGCGAAGACTCTTTCCTGGGCCTGAGAGGAGCGCAGAAAAAACCTACCACACCTCAACGATGAGAAAATAATACTGAAGAGGCACACTCACGCGACAGGCGGGAAGTCGTCCGCGCATGCGCAGTGCACGCTGTTCGCGCGCCAAAAGACTCTGGCAAAACTTTTTATTTTTGCTGGGAAAAATTTGCCATTTCCTGGGCCGATGCGGACGTCGACCCGCATGTAAGAACAAGCAGCCTGCTTGTCCTTGGAGAATATATAGTATTATAAGAAGTCATAATAAAGAGCCAGTGACGATTGCAGTGAACAACGGAGGTGAGTTCCCCGTGTGAACAGAGTCACCAGCTGAGGCTATCCGCCTTATTTTCGAAAGAGAAAGACGCCCATATTTTGACCCAAATTGGGAGATGGGCGTCTTTCTCCCGTGGACGGCCAAATCAGTATAATCGAAAGCCGATTTTGGGCATCTTCAACTGCACTCCGTCGCGGGAAACGGCCAAAGTTGACGGGGACGTGTCAGAGGCGAGGTGAAGGCGGGACTGGGGCGTGTTATTGGCCGAACAGAAATGGGCGGCTTTCGCCAATAATGGAAAAAAATAGCCGTTTTTTAGCGAGAATTTAAGTCACTTTTTTTGGACCCTTTTTTTTCATGAACAAGTCCCCAAAAAGTGCCCTAAATGACCAGATGACCACCGGAGGGAATCGGGGATGACCTCCCCTGACTCCCCCAGTGGTCACTAACCCCCTCCCACCAAAAAAAAAAAGAACTTTAACAACTTTTTTTCCCAGCCTGTATTCCAGTCTCAAATGTCATACTCAGCTCCATTACAGCAGTATGCAGGTCCCTGGAGCAGTTGTTAGTGGGTGCAGTGGACTTCAGCCAGGCGGACCCAGGCCCATCCCCCCCTACCTGTTACACTTGTGCTGGTTAATGCTGAGCCCTCCAAAAAAACCCCAAAACCCACTGTACCACATGTAGGTGCCTTCCTTCACCCCTTAGCGCTATGGTAATGGTGTAGACTTGTGGGCAGTGGGTTTTGGGGGGATTTGGGGGGCTCAGCACACAAGGGAAGGGTGCTATGCACCTGGGAGCTCTTTACTGTTTTTTGTTAATTTGTAAACGTGCCCCCTAGGGTGCCCAGTTGGTGTCCTGGCATGTGAGGGGGACCAGTGCACTACGAATCCTGGCCCTCCCACGACCTAATGCCTTGGATTTGTCGTTTTTGAGATGGGCGCCTTCGTTTTCCATTATCGCTGAAAACCGATAGCATCCAGCTGAAAAAACGACCAACTCCTAGGCATTTGCCCCGCATAACCCGTATTATCGGAAAAAAGAGTGGGCGCCCATCTTTTTTCGAAATACAGGTGTCCGTTCACGGAAATAGGCGCCCACGGATATAGGCGCCCATGGAGATGGGTGTTTGCGTTCGATTATGCCCCTCCACGTAGAGTAGTATTCCTGATCAACAAGAACAAACTGTTGCATTGCTTTAAAGAATGTTTGTGCAGCACTGGGATAGTTTTAGTATGTTTGATTTGAATACCCCCCACTAGAAGATTCAGACTATTTTAAGTGTGGTAACTATTTGTGATTCTGCCAGGTACTGGTAACCTGAATTGACCACTGTTGGAAGCAGGATGCTGGACTAGATGGACCATTGGCCTAACCCAGTATGTTCTTATGTTCTTGCGCTTATTAACCTGCTCAGATCAATTTGTACTTCATTCTGTATCTTAGTTCCTGTCATTGAACTGTTTAGAGACAGTGAATTTTTCACACAGAATCTATCTACTGTTGGATCCACAAAAATGTCACTTTTTTTCCATCCTTTACTGAATATTTTATAAACCAGATCATTACCGGATCAAGCTGATATCTGGGACTCTGTACTTTTAAAAAACAATTTGGTAGCTCCCATTAAGAAAAAAAACCCTGTTCAAAACATAGAAGTAACCCTTGGTTTCATGACAGGTTGAGGTTACTTAAGAGACAATAAGATGTCAGGAAAGAATGTGGCATAAATATCAAACACCAGTTATGTTGTTCATGCAGGAGTTGCATTATCTATATAATATATAAATTAAAAAGCAAAAAGATTTTGTTTTTGGAGGTTATGGGTACAGCTAATATCCAGCACAAAAATAATTTTCTATTACAAATACGCTAATAAAAGTAATAGTGGTCCCATCACGATCTCATCATTGGCAGATGATATAGCAGATTCTTTTTCCTTCAAGGCAGCAAAACTGTGTGCTTCTGTTTTGCTTGTTGAAGCTGAGCACATTGACTTGCAGGGTAAAGATCAGATTCTGGGCACCATTACCCCTTTGCAGGATTTGAAGAATGATTTGGTAGCTATAGATACTGATAGTGCATTCCTGCAACTTCCTGGTACTCTTTTCAGGCTATTACATTATCCTTTCTATCAAAATTGCTATTGTCTATGACCGTTGCTTATTGTCAACTGAACTCTTTACCCTCTAGTTGGATTGAGATTCCATTATATGGATTACTTCTCTTAGTTTTATAATGACTACTCAGTCTATCGACTAGATTAGTCCCATACTCTTGCAATAGTGCAGAAGGTGGTGGTCAAACAATTGAATAGTTTTGTTAATACTGCTTAATATTTTACATCCACAAAATCAGGTTTTCATGCAGGCCATAGCACAATCCTCACTGCCTTAGAGGCCCATTTACTAAGCTGCGTAGGCAAGTACATGCATCCTACATGCATCAATCTTGAACTACCGCCTGGCTACGGCAAGGCCTGGGCAGTAATTTCATTTTTTACGCGCATCCACTAGGCGCGCAGGAAAATTTCTAACACGTGGCGCTAACCAGGCGGTAACAGGCATTTTATGTGCGTAGACCATTACCGCCTGGTTAACACATGAAAATTTACAGCTAGGTCAATGAGTGGCGATAAGGTTTCAGGTCTAAAATAGATGCACAACAATTTTTATTTTGCCACATGTCCATTTTCGTCTAAAAAAAACCCCCAGGCCTTTTTTGCAGGCATGCTGAAAAATGGACCTGCGCGCGTCCAATACATGCATTTACACTAGCACATGCCATTTTTCGGAGCACCTTAGTAAAAGAACCCCTTAGTGAGCTATATAATACCCTGGATAGTGGACAAGTTGTTCTAGCAGTTTCTCTAGACCTAGCATCTGCTTTTCATATAGTGGACCATGATCTCTTGTTGCTGAGATTGAACTTTATTGGTATAGGTGGTACAGTACTACAATGGTTTAAATAATTTCTAACAGATCATACGTTGTAATTACCTTAGGCTAATCTCTGTCTAAAACACATCAGTTAGGCTGTAGGGTCCCTCAAGGCTTGCATTATCCCCTATCCTGTTCAATATTATCTTGAGCCCATTAGCAACAATTATTCAAGATCATAGACTTAGTGCTTATTTTTAAGCAGATGACATGCTTTTGGTTCCCAAAATGTCTTTAATTACAGCGGATTTAACACCTCTAACTGTTTAGATGCAGTACTTACTTGGCTTACTGACCATCATCTACAATTAAATGTTTTGAAAACTACTGTGTGTTGGATTAGTGGGAAACCTTATCATTCATCTCAGTTTCCAATTTTGTTTAATGTTCCTTTGGTGGTGTTAGATACCTTTAAATATCTGGGTGTACTCAATGACCAAGAAGAGAAACAGAAAAAGAACAAAAACATTCTGCAGAGAACAGAAACAGCAAAAATACAGAGATGGCCAGGGAGATAATGATGTCAATGGAACCACACTCTGATTATTAATTCTATTGTTGACCTGACATGGCCAAGTGCCAGCAAGTGCCTGCATCAGGGGTTCATGTTTTTTAATGTGAGTGAACATGTGTTCACAAACCTTAACCTACAGCATTCAAAATGGCATTGAAACAGAAGGTCTTCACTAATTCACTCATTTGTAGTCTGCTACATTGTAAGTTGTATTGTAGAAAACCACTGGCATCATATCTATGTTATCTGAATGTTCTAATGCGTGCTTATTAGATGTTTCATTAGTATTATACTGACATTGTATTATATCTTTGTTATTTGAATTTCAGTGCTGATAAATGTGTATATTTTTGATACTGTTTCATGTTAGTCCTATTATTGGGTTTCAATCTGCTGTTTTCAAGTTTACCTCATTTATTGTATTTATGTTTATATTTGGTCATTTTGTGATGCAGTTAACAAGACTGTAAGTTTTATGTCAAACTGTACCTGCTGTACATCACCTTGGGTGAATCTCTTTATAAACATGGTTAATAAATCCCAATACATAAATAATAAATAAATAGATAGATAAAGGATCTCGCTAGTGGTTCCCACACAGCAATGCTGATGAACCCCATTCAAGGTGAATGTGCTTTGTCGGCTTTACTGCACCAGGGACCTCTAGCACAGTTTCATAACAGAGGCCCATAGATATATAGATATGTATTATATTACAATCTTGATTGCTACATCCAAAAAGAAGGTATAGAAAGTTTTGAAAAAATAGTGCTCAGGTGCTCTGATAGCACTTACATGGGTATGTGCCCACATGCATGCTTAAGTGCTAGTATTGTAAACATCTGAATGCATAACATGCATGTAAATGTACGCACCTAGGTTATAGAATTGCCCTTAATGTGTATAAAAGTATGCACAATGTTCAACATTCATACTTTTAGCTGTATTGCTTTGAGGCATCAAAAGAAAGAACTTTTGAAAGCTGACAAGTTCTTTCTCACAAAATTATGTGTGCTGTTTCCAATGGAAAAACTATCTACAGAGAAAGCAAGTATAAATCCCATGTTTTGGTTATTGGTAAAAATACCACACTAAAGATCAAATTACCCACAAATTTTTAAACAAAATGGGTAGTATAGATTATTTAATCCTATAGGTAAAAACATTTTATAACTTTAGTCTGATACTTGGGCAGGAAGGGGAGGAGGTGTATACATAGGATATAACTTGCCCCACCTACATACATACACCTTGAAGATTTATCCTACTTGGCTGTTTCATTCCTGAGCTTCCAACATGTTCTTAGTTTCTTATCACCACATAAGCTTATGCTCAATTACCCACATAAATGTTAAATTAAATCATATGTAGGTGCCAGCTCAACAGCTCAGTGGAAGTGCAGTATGTGCCAGGATTCAGCTGTAGGATTGTGTTTGAAATCATCTCCCACACCATGAGTAAGTTCATAACACAGCCTGCATTCCTGAAGTAGTCACTGTTTGCTGCCTATGCCCAATAAAAGAAAGGAGACACAGAAAGAGAAATACCAGGTCGGCAAGATTGAAGGCCAATACTATTTCGAGGCTTATGCTGGCAAAATATAAATCAGGCCAAAAAATAACTAAATAAGTAACATATGCCATGTTGTATACATTTTAAATTTTTGGCATATTCAACTTAAAATATTAAGAAAATGATGAGAATTATAGGATGGAGCTATTATCCATATGAAAGAAGATCATAACTTACTGTCTGAGATTTTCAATGATTTTTTCCATTGCATCCTCCCAACAATAAGCTTTCACTGACTGTATGTTCTCAATTACTTCTGAGGTGATAACTAGCCTTTCGTTGATTTTTCCTGCCCTTCTGTCTCTGTAAAAAATAACACACCATGTCAGTTTTACATTAGATTATGCTATTGAATGAACAGAAATGGTATGAGCTAGAATAACAAAGGAAATTAATTTTGACGGCTTGCATGTTCATTCTTAAAAGTGTAAGTCAACAGTATCATTAAGAAAATATAGCTTTTTTTGTTAAGTTCTTCATTATTATTATTTGTTACATTTGTATCCCATATTTTCCCACCTTTTGCAGGCTCAATGTGCCTTACATATAACCGTTAACGGCGTTAGTCGATTACAGTCTGAACAAATACATGGTATGAATGAATACAAAGTAATATTGTAGTAGAATGAGGTATATGTAAGGTAGTTACATGTATGGTAGGTGCGGTTGGGGGGGACGTTAGAGAGGGAAAGGGGGAAGAAGAGTCAGATAATGTCCGTTACGGTCTTTGGTTACATTATGTCGCATGTGACCAGGTAATTTTATGTTGGGTTGGTGGGGTATGCTCTTTTGAAATAAAGATTTTACATTAATACTTGCTTCATAAAGATTATGGGGGCAATTCTATAAAGTGGCACCTAGAGACAGGTACCACTAACATGTGCCAAAGGCACCGTAATATTGACAGGCAGCCGTGTGCATTAGATGCTCTTCTATAAAGGTAGCACTTAAAAGCAATAGAGCATAACTGCAAGTAGGGTGTACACATGGACAAAGCACGGGCATGCCATGAGCATGTCTCCCAGATATGCATGTAGTTTACAGAATACTATAAACTACACGTTACCTGGCATACCTAGGCATGGCAACTTACACCTGCCATTGACATGGCATAAGAAGGCGCGAGTACACATGGGCTCACTAATGCCAACCTTATGATACAATTCTATAACAATTTTGGTGCCAATATAGCATTATAGAACTGGCACTAAAAGCATAGCATTAAGCACCAATTTATAGAATTGCCCTTTATAGAATTTCTAGCTGCCTAATATTTGCCATGATGAAAGATTCTCCCACTTCCTGATCGAAAGGTCATGCACTGCATTTGGCTGCAGCATAACAGAATAAAAGGTAAGAGGTAAGTCAGTCAAATTTTATTAGCTGGACATTGCCTTGTGTTTTCCAATAACGCTAAGAAAGATGTCTACTACTGAACTTATGCATCATATGATGATCTCAAGTAACATTCACTTTAGAAGAATGAATTTTTGGAAGTATTTTGGTTATGCTATGGCCTATGTAGTAAAGTTCAAATTAAAAAACGTTTTAGAACACACATTTTAAAATACTAAAGGAATAATTTTTCAAGTTTCAAGTCTATCTTTATTTGATATACCAACCATCAAATCAATATCTAAAAGGTTGACAATGGTGCTGTAAAAATACAATAAATAATGAACAATTAATCATGAACATTTTTTCCAACAAACTGAAAGAATCAATAAAAAATAAGGAAAGGAGGGATCAGGGAGCCAAGGAAAAGATTGAAAGCCAGTGCTGCTGGATCACAAATGGAACTTCCCCAGCCCTCCATCACTTGCTCACACAGTAAGTGGTTGTATTATTGCTAAGTAAGAGTTAGGAACCAAAATGTGCCATTTATTTATTTATTGCATTTGTATCCCACATTTTCCCACCTTTTTGCAGGCTCAATGTGGCTTACAATGTATCGTTATTGGTAGATAGTAGGTTGGGATAAACAGTTATTGTTACATAAAGGATATTATAATTGAGATGTAGGCATTAGATATAAGTAGAATACAATACTGAAAGTAGGTAATGTGGGGAAGTCATAGAAAATAGCGTAATAGATATTTAAACAAGCAGATGTGAGCAAAACAATGCTGATAATAGGTGGAGTGGCGATGTATTACATTTATAGTTGCTGATCTTATTGGTATGCCTTGTTGAATAGGTGGGTCTTCAGGGATTTGCGGAAGCTAGTTAGTTCATAAGTAGTTTTTAAGTTGCTCGGCAATGCATTCCATGACTGTGTACTCAGGTAAGAAAAGTTTGATGCATGCATTAGTTTGTATTTTAGACCTTTACAACTGGGGAAGCGAAGATTTAGGAATGTGCTGCATGATGTTCTAGCGTTCCTGGGTGGCAGGTCTACCAGATCTGACATGTAGGCTGGGGTATTTCCGTGAATGATTTTATGAACCAGAGAACATACCTTGAACTCTATGTATTCTTTGAGTGGGGGCCAGTGCAATTTTTCTCTTAGGGGTTTGGCACTCTCATATTTTGTTTTTCCGTATATGAGTCTAGCTGCAGTGTTCTGGGCGGTTTGTAGTTTCTTGATGATTTGTTCTTTACAGCCAATGTAGAGCGCATTGCAGTAATCTAGATGGCTGAGCACTAATGATTGCACTAGTTTACGAAAGATGGTCCTTGGGAAGAAGGGTCTTATCCTTTTTAATTTCCACATTGAATAGAACATCTTTTTAGTTGTATTTTTCACGTGATTTTCAAGTGTAAGATGTCGATTGATGGTGACTCCAAGAATTTTTAAGGTGTCCGATACGGGAAGGGATAGTTTTGGTGTATTTATGATGGCGAATTTGCTTGTGTTATGTTGTGAGGTGAGCATAAGGCATTAAGTTTCAGTTGAAATGCTTCCGCCCAGGAATGCATGGTATGGAAGCCTTGATTGATGTCGTTTGTGATTTCCATTAGATCATGTTTAAACGGGATGTAGATCGTTACGTCATCTGCGTATTTGTATGGATTGAGGCTTTGATTGGATAGTAATTTGGCCAAGGGTGTCATCATTAGGTTGAAGAGAGTCGGTGAGAGGGGGGATCCATGGGGAACTCCACATTCAGGTGTCCATGTGTCTGAGGTGATCGAGTTAGATATCACTTGGTAGGATCGTGTGGTTAGGAAGCCTTTGAACCACTTGAGTATGTTGCCTCCAATTCCAAAGTATTCAAGGATGTGTAGTAATATTCCACGATCAACCATATCGAAAGCGCTGGACATGTCGAATTGTAGAAGAAGTATGTTATAACCAGTTGCGATCAGTTGTTTAAATTTAGTCATGAGAGTTACTAATACTGTTTCGGTGCCGTGGTTAGCCCTCAATCCTGATTGGGAATTGTGTAATATGGAGAATTTATTCAAGTAGTTGGTGAGTTGATTGGTCACCATTCCTTCCGTTAATTTGGTTATCAGAGGAATGGATGCTACTGGGCGGTAGTTGGTTTGATCACTTGCGCTTTTCTTTGCATCTTTGGGTATTGGGGTGAGTAAGATATTTCCTTTATCCTTTGGGAAGAGTCCGTTTTGTAGCATATAGTTCAGGTGTTCTGTGAGGTCTGCTGTGAATTGTTGAGGGGCAGACTGTATTAGGTTGTTAGGGCATATGTCTAATTTGCAGTGAGACTTGGCGAATCTTTTGAGCTTTTGGGAGATGTTGTCCTCCAACAGCGTCTCAAAGTTGGTCCAGGTTCTGTCCGCTGGGTATTCGCCAAGGTTTGGGTCTAGACAGTCAAGGAGTTCTGCGTAGTTTGTGGTATTGACAGGTGTCAAGAGGCGTAATTTTGTGATTTTCTCATTAAAGTATTTGGCAAGGTTGCCTGCTGCTGGCTTGTCTGTATTGTTTGAAGTTACCGGTGTGGTATCTAGTAATTTGTTCATGAGTTGGAAGAGTTTGTGTGTGTCCTTGTAGTCTGGTCCAATTTTAGTTTTATAGTATATTCTTTTAGTTTGTCTTATGGTGTATTTATATGTTCTTTGTAGTTGCTTCCAAGCAGTGAATGTGGAGTCGTCTTTCTTTTTGTTCCATGCTCATTCCAACCTTCTAACTTGTGTTTTTAGCTGTTTTAGTTCTTCGTTGTACCATGGTATTGAGTTCTTTCTGTCATGGCCATGTCTCACTGAAATTCACAGATAGACAGTTAGAAGGCATTTAACCAGCCAGATGCTGATCCTGTCTGGTTAAATGCTTTTGAATATCGGTGGGGCAGGACTTTAGAGTGAGCACAGATATTGAGTACACATTTAAGTCTAGGAAAAAATGAAGATACTTACCTGTAGCAGGTATTCTCTGAGGACAGCAGGCTGGACATCATCACGCATGGGTCGTCGTCCACGACGGCCCAGGAGCTCCGGAATTTTAAAGAAAAAATTTGAAAGCTTCTAGAAGCAGCGCGACGAGAGCGGGGACAATGCACCGCACATGTGCGAGTGACTTCCCGCCCGCGACGCCCGCGCACTTCCCTCAGTTATATAACAAGCAAGAAAAAGAGAACAACTCCAAAGGGGAGGAGGGAGGGTTGTGATGATGTCCAGCCTGCTGTCCTCGGAGAATACCTGTTACAGGTAAGTATCTTCATTTTCTCCGAGGACAAGCAGGCTGGACATCATCACGCATGGGGTATCCCTAGCACCCAGGTTCACTCAAAACAATGAACAATGGTCAATTGGGCCTCGCAACGGCAAGGACATAACTGAAATTGACCTAAAAACAAACACAACTAAGTGAGAGTGCAGCCTGGAACAGAATAAAAATGGGCCTAGGAGGGTGGAGTTGGATTCTAAACCCCAAACAGATTCTGTAACACCGACTGTCCAAACCGACTGTCGCGTCGGGTATCCTGTTGCAGGCAGTATTGAGATGTGAATGTGTGGACTGATGACCAGGTTGCAGCCTTGCAAATCTCTTCAATAGAAGCTGACTTAGATGAGCCACTGACGCAGCCATGGCTCTGACATTATGAGCCGTGACATGGCCCTCCAAAGTCAACCCAGCTTGGGCGTAAGTGAAGGAAATGCAATCTGCTAGCCAATTGGTGTGTTTTCCGATGGCAACCCCCATCCTGTTGGGATCAAAAGAAACAAATAACTGGGCGGACTGTCTATAGGGCTTCGTCCGCTCCACATAAAAGGCCAATGCTCTCTTACAGTCCAAGGTATGCAACTTGTCCTCACCAGGGCGGGTATGTGGATGGGGAAAAAATGTTGGCAAGACAATTGACTAGTTCAGATGGAACTCTGACACCACCTTCGGCAGGAACTTAGGATGAGTGCGGAAAACTACCCTGTTATGATGAAATGTAATGTAGGGAGCATGAACTACCAGGGCTTGGAGCTCACTGACTCCACGAGCTGAATTAACAGCCACCAAGAAAATGACCTTCCAGGTCAAGTACTTCAGATGGCAGGAATTCAGTGGCTCAAAAGGAGGTTTCATCAGCTGGGTGAGAACGACGTTGAGATCCCATGACACTGGTGGAGGTTTGACAGGGGGCTTTGACAAAAGCAAACCTCTCATGAAGCGAACAACTAAAGGCTGTCCAGAGATAGGCTGACCTTCTACACGGTGATGATAAGCACTGATTGCACTAAGGTGAACTCTTACTGAGTTAGTCTTAAAGACCAGACTCCGATAAGTGTAGAAGGTACTCAAGCAGGGTCCGTGTAGAACAAGAGAAAGGGTCTAGGGCCTTGCTATCACACCAGATGGCAAACCTCCTTCATTTAAACCCATAACTCCTTTTTGTGGAATCTTTCCTGGAAGCAAGCAAGACTCGGGAGACACCCTCTGAAAAACCTAAAGAGGCAACTTCTACGCTCTCAACATCCAGGCCGTGAGAGCCAGAGACTGGAGGTTGGGATGCAGAAGCGACCCCTCGTTCTGAGTGATGAGGGTCGGAAAACAGTCCAATCTCCACGGTTCTTCGGAGGACAAGTCCAGAAGAAGAGGGAACCAAATCTGACGAGGCCAAAAGGGCGCTATCAGAATCATGGTTCTATGGTCTTGCCTGAGTTTCAGCAGAGTCTTCCCCACCAAAGGAATGGGAGGATAAGCATACAGGAGACCCGTCCCCCAATGAAGGAGAAAGGCATCTGATGCTAGCCTGCCATGGGCCTGGAGCCTGGAACAGAATTGAGGAACTTCCACCGAGGGGGTGCCCCACGCTCGGAAGATCTTGGGGACCACGTCCATGTTCAGAGACCATTCGTGAGGTTGCATGATCCTGTTCAACCTTACACCTGCCAGATATGTGGCTTGGAGAAGCATACCGTGCTGAGTCGCCCAAAGCCACATCCTGACGGCTTCCTGACACAGATTGTTGGTGTAATACATTGCAACCTGATTGTCTGAATTAGGATAACTTGGTTGGACAGCCGATCTCTGAAAGTCTTTAGAGCATTCCAGACCGCTCGCAATTCCAAGAGGTTGATCTGGAGATGCGTTTCCTGGAAGGACCAAACTCCTTGAGTGTGAAGCCCATCCACATGAGCTCCCCACCCCAGGAGGGATGCATCCGTCATCAGCACTTTTTGCGGCTGAGGAATTTGGAATGGGTGTTCCAAGGTCAGATTGGAGCGAATGGTCCACCAGTGAAGGGAATTGCAAAATTCGGTGGAACGTTGGATGACATCCTCTAGATCCCCCGCAGCTTGACACCACTGGGAAGCTAGGGTCCACTGAGCCAATCTCATGTGTAGACGTGCCATGGGTGTCACATGAACTGTTGAGGCCATGTGGCCCAGAAGTCTCAACATCTGCTGAACTGTGATCTGTTGGGATGCTCGAGCTGAGGACACGAGAACTAGGAGGTTGTCCACCCGTGCCTGGGGAAGATAAGCTTGAGACGTCTGCGTGTTCAACAGAGCTCCTATGAATTCCAATTTCTGTACGGGAACTAGGTAGGACTTGGGATAGTTGATGACAAACCCCAGTAGTTCGAGCAATTGAATAGTAATCTGCATGGATCGTAGAGCTCCTGCCTTCGAGGTGCTCTTCACCAGCCAATTGTCGAGATAGTGGAACATATGTACTCCCAGTCTGCGTAGCGATGCTGCGACCACTGCCAAGCACTTTGTGAAGACTCTGGGTGCAGAGGCGAGACCAAAGGACAGCACGCAGTACTGAAAGTGCTGAGTTCCCAGACAAAATCAAAGGTACTGCCTGTGAGTGGGGAGCACCGAAATGTGAGTGTAGGCATCCTTTAAGTCCAGAGAGCATAGCCAATCGTGTTCCTGAATCATTGGAAGAAGGGTGCCCAGGGAAAGCATCCTGAACTTTTCTCGGACCAGGTATTTGTTCAGGGCCCTTAGGTCTAGGATGGGGCGCATCCCCCCTGTTTTCTTTTCTACAAGGAAGTACCTGGAATAGAATCCCAGCCCTTCTTGCCTGGGTGGAACAGGCTCGACCGCATTGGCACTGAGAAGGGCGGAGAGTTCCTCTGCAAGTACCTGCTTGTGGCGGGAACTGAAAGATTGAGCTCCCAGAGGACAATTTGGAGGCTTTGATTCCAGATTGAGGGCGTATCCGGCCCTTTTACAAAATGATGGTAGGGATAGCGCTGGCTTGGCACACGGTGATTCAGCCCTTCTTCCGGGCTCCCGGGGGGGGGGGAGAGGGGCTGGTGGTAGTTCCGACTTCTGCCACGCACCAATTCCAGCGCTAGAACCAGGGCCGATCAAACCCGGTAAGCAGGGTAAGCACTGCAGGAGGGTGCATGCCTTCAAGGGCGTCACTTTGTAAGCAATCAACCTCTGCTGAGTATCTAATCTCTGCTGCTCATCTCAGTCTGGCTCCAAAGCTGTCAGCTCTCTGTCCCGTCCCCTCCCCCCTCCCAAGCAGAGAAATACCCTCCTTGTGTTTGTCAGAGGATGTCACTGGCTCTGAAATAACTTGTGGGAGCTCAGCTAACCTCTGTCCTCTGCCCAGAGGGCTCAGACAGAGACAGCACAGCAGAGCCTGGACCCTTGTTTTGTCAGAGACTGCTGTTTAGTGCTGCACCTGACCCACCCTTTTCCACCCCCACCCCCAACACAGCTACTCACAGGACAGGAGGGCTAGATGCCTGCTTTCAATTTCTAACCATCACCTATCTCTCATTTCCACTTCAGTAACTCCTGTTAGTCTGTCCAACTCAGATTGTAGAATATGTTAGTTTATGCTGATTAAGTCTGTCCTAGCTAGATCCTAAACTGTGCTCGATGGGAAGGCTATTGTGCTGCATGCAGAGTCTAACTTCTTAGGATTTCAGATTAATTTTTGAAGAATTTGAAGAGGGGCTATCTCTGTTCTACATGTGTGACTGCAAGGGCAAGTGTCTGAATAGGGATCTGTTTGTTAGATTCTGAAATTTTGATAACACATTGTTTTTCAGAGTTGGCAAGACTGTCTGTTCTCCTAATTCCTGGTCTGTGTGCTAAGTTATTTTTCTTCTATACTGGTGTAATATTTTCAATGTGATGCCATGGCTGGTAAAAAGGGTGTGTCTACTGTGGGGGCGGAGCCATAGTTATCCCGCCTCTGGATGGGTAGGGGCACCGAATAATAGACTGCAGGAGGGTGCTAGAAACCCTAGGGCCGGCCCTGGCTAGAACATATTTTTTAATTTTCTAGCACCAGGGGTATGCCCAGTTACCGCAAGGCTACCACCAGAGACCCTACCGCCTCCTAAATAGGAGGCAGCAAGGGCTCCCCTAGGAAATGGTTGCAAGGCAAGTATTTAACTTACCGCATGGCCATTTCTTTTTATAAAAGAAAAAAAGCCTTTTATTGGTGGTGGGAAGAGAGACCTTGGCACATGGCAAACCTGTGTGCCAGTGCCACCGCAGAGCCCCTTTTACCGCTATTTGGTAAAAGGGGCCCAATGTGACATATTCTTTTCACATTTTTTTGTTTTAGCTGTACTTTCCAAGTGTAGTTTACTATTCAATTTCACCTGTGTTTATCTAATTTTTTAGCAGTGCTCTTAGAAAGAGAAAAGCAGTTCAGTCTATTTGCACAAGGATATCTTTTCATTATTGCATTTCTTAAACCATTCAAATAAAGGTGTCACCTGTAATTCATCATACTTCGTCCTAGCCAGGCTTGGAAAAGGGCAACTAGAATAAGGAAACCAAATCCAGAAAATGCAGAGGGTCCTAACAGGTCCCACAGTAACCCCATCAGCAGCAGCACTTGCAATGGTGCGATCCATACAAAGTGAGCCAGTGCCAGACCCTGTAAATTAACAAATGCAAAGAAATTACATTTTAAAAATAAGTTTGGCAGTATGCGGACAGAGAAACATGAAATTCAGAAAGAATACTGCATGATATGTAAGCAAATTGTATAATTAACTTTGAGCAAAGCAGACTACTAGAAGAGGTTTTGTGTTTTTAACACATAGAACATTTGATGTTAATTATGATGAGGCCATGGCAATGTGTGTCCACATTCCACACTTAAACTTTGGTTTTTCCAAAGTACAAAGTTCAGTCTGCAATTATCCCTGACTCTCTACAGGTAATACAGTACAGTACATTGTTCAGGCAATCCAGAGAGAGTGCCTGTACATTCAAAAGAGTATTGCATGGAGGATGAATTCATAAAAAGCTTTTGAAGTTATTTACTTAGTATAGTTCAATGTGGTAAAGAAAAGATTAACTGCTGTATACTTCATGTTGCTAAAAACAGTGCAGTCCAAACATTTGTTATTGCTCAGAGTGGTTTATTTTTCAATATATCAGAAGAGTAGAGAAGAATCCTAATTAATACCAATATACATTTTTAGGAATTTACTGCAACAGAGAATCACTGTTGTGCTTGAAATTCTACAACTTGTGATCAAGGCTGGTGGTAAACATGCTAGGGCCCTAGGCAGAAACTTGGAAGATAGAGCTGTGGTTAGGGGGTGGAAACCATGGTAACTTCCCTGGGCCCCAATGCTACAGGGGGCCCCAAGCCTGTCTCAAACTCAAGGAGGTATGGTGTGAAGGTGGCATAGGGGCTCCATCACCAATTTTTGCCCTGGGCCCCTATATGTCTAGCAGCAGCCCTGTTGGGAGGCAGTCCCAAAGCCCACCAGCAGGCTGCATCTCCTTCAACTTTAAGGAAAAATTAATTCTTACCTGATAATTTTCTTTCCATTAGTCCCAACAGATCAATCCAGAGATTTGTGGGTTGTGTCCTTCTACCAGCAGGTGGAGATAGAACCTACGAGGTTTGCTATATGTGGACCTATGCAGCCAAGTAAACCTCAGTATGAACGAAACCAAAGCAGTGGAATGGAAACAATAGAAAACTCTCCTGACATTGCCAGACCTAATGCCCAAAGTACTTCCACCACTTCTAACTTTATTTCTTTTTATTATTTAATCAAACCAAGGAACAATCAGAACAACAAAATCCGAAAAACTAACCAACCGAAACAACCCCGCAGACAGTAAATCCAGGGGGGGGGGGGGGCCTCTGGATTGATCTGTTGGGACCAATGGAAAGAAAATTATCAGGTAAGAATTAATTTTTCCATCCATAGCGTCCCACAGATCAATCCAGAGACTTGTGGGATGTACTCAAGCAGTCCTCAAGTAGGGCAGGACACCC
The DNA here is from genome assembly GCF_901765095.1 of Microcaecilia unicolor. Classification (NCBI taxonomy): domain Eukaryota; kingdom Metazoa; phylum Chordata; class Amphibia; order Gymnophiona; family Siphonopidae; genus Microcaecilia; species Microcaecilia unicolor. The sequence continues at coordinate 53,960,847 of NC_044040.1, forward strand.
CCAACCTGGCAGAAATCACCAACAATCCAAACATCGCATCTTGTCAAGCTGCCACATCTACCCGATAATGACGAGTAAACGTATGGACCGAAGCCCATGTAGCGGCTCTGCAGATATCTTCCAGAGAAACGAAATGGGACTCTGCATAGGAGAATGCCTGAGCTCACATAGAGTGAGCACGAATTTGCACAGGGGCTTGCTTGCCCAAAGCCACGTAGGCCGAAGTGATGGCCTCCCGCACCCAACGGGCTATGGTGGCCTTGGAAGCCATATGCCCCTTCTTACTGCCTCCAAAAAGGATGAAGAGATGGTCCGAAAGACGAAATTCATTGGTCACCCCCAAATCCCTAAGAAGAGCCCGTCTCACGCCAAGGCAGCGAACAGCCCGGAATTGCTCAGAGTAATCTTCCCGGCAAATGCAGGGACTGCCCCAAGTGGAAACGAGAAACCACTTTGGGCAAAAACGAAAGAACTGTCCTAATTGAAACCCCCGCCTCCATAAAACGCAGGAAGGGGTCTCTGCAAGAAAGAGCCTTCAACTCTGAAATTCTCTGAGCTGAAGTAATGGCTACTAGGAAAATCGCCTTCAACGTGAGATCCTTAACCATAATCCCAGATAAGGTGTTCGAAAGGAGGACGCTGAAGCGCTTTGAGAACTAGATTAAGGTTCCAGGATGGCAGAACCAGCACGTGCGGAGGACGCAACCAATTTACGCCCCTCAAAAAACGAACCACATCCGGGTGGGAGGCGATGGACGCCCCCTGAAGTCGGCCTCTAAAGCATGCCAGCGCTGCCATCTGCGCCTTAAGAGAACTCAACGAGATTCCTGTGCACCCTCATGAAGAAATGCGAGTATAACCGATACCGAAGCCGCTGACAATCCTGAACTCGCACACCACGAGTCAAAAGTACGCCATACCCTAGCATCAGCTATCGAGGTAGATATTTTCCGAGCCGTAAGACCAAAGGGGGAGGGATCCTCCATCATGACTGGTCCCTGCAGCAAGAGACCGTCCTGCACCTGGAGCCAGAGAGGACGATCGAACAGGAGCCTGACCATATCTGCATACCAGGGACATCTGGGCCAATCCGGTGCCACCAGGATCACTCAACCGGGATGACTGGTATGCGAGTCAGTAACCTGTCCACCATTGACGACGGAGGAAAGGCATAGAGCAGGCCCCTGGGCCAAGGTTGTAGAAGAGCATCGATGCCTTCTGAGCCCAGCTCTCTTCCCCTGCTGAAGAAACTGGAAACCTTCGCATTGAATGCGGTGGCCAATAAATCCATCACCGGTATCCCCCAATGGGCCGCTATCCGATCGAAAGCCAGAGGGGAAAGTGTCCACTCCCCCGGCTCCAACTGGTGGCGACTGAGAAAGTCCGCTTGCACATTCTGTGACCCCCGCTATATGAGCCGTCGTCAAGAGAGAATGATGAGACTCCCAATGGCAGATCAGAGCCGCTTCGCACACCAGTGGTGCACTCCTGGTGCCCTCTGATGGTTCACGTATGCGACCACCGTCACATTGTCCGAGAGAACCCGAACCGGGCAACCACGGAGAAGAGACAGAAACTCTTGAAGGGCCAGACGAATCGCCCGCAACTCCAAGCGGTTGATGAACCAAGATGCCTCCGTCGAGGTCCAAATGCCCTGGGCCATCTGTTGGAGGCAATGAGCCCCCCAGTCAGACAGTAACGCATCCGTAGTCACAGTGTTCCATTCCGGGGTTGCCAGAGGAATGCCCAATACGAGATTCTTTTAAATGAACCACCAGTGCACGATAATGTGCAGACAGGCCCGACCATGGCACCCGAACCTCGTAACCCTCCGAGAGCGGAGACCATCGGCTCAGAAGGTGCCACTACAGGGTGAGCATGTGAGCTCTGGCCCACTTTATGATGTCCAAGGTGAAGGCCATGGAGCCAAGAACTTGTACATAGTCCCAAGCACGTGGGTTCGGAGTCTGGAACAGAGTTTGCAACTGACCCTGTAACAGCTGTGAAGAGAAACTAACCCTGTTCGGGTATCGAAGCACACTCCCAAGTATTCCAGCATCTGGGAGGGCGTAAGGCTGAACTTTGGGAAGTTGATCACCCAACCAAGCGATTGAAGCAACCCGACCACTTTGTCGGTGGCCAGCTGACTCTCCCCGAAAGAAGACGCCCGCACCAGCCAGTCGTCTAGCTAAGGATGGACCTGAATCCCTTCCTTCCTGAGATACGACGAGAACCTTGGAAAAGGTCTGAGGCGCTGTGGCGAGGCGCTGTGGCTAGGCCGAAGGGCATTGCTTTGAATTGAAAATGACGACCGAGCACTGCAAAGCGAAGAAAACACCTGTGGGGAGGCCAAATTGGAATGTGTAAATAGGCCTCTTTGAGATCAAGAGACGTCAAAAACTCCCCTGGCTGCACTGCTGCGATCACTGAGTGGAGGGTTTCCATGCGGAAATGCCGAACCCATAAGGACTTGTTGACACCCTTGAGATCTAGGATGGGTCGCCAAGAACTGCCCTTTTTTGGCACCACAAAATAAATGGAGCATCGACCGCACCCTCTTTCTGTTGGGGATAGAGGCTGGATGGCACCAAGTCGCTGTAAGTTGAGGAGGGTGTGACGAACCACCCGTACCTTGGCGGGAGATTTGCAAGGAGATTTCAGAAAAAAGTCTACTATCAGACGAGCCAATTCTTTTTTTTTCTTTTTTTTTTTTTAAGTATTTATTTATAATTCAATTATACATCTTTTCAAAGAAGCATAAAGAGAAACAATCCAAGACAAAATTTAACAATTAAGGAAATAAAAATTTTAGACTTTTACATATTCCGGGTATATTCTCAATCTATCATACAGTGCCCATATGGGATCCTAAACTTTAACATTAACATTCTCAGCCTCTTTAGCTATCAAGAAATCCTCAAGTTGTTTTGGTTCCATAAACTGGTAATTGTTCTGTAAGTAAATAAAATGGCAAATACAAGGAAATTTGAGGGTAAACGTTGCCCCCAGATTTAAAGTTCTTTGACGTAGTGCTAAAAATGCCTTACGTCTATATTGAGTATCTCTAGCGAGATCCGGAAAAATCCTAACTTTGAAGCCAAAAAACAACGAGTCTAAATGCTTAAAAAATAACTTTAATACCATCTCTCTATCTATCTCAAGAGCAAATGTCACCAGTGCTGTTGTCCTCTGTGTAACCACTTCCAGGGACGATTCAAGAAAAGATGTCATGTTCATTCCTCCATCCACAACAACTTGGTCACTTCCAGATTTAGATGGTACTGGAGTCTGGAGATAAATTACCCTTGTTATGGGTGGTAGAGATTCCTCATGCATCCCTAGAACTTCCCGCAAATATTTTTTACCATTTCAATAGCAGAAATAACTGGGGATCTGGGGAAATTGACAAGCCACAAGTTAAGTCTTCTCTGCTGGTTTTCAAGATATTCCATCTTCTTTTTAATAAAATTGCTGTCCTTAATTGTGGCTTTATTCAAGTTCTCCAGTTTTTGAGTTTTATCCTCAAGCAATTTTATATCAGACATCTGTCGGGCATTAATTTGTTCCTGAGTCAATAGAGTTTCTGACAATATTTTTATTTCACCAGCGTTTTTTTTAGCAAAACTGATTGAAGCGAAGAGTGCATTGAAAAAGTTAGGTCCCGTGGAGGGGCATAATTGAACGAAAACGTCTATCTCCATGGGCGTTTATCTCCGAGAACGGGTCCATGAAGGGGCGGACCGAACCGTATTTTCGAAAAAAATAGACGTCCATGTTTTATTCGACAATTTGTGAGCTGGGCGTTTTTGTTTTTCAGTGATAATGGAAAATGAAAGCGCCCAGCTCAAAAACGAATAAATCCAAGGCATTTGTTAGTGGGAGGGGCCAGGATTCGTAGTGCACTGGTCCTCCTCACATGCCAGGACACCAACCGGGCACCCTAGGGGGCACTTTTACAAAAACAAAAAAAAGGTAAAAGAGCTCCCATGTGCATAGCACCCTTCCCTTGTGTGTTGAGCCCCCCCAAATCCCCCTCAAAACCCACTGCCCACAAGTCTACACCATTACTATAGCCCTAAGGGGTGAAGGGGGGCACCTACATGCAGGTACAGTGGGTTTGGGGGGGTTGGACGACTAAGCATTAAGCAGCACAATTGTAACAGGTAGGGGGGGATGGGCCTGGGTCCACCTGCCTGAAGTCCACTGCACCCCCTAACAACTGCTCCAGGGACCTGCATACTGCTGCCAGGGAGGTGGGTATGACATTTGAGGGTGAAAATAAAAAGTTGTGAAACATCATGTTTTGTGGTGGGAGGGGGTTAGTGACCACTGGGGGAGTCAGGAGAGGTCATCCCCGATTCCCTCTGGTGGTAATCTGGTCATTTAGGGCACTTTTTGGGGCCTTATTCGTGAAAAAACAGGGTCCAGGAAAAGTGCCCTAAATTCTAGCTACAAACGCATACTTTTTTTCCATTATCAGCGAAAGGCGCCCATCTCTCCTCGGCCGATAACCACGCCCCAGTTCCACCTTCGCCACGCCTCCAACATGCCCCCGTCAACTTTGTACGCTTCCACGATGGAGTGCAGTTGAAAACGTCCAAAATCGGCTTTCCATTATACCGATTTATTCGTTTTTGTGAGATAAACGTCTATCTCCCGATTTGGGTCGAAATCTAGGCGTTTTTCTCTTTCAATTATAAGGTGGATAGTGACTCAATAGTTACTACGGCTGGTTTCACCACACCGATATTAAACTCAGGAGAGGGGGCGTTGGAGATCTGTTTTAAGGCATCTCTCATTACTGGGGAAAATGTTTTTACAATCTGTCCTACCAGAATTCCTTCGCCTCACCGCAATCGGCTGGGCTCCTTTCTCCGGGGGTCCTCTCCTTTTCAGGCATAGGGCCCTGCGAATCACTAACCGATCGCGAACTTCCTGGTTGTGGTGGTGCCGCACGGGTGTCAGGGCTCAGAGAAGCCCCGTCTTCACTGGTGGCCGAATAGTTGGAAGCTAGGCCGATAGTAGGAGAAGATGTCGCCCGGGGACCCAGCGAAACTCCGAAGCTTTCTAACGTCTTCTGCCTCAAGAGGAGGGTACCGGTGGGGGTCACAGGAGCCTTCCTCACTTTTCCCCGCTGCTTCCCCATAACAAAAGGGGAGAATTCGGACACCTCACTCGGTTCCGCGTGGGTTAGTCTCAGAGCACGTCTGGGGTAGCGTCTTAGTTCTGCGCCTTCTTGGATCCCCCCCAGACAAGCCAATTCTAACTTGTAGCCATCTTTTGATAACCTCCAAGACCCATTTGTCAGATATTACCATGGTCTACTCCATCAGGAATAGGGACAGTCTGCCCCCAACAACTGGCTGGATATGGAGCAAGGCCCCATCACTGGGCGGACCTGGCCGTGGGCTGGTTTCTGTTACCGGAAAGGAAGGCCCACCTGTCACCTCGAAAGGGCTGAGGTCTCTGAGAAGACCTTGCTCTCTGAAAAGAGGCCCCGAGACCTGGACGGTAACACCGTGTATCCCTAAACAGGTCTAGGTCTCGCCTCCGGGAGGCACTGGCCCTTAGAGTCACCGAGGTCCTTCACAATCTGTTCTAGGTCTGTCCCAAAGAAAAGCTTTCCCCTAAAAGGAAGCCTCGCTAATCGTGACAGAGGCCACATCTGCAGCCCAATGCCGCAACCACAGCCAGTGGCGCACGGTGACCATTAGGGAAACTTCCTTCGCCGAAGCCCTCAAAAGATCAAAAAGAAGATCCGCAAGGAAGGCTAAACCAGACTCTAAGACCGGCAAAACAGCCACGAGTTCTTCCGCAAAGGAGGTTTTTTGTACCCATGATAAGCATGCCCGCGCCGCATAGGAGCCACAAACTGAGGCCTGCAGGGAAAGGGCTGCTACTTCAAAGGACAGCTTCAAACAAGTCTCCAACTTACGATTCTGATGGTCCTTGAGTGCCGTGCCACCCTCAACAGGGAGAGTGGTTTTCTTAGTAACCGCTGTGATTAAGGAATCCACCATAGGGACCTTGAGCAAGTCTAAGTCAGCAGCAGGCAGCGCGTAAAGACGCGACATAGCTCTAGCAACCTTAAGCCCACTGTCCGGCGTATCCCACTGCGCCGAAATAAGGATCTTCATGGCCTCATGCACATGAAAGGAACGAGGTGGGCATTTGGTGCCAGACATAATGGAGGGCACTGGACCCGTTCCCCCTGACGATTCAGGGGATGAAATGGCCAAAACCTCAACAGCCCGAACAATCAGGGAGGGAAGCTCTTCCCTGACAAAAAGGCGGGCAGCTGTCGGATCATCCTCCTCCTCAGAGGGCAGGGTAACCTCATCTGCCAAATCCAATGATTCTGAGGGAGAGCCCGGAGACAAAACAGGGCCATCTGTGTCAGATAGCTCCTCGGGATCAAAAATCTCCACCCGGGGACATTTTGACAGGAAAGACTGAGAGGCTGCCGCAACCGAAGTTTGTTAAGGAAGAGACGGGGCTGCCTGAAGAAAAGATCCTGACTTCTTCAGAAGAAAGGCATTGTGCATTAATAAAACAAAATCTGGGGAAAAAGGAACTCAAAGGGACTCCCCTGCTCCCTCTACACCGCTTCCCTCCATCGGAGCCTGTGCCACAGAAGCGTGCTGCGACTCTTGCCTATCTACTGCCATGTGCAGAGCGGGTCATGCCTGAGAGGAAAAAAATGGCACCTGCTGACGTGCTGCACTAACTGCCCCGAGGAAACCGCTGAAACTATCCCCTGCTCTTCCGACTCACCGGACGCCTGAGGGGAACCCCCATCGTGCTGAACACCCGCTGTGGGCTGACGGCGGCAGGACTGACACTCCCCTGACGCTGTTCGACGGCCCCCACACCGGGAGCAGCACTTAGCCACCTGAGAAGGCACTGACATGCTCCACAAACGCCTGCCCCAAAACTGACTTGGCAGACCTAGTTCCTCCGTATGATTAAACAAAAACAAAGACACTTACCTTTTTTTTTCAGGAGAGAAAAGAAACACCCGAACAGGCCAACAGCCCCGGGCAACGGAGGAAAGGTAGGGGGAGACCGGGAGGGACCTGGCACCACCAGGTGTACACCACAAGCTGCAAACAGCCACTCAACCCCTGTCTGTGCTAAACTAGACCCAAAGGACACCAGTAGCCAGTTCAAACCAGAGCTGCACATAGTTGTCCCTCCACCTGCTAGATAGTGAGAATACATACTGAGGTTTACTTGGCTGCACAGGCCCACATATAGCAAACCTCAGAGGTTCTCTCTATCTCCACCTGCTGGTAGAGGGACACAACCCACAAGTCTCTGGATTGATCTGTGGGACGCTATGGAAGCAGGCTTAGGGGCTCCCTGTAGCATTGGAGCCCAGAATATTTGCCCTGTTTGCACACCCTTAGCATTGGCCCTACCTCCCAAGTTTCACCCCTGATTGAGACTCCAACAGAATCACAATGATCACAAAGCAACATCAAAATCAATAGCAGCAGCAAACAAATAAAGCACTGCAAAGCAATTAATATAAGAGCTCTTTTTACTACAAAGAAAAAAACAACCCTATGATTCTAAGAACATATAATAAGTTGGTTTCACACATCCACCTTTTGAGAGGTCCTGTGCTATTATAGGAGCCTAGCTTCCACTGTTTAACATCACTTTGCATTCCTAAGAGTATCAGTACAGCAGTCCCATATGGAGACATCTACACAAGGCCAAACTGTACAGTAACCTTCTCTCTCCCACTCTTCAAGATCTCAGTAAGTCTTAATTTCTTCAGGCTACACGCTCTTGTAGGGTTAGCCCTGCTTTCAGTATACAGTCTGAGGTTTACCCCCAAATTCTATATTGTGCCTTAATTTCCGCATGGAAATCGAAACATATTCTATAACAATGCGTGTAACTTAATTGGTAAACTAGCTAATCAGTGCTGTCAATTGGATGTTAACAAGCAATCAGCATTAACAGGCATTAATTATGATTTATGCACAAAACTCGCTAAGCATATTCTGCAATGTGGTGTGTGTAAATTCCAAGTTGCACAGTTCAAAAGGAAACATACTGATGGGCACGAAATGGGCATTTCTAAAAATCTATGCGTATTATTATAGAATACACCCACTCTGTACCTAATATAGGCATTGGGATTTACGCCAAGTAAAACATGGCCTAAATGGATGCAACCAAATTTGGTTGCATAAAGAGGCACTCAGCATATTCTATATACCGTGCATAAATTTAAACCTATTCTATAAAATTTAGGCATATTTTAGAGAATATACCTAGACACACTTTTTGACAGTGGGGATTTTTCTGGCGCCATATATAGAATCTTGCCCTTAGTGAATTAAGCATAATTGGTCTCAATATGTAGCAATTCCATTGTTATAAAATTTATGAGAAAGAAGCCCACTAATACTGTGGGGCCCTTTTACTAAGCCGCGGTAGGCTCTATGCGCGTGCAGTGTGCTCCAAAATGAGACTACCACCAGGCAGCGTGCCCTCATGATGGTAATTTCAGATTTGGTGCGTACCAATAATGCCTGGATAAATTATTTATTTCCTCCTACGCGTGCCGGTTCTGGCAGTAATTGGCACTTGGCGCGTGAACATTTACTGCTATATCAATAGGTGTTGTTAAGGGCTCAGGCCGGTTTGGGGCGCGCGCTGGTTTCATTTTTACTGCAGGCCCTTTTCCCGTCCCAAATAAAATATGGCCCAGCACATGCCCAATAAACGCGCCTACACTACCACAGGCCACTTTCTTTATTTTGTTTTCTTTGATAGTTTTTATTTATGAAGTAATTTTTCATTATTTTTCAATGTGGGGCTGAAGCCATATATTTTCATTTTCTTGCTTTTACACACATAACTATCCTGCTTAAATCGAATAGTTCAGAAGATAATACGTAATCAAACAAAGCAAACACATAAGCAATAGTTGTAGCAAGGGGTAAAAGCCTTAAAAATCAGAGGTATAATAAGTGCAAATATATGGCAGAGACTTGGAAGGAAACAGAGGGGGTCTTTTATTAAAGCTTAGCTCGAGTTCTGCAGCAGGGCCCATAGGAATAAAATGGGCTCTGCAGCAGATAACTCGAGCTAAGCTTTAGTAAAGATCCTCAGAGACACAAAAGTTTAATCTTAACTCAAATTTATTAGGAAGTTGACTTCAAAATCTTGAATCATGCAGAGCTAGGTCATAAGGGCACAATTACTAGTACACATGTAGGAGTAAAGTTTATTGGCCTTGAATTGTGAGCTAGTAAATTTAAGTGTAATAAGGGAGCATGAAGGATGGAAAAAAGTTAGATAGTATTCCTTAACTGCAGTCATATCATGAAAGAAAATTAATAATAGTTTTGAATATTTTCTTTCATTACACTTTACAGCCCACTGACTTCTTGCTATCACCTGATTCTGACTATGCTAACTGTACTATTTTGAGTCATATGAATTTTCATAATAATCCACACCTATCTGAATGATCTGTAGAATGGACTAAAGAAACAGACCTACCTCATCAAATTTGTTCAGGTTGTTAGAAAGGAGACTTACAAGCTGCCCAGTGCTTATTTTATCAAGGACTCTACTTGACAGTTTAAGGATCTGTAAAAAAATAAACAAAACAGCAAGTAAGTTCCTTTTAATCAGCCTGCAACTTTCTCAAATAATTGATGCAAGCATTAAAAAAACATAACTTAAATCAATAACTAAAATTATACTGTTATGGAGTGTATAGGAACTGCCACTACCCGTTAAGCATACTCCCTCAAAGGGACACTTCAAGAGGCCTACCTCTAGAGAACTCAGCAGTGAGAGGAAAAGGTCCATAGCTAGACAGGCCAGGGAAGACAGGAACAGCACTCCACTGTAAGCTTTCACAACTTAGAAAAAGGTTTTCACTGGAACTGTGAGATTCCTGACCTTTGTGGCCAAGCCAGAAATAATTTAATACTGACTTCAAGCTGGTGCACACTGATTGTGGAGCTGGCAGGATCCAGTCTCTCGTGAAGACTGTAACTGATTTGCAAGAGGCTTTATTCTTACTATTAAATTACCACACTTGTGAAGAGAATAGGCGTATATTTCTTTGAACACACCAATAAAAAGTTTTGTTTTAGTTTTACAGTATTTTGTAGTTTGGCTGTGTCTAGAGAGACTCCATGCCCCAACCCCACTAACACTATCATAGACACCCAGTTGATAGAGAGTTGATAAAATGTAATGAAAAGTGAGATCAAAAAGATTTTCAAAGCAGACTTCAGAGACTTTGACTTTTTTTTATTACAAAATATCTGTACTATGGAAAACTTTAGATTATTACATGCAAACCTGAATTTTACCATTAACTAGACTCATTTCTGCTTTCAACTGTAATTTTTATTATGTGTTATACAATCCACACTAACTTTTCTCCAAGATCAAAATGACAAATCAAAAATACAGATATAGCAAAATATTAATCATTAGATGGTAGAAAGTTTCTATGCAACTAGATGTCTAAAAAAAATCAAGTATACCCAAATATAAACATTAGACCACTTTTTGTATTGTTTTTCTGTTAATATCCCTTTGAAAGATGTCTACCGTATGATTATTTCTAATACAAATGTATCAAAATTTTTTGTATTACAGATTTTCTAAAAACAAGAAGAAAATTACCTTTTTATAAATTAAGCTGAACATGGCTATTCTCATTTGCATTCCTATATGGTGAAGCCCAAATATGGCAGGATGTAATAGCAGCATCCTCACTAGGAAAAGGAGGCACAATCCAATAGCAAGATAATACGCAATGGATCGTTCAAGTCTGTTGTCCGGGTCATAGGAAGCTATAATTCTTCCCAACAAAAGAGGCTGTACTGCTTTGGTAACTTCCTAGAGAAAGAGAGACAAGAAGTATTTGGAAGCATCCACTTGCTCAGGTGCTACACAGGTTAGAAAGCAACAGTGTAAATACATTCAGGTTCCACAGAAAATCTAAAACAGGAGGGATCCCATTTCTATGAAAGCAAGCATACACAACAAAGCCCTTAAAAAGTAGTCCAGCATCATTTAAAATACCAATTGTGTGTAATTTTTGTTGAGTAGAAACTAGAGAACACAAAAAAGGTCATAGATTTGATATACTGTCTTTCTGTGGTACAACCAAAGGGATTTACATTTATTATAAGCAGGGTACTTGGGACTGTGCCATTTTTTCTGAATTACCTGCACCTAAGATAAATAGATACATACAGGTCAATATTCAAAGGGACTTAGCTGTTTAGCATTAACTGCTAAATATACAAGCCTCCAATCCATAAACTTTTGATATCATTATACAAATAGTGCAGTCGGAAATTTCCTCTAAACAGCTAGGTATATACTATCTGGATAATGCAGAGGCAGAGCAACTGTGAAACAAGGGTGTTTTGCCTACCTATCCATATAGAGGTAATATTATAAGGAGCTGCATAGATTTAGGGAACAAAATGTAAATATTCTAGCCATTTATGCACATAGGTGAACATATATTTGCATAAACAATAATAATCCAGTATGTGCATATCTTCATAGAAGTGGTAGAGGCAAAAATGGTGATGAAAAAGGCAAGAAGATGAAAACAATGAATTGAGTTTGCCTGAACAGAGAGGCACTTCAGTTTAAAATAACAGTAGAATGACTTCTTTGCACTTCCTAAAAGAAGGGGAGTAACCCATTGAACACAAAACCCTAAATGAAGATATTGGGGAGGGGGTACCCTGCATGCAGCACCAGTTAGAACGTTGATCACCTTCCTAGGATGCTAGATGACACATTTTGGTTTTTATCTATCATCATAAGAACATACATTTGCTTCCCCATGTCTGTCTCAACTGCAGACTATGGACTTTTCCTCCAGGAACTTCTCCAAACCTTTTTAAAAACCCAGATATGCTAACCACTGTTACTATATCCTCTGGCAAAAGTTCCAGAGCTTAACTATTCATTGAGTGAAAAAATATTTCCTCCTATTTGTTTTTAAAGTACTTCCATGTAACGTCCTTGAGTGTCCCCTAGTCTTTATACTTTTGGAATGAGTAAAAAATCGATTTATTTCTACTTGTTCTATACCACTCAGGATTTTGTAGACTTCAATCATATCTCCCCTCATCCATCTCTTTTCCAAGCTCAAGAGCCCTAACCTCTTTAGCCTTTCTTCATACGAGTGGAGTTCCATCCCCTTTATCATACTGGTCGCTCTTCTTTGAACCTTTTCTAAATCTGCTATATCTTTTTTGAGATATGGCGAAACTGAACGCAGTACTCAAAGTGAGATCGCACCATGGAGCAATACAGAGGCATTATAGTATTTTCAATCTTATTCACCATCCCATTCCTAATAATTTCTAGCATCATGCTTGCTTTTTGGCCGCCTCTACACATTGAGCAAAAGATTTCAAATCTATTATGCTACTATGCAAGAAACTACATACATAAGTGGATTTATTCGACATAGCTTGTGATATAGGAATCATAATATTATTTGCTCTACAAAACAATCTGATTTCCTGGAGGAAAAATCCGTGGAGGGGCATAATCGAACGGCACAGGCCATCTTCAGGACCAGCGCCATAAGTGAGCAGAGCCAAGCATGTTTTCAAAATACGCTTGGCGCCGGCCAAATCGCTCGCCGGGTTTAAAGAAGGATCACCAGGTTTATATGAGATGGCCGGCTTTGTTTTTCAGTCATAATGGAAACCAGGCCCGGCCATCTCAAACCTGGCAAAATGCAAGGCATTTAGCCATGGGAGAAGCCAGCATTTGTAGTGCACTGGCCCCCCTCACATGCCAGGACACCAACCAGGCACCCTAGGGGGCACTTAAAAATTAAAAAAAAAAATAGCTTCCAGGTGCATAGCACCCTTACCTTGTGTGCTGAGCCCCCCAAATCCCCCCACAAAACCTACTAGCCACAACTCTATACCATAGCCCTAAGGGGTGAAGGGGGGCACCTACATGTGGGTACAGTGGGTTTTGGAGGGCTCTACATTAACCACCACAAGTGGAACAGGTAGGGGGGGATGGGCCTAGGTCCACCTGCCTGAAGTGTACTGCATGCACCCACTAAAAACTGCTCCAGGGACCTGCATACTGCTGCCAAGGAGCTGGGTATGACATTTCAGGCTGGCATACAGGCTGGCAAAAAAAGTTTTAGTTTTTGTTTTTTGGGTGGGAGGGGGTTGGTGACCACTGGGGGAGTAAGAGGAGGTGATCCCCGCATCCCTCCGGTGGTCATCTGGTCAGTTGGGGCACTTTTTCCAAACTTGTTCCTAAAAATAAATGGACCAAGTCCAGCTGGCAAAATGCTCATTTGAGCCGGCCTCTTTTTTTCCATTATAAGACGAAGCCGGCCATCTCGTGCCCACGCCCCCGCCCCTCGTCCCGCCTTCACTACCCTACCAACATGCCCCCTTGAAGGTTGGCCGGCGCCGTGACGAAACAGCAGTTGAAGCCGGCCAAAATCGGCTTTCGATAATATCGATTTGGCCGGGATCAGGCGATCACCGGCGATCTCCCGATTTGTGTCAGAAGATCGCTGGCGATCCCTTTCGAAAATAAGCCTGATAGTCTGTTATTGAGACAGACATGGGGGAAGACACTGCTTCCCTTGGGACTGGTAGCATGGAATATTGCTACTATTTGGGTTTCTGCCAGATACTTGTCACCTGGATTAGCCACTGTTAGATACAGGATACTGGGCTAGATGGACCATTGGTCTGACCCAGTATGGCTATTCTTATGTTCATATTAATGGCATTTGCAAACTATTTATGTATTTTAAAAACAATGCAACTGTTTTTTCAGAACCTAAGCATTCATTTTAAACATTTACCATGTTTTGTCATATCATTTGAACCTGAAATTACAGGAAAAAATTCTAAATTTGAGTGTTTTTTGTGTATGATCAATAGTATGCACTAAATCAATAGAATTCACTAACAACAGTGCATGCTCCTTAACCATAGTGAGTGCAACTGATGAAAATGCTCCCCAAAAACAAAAACTAAATAAAACTCAAAATCCTGTAAATGATGAATACCTAACTCACTCTGTCTCCTCCACCTTAACTAAGTATTTCTCTTTTCCGGAATTGGTGATCACCATTACGGAACATGTAAGCCACATTGAGCCTGCAAATAGGTGGGAAAATGTGGGATACAAATGCTACAAATAAATAAATATGGGAAATAGGAATGTTCATTCATTTGAAATGACACGGGAAAGAGTACGCACTATTTACAACATTGTTCCTGAATTGAAAAAAAACCCCAAAAAACATTGTTTTCCAAAAATGAAACAAATTTCCTATAAAGAACCAGGGAAACTAAAACATTTTTTTTGGCCTGTACACCTTTATACATTAGTTCTAACATCTTTGATTTGATTCCTGGAATAAAAGATTTTATTAATCAGGCCCCTCTTTGTAATATATTTCAACCTTTATATCTTATTGTGCAGAAAAGCCTGGTATAGAAAAATGACCTTAATATTATAAGGGTACATTTTGAAAGGCTTAGACATCTTGCTTCTTTTGTAAAAATAATATTAACCCATCTAAAACACTTATTTCCTGCTGCTTGAATTTTTGGCCACCATCAACAGAAAATATGTGCATTCTTTTGGACACACAGAAGTGTGTTAGGAAAAGGGAGGAGAGGGAATGGGATTTGATATACCACTTTTCTGTGGTTACAATCAAAGCGATTTACATATTATATACAGGTACTTATTTTGTACCTAGCGCATTTTTAACGCGCCTACGATTAATGTGCGCATTAACCATGTAGGCGCCTATAGGGATATCACAGGTGCATACATGGTTAACGCACATACATGGTTAACATGCATTAAAAATGCTAACGTGCCTATAACGTGGTTTAGTAAACAGAGCCCTAAGTGACTTGCCCAGAGTCACAAGTAGCTGCAGTTGAAATTGAACCCAGTTCCCCAGGTTCTCAGGCACTGCATTAGCCATTGTTCATACATGAATTTCTAAAAAATATATATATGCATATTATAGACCATTAATACACGTAGGCTATCATAGCAACATTGTAAATGTCGGCACATAAACACCTGCATGGTCCATCCAGCCTGCCCATCAAGGTGACTAGAATCTGGCACTCTGTACAGGTTCCACTTCTTCATGATTAAATACGGGTATACTTTATCTCCATCTCTCCCTGACAATATTGGGACACAGACTATTGTCTAATCTGGATTCCTGTATGTCTGAGAAACAACGCTGTCTGGACCTGATTGAATCTTGGGTTACTCATCATAAATTAAGACTGAACAAAGGTAAAATCCAATTTTTATGGATAGGCCCAACTGACATGCTGGAGAGCAATTATTTTTTATCATTAGGACCTAGTAAGTATCAGTTACAACTTAACTCTCAGGTACTAGGAATAGAGACTGATAATTTATTACAAATGAAGAAAATCAGGTTAACAAATTAGTAAAAACATTCCTTTGTAATACTGAAAAAAAAATGAGAACGTTTAGAACATTTTTTAATCAAAATGTGTTTGTATTGATGATACAGTCGGTGCTTTTAGCACAGTTTGCCTACTGTAATGTAGTATATAGGGTACTCAAAATCCCTTATTAGTAAGTTACAACAAGTTCAGAATGCAACCGTTTGTATGATATACAATATTTATAAATGTGTATCAATTTCACCTTATCATCTAGGATTTCACTGGCTTCCAATCAAGGCAAGAGTGCATTTTTTTCCATATCTCTTTATTAGTTTTTATAGTAAAGATAACAGGTCCAAACAATGTTGAACAAGGGGATAATAATTAGTTATAAAGAGATGCATTTAGATCCATAAGAAGTTAAGGTGGTAATGATGCAATAAATTCTTCAAACAGTGCCTAAGTCTTTTTAAAGCTGGGAAGGTGATAGGTTTTGAAGGCTGCATTTTCTTCATATCATTTAATAGTGCAAAGGTGACTCCACCATTCGTGGAAATTTAGAGGTGAGTAGTTCTTCCAATCCAGGATTATCAGGTCAACTGCTAGAGCTAACATGGAATTAAACATTTGTGATGTTGCAAGACTGCAATTTAAGTTATGCACTATAATTTTAAAAATTTTATGGGGGTTTTCCAGCCATAGTGGCAAGTTTTTTTCAACCTTTAAATATGAATCTGCTTCACCATACAAGTTACCAGATGTTACTTACCACCTCTTTTACAAAGCTGCGCTAGCAGCTGCCAGTGTGGTAATGCCATGTCAGCATTACTGCGCTGCTTTGTAAAAAGGGGGGATTAGTTTCCCCAGTGTCCATGAAGTAACCTCAATGAAAGTGTCTCGGTCCTCTCTGATTTACCAGTTTCTTTAAGATCAATGTATGACTATCTTCTGTTTAAAAGGTTATTTAAAAATTTTTTATTCTGAAAATTTGATAATGTGATCTTGTTCTTGAGTTACTGTAATTCCTGGAGTATGCTTCAGAATCTTCTATGTATCCCGCATTACACTTCTAGTATATGCGGATTATAAACCATATTGTAATGTAAAAGAAGTCTGCCCACCACTGGTCCTGGTTCCCAACTACTGGAGTTGCCATCGAAGTCCACTACAACCATGATCCTGATATATATATTTTTTTGCCATTTACAGGACCCAGACCATAGAAGTCTGCCCAGCATTGGTCTTACATCCCAACCTCTGAAGCTGCCATCAAAACTAACTCCAGTTATGAGGTCATTTAAATATTGCTTTAATTGAAATCTATCCTTTTTCTATATAGTGTCCCTCTGTGTTTACATCATGCTTCTTGAATTCTGTTACTATTTCTGCCTTCACAACCTCTTGCAGGAGGGTATTCCAGGCATCTACTACCCTTTCTGTGAAAAAGTATTTCTTGACGTTGCTCCTAAGTCTCCCGCCCTACAACCTCAGCTTATGACCTCTAGTTCTGCTTCCCTGTCTCTGAAAAAGACTAGTTTGCATATTAACACCTTTTAAATATGTTTAAATATGTAAGGGTATGGCCATTCTTCATCCTCAATATCCAAAATATCAGAAGAAAGTGAACTCCAGGGACTGTCAAGATCAAGGAAGAAGCAGAGATGGCCAAGATGGAACCCAGATAACAACAGAAGTCGCACTAGGTATTACAAAGATGATTTATTTAATGTGCCATTTTGAACACAGGATCACCTGGGGATCACTTCTGCCCAATCATGAAGCACCTGGAAATCCCTAGAACAGCAGTTCACAAACCTGGTCCTAGAGGCACCCCAGACAGTCAGATTTTCAGTATATCCACAATGCAGTGGAGGCAGTGCATGCAAATCTCTGTCATGAATATTCATTGTCGGTATCCTGAAAACCTAACTGGCTGGGGTGCCTCCAGGACCAGGTTTGGGAACCACTGCCCTAGAAATTGCTGAGAAAGATAGGAATGGCAGGATTTGATGTATAGATGTTGGGGGCTGGGGGATACAATGTATGGGGATCAGCAGGGGTTGAGTTTTTTGTTTTGTTTTGTTTAGTTTTGTTTTCATTTACACAGCCTGGCTAGGGACTCACTATCTCACTGTTGCTGTGGTCAGGAATGTGTGATGTTCCAGGCTACAACAACACAAATTTATATTAACTGTGTAAGTTACTAATCTGTGGTATCGCGGTAAATATCATTACAGTAAAATGTATTTTACTACAGCTTTGTTAACTACCCCCTGAACTGGAAGTAAACAGAAGCTTGGTGAAAAATATAGAGAATCCCAATGTTTTAACATAGGATCTAGAAACAGGAGGTTACAGTAGAAAAAGCACACCTCGCCAAAATCTGAAAGTTGCTTGGCCAGACCGTCCAGATACCACAGATTTGATTGTTTCAGAATCATGCAAGTATGCCTCAGTTTCATTAATGTTATTTGCTTTCACTTCTGAGTTCTGACTCATTGTGAAGAGGCCTTTAATATGCAGTAAAGTACAAGGTTCTGTCAGCAGTTTCCTGAACTCCAGAAACATTGTTTTCTTCCTTTGCTTCTGTTCCACAGCTGCAATCATTCCATAAGACAGCTCCACACAGACCTTTTGGATAAGCTGCCAGCTGGCCAGTAATACACAAGGAAAGAAGAATCATATCAGATTCTGAATGGGACACCTGTTTTATGTGCTGGCACTAGCAGATTAAGTGCAATTTTGCATCAACATAACAAACGTCAAACTAAGGATCTCACTGTGAAAAGACTGTTTTGAGTAAGACAACAGCTATGTTTACTGGCAAAGCTAGGAACGTGTAAAGCTTTTTTCTTTTAGGTAATGCCCATAGCTTAGTGATCATGCCAGCTTTACGAGACAAGCAAGGCAACAGCCCAGGGTGTTAGTACAACAGGAAGGCCTTTCTTGGTGAAGCAGAGAGAGGTCTGGGAGGTAGAATTTCAGGGTGCTTGACACTGACTGGGCATACTTATTAGATGCACTTTTAAGAGTGTGTGAAAAGATCCTGATCCTATTTAAGAGTGTATAATAAGAAACAGAGGGGTCAATAGGCAGCATGAGTTAACCAGGTGGGAACAGCTCCTATCCAGTTAACTCGAATACTTCGAGCTGGAGTTAACCAGTTAGTGGCTGACCACCACAGGCTGAATATCACCTGCAAAGAAAGTATCCAAGTAAAATAAACCTAAAATTGGAAACAGGACTGCAAGAAAATTCAAGAATACAAGTTCCTGCCAAAGAGTTTATGCTACTGATAAAGTTAAATGAAAAATTAAAAAAAAAAACTGTCCATATTGCTAATTCTAGAATACCAGATCCAGAGAAATAATTTGTCATACATGTAGATGCATCAAAGTTGTCCTAAAAAAGGCACAAGGTAACATGCTCTATTCTATGTCCATTTTACTTCTATAAGTCGACAGCACTAGAAACGATTTACCACATTTATGAAAAAGCACTGTATATCACTGGTACCCACTTACCTCCTGACTCCACCCAAACTCTGCCCCTGGACCACCCCAGCACTAACTGGTGACAGAAAATATTCAATGGCTCTATTCAGGTAAGTACTACTTAATAACTCCTCGCAACCCACTCAGCATGATTTAACTGGGCAACAGAGTTTTCTACATGGCTCCATAATGTCTAAAGTCTACTCAAAATATGAATTCTAGACAAGTTTATTGGTCACTAATTTTCTCTCAATTTAATTTTGTGATGACCCAGTGGTTCCCAAACCTAGTCCTGGAGGCACCCCAGCGAGTCAGGTTTTCAGGATACCCACAATGAACATTCATGAGAGAGATTTGCAGGCACTGCCTCCACTGCATACAAATGAATCTCATGAATATTCATTGTAGATATACTGAAAGCTGGGGTGCCTCCTGGAACAGGTTTGGGAACCACTGAGTTCACCTATTAGCCAGGATCCCAGAATAGCAAGGAAGATGCATTGTTCTGGAGAAAGGGAGAAAAGATATCAGACTAGGAGACACCAACTATACTTCAAACTGAGAATTTTATCATGGATAAATGAGGGAAAAGCTGACCACAGATCAGTTTGCTTGTGAGCACAGAGTAACAGAGTCTATAGAAGACAAGAGCTGGCAAGGATATTGCCTCTATAAGAGAGGCAAATTGTCCCCCCTCCCCCCCCCCCCCCCCGTTTACAAAGCCGCACTAGCAGATGCCAGTGCGCTAATGTCGACACAGCCCATTTACTTTGAATGGGTTGTTGGCAATGCCGCACTGCAGCAGCTAACACACCTTTGTAAACAGGGGTGTATTTGCCAAAAGGGATTTTAAGTTTAAACGTGCTGCAGACATGCTATGACTCTCAACTAGCAGGATATCCCATCATACGCAGAACAAGAAGACTAATAATCCATGACATCCAGTGGTCAGGGTGGGGTCAGGATATAAGGGAATACAAAACATCCTATTAAGTATACACAAGGACCAAGGCACCCCACAGGAAAGTCCACACAAGGATTCTCAATGCCACTGTTAATACCATCCAGATGCTAAGAATGGTATCTTTAAATTTCATTAAGGAGCTACCCCCATCGGAAAATTAATCATCAGTGGATTCATTTTCAAAGATGACCTACTTTATCGCAGCAACTGGTCTCCTTTCAGGATGGAAAACTACAAATGTGTTAATAAAAGAGGTTGGTCGGACTCCATAGGTTACCAGAATATATTGCCTATGATCAAGGCACCCAGCTTAAAGCACAGTTTTGATGAGAAATAACCAGGATACCAAATATTCTGGCCAACCCATCATCAGTGTATCTTTTCTAATTATCTCCAAAATGACTGGGTCCAACTGTTTTTGACCATGGAATCTGCATATAATAATACAGATGTGGTAACAGCGCTTAGCATATCTGGGTTAAAAAAGATTTGGACCCTTTTAAAACTCTATAAGGAGACTCCAAAACTGCAAGTAATGGTGAAGGGGAAACAGGAATTAATTTGTCAAGCAAATTCTCAATTCAAGATACAGCCAAGGACTACAATATTGTCTAGCTGATTGGAAGGGTTTTAACCCAAAACACCACAGCTGGAAGCCAGTTTAGAACATTCATGCAAAGACAATTCCACCAGAAACATCTGAATAAATCAGGCTGAAATGCCTCAGGAGAAAGCAATGGAAGTGGGATATGAACTAGCAAGCAGAGGCAGGAAACCTGCCTCAGAACCACCAGAGATCCAAAGCTGAGAAAAGATCAGGGGTGTGGCAGCGTGGTTAGTGCTGGCTGCAGGACCTCATGAACATGTGACACAAACACGCACACAGGCTGCAGGTAAAAGTCAAAAGTATTTTCAGGCTCATTTTCAAAAAAGAAAAATGTCCAAAAAGTGACATAAGTCTGCAATTGGACAATTGGACATTTATCTCACAAAGACGTCCAAATCAGTATTTTCAAAACCTGTTTTTAGACGTCTTTCTCTGAAGTCTGTCTAAATCTCAAGGGGGCGTGCCAGGGGTGTGTTCAGGGCAGGACTTGGGCATTCCTAAGACTTAGATGACTTTCAGCCATAATGGAACAAGACAAAAACACGTTTTGAGCTAGACCTGTTTTTATAACAAATAGCTGCAGTGGGAATTGAACCCACTTTCTCTGGATCAATGTCCGCTGCACTAACCACTAGGCTACTCCTCTACACTGCACAAGAGGTGCTCCAAATGACCACTGGAGGGAATCAGGGATCACCTCCCCTTACTCCCCCAAATCACAAAACATTTTTTCCAAACAGCATTTTCAAAAGGAAAAGATAGACTTTTTTTTTGTAGAAAATGACCTTTCCTGTTCTGATTTTGGAGTTCTACAAAAAACTTCCAAATTCAGACATAGATGTCATATCCAAAAATGCCCCTTGTGCATTTGACTTGTCCGAAGTCACAAGGAGCAGCAGTGGGAATTGAACCCATGTTGCCAGGATCAAAGCTCACTGCACTAACCATTAAGACACTCCTCCTCTGTTTTGGACATCTTGCATTTGGACGTCTTTTGTTCGAAAATGGACCAACAACAAAAAAAAAAAGAAGTCCAAATCACAAGACATCCATAGCATTTTTGAACACAAAAGATAGACGTCTTATCTTTTTTGAAAATTACCTTCTTTCCTGTTCGGAATTTGGACATTTTTGTAAAACGTCCAAATTCTAATTTAGACGTTCTATCAAAAATGCCCCTCCATATGTACACTAAAAGACTGTAATGAGCTCTGTTACTTCACAGGCTTAGTCCTTTTAAATAGAGTTTCTCTCTCTCTCTCTCTCTCTTAACATAGTCCCAGTCACTACTCTTTTTGGGGCTGGCTCCTAGACAGGCCCAAACATGGTTGAAACTAATGTCATCTCAGGTCATAAGAATAGCCATATTGGGTCAAAAAATTGTCCATCTAGCCTAGTATCCTGCTTCCAACAGTGGCCAATCTAGACAAGGCCGGCTCAACCTATGAACCACGTGAGGCACTGGCCCAGGGCAGCAGTGATAAAGGGTGCCAAAATCCTGGTCTAGAATTTCTCCTTCCTTCTTCCCTTCCCTCTCTCCTTCTGCCTACAGTTCAGTATCCACAGAATAGGAGGGAGGGAAGAGAGATACTGAACTGGGATTTTGATGTCCTTTATTATTAGTTGGGAGGGGGGGACTTAAGAGGAGGAGATATTGGATTACCTCTAGGGTGAAGAGAGTGGAAGGAGAGATATCAGATTGCAGGCAGGGGTGGGGGGCACCTATACAAAAGTTGGGTCAGGATGCCACAGTCCCTTAAGATGGTCCTGAATCCAGGTCACAAGTATCTGAAAGAAACCCAAATAGTAGCAACATTCTATGCTACCAGTCCCATGGCAAGAAGTGGCTTCCCAAAGTCTATCTCAATAGCAGACTATGGAGTTTTCCTCTAAAAATTTGTCCAAACCTTTTTTAAACCCAGATATGCTTACCACTGGTTACCACATCCTTTGGCAATGAGTTCAAGAGCTTAACTATTCGTTGAGTAAAAAAAGTATTTCCATGTAATTTTGAAAGAGTGAAAAATTGATTCACTTTTACTCATTCTACACCACTCTTCTGTAGGACTCAATCATATCCCCCCTCAGCTGTCTCTTTTCCCTTCTGGACACACCAAACTTATATACTTTAGGAATATTCTGCAAGGTTCTCTCCTACCTTGGTAGTCTTCTAGCCACGTAAAATCAACTTCTGGACATCACTATTTACAGTTTCTTACCCCAGGAAACCTCTTAAGCTCAGGCCTATCGCTCTATATATCCTGGGAGGTCCTCACTTAGGGCTGCTTCCTAGGAGAGAGAGAAGGAGAGTGAGAGAGAAGGAGAGTGAGAGTGAGAGTGAGAGTGAGTGAGAGAGAGAGAGGGAGAGAAAGAAAGAAAGAAAGAAAGAAAGAAAGAAAGAAAGAAAGAAAGAAAGAAAGAAAGAAAGAAAGAAAGAAAGAAAGAAAGAAATAGAAATGTAACAGATTCCTACTCCTTCAGTTCAGTTTAGTTCCTTGGCTTCTGCTCCTTGTCAGTACTTGGACTCCTGGTAGTCCAGCTTTCTGCAGATAAACTTTCTCTGCGAGTACTATATAGTTTTAACAGGACATTCCCTGACACTAGGTCAGACCCAAAGGTCCAACAAGCCCATATTCCACCTCTGACACTGGGAAGCACTGAGGTAGAACTTTTATAAGAAGCTGCCTAGTTTTACATGCTAATCAGTTTTGAGGTGTCTCTAAGAATAGTTGTTTCCCCCACAGTCACATAGCAGCCACAGTCTGTATAAGCTGAAAAAGAAACAACCCCAGAAGGCGGGGCTTGAGGATTTGTATGACTGGTGAAAGTTTTCAGAAAACATCAGTTACAAGCAAGCAGTTATGACTGTCTCTTAAGACAAGCAGGTCCCTGAGTCACACATGGGATTCCCTAGCCAAAATGTACGGTACGCCACTATTTGTAAGCCACATTGAGCCTGCAAAGAGGTGGGAAAACATGGGATATAAATGCAGAAAAATAAATAAATAAAATGTGGTCTTCAATAAAATGAGAACAACCATAGCATGACAACAAACTACCAACAGGGCATAAAAACTGAATCCAGAGGAAAGAATGTCCAGGACAAGATGGCATGGTATAAGGCTCCAATAAAATAGATTCAGGAGAAATGTCAGAAAATATTTAATTCAGACAAGGGTAGTGAATGCATAGAACTGTCTCCCCAGGAGGTGGCAGAGACTAAAACATTGATATAATACAAGAAAGTAAAACATAAGCAACATGGATCCCTAGATGCCAAAAAATTATAGTAAGCCAAAAGATCAATTGGGATCTATCACAATGTACCAGAAATGAACATGGGCAGACTAGGTGGGCCGTAAGACCTTATGTCACCAAATTCTATCTGGCCGATATTCAAAACCATTTAAACAGTTAGGAACGGCACCTGGTCGGTTAAACGGTACTTAACTGGCTATCCGTGATATTCAGCAGAAGATAGCCAGCTGTTTCCCACTGAATATTCCCAGTTAGCGCTTACAAGCTAGCTGGTTATATCACGTAAAATAACTAGCTATCCGTCGATTTTCAGTGCATCACCTGCTAAGTTTGATGGTCAAATCTGGCTTCATCAATAGCAGGTCTATTGTTGGCCAATATAAACTTAGCCAGCCAGCGCTGAATATCGACTTGGTCAGCTATGTCCTTAGTGGCCAAAAATAAACTGGATATTCAATGCCAGTCACTGGAACCGGTCCAGCATTGAATATTCTGGCTCAGCGCTGACCGCGGGAGGTAGCCTGGCTACTTCTCATAGTCTGAATATCAGGCCCTATGTTTCTATGTGTTGGTTAAGTCAGAACTTACATGAATTTTTCTTAATGAAAAAAAAACAACCCACAATCACAAAAATGGATCTTGGAAGGGCTGGAGACAGGATCTAATTTTTGATACACACTGCTGTTGCATCATGACCCAATATACAAACAGTACTGACCCCTCCAAAGGGACACCACCTTGTAGTGGTGGAGGGGCTTCTGTGTTTCAAAGACTCAGAGGGCTATGCTGAAGGGTTACCCATATCAGACAGGCCTCTGAGGAGAAGCCAGATGAAGAGTGTCCCAAACTAAGGAGAGTGGAAAGATGGTGACCTGAAGCTCATACGCTCAACGGCCCAGCTGACCTCTGAAGTTCTGTCTTTGTTTACTTGAAATTTCCTCGCTGCATTTGCAGTTACCTTAATTGAGAGGAAGGGGACAATGGGGGGTCAGCCAACGATGACCAGCGTTTTGTCCCCTTTGCAGCAAGTGTGGGACCGCTGCGCGACGAGCTGCCCACAGATGACTGAGGATACCAAAAAATGTGTTTATTCATATAAAAAATGATGACCCGACACGGCCTTGTTTCGGCCCAAAGGCCTGCCTCAGGGGTCTTTATAACCTCCTCTCCTAAGAAACGTTTGACAGGGGGCTTTAACAAAAGCAAACCTCTCATGAAGCGAACAACTAAAGGCTGTCCAGAGATAGGCTTACCCTCTACATGTTGATAAGCACTAATTGCACTAAGGTGAACTCTTACGGAGTTGATTTTGAGACCAGACTTGGATAAGTGTAGAAGATATTCAAGCAGGGTCCATGTAGGACAAGAAAAAGGATCTAGGGCCTTGCTGACACACCAGACAGGAAACCTCCTCCATTTGAAAGAATAACACCTTTTCATGGAATCTTTTCTGGAAGCAAGCAAGACTCGGGAAACACCCTCTGAAAGACCCAAGGAGGCAACTTCTAAGCTCTCAACATCCAGGCCGTGAGAGCCAGAGACTGGAGGTTGGGATGTAGAAGCGACCCCTCGTTCTGAGTGATGAGGCCACTGAGCTGATCTCATATGTAGGCGTGCCATGGGAGTTACATGAACTGTGGACGCCATGTGCCCTAAGAGCCTCAACATCTGCCGAGCTGTGATCTGTTGAGACGCTCGAGCCATGGACACTAGGGCCAGGAGATTGTCTGCCCTTGCCTGGGGAAGATAAGCTCAAGACGTCTGTTTGTCCAACAGAGCTCCAATGAATTCCAATTTTTGAACCGGGACAAGATGGGACTTGGGATAATTGATCACGAAGCCCAGAAGTTCTAGAACCCCAATAGTCATCCGCATGGACTGTAGAGCACCTGCCTTCAAGGTGCTCTTCACCAGCCAATCGTTGAGGTAAGGGAACACATGCACTCCCAGTCTGCGTAGCGACGCTGCGACAACTGCCAGGCACTTTGTGAAAACCCTGGGCGCAGACGGAAGACCAAAGGGCAGTACACAGTACTGAAAGTGCCGAGTTCCCAACCGAAATCGAAGATACTTTCTGTGAGCTGGGAGTATCAAGATGTGGGTATAGGCGTCCTTTAAGTCCTGAGAGCATAGTCAATCGTTTTCCTAAATCATGGGAAGAAGGGTGTCCAGGGAACCCATCCTGAACTTTTCTAGGACTATGAATTTGTTCAGGGCCCTTAGGTCTAGGATGGGACGCATCCCCCCTGTTTTCTTTTGCACAAGGAAGTACCTGGAATACAATCCCAGCCCTTCTTCCACTGGTGGAACAGGTTCGACAGCATTGGCCTTTAGAAGGGCGGAGAGTTCCTCTGCAAGTACCTGCCTGTGCTGGGAGCTGTAAGAATGAGCTCCCGGTGGGCAATTTGGAGGTTTGGATATCAAATTGAGGGTGTATCCTAACCGGACTATTTGAAGAACCCACCGGTCGGAGGTTATGAGAGGCCACATTTGGTGAAAAAATATCAACCTCCCTCCGATCGGCAAGCCGTCCGGCACGGACACTTTTTCTGAGGCTATGCTGCACTGGAGCCAGTCAAAAGCCCATCCCTTGCTTTAGCTGGGGAGCCGCAGAAGCCTTAGGCACACGTCGTTGAAGGGAACGAGCACACTGGGGCTGAGCCTGGACAGGCTGCTGAGAAAGAGGACTGTACCTACACCTATTATAGGAATAGGGAGCACTCCTCTTCCCTCCAAAAAACCTCCTAGATGAGGAGGTAGCATCATGGTGCTTCTTGATCTGATCGACCATATCCTCTACTTTTTCACCAAAAAGGTTATCCCCCTGGCAAGGAACATCCGCCATTCACTGCTGGGTCTTATGATCCAGGTCAGAGATGCGCAGCCATGAGAGTCTGTGCATCACTATACCTTGAGCAGCTACTCAGGATGCCACATCAAAAGTGTCGCAAGTACCCTTGGCCAGGAATTTTCGACACACCTTCTGCTGCCTGACCACCTGGTGAAAGGTTCGGCGAACTCCAGAAGAAGTGCTTCGACCAAACTGGACAGTTGCCTCACCGAGTTCCGCAAGTGGATGCTCGTCTACAGCTGGTATGTTTGAATCTTGGCTGTGAGCATAGCGGCCTGATACGTCTTTCTCCCAAAAGAATCCAAGGTCCTAGACTCTCTGCCTGGGGGAGCCGAGGCATAGACCCTAGTATTCTTGGCTCTTCTGAGAGCAGAATCCACCACCATGGAATGGTGAGGTAGTTGAAACTTCAGCATTACTGGCTCTCCATGGACTCTGTACTGGGACTCAGCTTTTCTGGGGACCACTGGATTAGAGAGAGAGAACGACCGCATAAGAACTTCCCTGAGTGTGTTATGCAAGGGAGCCGTTGCAACCTCTGTAGGTGGTGAAGGATAATCCAAGACCTCAAGCATCTCAGCCCTGGGCTCATCCACAACCTCCATAGGGAAGGGAATATCCTTAGACATTTCCCGAACAAAGGAGGAAAAAGAAAGACTCTCAGGGGGAAACATCCTTCTTTCAATTGGTGGAGTAGGATCAGAGGGGACCCCATATGACTCTTCTTCAGAAAAGTATCTGGGATCTTCCTCTTCCTCCCACGAGCGCTCATCATCGGTATTGGACAGCAATACCGGTATTGGACAGCAATAAGAGCAGCCTGATCCCGAGCCTGTCTCGACGTCGAGGAATGACGACCTTGAGGAGGATGTCGAGAAGTCGACCCCTGCCTGGACTGTGGCGAAGCTTCCTCCGCAGACATCGAAGAAGAGTCGACCCGGGTGGCAGGCGACGCCGATACCGCAAGCGGCACCGAGGACAGGGACCTCACCACAGGCGAAGGACCAGATGCCGCTTCAACAGTAGGTGCAGAAGGCGCAAGCACCCCTGGCACTGAAGTAGACTGGCGCAGCAATCCCTCCAGAAGCTCTGGAAGAAAGGCCCTGATGCGCTCGTCGAGAACTTCCATCGGAAAAGGCTGAGGGGCCGGTGCAGGAGACAGTGGCAGAATCTGAGGCGGCTCGTGAGCCGGTACCAGGCTGCCAGAAGACTGATGCATCGGCACCTCCTGTATAGAGAGTGAGCGGTCCTCTTGGCACCAACGCTTCTCGTATGCCGAATCTCTTAGCTCCCTGGAGCTCTCGGTACCGCGCATGGAAGGAGATCGATGACGGTGCTTCTCAGCCTTCGCTCGACGTCCGTCATCGAGACCCCTCGGTACCGAATGCTCATGCCTCCTCGGGGCCAGGTCCGATGAAGATCGATACCAAGGGGCCTGCATAGCAGTAGGCCTTGAGACAGGTGGAGACCCACTCGATACCTCGCTGCTCCCAGCGCGATGTGGTCGTTCAGCAGCCATTACCTGCACTCTCAAAGTCGATGCTTCCCTTGACATTGCTGACCTCGGTACCGATGCCAACGTCGAAGGACCTGACCGATCCGTAAAATGTTTTTCACGTTGAGCCTCCCGAGACACTTGGGTCTGGTTTTTCATTAAAGAACACAGCTTACAAGCAGCTGGCAAATGATCGAGCCCAAGGCACTGGAGACACCACGCGTGGGGGTCGGTACCGGAGATGGTCCGGTTGCACTGAGTACAAAGCTTGAAGTCGCTGGGTGTCCTCAATGATGGCGGCTGCAAAATTAAAGGACTCAATTGTGCCAATTAAAAAGACAAAAATGGAAAAGAAAACCCAGCCAAGCAGCCTAAAAGCCGGCCGTGACGAAAAAAGAAGGAAACTTAAACTTTAGTGGAAAAAACTAAAGAAATAAAGGGAAAATTAAATTGTTTTTTTGTTTTTTTTTTTAATTCTGTGGAAACACAAAAACAAAGAAAAAGAAAAGGGGAAGCGGTAATGCTAGAAGTCTCCTGGGCCAAAAATGAACACAGCGGAATACCGTGTCACTCCAGACGCGGATGAAAAAGAACTGAGGAGGGCACACTCACGCTGTGGGCAGGAAGCCATTCACACATGTGCGGTTCGCTCTGCCCACACGCTGGTGCGTTCTAGAAAGATTTTGTTTGCTTAGAGATTTGCCGGTCTCCTGGGCCGTCGCAAAACACGACCCAGTCGTGAGAACAAGCAGCCTGCTTGTCCTTGGAGAATCATATTTACCAGAATTAGATAATAGCCTTACAGTCATGTTTTGGACTATTTGCAAATGTTTAAGCTCCTTTTGACACATACCATTATAGAGTATGTTACAATAATCAAGCCAGTGTGTCAGAATCCACAAGGCAGAGATGGAAAAAAGGTTCCACACAGAGTAAATCATACGCAATTTATGAAAACTCTCTGTACAACATGAGAAACATGTATCCAAAAAGTCAAATTCTGATTGAAAGTCACTCCTAAGATCTTGGCTGTTGGAACAAAAGTTATTTTCTTGCCTGCCATCAATAAAGGATGGTCCAATGCTGGAATCCAGTCCCCAGAACACACCAGGCCAGCCTCTTTTTCTGATAAACACAAACTGCTGCAAGGAGATGTTAACATTAGGTAATTATATATGACTGATATGAGAGTTGGGTGTTTATGGTACTATCTTCGGTATGTAAGTTTGTTTGTTCTTTCCTATCATTCAATGGAATTCCTAGTTTAAATTAGTTTATCAAGCTCATTTTCAAAGCACTTAGCCTCCCAAAGTTCCATAGAAACCTATGGAACTTAGCCTCCCAAAGTGCTTTGAAAATATGCCTATCTGTGTTATTGTACAATTTTGCCTTGTAAACCATTCTGAATTGCTATGCAATAAATGATGGTATAGTAAATAAATAAACAATAAGCAATAATATGCATGATATAAATCTGCATGCATTTCCTCCAATTAATATAAATACGTCTCATGCATAATACTTGTGAGTGTCCTGAAAACCTGACTGGTTAGGTGTGTCTGGAGGACTGGGTTGAGAACCCATGTTCTAAAGGCTAGCTGAAGCTAGGGAAGTTTTTCCTGGGCTGGGCACTGTTGAATGATGCCACTTTTTTGTGAAGAGTTGCAATCTTGCCTTTCCTCAGTGAATCAATAAATTTATGCTAGTCACCATGAGACGACAAAACATTGTCTGTTATTTCAGATGCCTATAAAATAAGTTTATAGTAACAACAAGAACAAAATTCCAAACAATACAAATAAAAAGAGAAAAAAATCACATTGATTTAAGCCAACAATAAAAAAAAAAAAAAAACCTAAAAACTGAGTTAAAAAAAATAACTTTCAAGAAACAGACACTAGAATTGTTGCATTCTTCTTATTAAACACATATGACCCACTATCCCAACACAGCTATCTGTACAGCTGCATCTGCTATAAGCATATGTATCCTATCCACGAAGTTTCAGCAGCACTATCTGAATTTCTTGCAGATCATCCTGGCACTATCTAGAAAGCCACAATGTAAACAATCACAAAGACACGCCAAACACAATGAAGGTGACAAAAAGGTAAAAGGTAGATGATGTTCCAGATATGTCAGGTATTTATTGAAACATTCAAATGACTCCACATGAGTCGTGTTTCAGGCACATTGGCCTGCATCAGAAGTCTTTGGTAGGATATTTTTGAACTCGCTAGCTTTCCAAATATAACAACGGGTATTAATACAACTAATCCACAATAAAATAACTTACAACAAAGTGACGGCGTACACTCGCTTAACTACTGTGGTGGAATAGGCCCCTTCCACTAAACTCATACTGAAGCACTAAGAAAAAACAGAAGGCGAAATTAGGACTTACCTGATCATTTTCTTTCCATTAGTTCTTCACACTATTCCAGGACGAGTGGGAAGTTATGTCCATCGACCAGCAGGCAGAGATAGAAAACAAAGAACTGAGCACGACTACATACCTCCCTGCTAGCAGCTCAGCTCCTCGGTATCAGTCCTCAAGCAAGGAAGAAAGGACGCCCAATCAGGCGCATGGTCAGCAACCAATACATCCAGCCCCAAGAACCATCCGAAGACAAGGTCCATGGAAAACAGGATACAAAGACCATGCACAGAGACACCAATCAGGGCGTCGAACCACGGGAGGGCTCCTGGAATAGTGTGAAGAACTAATGGAAAGAAAATTATCAGGTAAGGCCTAATTTCTCCTTCCATTACGTTCATTCCCACTATTCCAGGACGAGTGGGATGTTCAAAAGCTATCCCTACGAAGGTGGGAGGCTGAACCTGCCACAAGCAGAATTGACACCCCAAATGCAGCCGCTGCTTGCGTGGTCCCCGCTATACCATCATGCTGCTGAAGGAAAGCAGAGAAGCCCATGTCTCTGCCCTACAAATATCCATCAGAGAAGACAACAAAGCCTTTGCCCGAGATGTAGTCACACACCTAGGAGAGTGTGCCTTCCAACACGAGGAGAAGAGCCTCCCAGAATACAAGCAGAGACCACGGCCACCTTCACCCACCGGGCAAAGGAAGCCTTGGAAGCCATGAGACCCAACTGCTGTTTACCAAACTGCACAAAAGGTCTATAAGAAAGGCGGAAGACATCGGGAACCTCGAAAAAACACAAGAGAGCCCTGTGAATGTTCAGAAGCCTGCAAGAGGCATATAGACAACTAAATAAAAAGAAACCAACAAGCACTCGGGCAAGAAGGATAGTACTGCCCGAAGCAAGACCCCGCCTCCAAAACAAAGACGGAGAAAGGGTCCAAAGAAGGAGCCTGAAGTTGAAAGAAGCAACAGGCCAACAGAAGCGCCCTAATAACACTGAGTTCTACGTGAGAACTATCAGGATCACCTAGCGACGGGGCACAAATGGAGAGTGCTGCAGCAACCGAAGGATCAGCATAAAATCCCATTCGGAAAAGGCATGCGAAGTGCAGCGTAAGCGACTCACACCTCTCTGAAAATTAATCACAACCAGAAGAGCCGCTAAAGAAGAGGTCTGCCAACGATCCTGAAAGCAAGCCATGGCTGCCACTGGAACCCACAAGGAACCCAGCGCTAGCCCTTGATACTCCCTACCACAAAAATGCCAGGAAATGGCCCAGGGAGGAAGCAAAGTACTGGCAGGCACCAAGGAAGTAGAGCGCTTCCTAGCCTGCAGCAGGGAAGCCAGGACTGAAACCAATAATCCTTCTTCCTCAGCTGAGCCCTCTCAAGGCCCAGGCCATAAAACCAAAGGGTGAAGAATCCTCCATGACCACCAGGCCCTAACAGAAGAACCTCGAACTTGAGGGAATCGCATTAGCTCCCCAACTAGGAGCTTCACAAGATCTGGATAGCACTGGAGTCGTGTCCAGGCTGGAGAACAGGAGCACTGTATCCCGAAGGTCTCCCACTCTCTCCCACTCCTGACCGACAGCTCCCAATCGCTGGAAGTCCAAGCGTGACTGCTAAGAAGGTCGGTCCCCATGACAGGGATCCCTCAAAACCACCGACAGGCACAACAGGTGTTTCTCTGCCCTGGCCATTAACCAATTGGGCTCCAGAACCAGCAGACTGCTAGGAGTACCCCCCTAGCTAGTAGAAGAGGCTAGTGCCATAGCAATGACCAAAAAGGCCCAAACCAAAGTATTCCCAACAGCGGGGCAAAAGCCTTCAGAGCTTAATGCACCCCTCACAGCTCCAGAGGGCCAATGCACCTCTTCTTGAACGCGCCGTTCATTGCTGCTGTCTTGACTTTCTTTCATCTCATGCCATTCTTGGCCCACTCCAAACTGGCTTTTGCCCTCTTAATTCAACTGAAACTGCACTTACAAAAGTTTCCAACGACCTGTTACTGGCCAAATCCAAAGGTCTCTATTCTATCCTCATCCTTCTCGATCTATCCGCCACTTTTGACACTGTTGATCACAGCCTGTCAGGCTTCTCACGGAAGCACAGGGTTTCTGAGCCCTTGGACCACTGCCGTGGAGCAGCAGTGGCAGGCAAAACCACCCCCAAACCAGAGGCAAGGCAGAACAGGACTAGAACCCCAGACTGGAGTTGTAGTAGAGGCAAACAAGCTAGGACAGGCAGAGCAGGAACAGCTACACTTCACCTGCGCTTGACCACCATTCCCCAGGAGTTGAGCCCCTGGGTGCAGGCGGCCGGCAGGACTTACAGGACAGGGCAGGAACTGGATACCAACAGGAAACACACAACAGAGTCAGGACTAAAAGCTGCCAGGCAGCCACTAAGACAGAAACACAGACAGGTGAAAGTCAGGACTGAAAGCTGCCAAGCAGCCACTAAAAAGGAACACAGGCACAAGACCAGGAAATGCAGACCAGAAACAAGACTGCTGGAGACAGAAGATACTGAGGAGCTGAGCTGCTAGCAGGGAGCTTTGTTGTGGTGCTCAGTTCTGTATTTTCTATCTCAACCTGCTGGTCGATGGACATAACTACCCACTCGTCCTGGAATAGTGGTAATGAACATAATAGAACCCACTGTTTCTAACTCTATTCTGCATTCACACCAGAGTGATCCCTTGTTTACTTTTACCTAAGGAGAAGAAACAGAATCCACATCTTTATCTCAACATGACAATCACAAGTCCAAACAGAATCAGGGACTACAAATATAGTCCATTGGAGATCTAAATTGAAAACCAAGACTGGCCAAAACCTGTCGCTCCCTCTCCCCCAACAAAATTCAATAACCTCTGTTGAGGTTATTGAACAAGCTGGACACGTAATTGTTTTAGTCCTTTTTATTTGAGTTTTTATGAAATGTCTGCAGAGGGGGAAAAGCAGAGGTATGGAAAATACTTTTTCTTTAAAATTACTTTCCAAATTTGTACTTCTTTACTAAGTACTAAAGTAAAGCTTAATATAATAAGTTACAAGTAAAAAGTATGGCAAAAAAATGTAACTCGTTACAAGTAAAGGGGCCCTTTTACCAACTGGCAGTAGGGCTACTGCAGGGGTAGTACACAGAGAATCAGCCCTACCGTAGGGATCTCCCAGGAGCCAGGCGATAGGTCCAGTTCCAGCACTAGAAAATAGCTTTTATTTTCTATCGCTGGTGGGCAGGGAGTAGGTGCACCTAGCAGTAATTGGGCAGTGCCAATTACTGCCGGGTTACTGCCAGAGCCTTCACAGCCTCCTAAATAGGAGGCAGTAAGGGCTCCAGCAGTAAATGGCTGTGCACCAAATTTTTAAGTAGTGCACAGCCATTTACTGCCTCTATTTGGAAAATGCCCTTTTACCCACTGCGGTAAAAGTTGGCCTCAGATCGCGGCAATCCCACACGCCGATGAAACCACGGGCCACCTTTTGCCGCCGCTTGGTAAAAGGGCACCAAAAGTACTATAAATTGTACTTAAGTACTGTAACAAATAACTGCATGTTGTTATTACCCATCTCTGCATTCCGCCTACCGTATGGATAATCAGCAATATTCAGCTGCTATCTATAAATCTTTACAAATAGCAGCTGAATATCACGGCTATCCACAGAGCCAGCAGCAATCACTTCTCTTCACATGTATTCATCTCCCCTCACTATCCAGATAGCAATTCTAAATTTACTTACTATATTTAAATGTCACAGCTGGGGGTTTAAAAAAGTGCTAACTGTAGCATTTGAATATTGACCTGACAGTTACATAGCTTAATTTATAAATAATCTTACCCCTAAATATAACAGAAGTCCATAGAAAAGAAATTTCCAGAAAAAACATCGTTGAAGCGCATTAATAAGTTTTGGTTTCTTCTTTGATGTTGCCAGTTCCCTGTCCCATTCTCTAAAAAAAGAAACAAAAAATTCCCAAGGTCATTAAGTTTCATGCGAAAATGTCTGAGTATATATGATTCTAGCATAGTTAAGTGCACTGAAATATATCCAAGGAGACTTAGCCAAGTTAACTAATAAGACAAAACCATGCAGAGACTCCAGATACCCATTCTTCATTGACTTGATACCTCCATAAAAGTTAAAATCAAGTTCAGTCACACATTTAACAGATTTAAATACCTGACCATACATCACCCCGCAGGGAGTTAATTCATGAAAAGGTCACATTGTGTGTTTTCAAGAAACCTGCTGTAGTTCTAAAGACAAGTGCACAAATAATGAGCAGCTAAAGGTTTTGGAGTTCATCCAGTCCCTACTCAGATGAAAACAAAGGCAAACTATTCTTAACTGTGAATCTAAAGACATGAAGGACTTGTTAACAGTAACATCTTATCTCACCATTGAGAAACAAAGAAATATTGGACGTTCGGCATTTTGATGCAAAAGTTCTTTGTATTCATAAAAGTGGCTGTGTGGGGGATTTTTTTTTTCATTTCTACCACAACTGTATTTTCTAGTAGATCAATAAATAAATTCAGCAACCTACAGAAATAAGTACAGCACCAAAAGGCACCGCATTCCTATTTTATCCTGGAAGAATCTTTCTATATACATCCAAAAAAGTTACACATGGTTTAGAGGCATCCTACAGTGCCATTCAATAGTAGTATTCTAGCACAGGATGCATGCTGTTTTCATCAGAATCCGGAGTTTTAGGTCATGTATAATAAGGATGGGCAGTCGTTTAAAACAAATACTGTTTGAGGTTAAGAGTACCTACTATGCGCACATACCTCCAAATTCTATAAATGGTGCCTTAAGTTGTGCATGCTAATTTTGCCGCATGGCCAAATTGCACACATAATTTAAATGATTAACAAGCCAATCAGCATAGATAATTGGTACTTAACAACCAATTAGCAGCACTAATTGGCTTTAATTAGAATTTACACACACAACTTTCTAGGTGTATTCTATAACCTGGTGTGCGTAAATTCTAATGCATGTAGCTGAAAAAGGGGTATGGTCATGGGCGTGGAATGGATGGGTTGTGAGTGTTTCAAAAACTTATGCACACTATTATGGAATACACGCGATCTGTACCTAAGTTAGGCACAGATATTTAGGCCTGGTTTTAGGTGGCATAAATGGGTGTGCCTAAATTTTAGTTGCAAAAATGGCATATGAGCATACTCTATAAACTACACCTAACTTGAGGCATAATTAATAGAAATGCACTAAGTGCATGATTTTTTGGCTCCAATTTTTAAGGCGCCATTTATAGAATTTGGCCCATAGTGTGCACTTTTCTTAAAGATGGCACACTATTTGCACATATTGCACACACTTTCCCAAGAGGTAAGCATGTGTGAACCACTGCATCTGCATATCATCTCAGGAAAGAGTATGCATTACAGTATGTGCAAGTAGTGTGCTCTGTTTAAGAAGAGTATGTACAACCCTCTTGATATTTAAAGCTATTTAACTGGCCAGAAACAGCCGCTGACCAGTTAAATAGCGTTTTGGCACCTAACCACGAATATTCAGCAAGAGATAACTAGTTCTCTCATTCAGTGCTGACCAGCTAAGTTTAGCAGGCAAATTGGACCATATAAATAGCACTCCTATCATTGCACACTATTAACTTAACTAGCCAGACCTGGTCAGTACCAGCCCAAAAAAAAAAAAGATATTCAATGCCTGTTACCATAAATGGCCCAGCATTAAATATCCAGGATCAGCGCTGACTGCATCACTTATGTGGGCTGCCTTCTGCAGGCTAAATATTGGCCCCTATATGTTTATGTTTTATTAAACTTGATATACTGTCTAACTACGTCAGATCAAAGTGGTATACAATAAACAAATACACAATTTATTCATAAGAAAGGAGTGTGGTAGCCGTGTTAATCCACTTTTAAGGTTATCAATTGAAATCAAACAAAATAAAACATGGAAAAGAAAATAAGATGATACCTTTTTTATTGGACATAACTTAATACATTTCTTGATTAGCTTTCGAAGGTTGCCCTTCTTCGTCAGATCGGAAATAAGCAAATGTGCTAGCTGACAGGGTATATAAGTGAAAACATTCAAGCATTACTATGACAGTCTGACAGGGTGGGAGGATGGGGGTGGGTAGGAGGTATGCATGGGGACATCAAAGCATATCATTGATACTCTAACAGGATGGGTGTGGATAGGTGAGGGATGGGGTGATCAACAGAGACATACAGCTTTATGGTTTATAATGGGCTAGGAACCCCAGATCCTTGTTAAGTCCTTTCTGTTGGGTGTTAAAATATTCAATCGTTCTGACTTCAAAGGTCTTTCGTTCTTGTATGGTTTTAAAGTTACCTTTCAGGATTCTCACTGTGAAGTCACAGGACCCCAAAGTCATCCACAAAGGAAAGATATTCAACATAAAGGGATCTTTCACTTGCTCATCTTCCAATGTGGTATATATCATTCAGTGTAAAAAATGTAACGAAGGATGCTATATTGGAGAAACAGGCCAGATGCTTAAGACAAGATTCAATTTACATAGACATCACATGAACAATACTGGTGCCAGTAGGGTTCCCACACCTGTTGGTCAACATTTTACAGGACCAGGACACTGTACCAGTGACTTCACAGTGAGAATCCTGAAAGGTAACTTTAAAACCATACAAGAACGTAAGACCTTTGAAGTCAGAATGATTGAATATTTTAACACCCAACAGAAAGGACTTAACAAGGATCTGGGGTTCCTAGCCCATTATAAACCATAAAGCTGTATGTCTCTGTTGATCACTCCACCCCTCACCTATCCACACCCATCCTGTTAGAATATCAATTATATGCTTTGATGTCCCCATGCATACCTCCTACCCACCCCCATCCTCCCACCCTGTCAGACTGTCATAGTAATGCTTGAATGTTTTCACTTATATACCCTGTCAGCTAGCACATTTGCTTATTTCCGATCTGATGAAGAAGGGCAACCTTCGAAAGCTAATCAAGAAATGTATTAAGTTATGTCCAATAAAAAAGGTATCATCTTATTTTCTTTTCCATGTTTTATTTTGTTTAATTTCTATTGATATTCATAAGAAAGGAAATCCATATAATATATAGGAAAGCCTAATCCCATTCACACAAGGACCAAATATAACATTAAAATAGGTAAAAATAAATGCAAATTGAAAGTCATGAAACACAAAGTCACTAAAATATTTTGCCATCATTATCTGTATTAATATTAAAAACCAATATAATAATATAGGTCTTTAGTAAACCCTTAAAATTTTAAAAATTTGCTTCAGCTCGCAGTGCCTTTGGTAGCGAGATCCATAATGATGGAGCAATCCAAATAAAACTACCATTTAACCCTAGAGAGATGGGGCATCACCAATTGGTTATCCTGTAAATACAGTGCAATCCGCTTAAGTGCAAGGGTCTGGGACCAAAGAAATGCATGCAGTTAACCAGAGCGTGCACTTAACCATTGTGACCCAAAGAAGCTTGACATCTGATAAACATATGTACAGTACTATTTATTATTATACATATAGTATACAGTCTCAGTTAACTGACATTAGGCTTTACTTGAAGTAATCAGTTATAGTCCTCTGTACACTCTTGGGTCTGTGAGTTCCATAGACTATGAGGCATATTTTCAAAGCACTTAGCTAAGTGCTTTGAAAATATGCCTCTATATCTGCTAGACGGTAAAAACTGTCATAGCACTAACATCCAGTGGCCTCCAGATAGGCCCGCACGGTGTTGAGACTCTCCAACGCTCTTGCAAAAGTAACAGGAGGAGGTTGTTGAATTTCATCAGCATGTGCCTCGCTGCTCATTTCTTCATCTGTCCCATTATCAGCCGTTGTTGCCTGCGTGTAGGCGCATATCTCAACATCAGTGCTGTCTTCAGTTGTTTGTAGATCATAATCAACAGCTATGTAGCGATGGAACTCCTCTTCAGTAACACCAGCTGGTATGTCAATAACCTCTTCATCTGACACGTTTGCAACAGCTGCATCCCCCTCCACATCCTTAACAAAGCTTGCCCGCTTGTAGCAGTTCTGTAATCTGTTGGATTGGCTGTGAGTCCTTGAGCCCAGGCCGAGGCCCGCTGGTAGCAGAGGCCAAGGCCTAGGGGACACTGACCTGCCACTACACACCCCAGCTATCCAACACCCCTTGCCTACACAAACACAGCACCTCAGAAAGAAAGGGAAATAGGCATACAAGCGGGCCTCATGGCCGAACGGGAACTGATACACACACAGGGAGGGAGAAAGGAACACAGGAGTCCCAACGGGACCCAAGGTGCCAGCAGCGCACTAAACACCAGCCACAGGGCGCAGGCAAAATAACCAACCACAGAGGCTCCACAGACCCAGGACAGACCCCCCCCCAGACTAACAAGGAAAGACACCACAGGAATCAGAGCGGGGTACAACACCCCCCAGGGAACTAGCGCAGGAAAGGAGAACTAGTACAGGAAGCACCCTGGAACCACAGGGGAATACGGAGAAAACAACTAGAAGACTGGGCTGCCACAAGAACACCACAGCCAGGAACCCGCTCCCAGCACAGAAGGGAAACGAACTAACTAAAAGCCACAAAAGCCAGAGACAGAAATAGCAAATAAAAAGGTAGACTAGCCCCAACCCAGAGGCCAGAGGCAAAGACACAAAAGGGAGAAAGAAAATCCTCTGTCTTAAACACACAGAAGTCAGAGGCAGAGTCACAGTACACAAGGGGTTAACACTTACTGAACCAGAAGTCAGAGGCAGGAACACGGAGGAGGGAGATAACTGAATAAACAAACAAACCTGAAGGAAGGCCCAGGGACCAGCAGCCTGTCCAGTCGGTAGAATGAGAGCAAAGCCCCCACTGAACAAACAAAGCAGCTGGCCTCCCACAGAGAACTGCAAGCAGCGAGGGAGAGCCCCCAGCTGGAGGCAAGTGAACTGATTACACAGACACACGCTGACAGAAATGAACTCAGACAAAGGTAACTAAACAGCCAGCTGAATACACACACATGCTGGCACAAGATATCCCAGACAAAGGGAAAGTAACTGAAAGCCCCGAACAGGGGAACACAGATTCAAAACCAGAGCACAACATTCTGACAGAGAACTGCAAAGGCTTAGCCACAAAGGAATGTAACGCCAAAGCAGGGGAAGCAGGAACATGTACGCTTAAGTACTACCCAGTGACGTCAGCTCAAACCCTGACAGCCAATCAGGAATGAAGTCCACACCCTCCCCTGCCAGACTGGCAGAATAATAACAAGTTCACAATGGTTGCCTGTGTAACATGATTCCAGGCTTCTTTCTGCATATGTAGGGAATCCAACAGTGATAGATTACGAGCCAGTTCAACAGCATGTTTATCCTTGACAATCTGGTCATCCATAACGCTCATCAGACGACGTAACACAAGAGCCCAATAATGTTGTTTCAAATTGGCTATTATGCCCTGATCCATAGGTTGTATCAGAGAGATAGTGTTTGGTGGCAGGAAGACCACATTGACATTAGACAGCCTGACATCATCCCTGTGTACAGCACAATTATCACAAAGCTACAAAATCTGATGCTTTTGTGCCCTCATTCTAGTGTCTAGCCACTGCTTCCAAAGTTCCCCAGTCATCCATGAATTTGCGTTAGCCTCATATGACACAAGAAGTTGCTTAACTTTCTTGAAGCAACGGGGCTGTTTGCTCTTTCCAATGACGAGGGGTTCCAACTTCTCACTCCCATCCATATTGCAGCAAAGGAGGCTCGTCAGTTGGTCCTTCGATGTTTTACCTCCAGTAGTTTCGGCATGTTTGAATGCAAGTGTTCCATCAGGAATTGCTCGCCAGTAGAGACCATTTTTGTCAGCATTGAAAACGTCACGAGGTGCAAACTCATTCAAGATGGTAGGAAGAACTGAAACAACCCAATTTTCAGCACCAAAGTAATCAGCGTCTTGTTTCTCACCACGCTCTTTCTTTAATTTTATGCTGTTCCTCTCCTTCCATCTTTCCAACCATCCAACAGTGGCTTTGAATTCAGTTAGTCCAAGACTTTCAGCTAGCTGGTTAGCTTTCTCCATAAGCAGTGGACCACTGACAGGAAACTGTCTGCTCCTGACTCGAGAAAACCACCGAAGAAGAGCATCTTCTACCTCCTCAGCTTTTCCCGCCCATTTTTGTTTCCGTTGTGAATTTGTATTGTTTTGCCAGTCTTCCAGAAGCTGGTCTTTCTGCTTCAAGACATGTGAAATTTGACTGGGATTGACACCATATTCTTTAGCAATAGATGCTTGACTTAGTTTTCTAATTTTTTAAGAACTTCTATTTGTTCCGCCAGTGTTAAAGTCTTACAGTTCCACCGCAATGACAACAATGACCCCGGTGCATGCTCTAACAGCATTCTTTCACTTATTCTGCCTGTGGCAGTTAAAGAGGCAGTAAATTTGAAATCTTGTTGGTTGTCACATGCCAATCAGCTTCCATATTCCATGTGCACGCTTATGCGGAGTCTTTCCTGCAGAGGAGCGGTCTTGAACCATGCATATAAGCAAATCTTGCACTTATCAGTGGTGCACTAAACTGAAGTTTGTCCCCATAGAAATTGATGGTGCCAAAAACGGAGCCGAAGTACGCCATGCAGTTAAACAGAGCATGTGCTTATCCAACGTGCACTTAAATGGAGTGCACTGTATCTCAAAACCTAAGCAGGTGTATAAGGAATTACCTAAGTGTGCAAATAAGAGGGCTGAAACTCATAACATGCCCCGTGTGTCAATGTCAATATCTTAAACTCTATCCTAAAGAGAATGGGTAACCAATGATATTTAAAGAACAAAGGCATAATATGTTCATATCTTATCAAATTACCCAGTAATCAAAGGGCAACATTCTGGAGAGTCTGCAAACTCTTTAAGTTATAACTTGAAAATCCTGTGCATGCAACATTACAATAATCTATCTGAGAAATAAATAGCACATGAATCAGTGTAAGCAATGTTTTTTCATCAAAATATTTTCTAATAGATTGTAATAATCTTAGGCTATAACAATCCTTTTTAACCATTGATGAAACTTGTTCATTGAAAGTAAAATGTGAGTCAATGATCACACCCAGAAATCTAAAACTATCCACCAGTGGAACTGGCCTATTCCAATGAATGGGGACCAAAGAAGGCTGGACATTTTAAACCGTTATCCAACAGGATACAATTTTATCCACAATCAATACCAAATTATGTTTCATTAACTATTTGGATTCCATAATTAAAGTTTTGCAACACTAATAAATCTGGATGTAGTGGATTTATTTTTGCTACGAATAATATATCATCTGCATAACAACATACGTTTATACCAAATTCCTATATTAGTGTCAGCAGAGGGGCAATGAAGATGTTAAAGAATACTGGAGAGATGGCTGCTCCCTGAGGAGCTCCACATGAGATATGATATTCTTTTGAAATAATAGAACCTACTGTTACTACAAATGTTCTATTTTGCAAAAAAAGATGAAAACCAAGTTAAAGAAGCAGTTGTAATACCTATAGATTGCAATCTTTGAATCAGCATATTATGATCAATAAAATCAAAGTCGATGCTAAGTCCAATTAAATAGCAAGGACAATATACCAATTATCTAAAAGCTTATATGTCTCACTCAAAAAAACTGGTCAAAATTGTCTCCGTACTATGGCCACTACAAAAACCCAATTAATGTGGGTACAAGATGTTAGTTTTGTCAATAAAATCCAAGAGTTGTTTGTGTACTAATTGCTCCAAAACATTTGCCGGAAAGCTAAGATTAGATATGGGTCTATAATTTTGGACACCCAAGGGGTCTAATTTTGGAGACTTCAAAACTGGGCGAACATAAGAATGTTTCCAGGTGCTAGGAACTAGTCCTATGTAAATAGTGTGCACTCATGACAATGGTTTGACAATTAAAAAAAAATGAACGTGAACATTTTTTGGGTGCCCATCCCTAATGTATAATCCCCCTGTGCTGCTTATGCTTGAATTTAGGTTTGAGGTTTGTGACAAAGCTAGCACTCCGGGCCCCACAGAGAAGCAGCAAATCCCTGAACTACAGTTCCCAGAAGCCCTTGCAAGCAAGAGAGAGGAGGGTAGCCCCAAAGGGTGGAACGGATTTCCAACCCCAGCAGGGGGAGCAGTGGCCCAGTGCTAGGGGAGCCAGTTACTCCCTTCCCCACTAGAGCGAGAAGGGGAGGTGAAGCTCAGTCCCTCAGCTGCATCGCCAGTATATAATTCCCTCCAGCTGTGAGAGGGGGAGAGATTTCTGGGTGGCTCCCATCCACCAGGAGGGAGAGGAAACTGATTGAGAGAGAAGCTGCCATGGAGTAGGTGGAGGATGGAAAGGGCCTGCCACTGGAGCTTCCCTGAGGGGGAAGAGTAAGCTGCCACGGAGTGTTAGAATGTAGATGTAACCCTGACCAGCACATGAAGGCAGTGTGAAAGGCCACAGGGGTGTGGTGCTGTGAAGTAGGAGGAAAGCTGCCAGCCCTGTTTGGTACAGGGTCCTCCTGGGTGCTGTGAAGAGGACAGGGGCACTAAGTAGTGGTTTCCTTTGAAGAGACTGTTTGTGAAAGGGTTGAATTATTGGGATGTAAAGAACAGCAGGCTGAACTTTGACTGAGCCCTTCTGAGGGAGAGAGGAAGGTAGTGCAAAGGAAGTGGGCCTGACCTATTAAGGAACTGAATGTTGGCTGGAGTTTGGAACTCAGCCTAACCCCTGTTTGTGAACTGCATTTCAATTTTGAGAGTGGAACTGAATTGAGAATAAAGCACTTTGGTCGTAAGTCCATATGGCAGTCTGGTTCTTTGCTGGAAACCTGTGAACCTAACAGGGCTGCTGGCCCCAAACCAGAGCGGAGGAAGCGAGACCCCTTTACGGGTTGCACAAAGTTTCTGCATTAGATATGTGGAAAAATACTTTTCTTTTATTGGGATTGTGCATAAGATCACCTCAAACCCTCTCTGTTTTTGGAATATAGGCCCTAAGCCAAAACATTCAAATAATATTAAAAAGTGAGGGTCTGATTCATCACTAATGTTTCCTCTGTAAAAGACCTTGACAAGTTATGTCCTACTTAGAACTTAGATCAGGCAACAAACAGTAATCACCTTGCAGTTTCATTCCCTCAATGTGAATCATTCACTTTTGTGATCTTTCCTCATATTGTTTTTTTGTCATGCATTTACTTAAACTAAATACAGGTACCAATAAGAAACAAAACAAGCAACACTCATACACAAGGAAACAAGCAAACAATGAGGGTCTTTTACTAAGGCACGCTCACGTTTTAAGCACCCACAATTTTAGCATGCCCTAAAAACGTGAGCGCACCTTAGTTAAAGACCCT
Source organism: Microcaecilia unicolor (assembly GCF_901765095.1). Lineage (NCBI taxonomy): Eukaryota > Metazoa > Chordata > Amphibia > Gymnophiona > Siphonopidae > Microcaecilia > Microcaecilia unicolor. Next base: position 54,004,769 of record NC_044040.1, read on the forward strand.
CATTGTTTGCTTGTTTCCTTGTGTTTGAGTGTTGCTTGTTTTGTTTCTTATTGATGGGAATAAAACTGCAGGGCGATTACTGTTTGTTGCCTAATCCAATTATTAATATTTCAAGTACTTGCAATTATATTTATATTGGACAATACGAGAGGCTATATTTGAAGATACTTAATAAAAATATTTTAATGAATGATGTATCATGTGTGGCTATGTCTGCAGCAGGATTGTAGCTGGGGGGGGGGAGGGGGATAGGGGACACTGGAGGGCGACAACCTTTATCATTTTGGTCACTCTTCTTTGAACCTTTTCTAATTCTGCTATATCTTTTTTGAGATATGGCAACCAGAATTGAATACAATATTCAAAGTGAGGATGCACCATGGAGTGTTACAGAGGATTATAATATTCTTGGTCTTATTCACCATCCCATTCCTAATAATTCCTAGCATCCTTTTTGTTTTTTGGCCACCACTGCATACTGGGCAGAAAATTTCAGCGTATTGTGTACAATGACACCTAGATCTTTTTCATGAGTGCTGACTCTTAAGGTGCACCCTAGCATCAGATAACTATCATTTGGATTATTCTTCCCAATGTGCATCACTTTGCATTTGTCCACATCAAATTTCTTCTGCCATTTGGATGCACAGTCTTTCAGTTTTCTAAGATCTTCTTGCAATTTTTCACAATCCGCATGTGTTTTCACAACTTTGAATAGTTTTGTGTCATCTGCAAATTTAATCAACTCACTCATTGTTCCAATTTCCAGATCATTTATAAATATGTTAAATAGCACCGGTCCCAGTACAGATCCCCGCAGCACTCCACTGAGAAAAATAGTCATTTAACCCTACCCTCTATTTTCTGTCCAATAACCAATTCCTAATCCACACCAGAACATTGCCTCCTATTCCATTAATTTTTATTTTTCTCCGGAGGAACTTTGTCAAAAGCTTTCTGAAAATCTAGATACACTACATCAGCTGGCTCACCTTTGATGACTTGTTTATTCATGCCTTCAAAGAAATGAAGCAGATTGGTGAGGCAAGATTTCACTTGGCTGACCCATGCTGACTCTGTCCCATTAAACCATGTTTGTCTATGTGTTCTGTAATTTTATTCTTTATAATAGTTTCCAGCTTCTTTACCCCCACATTCCCTGCAAGCCCCATTCATGCCTCAATATATTGGCTACTCTATAAGGTGCCACCTGTCTATCCATAATGTGCACAGTTTTCCCAAGAAAAATTATCTGCAAGGAATATACAGGTACAGTTAAACATTTTGCCAGTATATTGTAGATTAAATAAGTAAGTATTGCAAGGCACGGAGTGGGGGGGGGGGGGGGAGTGCAGGGCAAGGGAGGGGCATGGAGAAGGGCAGTTGTTGGGTTTTTCTGTCAAAAAGCAGGCAACCTCCTAACCTAGAAGTGCAAAAACCTAAATCAATTCTTACTCTGTAACCTGCCAAATGTTTTTGCAAAATTACTAAAATTTATTGCATTGGCTTCAAAATGTGCTAACCATTTTGGTCCTGATCCAAGGATATTGTCTATTAACATGACTAGCAATCCCATCTTTTGTTTCTGTCAGAATATTTCCCTCAAGCTATTAGCGGCCTCTGAATGCGCTTCCTATTACTAAATGAAAAGTATTGTTATTGCTAATGATTTGATGTGATACAACTACTTTCCCTTTCATTCCCTCTCCTGCCCCCTCTCTCATGGGCTGGGCCTGGGTCAAGAAAATAAATATTTCACCTTACCTTTCTAATCTTTCTGAAAGAGTGTCTGCAGAATCAGCAGATGGGATCTGATAAATGTCTGTCAATTCCAATCGCTGCCTGTAGCCCTTTTTCAAAATAGGTTTTGTCCATCTGAAAAAAATTTGATAATTGAAATACAAGTAAGATAAATCTGCAGGATCCACATATACATTTTGGATGAGATTTTATTAATTAAGAACCTCCCAACATTGAATACATCAATCATTAATGAGTATGGGGTAGATTTACTAAAGGGCATTAAACTCCCTTAACACGCACTAACAGGGTAACTGCATGACTGTGTTAAGGTGTTTTGTGGTAATATACCTGCTAACATGCATTAGAGAATTTTTCTGGGACAAGGTGTGGCATAGGCGCACAAAATGTTTCTGTTAGCATATCCCAGATAACATGCACTAATGGGCAGAGTTAATGCTGGATTGCTTAGGTCCCGATGCTCAGAATCAAATGCGGGTGCTAGAGGCCATTAGTGCCAGACTAGCGTCCACATTAGTGAGCGCAGGCTCTAGCGTGGGAAACAAGTGTGTCAAAGATTAGCACAATTAGCATACTAATGTAGTCGAACGGATGTTAATGAGGTCATTTCCTATTCCCTCCTAATGCTCAGAAAACAGCGCACAAAACAAAGCCTCCCTTACTGCTGAAAAAATAACGCCAGCTCACAGGAGGCATTACAGTGTTTGAAGAGAGTATTTCTCATGATTATCCAGTTTTTCTTTAATTTTGACGTACAAGTAAGCCCATGCAAGCCCCTAAGCACCAGTAGTGAGAAACAAATGTGTGTGAGTCCGAGCAAACCCAAAAATGAAAGTACACTTTGGCACCTGTTTCTTGCATTTAAATATAAGCCTTTCAAGTTTAAAAAAAAAAAAAAAGAAGAAAAGAATATATTTAAAGGGACAGAAAACAGACACCTGTGTATGCTTCATGTTCGAGTTTGTCTGACGCCTGCTCACAGGAGCTGGGCTTACCATGAAACTCTTCTGCGCATGCGCAAAGCACGTCCCACTTCCTTGCTTTTGCTTTAATAGTATGCATATAATTTGCATACCATTTGAGCATTGGTGAGCAAATTTTCTGTGCTGTTCCAGCGGTATAGTTTCAGCGCTGTTGAATTATTGCAGAGTTCTGATCATTGAGGCCTTAGTGCCTCCTACAGAGGAATCGCTAAGTGTTCCTGCCTTAAATCCTACCAGTTAACACACGCTAATGACTACATTAGTGCACGGCTTGCATAAAACATTCCCTCAAAAAGAATAGCATTACATTTTCAGTTAACACACACTGAAATCTGTGTTAGCTCCAAATCCTAATGCCCTTTAATAAAACATGCCCCTATATGAGCTACAATACTGGTGAAATTTGGTTACAGAATTAGAAGAACTGCGGCATTATGCTATTTTCTTCTTAGCATTAAGTTTTCTAAGTTTCCACACATATTGGTCTGAGCAATAAAGAAATGTCAGCAATAGGGCAATCCTGAGGCAATCATTTCCAATTCTATATGGTATAGTCTAACCAAAGAAAGAAATACCAGATTGTACATTTATCTGTCACAAAATTAACATTTGGTATGATTAACCTAGTGACCAAGTAGTCAGCTGATATGTTTTCCTGATAAAAGTATATTTGCTTTTCTAATGAATTTCATAATCCTAACCTCCTTAAATCTTTGCTTATCCATGGCTGGACAATATTAAGGCATTAAACTTGCAAATGCAACTTGAATTATTGGCTGGCATTTGATGGCTCTGTTGGAGGGATACCTGTGGTGCTGTCACAATCTTACCACTAACTGTGGATGTTATTACAAGCACTGGGACAGGCAAATCATATTCAAGGACACACTATCAGTGGGAAGGAAAGAAAAGAAGGGAAATTAGTTCAGCCTCCCCTTTCTATTGACTTGTTTGTAATAAAATAAAATTTATGAGGAAGACTGATTATAAAGATACAGGAAGCTATTTTCATTAAGCTGGCTGGTGGCATGATAATAATAAATAGATAATTTCAAAGAGAAGGTACCCAAATAGTTTGCAAATTCACTACAAGTTAATGTGGGTGCAAAAGTACCAGTGAATCTTGCTCCTACTTTATCTGCAAGTGGGGTAGGGCTGGCTCTACCACTAGGTGGACTACACACCTACCTTGGCCTGGGCTGCAAAATTTGGGGAGCAGCAGACAGAAGGATAGGGCTTGTTCCCTCTCCTCCTATACTGCTGTCACTGCTGCCACTCCATCCCTGCCCAGGCTGCCATAAAGTGATTGAAAGCAGTGTGCATGTCAGGGGGCTTCTGAGTACAGGTTCTTATTCCAAGGTCTGCTAGTTCCTGCCCCCTTCTGCACAAACTTCCTGGCAGAGGTTGGGACCAGCAGACCTTGAGTGCAATTTCACCACCATTTGGTTTCAATCTTACCTTGAAAATAGACATTATACTGTTCTTTCTGCTGATACATGATCTAAACCATTTCATCTCATTTCAGGTTTAGCCCAAGGTTCTATACTTCCCCCATAAGTACATAAGTAGTGCCATACTGGGAAAGACCAAAGGTCCATCTAGCCCAGCATCCTGTCACCGACAGTGGCCAATCCAGGTCAAGGGCACCTGGCACGCTCCCCAAACGTAAAAACATTCCAGACAAGTTATACCTAAAAATGCGGAATTTTTCCAAGTCCATTTAATAGCGGTCTATGGACTTGTCCTTTAGGAATCTATCTAACCCCTTTTTAAACTCCGTCAAGCTAACCGCCCGTACCACGTTCTCCGGCAACGAATTCCAGAGTCTAATTACACGTTGGGTGAAGAAAAATTTTCTCCGATTCGTTTTAAATTCACCACACTGTAGCTTCAACTCATGCCCTCTAGTCCTAGTATTTTTGGATAGCGTGAACAGTCGCTTCACATCCACCCGATCCATTCCACTCATTATTTTATACACTTCTATCATATCTCCCCTCAGCCGTCTCTTCTCCAAGCTGAAAAGCCCTAGCCTTCTCAGCCTCTCTTCGTAGGAAAGTCGTCCCATCCCCACTATCATTTTCGTCGCCCTTCGCTGTACCTTTTCCAATTCTACTATATCTTTTTTGAGATACGGAGACCAGTACTGAACACAATACTCCAGGTGCGGTCGCACCATGGAGCGATACAACGGCATTATAACATCCGCACACCTGGACTCCATACCCTTCCTAATAACACCCAACATTCTATTCGCTTTCCTAGCCGCAGCAGCACACTGAGCAGAAGGTTTCAGCGTATCATCGACGACGACACCCAGATCCCTTTCTTGATCCGTAACTCCTAACGCGGAACCTTGCAAGACGTAGCTATAATTCGGGTTCCTCTTACCCACATGCATCACTTTGCACTTGTCAACATTGAACTTCATCTGCCACTTGCACGCCCATTCTCCCAGTCTCGCAAGGTCCTCCTGTAATCGTTCACATTCCTCCTGCGACTTGACGACCCTGAATAATTTTGTGTCATCGGCGAATTTAATTACCTCACTAGTTATTCCCATCTCTAGGTCATTTATAAATACATTAAAAAGCAACGGACCCAGCACAGACCCCTGCGGGACCCCACTAACTACCCTCCTCCACTGAGAATACTGGCCACGCAATCCTACTCTCTGCTTCCTATCTTTCAACCAGTTCTTAATCCATAATAATACCCTACCTCCGATTCCATGACTCTGCAATTTCTTCAGGAGTCTTTCGTGCGGCACTTTGTCAAACGCCTTCTGAAAATCCAGATATACAATATCAACCGGCTCCCCATTGTCCACATGTTTGCTTACCCCCTCAAAAAAATGCATTAAATTGGTGAGGCAAGACTTCCCTTCACTAAATCCGTGCTGACTTTGTCTCATCAGTCCATGTTTTTGTATATGCTCTGCAATTTTATTCTTAATAATAGCCTCCACCATCTTGCCCGGCACTGACGTCAGACTCACCGGTCTATAATTTCCCGGATCTCCTCTGGAACCCTTCTTAAAAATCGGAGTAACATTGGCTACCCTCCAGTCTTCCGGTACTACACTCGATTTTAGGGACAGATTGCATATTTCTAACAGTAGCTCCGCAAGTTCATTTTTTAGTTCTATTAATACTCTGGGATGAATACCATCAGGTCCCGGTGATTTACTACTCTTCAGCTTGCTGAACTGACCCATTACATCCTCCAAGGTTACAGAGAATTTGTTTAGTTTCTCCGACTCCCCCGCTTCAAATATTCTTTCCGGCACCGGTGTCCCCCCCCAAATCCTCCTCGGTGAAGACCGAAGCAAAGAATTCATTTAATTTCTCCGTTACGGCTTTGTCCTCCTTGATCGCCCCTTTAACACCATTTTCGTCCAGCGGCCCAACCGACTCTTCAATATTTTTCTAGCAGCTCTTCTTACTTTGGCACAATCTATAGGTCTGACTATGTTTGTATATGCTGATGACATTCAAATTCTCTGTCCTATCAACCCCATGGATCCATCTATTTCTTTCCTCAATACTCGACTATTACTTCATGGATTACCGACAATAAATTGATTCTTAATCCGGAAAAGTCTAAAGTACTCTTATTCGCCTCTTCTGATCAGTTATTTCTATCTTCTCCTATTTTTTTTTGATTGGCTTTCCAGTCTCTCAAGCACATTCCACATGCATTTTAGGATTTATATTTGATTCATCTCTTCCTTTTCATGATCAGATTTCTAAAGTAGTCCAACGGTCTTTATATAAGCTACGTTTCATCAGATCCATTCAGCCTTTTTTAGATCCTTCCTCTCTTAACATCTTAATTCACTCCTTGATCATTTCACAGACTACTGTAACTCCATCTACTTAGGCCTTCCAATAAAGGATCGACACTACTTACAATTAGCTCAAAACACCACCATCAGAGTCCTCTATCACCTCGAGAAATTCACATTACTTCTTATCTTAAATCCTCACATTCGCTTCCAATCTCCCATTGTATTACTTATAAAATCTATTAATCTTTAAAACTTTTGTTGCCTCTGAACCCCTCTATCTTTTAAGATATCTCACCCCTTACACTCAAGCATGAGCAATGAGATCATTGCCACTCAACCTTCTCTCAATTGCGTTGCACAGAGAACTTTTCTATGAACATAGTCCTATGAACATAGTAGACATACTATGTTTACATTTCAAGGCCCAAAATTATGGAATTACCTACCACCTCATTTTAGACAAATTACCCTGCTACCCCTCTTTAAAGCACAACTCAGGACTTTCCTTTTTCAAAAATGCTTATGCTTAGTTTTGTTTCCTTTTTTGCAGATGAAGTCACTTTTACCTGACAATTCCCCCTCCCCCAAAATTGTTTTTTCCTTCTCTCCCCTCTTTCCTATTTATATTGTAGTTCAACCCTAGTTCCTTCTGTTTCATTTAGTAATGTATGTTCGTTTCTTCTTTCTGTTTTATTAGATTGTATGCCGCCCAAATGGCTTGTCCCATTGAGCGGGATAGAAAGTCTTTAATAAACTTGAAACTTAAACATTGTAACATGAAAGTTATGTGCCACATTGGCATCTAACATTTGGTGCTCTATATATAATATAATCGTCTATTCAAAGCCACATGTCTCTCACAATGAGGAACTGTGTCCCAGAAGGACTCTCTAACCGCTTGAAATTTCTGCCATCTGGAAGAGTCCACATGGGCCATACCTTTGTGCTCTATAAGTAACATACTGTCACGTCTGTGGCCGTGACCACCCTCAGACTTACCTTGTTCCTGGGGGTCAGCTTCCTAGCTGGCTCCTGTTTCTTCTGTCTGTCCTTTCTGAGCTAGCTCTGGCTCTCTGTGCTGGCTGCATCCAGCAGCATGACACTAATTGCCTCACTATACTGCACCTGTGGGTGTTGCCTGGGTTAGCTCTCTCTCTCTGTGTGCTGGCTGCTTCCAGCATGACTCTAATTGCTTCACTACACTACACCTGGGTGTGGGAAGCCTCTCTGTGTTTCACTGTGCTTTCTGCCTGCTCTGTGGTTTGTGCCTGAACAGCCTCCGTAGTGTTTTTTATTGACCCTCTGTAGACCCCTGCCTGAGCTTTCCACACGGAGGTGTACAGAGGGTCTGTTCTCCTATGATCTTGTAGACCGCCTCCCTGAATTCCTGAGACACCTGGGGAGGCATCAGAAGGCTCAGTTCACATCCAATTCCCATGACCACAGCTTTCTGTCTATTAGGATGTAGGTGGATCTTTGGCCATTTATGTTCCCACATATTTTCTATTAAATTTCAACCCAAATTAGTTCAGAGACTGAGTGTTACTTATGTGTGGATTACCTTGCAGAACAAATGACAGGTAAAGAATGAATTAGAAATAAAGACAGAGATAGGTGCCAGGAATAAAGTGTTTATTCTTACCAAAATCAAATCTTCAATTTGGTACATTCATCAGACAGATTCTAGGTTCAACTGCACAGAGTTCTGGCTCTGAGGATGTGTTGGAGAAAGTTCCAACGATCTGCCAAAATCTCTTCTCTTTTATAGGCACAGGACTACATGCAAGTCAATGGCAAGACCCCTGGTTTTTTTCCCTAATATTGCCCAACCTCTGATTCATACTTTCCTTTCCGGCAGATGTCCATCTGTACCCTCTTCTTTCCGTTTTAGCTATTGCAAGATTTCCGTTATTGTCAACAACATGTTCTTTCTAATTACAAAAATATCTGCACCTGTTTGTGACATTTCCGCTTTTGTCAACACTTGTTTTTCTCCCTCTTGATACAAAAATATCTCAATACTAGCATTTCAGTTTCATATCATCTTTCATATCATTTTATGATCTGAGTGCCAATCTCACAGACTTCATTTTAAAAACCAGACTTCATCCATTTTTGTCCATTATTTCTACATTTTAGGTGTTATGTTCAATTTAACAGTTCTACCAGATTTTGTTAAGACCCATCATGCAGGCCTGCTTTTGCAGGTTCCCATCTATAAGGCCATTGGTGGGCTTTCAGGCCTAGTCAGGGCTGCTCAGCTGGCCAAAGCCCAGTAACTTGGCCCACCACCATTCCAGTGGATAGGCCTCAAGCTACAACACATATTAACATTCCCCTCTTCACCCTATCCCATAGGGTGACACCAGGGTTAACGTACCATGGTACCATCCATTCCAGAAGGTATCCTATTAAATTATAGAATCGAATGAGTCTAATTGAAAGCTGGTATAGTCTGATTTGTTTGAATCAAAGTGATAACATAGGCACTACTTCGGTAACATACTATAGCTACAACAATAATATTTCTAAACCTATTAATATGCAGGTTCAATCTTACTCTTACATATATGGAGATATATATATTAATAACAATCAATAATTCTTTGGTTATATACTGATTATATCTTGAGTATACATTTGCATGGATTATATAGTCATACCGATTATTGATTACATTCTTTCATCAGTCTTAACACTATTATATTGCATCCCTGTGTGCTTTTACATGATTATACGGTTGCAGACATTTCTATAGTGTCTCTAGCATTCGCATAGCGATTGGTCCGTCTCAAAGGGAGATAGTCCAATGTGTTATCTCCAGTGGTGTTGGGAAGGAGATTTTCATACAGGACATATTGTCCTGCCGTTGTCTTTTTTGTTATTGCAGTTTCAATCAAGCGTTCTACTAAGCCTCTAGCACAAGGGATTATGCAACATCCTACTAGTACAAAAATTGCTACCACTATGATTATGGTGGTGGCTGCAGAAATGATAAATGTCTTCCATTTACCAAAAACTTTATCCATCCAACCAGTCCAAGATGTGTCAACACCGGAGTTCTCTGCCAATTCTTGTGACAGTGAGGTTAAGCCTTGTAAAGCTCTGGTGATTGATCCATCTGGAGCAGTATTGTTGGGGATAAAAGTGCAACACTGTGTACCTATCTTGCGGCACACTCCGCCATCCGCTGCCAAAATCTGGTCAAGCACTAATCTATTTTCTAACGTCATTCTGCTGGTGGCATCTAATTGTGTTGCAATTCCTTGAACCGCGTCTCTAGTGTAATTCACAAATCTCTGCTGGTTGTAATATATATAGTTGATCCAGTCCAAATTTTTATTTATAGTCGCCCACCAAAAGAAAACTGATTCGAACCCTGCTGCAATCTGGTTTCTGGCTTTGAACTCATCAGGTACCCCTCTTGGAACTCCAATTGCATCTATATAGACCCGATCATCAAAGGATCCAGGCATTGCATGTCTCTTCACTCGTGAGGAAGAGCTGCTATGAGGAGGGAGCAAGGATGCTATAATGATTGGAATTACCAATTTGACTAGGGCACATCTGCCTGTCCAACTTTTGTGAAGTGTATGGTGGATAGTATGCGTTCCACAGTACCACCATATGTCTGCTCTAGCCTGTGAGAACTCTGTGAGGTTCAGATTTCGCAGAGTCCCTTTTTCTAGGGTTGTGTTACAATTGGTCAAATTTCCCAGAAACCGTGTATTTTTCACCCCATATCGTTCCAGACATGTATGATATCTGGTAGCAGGATCTGGAATCCTGAATGCAGGTGGAACCCTCATCCGAGGGGGTAAATAGGGGTGGTGTTCGTCAAGATGTTGACAAGACTGATTGGTTTCTTCTTTTACCTGCAATAACTCTAACATACACAAAAAACCATCTGGATCATTGTGAAGATCTAAAGGAAAGGGAACTACTGTTGGTTCTGCTCTTGCATGGGAACAAAAATAACAATTAGAGACATTCAAACTCTTTGTAGTATAATGCGCCCATTCGAGCCACAAGTTTGTCTCTCCAAATCCTGTTTCTAGTGCCATTAAATCTTTGGAATTATTAATTGGCACGATCTGGTAAGGAATCTTTACTTCTGGGATCTTTGTTGGCATCAAAGGATTCTTTTCTGGTTGTGCTGGGGGTGGAACAATCTTAAATTTGCCAATGGGGTCTCTACCTGTGGCATCAATTCCTAAGGAATAAGTTCTGTATGTAACAGCCGTTACTCCTCTGAAAGTGATAGCCACTTGATTACATTTGGTCATTGAACAAAGGCCAGTCACTCGCAATTTCATAATGGAAATGCTCTTTTTGAGATCTGGAATTTCGCTACCTGAGTAGGGAACCCATGAACCTGTGTACCACCATACTTGCGCCCAACTTCCGCAATTGGAGAAGGGACACAGGTATATTTCAAAAGCTGACAAATATTGCTGCACAGGATGTTCACCACACATAGTGTAGGCACACACATCAAGGGTTATTGTGGTCGTGTCTTTTGTGGTGGGTAATGTTATTTCGTAAGTGGTCGTAAATTTTTGCAGAAATTTTTCTAAGTCCTGTGCTCCATGTACAATGGGCATAGTGAGCACACATAAGAAAAGGGCCAGGCACTTCATGTTGGTAGTTTTCATGATTAGATGTTAGATCTGGACTGTACAAAAGGCAATTGGCGGCTAAGAATAAAAGTGAGTAACAGAATCACCCCTAGGGTTTTAGCAAGAGCTGCAATGACAATAATCAATATCCCAAAATATACCAAGACTTGATATATCATTTAGGTATGACTTGGGTAAGGGGGGTAAACTCTGATAGCCCCTCTCTCAGTGGGATCGGGTACTTCGAAAAGACTATATATTTCCAAAGGTCCCAATCCAACCTCTCTGAGAAACAAAAAAGGTATCCAGTCAGTGCCAAGTATGGCGTATGTGAATAACCAAAAATCCACCACGTCACCAGTTTCTGGTCTTATTAGGAGCTCATCAGTCTGTTCAACCTGTAAACCCAAGCTTCCTCCAAATAATGCCAGAGTATGAGTAACTGTTCGACTGGGACCGAGTGTCCAACTCTCAAGTAAGGGTTCACACAGTGTCTGATATCGAGTGAGGGGATCCCAATTGGGATCGTCTTCTGGAGCTGGGTCCCAATGGGGAAATCTTAATTCTCGAGAATCTAAAAGGTACTCTGGGATTACTTGATCATCTAAATTAGGCGACGGTAGTGGAGATTCAAGGGAAGGAACTGTTTGCGGCGGTGAAGGCTGGTTGTTTAGTCTGCTATGGGACATATATTATGTCACGGGTGTAACAGTTAATGGGGGTGTTGGGCTATCTGGGAGGGCGTGTAGCTGGGACTCTGATATTTGGAGTGGTTAAGGTAGTATTCGTGGGAGGAGGAACGTCAGTATTAGGCACCAAAGGATAAGGAGGAGGGGTGGTTCGCAATTCAGACAAGGTAATATTATCCTCAAAAGTATTTGTAATAGTGGGGACAATATTGTCCGAGCTACTGTTAGTATCGGAAACACTTGTAGAATGCAAAACAGGAGAATCAGTAAGGACAGGAGTAGTCGCAGCGTTTTCAATAGGCACTGTAGGATTGCCAGTTGAAAAGTCTGTTGTGGCAGATGTGTCTGCCCAGGGGGTGGGATTCCTGGTGGCAAGGGGACTGATCTTTTTGATCGTTTGGAGGGATGTGTGTCCAAACAAGCGTGTGAATGTGGTGTACTGTTGGGGCTCTGTGTAGGCTGCTGTAGTAGTCGTTGGAACAGGAGTAGTTGCAAATACAGAAGTAGTTGCAAGTACTGCAGGGGTAGTTGCAAGTACAGAAGTAGTTGCAAGTACTGCAGGGGTAGTTGCAAGTACAGAAGTAGTTGCAAGTACCGTGGCGTTTCCAACGGGCAAAGTAACGTTGCCAGTGGGAAAGGCAGTGAGTGTGATCCAAAGATCAAAGAGGTTTCTGTCAGCAGTATAGGTAAACAGGGTAGTGAGAAACAACACCAAACCTATACAAAGTAGGATCAAGCACACAAGTCCAACAGCAAACAATCGAGCAGATGGAAAGCAGAAGAAGAGGGTGTACTGATGTAACACCGTAACTGCTGCTGAAACAACACTTGCCACGGTGCTGTTTGCGTCCGTGTCGTCTGGAATGGTGTCGTCTTCCGGATAAGTGTCGTCAAAGTCGTTGGACCAATGGGTATTGGTTTCAGATAACTGCTCAGAGTCACACTTGTCAACAGGGTAAAGTTCAGTTTTTTGTGGATCTGGTTCTTTGATGTCGTCAAGGGCAGAAAGGTTCTCTGAGGTTGGTTCCCTGCGGAGGGTTGATTCCCTGCGGAGGAGTATAGCAACTGGAGTGGCTGAAGAAGGTGGTAAGGGGATTGGAACTTTCTGTAGAGGAATAGTCTGTAAGGGGATGGTTTCTTCTGGAGTGGACTGTGACCGGACTTGGCGTGGCATTTATCTGGCCTGATTCGGGAAATACAAGTGTAAAATGTCGAGCAGCTCACTGATGTTGCTGTACAAATTCTGCAGAGTTAAAAAGTGCTCAGACTCTGGTTCACCCAGATCCAAATCTCCTGCAAAGTTGCGGATTCGGATGAGACGGATACGAAGATCAACGTAGGGAAGTGGAAATTCAGGGACACAGGAAGGTGGTGGTGAGGATGGCCACTCAAAGGCAGGTTCAAGCACTGGTGGTTGTTCAGGTGGTGACTCAGGTGACTCAGCAATCGTTTGGATGGTGATATCAGCAAGATCTAATAGGTGCGATTCGGGAGATGGTTGGTCTTGTGTAACTAGTTGATTAAGTCTCTGGTCTAGTTGATCCAAGTGATTACACAGTGATGCTGGGTGCGGTGTCGGTGGTCTTGGGCTCAGTGGCGGTGGAGATGGGGTCCGCGGTGGGGCAGGTATCTCCAGTGGCTGCTGAACTGGAAACATCAAGGAGGCCTGATTCGGTATTCGGATAGGCTCGTATATCTTTCAGATGGACCCAGGATGTGTGGTCCTCCAGCTTGGCAGCTGTAGCTGACAAAGCCTCTATCTTGAAGGGCCCAATGTAGATGGGATCTCGCCAGGTCTTGTGCGTATAATAACGCCGGTGCACTTAGAGATTGCTGCAGCTGTGTCTCTGGTGTTGAAGGGCTTTATTAATCACTTAGAGACTGCAGCCTTGGCCTTTGCATTGCCAATGCCTCCGCAGTGCCTTAGGTCCCGAGGTTAGTGTGCTGTTTGCACAGTTAGCTTTCCTTGTCTTTTCTTGTGGGCTTCCAGCCCTTCTGCTTTGCGAGTTACTATCACCTGTGGGCCTTGCCTTCTGGCTCTTCTGTGTTTATTGTTCTGTGGGCCTTCTGGCCCTTCTGTGTTTATTGCTCTGTGGGCTTTCAGCCTTTCTGTGTTTATTATTCTCTGTGGGCTTCTAGCCTTTCTGTTATCCCTGTGCAGTGGTGCTGCTCCCTGTCTGAGGTTGGTCAGCGGCTGATGCTGCAGCCATTTCTCTCCTTTCTATCTGTTAGCTACTGTAGCTCCAGTCTAACCCTTCCTCTGGAAAGCGTAGCTGTCATTCCCCTTCCCTTGAGCTTAGCTTGTATGTAGCTCCTGTGTCCTCTTCCCTGCCTGTCTGCCTTGCTTTAGCCTAGGTACCTGGGAGCACCGCTGGACCCTGACTCCGGTTGTTCCTGTTGCTGGTTCCAGTTCTGGTTTTCCTGTAAGCCCTACCGGCTGCTCGAACCTGAGAGCTCAACCCTCGGGGAAAGGCAGCTAAGCGTAGGTGAAGCCTACTCCAGTGTGTTCCGGTCCGGTGCGTTCCAGTCCCGAATGTTCCAGTGCAGGACTCCAGTCCGGGGTTCCAGTCCAGCCTTGTCTCTTCTCTGCTCCGAAGGTGATCTTGCCTGCCACTGCCGCTCCTCGGCCGTGGTCCAAGGACTCACGTACCCAGGGTTCCCGGGGAAGAAGCCTGACAGAATGCCAAGGTCCTCGAGAACACGACACATACTAAACATCAGATTATGAGGCCATGCATATGAAAGGGTAGCTAAAGACCTCCACTGAGCAGGTATTATCTTCTTTGCGATCAACATTCAAACTTAATGGGCTGTGTCGACATTAGCACACAGCAACTGCTAGCATGGCTTAGTAAACAGGGGGTTAGTTTTCTCTTGCTTCAAAAGGTATCCACATCATCAGTTGCATTTTAATTCTGTATTCTGCAAGTATGTGAATTTTCACGCTGGTTCTCATATCTAACATACTTTATTATATTACCATATTATAACTTTATGATTTTCTTTGTAGAGGTTTATGCACTTTGTACTTTGCTAGCAAGGAAATGTGAATATGTGTTTTTTAATATTTCTGATATAAAGTGTTTCCATTATTTATTTATATTTAATATCTTACCCCCCCCCCCCCACCTGTTTACAGCTTCCATGCGCTAATCCAAACACAGCCCATTCACTTTGAATGGGCTGTGTTGGCATTGCCACATGGCTTAGTAAACAGGGTGGTCAGTGTTTTAATAGTTTTTGTCCTATGAGTTTTGTCCAACCATTGAAATTTTTGGTGCATTTACTTCTTGGTCACCTTTTTATTTTATTTTTTTGTATTTATACTCTCTTACAATCTTAACATTCATAGATTAACCTTATAAATGATAATGAAAAATAAGAAAATACAATAGTAACACCAAATCTTAAGGAAAAAATATATGCTACTAACTTAGTCCACAATTTGGAACCAAGATAAAAGAAAATATTCAAAGGAAGAAAAGATTCCTCTTACAAAAAAGAAAAATCTTCCAAAGACATTCAGAGAAGGCTAATACTCGCAGCCGGCCTAACAGTACATCTTTAACTTGCAGGGTCTGCCACAGGTACATTCAATTTATCTTCCTTAGAAATTATCCATTCTAAGGTGGTCAAAGAAAACATAATTAATAGAATTTAAAGACACTAAACATCAACAGAAAATTTTCAAGACAAAAGCCCCATTTAGGAAAAGAACCCTCGGCTCAAGGGCCAAGCATTCCTTCCTCCTTTTTTGAGTGTCTCTTGGCAAATCAGGAAAAATCTGTATTTTCAAACCCCCCAAAACCTGCATTAATATGGCAAAAATACAAATGGAAAACATTATTCTTATTCATTTCTAGAGCAAAAGTCACCAACAATGTGGTACATTTGGTTATCAGATCCAAGGAGCTTTCTAGAAATTCAGTCAAATTCATTTCTGTTTGAGGTCTATCACCAGCCCTATTACATAGTCCTGAGAGATATTGAATTCTCACAATGGGTGGAAACCTTTTGTTGGGATCCCCAATACCTCTCGAAAGCATTTTTTTAACCATGTCCAATGGTGAAATCAAAGGAGATTTGGAAAATTAAGAAACCTCAAATTATTCTTTCTAGTTTGATTTTCTAAGTACTCCAACTTACGAGCCACAATATTCCTCTCCTTGATTGTAGTCAAAGAAAAGCTCTGAAGTTGTCAGTTTCCTTCATCTAATCTCCAATTATTGCATCCTGTCACGCCAAATCATTACAAGTCTCTCTCAAATTTTGTACTTCATTCCCAAAGGAGTCTGAAATCTTTTGAAGGGAAATATGTAATCCCTGAATCAGGTACAACAGGGACTGCATGGTCACAGCAGCAGGTCTCTGTAGAGTTCCTAGATCCTTATCAACTTCCCACCAAAGGCAAAAGCTGAATTCCAGCTTGCCCCCCCTGCAGCTGCTATTGCAAAAAGGGGTAGAAGTCGTAGCAGGTCCCCCTCGCACAACTGGAGAAACAGAACCTCTCTTGAGGTACCATCACTCTGTGTATCCCCTGCCTCTAGACTGCATTTGAGTCATTGAGGCAATGCCATCAGAGGAGGGCTAAGCGAAACTCCCTCCACGCTGTGGTTCGATGCTGTCCCAGTGGACCCAACCGTAGTGAGCACTCCTCCCATGATTGAACACCAAATCTCTCCAGTGTTGTCTGATTCAACTGCCAATCAACGCCAGAGGAAGAGGGGAAACCCCAGACCTTGGCTTTCCTCTTGCCCATATTAAACACGGGCAAGATGCAGGAGTACCTTATAAACATACATATATTTATTTTGTATATTTATTAATTTTGTTTGTTTATATGGTTATAGATTTGTTGACTCCTGAGGCAGGTGCCCGGGTGCCAAAACACAGATCTGTGTCAAGTCCAACTACTCAAGTTGCTTTTTACCCTTGACATGGAACTCTATTGGTCCTCCCCTTCTGTCTTTTTTGCTTACTCTTGGAATACTACCACCCTACAAAAAGCAACAAAGAACATTATGCAATTTCCTATGTCTTTTTGCCTATGGGTACTACTACTACTACTACTATTTAGCATTTTTATAGCGCTACAAGGTGTACGCAGCGCTGCACAAACATAGAAGAAAGACAGTCCCTGCTCAAAGAGCTTACAATCTAATAGACAAAAATAAAGTAAGCAAATCAAATCAATTAATGTGTACAGGAAGGAGGAGAGGGGGATAGGTGGAGGCGAGTGGTTTCAAGTGGTTATGAGTCAAAAGCAATGTGAAAGAGGTGGGCTTTCAGTCTAGATTTAAAGGTGGCCAAGGATGGGGCAAGACGTAGGGGCTCAGGAAGTTTATTCCAGGCGTAGGGTGCAGCGAGACAGAAGGCGCAAAGTCTGGAGTAACACTTGCAGCATATATAACCAAAGTGGTATTACAATTATGCCACATAAGAACATCCTCCCTGACAGAGAGAATTGAAACTGCTTTCAATCTTAATAGGCTCACAGTCTGCCTACACAAGGGTTCAACATTTTCCAAATATAAAGATTTCAAGTAAGACAGAATCGTGGATCCCAAGTATTTGAGCCTGCCCCAAGCCTCCTGCAATGGAAACGTTGAGCTCCATATCTGTTATATACTTAAATTCAAAGGCAAAACCTCTGATTTTGAAATGTTAAGCTTCAAACCTAGAGAAGGGTCCAAAACTTAGCAAGTCTTCAGTGCCCTGTGGTTCTAAAAGTACCATCATGATGTTATCTGCAGAAGCCAAATACTTTACCTGCTCATTTGCTATAGACTCTGGAACTCGTTGTCGGAGAATGTAGTGACAGCAGCTGGCCTTACGAAATTTAAAAGGGGTTTGGAAAAGTCCATTGAACATTATTAATTTTTTTTTTTGGGGGGGGGGGGGGGGGGTTGCCAGGTTCTTGAAGCCTGGATTGGCCGCTGTCGGAGACAGGATGCTGGGCTTGATGGACCCTTGGTCTTTTTCCAGTATGGCGGTGCTTATGTACTTATAATCCCTTAATATCTACTGGGTGCTTGAGATAGGACAACAATGGTTCTAAAAATAGCAAAAAGTGTAGAGGTGAAAAGGGCACCCCTGTTGCATGCCTCTACATAGGGGAAATGTTGCAGTAGGGGGTCCTCATTCAGCAGAACTGCTGCTTTGGGGTCTGCAAGCAAAGCATTTACTGTAGCAAGAAAATAACCTGAAATCATATACACCTCCAGAACTGCAAGCAAAAATGACCACGCCTCGTGGTCAAATGCCTTTTCTGCACCAAAACAAATAACCAAGGCCGAAATAATGTTCTGATTACACCAATCCATAGCTGTAATTAATTTTCTCACATTTACTACTGTCTGTGGCCCTTTACAAAACCCACTTGCTCCTCCCCCACAAGCATGGAGAAATTATGTCTTAAGATATCATTTTCTTTTCTTTAGTCAGCAACACTGTTCTGCACAGATGGATGTTAGTCCTTCCTGCCAGCAGGTGGAAGTACAGAAAATTGAATTCTACCAGTGACATCACCAGTATATGCTATGGTGCTCCCTGGAACAATCTAATATTTATCTGCCCAAGCAGCAGAAGGTCTATTTTTGTAAAGCGCCCATGCCCCACCAACCACTGCAACTGCAATGATAGTCAAGCGAGCATAACACCACAAAGTGGCACTCGCTACCCTGCATATACCAGAATATACAACAAAATGATCAAAGCAGATCAGCAATGATGGAAAGAGAAGTAGTTTTTACAGGCCAAATTTCGCCCAGAAGCTGGTCAGGGGTAGAACCATAGGGGAATACTAACAAACTTCCCCCTATTAGTTAAAAAAAAACTCATCCAAAACAGAAAATAGCACTTCTCTTCAGCAAAACAGCATTTCCACTCCTCAAGCAAAAGCAGTGGTGTTGCTGACTACTGAAAAGAAAATTATCTGGTAAGTCATAATTTCTCCTTTCCTAGCATCAGTTCCACCATTCTGCACAGATGGTATATACTGAAGCAGATCTATTGGGTGGGAGAAGACAAGGCCCTCTGAATAACTGCTCTGCCAAAGTCCAAGTGGACTCTGACCAACAGGTCCAATCTGTAGTGCTTTGGAAAGGAATGGAGCAACAACCAAATCGCCATCCTTCAGACCTCCTCAGGGGAAACTGCCCAGGCCTCTGCCCAGGAAGCAGCCTGAGTTCTTAATGAGTGGGCCTTCAGCCCCTGAGGTACCACATGAATCTTGCAGATGTAGACAGACTTAATAGCCACCTTGATACACTTCGCAATAGAGACCTTAGAGACTACCTGACCTTTCCAAGGGCCATGAAACACTGTAAAGAGGTGGTCAGAGAGACCAAACTCATTTGTCTCCTGAAGGTACCGGAGCAGCATTCTTTGGACATCCAGCTTGTGGAGCCTCCAGTCTGCAGAGGTTGAACCTTCTGACCCAAAGGAGGGCAGACAGATCTCCTAATTCATACAGAAAAGAGATGTCACTTTCAGCAGAAAGGAGGGAACAGTATTCAAGGGCATGGAATGCTTCAAAAGGGAAAGTTAAGTGTCCCGGCATGAGAAGGCCTGTAGCTCCAAAACCCTACAAGAAGAAACAATAGCCACCAGAAACACCATCTGGAGAGTAAGATCCTTAATGGAAGCTGATCTCAGAAGCTCAAATAGGGACCCGGACAGCGCCCAGAGCACAAAATTGAGATCCCAAGGAGGAAAGATAGGATGAACCAGAGGTCACAGGTATGCTACCTCCTTCAGGAACCACGCCACATCCCTATGCAGCACTAGAGAGGTGCCCTGTACTTTCCCCCCAAAACTGGAAATCACAGCCAACTGGATCGTTAGGGAGCTCAGAACCAATTCTTGATCCAGGTTTTGCTGCAGGAATCTCAAGATATCGGGGACCTGAGCCCTCCAAAGAGAAAGAGAGACAGTTCCCCACACCACAAAAATATGCCAAACCCTGATATACGTCAGGGAGGTAGAAGACTTCAGGTCTTTTGTAGGGGCAAATCCTGCCCCATTCATATTCCATAAGTTATTAACTTAGGATCAGTTACTTTTCAGGCCACTGATACCATCAAGGTACTACAAGTCATTCTAGATTCCAACCTTACTTTTAGATCACATCTGTTATCAGTTGTGAAGTCCATTTTTTTTTTTACCTAAGATGACTAAAATCAGTTTGCCATTTGTTCAAACAGCCTTACATGTCCTCATTCATGCATTTGTTATCACGTGCTTAGATTACTGTAATACACTTTTGCAGGGTGTTGGGCAAGAGATCAAATGGTTGCAATTAATTCAAAACATTGCAGTCAAATTGCTTTTAAATGCTAGGAAGTTTGACCATGTAACACTTTTGAAAGTTGAATATTGGCTTCCGGTGGAATATAGTATTTTATATAAGACTAGTAAAAAAAGGCCCGTTTCTGACACAAATGAAACGGGCGCTAGCAAGGTTTTCCTCGGCTCCCCTGCAGCCACCCATGTGCAGCGACCCTCCTCTCCCCCTGCAGCCACCCATGTCCAGCAACCCTCCTCTCCCCCTGCACCCATTGCAGCCACCCATGTCCAGCAAACCTCCTCTCTCCCCTGCCCCCCTTCCTGCCACCCATGTCCAGTGACCCTCCTCTCTCCCCTGCCCCCCTTCAACCACCCATGTCCAGTGACCCCCTGCCCCCCCTGCACCCACCCATGTCCAGCGACCCTCCTCTCTCCCCTGCCCCCTCCAGCCACCCATGTCCAGCGACCCTCCTCTCTCCCTTGCCCCCCCCTCCAGCCACCCATGTCCAGTGACCCTCCTCTGGACATGGATCAGCTGTGAGGCATGTTTCCCCCCCCCCCCCCGGGTTCTGAAGTTGACATCATAATGGCTACGGTGAGCCTAGCAGACCAACTCGGAATGAGCCACGGTCCCAGGCAAGTCAGAACGTTGGAGGTGAGAATTATTATATAGGATTATATATATATTTTTTTTTAATTTTACTTTCAGGGTCCCTCTCATTTTGTCCAATGTTCCAACTAGGGCTTTGTCTTTCAGCCAACAAAATTTACTGATCATTCCCTCAGTTCGGGAGGTACCCCTAGCTACCTTCCGGAAAACGATGTTTAGTGTAGCTGCTCCCTCAATGTGGAACACCCTTCCGTTATCCTTACGTATAAAGAACTCCCTTTCCTTGTTTAAAGAGAAACAGGGAAATGCCCTCTACGAAATATAGGTGAGAATGAACAAGAAGTAGAGGGTGACACAAGACTTTCCGGCTAGGAGAAATCCAATGTGGATTCTTTATTAGGCACCAACAAATAAAGGACCTGACACAGGCCTCTGTTTCAATAAACTTGAATTGCATAAAGCAAAACCTTGGAGTACAGTGTGGTTCTTTGGAGTGGGAGTAAGGGGAGTTTGCTCCCCCAGACCTGTAAAGCCCACCGAAAACCCCCTCTTAATTTCCCAATACCCCGGATCTCTATTCCGGACCTTTGACCCACTCCCAATTTCGACTGGTGGAGTTGATGAAGGTGTGTGTGGGGAGGAGAGAAAGATGAAAGAACACTAACACGGGTCTGTGAGCTGGGGTTGAGGACTGATTTTTGTCCCCGGGGAACTGAACTAGTGGCTGGGTGGCAAGACCCGGGTTACACATGTATGTCTCCAGGCTTAGCGCAGCAAGCCCTTGGGGTCCTGTGCTGTTGTTCTGAACTGCTCAGGTGAAGTCAGGTCCATGTCACTCCTCCTACCAGTCATACCCCCCATCAACAATTTCCTAGGCAAGATGGATAGATATTAACTTACATATATTAAATAACATAATGTATAATAAAATCACACAGCAATAGCCTTTCCTAGCAGTGGCCATACACCCCTTAATTTGCCCACACATTCACTAAGCTGCAAAGATAGCAGTTATTAACTCTTGTAAATACTACTAGAACAAAATACAGATAAACTTGTACTGATCAGTGAACAACAGTAGATATTCTGGAACAGCTGACATTTATTTAAATTAAAGTGACATCCTTCTATTTGTTGATGAAAATGGTGATAGCAGTAGAAGCGGTACTAATAATAATGTTCACTGATGATGCTATTTTTCCCAGACCCATACCACTTTTGCAAGTGATAAAATAGCATTGTCTTGATTTCTAGGCCAGTTTTATGTCATAATTTTGTAGTGTTGATGATGACTGACGTATTCTTCAGTGTCTGAAGAATGAAAATTATTGCAAAAATTCAAAGAGTTAGACCCAACCTATTAATGTTTTTAATCATGTGCTCTTGCATTCTTTTGCAAATTTGCAGGCATGATGTCTTTAATACAAGGCAACATGGGTGATTGTTCATCTTTAATTTAGATCATTAAAATCTTAATTGCTATACCAGTGCTATTTGTCTATAAACAAATCAGATGTCCATTCATTATTTAAAGGAACCTGTGAGCATACCTACACATTTTCCCACCATTTAAAAACATTGGTATTCTTCATATCATGTTTTGCTACACTAGTAGTAATAATGAAAATGACTGTACATATCAAATAAGCTGGTTTTCTCCATTGTGTTTCTTAAAGATCTCATAACTCATTTGCTTGCTCAGCCAAAATTTTTGTTAACTTCTTGTAACTTCTGATTTCTGGAAGATTTGAGTTTAGAGTGCAACTTGAATTTCATTCCAAAAGCAGCCATTTACTTTGACTTTCATTTTATTATTGTTTACGACATATTTAATATACCGCTAGACAAGGGGATGCTCAAAATGGTTTACAATCTAAAATCAGGAGAAGAAAAGAACACCAATAATAAAGGAAAGCAAAAAAAACAAAAAGGTCAATTTACTACGCCAATACAGCCACTGCAATAAATAAGGTCCAAAATTCAGGGAATAGGGGCTGATAAGCCAAAGGCTTGTTGAAAACGGTGGGTTTTTAATGCAGCGCTGAATCTTAAATAAGAAGGCTCCTTATGAAGGTGTGAGATTTACAAATTCCATAAAGAAGAGGATGCACAAAAGAAAGCAGAATGGCATGTAAACTCAAATACACAAATGAGACTCATATGCAAAGCACAAGGAATGGAACAGAGAATGTGAGGTAATGAGTGAAGAGAGATACGAGGGAGTAATACCAAAAAGGATTTTTAAAGTTAAAATGAGAATCTTGAATTGAATTCAAATTTTAACAGGAAGCCAATGATGTTGAATTAGCAGGGAAGTTACCCTGTCAATTTGTTAGCTTAAGAAATTATACAGATGGCAGTATTCTGAATAGATGGAATTGCTTAAGGAAACCAGTTAAGGCCGGCATAGACTACATTACAGTAGTCAAGCTGAAAAAGAACAGTGGAATAAAGTATTGACATAGCAGGAGGATCAAAACATTTTTGGACAGAGCAAAACCTACATAAGGCAAAGAAACATGACTTAGAAATATGTGAAATAAGTTGATGAAAACAAAGTTTATTTGTTTATTTATTTATTACATTTATACCCCAGCAACTTGAGCTCAATGTGGCTAGCAATATAGTTAATCAAGGCTAAAGTACACAAAACAAATCAAATACAACTACATAATAGAATATTACAGAAAATAGAAAACACTACAATGCCTGGATCAGACAAGGAGACAGAAAGGTAAGAGCAATCAGATCAGCCTAAACAGGAAGATCAGAGACCGTTTCCTGAAATCTGCTAAAGAAGAAGGTCATGTCATGTAATCACATTGACCATGGACTGATTTAGGTAAGGAGTTCCAACATTTAACACCCTCATAAGCAAATCCTGTTTCAAGAACTGACATATGCAATTTTCTTACTGCGCGGATAGTGTAACTGTAAATAATTTCTAGCCTGTAGAACAGCATTATGTGCTGGAAGGTCAACAAGAGGTTGCATATAGTCAGAGGGCATACCAAACAATATCTGGTAGATAAGAACACAAAGTTTGAAAGTGACCCTAGCTAGCTGGTTTAAATACATACCAAGATAACAGAAGGAAGTGACAACTGTTCCCTTTTCAGGACGCATATCAATTGAACGTGCTACCTATGTCTTTCAAAACACAATCTTCTTATACACATTTTAGGAAGATGCTAAAGACTTATTTGTTTGAGGGTTAGATTTGGCTCTGGTTTGTGTGTTTGGTTTTGTAAATTCTTCTCTCTATTGTTGAGGTTTTCTCTTTTGTGAACCGCTGTGAATCCTGTTCAGGAATAATGTTTGGTATACAAGACCCAGAAAGAATAGAATAGAAGTGGGATAGCCAAATTAGAAAGTAAAGGAGACACATTAAAAGAAGTGGGCCAACCAGTAACCATAGTTTTAGAGGGGTTAAGAATCAGTTGTTCCGAAGCCAGGAAGAGACCACACCCACAGTAGCCACACCCCTTATACCAGCCATGGTGCATATAAACAGGTATCATTGAAAATACTATACCAGTATAGGACAAAAAATAACTTGTGATTATTTTTCATTATAAATAATTTCTGTAAGCTGTTACAGCTCCGGTATAACCAGTGCAAAATAAGACAGCAGATGTAAATTCTCAAATTGGACATATTCCAAAAACTAAAATAAAAATAAAATGATTTTTCTACCTTTGTTGTCTGGTGACTTTGTTTTTCTGATCATATTGGTCCCAAGTCTCTGAATCTGCTGCTCTTTATCTGTTTCCTTAACTCCGTTTCCAGGGCTTCCTTTCCATTTATTTCTTTACTTTCCTCCTTTCTTTTTCATTTCTTGCCCTACATCCATAAGTAAGAGCTGGGTCCTCCGCTGACTTGACTGGAGGAGGTATAGAGTGGATCCAGCTTTTGCCTATTTTCTCCATCCATGTGCAGTTTTTCTCCTCTTTTCCCTTTCCTTCATCTCCGTCAGTACTACTACTACTACGTATGCATCTCCTTACTATTCTTCCCTCCCCTCCATCCATATGCATCTCCTTCCTCTCTTTTCCCTCTCATCCATCCCTGTCCAGCATTTTTCCTCTCCCCCTCCATCTATGCCCAGAATTTCTCTTCTCTCCTCCCCTCCATCCATGTTCATCTCACTTCCTCTCCTTTCTCTCCCCTCCATCCATGTCCAGCATTTCAACTCTCTCACCTCCCCTCGTGTCCAGAATTTTTCCTCTCTCCCCTAAATCCATGTGCATCTCCTCCTCTGTCTTCCCTCCCCTCCATTCATGTCCAGCATTTCTCCTCTTCCCCCCTCCACTCCATCCATGTGCATCTACTTCCTCTGTCTTTCCTCCCCTCCATCCATGTCCATCATTTCTCCTCTTTTCCTTCCCCTCCATCCGTGTGCATCTTCTTCCTCTGTCTGTCTTTCCTTCCTTCCAACATTTCTCATCTCTTCCCTGCCCTCCACTCCATCCATGTCCAGCATTTCTCTTCTCTCCACTCATGTGCATCTCCTTCCTATCTTCCCTCTCCCCAATCCATGTCCAGAATTTCTCCTGCCCTCCCCTCCATCCATCCATCCATGTCCAGTGATTCTCCTCTCTCCCCTGCCCTCCCCACCATGTCCAGCGATTCTCCTCTGCCCTCCCCTCCCATCCAAGTCCAGTGATTCTCCTTTACCCCTATCCTTCCCTCCCATCCATGTCCAGTGATTCTTCTCTCTCCCCTGAACTCCCCTCCCATCCATGTCCAGCGATTCTCCTCTGCCCTCCCCTCCATGTCCAGTGATTCTCCTTTACCCCTATCCTTCCCTCCCATCCATGTCCAGCGATTCTCCTCTCTCCTCTGCGCTCCCCTTCCATCCATGTCCAGCGATTCTCCTTTGCCCCTACCCTTCCCTCCCATCCATGTCCAGCGATTCTCCTCTGCCTTCCCTTCCATGTAAAGCGATTCTCCTTTGCCCCCTATCCTCCCCTCCCATCCATGTACAGTGACTCACCCTAGTCTCCACTTGCCCCCGAGTTCCAGTTCCAATTCCAGCCCACCTGCCCACCCTCAGCTTCCTGACTTTCCATTCCTGCTGCCCTGCATTGAAATCTGTTTTTTACTTCAAGTCAAAAGCGGCAGCGGCAGTGAACGCAACAGGCAAGTTCGCCTCCTCACTTCCCTTCCCTCAGCATCCCGCCCTCACGGAAAGAAAATAACATCAGAAGAAGGCGGGATGCTGAGAGCGAAGGGAAGGCTGGAGGTGAGCCTACCTGCTGCTTTCACTGCTGGTTCGCTGCTGCGACTTCAGGTAAAATAAAAGATTTCAACGCAGGGCGGCACGAACGGAAAGTCAGGGAGCTGAGGGCGGGCAGGTGAGCCGGCCCTCAGAAAAAAGGTGCCGATGGAAATCAAGATGACGCCGGTAATGGTTGTTGGATCCCGGAGTTCCTAAGATTTGACAGCATTTGTGAGAGAGAAATTCTTATCCCGACTTTTAGATGGGGAAAAGAAAGGGAAAAACGCCGGCACCTACCTCCTCTGTACCGGCGCTACCCCCAGCTTCTCATCAAACGACGCTCGAAAACTTTGGAATCGGGATCCTGGGCATGCAGGCTTCCACCTCGATGGGCTCGCTCCAGTTCGAAGCAGAGCGCAGCGTAGAGGGCGCGACGCTGAGCCCTCATTCTCTCACCACTCCCCCACAACCCAGAAGTGTAGCAGAATCGACGGTATCTCTCCCAAATCTTCCTAAGTGAAGACCGAAGCAAAGAATTCATTTAATCTCTCCGCTATGGCTTTGTCTTCCCTGATTGCCCCGTTTACCCCTCGGTCAGCTAGCAGTCCAACCAATTCTTTGGCCGGCTTCCTGCTTTTAATATACCTAAAAAAAATTTTACTACGTGTTTTTGCCTCCAACACAATCTTTTTTTCAAAGTCCTCTTTGCCTTTCTTATCAGCGCTTTGCATTTGACTTGACATTCTTTATGCTGTTTCTTATTATTTTCAGTCGGTTCCTTCTTCCATTTTCTAAAGGATTTTTTTTTTTTAGCTCTAATAGCTTCCTTCACCTCACTTTTTAACCAAGCCGGTTGTCGTTTGGTCTTCTGCCCTCCTTTTTTAATATGCGGAATATATTTGGCCTGGGCTTCCAGAATGTTGGCAGCACCCAGAAGCTATCCGGGTACAGCCAGTTTTTAGTGCTTTATGACTGGCTAGCTATTTGGGTAATTAGGACTACTTTTTATGTGGTCCAACATGAAAGCTATGGGGACACCAGCAATGAATATCACCAGCAACCTGGCACTAGCTGGAGAGTGCTGCAGCTATCAGAGTGGACATTTAGTCTAGCCTGCTTAAGTGCAGATGAATACTGCGCCTGGGTTGGTCAGTGTGATTTAACCAGGCAGGAGCCTCTCCTAACCAGTTAAATCACTTTGAATATTGACCCGCAAACTGTTTGCAACACTAGAACACTAGAGTTTTTACCTCTTAAGGCAGATGAATTAGTATCAAAAACCAGTTGTTTTGTGGCTTCTTGAATCTTTTGATTTAATGATGAAATGAGAATTTGTATTGTTTACTTTGATTTCTAGCCAAACAGTGAACATTTATTTGTTTCAAAATTCTGGCAAGAAGCTATATGATTTGGGGTAGCTGCCATTTTATACAAAGAATCCCTTTTCTCATACTCTTATTTTTTGACAATTTTGATGACAAAAACTTCAACTGTTTTTGAATTTTATAAGGTTTTTTTTCCCCCAGCAACTCGGTTGATATTCATGTGTGATTGATATTTTATTTAAAGAGTGGAGGAGTGGCCTAGTGGTTAGGGTGGTGGACTTTGATCCTGAGGAACTGAATTCAATTCCCACTTCAGGCACAGGCAGCTCCTTGTGACTCTGGGCAAGTCACTTAACTCTCCATTGCCCCATGTAAGCCATGAGTGGGAAAGCATGGGATACAAATATAACAAAAAAAATGGTATGACTTAAAACCCAGGAAGCAAATACACTATTTAATAATTGCTTTAAAATATTTTAAAAGTGTTCTTATCCTCAGAAGCAGTGTCTGCTCCTGAAAATTGTTCTGGCTTATGTGCTCACATTTTCCATAGTATTCCACTGGATACAGTGCTTCTATTATTCATTAGATTTCCTGCTTCTGTCCTGACCTTCCATTCTAGCACAGATGTCACCATTGTAGGTTAGACACCTGATGCAATGGAAGTTTTTCCTTTATGAAATAATACATTTTAAACATTATGTAATTTTTTTTCTTTGGAACCAGTGTAGAAATGAATGTTAACAAATAAGCTGTAAGTGCAAAATTTATACAGTGCTAAGTCAACTTATCAGTGACTAGCTTTTTAGAGCTATGCTCGCTTTATCCATTTAGCTCTTGAAAACGCTGTAGTGTCTAACTAGGAGAGTGCAACATTCTAGAGAACCTAAATTTAACCCCCATTTCTTATCCCTTCCCCAATCTTTTGTCAGCTCTGAAATGTAGAAAGGTCAGATGGTGCCTAAGGAACTATGTCCATACAAAGTTTGATGCAGCTACATAGCAACCATAATTCTTTGGAAACAGCATAACTACGTAATAATGGGTGGGGAAAGAGATGGAGAACTTGGATTAGGGAACTGGATAATTTCACAAATGGCAGGATTAAAAGAAAGCAAAGATACTTACTTATAGCAGGTATTCTCCGAGGATAGCAGGCCAGCCCTTCTCACATGTGAGGGACATCATCCACATTGCCCGGTGAAATGATTTCATAGCATATAAAACTTTAAGAACATGTGCCAGCTTCCCTACTACACATGCGCGAGTGCCTTCCCACCTGCTGCGAGAGTGCAGGACAGTGATAGTGCTGGGCAGACTTATACGGTCTGTGCCAGAGCCGGTGGTGGGAGGCGGGGCTGGTGGTTTTGAGGCGGGGATAGTGCTGGGCAGACATATACAGTCTGTGCCAGAGCCGGTGGTGGGAGGCGGGGCTGGTGGTTGGGAGGCGAGGATAGTGCTGGGCAGACTTACACGGTCTGTGCCAGAGCCGGTGGAGGGAGGCGGGGATGGTGGTTGGGAGGCGAGGATAGTGCTGGGCAGACTTATACGGTCTATGCCAGAGCCGGTGGTGGGAGGCGGGGATATTGCTGGGCAGACTTATACGGTCTGTGCCCTGAAGAGGACAGGTACAAATCAAAGTAGGGTATACACAAGAAGTAGCACATATGAGTTTATCTTGTTGGGCAGACTGGATGGACCATGCATGTCTTTTTCTGCCGTCATCTACTATGTTACTACGTAACAGTACAGTATTATAGGTATACAAAATCAACTCCAAGGGGAGGTGAGAAGGTATGTGAGAATGACTGGCCTGCTGCCTCAGAGAATACCTGCTACAGGTATCTCCACTCTCTATGAGGACAAGCAGGCCATATCATACTCATATGTGGGAATCCCTAACTACCACGCTCACCAAAAACAACAGTAGGACAACTGAAACTCACAACAGCAAGTTCAAAAAACTAATCAGCCTGAAACTATATACATACTGTGTGAGAGTGCAAGCTGGACAGAACAAAATGGAGTTGGATTCTTGACCCCAAACAAATTCTGCAGAACTGTCTGTCCAAATCGACCAGCACATTGGGTATTTTACTCAAGGCAATAGTGAGATGTGAATGTGTGAACTGAAGACCACATTGCAGCCTTGCAAATTTCTTCTATAGAGGCTGATCTCAAGTGGACTACCGACACAGCCATGGCTCTGACATTATGAGCTTTGACATGACCCTCAAGAGTCAGCCCAGTTTGGGCATAACTGAAAGAAATACAGTCTGCCAGCCAATTGGAGATTGTGCGTTTCCTGACGGCAACTCCCATCCTCTTGGAATCAAAAGAAACAAAAAGCTGGGTGGACTGTCTGTAGGGCCTAATCCGCCCCAAGTAAAAGGCCAATGCTCGCTTGCAATCCAAGGTGTGCAGTGCACTTTCACCATGAGATTTGGGAAAGAATGTTGGAAGAACAATCGACCAATTCAGATGGAACTCTGACACAACCTTACGCAGGAACTTAGGATGCAAACGTAGAACTACTCAATTATGATGAAATTTAATGTAAGGTGGATTAGCTACTAGGGCCTGAAGCTCACTGATCCTGTGAGCTGAAGTAACAGCCACCAAAAACAAGACATTCCAGATCAAATACTTCAGATGAAAGGAATCAAGTGGCTCAAAAGGAACTTTCATCAGCTAGTCCAGAGATGGGTTTACCTTCCATATGGTGATGGTAAGCACTAATTGCACTGAGGTGAACCCTCGCAGAGTTGGTCTTGAGACCAGACTCTGAAAGGTGTAGGGTTTGTGTAGGACAAGAAATATTAGATGGCAAACCTCCTGGAAGCCAAAAAGACCCTGGAGACACCCTCAGAAAGATACAAGGAAGCAAATTCTAAGCTCTCAACATCCAGGCTGAGGGCTAGGGATTTGAGGTTGAGATGCAGATGAGATCCCTCATTCTGCGTGATGAGGGTCAGAAAACAGTCCAATCTCCAAGGTTCTTTGGAGGACAACTCTAGAAGAAGAGGGAACCAGATCTGCCTGGGCCAATAAAGGGCAATCAGAATCATGGTTCCTCAATCTTGCTTGAGTTTCAGCAAAGTCTTCCCCAAAAGAGGGATGGGAGGATATGCATACAGAAAATCATTCCCCCAATAGAGGGAGAAGGCATCCGCCACTAGTTTGTCATGTGCCCTGACCCTGGGACAGTAGAGGGACCTTGTGGTTGAATAGAGTGGCAAAGAGATCCTGGAAGATCTCACAGGTAACACTCGTGCTGAGCAACCACTCGTGCAGTTTCATGATCCTGCTCAGTCTGTCGGCCGGGTATTGGATTTGCCCACCAGATATGTGGCTCTGAGAACTCTCCTGTTCTGGATGACCCACTGCCACATCCCTACAGCCTCCTGACATAGAGGGTATGATCCAGTACCCTCTTGCTTGTTGGTGTAATACATTGCAGCCTGATTGTCCATCTGAATGAGTACAATTTGGTTGGACAACCAATCTCTGAAAGCCTTCAGAGTGTTCCAGATTGCCCATTTACTCTAGGAGGTTGATTGAAGATCTGTTTCCTGAGCTGATCAAGCACCCTGGGTGTGAAGCCCCATCCAAATGAGCTCTCCACGCCACGCCGAGATGCATCCATCGTCAGCACCTTCTGAGGCTGAGCAATTTGGAATGGAATTCCCATGGTCAAATTAGATCGAATTGTCCACCATAGGAGGGATTGAACCATCTCCTCCAGTGTTACTCAGATGATATCTGCTAGGTTCCCAGAGGCCTGACACCACTGAGAATCTACAGTCCAATGGGCAGTTCTCATGTGTAGACATTTAAAGGGAGTGACATGCACTGTGGAGGCCAACAGGCTCATTTTTGAAAGAGAAGGACACCCATCTTTCGACACAAATCGGAAGATGGACGTCCTTCTCACAGGGTCGTCCAAATCAGTATAATCAAAAGCCTATTTTGGACGTCCACAACTGCTTTCCATCGCAGGGACAGGCAAAGTTCCTGGGGGTGTGTCGCAGGCATAGCGAAGGCGGGACTTGGGCTGCCTAACACTTGGACGTCCTCAACCCATAATCGAAAAAAAAGGGCGTCCCTGACGAGCACTTGGATGACTTTACCTGGTCCTGTTTTTCTTATGACCAAGCCACAAAAAGGTGCCCGAACTGACCAGATGACCACCAGAGGGAATCAGGGATGACCTCCCCTTACTCCCCCAGTGGTCACTAACCCCCTCCCACCCTCAAAAACATATTTCAAAATATTTTGTGCCAGTCTCTATGCCAGCCTCAAATGTCATACTCAGGTCCATTACAGCAGTATGAAGGTCCCTGGAGCAGTTTTAGTGGGTGCAGTGCACTTCAGGCAGGCAGACCCAGGCCCATCCCCCCAACCTATTAAACTTGTGGTGGTAAATGTGAGCCCTCCAAAACCCACCAAAAACCCACTATACCAACATCTAGGTGCCCCCTTCACCCATAAGGGCTATGGTAGTGGTGTATAGTTGTGGGTAGTGGGTTTTGGGGGGCTCAGCACACAAGGTAAGGGAGTTATGTTCCTGGGAGCATTTTCTTAAGTCCACTACAGTGCCCCCTAGGGTGCCCGGTTGGTGTCCTGGCATGTCAGGGGGCCCAGTGCACTACAAATGCTGGCTCCTCCCACGACCAAAGGGCTTGGATTTGGTCATTTCTGAGATGGGCGTCCTTGGTTTCCATTATCACCAAAAATCTGAAACGACCAAGTCTAGGGACGACCATCTCTAAGGACGACCTAAAGTTCAAGATTTGGACGTCCCCGACCGTATTATCGAAACGAAAGATGGACGTCCATCTTGTTTCGATAATATGGGTTTCCCTGCCCCTGAATCGGGATGTCCTGCGAGGACTTCCTCAGGAAAACTTGGGTGCCCCTTTCGATTATGCCCCTCTTTGTCTCATTAATCCATGCTTTTGAATATGCTCTGTAATTTTGTTCTTTATAATAGTCACTACCATTTTGCCCGTCACCGATGTCACTCACCGGTCTATAATTTCCCAGATCCCCTCTGGAACCTTTCTTAAATATCGGCGTTACATGGGCTACCCTCCAATCTTCTGGTACCACAGTTGATTTTAAGGATAAATTGCATATTACTAAAAATAGTTATTCTAGTTCATTTTTCAATTCTATCAGTACTCTGGGATGAATATCATCCGGTCCAGGAGATTTGCTACTCTTTAATTAGTCAAATTGTCCAATTACATCCTCCAAGTTTATAGAGATTTAATTCAGTTTCTTCGACTCGTCAGCTTCGAATACCATTTCTGGCACCGAAATCTTCCTTGGTGAAGATCAAAGCAAAGAATTCATTTAATCTCTCCGCTATGGCTTTGTCTTCCCTGATTACCCCTTTTACCCTCGGTCATCTAGCAGTCCAACCGATTCTTTTGCTGGTTTCTTGCTTTTAATACATCTAAAAATAAATTTACTATGTGTTTTTGCCTCCAATGCAATTGTTTTTTCAAAGTCCCTCTTAGCCTTCCTTATCAGTGCTTTGCATTTGACTTGACATTCCTTATGCTGCTTCTTATTATGTTCAGTTGGTTCCTTCTTCCATTTTCTGAAAGATTTTCTTTTAGCTCTAATAGCTTCCTTCACCTCACTTTTTAGCCATGCCAGCTGTTGTTTGGTCTTCCATCCTCCTTTTTTAATACACAGAATATATTTGGCCTGGGCTTCCAGGATGGCATTTTTAAACCACCGCTCCTCTAAGTTTTTTTTTCACTGTTCTCATTTTATCATAATCTCCTTTTTGAAAGTTAAACGCTAACATATTGGATTTCCTATACTTACTCCAAAGCTAATATCAAATCTGATCATATTATGATCACTGTTATCAAGCGGCCATTACCATTACCTCCTGACCTAGATCATGCACTCTACTAGGGACTAGGTCTATAAATTTTCCTTCTCTTGTCGGCTCCTATACCAGCCGCTCCATAAAGCAGTCCTTGATTTCGTCAAGGAATTTTACCTCCCTAGCATGCCCTGATGTTACATTTACCCAGTCAATATCTTGGTAATAAATCACCCATTATTATCGTGTTGCCCAGTTTGTTAGCCTCCCTAATTTCCAATAACATTTCTACATCAGTCTGTTCATCCTGGCCAGGCGGAAGGTAGTACACTCCTATCACTATCCTTTTCCACTTTACACATGGAATTTCAATCCATAGGGATTCCAAGATGTGTTTTGCTTCCTGCAGAATTTTCAATTTATTTGATTCAAGGTATGACAGTGTCCCACTGGTTATCCTCCTTCCACCAGGTCTCAGAGATGCCTATTATATCTAATTTTTCATTTAGTGCAATATATTCTAACTCTCCCATCTTATTTCTTAGGCTTCTGGCATTCGCATATAGACATTTCAGACTGTGTTTGTTGTTCCTATTTACATCATGCTGAGTACTTGACAGTATTAATTTGCAATCTTTTGTCTGATTTTTATTTTTATTTAACCCTTTAGTGTCCAATGTTCCCATCAATCTGTTCCCATAGTGGAGGAGTGGCCTAATGGTTAGGGTGGTGGACTTTGAACCTGAGGAACTGAGTTCAATTCCCACTTCAGGCACAGGCAGCTCCTTGTGACTCTGGGCAAGTCACTTAACCCTCCATTGCCCCATGTAAGCCGCATTGAGCCTGCCATGAGTGGGAAAGCGTGGGGTACAAATGTAACAAAAAAAAAATATGGCATATTACAGGAACATTAGAGACTAAATTAAGGACACCTAATCTACTACTGTCCCTTTTGCAATCTCACTATTGGATACCCTAACTTCCCTGTTTTGGTGATATCTTTAAAAGATACAATATCCCAAACCATGCGCTTTTGAGCGACTGTCGGCCTTCCCCCAGTCTCTAGTTTAAAAGCTGCTCTATCTCCTTTTTAAATGCGGATGCCAGCAGCCTGGTCTCAGCCTGGTTAAGGTGGAGCCACATCCTTACGGAATAGCCTCCCCCCTCCCCAGAATGTTGCCCACTTCCTAACACGTCTAAAACCCTCCTCCCTGCACCAACGTCACATCCATGTATTGAGACTCCGGAGCTCTGCCTGTCTCTTGGGCGCTGTGCTTGGAACGGGTAGCACTTCAGAAAATGCCACCCTAGAGGTTCTGGATTTGAGCTTTCTACCTAAGAGCCTAAATTTGGCTTCCTTAGGTAGGAAGGACAGAACCATCCATAGTGTTACCCCTGATTCTGAAAACTGAAGGAAAAGATCCTGGCACAACAAGGCCTGACGCTCGGAAATCCTACACGCCGAAGCCATGGCCACCAAAAACATCGCCTTTAGAGTCAGATCTTTGTCAGAAGCCTTGTGCAGAGGTTTGAATGGCACAATGTCTTAAGCACCAAATTCAAGTTCCAAGTTGGACAAGGGTGATGAATCAGAGGGCACAAATGAAGAGTGCCCTTCAAAAACTGAGCCATATCAAAATGTTCTGCCACATACAAACTGGATACACGCCCTTGAAAGCAGGCAAGCGCCACCACCTGAACTCGAAGAGAATTATATGCCAACCCCTTCTGCAGGCCCTTCTGCAGCAAGGCCAACAGCTGAGATACTGTCACATGGAAAGGGAACCAAGCATGTTCAGCGCACCAGGCCTCAAATGTGCTCCACACTCTAGCATACGCCACAGTAGTAGTGTGTTTCCTCGCACGAAAAGGGTAGCTATCACCGCATCTGAATACCCTGTCTTTCTCAACCTCGACTGTTCAAGAGACAGGCCGTAAAGCCAAAGTGGGAGGGATCCTCCATCAGCACCAGACCCTGATTTAACAGGTTGGGAGTGGGTGGAAGTCAAAGGGGAACATCGACTTGAATATGGACAAAGTCTGCATACCAGAAAGATTGTTCCCCTGTGCCATCCAATCCTGTGCAGGACCTGGCCTATTAGGGGCCATGGTGGAAAAATGTACAGGAGCCCTGTCTCTGACCAGGGTTGGAGGAGAGCATCCAAGCCTTCGGAGCTGACGTGTCTTCGCCTGCTGAAGAAGTGGGGTACCTCAGTTTTGAGATGCGGTGCCATGAGATC
The DNA here is from genome assembly GCF_901765095.1 of Microcaecilia unicolor. Taxonomy (NCBI): domain Eukaryota; kingdom Metazoa; phylum Chordata; class Amphibia; order Gymnophiona; family Siphonopidae; genus Microcaecilia; species Microcaecilia unicolor. The sequence goes on from NC_044040.1 coordinate 54,040,138, forward strand.
AAAATCCAGCATTCCCTACTACTGCTGAATCAGCTGGAATACTGCTGCAGAGAGTTACCATTCCTCATGATCCAGATTGCGGCTGAGAAAATCCGTTTGCACACTGAGCTGTCCTGCTACGTGTGCTACAGACAGAGAAAGGCAGTGGGCCTCCGCCCAGTCTTGTAGGCTCTGCAGCCAATGCAACACTGCGCATACCGCTTTGACGATTGATGTATGCCACCACAGTCATGTTGTACGACAGAACCCGAATCGCTTTGCCCTCCAATAAATCCTGAAAACCTCGCAGGGCGTTGTTGACCATTTGCAGCTCCAGTTGATTCATTGGCCAGCTGGCTTCCATCTGACTTTTATCTCTGTCCACTGACCCTGTGCATGCTGGTGGAGGCAATGAGTCCCCCAACCGCTCAGGTTGGCATCTGAAACCACTACCACCCACAATGGTGATGCTAGAGGCATCCCCTTTTGTAAGGTGGAGTGAAGAAGCCACCAGTGCATGCTGCGCCTCGCCTGAGGCAACCACGGCAGTCTGTGCTGATAATCCTGGGTTACAGGTGACTGTTCAGCAATGAGTGCTGCAGCGGGTGCATATGTGCCCTCACCCAAGGAACCACATCCAGAGTAACAGCCATGGACCCTAGTACTTGCATATAATACCAAGCACAGGGACTCAATTTCCAACAAAAGGTGCACTTGCCCTGAAGTTTGTCCCGGTAAGTAGACTTGGCCCTGTGTTGTGTCAAATCGCAACCCCAGATATTCAAGAGACTGGGATGGGACAAGATGAGATTGATCACCCATTCGTGGGACTACAACAGGGACAAGACTCGTCCGGTGATCTGCCGACTCTCCTGAGTCAAGGCAGCACAAATCAACCAGTCATCCAGGTAGAGAGCCACCTGATTAACACTCTTTCTGGAGAAATGCCACCACCATAACCCTTGAGAAGGTCCGAGGGGCCGTAGCCTAGATCAAAGGGTAAACCCGAAATTTGAAGTGGCAACCGAGCATGGCAAAGCGAAGGAACCACTGATGAGGCCAAATGGGAATATGCAAATATGCCTCCTTGAGGTCCAACGCTGTCAGGAACTCTCCAGGATGTACCAATGCTACCACAGACTGAAGAGTTTCCATGCGGGAAATGTTTGACCTTCAAAAATTGATTGACCTTTCTGAGATCCAAAATGGGATGAAAAGAACCACCTTTTCTGGGAACCAGAGTAGCGGCCCTGTTGCTCCTCGCCAGCGGAACAGAAATCACAGCTTCGAGGTCCAGGAGAGACTGTAAGGAGGCCTGTACTTCCAACCGCTTTGTTGCCGTGCAGCACCAAGACTCTAAAAAACAAGCTGTGACAGGAGAGGAAAACTCTAGCCGGTAACCATCTTGGATAATATCCAAGACCCACTGATCCACGGTCATGTTGGCCCATTCATGTTAGCCCACTCCTCCTCGTTAGAGAGTGTCAACCAACCCCCTACCTGAAACAGCAATAAGAGGGCCAGCACTCCATCATTGGAAGGAGCATCCTGTAACACCCTGATGGGCTGTGGTGCCCATAGTTCTCTTGTCATCACAAAAAGATTTCTGCTGAAAACGAGAGTGCTGGAAACCCGTGGACGCATGCCTTGGGCGATACCGTCTCAACTCCCGGCCAAGAACCAGGCTTAGGCTTATCCTCCGGGAGGCGCTGAGATTTCAAATTACCCAAATCCTTAACTAGCTTCTCAAGATCCTCCCTGAAAAGCAGCTTGCCTCAAAAGGGCAACTTAGTGAGACGTTGTTTGGACGCCATGTCAGCAGCCCAATGCCACAGCTACAAAAGACCCCGAGTTGTAACCGCCAGAGCCATTTCCTCAACCAAAGCCCAGAGTAAATCATACGAGTGCCAAATATGCCAGATCAGACTCCAACTGCGGAGCAGATGCGGCCAAAGAACAGGAAGAGTCCGTATCCTGCTCCAGCACCTGCTGAAACCAGCTAAGGTACGCCCGGGCCATGTAAGAGCTGCAAATCAAAGCTTGCAAGAAGAGAGCAGACACTTCAAAGGCGCACTTCAAAGAAGCCTCCAGACACCTATCCTGCATATCTTTCAATGCCACACCACCCTCCACCGGGAGAGTGGTTTTTTTAGTGACGGCTGTCACCAGGGTGTTCACTTTCGGGTGGGAAAATTTAGCCTCCCAGTACGGACTGACCAGATAGCCTTTTCCACCTTCAGACCAGCATCTGGATCAGCCCACTGAGTCGAAATAAGCTCCTGTATGGCCTCATGGACCGGAAACGCCTTAGATGATTTCCTTGTACTCGCCATCTTAGGGTTAACCGTACCCACAGCCTGTGCCTCGGGGTCTGCAATATTCAAAGCTTCCAATGCCCCCGAGATAATAGAAGACAATTCCTCCCTATGAAAAATGAGCACAGCCGAGGTGTCATCGGGCTCCTCTTGAAGGAGTTCTCCCTCCTCCGGATTGTCTAAGCGCGAAGGGTGCAAGGACTCCCCTGATGGAGTCACCAGGGAAGGGGCAGAGGAAACAGGGTCCATTGACCCACCCAGCTGACAACAGGCCCATAAGCAAACATTTAGCTGCAGGATCCTCCAAAGAGCTGGAAGCAGGATGCCCCCAAATTCCCAGGGGACCAACTGGGAGTTGAAAGGGAGTGGGGGAGGGGGGCTGAGGTAATGCCAGTTTAAGCAGGTAGACCTGGTGCAGTAAAAGTACAAACTCCAGGGAAAAATCTCCCCAGAGGACAAAGTCCCAGACAGCACCCCAGAACACCACACGTTCCAGCCAAAGAGACCCCGATACAGCCGCCAATTGAATTAGCCTCCTGGAGCACCACTGAGTGCGAAGAATCTATGGTGGGAAAAACTGCAGCCACCTGTTCGGCCAGCCCCACATCAGCAGTCAAATTCAAGATGGTGCGCATGTCCTGCATCTCCATGTGGGAAGGCACTTTGTCCATCTCAGCGCAGCCCATGGGACAGACTCGCCGCTGTACGACGTTTTCCGCACTGGGAGCAATGCTCAACAGCCTCCGCTGCCATGCTAACCTGTGCAGCTAAAGAAGAAAAATAAATACTTCACTTACTGAGACGGGCTGTGGGTCTCCCCTGCCGTGATCTCCGCAAGGCAGGACTGCAGCACACAAACAGTGCAGGGAAAAGCTCCTCAAACCAGCAGAGAAATGGTCCGGCCGACTGTCTGTTTTTCTTATTTTTTTTTTAACAGCTCACTGCTCTCCCCGGGCTTTTTTTTGTGTGTGTGAGGAAGGCTGGAGGAAGAGAGACAGACACTAGCAACCTTGGAGGAGAATATGGGGAAAACGACTGGGGTGAGGCAGGGACCCAAGTGAACAGGTATGTCCCCAAGGATGGCTCCACTAGCCAAACATCCCCTTCCTCAACTGGCCAACCCAGCCCAGGAGTTCCCCAGAAAGGCACTGGACTTGTTCTCCAACTACTGAAGTTGTCATCAAAGCCCAGCCCATCCAAATCAGTCCAACCACAATCAGAGCACAGACCGTACAGGTCTGCCTGGCACTGGCCTATCTGTCCAGCAACGATCAGTGCACAGACCATAGAAGTCTGCCTTGCACTGGCCTTGTTCTCCAGCTATTGAAACTGAATCTGTCCAGCTATGATCAGGGCACAGACCATAGAAGTCTGCCCAGCATGGGCTTTGCTTCCCAATTACTGGTGTTGCCATCTAATCACCGCTAAGCTTGTTTGGTTCCATGCCTTCTATACAGGATTCCTTTGTTATTTATCCCACCCATTTTCATCTCCACCACCTCCCATGAGGGTATTCCAGGTATCTACCACACTCTGTGAAAAAGTACTTCCTGACATTATTCCTGAGTCGGCTCCCCTGCAAACTCAGTTCATGTCCTCTAGTTCTACCACCTTCTCATCTTTAGAAAAGGTTTGTTTGTAGATTAATACCTTTCAAATATTTGAATGACTGTATCATATCACCCCTGTCACCTCTGTCTCTCCTTTCCTCCAGGGTATACATGTTCAGGTCCTCAAGTCTCTCCTCATACGTACGTCTTGTGATGCAAACCACAAACCATTTTCACTGCTTTTCTGTGAACCGTTTCAATCTTTTTACGTCCTTAGCAAGTTACAGCCTCCAAAACTGAACACAATACCCCAAGTGGCGCCTCACCAATGACTTGTACAAGAGTATCAACACCTCCTTTTTTCTGCTGGTTATACCCCTCTCTATGCAGCCTAGCATCCTTCTGGCCGTGGCAATGTCTCCAACAAATATATTAAACAGAATCGGCCCCAGTACCAACCCCTAAGGCACTTCATTACTCACCTTCCTTTTCTCTAAGTGGATTCCATTTACAACCACCTTCTGTTGCTTGTCAGTCAACCGGTTTCCAATCCAGTTCACCACTTTGGTTCCTATGTTCAGCTCTCTCAGCTTATTCATGAGTCTTATGTGAGGAACCATATCAAAGGCTTTGCTGAAATCCAAATAGATTATATCTAGTGCATGTCCATTATCCAGTTCTTTGGTCACCCAGTCAAAGAAATCAATCAGATTCGTTTGATAGGATTTTCCTTTGGTAAAGCCATTTTGCCTCGGATCCTGCAACCCGTTGGATTCTAGAAAGTTAACTATCTTTTCCTTCGGCAGCAACTCCATTGTTTTTCTTACCACCAACTATTATCCATCATATTCTACCCAAAATCTTCACCATATACTTATGAAATGTACCCTTTCATCTACAAGCTTCTCGTGCAAGAGTTAGTAGTGGGGCTGCTAGGCAATAGTGATCAAACTGCATTCAAATTTGTTGTTACTAGAAGGAAGATGCTTAAAAAAAATCCTACTTCTGTAGCACTTAATTTTAAAAAAGAAGACTATGATAAAATAAGAAAAATAGAAATAAAAACTAAAAGGAGTCAGAGTCAAAAGTTGGAATGAGGTGTGAGCATTATTTAAAAAGTCCATTTTAGAAGCCTAGGTAAATATATTCCACAAAAGATCCTCCTCTCTTCTAAAATAATGTGTAACTGAATACACATTATTTTAGAAGACAGGAGGATCTTTTGTGGCAACGCCATTTCAAATCAGTTGGTAACTGAAGATGTGCTATTCTAGAAGAGAGGAGATCAAATAAGTTTGCGTTTAAGCAAATTTTTACCAGTGTATGTTCATACTCTAGATCATCTGAGATTGTTCAAGACCCCTGAGGTAGGCCTTAGGGCCAAAACACGGCCTTGTTGGGTCGTTTTTATACAATAAAGCGTCTTTTGGTATCCTAACTTGGTTTTTCCTCTTTTTTGTGCCATTTTATATACAGTACATACATTTATATACCATATGACTGATTTTGAGATTTTCTTCATATGTAATTTATTTTGTACGTTATTTTATATTGTATGATATCTTATCAATTATACATTTTATATGTATTGGTTATATAGATTTTGTATATATATTTATTACTTTTTTAATGTTCTATCCGTTACAATTCAATAATAATTTTTTCATGTGGGTGTTCTATTTGTCACAATTCAATGATAGTTTTAAAATGAAGTATTACTCTGGCAGTTTGTCACACATTATATGTATATTTCTACATTATCTTAAGTCATGGTGCTATTATGGTATCAGCCGAGTTTTGATGTATTTTTATTTTGATCTGTTTTACCATTTATTTCACTATTATGCTTGTACTCATTTACGTATTTATTCAATTTATTTATTTATTACATTTGTATCCCACATTTTCCCGCATAGCACTAGGCTCAATGTGGCTTACAGGTTCCGGAGAGGAGAGTACCAACTCCGGGAATATTTACAGAGTGGAAAATAGAGTAACAGTAGGTGCAAGGAAGCTGATAAGGTCCTGGAAAAGAGAATACAACTCTGGGACGAATATATAGTAGCATATAGAGAAAAGTAATCCCAATGAGGCTGATAAGTCTCAGGGGATAGGACTACAGCTTCTAGTGAGCAATACAGAGTAGGATAAGGGTAAAAGTATACTTAATTATAACTGGAGTGGTAAAATTCGTACAGTTTAAGTAATAGGATTATGTGGAAGGGGTATTGTTCATTTCTTAGATCGAAAGATGTGATGCATTGTTCATGAATTAGTTTGGGTCTGCTGGGTAGGCTTTCTGGAAGAGGTGAGTCTTGAGGTCTTCGAAATTTTAAATGGGTGTTCACAGTTCTAATGTTTCTAGGTAAAGCGTTCCAGAGCTGGGTGCAAATGTAGGAAAAGCTGGATGCATATGTTGATTTGTATTTTAGTCCTTTACAGTTTGGGTAATGCAGGTTTAGAAACGTTCTTGATGATTCCATGATGTTTCTAGTTTAGTTATTTGTTGCATTTGTATCACACATTTTCCCACCTATTTGCAGGCTCAACGTGGCTTACATAGTACCGTAAAGGCGTTCGCCAATTCCGGTATAAACAGTTACACAGTGATGTTATGGTAGAATAAGGTTCATGTGGAACAAACATATTAGGGAATCGTATAGAGGAGGAGTTAAGTTATATCCATTACGTTCTTTGGTTTCGTAGTGTTTCAGAGTTCAGGTATTTAAGTAGGGTTGGTAGGGTATGCCTTTTTGAACAAGTAGGTTTTTAGTGATTTCTGGAAGTTTAGGTGGTTATAGGTTGTTTTCACGGCTTTTGGTAGTGCGTTCCATAGTTGGGTGCTTATGTAGGAAAAGCTGGATGCATAAGTTGATTTGTATTTGAGTCCTTTGCAGCTTGGGTAGTGGAGGTTTAGATATGTTCGTGTTTATCCGGTTGTATTTCTGATTGGTAGGTCAATGAGGTCTGTCATATATCCCGGGGCCTCGCTGTAGATAATCTTATGAACCAGGGTGCAGATTTTGAAAGTTGATAAGTCGATAAGTTCGGTTGTGTACGTTGGGGCCAGACCATGGATTATTTTGTGGACCAGAGTGCAAATTTTGAAGGCTATTCGTTCCTTGACTGGTAGACAGTGCAGTATTTCACATAGGGGTTTAGCACTTTCGAATCTTGCCTTTCCAATAAATGAGTCTAACTGCCGTGTTCTGAGCGGTCTGGAGTTTCCTTAAAATCTGTTCTTTGCATCCCGCATATACGGCGTTACAGTAGTCAACATGTGATAGTACCATTGTTTGAATTATGTTACGGGAAGTTTCCCTTGAGAAGAATTGTTTGATCCGTTTGAGTTTCCACATTGCATGGAGCATTTTCTTCGAGGTGGCAGAGGCTTGGCTCTCCAGGGTTAGGTTGGTTTCAATAGTAATTCCAAGGATCTTCAGTTTGTCCGATATTGGGAGAGTATGTTCCGGGGTTTTTATGGATGAAGGGAGGTTTGTTTTGTGCTGAGAAGAGAGAATAAGGCAGTGAGTTTTTTCCTTGTTGAGTTTGAGTTTGAATGCCAATGCCCAGGCATCCATTAAGCTTAAACTAGTCTTTATTGCAACAGTGATTTCTGTTGGATTAGAGTTGAACGGTATGTAAATGGTGACATCATCCGCATATAGAAAGGGATTAAGATACCTATTCACACATAAACGAGTATTTCTTTACCTACAGTATCGTAGCTGCATCCATTTTGTATCACTTTGTTAACATGATTTTTATGTAAGCCGCATTGAACCTACTATTGAGTGGAAAAGTGCGGGGTATAAATGTTACAAATAAATAAATTATGCTTGTATAGATCATGATCAGATTAAATAATATGGGTGAGAGAGGTGAACCCTGGGGTACTCCGCAATCGGAACTCCATGATGGTGATATGTTTCAGTTTGCTTTTACTTGATAAGATCTCGTGGTTAGGAAACCCTTGATCCATTTGAGTATATTCCCTCCTCTGCCTATCTTGTCGAGTATTCTTAATAGTATATATTTTCTATGTGATTCTTTCCAAGTGTTTAGATTTTGATCATTTTTGTTTTTTCTCTAGGCTCGTTCGAGTTGTCTGGTTCTAGATTTTAATTGTTTCACGTTATCATTGAACCATGGGGTCCTGTTTGGTTTGTGAATGTTTTTTTTTCATAAAGGAGCTAATTCATTTAGAACAGTGATACATCTCGATTTCCAATCTGCAAGATAGTTGATGGAATCAGATGGAATAGACCAATTGTTGTCGTAAACTGATTGCCAAAATGCAGTTGAGTCCACTTTACCTCTGGCTTGGTAAGATTTTTTTTCATCAGCTTTGAGCTGCCCATTCTTCAGCCAATGTAGGGTCAGATTTCATTTGAAGTGATCTGACCATGGAATTTCCGTCCATTTGTGGTCAATGACTTTAATGATTTGGTCTGATGTGAATTTATGGGTTAGCAGGTCAAGTGTGTGGCCTTTTCTGTGGGTGGCATTCAGATGTGGCCATTCGAAATCCCATAGTTAGAAGAATTCCTTACAATCTTGGACACCAGTTGAGTTTGGGTCTTCTAAATGAAGGTTTATGTCCCCAATGACTAGTATGTTTGAGTTAGATGTACAAGTGGCAGATATGAAATCCATTAGGGTTATTTATGCTTTGCTTCAAGTGCCTGGCGGTCTGTAGAATAGGACGCAATTTAGATTGCCAGCTACACTTTTATGTTGCAATTGATTGAGGCAATTTCTAGTTGAGGAGTGATTGATTCAGCAGTGGTTGCTAAAGTGAGATGGGATCTGTAGATTATGGCAATGCCTCCGCCTCTTTTACCTATTCTAGTCCAGTGTGTAATGTTGTATCCCAGAAGGCAAAGGTCCAGTATTATGGGATCTTTTTGGTCATGGATCCAGGTTTCGCTGATGAAGAGTAAATCTAAGGTTTCCGATGTGATCCAATCTTTTATAATTTCTGTTTTGTTTACTGTTGATCTGGCATTGATGTAACCTATTTGAATTGTAAGGTATGGATCTTCCGCAATGGTGAAAGTGGGAACCTTTATTAGTTGCCGTTTGTATGTCGATTAGAATTATTCGAGCTTTTTTGTGTTGGTTGTGCAGTTTGTTTGTGGGATTATATTTTGCTACTGTAGTTCTGTTGCCGGTTTGGTTGAGGTTGGTGTATCTGGTAATCCTGAATTGGCTGTGTAGTATTGGTATGGTGTTATAATCATCGAGAGGTGTGGCTAACAGTATTTGGACCAATGTTAAGGAGTAGATTCCTAGGAGTAATTTCATTACGCTCATTCTGGCACCTTTGTGTAATAGCGAGTGCTTTCGGTTTTGCGAGTGTGATCTGTTGCATGTTAAATTACTTCTAAGAATGAACTCATGGGGGAGAGTGGAGTGTTGTTAGGGGTAATGTTTTTTATGAAGTGAGGTTTATTTGGACTAAGTTAATGAAGTAAAGAAGGAGTGTGCATGTAAAAGTATGAAAATGATAAAGAGGGTATATGAATTCATGGGTGTTTATTAATTGTTGTTTTGTTTTCTATAGCCCCTGACGCAGCCCTGCTGGGCGAAACATGGCCTGTGTCGGGCTTTATTTTTTTATAAAAAAGGTTATTTACTCAATAAAGTCTATTTTTATCTCCTACTGATCTGCTTCGTTGTTTTCCATCTTGGAGTTTGCAGATCATCTGCCTTGCTGTTTTCTTGGACCCTCCCTTAACTCCGTTTCCAGGGCTTCCTTTCAATTTATTTCTTTCCTTTTCTCCTTTCTTCTTCATTTCTTGCTCTACATCCATAAGTAAAAGCTGGGTCCTCCGCTGACTTGACTGGAGGAGGTATAGAGTGGATCCAGTTTTTGCCTATTTTCTCCATCCATGTGCAGTTTTTCTTCTCTTTTCCCTTCTCTCCGTCAGTATGCATCTCCTTCCTATTCTTCCCTCCCCTCCATCCATGTTCATCTCATTTCCTCTCCTGTCCCTCCCCTCCATCCATGTTCATCTCACTTCCCCTCTCTTCCCTCCCCTCCATCCATGTTCATCTCACTTCCCCTCTCTTCTCTTCCCTCCCATCCATCCTTGTCCAGCATTTCAACTCTCTCCCCTCCCCTCCATCTGTGTCCAGAATTTCTTGTCTCCCCTAAATCCATGAGCATTTTAGCAGCCAGAGCCAAATGGCGAGGGAGCAGAGGGGACCGCTCCTACTCCTGACCACTGCACAACTGTTGAGAATCACTGGGTGTGTCTCGGAGGTGGACAAAGAATCCTGAAGGTTGGGAGGAGAGGTGATCGGGGATGTGCAGTGTTCAACACTGCAATCTCTGAATTTTAAAATACCCACAGATGTGGCAGTGCTGAAGCAGGCACATCTATGTGGCAGGGTTATCAGCAATTATTTAACAGCCATCTGCTTTTGCAAAAAATGTTGCTCTCACTGGAAATCCCTCTGCAGGGATGTTTATGCAGGCATGTATTTGAGAAAGGGATCTATGTCAGCAGATCGCTTTCTGAAATACTTTCGTAAATATAGACAGCCCAATTTAGACGTCTCAAACCATGTTTAGCCATCCTTTCTAAAATACCACTCCACACAACTGAGCGTCTAAATGGCAGATTAAATTTAAAGTAGACAACTGCAAACTGATACACATAGAGACAATCAACTACTGGTGCAAAATGCTGGGTTCTTAGGAGTCACCACGCAAGAAAAAGATCTTAGAGCTATTGACAAATACACTGAAATTTTCAGTCCAACATGCCGCAGATGCTAAAGTAGCAAATAGAATGATAAGGATTATTCTAAAAGGGATGGAGAACAAAACAGATATATTATGCGTCTGTATAGGACCCGGTGCGATTGAACTTTGAATATTACATGCAGTTCTCATCACCCCCATGTCAAAACGTATACAGAACTAGAAAAGGTTCAGAGGAGGGCAACAAAAATGACAGAGATAAAAACACTTCCCTTGTGAAGGAAAGCTAAACAAGTTAAGGATCTTCAATAGTGTAGATACCCTAAAATGTTTGAATCATATGTGGAGGAAGCTATAAAAAAAAAATAGGCAGATGGGCCCAGTCCCACGAGCCAATGTTAACCAGGGGCATGACTGGTCAAGGCAGGGCCTGTAGATGGTACTGATGCACTCTTTTGGGAGAGGAGAGGGTAGAAGCCATTAGGCCCTGCATCCGCGGGGCCTGTGGAGTCAGAGTGTTTGCTTTGTAGTTTCAGTGTCAGAGCAGTCAGTTAAGAGGGTTTTCTGACAGTTCTACTAAGACATCAGGGGCAGGGTGTTCACTGGATCAGGCCTGCTTTATCTAGCCATTGGGAAGCACTGCAGACCTCAAAGCCGCTGCTGCATAGTCCTTGGCAGATGCCTGGGATGCATCATGGCCTTAGTGAGGCAGGTGCAGGCATCCTTGGGAGTCTCTCTGAGGCTGGCATAAGGGCTGGGTATGCCTACATTTTGGGGTGGGTATCTCTTTACAGCAGCAGTATGTGGGTGGGGGAGGGCTAGGAGCTGTAAATACTGGCAGAGGAACAAAGCAGGTGTGGTTTGAAGTAGGGGCTCCAGGATGTTCATTTTTGGGTTTGAGCTAGAGCTCCTCCCCCACAGTTTTCTGTGCCAGCTGACCTAGTAGGAGGAGCTGGGGGGTATGCCAGTTTGCCTGGGCAGGGGTCTTTCCCTTGGCCTTTGTTTTGGCAATGGATTGGAGCCCTCTGGGAGCATTATGGTTGGTGCTTCTGGCTCAGCTTTTGGTAGTAATACAGGGTCATTCCTGCTGCCTACACTTCTACTGTCTGTGCCCTGAAAATGGCAAGGACAAATCAAGCTCAAGTATACATATAAAGTATCACATACAATGAGTTTATCTTGTAGGGCAGACTGAATGGACCGTACAGGTCTTTATCTGCAGTCACCTACTATGTTATATTCTTCTGTGACTCCTTCTTCTGGTACCACTTCTGTTGCACAGGTCCCTTCTGGTTTTCTTCTGTTGCACAGGCTCATCCTGTTGCGCAGTTCTGCTCTGTGGGTTATCTTCAGCTTTGACTTAAGGAGGCAGGTCTTTGCATTTGGAGTGAAGAGCAGTCCAGATCACAAAGGCTGTTGGAGGTGGCCAGTGAAGAGCGGGTAGCTGGAAGTGCCTCTACAGCATCAGTAGCAGCTATGTACTTGGGCAAACAATTCAAATGCGAGCAGTTTCTCCAGGAAGAGAATTCACTAGTCCCAAAGCTCGCTTCTTTGGCTATTAATTAGCCTTCCACAAGTATCATTTCTATTTGACTACTTTGTTAGTTTTCTTAGGCAATTTTTCAAATGTCTGTACAAAGCAGATTTTATAAATCCCCATGGAGAATGAATCTCAGTTTACAAACCTGACTCCTGAAGTGTTTATATTTTTATTGCACACTGGCTTTGTGATATCATCTTTTGTTTCATAACTTAGAGAAGAAAGTATACTCTAAATTTAATCACAGAACAAGGTACCAAAGACCACTTGCAATAAATTACTTAGCAGTTATTTATTGTGACTAACCGGTTTTAGCCATTGATAATTATAACACTAGCAAATAATTATTCAACTAAATGCCAGAGGTATTCGTTACAGGTAAACTAACAATTGGTACTAGTTGGTGAACCAAGGCAATGCTAAACAGTTATTAATAAGTTCGGCAAGAATAAATGAATTAAACAGCATATTTTAGGTTCCACAAGTTTTTCCTTTGCACCAAACATATGCCTTTAAGCAAAATATGCACTAATTCAAAATTACATTAATAAGGTGGGTTTTTGGGGCTGTTTCCTAAGCATAGCAGTTTTAGCAGATCTCTGTGTTTGTAAGTATAATTAGAAAAGAGGGTGTTTTCAGGCTCAGTTTTGCCTTAGAGAAAGAGTTGCAAAATGTGGGGGCAAAATCTCAGTTATTCACTTTTAAAATGATAGTACACTTTGACATCTCATATGCAAAATGATTTATCTTTTCAACAGGGAAACATCTCAAAATAGAACAATAACTCATGTAATTTTTTAATTTTGAGCTTTTCTTAGAAATAAATATATCCAGATTGTAGCAGACTATAATTTTTGAATTGGAATATGAAGGAAACCCTTATCAGACTTGCATATATGAATGATTTATATCTGCAATAAAATGATAAAATTTGTGATTTTAGTGGGTTTTAATGAAAAAGTTTATATATTTGAAATTTGTGTTCTAGGTCAAAGCTTCTTACAGTTGCAGACTTACAAACAGTATACTAGCTTCATAAGACACATACATATAAGAAGAAACCATTAAAAAATGAAAACTTTGATTGTTAAAGTTTATTTTCAGAACCTTAAGTAAAAGATACACAAATCTGCAAAAAGAAATTCCCACACAAGTCTAAAGACTTGCAGATTATTTTGAAAAGTAGCTTTATAAATTAAAACAAATACATTTATCATAGCACAAACCTTTTACACATCTGCAGCATATTTTACTTTTGCAGTCGTTAAGAAAACATTCAGGGGCATAGTTATCAACATGGGTTATGGTTAAGAGGTTATTCTTAGGCTTGCTTTCCTGAAGTAAGCTATGAAAAACGTAAGGCTGTTTATAGTTATTCTGCATGCTGTTTTAGATTTTTTAATTTGTCAATCTGTACTTTCTATTTCTTATCTTTTCATTACTTTTTATTCTTTAATTTTTAGGGCTGCATTTCAATTAAAATTCATAATCACAATTAATTGCATGATTAAAGGTATGTATGTTATTTATTTATCTTTTTCCTACTACTATGTTTATAAAACTACTGCAGCTCCTTGCAAAGGAGGTTAAGTGACTTGCCCAGAATCACAAGGAGCTGCAGTGGGGGGGGGGGGGGGGGGAGGAGAAATAAATAAATAACATACCTTTAATTAAGTTATTAAAATTTTACTCAAAATGCAGCCCTAGTTATTCCCCCCCCCCCCCCCCCCCGTTTACTAAGCTATGCTAGCTGCTACAGTGCACTAATGCCGACACAGCCCATTCACTTTGTATGGACTGTGTTGGTATTGCTGAGCGGATTAGTAAATGGGGGCAGGGGGGGGGGGGTTACCACTAACTGGTGCTAGCTTAGCACAGATCCCATTTTATGCAACGAGACCTAGTTACTAATAATTGGGGTTAATAGTAAAATAGCAGGACTAAAGGTTAGCCCAGTTGATAAGCTCCCCCATCAGACTCTGTTTATCTAAAGAAAGTCCTTGTTTCCAAGTTAACCTCATTGCTTGTTTTCACCCAGTCCCTACATTTTGCAGGAGGGAGATTTTGCACCAGTCCCGAATTTCTTTTTTTTTTTAATCATTTATTTATAATTTTTTCATTTTACAAGGATCACTTGCAAAACAGTAAAACAGAGATGATTGTACATTAAAACAATATTAGAAGAAAACAATCTCAACAAGATAAATGGATTTTATACAATCTTTCTCTTTCTTAGACCACAAAATAAATAGGGAGAGTGAAACAAGACAAGGAGAGAGTCCCGAATTTCTAACATCCTGAAGTGCTGATTTTAAAGGAGTAGAAGAGTTAGGGACTTCAACTGCCACACTGCTTTGGGATACAAGTTCAAAACCAGGACTAGCCAAACTGTCTCCTTTCTAAAACTAACTCTGAGCTCTGCCACCTGGCCCCCCAATAAATCCCTGTGAGGAGAGGCTAGTCAATGGTATTAAGACATCCGACTTTAGCTTTGGAAATTGCTCCAGTCAACAGAGGAATACCATCTTCATTTCTACTGGCTGACTTTAGCCAGCCTGCCCAGTGGATGCCCTGTCCGGTATTAACCAGATTATCAGTTACCTTGGAGGGATATGCAAAAGCTTCCCTCCTCATTTCCCTAGTCTAGGATCTGCTGAAATGTTCTGGAATGGAAACGTCCAAAGGAGGAGGAGGGGTGGGGAAGATCAATCATGTACAAAACTCTGGCCAGTAGCTAGCTACCTGTCAACTACTTCCCCTACTCCGGACCGTTCAGGATCTAGTCAGAACATCTTTCTTCTCTTCGCCTCAGGATTACAGAATGGGAGCAGTTGTCCCCCAGGTGCGAGATTCCTCGGGCAGCACGAGGCAGAGGAGCTATCCTGATAGGCCACTGCTGCCCGCGTGCGCATCCCCCAAGGAGCGCCGTTTGGCCCTTTAAAATTTAAAAATAAATCAGAGGGGGAGGGGGAGGAAACAGACCCCCAAATACCGACTCTTTTCACTACTTTGTCGTAAGAGATTAATGAGGTACGATAATAGAATTTTTGTGTGTGTGTATATATATATATATATATATATATTTTTTTTTTTAATATATATATAGGCTCACAACAAGCAGCGCTTTACTAATTTCAAACTTTTATAACTGTAAACCAGCAATACCTACTAACTGGCATAGGAAGTTATTTCACTGTATTTGTTCAGACGAAATACTTTACCTATCTCTAAAGCAGGAAGACAGCAGTGCATGCCAACAAGTAATTTTGCTTTGGGATTATTAACTGCTGCTACTCGAATGTGTTGTAAGATATGAAGGCAGTAGGCAAGGAATTAAGTAATAAAGTGCCGAGGTTGCTCGGATCTTAAGTGTCTCACAACGCCCAGTATAAATAGGCATTGCTAATATTAAATACACTTGCTATAGAGCCCTCAAAATACCAGTGAAGATTATTTTTTTTCTTGCCCATTTCATCTTTGGAAAAAAGGGTATAAAGGAAGGTAATTTTGTTCTTTAATTAAAAAAAAAAACCCCAAACCATCAGATCAAAATCAAAGGCACCCAAGTCAGACAAGAAAGACTCAGCACGCGTTCCTCCCAGTACATAAATACATATACGTCTTCTTACCTGAAGAAGAGTTTGGAGAACACGTTTGCCTTTTCAATGGGAGATCGCTGCATGGTACTGACAGGGTGTGCTAGGCAGCAGCTAGCTGTGACTGTTAATTTGCTAAATCTCACTAGTCCACTCTGTTCCTGCTCTCCCACCTTATTCACTTCGGGCTGATGATGTCACTCCCTCCCTCCCTGGCTCTGCCTCTGCCCAGGTTCAAAAGCAGGGGAAGCAGAGAGCCTGCCCTCCTTCCCTCTCCGTCCTCATCGAGGAAAGCTTTCATCGCCCTCAGCCCCCCTGGCTGCCTTTTTCTCGCTCCCTAGAGCAGGACTGTGCAGTGGGACAGTAGGTCTTCTTGCTCTTGAGTTTCTCTAAAGAGTACAGATTGTCTCTCTGACTCCACTGCAGGGCTGTCACACCTGATCAGCCAACTGCCTTTGCCTCCCCCTGTACTGCCTTTTCTTTTCCTTCACCAACGTTGCCATTCTTACTGTGTAGGTGGTATTGCGATGAAGTTCAACTCTGCTGCTCGGTCCCTGGCAGCAGTTCTCTGAACCAGAGCCCATCTTTTTTTTCTTTCAGCCCTTAAAATAAATACGAAGTATGACTCCCGTAGCGTTTGGTGTGCGCAGAGGCAGATAGTTCCGTGCCCGTGTCCGCGTTTTTACAGTCTCCCCCCTCCCGCCACCTGATCCGTCCTGGGGTCTGCGCTGGTAACCTGAGCCCCGGTGGCAGGATCGGGTTCGTCTGCCTTCCAGAGCAGCTCCCAGAAAATAGGGATTTATTATTACACTCTGAACAGCGATCAGAACTGTTTTTAAAACTGCCATGCAACCCCGGCGAACAGCAAAGTAAATATTTGAAGGTTCACGCATTATTTTGGAAGCGAGGGCGCGCTGGGCGCTTTCTGAGGCGCTGTTGTTGGTGCGGGGGTCATCTGTCAGTCAGCAGAATGATAAATCTGTCAGTGTGGGAAAGCTCTAGCCAAGTAAACTTTTGCTTTTCGTACGTGCAGGATGGTTTGATTTTTTTTCACTGTTGAGACAGAAACCCTCGGGAACTTCGTGACCCCAAAAGTTCCTGAGGTTCCAAAATACAATCTTAGTACCGACAACCTAATTCCTTGAAGGTATGGAAAGTAAGAAAAATGTACACGCAAATTATTAACACTCTCTGCGTTGCACTCGTTTCATTTTGTCTAGTTAGCACCTGGGCTTTTTCTCATCCTTCTGCCTTCCTTGCAGATCTATAGGGACGCAAGAGTCAACTTTTCAAAATAATTGGGGATGCTAAACTCAATCCTAATAATAAACTAAATCCTAATAATAACACAAATGAGTCTTCATAGTCACGATGAGTAAGTTTGATGCATACTGGGGGTGCTACTGCACCTATAGCACCCTAAAAGCTGAGACCCTATGATGGAGACCCAGACCCTGTTCACCCGTCTGAAGGAAAAACTCTGGTGTCTGTCGAGAAGGTAGGCGTGTCCTGCCGAAATTTTTATTAGCTGAAACAGGACATCTATTTAATAGTTATACTATTACCTTTTTTTTTTTTTAGCGTGATAAGAGTAGATTCAGACATTTGTACGTATTTGGAATCCATTTGTTCCGAGTATCTGGGAAACGAGACGAGACTGTCCACAAATTTGCAGTATTGAGCTATGCATAGTCTGGTGGTGCCTCGAAATGGAGGCACACCGACTGCAAAATAAAAGCATCAAAACTACCTTTCAGGAAATAAATATTGGTGAGTTGTACTGGATCTCTCATTCTCCCAAGCACTAATCATCAATCAGACTTTTAGAATACATTTAACCTGATGGTACTCAGACAATCCACATCTGAGTTCCATACTTAGACAAAAAGAGGAAGTCACCCTTTCAGTTTTTTTTATTTTGTTGTCACTTTGTCCTGCACTGTTGTAATTCATTTAATGGTTCTGTTTTGTCAGTTTTACGCAACTTTCACAAAAGAATCCTTTTTCACACCAGCATTAGCTACCGTGATTAGAATTCACTTCCTCTTTTCCTTATTGTAAGGACCTGATTTATCCAAGACAGTTTTCCTATTGGTACACAATCATAAATCATGCCTTTGGAGAAGACATTTCATTGTTGATTCTGCAATTTCTATCACACATTTAGGGGCCCTTTTACTAAAGTATGATGAAATCTGGGCTTAATGCAGGATTTTCTC
Organism: Microcaecilia unicolor; assembly: GCF_901765095.1. Lineage (NCBI taxonomy): Eukaryota > Metazoa > Chordata > Amphibia > Gymnophiona > Siphonopidae > Microcaecilia > Microcaecilia unicolor. The sequence goes on from NC_044040.1 coordinate 54,058,049, forward strand.
ACACATAAAGCCCAGATTTAATTGTCACTTTTATAGGCCTTTTTTAAAAATAAATATTTGCAGGTCATGTACTAATGTTCCCATTAGCACATGATACCTACAAAAAATTAATATAGGAGCAATTACCACCTCCTATTTAGGAGGCACTTTGTGTTATCCAGTTAGCACTAATCATAACATAACGCCAGCTAATACTCACTCTCTGTATAAGACATGTCCCCTGAAAACATTTTTTTAAAATAAGCAACTCACTGGTTACTGCGTGCTAACAGGCAAAATACTGCAAAATGCATTAAAGCATTTTGCGGTATTTTTCTTATTCTCATACATTAACCCTGCATTAAGGGGCTCTTTTACTACACTGGGGTAAAAGGGGCCCTGCGTTGTCCTCAGTGCATGGATTTGCCATGTGCCGAGGCCCCTTTTACCATAGCAGGATTCTTCTGTAAAAATAGGAGGAGTGTGGTAGCCGTGTTAGTCCACTCTTAAGGTTATCAATAGAAATCAAACAAAATAAAACATGGAAAAGAAAATAAGATGATACCTTTTTTATTGGACATAACTTAATACATTTCTTGATTAGCTTTCGAAGGTTGCCCTTCTTCCTTTCCGATCTGAGGAAGAAGGGCAACCTTCGAAAGCTAATCAAGAAATGTATTAAGTTATGTCCAATAAAAAAGGTATCATCTTATTTTCTTTTCCATGTTTTATTTTGTTTGATTTCTATTGATAACCTTCTGTAAAAATAGAAATCACTGTGTAGTAAGTATATACTTGCCAAGTGGCCATTTCCTGGGGGAGCCCTTACTGCTTCCCATTTAGGAGGCGGTAGGGGCTCCCACACTAACCCGATGATAACCTGGCTGCGCATTGCACTGCCCAATTACCACTGGGTAAGCCTTCAGTGGATAAAATAAAAAAATAATTTCCAGCATGCCAGAAATGACACACAGTGGGGCAGCACTACCGTAGGCTCCCATGGTGAGCTGGCAGTACAGCTGGATTAAAGGAAAACAAAAGAGGAGCTCTACCGCCACTTTGTAAAAGGGCCCCTAAGAGCTTAAAGTCCCTTAGTAAAAGGACCCCTTAATTTGGTAGTAATTAGACTTCAAGAATGAATGAAATAACTCAAGAGAAAAACTACCTCTGTAGGTGGGATTAGCATGACCTGAAGTACAATGAAGTCCCTCTCAATGATTATTGATTATTATTATTATTATTATTATTGATTATAATTGATTATTTGTTTCTGCCCCTGGAGCAAGAATAAGCACCATATGCTATTAGGAAATAGTAAACAATATTATGGAAACAAATTTATATAACACCTGAGGATCACTATGAGTAAAACATGTCCTGAAATCCCAAAGTCCTCTGTTATGCAAAACTGTCAAAAATAAATTGAATACCTGGAGACCTTTTTAGACCATAGCATTTTTTTCATATGCTTAAAAATTTGAACAAGCTGAGTTATATTTAACCATGCCCTATGAATGTGTATTTACTTCTGTACAAAATAAGGGTCAGCAACAATGAAGAGAGAAAAACAAATAGGACTAGGGCTTAATTGCTGGGAGAAAGGCCTGTAACTCAATTCCACCAATTCTTTGCATGTCCCAGAGCAGCAGTCCTATAGTGCTTCAGCCCTTCCATTCCACCTAGCCTACATAGCACAGAACAGTCACTCTGGGCCCCTTTTATCAAGCTGCGGCAAGAAGGGGCTTGTGCTGGCGTTGGCGCATGTTTTTGACATGCGCCAAGGCCCCCTTTTACCTTAGGTAAAAGGTAGGTCTTTCTTTTCTGCAGGAAATAGCCGTGTGGCAATTAAATACTTGCCATATGGCCATTTTGGGGGGGGGGGAGCCCTTACCGCCACCCACTGAGGCTCCCACGCTAACCCGGCAGATATGACAGCGCACCGGGGGTGGGAACTACCACCGGGCTGCTGCGGTAGCCCGGCGGTAGTTACGTTTTAGCGAGCGATAAGCCTGCGTTGGGCTACCACTGCTTTGTAAAAGAGGCCCTCTGTTTCCTAAACCAGCCCCTCTTCTTCTGTTGTTCCTGCAACAAGTCTGCCTGCTCCCTCTGACTTCCACATTTTTACTTCCTCTTTGTCTATAAATTAAGACCTAAATAGGATTTATGTCAAAATTATGTGGGCATATAGATGGGTCATTTTGTTTTTGATTTGTGGTTATTTATTGCGGGGTCGATATTCAAAGTGATTTAAATGGCCAGGAGAAGCTACTGGCTGTTTAAATCACTTATCCAGGGTTAACTGCAGTTATTCAATGGTACTTAACCATTTCACTGAGGGGGGTATGTCTGAGGGAGATGAATATCAGCCCATGGGCAGAGTCAGCACAGCACTTAACCACATAAATAGCACCACATAAAACACACTTGTCTTTATGTAGTTCACCTTATGCAGTTAAGTGCTGAATATTGCATTTAACCACGTTAGCCAGCCGCTCATGCCCGGATATTCAGTGCCAGTGCCGGAACACGGTCTGGCATTGAATATCTGGAGATAATATCAGCAGCGGCCAAAAATTCATTGACTGCCGCCGGCTGAATATTTACCCCATGTTACTATGTTTCTTTGGTTTAGAACTGTTTCCTCTGTTTTAAATCTATGACTAGAAGACAAAGGGCAGCATTAGCATGGATAAAAGAGTCCTTGAAAGATATAATCCTTTATTAAACGGTTTTTAAAATAAAGGATTACATCTTTCAAGGACCCTTTTTATCTGTGGTAATACTGTCCTTTGTCTTCTGGAATTTCGTATTACCAAAGCTCTGTGGTTTTCTTCTTAAATCTATGACTATGGAGCACATTTCGAGTCTGCTTTTTTTCTCACAATTGGATTCCACAGTTTTGATTTCTTTATACAGTACTTTCCAGAGGCAGCAACATTATTTCTTAAGTACAAATGTGTACAAGATCTATAAATGGGCTAATCTGAAGTTGCTGGTCTGAAAAAGGAAAGGGAGATAGATCACAGTAGGTAATATATTGTTGCCACTAAGCTAGTATGTCTTTACACATTCGAACCAGAGATCTGAAGTTAATACTTCCTATAAGCTACAGAGAAAAGAAAACAACATATCAGCTCCACCTTCTGGAATTAAGGCACATGGTGTCAGAATCATAAGCAGAGGGTAACAATATGTATATTATGTCAACAATGTGCAAACACCTTGATATAAAACTGAAAGAAGGTATAGCTGTCACACAATAAACAGACTCATGAAGAGACAAAACAAAAACAAAATGGTGGAAACACTTGGGGGTCCTTTGACTAAACTGCGGTAAACACTAATGTGTGCTTATTGCAGCTTAAAAGGGCTTACTGTGCGGCATGCGGAGGTGTCCTGCGATAAGATTCAAATGTTTGTGTGCTACCCACACTCTAAAAAATATTTGTAATTTTTTCACTGAGTGGGCGTGTCTATGCTATTCATTGCATCGGGATTAGCATGTGAGCCCTTATCTCCTACAATATAGGTGATGTTAAGGGCCCACATACTAATAATCACGTATAAATGGCAACTTCCATATCATCAAGCTGATCAATCCATAGACTGGTGGGTTGTGTCCATCTACCAGCAGGTGGAGATAGAGAGCAAACTTTTGCCTCCCTATATGTGGTCATGTGCTGCCGGAAACTCCTCAGTATGTTCTCTATCTCAGCAGGTGGTGGTCACACACAGCAGCAGCTCTGGCTAGGCCTCCAAGCCTAATCATTAGGTTTTGTTGAGGCCTGGGGTTGAGGGCTCTTTTGAGCAAGTGCAAACCTGGTGGTGCCAGGTCCCTCCTTTTCTCCCCCCTCCCGCTGGCTCCGTTTAAATAAAAAATAAAAAATTTTAAACGTCTTTAAAGGCGTTTAATTCGACGTTTCTTTAAACGTTCATTGCAGCTACTCACTGGGACACCAGTTCGTTACAGCTCGGAGCGGCAAGCAGGTAATTTTACCTTTTTATAGCGGGCAGGGGGTTCCCCGATTCTTCTCCTCGTGGCATATGGCGTCGGAGGGCGAGGGCGCAAAGGGTCGCTCCCCGGATCGCTGGAGCGCTTCTAGAGGGGATGCGGGGGTTTTACAACCTGATTCGCCCTTGATGGGTGACAGTTTAGTGACCGATGAATGTCCTGGTCGTTCCTCCGGCGTGGCGGTTTTTTCCCGCCATAAACGCCCATCCCCCGCTCCTCGCCTCCGCCATCTTGGCCGGCCACGCGGCTCGGACGGCTTCTTCGTGGGCCGCCCTTGAGGTTGGAGACATTAATGCCATGAACGCCCTTAATTTGGGCGACGGCACAAAGCGGCTAAAGTTAAGCGCCATTCTTCCCGCGCGGCTCCTTCGCGGAGTTTCGCGCCGGACGCCATTTTGGATGCGCAGCATGTCTCTCCCCCGCTATTGCGAGCGCCGGTTGAGAGTGCGTCTAGGGCTGTTGCCCAGGCTGCGGAAGTGCACAGCTGGGGGGTTTCTCCCCCGAGTTTGTTTTGCTGCTGCATCAGGCTTTCCTCATGCAAAACGCTGCCCCTGCTCCCTCTTCTGATAAAGAGGTTGAGGTTCCCAGAGGTAAACGCCCTCGGGTTGATTTCCAGGCCTTGGAGGACTTTGTCTCCTCCGATGTAGATGAGGGCAGCGTGTCTGAGGTCTCCCAACGGTCCTTTGCGGATTCCTTGGAGGAGATAGATCCCCGCTCGGATGGAGCGGATGACCCCTCTGCAGCGCGGCTTTTTAGCCCAGAGGATTTGCCCAACCTGTTGTTACAGGCCATGGACACTTTGTAGATTTCCTCTCCGGAGGACGTCTCTCCCTCAGCCCCTGTTGGCTCTGCCATTATGCTGGGGACGAAGCGCCCGCCTAGATCCTTCCACGTGCATGATGCCATGCACACCTTAATTGCGGCTCAATGGGATGTCCCGGAAACGAGCCTTAAAGTGGCTAGGGCTATGTCCCGCCTCTATCCTTTGGCTGTGAGTGAACGTGAGGCCTATCTGTGGCCTACCGTGGATTCTTTAATCACTGCGGTGGCTAAGAAAACGGCGTTGCCGGTGGAAGGTGGCACGGCCCTAAAGGACGCCCAAGACAGAAGATTGGAGGCGGCCTTAAGGTCGTCCTTTGAGGCAGCTGCTTTAAGTTTGCAGGCCTCAGTTTGCGGCTCCTATGTGGCCAGGGCGTGCCGGACTATGGTGCAGCGGGCTTCCCCCTCGGATCTTTCCTTGAGGGCTGATTGGCCGGCCCTGGAATTGGGCTTAGCCTATTTGGCAGACTTGCTGTATGATGTCTCGAGAGCCTCAGCTAAAGGCATGGCTCAGACAGTCTCTGCGCGGCGGTGGCTTTGGCTGAAACATTGGTCTGCTGACCACGCCTCTAAATCCCGCCTGGCTAGATTGCCTTTTAAAGGCAAGCTGCTCTTTGGGGTCGAGCTGGACAAAATCGTGACCGATCTCGGCACGTCTAAGGGCAAGAAATTACCAGAGGTCAGGGCTCGGGCTAGTACTCATCCCGGTACCTCCAGAGGACGGTTGCTGGAAGCCCGTCGGTACCGCCCGGGCAAGTCGGGTTCCTCTGCCCCCTCTTCCTTCAAGAGGAATTTCTCCCCCAAGCAGCATTCCTTTCGCAGAGACCGCCGTCCCGGAGGTGCTCCCTCCGGACCTCCCCCAGGGTCTCGTACCCAATGACCCAGTGCAGATTGGAGGACGGCTGTCCTCGTTTCTGGGCGAGTGGACCACTATAACTTCAGACGCGTGGGTGCTGGAAGTCATCAGAGACGGCTACAAGCTAGAGTTCTGCCAACCCTTAAGAGACGGGTTTGTACTCTCTCCCTGCAAGTCTCCGGTCAAGCTGTGGCAGTGCAGCAGACCTTGGACAACCTGATCCGCCTGGGTGCGGTCGTTCCGGTGCCAAAAAATCAGATTGGCAAGGGACGTTACTCCATTTACTTTGTGGTTCCAAAGAAAGGAGGTTCTGTCCGGCCTATCCTCGACCTCAAAGGGGTCAATCGGGCCTGGAAAGTGAGGCACTTTCGCATGGAGACTCTCCGCTCTGTTATAGCGGCAGTGAAGGCAGGAGAGTTCTTGGCTTCCTTGGACATCAAGGAAGCGTACCTGCATATTCCCATCTGGCCTCCTCTCCAACGCTTTCTGCGTTTTACAGTCCTGAGACGACACTTCCAGTTCAGAGCCCTCCCTTTCGGGTTGGCTACTGCTCCGCAGACCTTTTCCAAAGTAATGGGGGTCATAGCGGCCTTCCTGCTAAAGGAAGGAGTACAAGTCCATCCTTATCTGGACGACTGGTTGATCCGAGCCCCCTCTTATGCAGAGTGCGGCAAAGCTATGGACCGGGTAGTTGCTCTTGTGAGCTCCCTGGGATGGATCATCAACTGGAAGAAGAGCCAGCTGCGCCCGACTCAGTCCCTGGAGTATCTGGGAGTTCGATTCGACACCCAAGTGGGCAGAGTGTTCCTGCCAGACAATCGGATTGTCAAGCTTCAGGCTCAGGTGGACTAGTTCCTAGTAGCCTCTCCTATTCGGGCTTGGGACTACGTGCAGCTGTTGGGCTCTATGACGGCCACGATGGAAGTAGTGCCCTGGGCCAGGGCTCATATGAGACCACTACAGCTATCTCTGCTGCTGCGCTGGACTCCGATGTCGGAGGGTTATGCTGTGCGCCTTCCCGTGGACCCAGCAGTGCGCAAGGCGCTGAGCTGGTGGACGCAGACAGACAAGTTGTCTGCAGGATTGCCTCTGGTGACCCCGGAGTGGATTGTCGTCATGACAGACGCCTCTTTGATGGGCTGGGGAGCCCACTGCTTGGGAAGGACAGCGCAGGGGCTCTAGTCTCCTGCAGAGGCAAGTGGTCTATCAACCTCCTGGAACTCAGAGCCATTCGGTTGGTGTTATTGGAGTTCATCCCGGTACTGGTGTTGTAGCCTGTACGGGTCCTGTCGGACAATGCCACGGCTGTGGCCTATATCAACCGCCAGGGAGGTACCAAGAGCGCCCCTCTAGCCAAGGAGGCTATGAGTCTTTGCCAGTGGGCGGAAGCGAACCTGGAGCAGCTTTCAGCGGCCCACATTGCCGGAGTCATGAATGTCAAGGCGGACTTTCTCAGTCGCCATACCTTGGAGCCCGGAGAGTGGCAACTATCTGCTCAGGCGTTCTTGGACATCACGAAGCGCTGGGGCCAGCCGAGCCTAGATCTGATGGCGTCATCGGCCAATTGCCAAGTGCCGCGCTTTTTCAGCAGAGGACGGGACCCTCGATCCCTGGGAGTAGATGCTCTTCTCCAACAGTGGCCGACACAAGAGCTCCTCTATGTGTTCCCGCCCTGGCCCATGTTGGGCAGGGTGCTAGACCGGGTGGCAAAGCATCCCGGCAGGGTAATCCTGGTGGGTCCGGATTGGCCCAGACGTCTCTGGTATGCGGACTTGATCAGGCTCTCAGTCGACGATCCTCTGCGGCTGTCAGTGGAGCAGGGCCTGTTACATCAGGGTCCCGTGGTGATGGAGGATCCCTCTCCCTTTGGTCTTACGGCCTGGCTATTGAGCGGCAGCGTCTGAGGAAGAAGGGCTTCTCAGACAAGGTCATCGCCACTATGCTGAGAGCGAGGAAGCGCTCTACTTCTACTGCTTACGCCAGGGTTTGGCGTATCTTTGCAGCATGGTGTGAAGCAGGCTCACTTTCTCCCTTCACTGCTCCAATTTCTTCAGTGTTGGCGTTCCTGCAAGAAGGTCTGGAGAAAGGCCTGTCGCTCAGTTCCCTTAAAGTCCAGGTAGCGGCTCTGGCTTGCTTCAGGGGCCGCCTGAAGGGTGCTTCCCTGGCTTCGAAGCCAGATGTGGTGCGCTTTCTCAAGGGAGTTAATCACCTGCGCCCTCCTCTGCACTCAGTGGTGCCTGCGTGGAATCTCAACCTGGTGCTAAGAGCATTGCAGAAGCCGCCTTTTGAACCCTTGTCGAGGGCATCTCTGAAAGACCTGACATTGAAAGCAGTCTTTTTGGTGGCTATCACTTCAGCCAGAAGAGTTTCCGAGCTCCAGGCGCTCTCATGTCGAGAGCCTTTTCTGCAGTTCACTGAGGCAGGAGTGACTATTCGCACAGTGCCTTCCTTCCTGCCCAAGATTGTTTCTCGCTTCCATGTGAATCAGCAGCTCTGTCTCCCTTCCTTTCGTAGGGAGGACTACCCAGAGGAGTACTCTGCTCTTAAATATCTGGATGTGAGACGAGTCATCATCAGATACTTGGAAGTGACCAATGATTTCTGGAAATCGGATCATCTGTTTGTCCTGTTTGCAGGTCCTCGTAAGGGTCTGCAGGTTGCTAAGCCTACAGTGGCAAGATGGGTCAAGGAAGCCATTGCAGCGGCTTATGTGGCCGCGGGGAAGGTGCCGCCTATCCAGCTGAAGGCTCACTCCACGAGAGCTCAGGCGGCCTCGATGGCAGTGGCCGGATCCGTCTCCTTGGAAGAGATATGCAAGGCGGCAACGGGGGCTTCGGCTCATACATTCTCCAAGCATTACCGTTTGACTGTGGCTGCACGGGCGGAGGCCCGGTTTGGAGCTTCAGTGTTGAGGTCAGGGATTTCTATGTCCCGCCCTGGGTGAGTACTGCTTCGGTACATCCCACCAGTCTATGGGTTGATCAGCTTGATGATATGGAAGGTAAAATTATGTATAATCATACCTGATAATTTTCTTTCCATTAATCATAGCTGATCAATCCATAGCCCCTCCCAGATATCTGTACTGTTTATATTCTGGTTTAATTTTAGGTTCAAGTTTAGCCTTCAGTTACTTCAGGAGGACTTCGTGTTCAAGTTCTTCTTTCACTTGGATTCTTCAAGAGTTGAGACGAGTTTGTGTTACAGTGAGCTGCTGCATTCCTCTCCCCTCCGTTTTACGGGGCTGGATTGAGACATAAATTCTGCCGGCACTCCCTCCCGCTTCGTGCGGCTTTAGGGCAGCTTTGTACCCCTCCCGCTTCGGCGGTGTTAGGGTCAGTCAGCTCCTCCCGCGGTTGCGGTTGCAGGATAAGCCAGATCCCCCCGCATCGGCGGGTGTGGTGTCCCTCCCCCACTCCGCGGGGATGAGCTGGACGGATTCCCCTCCCCCACTTGTGTGGGGATGAGCTGGGTTAATTCCCCTCCCCCGTTTCGGCGGTGGTGAGCTGGGCAGAGTGTCCCTTCGTGGGTGTAATTCTCTAAGTGCTGAGTCCTGCGGATGGAGCTTTGATATCGACATACTGAGGAGTTTCCGGCAGCACATGACCACATATAGGGAGGCAAAAGTTTGCTCTCTATCTCCACCTGCTGGTAGATGGACACAACCCACCAGTCTATGGATTGATCAGCTATGATTAATGGAAAGAAAATTATCAGGTATGATTATACATAATTTTACCATTAGCATATGGCCCTTAATGCTGAAAGTAGAAAATTGGCCATTTTACTGCAGTGCTAAACATGTTGTTAGCATGCAGGTTGTGCTGCAGCTTTGTAAAAGGGCCCCTAAGAGTCTTTTTCTCCATAACAGAATATTTCTGGGGGGGGGGGGGGAAGGGAGAAACCCTTTTAATATTGAAGAATCACAAACAATAAAGAAAATACAATTTTTCTTCTAAACAAGAGAACATTCATAATTCGTTAATGTATCAGTTATGAGCGTTCCTTCTTTGTAACGAATAGTTAAGCTCTGGAATTCTTTGCCAGAGGATGTAGTAACAGTGGTTAGTGTATCTGGGTTTAAAAAAGGTTTGGACAAACTCCTGGAAGAAAAGTCCATAGTCTGCTATTGAGACAGACATGGGGAAGCTACTGCTTGCCCTGGGATTGGTAGCATAGAACCTTGCTACTCCTTGGGATTCCAGAATCTTGCTACTCTGGGGTTCTGGAATGTTACCATGATTTGGGATTCAGTCAGGTACTTGTAACCTGGCTTGGACACTGTTGGAAACAGGATACTGGGCTAGATGGACCATTGGTCTGAGGAAGTATGGTTACTCTTATGAAGTGTTTTTATCTTTTTCTATGCTTTGATTGCTGTTTTTAGCTTCTTGTTAAACTTCTCTTGTTCACATATGGGAATCTATTGGGTTTTTCACTTCTAGGGCTCCGTTTTTGCTAAGGTACACTAATGGATTTAACACTAACAATAGTTTGTCCTAAGTGCTAAGAAGCCCATAGGAGTAAAATGGACTGCATGGTACTTCACACATGCTAATTTGTTAGCGTGCACTAAGGGCCCTGTTTATTAAAATATGCTAGCGTTTTTAATGTGCACTAAAATTAGCACATGCTAAACGCTAGAGACACCCATATATTCCTATGGGTGTCTCTAGCATTAGCATGCACTAAAAATGCTAGTGCGCCTATAACACAGCTTAGTAAACATGGCCCTAAATCCACTAGCACACCTTAGTAAAAGGAGCCCTTAAGTTTTAAAAAAAAAATTTTTAAATTTGTTTTTACTTTCCATTTTTTTTGTGGGTGTGATTCTTCAATATTACGTGGAAGTTTTTTTTGTGCACCTTGGTTTAATTACCATTGCCAGAGACTTTGTAACATTGCAAAGCCACAATGAAAGCTCCTTTGTTCTGTGACTTGTTTTGTGCCATGTCATAATTCCAGCAACATTAGTAGTTAATTTTACCTTTCCAATTAAATGCCATTTATTGATAGCACAAAATAGAAACCCAAACGATTCAAGCAATACATATTGGGTTGACTTTATTTCATGGATGTCTGTGAGCACACACAGAGCACCCAGTTAAAGTACAGATGCAGATCATATGTCTGTCATTTTATTCATTTTGGCTCCCTATTACTAAGATGTGCTAAAAGGTGGCCTGTGCTAGGACTAGCGCATGGGTTTCCCTGCAGGCTGAGGTCACTTTTAGCGCAGCTGTAAAATTGTTGATTTTTCATATTCTTAATTAACGGCCACACACTAATTTCCCAATTAGCACATGGCCACTAGTGTGTGAGCCTTTTCTGATACCTATTTAGTAGATAGAAAGGGCTAATTCACTAAGCATGTGCTAAGCGGTAGGCTTGCGGCAATATAGCTGTGCTAACAGATTAGTGCTGGGCATGCCTACTCTCTGCCCCCCAAACACGCCCCTGTGCTAAAAAATAAAAATAATTATTTTAGCACATGGGAAGCATGCGCAGATGCCAACACTACTGCTGGATGCCAGAGCCGTGCCCCGCACTAGTACATTTTCCCATATGGTAAGCACTTACTAGTGCTTACCACTGCTTAGTAAAAGGACCCTTTTATAATCTAATCATATAGAGACATTTCAATTCTAACCAATAAAGCCTGATGCAACAAAGTCAGACACAGTGGTAAATTAGAAAAACACCAGGGGTCCCTTTTACAAAGCGGTGATAAGCACTAATATATGCTTACTGCAGCAAAAAATGATGTACCATGGGGTACACTGAGGCGTCCCGCAGTAATTTTTCCAAGTGCATGTGCTACTCATGGACTAAAAAATAAAATGCATATTTTGGCACAGGAGACCTGTCTAGGGGGTGGAGAGTGGTCGTGTTCTGCACTAATCAGTTAGTGCAAGAAATTGTCACATGCTAACCAATTAGTATGTGCTTAGCGCATGAGCCCTTACCACCTACATAATGGATGGCTGTAAGGGCTCTCATGCTAATCTGTTTTAATGGTCATACACTATGGCAAAATTAGCACGTGGCCATTAATAAAAAAAAAAAAAGGAAATTTGGCAATTTTACCCTAGCAGTAAAAATGGCCTTAGTGTGTGGGAGTGACCCACATACAAGTGCACTATGGCCACTTTTTACCACCCAGAGCAGCATTGATTATAAAGGTATCAGTTAGAAGCAATTATTCTGTGAGTTGGGTTGGAGAAGGAGAAAATTCTCAAGTATCAAGAAATGCTGTCTGAGAACAAGGAAATGTGGCAGAAAGATACAGAAATATTTCCCACTGTATTAACTGCCACAAGCCTGACTAAAAGGAATTTTCAGACACACCTTGATAGGCTGCCTATACATGTTACATCCTATGAACTCCAGAAGAAAACTCTGTTTGGCACAATGCAAGAACTATGGTGAGCCTTAGCAATGAATTTGAGAGATTGAGATCATACTTCACATACTCTGGCTTAGGACTGAAATTCATTGCTGCCATTGTAAGCATAAAACAAACCTATTAGGAGACACTGGGGTTCATTTTCAAAGTATTTATTTATTTATTTGTAACACTTATACCCCGTGCTTTCCCACTTATTAGCAGGTTCAATGTGGCTTACATAGTATAACAGGTTTACAAAGTAACATAGAATGGATAACAACTGTAATATAGTGTATAAAGAGGTGGACAATTAGATGTGGGTAAGATGGGTAAGGGAGGAGGGTGGTAGAGGTAGGGAGTGGGAGGAGGGTGTGTATTGGGATAGTGTGTTGTTAATTAAGGAAGAATGTATAGTGAAGGTTGGAAGAGGGATGAAATTTAGAAAGGATTAAGTAGGGAAGTATATTTCAGGTTCTGTCTTATAGTCTGATCCGGGTAGCGCAGATGGACTCCTAATTTAAGTCAGGTCATTTGTATAGGCTTGCTTGAAGAGGTAAGTTTTTAGACTTACTAAGTTCCATAGTAACCTACACCTCAACTACACATACATTTCAAAATACACCTCAACTTTGTAAGTGTAAATGCTTTGAAAATATGCCTCAAAGTCTCCCCCCCTCCCCCCCCCCCCCCCAGAGACAGAGAGAGAGCCAGAAAGATGTACAGGGTAAACAGTGCATGGCTTAAACCAGCAGAATTCTGCTTTCTAGCAGAAAAGTTATTTTCATGAGGGGCTGTTACTCTTAACATTTATTTATTTATTTATTTATCAAATTTACATCTAAGCGGGTTACAACTTACACTCATAAAAATTAAAACATGTCTCAGAAATAAGACATAACATATAACAAAAAGTACATTTAACATACAGTGACTCCTAAATACAAGAAAAAAGTAAAAATCCTTTATATAACTGATTTTAATTATTCAATAAAATGCCTCACAAAACAAATATTGTTAACTTCTTTTTAAACATTAATAATGAAGTAATTTGGTGCATTTCCAAAGCAAGAGCATTCTACATAGTTGGCCCAACTATAAAGAATATATGGGAATGATTTTCCTCCAGACAGACCCGCCGAAAAGAGGGAACATCCAAAAGATGCTGGCCTTGCGATCTCAAATCACTTGAAGGGCAATAAACTTTCTGACTTTGCACAATGGCCAATGGGGCATCATTATGCAAAGCTTTAAAAACTAACATCAAGATTTTAAACTTAGTGGTCCTTTTACCAAGCTGCGGGAAAAAGGGGCCTGTGTTAGCAGCGGCAGCTGTTTTTCCTGCAAGCCAGGGCCCTTTTTAATGCAGTGGGTAAAATAAATCCCCCAGCACACACGCATGGCCATGCGGCAGGGAGCCCTTACCGCCACCCACTGAGGTGGCGATAAGGGCCCCCCGCACTAACCCAGCAGTGTGCAGCGATGCCCGATTACCGCCGGGTTATTGCTGCATAAGTCATTTCTGGGGGGGGGGGGGTTCTTTTTCCCCCAGAAATGGTATGTGCTCGGTGTGGGACTACCACCAGCGGCTGAGTTGGGCTGGTGGTAGTCCCGGAAAAGCAAGTGGTAAGCCCACGTTGGGCTTACCGCTACTCTGTAAAAGGGCCCCATAATGTGCCAAAAAATTGGTAGTCAATGAAGCTTAATAAGTTGTGAGGTCACATGATCAACCCTACCCATGCCTCCAATCACCAGAGTCGCAGAATTTTGGGCCACCTGTAAAGCCCTCAAAGACTTTTGTGGAAGGCCACAAAAGTGGGCATTACAGTAATCCATATGAGGCAAGACATAAGTGCATCACAGAATGAAAATTTTCTGCAGAAAGTACATTTTTAAGAGCCCTGTTTAATAAGGAACACTAGCATTTTTAGTGCATGCTAAAAATTAGCACACACTAATGCTAGAGACACCCATGCCTATAGCATGGCTTAGTAAACAGGGCCCTAGTCTTGTAACTAATCATACAGTCTTAATGACAGCAGCAATTTGTTGCTTGAATGATAAAACAGAGTCCAGAATAACTCCTAAACTTTTCACTGAGTTCAAAATAGGAAGAAATGCATTTTCAAACTGAAAACTCAATAATGGACATTTTTCTCCTAAATGAGACAGCCATAATATTTGGGTTTTTTCAATATTCAGTGACAGAGAAGAACCTTGTGGTACACCTGATTTCACTGAAGTCCACTCTGATCTACAGGAATTTTTAATCACTTGATGACTGAAATCCACCAAGAAGGATTTAAAGCATAACAGCACCTTACCAGAAATTCCAAATTTATTTATTTATTTATGTTAATTTATATACCGTATCTTATTGCAACTGCAAAACAGAACGGTTTACATATGTATAAAAACAATTAGTGTATATAAATAAACAAACATAGGAATTCCATTCATGACAGGAAAGCACAGCAAACCAGAATAAACTACATAATAAAATCAGTACAAATTAAAAATCTAATATACAGTTAAGCTACCCCTTTTTTTTCTTTTTCTTTTTGACCATATCTCATTATGCTAAGTTCTGTTCTACGTAGCTTATAAAGAAAAAGGTTTTCAAAGGTTTTCGGTAATGGAGATAAGATTTCTCTAATCTGATCTCCTTTGGAAGGCCATTCCAAAGGGAGGGTGACAAATAGAAAAAAGCCGATCTCCGTGTAGATTCCCATCTAGCCTTAGCAAGAGGGGGAATAACTAACCTGTTATCTGTTAGGGATCTAAGAGTTCGCATAGCGGTGTAGGGAATTGTTAAATTCGACAAGTAGCTAGGATTTAATGTGTAAAAGGCTTTGTGGGTCAGAACAAGAGCCTTAAACTTTACTCTTGCTTCGACCGGGAGCCAGTGCAGACGATGCAGTAAAGGTGTTACTCTGTCATCCCTCCGGGCCCTGCAGATCATACGTGCTGCTGTATTTTGAATTCTTTGTAATCGCTTTAAGTTTGCTTGAGTATTCCCAGCATATACAATGTTACAGTAGTCTAAACGTGAAGTAATATATGCAGATGTCAGTGTTTTGAGAGAGTCCTTACTTACTGAATTTCTAACTGACCGAAGCCGCCTCAGTTGAAAAAAAGATTTTTTCACTACATCGGATACTTGTTTCTCAAAAGTCAATGTGGAATCAATAATGACCCCGAGATATCTAAAGGACTTAACTGTTGGAATATTCTGACCAAATAGCATAGGTACCACAGGGGGATATGTGCCTTGCCCTACTATCCAAGATGTTATAATCTTATCCGTGTTCAGTACCAGCTGATATGTTGTCAACCAGTCTGCTACTTTATCCAAGCATATTTGAATGGGTGTAAGATCTATGTTCGATGGTCTAACATAATGAATAAGCAGAAAATCATCTGCATATGAATAAAAACTGATACCCATTGTTTGAATGAGGAGCGCCAGGGGACTGATGTATAGGTTAAACAGTAGTGGAGATAAAACCGAGCCCTGAGGAACTCCACATGATAGGTTATATGATGTAGAACAAGATTGCTGCTGAACTACTTTAAATGAACGATCCGTGAGAAAGGATATAAACCATTTCATAGTTGTCCCTGATATTAAATGTTCAAATAAAAGAACATGATCTACAGTATCAAATGCTGCAGCAACATCGAATGATATCAAGATAAACCTTTCCCCTCTATCAAACCCCAACCAGATTTTATCTAACATAGGGGTCCTTTTACTAAGCTGCGGGAAAAAGGGCCCTGCAGTAGTGGCGGGGGCCGTTTTTCCTACTCGCCACAACCCTTTTTACTGCAGCGAGTAAAAAGCCCCCCACCCCCAAATGGCCATGTGGTGGGGCGCACTTACTGCCACCCATTGAGGTGGTGGTAATGGCTCCCGTAGTAACTTGACAGTAACCGGGCAGCGAGCGGAGATGCCTGATTACTGCAATGTAGCACTTCACTAGACAAAAAGAATTTCCAAGGGCGCACCGGAAATGGCGTGCACTCAATCCGGAACTACCGCTGGTGGTCGTGCTGCCCCAGCGGTAGTTCAGTTTCTAGTGTATGGTAAGCCTGTGTTGGGCTTACTACCGCTTTGTAAAAGGGACCCATAGAGATTAATAAGGTTTCAGTACTATGTTTGGATCTAAAACCAAACTGAAAAGTGTCAAATAAATGCTGTTGTTTCACAAAATCTGACAGTTGAGATAAAACCAACTTCTCCATGACCTTAGCAAAGAACATTAAATTAGAAATAGGACGATAATTTTCAACCTTATTAGAATCCAAAGAACATAAACCCTTGGGTGTGTTCTTACTGAATAACAGCACAATGGGAGTGATAAAGCCATGAAAAAAAAAAAACCACAGCGCTCATGGCAATCTTGTTCAAATGCACACCTTGTTATGTGTTATGGCTTGCAGTGTATACACATACAGTACTGTATATAGAAGGCTAAAAACACTACTTTTCTAATGTCCAGTGGGAAGACATGCTTAAGATGGATGGCATATGTGCAAACAAAATCTAAAGTTCAAAGTGGGATAATTGCTATTCCTTGGTGCCTGAAGGAACAAGGAAGAACTTAACCCAGTTCATGCGCTCATCACAGTCTGAGCACACACCTTGTCATTTGTAATTGCTTATATATACACATTGTACGTACAGGACCCAAAACATTACTCTTCTAGCTTGCCACAGATAGGTAATTTGTAAAACAAGCATTTTTTTCATAGCCAAAAATAAGTCTGGCATACATTTTGTGGTAGTCCCAATTTTGTGGCAAGGGAAGAGTGGTGTGTAGGGTATGACTATCAGAGAATAAGGTGGAAATGAATGCATCTTATACAAAATGTTTTATCCGAAGCATAAGTCAGTGCAGTTAAGAAAGTAATGTCAGTGTGCTAATGACTTTTAAGCTGCTAAGTCAAGAACAGTCATAGAACCCCAGATTCTATACAGTGCGAATGAAATTGCATGTGCAAATCTGGTCGGATTCTGGATTTGAGCATGCAACTTAATTAGTTAACATGCCAATCAGCACTGATAATTGACAATTAGCAAGCAATTATTGACACTAATTGATTTTAATTAGAATTTACACGCACAACTGTCTAAGCATATTCTTAAACATGATGCGTGTAAATTCTAAGTCACAGTTGAAGAGGAGGCGTGGTAATGGGTGTTTCTAAAATCTATGTGCATTGTTATACACTGCACCCGGTCCATGCCTAATTTAGGCGTCAGCTTTCACACCAAGTTTTACTTGGCATAACTGCTCATGACTAAATTTAGTCATGTGAACGGGCGCTCAGCGTACACTATAAACCCCATGGAAATTTAGGTATATTCTATAAAGTATGCCTAAATTTAGGCGTACTTTTAGAATACACCTAGGCATATTGTTTAGGTGTGATATATAAAATCTAGTCCAGAACGTTTGGATTTACAAAGCAGAATCTTTAAGATATGCCTTTCTTATGGAAACTGGCTTACATTCAAAAGGTCTGTATTCCTATCAAAGGCAGAAAATCCACTGCTTATGTCTAGATTAAGCAGCATAAAATCTGTTTTACTCTTTTGGGATCTTGCCAGATACTTGTGACCTGATCAGCCACTGCTGAAAACACAATACTGGGTCTGATGAACTTCGGTCTGTCCAGTGTGGCAATTCTTACTCTCTTATATTTAGGAGCATGCAATTCACAAATATGTATTTATATACATATTCATTTTATTTCTTCAGTGTATATCCTTGTTTCATACCAATGCTCAAAGCAGAATACAACATAAATAAAAATTTAATTAAAGTTAACAGACTAATAAAATAACAGGATAAATATATCAGTAATCAACAAATATAATAATACAATAAGGGGCCTATATTTCAAGCTGCATTAGCAGTTTAACATGGGAAGTAATACACACTAACATTCAACCGTAATGTGGAAGGAAGCAAAGAAATTATAAGGATTGTATCTTGTAGTTAAGGCAGAAGTTGTTACCATGTGTTAAATCCTAACACAGCAGATACATAAAGCAGTTAGGGGCCCTTTACAGAGTGAAAGTAAGCCCAACGTGGGCTTACCACTCTCTCTTCTAAGACTACCGCCACCACAAAAGTGGCCACCGGTGGTAGTCCCACCCTCAGCACGTGCCATTTTTGGTAACCCGGAGGTAATCAAACATCGTTGCGCACTGCCCGGTTACCGCCGAGTTAGCGTGGAAGCCCTTATCGCCACCTGTAAGCTTCTCCATCATGAAGGCATATCTCAGCCTCTTATGCCATGCTTCAATCGATGGTGTACAATCAGACTTCCATTCATTCACTATGGGACATTTCACTGCAAGAAAGCAATTTACATTAGCCTTGTGGTGATGTGGTAGTTTGTCCCACAGTCCCATATAGATCATAAAAGTCCCGGCATAATATGCAGTTGGGTTCCCAGTACATTATTAGTAGCCTCTATAACTTGGTCTCAAAAGGGTTTGACTTTTGGACATGACTACCACATGTGTAGGTATTATTCCTGAGCATTACAGACTCTCCAACATCTCACTGATATTCCCTGCCTGAATCTGTGAATGCGCTCGAGAGTCATATACCACCTCATGAGTACCTTAAGATTATTTTCTCTCAATTGGGCAGATATATTTGTCTTTGTTGCCATTAAGACTGCTGTTTTTCACTGAAGAAGATCAAAAGCTTGTTGGATGTCTGCTTTCCATTGAACCACAAATGGAAGTTTATCAAATCTGACCACCACTTTTACCTCCTTCAATGGGGTACTAGTAAGGTAATGTCTACACTGTAAGTAGAAGAAAAAATCAAATGTATTCAAGCAAATTCCTACTGGAGATTATCAAATGACTTCACCTGTCCCTCTTGCAATAACTGGGAGATGTAACAGAGGCCTTGTGCCCTCCAGCGACGAGCTATAATTTCTTGGTCAGGAGTCTTTCCCTTAAATAATGCAGTTAAAGGTGCTAGCAACGATAGGCATTCTTGACCCTCCCATAGACACCTAAGGTTTCTCCAAAGCTGTATCAATAGAATCAAACAAAATAAAACATGGAAAAGAAAATAAGATGATACCTTTTTTATTGGACATAACTTAATACATTTCTTGATTAGCTTTCGAAGGTTGCCCTTCTTCGTCAGATCGGAAATAAGCAAATGTGCTAGCTGACAGTATATATAAGTGATAACATTCAAGCATTACTATGACAGTCTGACAGGGTGGGAGAATGGGGGGTGGGTAGGAAGTATGCATGGGGACATCAAAGCATATCATTGATATTCTAACAGGGTGGGTGTGGATAGGTGAGGGAGGGTGATCAACAGAGACATACAGCTTTATGGTTTATAATGGGCTAGGAACCCCAGATCCTTGTAAGTCCTTTCTGTTGGGTGTTAAAATATTCAATCATTTCTGACTTCAAAGTCTTACGTTCTTGTATGGTTTTAAAGTTACCTTTGAGGATTCTCACTGTGAAGTCACTGGTGCAGTGTCCTGGTCCTGTAAAATGTTGCCCAACAGGCGTGGGAACCCTGCTGGCACCAGTATTGTTTATATGATGTCTATGTAAATTGAATCTTGTCTTAAGCATCTGGCCTGTTTCTCCAATATAGCATCCTTCATTACATTTTTACACTGAATGATATATACCACATTGGAAGATGAGCAGTGAAAGATCCCTTTATGTTGAATATCTTTCCTTTGTGGATGACTTTGGGGTCCTGTGAAATATTTTGGCATAGTTTGCAACTGGATAAATTACAGGGAAGTGTGCCCTTCTGTTCCTTTTCAGTCTGTGAAGGAAGTTTACTTCTGATTAGCTTGTGTTTTAAATTGGGTGGCTGTCGGAAGGCCAGTACTGGTGGGGATGGGAATATCTCTTTCAGTAATTCATCCTCCTGGAGTATAGGTTGTAGATCTCTTATGATTTTCCTCAGTTTTTCCAGCTCTGGATTGTATGTCACTACAAGCGGGATTCTGTCTGTGGATTTTTCTTTTGTACTGTAGCAGATTCTCCCTGGGTGTTTTGAGGGAGGAGGCAATATTCTTGGAGATTATTTTGGGGTTGTAGCCCTTCTGTTTGAAGGATTCAGTCAGGGTTTTAAGGTGTCTGTCTCTGTCCCCTGGGTCAGAGCAGATACGGTGGTATCTTGTGGCTTGGCTGTAAATGATGGATCTTTTTGTATGTGAAGGATGGAAGCTGGAGTTGTGGAGATAGCTACATCTGTCTGTGGGTTTCTTGTATACAGATGTTTGTATACAGCCATCACTGATTGAGACCGTGGTGTCCAAAAAATTGACTTTTTCTGGGGAGTAGTCAATTTTGAATCTGATTGTAGGATGGTATGTATTGAATGCAGAATAAAATTGTTTCAGAGTTTCTTCACCCTCCGTCCAAATCATAAAAATGTCATCGATGTACCGGTAGTATTTTAGAGGTTTGGTCTGGTGTGTATTCAGAAATGTCTCTTCCAGCTCAGCCATAAAAAGGTTGGCATATTGGGGTGCTGTCCTGGTGCTCATCGCAGTGCCCATTATTTGCAGATAGATATCATTGTTAAAGTGGAAGTAGTTGTGAGTTAAGATGAATTTGATTAATTTTGTAATAGTTTCTGGTGAGTATTGATGGTCCAGTGTGGATTTTTTAGGAGTCTTCCACATGCAGCTATGCCATCCGCATGTGGAATGTTGCTGTATAGTGATTCTACATCCATCGTGACCAGAAGGGTGTTAGGTGGTAGTTGCTTGATATTTTTCAATTTATTCAGAAAGTCTGTGGTGTCTTGTATGAAGCTGTTAGTTTTGTGTATGAGAGGTTTCAGAATTCCCTCTATGAATCCAGATATTTCTTCCGTGAGTGTGCCAATACCTGATATGATTGGTCTGCCAGGTTTCCCAGTTTGTGGATCTTGGGTAGCATGTAAAATGTGCCCACGGAAGGTTGATTTGGTATGAGTTTCTTCAGGTGAGGTTGCGCTTGTGTAGGAAATGTTTTGATAAGGTCTTTCAGCTGTTTTGTGTAATCCTGTGTGGGGTCCTCAGTTAGTTTCCTGTAGTATTTATTGTCTGAGAGCTGTCTGTGCCCCTCTTCAATGTATTTTTGTATGTCCATAATTACCACTGCGCCTCCTTTGTCTGCGGGTTTGATGATAATGCGTTTGTTAGTTTGTAGGGTTCTTATGGCCGCTCTTTCTGGTGGGGCAAGATTGTACAGAATTCTTTTTTGTTTGTTGGAGAGTTGTGATTTAACCCTATGTCTGAAACATAGGTTAAATCACAACTCTCCAACAAACAAAAAAGAATTCTGTACAATCTTACCCCACCAGAAAGAGCGGCCATAAGAACCCTACAAACTAACAAACGCATTATCATCAAACCCGCAGACAAAGGAGGCGCAGTGGTAATTATGGACATACAAAAATACATTGAAGAGGGGCACAGACAGCTCTCAGACAATAAATACTACAGGAAACTAACTGAGGACCCCACACAGGATTACACAAAACAGCTGAAAGACCTTATCAAAACATTTCCTACACAAGCGCAACCTCACCTGAAGAAACTCATACCAAATCAACCTTCCGTGGGCACATTTTACATGCTACCCAAGATCCACAAACTGGGAAACCCTGGCAGACCAATCATATCAGGTATTGGCACACTCACGGAAGAAATATCTGGATTCATAGAGGGAATTCTGAAACCTCTCGTACACAAAACTAACAGCTTCATACAAGACACCACAGACTTTCTGAATAAATTGAAAAATATCAAGCAACTACCACCTAACACCCTTCTGGTCACGATGGATGTAGAATCACTATACAGCAACATTCCACATGCGGATGGCATAGCTGCATGTGGAAGACTCCTAAAAAAATCCACACTGGACCATCAATACTCACCAGAAACTATTACAAAATTAATCAAATTCATCTTAACTCACAACTACTTCCACTTTAACAATGATATCTATCTGCAAATAATGGGCACTGCGATGAGCACCAGGACAGCACCCCAATATGCCAACCTTTTTATGGCTGAGCTGGAAGAGACATTTCTGAATACACACCAGATCAAACCTCTAAAATACTACCGGTACATCGATGACATTTTTATGATTTGGACGGAGGGTGAAGAAACTCTGAAACAATTTTATTCTGCATTCAATACATACCATCCTACAATCAGATTCAAAATTGACTACTCCCCAGAAAAAGTCAATTTTTTTGGACACCACGGTCTCAATCAGTGATGGCTGTATACAAACATCTGTATACAAGAAACCCACAGACAGATGTAGCTATCTCCACAACTCCAGC
Organism: Microcaecilia unicolor; assembly: GCF_901765095.1. Classification (NCBI taxonomy): domain Eukaryota; kingdom Metazoa; phylum Chordata; class Amphibia; order Gymnophiona; family Siphonopidae; genus Microcaecilia; species Microcaecilia unicolor. Next base: position 54,080,461 of record NC_044040.1, read on the forward strand.
TTCCATCCTTCACATACAAAAAGATCCATCATTTACAGCCAAGCCACAAGATACCACCGTATCTGCTCTGACCCAGGGGACAGAGACAGACACCTTAAAACCCTGACTGAATCCTTCAAACAGAAGGGCTACAACCCCAAAATAATCTCCAAGAATATTGCCTCCTCCCTCAAAACACCCAGGGAGAATCTGCTACAGTACAAAAAGAAAAAATCCACAGACAGAATCCCGCTTGTAGTGACATACAATCCAGAGCTGGAAAAACTGAGGAAAATCATAAGAGATCTACAACCTATACTCCAGGAGGATGAATTACTGAAAGAGATATTCCCATCCCCACCAGTACTGGCCTTCCGACAGCCACCCAATTTAAAACACAAGCTAATCAGAAGTAAACTTCCTTCACAGACTGAAAAGGAACAGAAGGGCACACTTCCCTGTAATTTATCCAGTTGCAAACTATGCCAAAATATTTCACAGGACCCCAAAGTCATCCACAAAGGAAAGATATTCAACATAAAGGGATCTTTCACTTGCTCATCTTCCAATGTGGTATATATCATTCAGTGTAAAAAATGTAATGAAGGATGCTATATTGGAGAAACAGGCCAGATGCTTAAGACAAGATTCAATTTACATAGACATCATATAAACAATACTGGTGCCAGCAGGGTTCCCACGCCTGTTGGGCAACATTTTACAGGACCAGGACACTGCACCAGTGACTTCACAGTGAGAATCCTCAAAGGTAACTTTAAAACCATACAAGAACGTAAGACCTTTGAAGTCAGAATGATTGAATATTTTAACACCCAACAGAAAGGACTTAACAAGGATCTGGGGTTCCTAGCCCATTATAAACCATAAAGCTGTATGTCTCTGTTGATCACCCTCCCCTCACCTATCCACACCCACCCTGTTAGAATATCAATGATATGCTTTGATGTCCCCATGCATACTTCCTACCCACCCCCATCCTCCCACCCTGTCAGACTGTCATAGTAATGCTTGAATGTTATCACTTATATACACTGTCAGCTAGCACATTTGCTTATTTCCGATCTGACGAAGAAGGGCAACCTTCGAAAGCTAATCAAGAAATGTATTAAGTTATGTCCAATAAAAAAGGTATCATCTTATTTTCTTTTCCATGTTTTATTTTGTTTGATTTCTATTGATAACCTTAAGAGTGGACTAACACGGCTACCACACTCCTCTTCCAAAGCTGTATAATGTGGATGACATAAGTGTTACTAGTTGAGGTTACCTCGAAGTCCTCTTTACATTTATTGCATCTCGCCTTGAATCTCAAATTGAGGGAGTTGGCAAGTGATAAGTCACCACTAACAGAACAGAACAGAAGGACCTATAGCCTGACAGTTTGTGTACAATATTGTTTTATCTGAGTGAATGTTTTTTGGCTGGGCACCTCTCTCCAATCCCACACATCTCAGTTTGGCAGCTAAGTAATTTCTACGTAAATCAGTGATCCCCAATCCACACATTTCTTTATGCTTAAATAGTAATGCTTTAGCTATTCTAATAAGTCTTTTCCCCCCACCGATGAAAGCATGAATCAATGTTTGGCATTGGATGAGGATCTTCACAGTGATAGGGAAAGCTTAAAAAAATATAACAGCCTTGGCAAGAGATTCATTTTTATAATAGCCATTCTTCCCAACCAGGAAAAGGTGCCCTTACTCCAATCTCTTAAATCTTCCTGTAGTTTTTTGAACAAAGGCTTACAATTAAGATCAAATAGGGAAGAAAGATCACTCAAAATCTTTACACCTAGATATTTCCAATTGGCTTGCACCTACTTGAAAGGAAAATTTTATTTTGCTCATGCTAATTCCTCACCTGTAATATTGGGAGCCTCAGCTTTTAAGTCTGACACTGATCCATAAAATTTCATCTCTTGTAAAATAACTGGGAGGGATAAATGTAGTTTGAAAACTGATAATAGAACATCATCTGTGAATGAGATTTTAGGCACACAATTACCAATGGTAATGCCCCCAATGTTTGCGGTATCTCTGATATGCTGGGCAAATGGTTCCATTACTAGGGCAAATAGTATTGGCTATTGTGATAAACACAGTGCCTGCCCTTACATGAGGAGGCCGCCAGAGGGCGCTCTCCCATGGAAAACCTAAAAATGCCCATTCTGGCCACTAGAGGGAGCCCAAGGGTATAGTCCATGGTAGTGACCAGAAGGAACAGCAAGGGGGTGCTCGTGGCATAGGACCTGTACTTCCCTGGGGAGGCCACCAGGGGGACTCTCTGAGTGGAAGCTGGAAAGGTGGAGAGAGTTCTGGGTGCAGACCTTTCTGGAAGCAGGGGGAGAGGCCTAAAGAGAGGTGGGATGGATTATTGGGCACCCTATAAAAGCCTCCTCTAAGCCTAGGGAGGAGAGAGAAGATGGGGGGGGGGGGGGGGGGGGGGGGGAATTGCAACACCCAGAACTGGAGAATTATAAGCCAGGGACTGAAGAAAGAGGCTGGCTGAAGTAGAGCTCAAGAGAGAGATCAGGAGAAGGTTCCCTCCAAAGGCAAAGAGGTACTTACCTGGTGGGGGCCAGGCAATGGATAAGATTGTTATGCACAATTGCTACTGAAGTGTTTAAAAGAACAAACAGCCGTGGGGTGGAGGATAGGACCGTAAGGTTAATGTGAATAAAGAAGGTCCTATCCAGGGGAGGAGGCTGTTACACCCTGAGACCCAGATGTCCCCAGTAAATGGTCTCAGGGGTGAATCGCAGTAACAGATTAATAGTGGGCAAGCCAGGTTCCCACAAGACTGTAACCTAGCTAATAAACTGAATTTACATGCAACCAGCTAATTTGCATATGTTTGCAAGCAGAGGAAGCTGTGAGATCTTCCAGAGAATGGTGACCTGGGGGCCCCACCAGAAGAACTGGTAAGGTGGGTCGGTTACCAGGTGATACAGCGGGGAGGCCGGGCCAGGACTGCAGGTTAAGGAAGAGGTCACCCTGAGGGAAAGGGGAGGACCAAACCTAGAGGCCTGAATGAATGTAGTCACAGAGAAGTCTGGTTTCAAGGTGGTTCCCTGAGGCAAAAGGCTGGTGAGGCCAGGCAGGAGCCACTAGAGGGCCAATGCACACCAGAGAGCGCCCCTGTGGGGGTTACAAAGGGCACTATCCCAGATGGGACCTTGTTGTTGAATAACCCCCTGAAGACAAGGACACCAGAGAATCCCTGCTACCCTTGACAGTTGAATAACAGTGACTGAAAGTTGAAACCAAGGGAAGAGCAGAGGGTTGGTGGGACCCAGGCAATAATTGTATCCCCAGGGAAGGGTGCAGAAAGGCCCACTGACCACAGGCGGGTTCTGGGGGACTAGAGAACTCAAAGTGAAGCTGAGTGGAAAAGGCATCAGTCTCCAGAGGAGGTCTCTTGTGTGGGTGAAGACAGACAGCACGGAGAGGTGCAGGTCGAGAGCAGACAGCACGGAGAGATGCTTGCTGACAAGTTCTTACACTATAGAGGCATGTACCCCAACCTAGTTTAAAGTTCTTAGTATAAATCTTATTGATTTTGATACAGGCCTCCGAGTTTGCATAGAGGGTAGCCAGTCATGATGTAAAAGCCCGGCCAATTCTAAACAAAGAAATTGGGTGATATGGGGACTCATTTTCAAAGCACAGACTTACAAAGTTCCATAGGTTTCTATGTAACTTAGTAAGTCTAAGTGCTTTGAAAATATGCCTCACGGCCCGCATCAGGTACTGTCTCGTCCAGGTTTACAGAGAATAGTGAATTCCATTATATTCATTGCAGGTGGTAAACCCCTTAGTGTCTGCAAAGAATTGAATACTCTGGCCAAGAGATCTGTCAGAAGACCTTCAAATGTCTTATAGAAGCCATTGGTGAAGCCATCCAAGCCTGGAGACTTCCCCAGTGGAAGGTCTTTAATTACTAGAAGAATCTCATTCATAGAAATAAGAGAGTCCAGTTGTTCTGGTAAGCATGGCAATTCTACCCCTTGCAGGTAGTGATTAATCCCTTCAGATATGATAGTGGGATCTTTAGAAAATAGCTGGTATAAAATTATAAGAATCTTTTATGAATGTCCCCTTTCGCACTTCTGATCTTAATTATACTCACGTCTACTTGTTTCTTTTTAAGGTTACGTGCTTTCTCCCCAATTTGTTGCTGAATTCATAATATTGTTGTTTGAGTTTCCTAACCTGAAATTTTATAGAATTCAATTGAAGATGTTGCAGCTTCCCCTTGACCCTATCTATTTCCTTTATGATTGATAACTTACACTTTAGTAAATATTCCTTTTCTAAAAGAGCTAACTGTTGGTGAAGGTGAAGCACCTGTTCTGTAGCCATCTTTTCTTTTGTTCTTCTTTGCCCCCCCCCCTAATGAACACCCCACTAAGAACAGCTTTTAGTCCCTCCCACAGAATGGGCTCCCTTACATCTCCTGTGTCACTAACCTGCATATATTGTTTGATTTCCTTTTGAATGTCCTCTTGCACCCCTGCAATAAGGATTCATTTTGTCGCCAAAATTTTGGCCCCTTGTATTGAGGGCCCCAAGAAAACAAGCTCCATAGTGGAACATGATCTGACCATGTGATATTTTCAATATAAGCTTTAAGGGCATGAGAGAGCCAAAAGCTCTCTCCGCAGAGATGGTCTATTCTAGAATAACTATTATGAGCTTGGGATAAAAGGTGTACTCCCACTTTGAGGAATTCAATATTCTCCATATTTCTGCGAGTCTCAATTCTCTTATCAGTTTACTAAAAGCTTTACAGGGGCTGCACTCTGCATCTGGCTACCCGAAGATCTATCCATCTTAGGGTTAGGTACAAAATTTAAGTCTCCAGCTATCAATACGTGTCCATCCTGGGAGCATGATATTTTATCATCTATAACCCTCCAAAAAGCATTCTGATTGTTATTTATATTAAGATTATAATTCCCCACATAATTTGCCATTAATCAGTAAAACTGCCTTCTTCATCTCTACTAACACTGCAAACCTGAAGGGCAATGTTTCTATGTATCAAAATAGTGATACCCCTCTTTTCTGCTCCATCTCTCAAGGAGCTGAAAAATCTTTGAGGGTAATCCCTATTAGTAATTTTTCACAGCTTTTTTAAAGGTAAGTTTCCTGGAAAAAAATTATCCCCAGCATCAATCTCTTTCATTCTTTAAAATAATAGGTTTATCTTTAAATGGGAGTTGAGTCCCTTCACATTAAATGTGCCTGTAGCTATTTTAGTACGAGTCATTAGTCCTAATAATCAGGTCTTTGCTATGGTAATAGTTCATTATAGTGTGCCTGCTGACAAAGCCTAGGTAAAACCAACATAATGATAGAAAATCCCCCCAAACCCCCTCTCCACACCCCTTCTTGCACCCTCCCTCCCCACCTTCCCATATTTCCTTGAAATGTTGGAAATAAGTAGTGTGAGGCAGTACCCATCAGCTCCAGGGCTTTAAGTATCTTCCAAGGGGCAACTTACTTCTTCAGAATCACATAGGCAAGATGCATTTTAATGTCACTCCTAGAGAACCTATTATTCAGTCCTCCTCCCAATACTCATCCCCCCACCACCACACACACACCTTCAACACTGAGGTTCTAATAATGATCTTGATCAACTCAATAATTTAAATGTCTCCTGTTGTATTCACATTGTTCAAATTATGACACCATTTTATTCTCTGTCATTTCATTCACATCCGCTCCTTCTTTTGATGAAAGAGAAAAAAAAAGGCCCTTAGATAAGCGCAAAAATCACTGTATTTTCAAGTGAGCTGCAGTGCCGAGGCCGCCTACCGTATTTCCCCGAAAATAACAGTGTCTTATATTAATTTTTGCTCCCAAAGATGCGCTAGGTCTTATTTTCAGGGGATGTCTTATTTGGGAGTAGTAGGGGGACTGTGGCGGTCGGGAACAGTATTAAAGTGGGGGGTGGTATCCTGCAGGAGTAGGCTGTGGCTCGCCTATCTGCCCACAGTGACCGCAGGACTCAAGCGGAGCAGAGCTGCCCTGGCCGGGCTGGGAATGGAGGAGGGGTATGAACTAGGGAAGGTAATGGAATGTGGGGCCGGGCTGCTCTGGCTGGGGGTCTCCGGGAGGTTGTGAGAGGGCTTAGGGCGCAGGATCATCCCTACCCTATTACAAACATGAGAAAAAATTTCTACGGTAGCTCCGTTCCCCGTTGGTGGCACTTTATGCACTCCTGTACATTCGCAAAACTTTCCATCCTTCTAGTCTGACTTAGCCCTTGGGCGATGGAGCAGCGCCGAAAGGGCTCGGTTACTCATTTTCTTTTCTTTTATTATTTCTGCAAGGGGGATGTTTCTTTTCTTTCCGGGCTCACTTACCGGTAGTTGATCTTCACAAAAGCGTGAAGGAGGATGGTAGGAGTCCGCTGGACGATAGATTTTCCACCTCAGTCTTGTTTCTTGCATTTCTTTTATGTTATTTCGTCTTTGGGTTGCAGTGAAAAAAATTAAGGTTTCTATGCCCATGTCCCATCGGGGCCAAACAAAAACTTTGCTAGGTCTTACTTTCGGGGGAGGCCTTATATTTAGCAATTCAGCAAAACCTCTACTAGGTCTTATTTTCAGGGGCTGTCTTATTTTCGGGGAAACAGGGTATGTCATTCCAGTTGCCTGCAATGTTTGATGGTTGGCGTTTTTACTTTTTGTTACTCTCTGCCATCTCGGGACTCAATATATTTCCTTCCATTTAAGCAACGTGTTGGTCGTATCCTCCCGAATATTGTCATCTTTCAGCTGTTGTAGAGCCCTCCAGGCATCATCAGGTGTTTGGGCTATTTTAGTTACTTTGATAGAAAACAGAAGGCTGAAGGAAAAATCCCACTTGTACTTGAAGTTAGCTGTGCGCAGAAACACCGTAACTCCTGTGAATTCCCTCCTCCACAGTGTTAAAGCAAAGATGTCTTGGAAGATCTCTATTTTCAGAGATTTTCATTGAATTGAGCTTTGTGTTCTCGCTAACATCAGAATTTTCTCCTTTAGGTTAAAGTCATGGAGACAAACTACAATGTCCCTCTGTTTATTGTCTCTTTTGGGGTCCAAAGATCTGTGCAGTCTATCAATTTTGATCACAGATTCTACTGCGTGATTGGGCTCTGCGGCCTACAGTAGGTGTTGGATGATATCTTGAACCACTGTGGTGCAATCAGTGTATGCTGACTCTTCTGTCAGATTTTGTCTCCTAGATCTGTTCTCAATGTCTTCAACTCTATTCCAAAGCACTCTAGCATCCACATTCAGATTCATACAAAGCATGGACGTCTTCCACATGTTCTTCATACTGTGCAACTCTTTCTTCCAGTTCTTCTTGTTTAGCGGTTATCATGCCAGTTTCTCTTTTGATGGCATCTAAGGTGTCTTTTAATCCTGTTGCACCAATTTAAAGTCTGCCTTAAATTTCATCATCCATTTTCATATTTCATGGCCTCTCACCACACCACTAACTCTATCAGAGTCGAAGCCCAACTTGTCTTCGTCTTCAGTTCCATTGCTGCCATCTTGCCCATGCTGGTTTTCAAAAGTACTTTTTCACATTGGGATGGGGCAGATTTAGTTGTCTCTGATTTCTTTCGAGTGGCCATGAGCTTGAACACTAGCAGCACTCAAGTTTGTTGTTGGAGGAGATATAGCAGGTAGTTGATTCAGCCCGAGCAGAGCATCAGCCCTAGGCTGCCATCTCTTCTTCCCCCAAGAAGAAAGAATTCTAATGAAGGAAAAATTAGGTTGTCACATGAATAAGATTGTTTGCTATAAGCACTTTAGGATATGTGACCTTCTTTGAGAAAAGGGGACTAAAGTCACCAGAAACAAAACAAAAATGAGGGTTTAATTAATTCTGTTAGAGCAAATAACTTGTAATACAAAAGTCCAAACCCCATCCTTTTATATGAAAAATCATTACAGAAGTTCAAACATGTAACTTTTTCAGACGGTTTATGGACCCAAGACATGAAAAATTGGCCATTCATTTTGGATCCAATGCTTTAGTTATCGTTTCCAAGAGATGGTCACATATTTGGATCTATGACGAAATTGGTGTGCTTGGTTTAAAAATCTCTTCAGCTAATGCAATTTGATGTCCATTCTCAAAATTAAACATGTTTCTTAGAACAATTGTTCTTAAATATATCATTGTCTAATGGTGCACAGTTTAGGAGAAGCAAAAAAGCCCATTTCACAAAAAAATGAAACGGGCCCTAGCAAGGCTATTGTCTAATGGCCATTATGTTTTTAACGGAAGTGTTAGCAAAAATATCCTATGGTAAGCAATAACTGATAATGCTTTACAATGCAGGAATATCTGCCACTCTAGTCATTTTTCTTGCTGTATTTCGTTCCCTCTCATGGGCCATTTCCTCTTCTGGCAGATTGGCAACTGTTTGCCGTTCCAAATCTGCTCGCCTTTCTCTAGTCATTGTTGTTTGCTTGACTGTCATTTCTGCAACTCTTTGCTGTTCCAAATCTGCTCGTCTTTCTCTGTGTCTTTGTCTCTGCTTGTCTGTCATTTCTGCAATTCTCTGCCTTTCTAAATCGGCATTTCTTTCTCTATTGTTTGCTCTTTGCTCCTCAGTCATATTCGCCACCCTGGACCTTTTCCTTGCAGCGGCTTGTTCCCTTTCATGGGCCTTTTGTTCTTTGCTCATAGCTGCATGTCGGGTGGCTCATTTGCATACGGTTACAAACCCAGCCATCCACGGGTGCAGATTGACAAATTATTACATAGATAGAAATTTTAGGGTCTGGATATTAAAAATTTGGAGTATTTTGTTTTTATCATGTCTTATTTCTAAACATCTAAATGTCAGATAGTTAGATTTCAGGTGAGTCTTCCTGGGAAGGCAATTTCAAAGCTAAGATGCTACACTAGAGAAGGCCTGTCTGTGTGTTCCAACTAATCACATTTCTTTTGGTGCAGGATCACATAAAAATCTCTTAGGCATATCATAAAGCTCAAACGGAATCATATCATGATAGGCACTCTTTCAGGAAAAGGGCCTTTGACAATGCTTGATTTTGTTGTCTTGCATGAGCATTTTAAAATATATTTATAATACGAGATGCCTGTTTTCCAAAGACTTTCCCCTATGTCTATGGAAAAGGGTCTTTTGGAAAAGTGGAATTCACTCACCTGTGTAAGCAGCAATGAAAATATAGATTGTATAGGTATGCAGAATGTTTACCCAATGATCTGGTATTCTTTATACTAGAAAATGATGTAGCTCATAAATCATAATTGGACGTCACATAGCAGATAGCATGAACAGAAAAGAAAGGTTTTGATTGTTTCGGATTGAGCAGGATATGGATAAATTGATGTTTGGAGGAACAACAAGCAACAAGGGCTAACTCTGTATATATTTCAAATAAGAAACTGCTATTTTAATAAGAATGTACTGGAACTCATTCCGTCACTGGATAACATAAACAATAGGGTGTTATGCCACCAAATAATAATAGCACCTTGTTATTTTGGCACAGAATACTGTTGACTTGCTCTTCGATTTTTGAAAAAAAGCTTTAGCTGGTTCTTGGACTATACACATTTGGTTCCTTTATTAACCCTTTTAATCCTGCAAAGTATGTAAACAGTGAATTCAGTCTTGATGCTGCATTTTAAACTGAACTCAGAGCTGCCAGGGCCAGATTGCAAGTAACAGTGTATACAGTCACTGAAAATAGAGTTACAGAAAATCTAGTTTTGAAACTCATCAGGAAACATTTCACATTCTGCTATTTACTAATGAGAAAATTTGTAACATTTCCCCCCCCCCCCCCCCCCCCCCCCCCCCCCGCCAACACCCACACCCACACAAAACTGGACAATGAAGACTGTGAGATTATCAGTCAAACTGATGTTTTGTTCCAAACAATACACACCTGACTTGGGCTTCTACTGTTACTTTAGAATGTTACCTATACCAAGCTAGTTAATTATCGCTAGTATTCCAAAACATGCTCTTTGCTATTAAAGCATAGTTACCGTTTTTTTCATTGATAAATATGAAGTTAATTCCTTGCTCTCAGTATCATTTTGCAAGATGTCACTTCTTAGAGAACAACAGCTCTATTGTTTTTCAACCATTTACTTTATTATTTCCAAATCTGAGATCTTTAGATTCTGAATGATCCTCAGTATTGTTATCCTGCCAAGCTAATGCAATATGTCCTAAGTTTCAGCTCATTCAAGAAACAAATGCACAACTGCATTTTTTTTAAATCACAGACAACCATCTGGATAAACAACCACTAACAGCCATGTAACAAGAATCTTAATGAACTTCTGACTTGATCTGTTTGTCCAGGATCTTAATATGTGTTGTGAGTGTTTACAAAGCTATTTTTGGTCTCTTTTTGACTACGATGAAGTGTTAGGTTTCAGCCATGAGTGGATGACATTTTCTCTTGGCTTTTTGGTTGTGATTGGAAATATATAGGAAAGACAAAGACATATTAAGAATACGACCCAGGAGGAATGAAAAGAGCTCAGAAATAGTAAGTTAATATTTTTAAGAACTAGTTACCACTATTTCTGTGAAAGCTATAATATGGGAAGATAATGCTGTGCCATCCCAATCTATTGTGAAAATGAACTTATTATAACCCTGACCAAAGCAGGATAATTAAGGGGCTCTTTTACTAAACTGCTTTAAGCACTCATGCGTGCTTAAAATAGGAAAAATGGCCTAACACAGGACATGCTAAAGCATTCTGCAATAGTTTTGCAATCTGCATGCACTAAGTAAGCAGTATTTTTTTTAATTAATTTTGGAGGTGGTGTACCAGGGGTGGAGAATGCAGGTCCCAGAAAGACAGTAGGTAAGCAATCTGCAAGATCCAGTATGATATAAAAAAGAGGGCAAACTGAATTTTGTTGGCAGAAGCTAGGTATATAGTCTTTTAAAATATTTATATACTAGCCGTTAAGCCCGTAACAACGGGCTAGTTTTTTGTTTTCCTATGGCCTCCCCTGCCCTCCCCCCACCGTCTGTTTCCCTCAGTTCTGCCCCCTCCTTCCCTCCCTGCTCCCTCCTCCTCTGATTTCCATGCCCATGTCCAAGCCCTCCTCCCTATTGGGCTGTACTGCTGGTGGAGGCGGGGCTTGGACTTCTACACTCTCAGCGTTCCGACTCTACTGCGCATTTGCAGGTGAGTCGGTCACTTGCCGTTTATATGTTTGATTTCATTTGGTTTGGGTGAAATTTTGAACTTTGGTAAAGAATTTTCAAGAACAAATGACCTTTGACCTAAGAGGCAATGGATTTAAACAGCAGCATGTCTGGGCGTGTAGTTTTTACCGCTACAGGCTGCTGTTGCTGTGAGTTGCTGCATAGAGCTCTCTGAAAAAAGGATTGGTAAGTCACTATTCCCGGATTCTGTATAGTGTGTCTAGAGATTCATGCCGATTTTGGCATGGATTCTATAACAATGTGCATGACTTAACAAGCTAATGAGCACTGATAACAGCACTCAACAAGAATAATGAGCACTAATTGACACTGATTAGAATTTAGGTGCACAAGTTGTTACGCATATTCTGTAACGATGTGCGCCGAACTTCTAACACACAAGGCAAAAAGGGGCGTGATTATGGGTGGGAAAATGGACATTTCCTTGTCATCTATACCAGACCAGTCCAGACTAATGGGTTGTGTCCATCTACCAGCGGAAGGAGACACAGAAAATAGTTCCACGTAAACCGCCCCTTAAGGGTATTGTGCAGTCTGGAATGTTCAGTATTTTCTCTGTCTCCTAGCGGATGGTGGACGGATCTTGCAGCTGCTCTGGATTGCTGGCTGGTAGCTCCTGTCCCAGATTCTTCTGGTGACAGTGGGACCAGGGGTGTGCCGGTAGCCGTGTTGGGGCTAGTTTTAGATGATACTCAGTGGTCCTGAGTTCCTCATCTGCCAGCTAGGGTGATATCCAGTGACCCTGGTTCCCTCCCCTCCCCTACCTCCCCTGGCTGTCTTTATAGCAGGGTGATGGTTGATTGTGGCATGGAGTAACTTGCTTCCCCTGTGAGGGTTCTTCTCTTCTATGGTGATAGGTATATCTGAATTTCTGCCTCTGAGGTAAGCCTTTATTTATTCCTGTCACTAGTGAAGAAGGTTGTTTAAAAAAAAAAAAAAGAAGAAAAAACTTAGTTTTTCCTTCTTTCGCTTGCCTGTTACCTGATTTATTTTCCCACCTTTGGCAAATTATTCTAGGGGGGCACTTGCGAACTTTCTTTGAATTTCGCTGGCTGGCGTCCGATTCTGATCTTGGACCCTTCTGAGCTGGTACCAGTTGCTTTGATTTTTTTTTTTTTGTGGAGCACGGCTTGTGTCTACATCATGAAACTCAGTTGTTTTTCTCCTCTTCACGGTCCTAGACGGCGGCTGGTTCAGAGGACGGCCCCGTTGCTGGAACTTGTACCTTTGTGGTTCGGAGGTCTTGCCATTTCCAAAGTGGGGGAAGTCTCTCACTGGCTCTGTTTGGCTGCAGGCTCGGTCTTTTTAGTCCAGGGCTATTTTTTTCATTCTTGTCAGCCTTACGCGGCTGTTGATCAGTTCTTTTTCAGATCGTCCGGTCTCTGCTGCTTCAGGCATCTTGCTTGAGACGCCCCTGCTATTTGATTCTTGTTTTGGCAGCAGTTTTCCTTCCCTTCATTAGGGAGGTTCTGGGTCTCTCGTCTCCATGGATCCCTCCTATCTGCTCTGGTTTGTCTGCAGGGTACTTTTGTTCTGGTGGGGGTCTGAGTTGCCATTGCTGTGCAACTGCTAGCTCAAATCTCTCTTCTGAGTACTTTCAGGAGTGCCATTCTTGCCAGTCTTTTGCTTGGACTCAGTTCAGTGTCTCTTAATGGGAATGTGCCTTTTTAGGACTAGTTTGCCACAGCTCTTCTTTGCTTCCCTTGCTTTCGGGCGGGAATTTAGCCTGGCACAAGCGGATTTTGCCTTTTCTAGTTTCAGGCGCCTCTCTCCTGGCACATTTGGCACTCCTTCATTTTTCTGTAAGGGGCACAGTTCTTTCCTGCTGAGCAGATCTATTGCTGTGCATCTGGATTATCGCCCCTGAGCTCTGCGCTTTTCTCTACTTTTCTGCAGGGAAGTGGCTCTGTTCTAGGTCTGGAGTTTGACTCTCCCTTAGCTGGTTTTTCCTCAGTTTGGTGTTAGTGGCCAGCTTCCTCTTTGTTCCTGGCCTGGCGAGAGTTGTTTCTTCCTCACTGCCTTACGGCTGCATTTTGCTCCCTATGGTCTGAGGATTCCAGCTCTGTGATGCTTACCTCCCTCTTGGCGGGGGTTCTTTCTCTACGTTGACTGCTGCTCCGTATCGGTTGCCTAGAAGGGCAGTCATTGTGGCTCAGAGACCACTTGAGGGCCGAGAGTGTCTCTTGGGGCATGGGGCTTTCTCTTCTTGTAGTTTTAGTTCCTCTGGGCCAGGGGAGTGCAGCGCCAGGTCTGCATTTCCACAAGTTGTGCTCTTTTCCTGTTGGCCTCCTGGCAGCACCTTCTTCTCTGGCCATTCCCTGGGACTCCATCTATGCATTTTGCTTGTTGAGCGCAGCTACATCGCTGCATGTTGAGCGCAGCTTCATCGTTGCAAGTTGAGCGCAGCTCCATGGTTGCATCTTGAGCACAGCTTCATTATTCCATGCAGTTTCACCATTCCATGTTGGGCAGCAGCTCCATCGCTGCATGCTGGGCACAGTTCCAGGTTGGCTTTAGCTCCATCGCTGTATGTTGAGGACAGCTCTATCATGGCATGTTGAACACAGCTCCATTGTCACATGTTGAGTGTAGTTATTTCTCTGCAGGCCTCAGTGTGGGACACAGTCCTGTGTCTGCATGTAGAACACAGCTCTGTGAATGCCTGTGGAATGCAGCTCTCTCTTTGCGTATGGAACGCAGCTCCCTGTCTGCGTGCAAGGCGCAGCCCCACCGCCTGTTGAGTGTAGCTCCATCTCTGTATGTTTTGCACAACTCTTCTCTGCAAATTGGGTGAAGTTTCAGGGTGGTATGTGGAGCACAGCTCTGTGACTGCAGGTGCTACACAGCTTCGTGTCTGCGTAGGAAACATAGCTCCTTATCGGCGTGTGGAGCGCTGCTCCCTGCTGGCGTCTGGACCACAGTTCAATGCCGGTGTCAGGAACGCAGCTCCTTGCTGGCATCTGGAGTAGAGCTCCTTGTTTGCATGTGGAAAGCAGCTCCTTGTCTGCGTTTTATACACAGTTCCATCGCTACCGCAGCTTTAGTTCTGCAGGATCTCTAGCATCCAGCTCTTTCAGTGGGGCACTGCTTATCCTCTGTCTGCTACTCTCAGCTTCTTCTCTGCTTGTTCAGTGCATTTCTATCTTTGCCAGAGGTGTGCAACTCTTTCTCTGCCCGTGGTGCGTGGCTCAGTTTGTGTGCTTTGAGTGCAAATCCGTTTGTTCTCGTTGAGCAAGGATCCCACTCTGCCTGATGAGCGCAGCTTCTTTTCTGTCCCTTGAGCACAGTTCAGTCTCTGACTGTGGAGCATATTTTCACCTTTGCCTATTGGGCACTGTTTCACCTTGTCGGTCAACCCCAGCTTTTTTCTGCGGGCTGGATACAGTAACTTCTCAGCAGCTGTGGCATACCGCAGTATAGACTGCTAGACAAGGCTGTCTTGTGTCCTGTTAGCTACTATTCCTGTGGCACCTTTTCTTGCTGTAGCCTCTTGGTGTCTGACGAGAAGCTTCTCCATTGCTAGAGTTTAAATTCGTCTCTGCTCCTTTTGTGGCTACTTGGCACCTTGGGGGTCTTTTCTCCACAGTGTGGCTCTCAACTCTTTCTTTTTGTCTCCTTTTGTTCTCTTGGCTCTGTTCTTTCTTCCCTAAGTCCAGAGCAAGCTGGTTCAGGAGTATTCTTTCTACGGTTGTACCCTGGTATGCTGCTGCCCTTTTCTTCATGGTTCTCCTGGAGAGACTAGCGCTCCAGTTAGTTGGTTCTCTTGACTCTGGAGTCTCTTGTTCTGTGGAGTTTGATTCTCTCACTAGGCACGGGTCTGGGTGGTTCCTGGGCCTTGCTTCCTTTCTTCTATGAAGTGTGGCACACTGTTTGGGGTTGCGTACTCCTAGTACTTGTTAGGGCCGCTTCATCTGACCATCTTGGACTCAAGGCAGACCGGCAGGTTTGGGAGTTCGGAGAAGTGGATCCTGGTCTAGGAGAGACAGTTCTTCTCCTTGTTGCTCAGATACTACTGTTGCCTTCTTCCTTCCAAGGGGGGGTCCTTTGGCATGAGTATCTTTTGCTGTTTCTTTTACTACTCTCAGGAAAGGGGTATGTAATTTTTCTTTTGCTCTGGACGTTTGTTTTACGTCCTACAGCTTCAGTTCCTTTTCTAGTGTCTAACTCTGTTCCATTTTGGTAGCCTGGTGGTTCGGATATTCGAATCCTTTTCTGCTGATCAGTTTTTTGCTGTGTGTAAAGCTTTGTTGATTTTTCAACCTTCTGCATTCTTCTTTTCTCCCCCCCCCCCCCCCCCCCCCCGCGCTTTGGGAAACTGCTTTGCTATATTCCATTAGTCTGGACTGGTCTGGTATAGATGACAAGGAAGGAAAAATTATGTTCTTACCTGATAATTTTCTTTCCTTTAATCATACCAGACCAGTCCAGATGCCCTACCTGGCTAAAGTCTGTCAGAGTGTTGTTTCCTATAGGTATCCCTGGCTGTTCCATGACACTTCAATACACTGGGATGTCCTACAGCACTGCCTACTTCATCTTCTCTATTCAATCTCCTGGCACTTGTTGTTATGACTCCTGTTACTTGGCATCACGGAGTTCTTTCCCCGGATTCAGGGGTAGATCTCTATGTGCTTGAGCAAGCTCAGTATGGACCATTCCCTCCCGCTTACTTTACTGTGAGGGGAGGTTGCAGTTGCCTTTGGCCAAGCAGGAACAGTGAGGTTCTGCATATTGGCTCCAAGAGTTTGCCTGTTTTGTATTAACTGTGTTTTCTTCTAGACTTCAGAGCACCATTGCTTGGCTATTCAAAATACTGAACATTCCAGGCTGCACGATACCCTTAAGGGGCGGTTTACTTGGAACTATTTTCTCCGTCTCCTTCTGCTGGTAGATGGACACAACCCATTAGTCTGGACTGGTCTGGTATGATTAAAGGAAAGAAAATTATCAGGTAAGAACATAATTTTTCCTTTGAAATTTGCATGCCTAGTTATAGAATATGGCCCAGTGCGCCTAAATCTACGTGCCGGGATTTAAGCCACATTTTCATTGGTGGTAAATGCATGTGCGCAGATTTAGGTGCTGAAATATCAACTAAGCATATTCTATAATTGAGGCCTAAATCTGGACACCAGATATAGAATACACTTAGTTGGCAATGACTTTAGCGCCAATTTTTTAAGCGCCATATATAGAATCTCCCTCTATGGGGCTCATTTTCAAAACAAAAAAAGTCCTAAAACATCAGAAGGTGTCAGAAGGACATTTTTCTCTCAAAAACGTCCAAGTTGCAAATTTAAACACCCTGATTTTAGACGTTTTGCTCCACAGTTTGTCCAAATTTCAAGGGGGGTGTGTCGATTTTGTGTTATGGGTAGGACACGGGTGGTCCCAAACGAAAGATCTTTCTGCAATAATGGAACAAAATGAAAATATCTAAGGCCAAAATTAGTAACTCTAGCTCGGCAATAAAGAGGATGAAAGAGTATATATATGGAAATCACAATAAAAACCTCTCTCATAAAACATGCAAAGTACTATTTTAACACTATATGTGGAGTACAAAAAAGTATGAAATGGAAAAAAACCTCAGCACCCACACCTCCACCAGACAAACACTTTCTGGGTAGAAAGGACTTAAACAGGGTCAAATCTCTTCATCGGCATAAAAACCCTTTCATACAAAATATGTTAAAACTCCACAGAATGTTCAATTTAAATGGATGTACCCAAAAACGAATCAAACAAAAGAAAAAAGCAAACAGCTTTTAGTTTAGCTGAAGATTCAAAAGTGTATCTAAGTGTGATAGGGCCAAAATAGGACATTTTTAGCTGGACCTGTTTAAATCACAACTGGTGCCCTAAATGACCAAATGATTGCTGGAGGGATTAAGGCATAACCTCACCTTACTTCCCTAGTGGACACTGAACCCCCACCACCCTAAAGTGTGATAGTGACAGTACATACCTGGTTCTATGACTGCTTCATATATGATGGCCACAACTATTGGAGCAGCAAGCAGGTCCCAGGAGTAGCCTAATGGTCAGTGCAGTGAACTATAGAGAAGGCAACCCAGGCCCATATCCCACTCTAACTGGTACAATTATGATGGAATGTGTGAGACCTCCAAAATACACTAAAGACCTACTATATGTACATATAAGTGCACCTGCAAGCTTCAGAGCTATTGTAGTGGTATACAGTAAATATTTTTCTGCTCCTGGAGAGCTCACCATACAATATAAGGGGGTTATAATGAGATGTGTACCCGGGATCTTTTAGATAAAGTCCACTGCAGTGTCCCCTAGGCTGCCTCATTACTCTGCTGGGATGTCTGTATAGCCAGTCTACTGATAGCCCCCAGACATTCCAATGGTTACTTTTTGGGTGCTTTTCTCTTGGACATTTTATTTTTCAAAATGGTCCCAAAAGAAAAACGCACTGAGCACAAAACCAAAATGGCTATGCTCACCACTCAATTTTTGGATGTTTTATCAAAAATGCCCCTCTATGACTGTTTGGCTATCATATTTTTTCTAAATTTTTTGGTCTTTAATTTATAGTCTCAATATGCCTCTATTTTATTTTTGTTCCAGTTTTTACGAAGCTGGTGATGTTCAGTGGATGTACTGCTTGGGTTATAAATTTATTTAGAGAGAAAGGAGCACGCACAACTTAAGTTGGTTGTGGGTGATATATGAAGTACTTAATACTTAGTCGGATTGTTTGAGTTAAAATTCTGGCTATGAGAGAAAGGAACATGTTTTATTTAATTTCCCTGTTTATTTTTTAATCTGCAATTGGTTTAATTTAATTCATTCTAATATGATCACATTTTGGTAGTTATTTTACATTTGATAATCATCAGATTTTATTTTTGAGTTGAATATGAGGGTAATATGATTTACTGTTTTTATATTTTACATTTTGTATGAGATATCTACCAGATTTTATTGTTGAGCTGAATATGAGTGTTGTATGACATTATTTTTACTAACATATGTTTTTTTATTATTTATTCAAGTTGTATTGAGCCCCTGATGCAGCCCTTGCATGAGCAAAACACAGATGTGTTGGGCATTCTAAAGTTTTATGCTTGTTATGGTGAATAAGTTTTACTAAATTTTTGACTGAGGAATTTACCAGTTCTGTCAGAACAGCAAGCAGGTCCCTGGCGTAGCCCAGTGGTCGATGCAGTGCACGGTACAGAAAGGGATATAGGCAAATATCCCACTGTAACTGTTACACTTGTGGTAGAAAGTGTGAGCCCTCCAAAACCCACCAAAAACCTAATGTACCCACATATGGGTGACACCTGCAGCCATAAGGACTACCGTAGTGGTGTACAGTTGAATACAGTATGTTCTGGAGGGCTCATCATACAATATAAGGCGGTAATGGTGAGATGTGTACCTGGGACTTTTTATGTGAAGTCCACTGCAGTGCTCCCCTAGGATGTCCCACTGCTCTGGTAGGATGTCTGTGTGGCCAGTCCACTAAGAATATTGGTTCCTCCTACATCCCAATGGCTTCTTTTTGTGCATTTTCCCTTGGATGTTTATTTTTTGATAATGGTCCAAAAAGTTAGATGCACTGAGTGAAAAAAAACATCTAGCAAATGGCCTTTTTCCGCAAAACGTCCAAAATCTGATTTAGACGTCACTTTGAAAATGCCCTTTTATATGTTTCAATTTATTTAAATGGAGTTTATTTGCTTTGGGGTCCATTTACTGGGCTGCATTAGATGTTAATGTGGAAGCACTTGCTAACAGTTAGATGCCCTTTTACTAAGCTCTGTTAGGCACTAATACATGCCTAACACAGTAAATTATGGCGTACTGTGGGATGCGCTATACAATCACACAGTAATTTGAGAATGTGTGTGTGTGTGTGTATATATATATATATATATATATATATATTTGTTTTTAGGGGGAATGTCAAGGCAGAACATGGGTATTCCTGCACTGACCAGTTAGGGCATCTACATTATGGCATGCTAGCTGGTTGGTGTACAGATAATGCAGGAGCCCTCACGGCCGAGCAGATCAGTGGAAAGTCAACATGAATTCATTTATGATCTCATTAATAAATTCATGTTGACTTTCCACTGATCTGCTCTGTTGTTTTCCATCTTGGAGTTTGCAGATCGTCTGCCTTGTTTTCTTGGAGCCCTCACCGCCTACAAAATAGATGTTGGCAAGTGTTCTCATGGTAATTTTTAAAAATGGCCGTGCACTAATGGCAACATTAGCACATGGCCATTAATGCAAAAAAAAAAAAAAACCCCAAAAAACAGAAAATCGTGTTTTTTACGGTCATAGTAAAAATGGTTTAGCACATGGGAAAGACGCAAAGACCTACTTTTACCGCAGCTTAGTAAAAGGACCCCTTAATGTGGAACCTTAGCAGTTAGTGCATACTGCATTTTGTGTTAATGGTCTAAAGCAGAAGAGGGCATACAATGTACAGTGACTGCCTTACAGTTAAAGTGGATGTGTTTACCGTACATTAACAGCAGGTGTAACTAATGTCATAGCATTCTCTGCAATGTAGTTAATGCATATTAACAATTTGTTTTCTCTTTGATAATTGAATGGTGAACTGCTGGGAATGCCCAGGTTTTTTAATTACCACATAGTAACTGCAAAACCTTACTGCAAGTTAGAAAATAGGCCCATGAGGGAGTGGATGGTACAAGGCAGGGTTTCCTTAAAAAGAATTCCCTCACTGAGGCTGGAACTGAGCTACTTTAAGGCAGGGAATAGCATAGTTAGTCTGACTGGCCAGGAGAGTGAGGCTCAAGGTAAGAGGAAGAAGTCAAAAGCCCTCTGTCAAAACAAAACAGAGAGGCCCCAAGCAAGGATCCTCCTAAGGTGTTCTGACTTGTCTGCAGTACCTGAAGGGAGTTCCAGGGAAGAGTAGTGGTCCTAGCTCAGACACTTGCACTCTGTGTTGTAAGAAGCCTGAAGACTATGCCTCCAAGGATTGAGTGAGAGGTAACTGAAGATTGCCAAGGACGGCCAATTATTCCTTGGCTATTTGAACTATGAAACCATGTCAGGGACATGCTACTGAAACTGTGACTGTACTTGAAGAGTCTTTAGTAGAAGTACCAAGCTGCTGAGGATACAAAGCTGACTATTTCCCTTGTGTATGAATAAAGTACTTTGCCTTTTACCTGCAACCTATGGGGTCTTGCAGCCAGCCGCTAATCCACACTACCACAGACCCTTTGCGTTTAAGATTTTGTTTATATGTTTTACTGGTTTTTTAATGTTTTAAATAGTTCCCCTAATATTTAAACACTGTCATCAATGTTGACTTCAAATGCTGAACATGGTGCTTAAATTTATGGAACCAAAGGTAACTGAACAGAGAAAACCCACAGGATAGACAAAAAGTGGGAGAAAGAAGCAGGCTGAACAGACAAAGTTTAGTACTGTAATACATGAGACTCAACATTGCACCATGTTTTGGCATGGAAGTGCCTGCCTCAGGAGACTACAATAAAAATTATAAAAAATAAAGAATAACACATTAACATACAAATATAAAATTACACAGTTAAAAGATGGTATATGTAAATAAATATGTGTGTGTACATAGTGAGACATTAAAAATGAACCAGTGGACCTGTAAATAGTGAACTGAAAATACGAATGAATGTGTGTTATTGAAGCTTATCCTATATAATAATTCTCACCTCCAACGTTCTATGCTTCTTGCTGCCTGTGTCCGTGGCTTCTTCGGAGTTGGTCTGCTAGGCTCTGTAGCTCAGGCTGATGTCACACGCAGCACTGACCAACCGCACGATAGCAGCATGAGGCCCCACCCCTGCTGCCCTCGCTGCCACACCTCCCCCAAGGTTGCTGCCGCTCACCCCTCCACCCCCTACCTCTGCTCCCCCCTCCACCCCCCGAGGTCGCCCCTCCACCCCCCCAGGGTCGCCACCGTTCCTCCCCTCCACCCCCCTCCCAAGGTCGCCGCAGCCACTGCTCCCCCTCTACCCCTCCCCCTCGAGGTCGCCGCTGCTCCCCCCCTCTGTCTGCCACCCGGCTGGGCCCCCTGCATTGAAATCCCCTCCAGCCACCCATGTCCAGCGATTCTCCTCTCTCCCCTGCCCCCCCTCCAGCCACCCAGGTTGTCCAGCGAATTCTTCGGGGCAGGCAGGAAAGATCCCCAGTCTTGCCTGCCTGCTGCCAGCGCTGACCCTCCCCCGCCGCCGGATCGCTCTTCAAAATGGCCGCAGAGACTTCAGCAGATACATATATCTGACCAATCAAGCTGCTTGAGGTCTGTGCCATTCCATAAGGCAAATTGCAAAATAATTGGAATGGATTTCATGGAATGTTTATATACTTATTTCACTATGCTTGTATTCCAGTATTTCATTGCATATGTTATAAATGAAAAGAAAGACAGTTAGGGCCTCTTTTACAAAACTGTGCTAACAATTTCCGTGCAGCAATGTTAATGAAGCCCATTCAAGTGAATGGACTTTGTCAGCATTGCCGCTCTGGGAATTGCTAGCGCATTTAGCAAAAGAGGCCCTTAAACGTAGAAAATAAATCAGCAAGTCATATAAGAATTATTTGGAGTTTTGCAGAACAAACAATGAAAGCCTACAGTGACGAAAGAGATGAATTATACCTTATGCCTTATGCCTGGACTAGACTTCCTGGACCTATACGTCTAGCTCCATCTCTACCTGTTTTCAAATCTATGCTGAAAACCTACCTTTTCACTACTGCTTTTGGCTCCTAGCCACAATTGCCCTCCCCTTGTTCCTTCCTCCCTTCTCACCCATTACTTCCCTCACCTGTAACTGTCTTGTCTGTCTGTATTATTTAGATTGTAAGCTCTTTTGAGCAGGGACTGTCTCTTTGTATCAGTTGTTCAGCGCTGTGTGCATCTGGTAGCGCTATACAAATGCTAATAATAATAATAACATGAAAAATATTTGTTTTCTTAATATAACCAAAGGCAAGCAATGGTTGAGTTTTTTGTTCTTGGGATACTGTGGGGCATAAATGTCGTAAACAAATAAATAATACTCTAATATCTGAATAGAATTAGCTGTGAAAGGGGACAGAAATAACCTGAGGAAATATTGTTTCATAGAAAGGGTGGTGAATATGTGGAATGGTCTTCTGGTGTACATGGGTATCACAAACTAATTCTATTACAATATTTACATCTCTCCATAGTCCTCCTGTCTCCTGGACAGGGTCTGAAGTGGCTAAAAACATAATAAAGACAATGTTTACATAGCATAAGCATAAAAGTAATAGTTTACAACATACATGCCTAATCATAATCTCATTTTCTGCTTTCACATAAGAGCCCTTGAACATTTCGAAACTTAAATTCTTTTCCTTTCTGGTACAAAAGGAGTGGATTGTCCTATGGTGTTTAACATGGACTCTGTTAATATTCCTATTATCCAATAGATTAGAAATTTGGGGGTACAACTTTACACTACCGTATCTATGAAAAATCAGGATGGAAATCTAATAGTGCAAGTTTTTTAAAAATATAAATTAAGGATTGTGAGGCACATTAGATCACTGATTACAGTTGAAAACTGTAATGGTTTGTTAATAGGAATTACAGATAACATGTTGAAGGCATTGCAAGTTGTTCAAAATTCCATAGCTAGAGTGATTAAAGGAGGATCATGCTACGATCATGTAACTCCAATTTTGAAATTGTTGCATTGGCTCCCTATAAAATTCCGTATTGAGTTAAAAATTTTATTGTTAGTTTTTAAAATATTGAATGGTAATATTTCCCCAACACTCAGTGCCACTTTTAGGTGTTATCAATCAGCTCGCTCCCTGAGATCAACTCAGAAACAGCTACTTGAAGTGCCTTCATTTCATCAGGTCTATAGATCCTACATAAGTACATAAGTACATAAGTAGTGCCATACTGGGAAAGACCAAAGGTCCATCTAGCCCAGCATCCTGTCACCGACAGTGGCCAATCCAGGTCAAGGGCACCTGGCACGCTCCCCAAACGTAAAAACATTCCAGACAAGTTATACCTAAAAATGAGGAATTTTTCCAGTCCATTTAATAGCGGTCTATGGACTTGTCCTTTAGGAATCTATCTAACCCCTTTTTAAACTCCGTCAAGCTAACCGCCCGTACCACGTTCTCCGGCAATGAATTCCAGAGTCTAATTACACGTTGGGTGAAGAAAAATTTTCTCCGATTCGTTTTAAATTTACCACACTGTAGCTTCAACTCATGCCCTCTAGTCCTAGTATTTTTGGATAGCGTGAACAGTCGCTTCACATCCACCCGATCCATTCCACTCATTATTTTATACACTTCTATCATATCTCCCCTCAGCCGTCTCTTCTCCAAGCTGAAAAGCCCTAGCCTTCTCAGCCTCTCTTCATAGGAAAGTCGTCCCATCCCCACTATCATTTTCGTCGCCCTTCGCTGTACCTTTTCCAATTCTACTATATCTTTTTTGAGATACGGAGACCAGTACTGAACACAATACTCCAGGTGCGGTCGCACCATGGAGCGATACAACGGCATTATAACATCCGCACACCTGGACTCCATACCCTTCCTAATAACACCCAACATTCTATTCGCTTTCCTAGCCGCAGCAGCACACTGAGCAGAAGGTTTCAGCGTATCATCGACGACGACACCCAGATCCCTTTCTTGATCCGTAACTCCTAACGCGGAACCTTGCAAGACGTAGCTATAATTCGGGTTCCTCTTACCCACATGCATCACTTTGCACTTGTCAACATTGAACTTCATCTGCCACTTGCACGCCCATTCTCCCAGTCTCGCAAGGTCCTCCTGTAATCGTTCACATTCCTCCTGCGACTTGACGACCCTGAATAATTTTGTGTCATCGGCGAATTTAATTACCTCACTAGTTATTCCCATCTCTAGGTCATTTATAAATACATTAAAAAGCAACGGACCCAGCACAGACCCCTGCGGGACCCCACTAACTACCCTCCTCCACTGAGAATACTGGCCACGCAATCCTACTCTCTGCTTCCTATCTTTCAACCAGTTCTTAATCCATAATAATACCCTACCTCCGATTCCATGACTCTGCAATTTCTTCAGGAGTCTTTCGTGCGGCACTTTGTCAAACGCCTTCTAAAAATCCAGATATCCTCTATTTGTTTACATCAAAGGTCCAAAATTTTGGAATGCATTGCCCATTGAACTTCATTCAATACAGAACACTTCATTTTTAAAAAGCCATTGACCTAACGGTAAGATCTCACGCAGTAACCGGATAGTAATGGTCTAAGTCCGTACAATGCCGATTACCGCCCATGCGCCAGAAAATAAAAATATTTTAGGGCGCGCCTACTGGACACGTGTCAAAATGAAATTACTGCAAGGGCCATGCAATAGTCATGTGGTAACTCAAAACTGACATGAGTAGGCGCCTATGCGGGCCCCTAACTGATTAGCGTGTGAGCCCTTATCGCAAACAAAATAGGTGGCAGTAAGGGCTCATGCACTAATGGCCAAGAGCTAATGGGAAAATTAGCACATGGTCATTACTCCAGAAAATAGGATTCTTGGCCATTTTACTGCTGCAGTAAAAATGGCCTAAGCATGCAGGAAAAACCCACATAAGGGCATGCTGAGCCCACCTTTTACCACAGTTTGGTAAAGGGCCCCTTAACCTTTTCAGCTGATCTTTTTAGCTTTTTACCATTTTCCTTATTTTATCATAGCTGCCCTTTTGAAAATTAATTGCTAACACAGAGGATTTTCCCAGTGTTCTCACTCCTTTTCTTAACTCAATGCCAAAATACATTATTCTGTAACTATATGCATATCTTACATAATATGTATTTGACAGGTAGGCATGCACATGGGTGAAGACTGGATAGAACATGGGCAAGACTCACACGTGTGTAATTTATAGAGTGCTATAAGTGTGTCTCTAGCAATTCGGTGTAAGTACTTACACTAGCTCTATGGCTGGCATAAGTGCTCATGCCTAAATTATAGGTGCATATTTCTGCTGTTATGCTAGTATTCTTTAAAGGAAAGTAGGTGCCTAGTCACCTGCCTAGTGGACATATGTTTACTGAAGTGGGGCCTGGTCCAGTGCCTAATGGTGGTGATAGCACCAGTACTAGAGGCAGCCAATGCACATTCTTCTCTCAGGTACCATCTCCTGAACAGAGCCAGGGCAGGGGATAGTGGAGGAGGGAGGGTGTTGAGGGCACCTATTTTCCTATATTTTGGATGGTGCAGCCTGGCCTCCCTGCCACCCTTTCATTATCCAACTCCTACCCATTTACTCTATTTCTGAGGTTGCAACAACAGGAGCTCTAGCTTGTTGTGAAATATGCCTATCATCTAAATGGGAGGGTTACAGTACGGTAAGGACAAATTGACGATGATAATACAACTGATTCTATGGCTTTCCTATGAATATATTGTACTGTATATCTTTGTTGTATAAGAATATTGCAAAATTGCTAGGAGTTTCCATTTGCAAAAATATATAACCATACAAATAATCACAAACCAGTCTTCTGCCTATTTGTTTTAAAATTTACATTTTATATATTTTTATATTACCACATGGCATGACTTTTATTTATCTATCAAAAGTTCTTTCAATAGCATATGAGCAGGACTCTGGGACAAAACAGCATTCCAGCACACATAAAAAGTGGAAAAAAAAGCTCAGTTGAAACACCCAGCCAACCACAGTCATAAGGTGCAGGCACAGCTCACCAACACAGGTAAAAAAAAAAAATCCACTATAAAGAGTGCACAAAATGACTTATCAAACTGTCCCACAGAGTCACAAATGCAAGAGCATTGTCACAGGAAACCAGCATGTCCATAAATCCCATGTACCCAACCGGGAATCCCCGTTTTGCCGAAGCTGCGTTAGGGGTAGTGTTGGGGATAATAATCCTGTGTCATAGCCACTGTATACCAAACATCAGTGGGTAAATGAAAAGCAAACGCCAAAAATGTTTTTGAAATACTCAAAGCTCTGCCTGTCTCTGCAAAGGACAACAGTGACTGCCATTTTCTATATCCTGTGACTCTGTGGGACAGTTTGATAAGTATGTGTGCTGGAATGCTGTTTTGTCCCAGAGTCCTACGCATGTGCTATTCAAAGAACTTTTGATAGATTTTCTGATTTAATTATTTTGAGCTTGTGTGAATTTTTTGTCATTATGACTTTTATTTATTACACAGTAGTCTGGGAAGCTGAACAGGAGGGTAGACTGCAACAGAGTAAATCATACCATTTCATGCCATACTGTGATCCATGATTTTCTCTGTTTCTATTTATTCTTCATAAGTTGTACTATATGAAACCATAAAATGATTGCAAAGCATGCATTCCCCAGGACAGCCTCTAAGTGGTGCAAATGTTTTCCAAACGTTTGTGATTTCTTTGGTCTTACATGCTATCCTTCATTGAACCTGCTTTAGTTTTAAGAAGATTTTGAGGAAATTCTTGTGCAACATTCTAATGTTTGATCTGGTTTTCCTGAATTTGAACACATGAATATTTGAGTTCCTATTTTATTGTGTCATATCAAATAAGGTCATGTTAAAAAAGAGTATTAGCCAGTTAAACAAACAGGCAATCTTGAGTTGCTCAGATTTTTGCGGGAATGTTTGGAGGTGATTCTCTGCTAGCCAACTTGGAACCTTCTGTCACCTACTTAGAACCTTTCTGAACTTGCTTCTTTTTCTTTCATTGCAGCTGGAATGGCAAGTGGAACCAGGGCCATTGCAAAATTATGAGGTACCCCAAGTAAACCTTCAGGCTTGTGCACCCCCACCCCCCTATTATCTTTTCTTGCCCTCCTTTGATTTTGAAATCTGAACTTGACAATAGGGATGAGCAAACAGAAAATGTTTATTATGTTTGTTATTTTCTGTGTTGTTTACAGGGAGTTTTGTTTGGCTATTTTGTTGTTTTGTCAGTTTCTGATAATAATGCACACTCTTTGCAAATAGTGCGCACTATATAGAAAGAGGGTGCACTCTTTCCCCATAGGGCACACATGCTCACACAAGTTTGCGCATGAGCAATGGATTACACATATGCCCCTTAATTCTATAAAAGTCGTCAAAAATTGTGTGCACAAATTTGCTTGCGCAGCTAATTTGTGCACAAAATGTTACTGAATAACGAGTTAATCAGTGCCAATAATTGGCTTTTTAATAAGAAATTATTGGCACTAATTAGATTTTATTGGAATTTACACATGAAAATTTAGGGTTCCGTGCCTAGAATTTGCACAAATCTGAAAAAGGGGGCATGGAAATGGGAGGGACGGGGGCGTTCCTAAAATTAACACACGTTATTATAGAATAACAGGGATATGCGCCTAATGTAGGCACATACATTTGTACCACGTTTCAGCTGGTGCAAATGGCAGTGCCTAAAGTTAGATGCATTTCCTGGGCATAAGCACTATTCTATAACCACACCTAACTTTACGTGCGGCTTGTAGAATATTGCTTTTTTTTTTAGCACAGCTTTCTTTGGCACCATATCCAGAATCTAGCCCATGGAGGTAGTTCCACTATTGGGAAAGAGTGTACACTCTTTCTGAAATACTGTACCCTCTTTACACTGTTTCCAAAGAGTGTGCATTATTATTGGCGAACAACAAAACACAAAATGTGTACTTTATGTTTGCTTTCATTTGGTAATGACATAGGATATGCCATTCCATTTCCTATGTAATTGCAAATGACAGTCCACCCCTACTGGACAATCATGATTATCTCCATATCAGCCTTTCCAGAACAATAGAAACAGAGAAAAATTATGGCAGATAAAGACCGTATGGCCTATCCCAGTGTTTCCCAAGTCCAGTCCTGGAGTACCCCTTGTCAAATCAGGTTTTCTGCTTTGTCTCTCTGGTTTTTGAATGTTTTATGATTGTATTGTGCTGTCTTTGCTGTTTTCCAGATACCTGAGCTGATTCTGTGCCTGCCTTCCCTCGCAGACAATCTCTATCTTCGTCCCGCTCATCTGCCCACATCACCATTACTACCACTCTTAACTCCGCTCCCAAGCGGCAGACGCCATGTAGGCACACATCACATGCTCATGTGCTCCTGAATGCACCCATTTATCCCCATTATGGGTAAGTCTGTTTAACTCCTGAATTTTTTTATTTTTGTATCTCTCCTCACTCTTGTACCAATGTGCTTTGGTAGTCCTATCCCACTGGTTTGGGGCCGCTGGCCCTTGCCACCACCATCCTAAACTTCCTTCTTTCGAGGTAGGTTCCTGATTCCTATTTCTTTATCATCTACCTCCTCTTCCTCCCTTCAATCATTAATTGCCACTCCCTCCGTAACAAATACATCTTTATTTGAGAGATTATTATTGAACTTCACTTGGCCATCCTTTGTTTAACAGAAACTTGGCTCACTGACTCTGATACTTCATATCAAAATCAAGCAATCCCTCTTGACTTTTCATACCTATACTATAATCATCAAGGAGGTGGACTGGTAGTAATTTTCTCCTTTCAAATGAACATTTCCAAACGTGACCTCACTTATTTTCCCCCATAAAGGCTATTCATTTTCATCTTACTAGCCCCACCCCAGTAGACTTCCTGCTTATCTATCATCCCCTCCCCCATCTGCTACCTCCTTTACTTTACTCCGCCCCACTCATGTTGGATTTTTGCCTCAAACATGCTCACCCACTTATTTTGGGAGACTTCAATATTAATCTAGATAACTATAATGCTCTTTTTGCCTCTGATTTACTAAATCTTCTCTCTGACCTCAGTTTAATGCAGCATGTTCTCTCTTCCACACACTGAGCAGGTCATATCTTGGATCTGATTATATCTTTAAATATGGACTTCACTGCCATCTCCCCCATTTCATATCAACCACTCCCCTGGTGAGACCACTTCTTAATACTTTCTAATCTCTTACCACCTATCACTTTTTCTGTTCCCATCAGAAGAAAATCTGCCTTCAGAGATCTTTTGAAAATTACACCATCTATCCTTTCTGACAACTTACACTTGGACATTACTTCTTTCACTACTCTACCTCTAGATGAATAAATTGCCCTTTGGAATAATGACTTATTTAGGGTTTAAAATTTGCTTGCACCCCCGGTAGAATTTGCTGCTTCCTATAACACGTGTCACTCAGAACCATGGTACTCCGCCAAACTACATCTCATAAAATGTCAACTTCGTCAAGCTGAAAGAAAATGGATATGTACGCCCTGTAACATCACTCTTCTTGGTTACAAATCATGGGCAAGCTCTTATACGAAGACCATTTTAACAGCAAAAAAAAAAGCATATTACTCTTCCCAAATCACCAGAGCTCCCAACACTGCAATCTTATACCGAACTCTTAAGCAACTGACAACTTTCAAAAATTCTTCCACTCAAGCAGACAAACATTACCTATCAGCTCAGTTACTGGCAACCTATTTTCAATCTAAGATCGCAACACTTTGTGATAATCTTATCTCTAGTCACACTCCACCACCTCTCCCACCTCCTATTCCCCCTATTCTTGCCCCCTGTATAACATCTTCCTGCAGTTCCTTATCCAATGTTCATATTCCACCTACAATCAAAATCGTAAAGATCATTTCTCAGGTGTGATCTATCACAACACCCACAGACCCAGAGCCTGCCTTTCTGGTAAAAAAACAAACAAACCACTTAATGACTTTGATCCCTTTCTCCATTCCATGATCACTTTATCTCTAGTATCTGGACATGTCCCCAACTCTGGAAGAATGCTATTATTTATCCTAAAATCAAAGATCCTAAAATGTCCCTTATTGATCCTTCCAATTACAAGCCCATTGCTAATATCCCTTTTCTTGCAAAGGTTGCTGAAAACATTGTCAATCCACAACTCTCCACTTTCATATTTAAGACCAATGCTTTACATTCTAACCAAACTGGTTTCCGTGAACACCATAGTACAGAAACATCATTACTAGCATTTCTGAACATTATTTGCTATTTCCTGGACAAATCTCGCTCTATTATACTACTATTCTTAGACCTCTCAGCCGCTTTTGATCTCATTGACCATTCTATTTTGCTTTCTTGTCTACACACTATTTGTATAACTGACTCTGCATTTCAATGGCTCTAATCTTATCTAGAAGTCGATCCGAACCATTCCATTGTGTTTCTGGTGTCCTCCAACAATCTCCCATCTGCTCTTTCATATTTTTCTTGCACCCCTTCTCATTCTGGGACAATTCATTGATTTGACAATGTTCGTATATGCCGACAGCATCCAACTTCTTTGTCCTATTAACCCAACAGACCTTAATGAAATTTCTTCTCTTAGTTCCCACCTCAAGTTCATCACAACTTGACTCTCAGACAATAAACTGGCCATTAATCCAAAGAAATCTAAAATACTTCTATTCACTCCAACTGGTCATCTGTCCCTAGTCTCTCCAATCCTCCCAAATGGTTTTCCTGTTTGTCAAGTCCAATCCACACATATCTTAGGATTTATATTTGATTCTACCCTTTCTTTTCAAGAACAAATCTCAAAAGTTATCCAGCGCTCCTTCTTTAAGCTATGCCTTATCAAATCTGTACAACCATTATTGACTCCCTCTGCCCTGAACATTTTGATTCCCTCCCTGGTCATCTCCCAATTAGATTATTGCAACTCCCTCTACTTAGGTCTCCAGATCAAAGACCAACATCGTCTACAATTAGTCCAGAATACTGCTATCAGGGTAATTAACCATCTAAAGAAATACGATCATGTCACTCCCTATCTGAAATCTGCCCACTAGCTCTGCATTCCTCATCGAATCACTTATAAAATACTTCTGTTAGTGTTCAAAACCCTATCTGCTTCTGAACCTCTTTGTCTTTTAAGATACCTTACTTCTTATACTCAATCAAGAGCGCTCAGATCGTCACAACTCCAATCTCTTAACTATACCATCACATTGAGAACTCTACCATAAACAAAGCAGACATAAGGCCCCAAATTATGGAACTGTCACAAACCTGGAGTGTTACGTGCGGAACCAGATGTACGCGCCCATAACACTGTTAATCCAGACGCTACGTGCGTATATATCCCTTTGCCTACATTCTGGCGCATCTACAGTCTGGGTGCGTCATTCTGGCGCACCTACAGTCTGGGTGCCTACCTGCTGGTGCATCTACAGTTACGTCAGATGCCTTCAGTTTAAAACCAAGAACCTTTCACTGCCTCTTTGCCTCAGCTACTATCTTGTTGGATTGAGCTGGTGTATTTCTTCTTGCTGACTTCACCTGACTTGACCTGTGCCTGAACCTGACAATGCCTTTTGGATCGCCACCTGCCTTGACCTGTGCCTGAACCTGACGCTGCCTTTTGGACTACCGCCTGCCTTGACCTGTGCCTGAACCAGACTCTGCCTTTTGGATTGCCACCTGCCTTGACCTGTGCCTGAACCTGATGCTGCCTTTTGGACCACTGCCTTTTGGACCGCTGCCTGCCTAGACCTCAGCCTGAACCCGATCCTTCCTAGGTAGTCTCACCCGGCCCATTTACTCTCAAAGTCCTGCCGGCCACCCGAACCTAGGGGCTCAACCTCTGGGGAATGGCGGTCACCTCAGGTGAAGTCTTGGGCATATCTGACTGCCTGTTCTGGGACCGATTCCTCGCCTTCAGGCCTGGTTCTCTGCCCTGGGATTGGCATAAGTGCCCACTTCCTGGCTCTGTGTCCGATATTCAAGTGACCGACCGAGACAGACCGTGACAGGAACTCCTTACCATCCCATTTAAGACAACTTTCCTCATTGCCCCTTTTCAAACAAGACCCAAAGACTTCTTTTTCAGGATGCATACATTTAGCTTTCCCATCGATAAAGCTATGGGTACCTGGCTTAAAACCCCCACCTCCTACTGTTCTTTCCCATTTCCCCCCTCTTTTCTATAACCAGTATAGTTCTTCCCAGTTTCTTTTGCTTCATGTTAGTATTGTATGTCAATTTCTTCTTTCCTCTTTTTAGATTATACGCTGCCCAGATGGTTCTCTGTTGGGCGGGATAGAAAGCAATGCGGGTGCTAGAGGCCATTAGGGCTGGATTAGTGCCTGCATTTGCTAACGCAGAATGCTGAGAGCTGACAAGCTTGCCGGCTCCCAGGACAATGAGCATACAAATGCATGCTGATGAGCTGATTCCCTATTCCTCCCTAATGCTCAGAGGACAGCGAGCCCAACAAGGGCGCTCTTGCTGCTGAAAACTCTATGCCAGTTGGGTGTAAGGAATATGAAAGGCAAAAGCAAAATGCACTCCCCCCCCTCAAATACCCAAGGCCCTGGTGGTCTGGTAGACCCCAGGCCCTTTATCCACCAAATATTCTGGTTGTTCGGTGGACCCCTGTCCCTGCCCCCTGAAAAGATAAAACCCTGGTGGTCTAATGGGACCCCTGGCCAGGACCCCATCCCACACCCCAAGGACTATCTTGGTGGCCTATGTGGGCCCCCAATCCCTTCATATCATTTGAAGAAGGAAGAAGTGCGTCAAGAAGGAGGAGAGAAGGAGTCCTACGCTCTCCTGTGGGGAATGTCATCAAAATGGTAGTGCCTAGCCCTGGCCGGTGTATCCTGGGATGTACTGGGTGGGGCCTAACTACTATATAAGGGTAGGCACTGGGTGGAGAGTTTTTCCCTTATATGGTAGTTAGGCCCTGCCCAGTGCGTCCCAGGATGCACTAGGCAGGATGCCACCATTGTGATGATGCACCCAGCAGGAGGGAGTAGGACTTCTTCTTGCCTCCTTCTTCAAAAGGTAAGAGGGGGTTGGGGGACCATCACTAGGACACCTGGGTAGTCATTGTAGGGGTCTTGGTCAGGGGTCCTACTGGACCACCAGGGTTTTATCCATTTTTCAGGAGGGGACAGGGGTCCACCGGACCACAAGGGCCTTTGGTATTTGCAGGGGTGGGGGGGTCTTCTTTTCTAGATAAAGAATGGGTGAAAAGCTTTCTGGGAATGCGCTGAAGAGCTGTGCTTAATGAACAACTCTTTAGCACATGCGACAAACATTTTCCTCCTGTCGAACTCCCTAATGCCTAATGCTATGAGCATGTCTATGTTTGTATCTCATTAGTGTTGAGCATTTTGTTCTTCTGCACTGTTCCAGTGCTATTTCTCTGGCACTGTTCAGTATAGCACTGGAGTTTTGAGCATCTGCCTGTAGGTTTTTCGGGTAGGGGAGCTGGAGCAATGCCGGACCCAGGAAGGAGAATGAAGAGATGCCAACCTACCTGGGGGAAGGGAGGATGGAGAGATACTGAACTGGTCGGGGGGGGGGCAGAGGGAGAGAGCTGTTAGACTTGGGGGGGAAAGCAGAAGAAAGAGAAAGAGAGAGACCTGGCTCAAAGAGAACAGGAAGAAAGGGAGCAGATGATGGAATGGGAAGAGCACACAGAAGAGATAGAGTTTGGACCAGAGCAGAGAGGGAGACAGGTGATGGACCAACAGAGCACATAAGCATCGCCATGCTGGGACAGACCAAGGGTCCATCGAGCCCAGCACCCTGTCACCGACAGTGGCCAAAAGAACAAGCAACTTGTCCTGTCCATCCTAGAAATAGTGTATTATTTCCTCGTCCATTCAATAACATTCTATGGCCTTTTCCTCCAAGAAGCCGTCCAACTTTTTTTTAAAGTCCGCTAAGTTAACCGCCTTAACCACTTTTTCCAGCAGCGAATTCCAGAGTTTAACTACGCGTTGAGTGAAGAAAACTTTTCTCCGATTTGTTTTAAATTTACCACACTGCAGCTTCATTGCATGCCCCCTTGTCCTAGAATTTTTGGAAAGCGTAAACAGACACTCCACATCGACCCATTCCATTCCACTCATTATCTTATAGACCTCTATCATATCTCCCCTCAGCCGCCTTTTCTCCAAGCTGAAGAGCCCCAGCCTCTTCAGCCTTTCGTCATAGGGAAGCCGTCCCATCCCCTGTATCATCTTTGTCGCCCTTCTCTGCACCTTTTCCAATTCCACTATATATTTTTTGAGGTGCGGCGACCAGAATTGAACACGATACTCGTGGAGCGATACAATGGCAGAATAATATCCTTATTTTTGTTTTCAATCCCTTTCCTAATACTCAACATTCTATTTGCTTTCCTAGCCGCAGCAGCACATTGAGCAGAAGTTTTCAACGTATCATCAGCGATGACACCTAGATCCCTTTCTTGGTCCGTGACTCCCAACGCTGAACCTTGCATGATGTAGTTAGTTTGGGAGATGCTAGGCCACAAAGAATGGGGGGGGGGGGGGGGGGGTCACAGGTAGGGGTGGGGTACAGGAGGCAGGGAAGAGTGAAGCTGGATATGAGGAGGGACAGGGACACAGAAGAGATGCTGGCCATAGAATGAACATAGGAACAGGGATATAGAGGGGTAAAACTGGACACAAACGGAGGTAATGGGACACAGAGGGGGATGCTGGACAGAGTAAGATGGGGCATAGAGGAAAGATGCTGATCATGGGGGAGGATAGTGACAGGGACACAGAGAGGAGATGCTGGACAAGGCAGATAGAGATGCACAAAAAAGATGAATGCTGGACATAAAGAGAGAAGAAATGTCAAAAGAGCAGGAGACACAGAGAGTTAAGAACAAAAACAGAAAAGCAGAAGACAGACACTAGGACCAAAGCAATGTTCAGACAACAAAGGTTGCTAAAAGTTTTTTTTCCTGAATTGATTAACTGTAATATGTCAGCTTTAAAAAGATGCCATCTTCACTCCCCCACCCCCCCAGACCTCACTGCCTTGGGAACGATGGTGTTATGGGGGCCCATCTCAATTTTTCCACCTGGGGCCCATTTAGTCCTAGCTACACCATTGCTTGCCTGTTTCTCATTCTGCGGCTGCAACCATGGTTACTCCTCCATTCCACCACCTTCTTTCACTCCAGGAACAATCTGAGCATCTTCCCTCTTTGTTACGAAGCCTGACCCGAGCAGAATTCACTTTCCCCTATTCCTGACCCTAGCACTTTCTCCTTTAAAGGCATGGACACACTCAGTAGAGAACAGACCACTAATTCCATCTCCTTTCCCAGGCAGCATGCAGTGAACAAGAAGGGAGGGATGGGAATGGAACAGGCACAACAAAGAGGAGCCACTCTGTTTCCTAATGCAGCTCCTTCTTTCCATAAGTGCCAGCTATGTGGGAGCTTGGGCACTCCCAATATTGCGCAAACTTCTTCAGTGTATCTAGGGAGGGGTGATTTGGGCTAAGTTCAGATTCCCCAATTGTATTGAAAAGTTGGTTCCTATGGTCCCCTCTTTTGTTCCTATACAGGGAACAAAATGAGAGAGGGCAAGACTGGAGTGAAGAGAGCAGAGAAAAGCTATTCTGCTTCCTAATATAACTTTTCCCTTGTTGTTTTTGCCCTGTTCCAAATGGCTTTCAGAGATCAAAAAGGAAGGATAAAAACAGGGCAGACTTCTACGCCCTGATTATAGAAATGTAGAGCTGGATGGCTGGGGTGGGCTTTGACAGCAACTCCAGCAGTTGGGAATTATGGCCAGTGCTGGGATGACTTCTAAAGTCTGTGCCAAAAATAACAAGGACAAATCAAGAACAAGTATGTGTATTTTATATCACACTCATAGCTTATGAAACGAAGGTATCTCAGAGAGGGAGGGGAAGACACCCTAAAGTTGATAGCAAACAAAATGTTCACAGTTTGTAGTATTGTTGAATTGTTGGTTTAATCAAGTATTGTCAATGAATGTGACTATGCTGCAACCAAAATATAACTGTCTATATGTGGTTGGCACTGTGGCAAATTTTTGATATTGCAGACTGCACTGTTTGTGAAACTAATGTTTGATCACAAAGGAGAGTAATTTGCAGGGAGTGGCAGGTGTGGCTCTAGCCACCTTGTCGGGAAGACTGGATGGACTGTGCAGGTCTTTATTTGCCATCATTCACTAGCATGTTTCAGCAAGCATTTGAGATCCCTTTTTAAAGGTAAGTTTTGGATGGCCTGATCAATGTTGGTTCTTGAGTTTTACATTACGATTATGTTACATGTTTTGTGAAATGTCTAATGCTATTATGAATGTGCATTGTTCCTTGCTCAGGGTTGTAGATGTGTAGGTTATAATTTTTTTTAAATAAATAAATAAACAGAAATGCCCCATTTGTCTACAGATACTTCATTAAAATCCCTGAATGTCCAGGTTAAAATTCAAAGAGTTCCCAAATATGGACATGAATCATTCTGAATCTGGAAAGACTGAAGTACAAATAATATCGAGGGGGGGGGGGGGGGCGACAAATTTTATAGCAGTATGATTCAGACATGTATCAGCTAGTGATAGGAAGAAAAATAATGGAAGAGCAACACCTGGACATAAGTAACATATGTGGTATTTTTCCTGTGGATCCCTGAAGAGCTAAAGGAATTCAATTTTATCATCAATTATGATCCTTGAGATTTACTCCAAAGTTAGGCCAACCAAGCATTTAGAATCAGGCAAATTAGAGGCAATATGGTCAATTTGGTTGCACAATTTTGAAAAAGCGCATCTATTTACAAATAATTTATCTTTAATTATGATTCCTAAGGGACAGCTTCGAATGGGGTTAAGAAAAGACATCTTAAGGAAATAAAATCAACTAGTGAATGGTCCAAAACAGCAGTACAAATATGATAAAGTGATCAACACAGAAAGAATATAGCTTTATAAAGCATTATCTGTGTGTAAAGAACGTTTTATAAGCTGAAAATGCATCCTATAAAATTGCACTGATGGTTTCATGCCTAAATATGGGTGCTGACAAGAAGTCACATGCTTTTACATGCTCTATATGTAAAGGTTCCCAGTGGAGGAGCGATCAAAATGATAAAGGGGATGGAACTCCTCTCATATGAAGAAAGGCTAAAGAGGTTAGGTCTCTTCAGCTTGGAAAAGAAACGGATGGGAAAATTAGGTTCTTACCTTGGTAATTTTCTTTCCTTTAGTCACAACAGATGAATCCATTAACTGATGGGTTGTATCCGCCTACCAGCAGGTGGAGATAGAGAACACTGAAAAACCATAGTGCCTCTTGGATGGCTAGTCCCCAACTGCCTTCAGTATTTGAGATTTCCAAAGCAGAGTGAACCATAAAGGTATAGTAACACAAACTTTCCTCACAGCGAACAAACGCCCCGGAACAGGAGCAACAAAGGAGGGACGATCTCAACCTCCTGTAGTAGAACATCATGTAGAAATTCTGATAACTGTTTTCCAACTTCTCCCAATGAGATTTATATCTACATGAAAGATCTGAACAAAAAACAAAGTCAGACAGGGAGGGATCATAGATTCATCTGCTGTGACTAAAGGAAAGAAAATTATCAAGGTAAGAACCTAATTTTCCCTTCCTTGTCATCAGCAGCAGATGAATCCATTAACTGATGGGATGTACAAAAGCAATCCCTACTTAGGGTGGGAACAAGCCAAACCACGAGCCAATACTTGAGCTCCAAAAACAGCGTCCTGCTTCGCTACAATATCCAGCCTGTAATGTCGGGCAAAAGAGAGCTGAGAAGCCCAAGTAGCCGCACTACAGATTTCTTGAAGAGAGAGTGCACCCGTTCCAGCCCACGAGGAAGAGATGGCTCTCGTGGAATGCGCCTTAAAAGCTTTAGGTGGAGACCGACCTGAAAGCAGATATGCAGCAAAAAAGACTTCCTTGAGCCAACGGGCTATAGTGGCCTTAGACGCCGGACACCAGCGTCGAGGACCTGTCAACAATACCAAAAGGTGATCAGAAGTCCTGAAGTCGTTTGACATCTGTAGACAATGCAACAGAGCCCTGCGGACATCCAAAAGATGTAACTGCCCAAAGGAGTCCAGGAACTCTTCCCTAGAAAAGGAAGGAAGAAAAATGGGCTGGTTCAGGTGAAATGCTGAAACCACCTTAGGCAGGAAGGAAGGCACTGTACGTACCACTACTCTGGACTCCGAGAATTGCAGAAAAGGGTCCCGACAGGACAGCAACTGCAGCTCAGACACGCGTCTAGCCGATGTGATGGCCACCAAAAGACTGTCTTAAGCGTCATATCCTTCTCCGAAGCTCGCCAAAATGGCTCAAAGGGCGAACACTGAAGAGCCTTCAACACTAGCCCCAGGTTCCAGGCTGGACAGGGCAACCGGACAGGAGGACGGAGCCTAAGCACCCCTCTGAGAAATCTGGCAATGTCCGGATGAGCAGCAAGGGACCAGCCAGCGACCTTCCATCGATAGCATGATAATGCTGCCACTTGCACCCGCAGGGAATTGTAAGCCAGGCCTTTTTGTAAGCCCTCCTGCAAAAAGTCCAGCACAGTTGAGACTGTAGCTCGTGTGGGTGTGATCACCTATGAAACACCCTATGCCTCAAATCTACACCAGATCCGCGCATAAGCTGCAGAGATGGACTGCTTGCGTGCCTGCAAGAGAGTGGAGATGACCTTATTAGAGTAGCCCTTGTCTCTCAATTGCGGCCTCTCAATAGCCAGGCCGTAAGACCAAATTGGCAGGGATCCTCCATAGCCACCGGACCCTGAACCAACAGGTTGGGCACCAGGGGCAAATGCACCGGCGCGTCCACCAACATCTGGCGGAGATCCGCATACCACGAATGCCTTGGCCAATCTGGAGCTATGAGAATCACCAGACCTCGGTGCTGTCGAATCCGCAGTAGGACTCGTCCTATCAAGGCCCAAGGCGGGAACACATACAGGAGGCCCGAGGGCCAGGGTTGAGCCAGAGCATCCAACCCCGCCAAGTGAGGATCTCTCCTTCTGCTGAAAAAGCGAGGTACTTTGACGTTTGTACTTGACGCCAATAGATCCATTCCGAGTGTCCCCCATTTGGCACAAATCTGAAGAAAGACTTCTGCCAGTTCCCATTCCGCCGGGTTGATTTGATGCCTGCTGAGAAAATCGGCTTGCACGTTGCTCTGACCTGCCATGTGAGCTGCTGACAGAAGCTGCAGGTGTAGCTCGGCCCAGTGGCAAATCTGAGCGGCCTCCGTGGCCAGGGCCCTGCACTGAGTGCCGCCCTGATGATTTATGTATGCCACCGCTGTCGTGTTGTCTGACAGAACCTGGACAGCAAGCCCCTTCAGAGTCTTTTGAAAGGCCATAAGAGCCTGGAATATCGCTCTCAGTTCCAAGCGATTGATGGACCACCCCGCTTCCACGGGTGTCCACAGACCCTGAGCATAGCTTCCTTGGCAATGCACTCCCCAGCCTAGGCTGGCATCTGTTATCACCATGCACCAGGAAAGAAGCGCCAGGGGCATTCCTTGGCGCAGCATCCTGTCGGAGAGCCACCACTCCAAACTGAGCCGGGCCGCAGGGAGCAATGTTAGTCTGATTGATGTTCCTGGGACATCGGAGACCACTGTTGAAGCAGGGCAATCTGCAGAGGCCTCATATGCGCTCTTGCCCAAGGCACCACCTCCAAGGTGGCCATCATCGACCCCAACAGCTGGACAAAGTCCCAAGCTCACGGGCGAGGCATCCGCAGGAGCAGACGGACCTGATTCTGAAGCTTGCACCACCTTTGGTTGGGGAGAAAGACCAATCCTGAAGCTGTGTCGAACCGGATCCCCAAATACTCGAGAGACTGAGAGGGGGTCAGGTGACTTTTGGGTATATTGACCACCTAGTCTAGCCTGCAGGACCGCCACCACTCTGGCTGTGGCAAGACGACTCTCGGTTGCCGAGTCCACTCTGATGAGCCAGTCGTCGAGATAAGGGTGAACTCTGATACCCTCTCGCCTGATACAGGCAGCTACTACCACCATTACCTTGGAAAAGGTACGGGGAGCTGTGACTAGGCCGAAAGGCAAGGCCTGAAACTGGAAATGCTTTCCCAACACTGCAAAGCGGAGGAACCGCTGGTGTGGAGGCCAGATAGGAATGTGCAAATAAGCTTCTTTTAGGTCCAGAGACGTGAGAAACTCTCCTGGCTGTACCGCCACAATGACGGAGCGCAGGGTTTCCATGCGGAAATGTCGTACTCTGAGAATCTCGTTTACTCTTCGTAAGTCGAGGATCAGCCTGAAAGACCCGCCTTTTCGAGGCACGACAAAATGAATGGAATAGCGGCCGCAGCCGCGTTCGGCGGGAGGCACCGGGATCACCGCTCCGAGGTGCAGCAAGACTTTCAAGGTCTCCTCTACCGCCACCCGTTTTACGGCAGTGCCGCATCGGGACTCCACAAACACATCTCTCACAGGGGCACTGAATTCCAGTCGGTAACCTTCTCTGATCAGGTCCAGGACCCACTGATCTGAGGTAATCTTGGTCCACTCCTCTAGAAAGAGGGAAAGATGTCCTCCTATTGCAGGCAAGGAGGAGTGGACCGGCGTCCCATCATTGTGGAGGACGCACTTGAACTCCTGGCCTTGAACTGGCCCCTGCGGACCGAGTGAAAGGAGTTCCTCTGCTGAAAACAGGCACGTTGGAAAAACCCAGCAGAGCGCCCTGGGCGATACCTTCGAGCTTCATGGAAGCGTGGTCTGGAAGAGGAGGGAAACACAGAACCCTTGGAAGAAGGCCTCGGCCTATCCTCAGGTAACCTCTGGGGTTTAGATTCACCTAGGTCTTTCACAATCTTCTCCAATTCCTCTCCAAATAACAGGAGGCCCCGAAAGGGTAGCCTCATCAGTCTTTGCTTAGAAGCCATGCCAGCTGCCCAATGCTGCAGCCAAAGAAGGCGGCGGGTGGACACCGCCACAGACATCTGTTTAGTCGAAGCTCTGACCAGATCATACAGGGCGTCAGCCAAAAATGACAGGGCCGACTCCATCTGCGGGGCAACCTCAGAAAGGGGGCCCGCACCATCAGTGGGCTGTTCCACCGCCAGCTGCAGCCAGGAAAGACATGCCCGGGCTGCACAGGAACTGCAAATAGACACCCTCAAGGCAAGGCCCGCAATTTCAATGGACCGCTACAGCGTCGACTCAAGCCGCCGGTCCTGCATGTCTTTCAAAGCGACTCCTCCCTCTACTGGGAGAGTGGTCTTTTTTCTCACCACCGTGACCAATGCATCCACTTTAGGCATCCCCAAAGGGCCAAGTGCTCTTCACGCAGAGGGTAAAGCTGACCCATAGCCCTGGCCACTTTCAAAGGCCCATCAGGGTCAGACCATTGAGCAGGAATAAGCTCTTTGATGGAGTCATGCACAGGAAAGGCCCAAGTAGGCTTCTTAGTACTCGCCATCCTAAGATTAACAGAGGAGGCGTCGCCTTCAGCAGGATCATCAATCGAGAGGGCCTGCAAGGCATCAGTAATGAGAGCTAGCAGCTCGTCGCGGTGGAAAATCCGGACTGCATTGGGATCATCCAAATCCAGTGGTAAACAGGCACCCTCCTCTGGATCATCCGTCCCTGAGGGTCTGCCAGATCCTTCAGACTCTCCACAGCCCAACCACGGGGGGGGGGGGGGGAAGGGTATGCGCCACTTTCAGATGGGGAATTTACCCGTCTATGTTTAGCGTGTTTCCAACGCTCGGGGGAGGAAATAACCTCTGAAGTCATCCCCGGGGCATCAACACCCGGAGGGAAGCCAGGAGGCAACACAGTGTCAGACACCTGCGGCAGAGCTCTTTTCAGCATGAACGCCTTATGCATTAAAAGCACAAACTCAGGGGTGAAAAACTCACCCTGACCCTCCGCCTCCGAATTAGGAGAAACGGATGTAGGAGCTCCTCTGGCAGCCTCTAAACGAGGCGTCCCCCTGCCCTCAGACTCCTCAGCAACCACGAGGGTCAAGGCATGCGGCGCTTCCAAAATGGCACCCGCTACCAGCGCCATCGAGCGGGAAGAAACATCGTTCAGCATGCTCAAACCAGCGTGAGCATGTAAGGAGCACGTTTTACACAGCCCTGCTGCTGATCTGCTTTTACCACAACGGGAGCAGTGTTTAACTCCTTCAGAAGCCATCGTCCGTTTTTTCACAGGACGGGAATATAGCAATAAAATGGCGGCTTTGCACCAAAACGTACCCTGATTGGAACGGCGTCCGTGGGACCTCCCCGGAGGAGCTGGGCACCACTCTCACCTCAGAAGACTGAGTCAACGAGCTCCGGTCAACCTGCACAGAACCAGGATCACTGGAAAAAGCCTCAGAACAGCCACGCAGTAAAAGCGCTCTCTTTTTTTTTTTAACGCTGTGAGGAAAGTTGGAGGCAGGCAGCAACAGAGGGACTCCGGGAGGCGGGGGGAATGGGTAAGGCAGGGAAATGGCAAACCTATATGCCTTTAAAGTGGCCACCACCAGCCACAACACCCCTGCTCAACTGTCAAAGCACAGGAGCCACCCCAGGCAGTATGAAATCCAGGAGCTGATCAAGCTACGTCCACACCTGCTGGGAGATAGTGAAATACTGAAGGCAGTTGGGGGCTAGCTGTCCAAGAGGCACTATGGTTTTCAGTGTTCTCTATCTTCACCTGCTGGTAGGCAGATAAAACCCATCAGTTAATGGATTCATCTGCTGCTGATGACAAGGAACAGGAGAGATATGATTGAGGTCTATAAAATCCTCAGTGGTGTAGAACGAGTAGAAGTGAATCAATTTTTTACTCCTTCCAACAGTACAAAGACTAGGGGACACTCGAGGAAGTTACATGGATATACTTTTAAAACAAATAGGAGGAAATATTTTTTCACTCAATTAATAGTTAACTTCTAGAACTCTTTGCCAGAGGATGTGGTAACAACGGTTAGCATATCTGGATTTAAAAAAGGTTTAAGTTTCTGGAGGAAAAGTCCAAAGTCTGCTATTGAGACAAACATGGTGAAAGCCACTGCTTGCCCCAAGATTGGTAGCATGGAATCTTCCTACAACAGGATACCGGGCTAGATGGACCATCAGTCTGACCTAGTATGGCTATTCTTATGTTCTTATGGAGGCATCTGGGCGAAGCTGGGACTGTATGTGCTTATTTTATAAAATAAGCAACCACTTGCACAGTGTACATACATATATCTGCACCCACCTCAGAACAAGTGTACCTTTGTAAGAGAGAATTTGTGCACTACTGAAGCTAGCTCTGCTATGTTCTATACACATTATTTCTAACAGTCTGCTCTGATGTAAGTTATGAAATTACTTAGTTTAATCAATAAAGTAAACTGTCTGTTTCCCTTCCCCCCTTAGTTCATTCTTGGGTCACTATCATGCCAGAGCTCTCTGTAATTTTTTTTAATGAAAGGACAATTCAGAACATTGGAAAATAGGTACACAGTCAATAAACACCAGACCTCAATGAAGTTGTTATCTACACAAAAAAATGTGTTTCCCACACTTGTTACTGATTAAAATACCCCCACCAAGAGGTTTTCATCTTTAATCAATTCAGTGATGGCTAAGAATTTCACTATTTACACAGCACTATAAGGCCTTTCACAAAGCATTTAAAATAATGAAGCCTGATTTGGCCAAGGTTTTCGTTCATTTTCTGCCTTTCACCTCTTCCTGGCTCTAAGGACAGAAAAGTGACTTCTAGAGGTCACTGGCACATACTATGCCTTCTGTGATCCTAACCAAACTATGGTGCACTGTCTGTCTCAATAGGACATTTATTTAGCTAAATTTACTTTCTCACTGCACTGAAATCAATTCATGTAAGATTCCTCTTAAAAGAGATTAGGCCTATGTAGTTAAGCATTTTTTCCTGTACATACAAAGGGGTAGATTCAAGAAAGTGCTTGAAAAATATGGGAACCAAGCGCCAATTCTATAATGGCAATTGCATGTGAAAATGCCATCATAGAATAAGGCGAAAGTCTACATGCACGTGTCTAACTTTAGGTGTGAGGACTTACACCATGTCAAAGACTGGTGTAAATGGTCACACCTAAAGTAGGCAACGGGGCACCTAAGTGATAGTATTCTATAACTTGAACGCCTCCTGACGCTGTAATGTGCACAACCCCTTTGTAGTTGTACTCTATAGCATTTAGGTGCTAAGTTTATAGAACAGAGCCTTTATAGTGCAGTTATTCAAGTAACTACAATTAGTACCAATTAACACCATTTAAGGTCTATAATTGGTACTTAAGGCCAATTGGTGCCTAATTTAACAATTAATTTAGGCGTGCAACTGGCACTATTCTATTACTTGTACACTAATTGGAAATTTGGGCTTGCAACTTTATAGAATCCTAGGAGGAAAGGATAATTCTATGAACTGGAGGCTAACATTTATGTGTCCATTGCTCATGTATTTATAATGCTAGCACATTTGCGTACTTATGCACATA
Source organism: Microcaecilia unicolor (assembly GCF_901765095.1). NCBI lineage: Eukaryota > Metazoa > Chordata > Amphibia > Gymnophiona > Siphonopidae > Microcaecilia > Microcaecilia unicolor. The sequence continues at coordinate 54,125,002 of NC_044040.1, forward strand.
TATTCCAGTACCATGCCTAAACACTTTCTATAAGTATGTGATTATTTTGCTTAGCCTGTATCTGCAAAGGGGGCATATACTGTGGAGAAACATGGGCAGGACACAGGTGGGGCTCTCACTTATGCACATAACTTACAGAATATGGTAAGTTATGCATATCCATGCCACATTTAGGCACCTGCACTTACACCAGCTCTACGGCTGGTGTGACTGTGGGCACCTAAGTTAGGCATACTGGATGACACTAATACTCTATACTGGAATCCAGGTGCCTAGGCTCCGGCATGGAATAGGCATCTACCATGCGGCCACAGGGAGCCTAAATGGAGACACAAAGTGATAGTATTACCCCTAAAGTGGGAGAAAACCTTTTAATACATAGCCCTCACTGTTTTTGATAGCATAGCCTAACATAAAATGAATGGACCATTTTACGTCATATCTCAATTAGCTACATCATTGGTACAGAAAACAAATAATAACCTATCTTACTAAGACATTATTTTTAATTAACTAGAATTTATAGAGGCTATAGCAAACCCTATGCATGGAAATCAAAGAGAATTGTTGTTGTATACACCCTTTAAAAGGTGTTTAAGAGCTTCCCTTCTATTGTCTTGGGTTTGGTGCTAAAGGAAAGGTCTTGTCCTTTCAAAGTTTTGGGAGTGTAGATTGCATTCAAATGTTTGTTTTTATGATGAGATCTTTGTTTCATATAAACAGATCATTTCTAAAGCAGGTCCACTGTTTTCTGCTCCACTCACTTACTGCCCAAGATTTGTCATTAGTTATTTTTAACTTCGCAACTATATAATGAATACACAAAGAAAAGCTATGAGAATGGTATGGGATTTGCATTACAAGACATATGAGGAGAGACTTGTTGACCTGAACATGTATACCCTGGAGGAAAGGAGAAACAGGGGTGATATGATACAGACGTTCAAATATTTGAAAGGTATTAATCCGCAAACGAAACTTTTACGGAGATGGGAAGGCGGTAGAACTAGAGAACATGAAATGAGATTGAAGGGGGTCAGAAATGTCAGGAAGTATTTTTTCACGGAGAAAGTGGTGGATACTTGGAGTGCCCTCCCGCGGGAGGTGGTGGAGATGAAAACGGTAATGGAATTCAATCATGTGTGGGATAAACATAAAGGAGTCCTGTTCAGAAGGAATGGATCCTCAGCTTAGCCGAGATTGGGTGGCAGAGCCGGTGGTGGGAGGCGGGGCTGGTGGTTGGGAGACGGGGATAGTGCTGGGCAAAACGTCTACGGTCTGTGCCCTGAAAATGGCAGATACAAATCAAGGTAAGGTATACACAAAAAGTAGCACATATGAGTTTATCTTGTTGGGCAGACCGGATGGACCATGCAGGTCTTTTTCTGCCGTCATCTACTATGTTACTATGAGGGGCATAATCGAACGTCGCCGGCCATCTTCGTGGGCGGCTACGCGAGGGGGCGGTACCAAGCGTATTTTTGAAATACGCTTGGAGCCGGCCAAATCGCTAGCCGGGTTTGAGACAGGATCGCCGGATTTAGATGAGATGGCCGGCTCCGATTTTCAGCCATAATGGAAACTGGAGACGGCCATCTCAAACCCGGCTAAATGCAAGGCATTTGGCCATGGGAGGAGCCAGCATTTGTAATGCACTGGCCCCCCTCACATGCCAAGACACCAACCGGGCACCCTAGGGGGCACTGTAAAAAATAAAATAAAATTTGCTCCCAGGTGCATAGCACCCTTCCCTTGAGTGCTGAGCCCCCCAGATGCCCCTCAAGGCCCACTGCCCACAACTCTACACCATTACCATAGCCCTAAGGGCTGAAGAGGGGCACCTACATGTGGGTACAGTGGAGTTTTGAGGGCTCAACATTAACGACCCCAAGTGGAACAGATAGGGGGGATGGGGCCTTGGTCCACCTGCCTGAAATGCACTGCACCCACTAACAACTGCTCCAGGGACCTGCATATTGCTGTCAGGGAGCTGGGTATGACAATTCAGGCTGGCATTCAGGCTGGCAAAAAAAGTTTTTAAAGTTGGGGTTTTTTTGGTGGGAGGGGGTTAGTGACTATTGGGGGAGTCAGGGGAGGTGATCCCCGATTCCCTCTGGTGGTCATCTGGTCAGTAGGGGCACTATTTGTGGACTTGGACCAAAAAAAAAAAGGGTAAAAAAAAAACGGACCAAATTCTCGTCAGGGCCGACTTTCTTTTTTTGATTATCGATTGAAGCCGGCCATCTCAATGTACGCCCCCGCCCCGCCTTCGCTACCAAGCCGACACGCCCCCTTTGGAGTTTAGCCGGGCCTGCTACAGGACGGCAGTTGAAGACGGCCAAATTCGGCTTTCCATTATACCGATTTGGCCGGGTTTAGGAGATGGGCGGCCATCTCCCGATTTGTGTCGGAAGATGGCCGGCCTTTTCGTTCGAAAATGAGCTGGTATGTTACATTGCACCATAGAGTCTGTATAATGTAAACTGCCAAATATTCCACTTTACATGTTGAGGTAATTTGGTATGTTTTATTTGTGCTTTTCTAATTGTCTGCTATTTTCTTTCATATATATTTACACAATTATAAATATAAGAATCAATTTGCATGAAAACAAGGTTTTGGACCTTAAATTAGAATCTCTATCAGTGGTTTACATGTATAAATCCTAGCATTTAAATGTGTACAACAAATATTGAAAATCCAGTTTTAGAAAGCCTGGATTTATATGTGTAAATCTACAATATGTGCATGTGCCAAGAGCTTTGAGTGGGACTAGGGCAAAACAAAAAAAATACATGTGATCAACATTGAGATTTACATCTGCTCCCTGGTACATACAGTTTTTGGAAAAGTTCTTATTTTGGGCAGCATTCTAAAGAATGGATTAGGGGAGGTTGCCCCCCCAAACCCCCACAGTGTTTCCCTTCCCCTCCAAAATCAACTGGGCTCAATAATTGGGGGCTCTGTGCTTAATTACGAGCATTTACATGTGTAGTTTTCCAAAATGGCTGTGTGTCAGCACTCACTTGTCTAGGTTTTAAAATACCAGTTTATAGATGTAAGTGCTGACACAGATGAGTATTTTGCCTAGTTGGCTGTATGTATTTTAGAAAAGGCTCTACATTGCTAAATCCTTTTCTAAAATGCTACTGGAATTTCACACAGACCCCATGATATTCAGCCACAGCATTCAACTTGGATATTCAATACTGGGCTGTTTCCAATCCTGGCTAGTGCATAACTAATTAAGTCAACATTCAGCTTAAACAGCCATGGCTTAGTGGGTCTGCTTTTTATGCATCCTTATTTGCCCGCTAAGCCTGGCCAGTTAAAGTTCTGAATATCAGGACTTAACCAGTCACGCCCCCAACACCACCAGCTTTTTTTTCGGTGGTAACCCGTTATTTTCAGTGGAAATAAATGGTTAAATGCTGCTGAAAATGACCGTTAATCCACCGAGACACGAGTTCACCGATCTGTGGCTGTTCCCAGCCAGTTAACTAGCTTTGAATTGGCTGGACCCTGACCTGGACAGCTGAATTCCAATTTCTACATTCTATCTACAATATTTTATGTCCGATTGGCATCAGTCATGCTACATATTGGCAACATTACCTGTGTTTTCCACAAAGAACTGAATTATTTGCTAGATATTGCATTACACTTATTGTCATACCTATTTGTTTCTTTTATTTATTTATTTATTTATTTTTTTACCATTTATTTGTAATTTTATTGAAATATCTGCATTTAAATATGACAACATCGGAGCCATCTACATGTAAGTTCAAGTGATAAACATATAAAATTATCAAACCTTTTAAACATTTCTTATCTCATAATTTTACCCCATCCCCATTCTAAGGTTCTTGTGGAGCAGTTCCAGAGCAAGATGATCAAACAACGTATGGGTCTCAGATATGGTGATAAGCTATCATACTGTCTGAACGCATTGCTGTGAGTTTAGACATCAAATGAATATAGTCCAACTTGTGCGGTATTGAAGATATATCGGGCAGGGATTGTTGCTTCCAAGCTGCCACCAGCACTAATCTGCTAGCCATAAACACCTGCGTGGCCAGCCGATGCGTATTCAGTTTCACACCCTGTGGTCTAACATGCAGAAGACAATGCTCCATTTTCATGGGGTAATTAGCCCCGTCAAATCCAATACAAATTTCAAAACTTTAGTCCAGAATTCTTGTGCTGAGGGGCAAGACCACCAAATGTGATACATATCCCCCTCCCCCCCACACTGTCGCCAGCACAGGGCAGACCCTACCTTGAACATTCTAACCAATCTGTTAGGCGTGTAATACCAACAATAGAGCATCTTATATCCATTCTCCACTAAGGAACTGGACATTGACCCCTATTTGTTTCTTTTAAATGGTCTGTTCTACTTCAAGAGATCTCCACCATTTTTCATATTTCACTTCTATTCAATTTTCTCAGTTCTGCCCAGTGTCCAGTCTGACTAACCTAAGCTTAGCTGTTTGTCACAAGGTGTTCATTATGGAGAAGTCTGTAGAAACAGCCATATTCAGTCTCTCCTATATAGCTGCCCATGCCAGTTGGTTCCTCGAAGCAAGATTCAGAGTCAAAGGATCTCCTAATCCAATACTTAGGGCCCTGTTTACTAAGCCATGCTAGAGGCGCATTAGCGTTTTTAGCGCATGCTAAGCATTAGTGCATGCTAACCATGTAATGCCCATAATATTCCTATTGCGTCTACACGGTTAGTGTGTGCTAATTTTTAGCACACGCTAAAAATGCTAGCGCACCTTAGTAAACAGGGCCCTTAGTATTTTCTTAAGGACATAACTTCCCTAAGGTATAGACACAGTAGACGGGAGGGCTCCAAACTTCTTTTCGGAAGCATGATCAGAGTCAGTGCCATACCAAGGACTGTGCAAGCAATGTGGTCACACAGGACACAAATATGGAGGGGCATAAAAATTGTTCCCAGCCCACTGTATTTTCTCACTGGCATTGGTGAAGCAGTCATTCTAACATAAATCAGTATGTGATTTCACTTCAGCAATTTCTTTAAACGTTATGTTCTGTCTCCCTGTCCCCGTTCTATGTGGCAAATCAGACACCAAAGCTAGATTTGCCACATGACAATGCATTATCTTACCATAGGGCAATTGAACCCGCCTATACTTCTTATTGAGTGAAATTATTACCTGGGATTAATTAAATATGCTGTTGGATGTAAGAGTAGTTTGCCTTCTTACCTTTGGGGAGGGGCAAAGGTTAAAAAAGTCATATTATCAGTGGGAGGAGGGAGACCAATTAATATTTGGGGAGGGACAGACAAGGTGTAACATGCAAACAATGGGGTTCTTTTACCAAGCTGTGGTAAAAAGAGCTCTGAGTAGTGGCGGGGGTTGTTTTTGCTGCACGCCATGGCCCTTTTTAGTGGGTAAAAAAAACCCTATAAAAGACATGGCCATGCGGTACGATTATTCTTACCGCGTTGTCATGTGGGGAGGAGCATTTGCTGCCACCCATTGAGATGGCGGTAAGGGCTCCTGCGGTAACCTAGCGGTAATGAGGCAGCACTGCTCAATTAACGCTGGGTTAGCACCACGCTAGAAATGACAGAATTATTTTCTGTAGCACCGGAAATGGCGTGCACTTGAGGCGGAAATACTGCCGGCAGCTGCATTGGGCCGGCGGTAGTTCTGGGTTGCCACACAGCAACCCTTTAGTAAAAGGGCCCCCATGTAATGTAATGACCCAGCAGACTGCAAGCCCAGAGGGAGGGAACAAAAACCCCAGCACACTTGACCTGGCACTGTTGAGCCAATCAGAATGTTAGATACACAAGCAACACACACAACCAAAGATGTAGATAAGCTGTGATCCTACAGAGATGTATAATTCATTCTGGAAAAGTGGAGGTACAAACCCCATATAGCACTGGTCTAAACCTATGCTACACCTAATACTACCCCTTTCATCAAGGGTGGTTTCTGCATATGCAAAAGGGTTCCTGAAGCCCTAGGCGAGCCACAGAGTAGCACAGTCCTAAATGGGCACAGAAGCTGACACAGGAACCGTGTCTAAAACAGGAAATAAAATTGGAGCCGGAGTCAAAGCTGGAATTAGAATCTTTGAAACTAGTGCTTGGAGGACTAGAGGTGGACTTGAAGCTGGGACTGGAACAGGAATAACCAAAGCAGAAGCTGGATTCTCATGAAGCGCAACCTGTGAAGCAGGAACACCTGAAGCTGGAACTGGAATGGTTGGTGCTAGACTCTGGCAGAATGGTGTATCTGAGGCAGGAATGACTAAACTGGACTTCAGTGGAGTAGAGTCACAAATCTTTCCCTTAAAATTTTAAAATTGTTAGAACCCATTGGAAGACTATCAGTTCATGATATTTTTTCTCAGACAGAATGCTTAGGGATTCTTTTACAAAGCTATGCTAGCGATTCCTACACAGCAAATGAGAGGAAGCCCACAGGAATTGAAGGGCTTCTTCTCATTTGCCACACCAAGAATCAGTAGTGCGGCATTGTAAAAGAGGCCCTTACAGTGCTATTCCAGGGGTACTAATTGATCAGATCTTTTGCACCATTCAGATGTATGCACTTTGAGAGATGCAGTTACTCCTGGACATGTTTTTTTTTATTTATTATTTTTAAATTTTTTATTTATAACCATTTACATTTTTACAAGCGATAAAACAACTTGCTGGAAACACAGAGAAAATAATATGTAGGAATTATTTCAGTCAGGTAATTTTATTTTCTTCCTTAGACCACTAAATAGGGAGAGTGAAACAAGATAAGGAGATCAATTAAACAGTAAACAGAAAAAAAACCCTGGTATTAACCTGATATCCCCAGATATTTCTCGTCTAATTCATTGTTCCACATTGATCATCTGGTTTGCTTCTTCAAGGCCAATATGGTGTATAGTCAAATCATTTCATTGAAAAACATACTTATTGCCCAATATTAGTTAGAAATAATACATCTGATTACATTCTCTCTCTTTTAAAAACCAGAAGTTATTTAACAATACATATACTTAAGTCTCTAATTCAAATCCCACTGATTAAAGTAATCCCAGTTTTCACAGGCTTCACTCCTTTTAAAGTAATAATTTGAGGAAATATTTCTGAGGAAAACTTTAGGAGTCATACCCGGAACTCTGGGAAAAACAATAATCTCGATATTAATCATCTATAATAATATTCATTCTATTATTCAAAATTTCTGGTCTATTATCATAACCACTTCTTGCTCATGTAGAAGGTAAAATTATGTATAATCATACCTGATAATTTTCTTTCCATTAATCATAGCTGATCAATCCATAGACTGGTGGGTTGTGTCCATCTACCAGCAGGTGGAGATAGAGAGCAAACTTTTGCCTCCCTATATGTGGTCATGTGCTGCCGGAAACTCCTCAGTATGTCGATATCAAAGCTCCATCCGCAGGACTCAGCACTTAGAGAATTACATCCACGAAGGGACACTCTGCCCAGCTCACCACCGCCGAAACGGGGGAGGGGAATTAACCCAGCTCATCCCCACACAAGTGGGGGAGGGGAATCCGTCCAGCTCATCCCCGCGGAGCGGGGGAGGGACACCACACCCGCCGATGCGGGGGGATCTGGCTTATCCTGCAACCGCAACCGCGGGAGGAGCTGACTGACCCTAACACCGCCGAAGCGGGAGGGGTACAAAGCTGCCCTACAGCCGCAAGAAACGGGAGGGAGTGCCGGCAGAATTTATGTCTCAATCCAGCCCCGTAAAACGGAGGGGAGAGGAATGCAGCAGCTCACTGTAACACAAAGTCGTCTCAACTCTTGAAGAATCCAAGCGAAAGAAGAACTTGAACACGAAGTCCTCCTGAAGTAACTGAAGGCTAAACTTGAACCTAAAATTCAACCAGAATATAAACAGTACAGATATCTGGGAGGGGCTATGGATTGATCAGCTATGATTAATGGAAAGAAAATTATCAGGTATGATTATACATAATTTTACCTTCCATATCATCAAGCTGATCAATCCATAGACTGGTGGGATGTACCGAAGCAGTACTCACCCAGGGCGGGACATAGAAATCCCTGACCTCAACACTGAAGCTCCAAACCGGGCCTCCGCCCGTGCAGCCACAGTCAAACGGTAATGCTTGGAGAATGTATGAGCCGAAGCCCACGTTGCCGCCTTGCATATCTCTTCCAAGGAGACGGATCCGGCCTCTGCCATCGAGGCCGCCTGAGCTCTCGTGGAGTGAGCCTTCAGCTGGATAGGCGGCACCTTCCCCGCGGCCACATAAGCCGCTGCAATGGCTTCCTGGACCCATCTTGCCACTGTAGGCTTAGCAGCCTGCAGACCCTTACGAGGACCTGCAACCAGGACAAACAGATGATCCGATTTCCGGAAATCATTGGTCACTTCCAAGTATCTGATGATGACTCGTCTCACATCCAGATATTCAAGAGCGGAGTACTCCTCTGGGTAGCCCTCCCTACGAAAGGAAGGGAGACAGAGCTGCTGATTCACATGGAAGCGAGAACCAATCTTGGGCAGGAAGGAAGGCACTGTGCGAATAGTCACTCCTGCCTCAGTGCACTGCAGAAGAGGCTCTCGACATGAGAGCGCCTGGAGCTCGGAAACTCTTCTGTCTGAAGTGATAGCCACCAAAAAGACTGCTTTCAACGTCAGGTCTTTCAGAGATGCCCTCGACAAGGGTTCCAAAGGCGGCTTCTGCAATGCTCTTAGCACCAGGTTGAGATTCCACGCAGGCACCACTGAGTGCAGAGGAGGGCGCAGGTGATTAACTCCCTTGAGAAAGCGCACCACATCTGGCTGCGAAGCCAGGGAAGCACCCTTCAGGCGGCCCCTGAAGCAAGCCAGAGCCGCTACCTGGACTTTAAGGGAACTGAGCGACAGGCCTTTCTCCAGACCTTCTTGCAGGAACGCCAACACTGAAGAAATTGGAGCAGTGAAGGGAGAAAGTGAGCCTGCTTCACACCATGCTGCAAAGATACGCCAAACCCTGGCGTAAGCAGTAGAAGTAGAGCGCTTCCTCGCTCTCAGCATAGTGGCGATGACCTTGTCTGAGAAGCCCTTCTTCCTCAGACGCTGCCGCTCAATAGCCAGGCCGTAAGACCAAAGGGAGAGGGATCCTCCATCACCACGGGACCCTGATGTAACAGGCCCTGCTCCACTGACAGCCGCAGAGGATCGTCGACTGAGAGCCTGAACAAGTCCGCATACCAGGGACGTCTGGGCCAATCCGGACCCACCAGGATTACCCTGCCGGGATGCTTTGCCACCCGGTCTAGCACCCTGCCCAACATGGGCCAGGGCGGGAACACATAGAGGAGCTCTTGTGTCGGCCACTGTTGGAGAAGAGCATCTACTCCCAGGGATCGAGGGTCCCATCCTCTGCTGAAAAAGCGCGGCACTTGGCCATTGGCCGATGACGCCATCAGATCTAGGCTCGGCTGGCCCCAGCGCTTCGTGATGTCCAAGAACGCCTGAGCAGATAGTTGCCACTCTCCGGGCTCCAAGGTATGGCGACTGAGAAAGTCTGCCTTGACATTCATGACTCCGGCAATGTGGGCCGCTGAAAGCTGCTCCAGGTTCGCTTCCGCCCACTGGCAAAGACTCATAGCCTCCTTGGCTAGAGGGGCACTCTGGTACCTCCCTGGCGGTTGATATAGGCCACAGCCGTGGCATTGTCCGACAGGACCCGTACAGGCTTCAACACGAGTACCGGGATGAACTCCAATAACACCAAGCGAATGGCTCTGAGTTCCAGGAGGTTGATAGACCACTTGCCTCTGCAGGAGACTAGAGCCCCTGCGCTGTCCTTCCCAAGCAGTGGGCTCCCCAGCCCATCAAAGAGGCGTCTGTCGTGACGACAATCCACTCCGGGGTCACCAGAGGCAATCCTGCAGACAACTTGTCTGTCTGCGTCCACCAGCTCAGCGCCTTGCGCACTGCTGGGTCCACGGGAAGGCGCACAGCATAATCCTCCGACATCGGAGTCCAGCGCAGCAGCAGAGATAGCTGTAGTGGTCTCATATGAGCCCTGGCCCAGGGCACTACTTCCATCGTGGCCATCATAGAGCCCAACAGCTGCACGTAGTCCCAAGCCCGAATAGGAGAGGCTACTAGGAACTAGTCCACCTGAGCCTGAAGCTTGACAATCCGATTGTCTGGCAGGAACACTCTGCCCACTTGGGTGTCGAATCGAACTCCCAGATACACCAGGGACTGAGTCGGGCGCAGCTGGCTCTTCTTCCAGTTGATGATCCATCCCAGGGAGCTCAAAAGAGCAACTACCCGGTCCATAGCTTTGCCGCACTCTGTATAAGAGGGGGCTTGGATCAACCAGTCGTCCAGATAAGGATGGACTTGTACTCCTTCCTTTAGCAGGAAGGCCGCTATGACCCCCATTACTTTGGAAAAGGTCCGCGGAGCAGTAGCCAACCCGAAAGGGAGGGCTCTGAACTGGAAGTGTCGTCTCAGGACTGTAAAACGCAGAAAGCGTTGGAGAGGAGGCCAGATGGGAATATGCAGGTACGCTTCCTTGATGTCCAAGGAAGCCAAGAACTCTCCTGCCTTCACTGCCGCTATAACAGAGCGGAGAGTCTCCATGCGAAAGTGCCTCACTTTCCAGGCCCGATTGACCCCTTTGAGGTCGAGGATAGGCCGGACAGAACCTCCTTTCTTTGGAACCACAAAGTAAATGGAGTAACGTCCCTTGCCAATCTGATTTTTTGGCACCGGAACGACCGCACCCAGGCGGATCAGGTTGTCCAAGGTCTGCTGCACTACCACAGCTTGACCGGAGACTTGCAGGGAGAGAGTACAAACCCGTCTCTTAAGGGTTGGCAGAACTCTAGCTTGTAGCTGTCTCTGATGACTTCCAGCACCCACGCGTCTGAAGTTATAGTGGTCCACTCGCCCAGAAACGAGGACAGCCGTCCTCCAATCTGCACTGGGGCGTGGACCAAGGCCCCGTCATTGGGTACGAGACCCTGGGGGAGGACCGGAGGGAGCACCTCCGGGACGGCGGTCTCTGCGAAAGGAATGCTGCTTGGGGGAGAAATTCCTCTTGAAGGAAGAGGGGGCAGAGGAACCCGACTTGCCCGGGCGGTATGGAGGTATCGGGACGAGTACTAACCCAAGCCCTGACCTCTGGTAATTTCTTGCCCTTAGACGTGCCGAGATCGGTCACGATTTTGTCCAGCTCGACCCCAAAGAGCAGCTTGCCTTTAAAAGGCAATCTAGCCAGGCGGGATTTAGAGGCGTGGTCAGCAGACCAATGTTTCAGCCAAAGCCACCGCCGCGCAGAGACTGTCTGAGCCATGCCTTTAGCTGAGGCTCTCCAGACATCATACAGCAAGTCTGCCAAATAGGCTAAGCCCGATTCCAGGGCCGGCCAATCAGCCCTCAAGGAATGATCCGAGGGGGGAGCCCGCTGCACCATAGTCCGGCACGCCCTGGCCACATAGGAGCCGCAAACTGAGGCCTGCAAACTTAAAGCAGCTGCCTCCAAGGACGACCTTAAGGCCGCCTCCAATCTTCTGTCTTGGGCGTCCTTTAGGGCCGTGCCACCTTCCACCGGCAACGCCGTTTTCTTAGTCACCGCAGTGATTAAAGAATCCACGGTAGGCCACAGATAGGCCTCACGTTCACTCACAGCCAAAGGATAGAGGCGGGACATAGCCCTAGCCACTTTAAGGCTCGTTTCCGGGACATCCCATTGAGCCGCAATTAAGGTGTGCATGGCATCATGCACGTGGAAGGTTCTAGGCGGGCGCTTCGTCCCCAGCATAATGGCAGAGCCAACAGGGGCTGAGGGAGAGACGTCCTCCGGAGAGGAAATCTTCAAAGTGTCCATGGCCTGTAACAACAGGTTGGGCAAATCCTCTGGGCTAAAAAGCCGCGCTGCAGAGGGGTCATCCGCTCCATCCGAGCGGGGATCTATCTCCTCCAAGGAATCCGCAAAGGATCGTTGGGAGACCTCAGACACGCTGCCCTCATCTACATCGGAGGAGACAAAAGTCCTCCAAGGCCTGGAAATCAACCCGAGGGCGTTTACCTCTGGGAACCTCAACCTCTTTATCAGAAGAGGGAGCAGGGGCAGCGTTTGCATGAGGAAAGCCTGATGCAGCAGCAAAACAAACTCGGGGGAGAAACCCCCCAGACTGTGCACTTCCGCAGCCTGGGCAACAGCCCTAGACGCACTCTCAACCGGCGCTCGCAATAGCGGGGGAGAGACATGCTGCGCATCCAAAATGGCGTCCGGCGCGAAACTCCGTGAAGGAGCCGCGCGGGAAGAACGGCGCTTAACTTTAGCCGCTTTTGTGCAGTCGCCCAAATTAAGGGCGTTCATGGCATTAATGTCTCCAACCTCAAGGGCGGCCCCGAAGAAGCCGCCCGAGCCGCGTGGCCGGCCAAGATGGCGGAGGCGAGGAGCGGGGGATGGGCGTTTATGGCGGGAAAAAAACCGCCACGCCGGAGGAACGACCGGGACATTCATCGGTCACTAAACTATCACCCATCAAGGGCGAATCAGGTTGTAAAACCCCCGCATCCCCTCTAGAAGCGCTCCAGTGATCCGGGGAGCGACCCTTTGCGCCCTCGCCCTCCGACGCCATTGCCACGAGGAGAAGAATCGGGGAACCCCCTGCCCGCTATAAAAAGGTAAAATTACCTGCTTGCCGCTCCGAGCTGTAACGAACTGGTGTCCCAGTGAGTAGCTGCAATGAACGTTTAAAGAAACGTCGAATTAAACGCCTTTAAAGACGTTTAAAAATATTTTTTTTTTTTTTTTTTTTAAACGGAGCCAGCGGGAGGGGGGAGAAAAGGAGGGACCTGGCACCACCAGGTTTGCACTTGCTCAAAAGAGCCCTCAACCCCAGGCCTCAACAAAACCTAAGGATTAGGCTTGGAGGCCTAGCCAGAGCTGCTGCTGTGTGTGACCACCACCTGCTGAGATAGAGAACATACTGAGGAGTTTCCGGCAGCACATGACCACATATAGGGAGGCAAAAGTTTGCTCTCTATCTCCACCTGCTGGTAGATGGACACAACCCACCAGTCTATGGATTGATCAGCTTGATGATATGGAATCATTTGTTATATCAATTTTTTACTCTCAAAGGGTTCAGTTGAATTGTCCATGTAACACTGTAATAAAATTATATCTGAAACAAAATTATTTACTGCCACCCTTAGGTCCCGAAGCGCCTTCCAGATGGTAATCAATGTAACCTCCACGGGAGCCAAAAACTCCAAGTTGATTTCTCATAGGTGTTTAGTAGTGGTTCCGCCGATTCGGGTTCTGCTGTAAACATCCTCCGTTTCAGCATATGCCTCTAACTCACTCCTCCACTCCTTTGGACATGGTGGTTGAATAATTCGGGAGCGATGGAGTTGTTTTTTCCAGGTCCAAGAGCGTTGACGCTCCTTCGCCGGCGCTAATCAAGGGACTCGCCAGCCCTTTCATCCGTGGGCAGTTTGTTGCGCAGCGGTCCCGCACTTGCTGCTCAGGGGATAAAACGCTGGCCATCGGCGGCTGACCGCCGGTTGTCCCCTTCCTCTCAGTTATGGTAACTGCAATTGCAGAGAGGAAATTTACGTAAAGAAGACAAAACTTCAGAGGGCAGCTGGGCCATTGGGCATACGAACTTCAGGTCACCATCTTACCACTCTCCCAGTTTGGGACACTCTTTGTCTGGTTTCTCCTCAGAGGCCTGTCTGATATGGGTAACCCTTCAGCATAGCCCTCTAAGTCACTGAAACACACAAGCCCCTCCACAAGGTGGTGTCCCTTCGGAGGGGACTCCTGGACATGTTAAATGCAGTAAATATATAATCTGTGAGATTACCCAAGAGGCATCTAGATTTTGGGATGACATAAACCACAGTTGGATTGAGATCAGATGTTCTACATCATGTTTATCAAAGGCAGTGATCTATACGATTGTTTGCCCTTGTGGATTAAAATATATTGGTCACACTAAAAGGATGCTTAAAAACAGAATGACTGAGCATATAAGCATTGTATTAAGACTGGAAAAATAGAGATGCCTTTGGTGAAACATTACGGAAAAATAAATATCCACTAGTCTCTGGTAGATACAGTGGTGGAAATAAGTATTTGATCCCTTGCTGATTTTGTAAGTTTGCCCACTGACAAAGACATGAGCAGCCCATAATTGAAGGGTAGGTTATTAGTAACAGTGAGAGATAGCACATCACAAATTAAATCCGGAAAATCACATTGTGGAAAGTATATGAATTTATTTGCATTCTGCAGAGGGAAATAAGTATTTAATCCCTCTGGCAAACAAGACCTAATACTTGGTGGCAAAACCCTTGTTGGCAAGCACAGCGGTCAGACGTCTTCTGTAGTTGATGATGAGGTTTGCACACATGTCAGGAGGAATTTTGGTCCACTCCTCTTTGCAGATCATATCTAAATCATTAAGAGTTCTGGGCTGTCGCTTGGCAACTCGCAGCTTCAGCTCCCTCCATAAGTTTTCAATGGGATTAAGGTCTGGTGACTGGCTAGGCCACTCCATGACCCTAATGTGCTTCTTCCTGAGCCACTCCTTTGTTGCCTTGGCTGTATGTTTTGGGTCATTGTCGTGCTGGAAGACCCAGCCACGACCCATTTTTAAGGCCCTGGTGGAGGGAAGGAGGTTGTCACTCAGAATTGTACGGTACATGGCCCCATCCATTCTCCCATTGATGCGGTGAAGTAGTCCTGTGCCCTTAGCAGAGAAACACCCCCAAAACATAACATTTCCACCTCCATGCTTGACAGTGGGGACGGTGTTCTTTGGGTCATAGGCAGCATTTCTCTTCCTCCAAACACGGCGAGTTGAGTTCATGCCAAAGAGCTCAATTTTTGTCTCATCTGACCACAGCACCTTCTCCCAATCACTCTCGGCATCATCCAGGTGTTCACTGGCAAACTTCAGACGGGCCGTCACATGTGCCTTCTGGAGCAGGGGGACCTTGCGGGCACTGCAGGATTGCAATCCGTTATGTCGTAATGTGTTACCAATGGTTTTCGTGGTGACAGTGGTCCCAGCTGCCTTGAGATCATTGACAAGTTCCCCCCTTGTAGTTGTAGGCTGATTTCTAACCTTCCTCATGATCAAGGATACCCCACGAGGTGAGATTTTGCGTGGAGCCCCAGATCTTTGTCGATTGACAGTCATTTTGTACTTCTTCCATTTTCTTACTATGGCACCAACAGTTGTCTCCTTCTCGCCCAGCGTCTTACTGATGGTTTTGTAGCCCATTCCAGCCTTGTGCAGGTGTATGATCTTGTCCCTGACATCCTTAGACAGCTCCTTGCTCTTGGCCATTTTGTAGAGGTTAGAGTCTGACTGATTCACTGAGTCTGTGGACAGGTGTCTTTCATACAGGTGACCATTGCCGACAGCTGTCTGTCATGCAGGTAACGAGTTGATTTGGAGCATCTACCTGGTCTGTAGGGGCCAGATCTCTTACTGGTTGGTGGGGGATCAAATACTTATTTCCCTCTGCAGAATGCAAATAAATTCATATACTTTCCACAATGTGATTTTCCGGATTTAATTTGTGATGTGCTATCTCTCACTGTTACCAATAACCTACCCTTCAATTATGGGCTGCTCATGTCTTTGTCAGTGGGCAAACTTACAAAATCAGCAAGGGATCAAATACTTATTTCCACCACTGTAGGTAGTATATAATCCTCTACTGGAACCAGGATCACTGCTACCTAGTAAAGACTCATAAAGATGCAATCCAATATTCCACTATACTGCCATTCACTATAATAATGTTTTTTATATATGTGTGTTTTTTTAAGTACCCTCAGATCTTTCAACTATCTTTGGCACTCAGATGTACTGCTGCCTCGATGTATAGCACTTCTTTCATTTGGTTACTCATTTTATGTGTAATTAAGAAGTCACGTGGGTGCTAACGAGCTGGTATATACACAAAACTTTTTAAATGATACACCATTTTAACCAGCCCCAATTTCAAAAAACTTTCTTATGTGATAAACTGTTTAAACTAGCACCAGTTCACTTCATTCAATGCTACTTGAAAATGGCAATAGTTTCAATAAATCAACCAGCACTTATCTTCCTTCGTGCTGCCTCGCTGCATCAAAAGACAGAATCCTATGAAAACATCCGACCGCCTTCCCCTGGACACGCCTGACTCTGCGGGTTTCAGGTCCTCTGCACCACCTTCCATTGTAAAGCAAACTGCAAGACGCTCCTGGTATTCAATATGGTAGCTTATATATGCGCCCGTCTTGTGGCCTCACACCGGAAGGCCCTTTAATGACGTCACTACAAAATTAAAAACTTTATATGTTTTAAACTTTGTAAGTACCTATGAACACACGCGTACTAAAATACAAGATCCTTCATGATTCATCTTCCCTTCTGCACACATAAAAAACAAATAATGTCAAATAATGGTATTCCACTCAATACTCTCATTCAAGCCTTTAGGGCTGATGATCTGTAATGTGAAAATCCATCATTGTTCCCAACGGGCCAAGCACGTGACCCAGTCGGTCCCCATGGGGGATTCTGGAACGTGATCTATAATAAACCACCGTAAGTCTGTAAATCTGTGCTGAAATTGCAAGCAATGAGCCACTAGTGGAGCAGTGACAGTTTTTGTTGCAAGGCGACTTTTATGTTCCGTTAATCGAATTTTCATCCGCCTGATAGTGCGTCCTACATAATATAAATTACAGGGACACATTCCTGCTTATAATCGAATGAGAAAAACGCCCAAGTTCCAACCTAAATCGGGAGATGGACGTTTATCTCACAAAAACGAATAAAGCGGTATAATCGAAAGCCGATTTTTGGACGTTTTCAACTGCAATCCGTCGCGGATGCGGACAAAGTTGATGGGGGCGTGTCAGAGGTGTGGCGAAGGTGGAACTGGGGCGTGGTTATCTGCCGAACAGAGATGGGCGCATTTCACCGATAATGGGAAAAAAGTATGCGTTTTTAGCTAGAATTTAGGACACTTTTCCTGGACCCTGTTTTTTCACGAATAAGGCCCCAAAAAGTGCCCTAAATGACCAGATGACCACTGGAGGGAATCAGGGATGACCTCCCCTGACTCCCCCAGTGGTCACTAACCCCCTCCCAGCACAAAAAATGAAGTTTCTCAACTTTTTATTTTCACCCTCAAATGTCATACCCAGCTCCCTGACAGCAGTATGCAGGTCACTGGAGGAGTTGTTAGGGGGTGCAGTGGACTTCAGGCAGGTGGACCCAGGCCCATCCCCCCTACCTGTTACAATTGTGCTGCTTAATGCTTATTAGTCGTCCAACCCCCCCAAACCCACTGTATCCACATGTAGGTGCCCCCCTTCACCCCTTAGGGCTATAGTAATGGTGTAGACTTGTGGGCAGTGGGTTTTGAGGGGGATTTGGGGGGCTCAACACACAAGGGAAGGGTGCTATGCACCTGGGAGCTCTTTTACCTTTTTGTTTGGTTTTGTAAAAGTGCCCCCTAGGGTACCCGGTTGATGTCCTGGCATGTGAGGGGGACCAGTGCACTACGAATCCTGGCCCCTCCCACGAACAAATGCCTTGGATTTATTCGTTTTTGAGCTGGGCGCTTTCATTTTCCATTATCGCTGAAAAACAAAAACGCCCAGCTCACACATTGTTGAATAAAACATGGGCGTCTATTTTTTCCCAAAATACGGTTCGGTCCGCCCCTTCACGGACCCGTTCTTGGAGATAAACGCCCATGGAGATAGGCGTTTTCGTTCAATTATGCCCCTCATTATTATATATAGTACTACAAAGGATGATAAACGTGGTGTTATAGCTTAATTTGTAAGTCTGCTGTGTTAACATGTATGTCCATTCTTTCAAAATTGTAGTCTGGATACAAAACTGACATTCCCCACAGGGCTTATGTGATCCTTTTCCGGTGGATTGAATGGCGTGAACCATGGTAGTGTGTACTAAATTGTCCCTTAAATTGCGTCCCCGGGTATATGCTATGCAAGGCAACTGCCAATCTTTATATAACAGTCGAGCCACCTGAGGAGCCAAGGTAGAAAATCCCAACAAACAGACCAATTCGTTCATTTGTTTTTTCGGTTTGTCCAACAGTAATAGGGATCGTTGGGCATACCAAGCATGCTTGTAAGCCTGCTGGATGCAGGGTATAGAATACCCATGCTCCTGAAGTCTGGCTGACAACTCTACAATGTTTGGTGAAACATTGTCAGGAGTTACATCACACCTTTGAACAATTACAATGTTTTGCAATTGACCCAATTGTGGAAAATGATAGGAGATATATCTCAGAGTTCACGTCAGAACAGAAGTGGATTTTTAAATTGAAAACTGTATCTCCACGGGGTCTAAATGGACCTATTAATGGGAAGCTTTCTTTTACAGAGTGGTCCCTTTAAATAAATATTGATGACTTGCAAATTGACGTCAGAGAGGAGGTGCATTCTTCAAGAGCGTTTTTAAGCCAGTTATTGCCATCTTTGATCTAAGCTGGAAGTTTATGCAGACCCTGTGCTATAGTGATTGCACAGTAGATATTCTTTGGCATTATTAGCTGAGCAGTTTTTGTAGCTACAGCGTGGTGAATTTTCATCCAAAGCTAAGTGACTTTGGAGCTCATTTTCAAAGCAGTCAGATTTACAACGTTCCATATGTTACTATGGAACTTTGTAAGTCTAACTGCTTTGAAAATATACCTCTTTCTTCCTGTGCACAGGTTTAGTTTTGTATTTTGAATTTTTGAACTATTCTAGCTAATATTGAACGCTGATAGTGAAGACACAGGTAAGGTGTTTTTGTTTTAACAGTAGCAGCCGTTCTTTTTGTAACAGCAATTTTTTCTCCTGTGAAGGAGTTGTTTTTTGCTGTTGCTTTTTTGGGGGCTCCATTAAAAACCAGTGATTATAGCCACTTATGAATGGTCATCTATGTAGACCTTCAGTGGCAGTTGAGAGTTCATTTATTAAAATTTGTTTGTTATTCTGGCCTCTTCCTTCACTGTTCAGAACAAAATAATAATGTTTGATATTTAATCCTCTCTAAGGCAATTCTCCAAAACCCGCCTTAAGCTCACTGAGGGATATTCATCAGGGTTGTCCATAAATCAAAGCAAGCACTGCTTAACTCAATTGTAGCTGAACACCAAACATCTTCCAAGGACATGCAGCATAGGCTCTCAGAAGATCAGAAAATTCATGGCTACAGGTTAAGAGCAGAAAACGTGGATTACGAACAAAATTAAAAGCTCTTTTCAGTTAAGGTTACTGTACATCCTCTTTTAAGAGGACATGTCCTTCTTTTGGACTTCTTCAGATATGTCCTCCAGGTTTTTTTTTTAATTTTTAGGAAAATGTCCTCTTTTTCTTTAAATGCCTATGGCCAACATACCTACCCATATAGGGCCCAACTCTATATATAGTGCCTAAAATTAATGCGCGGTAGGCAATTATGCCTAAGCGTATTCTAAATACCGCTCATAAAATACACTTAGGCGTAGTTCATGCGACTAAATCTACGTGCGTTCATTTACACCAACAAAAGGCTGGTGTAAATACCTGCATGTAGATTTACACGCAATGGTTGAATCTGTAAATAAATTTTTTTGTGAAGACTAGTGATTGAAGAAGAAGAGTACTCTAAGATTGAAAGGTGGTTCCTGCATAATGAGTACTCTCTATGGTTTCTGAAGTCTTTTTTTCTCCACGTTTCATGAATACTAGTGACTGTACACCTCCAATACTGGGTTAACAAAGTAGAATTTTGCTGCAAATGGAGATTGTATTCTACTATTCCTTTTTGTTGATCCGTGATTTTAATTACCCCCATATAGACTGGGTTAATGTAACATCAGGGCATGCTAGGGAGGTAAACTTCCTCGATGAAATACAGGACAGCTTTATGGAGCAGCTGGTACAGGAGCCGACGAGAGAAGGAAAAATTCTAGACTTAGTCATTTGTGGAGTGCATGATCTGGTACGGGAGGTAAGCGGTCTGGGGGCCGTTTGACAACAGTGATCATAACATGATCGCCTTTGAAATTTGCTGTCAAAAAGGTAAGCATAGAAAGTCAAATATGTTAGCGTTTAACTTTAAAAAAGGAAGCAATGATAAAATGAGAAGAACGGTAAAAAAAAAAAAAAAATTAGGAGCGACTAAGAGGGTAAGAAACCTACAACAGGCGTGGATGCTGTTCAGAAACACCGTCCTGAAGGCCCAGGCCAAACATATTCCACGTATCAGAAAAGGAGGATGGAAAACCAAACGACAGCCGGCGTGGCTAAAAAGTGAGGTAAAGGAGGCTATTGGAGCTAAAAAGGAATCCTTCAGAAAATGGATGATGGAACCGAATGAGGAAAATAAGAAGCGGCATAAGGAATGCCAAGTCAGATGCAAAACGGAGGTTGTGTCTTACTGTGGATTAAAAACTGGTTGAAAGATAGGAAACAGAGAGTAGGATTAAAAGGTCAATATTCGAAATGGAGACGGGATCGGTGCTGGGACCTCTGCTTTTTAACATATTCATAAATGATCTAGAGATGGGGGTAACTGGTGAAGTAATCAAATTTGCCGATGACACAAAGTTATTCAAAGTAGTCAAATCGTGGGAAGATTGTGAAAAACTACAAGAGGACCTTACGAGACTGGGAGACTGGAGGAGTAGCCTAGTGGTTAGGGTGGTGGACTTTGGTCCTGGGGAACTGAGGAACTGAGTTTGATTCCCACTTTAGGCACAGGCAGCTCCTTGTGACTCTGGGCAAGTCACTTAACCCTCCATTGCCCCATGTAAGCTGCATTGAGCCTGCCATGAGTGGGAAAGTGCGGGGTACAAATGTAACAAAAATAAATAAATGGCAGATGATGTTTAATGTGAACAAGTGCAAAGTGATGCATGTGGGAAAGAGAAACCCAAACTATAACTACGTCATGCAAGGTTCAGCGTTGGGAGTCACGGACCAAGAAAGGGATCTAGGTGTCATTGTTGATGATAAGTTGAAAACTTTTGCTCAATGTGCTGTTGCGGCTAGGAAAGCAAATAGAACGTTGGGTATCATTAGGAAAGGGATTGAAAACAAAAATAAGAATATTATTCTGTCATTGTATCGCTCCATGGTGCGACCGCACCTCGAGTATTGTGTTCAATTCTAGTTGCCGCACCTCAAAAAAGACATAGTGGAATTGGAAAAGGTGCAGAGAAGAGCAACAAAGATGATACAGGGGATGGGACGACTTCTCTATCAGGATAGGCTGAAGAGGCTGGGGCTCTTCAGCTTGGAGAAAAGGCGGCTGAGGGGAGATATGATAGAGGTCTATAAGATGAGTGGAATGGAATGGGTCGATGTGGAGCGTCTGTTTACGCTTTCCAAAAATACTAGGACAAGGGGGCATGTGATGAAGCTGCAGTGTGGTAAACTTAAAATGAATCGGAGGAAATGTTTCTTCACTCAATGCGTAGTTAAACTCTGGAATTCGCTGCCGGAAAAGGTGGTTAAGGCGGTTAACTTAGCGGACTTCAAAAAAGGGTTGGACGGCTTCCTGGAGGAAAAAGCCATAGAATGTTATTGAATGGACAAGGGAATAATACAGTATTTCTAGGATGGGCGGGACAAATTGCTTGTTCTTTTGGCCGCTGTCAGTGACAGGGTGCTGGGCTCGATGGACCCTTGAGCATGGTGATGCTTATGTACTTATGCCTCCAGCCGCCAACTCTGGGACTTCCTGAGCATGCCTGAGGAGTCCCGGCATTGATGGTTGGAGGCACCCTGCTGACGTCTGGGACTGGGTTACTGCAGCAGTGTATTGAGGTGGGGAGCAGTTTGGCAACAAATTTCTTTTGCTGGTAGGGCTTTGCCATCTCTGCCAGTCATTTAACAGGTGCAGTGGAGGTTTGAAGGGGGCCTAAGCCGAAAGTGGGAGCTCCCATGGCTACACCACTACCGTGTGCTTAGTCCAGGAATAGTGTGTGCGCCCTTCAAGCCTACAAAATGGACGGTGGAAAGTGCACGTGTGGTAAGTTTTTTTAATGGCAACATTTGCATATCCCATTAATACAAGAAATGGAAAAAAGGCATTTTTATGGCTGTGGTACAAATGGCATTAGTGTGTGGAAAAACCCACACAAGGTTATGCTTAGGTCACCTTTTAATGCTGCTTAGTAAAAGAACCCTTTGGTTAATATTTACCAATATGAAAAAAAAATGCTATATAATTCACCTGTACTTGTGAAAAAGAATTTATGGAAACAATGCAGTTTATTAAAAACCAAAGTATACATCACAGACAACTTACTCCTGTTTATCCAGTATTCCTTACAGCCCACTGAGATGGAGCTTATCAGAAGCCCCTATGAAGTTTCCACAGTACCATTCCCTGAAAGCTGACAGGTAAACCATTCCATAAAGCAGCCACTGCCACATTTTTCGTGCATATGCCCCTAGGCCGTCAACGGAAGTGACGCGACGTAGCTGTGCGCGTGTGTATGAGAAGCGGGAACACAACCGAGGAAGAGTCGAAGACGGAACGGGAACGGAATTGTATTACGTGTGTTGAGCTTAGGAGCGCGTAAAAGGTTTTTTTTTTTTTTTTTTAGGATGGCTGACCGTAGCTTCGTGTTGGCGGGAGGTGGTGAGAGCAGCGATAGCGAAGACAGCTGGGATGTTGGGTTCCTCAGTGAAGAATCTTTTCAGGTACCTGTGGAGCTGAATGACCCAACAGGGAAACTTTGAACCTAGTCCGTGTCTTTTGCAACTGTACATTGTAGATGTGTGGCGTACACAGGAGGGTTTAAGGATTGAAGAGCTTATACCTTGGGGGAGTTCGGGAGTGTCAAAATAAAGTAACCCAATATGTATCGAATGCTGTCTGACGTTAGATTGGGAGCCCACTAGGGACAGAGAAAGTATCTACATATATTTGTAAATTGTGTTGGTTGTACTCATAGGAAGTGTATCAAATCCATAACCCTTTACCTGTACAATTTAGCCTTCTGAGCCATGGTTTATGTACAAGCAGTCATATAAATATGTATCAGGCCGCTTATAGCCCTTTATAAGGCCAATGCCCAGGATTAATAAAGAAAATGGAGGCCGTGCGGGAGCAACAGAGCTAAGCGGCCATACCAGAGGGTGACATCACTTCCTTGTTCTGATTTATTTATCTGTTTGTTTTGTCGCTTAAGAGGATTTTCAGTGAATTTAGCACTTTCGGTGGTGGTTGTGCTTCTCTCCTTTTCTACAGTGCACTTTTATATGATTTACTGATTTCTTTCTTGCAGGGGACTCTCTTAATCTGTTGTCCAGACTTCGACAGATAAGCTTTATTCTGGTTTTGCAAATGTGTACTGTTCTCTTTGCGTGTGCCTCTAGGTTTACAGCTTACTGTTTTTTTTTTTTTTTTTTTTTAATTCTTTGTAGCTCACTTCTTAAGACTTTTCCCGACAGAACCCTCCAAATGGGTTTGCTATTTGCTTTGACTCAAGCAGCAGAGCAGTCTTTGCCTTCAGTATCTAACAGTGGCTCCTTCCTCTGCATAATTTCCTGTCCCTTGAGCTTGCTAATTGATTAGGGAAAAAAGTGGTCCCTGAGTTTGCAAAGTCAATTAGTTTTCCTTTACTCTTTATGCTAATGGCTTTTTGTGTACTGTTAATTTTAAGGGTTCTTTATTTACTTTTCCACACTGTTGGTTTCACTTCAGTATGGTTTATGAACTTTTTTTTTCACGGAGAGAGTGGTGGATACTTGGAATGCCCTCCCGCGGGAGGTGGTGGAGATGAAAACGGTAACGGAATTCAAAACATGTGTGGGATAAACATAAAGGAATCCTGTTCAGAAGGAATGGATCCTCAGAAGCTTAGCCGAGATTGGGTGGCAGAGCCGGTGTTGGGAGGCGGGGCTAGTGCTGGGCAGACTTCTACGGTCTGTGCCCTGAAAATGGCAGATACAAATCAAGGTAAGGTATACACAAAAAGTACCACATATGAGTTTATTTTGTTGGGCAGACTGGATGGACCGTGCAGGTCTTTTTCTGCCATCATCTACTATGTTACTATGTATCCAGCTTATAATCGAAAGTAATCGCTGGCTATTTCCCGACACAAATCGGGATATGGCTGACGATTTCGCAAAAGCGGCGAAAAGCGTATAATCGAAAGCTACATTTGTGATAGCTTCGCCGCTTTCCCTTCGCCTCGCCGGCGAAAGTTCAAAGGGGCGTGTTGGCGGCGAAGTGAAGGTGGGACATGGGCATGGCTACCAGATGGCCGGCTTTCGCGGATAATGGAAAATAAAACCCGGCGATAAGCAGTATTTCGCCGGGTTTAATTGGCCCTTTTATTTTCAAGACCAAGCCTCAAAAAGGTGCCCCAACTGACCAGATGACCACCGGAGGGAATGGGGGATGACCTCCCCTTACTCCCCCAGTGGTCGCCAACCCCCTCCCACACTAAAATTATTAAAATACAAACCTTTTTTGCCAGCCTGTATGCCAGCCTCAAATGTCATACCCAGCACCCTGACAGCAGTATGCAGGTCCCTGGAACAGTTGTTGTTGGTTGCAGTGGACTGCAGAAAGGCAGAGCCAGGCCCATCCCCCCCCCCCCCACCTGTTCCACTTGTGGTGGGTAATGTTGAGCCCTCCAACCCCCCCAAAACCCACTGTACCCACATGTAGGTGCCCCCCTTCAGCCCTTAGGGCTAGGGTAATGGTGCACACTTGTGGGCAGTGGGTTTTGGGGGGATTTGGGGGACTCAGCACACAAGGGAAGGGTGCTATGCACCTGGAAGCTAATTTGATTGTTTATAAAAATGTTTGAAGTGCCCCCTACGGTGCCCGGTTGGTGTCCTGGCATGTGAGGGGGACCATTGCACTACAAATGCTGGCTCCCACGGCCAAATGCCTTGGATTTCGCCGGGTTTGAGATCGCCGGCAGTTTTTTCCATTATCGCGGAAAAACAAAACTGGCGATCTCAAACCCGGCGAAATCCAAGGCATTTCGCCGGCCCACACCGTATTATTGAAAAAAAAGATGGCCGGCCATCTTTTTTGAAAATACGGTTCCGGCCAGCTGTTGCGCCGCCGCCAAAATAGCTCGCAGGCGACATTTGATTATTCCCCTTTATGTTGCTCTTGAGAGCGGCTACTTTAGTGAGTACTTCGTAAACAGTTGTTGTAATTCATTATGGGTGAAGCTAAGTAAATTTCGGCCGTAGATTGCACAATTAGCTGCCGGAGACTTTGGGATGCATAGCTGACTATTGCTCGTCTGTTCACGCTTTCCAAAAATACTAGGACTAGGGGGCATGCGATGAAACTACAGTGTAGTAAATTTAAAACAAATCGGAGAAAGTTTTTCTTCACCCAACGTGTAATTAAACTCTGGAATTCGTTGCCGGAGAAAGTGGTGAAGGCGGTTAGCTTAGCAGAGTTTAAAAAGGGGTTGGACGGTTTCCTAAAGGACAAGTCCATAAACCGCTACTAAACGGACTTGGAAAACTCCAAAATTCCAGGAATAACATGTATAGAATGTTTATACGTTTGGGAAGCTTGCCAGGTGCCCTTGGCCTGGATTGGCCGCTGTCGTGGACAGGATGCTGGGCTCGATGGACCCTTGGTCTTTTCCCAGTATGGCATTACTTATGTATTTATGTAAATCTTTTTGGGGCGTTACTGGTTCTTGAGCAGGCACAGCAGCACGCTCCGCGGGGGGGGGGGGGGGGGGGGGGGGGGGGTGAAAGGAAACCGGAGTAACCGAGAAATAGAAGGTCGTGTGATGGAGAAGGGATGAGTTCTTTGCAATATTTAGAACAACTTTTTTTTTTTTTTTCCTTTTATAGGAGCTTGCGAGGTAGCGGGAAACAGCATTGTAAGACTCAGACTTTTGGACATGGGAGTGTAAGCACCCACGCAGTTTTTTTTTTCACAATTTAGTTAACAGATTTATTTGTTTACATTTTTAGCCCATGCATAATAGAAGCCAGGTGTCCATAGTAAGGCAGCTGATATAAAATTTAAGAAGGGGTTTTTTTTTTTTGTTTGTTTCCACTAGAGACAAAGTTTTTTTCCCCTTCTCTTATTACAAAATAATAATACTGAACATTATATTTCATTACTGCAAGTTTTATCTAGTTGTGGTAATCGTTTTGAGCAGTATATTTTATAGAATTAGATCTCCAAGGAACACAGAACTTATGTTTGTTGTTTTAGCCAGAATTTTAGTTTCATATGTTCACTGGCCTTTAGGATTAGAGAAGTCTTTTACTGTTTGCTCATTTTTGTTGCAGTAGCACTGTTGTATTGTCAGTTTTTACAGGAATGCAATATCCTCCTTTAAATTGTAGCATCGGATGATGTCGGTGACCCAGGGATAAGTTCTGATGTTTTACATATAGCATTTTATTGGCTGATCTATTGTAAGAATAGTTATCAACACAGAATGCTTCTTACTGCTCATGTATAGAAGAAAAACAACTTGGTGGCTAAAAAAAATTTTGAATCACCATCCCGCTGATAATAACAAATGGGGAAAAAGCCTCAAGGTGCTGCAGGATCCAACTCTGATCTCACTAGCAACACGTACTCCCGTTGACCAATTACTGGTCTTAAGGGGATTCGTACCTCATCATAAGCAAAAAAAACCCCATGTTTTTAAACAATAATTCAACATAACGTATAATGCTTCCTAATCATAAAGAATAATGTCCCTTCGTTACAAGATGGTCTTAAATACTTCTTGTGTGGTGTTCTTCTCTTGATGATTGCCTCATTCCACTCTTCCTCGGCCGACGGCCAGCGTTTTGCTGGAAAAAGCTGCGTCAGGGTCCTCTCAGGAAGATGGGTGCTTCAACTCAGCCATTTAGAGGATTCTACCTATTGTAAGAATAGTCATACTGGGTCAGACTAACTGTCCATCGTGCCCAGTATCCTAACAGTGGGCAAGCCAGGTCACAACAGTACCTGGCAGAACCCCAAAATAGTAGCAAGATTCTATGCTACCAGTCCCAGAGTAAGCAGTGGCTTCCTAATGCCAGTCTCAGCAGCACTATATGGACTTTTCCTCTGTGAACTTGTCCAAGCCTTTTTTTTTTAAACCCAGATATGCTAACCATTGTTAAAACATCCTCTGGCAATGAGTTCTAGTGCTTAACTATTCATTGACTGAAAAAATATTTTCTCCTATTTGTTATAAAAGTATTTCCATGTTAACTTCATTGAGTATCCCCTAGTCTTTGTACTTTTTGAAAAAGTACAAAATTGACTCACTGCTACTTGTTCTACACCTCTCAGGATTTTGTAGACCTCAATCATATCTCCCCCCTCAGTTGCCCCTTTTCCAGGCTGAAGAGCCCTAACCTTTTTTGCCTTTCCTCATTTGAGAGGAGTTCCATTCCCTTTATCATTTTGGTTGCTCTTCTTTGAACTTTTTCTAATTCCGCTATTTTGAGAATACGTCTACCAGAATTGAACGCCATACTCAAGGTGAGATTTCATTTATTTGCTTTTATATCTCGCATTATCCAAACGAATTTGGTTTAATGTGGCTTACAATAAAGATAAAGTAGTGTAGAATCTTTTAGATTACAATAATAGTGCTATCAAACTCAGTAAACAGTAAATGCATAGATCATTGGAATATATGCATATCCCTAAAGCTTTCAGACAAAGTAAACATTTACAATATAGATCATAAGAAATTGATGTATATTTTTAAAAAGGTAGGATGGGGGGGGGGGGGGTCACGTGATGCGCTTGAGCTAGAAGGCAGCATTTCCTTCTGGCTCCGCGATCCTCTCTGCTATAAAGAATCTTTGAGCAAAATTACCCCTGCTTGCTGTTGCTTTTGAGAACGGACTGAGAACCCCAAAACATATGGACAGATATATACAAAAAACGGGGGTCAAAATGGCTTCTAAAAGCGCCAAAAAAGAGAATGTTAAAACGCGTTTGGGAGCAGCAAAGGACAACAAGATGGCGGAGGAGGCGGGAGAAAACCTGACGCCCTCGGACGACCTGGTTGAAAAGCTCACAAAAGCAGTGAGTGCTGCTTTAGGCACGAGGCTAGATGGACTCCAAGCTAGCGTGCAGGGGCTTACCCAGGCAGTGACAGAATTCAACGCTCGGGTGTCGGAGCTTGAAGTGAGAGTCAGTGCCATGGAGGATGGGCTGCAGGGAGCACTTGAAGAGCTTGCGACTCTTAAAAAAGAAATGGAGGGCTGCAAAATTAAAATGGACAATCTTGAGAATCGGTCAAGAAGGAATAATCTCAGGATTGTGGGTTTGCCGGAATCATCGCAGGACCGTGAGCTGAGACAAGTTCTGAAAAAGTGGTTCGCGGAATTACTAGCTGCAGAACCGGATATGGGAGAGATTCGCATAGAGAGAGCACACTGCGTGGGGCGCTGGGTGGAGGGAGCGACCAGGCCCCGTGTAGTGGTGGTGAAATTTTGAATTTTGTGCAAAAGGAGACCCTTTTGAGGAAATATAGATCCATGAAAACCCTCCTGTTCCAGAATGCTAAAAATCATGATGTTCCAAGATTACTCCATGGCCATGGCAAACCTGAGGAGGAGGATTTCGAATGTATGCAGGCAGCTGGCAGAAAAACAAATCTGTTTTACTTTGCAGTTTCTGGCGAGGCTCAGAGTGGTTAAAGAGGGTCAAGCCCATGTATTTGAGAGCAGTGAGGCCGCCAGGAAGCAGATACAACAGTGGTTCCCGAACTGATTCAACAATGTGTATGGGACACAAGTTACCACGATAGAGTGTGGCAAGGAGCACTGGCTTACAGCTGAGTTATGCATGTTATATGTTAATGTTTGAGGGGGGGTGTAAGGAATGTGGCTATTAGAGGCCATGATTGTGTGAGGAATACATGAAAGGATTGAGGGATGGTAGATGTTA
The DNA here is from genome assembly GCF_901765095.1 of Microcaecilia unicolor. NCBI lineage: Eukaryota > Metazoa > Chordata > Amphibia > Gymnophiona > Siphonopidae > Microcaecilia > Microcaecilia unicolor. The sequence continues at coordinate 54,153,953 of NC_044040.1, forward strand.
TGGGGGTATAATGGGATATGGTATTAGCAGAAGGGGATGGGAGGCAGAGAGAGAGGGGGGGGGGTTCATCATGGGAATGACCTTTATACACCAAAAGGGGAACTTTGGAGGAAGAGGGGTAGCGGGGAGGGGGGAAGGAGGAGCGGGAAAGACAAGATGGGGGGACTGAGACCACTGACGGAACACTGGTGGGGGGGGGAATGACAGATTGTGTTTTTGGCTGTCTGAGTATGGCAGTGTGGTTGAGTTTGGTGAGCCACCATGGGGGAGGCTGGGACCCCTGGTGGACAGCAATAGTACGGAGGCTGATGAATGATTATCTACACCTGCATGTTATGTGGGAGAATGGCTAAAGGTATCAACTGTGTGTCATGGAACGTGTCAGGGATTAACTCTCCGATTAAGAGAGCCAAAATCTTGCAATATTTGGGTACTCATAAGGGAGATATAGTCTCTAACTGCAATAGTTGCAGATCTAGACCCCCTTTTCTGAAAGGTTGTCAGTCCATGAGCGCGCGGCATTTACCAAAGTGTCATTTTTGGGGTCTAATAAAATCCAAACACATTTATAAGAATGGCTAAAAAATTCAAATCCTGTACAGTTTGTGATGCTAATTCCGTTGAAATACATTTTAACATTATGGATGCAAAATCCAGTCAAACAAGTTGACTCAAAGTGTATCAAAATTGGTTGTGACTCATCGGAACATATTTGGACCAATATTCAGACCGCAACAACTTCCATGCAAACAAAGATACAGACTTGACCTTTTGAACAAGCATTATGCTTGTGCTGGACATAATACTGCCAGATTTGCAACTAACCAGCATCTATAACCGCCCTGCAGGATCTCTTCAAAGTTGGCACTGTCAGCGCAAATGGTAAAATATACCAAGTTCAAAGCCAATTATTAAAAAAGAGTCTGCCTGAATCAGCTTGTGAACAGTATCATCTGAAAGAGAAAATTGTGCTCTACAACACTATGTTTTTGTTTTGCAATGCCACCATTAAGTAGCTTGCTAAAAAACACTAGCTTTCTATGGTGGTTTAGACTTTGTTTTGGCAATGATACAGCAGTTGAGTCTGTATTTTAACACACAAAAATTTGCAAGTAGAGGTTCTGATTTTATTTTGACTACATTATTGTAAACATGGTTCCATAGTGTCTAAGAGAGAGATCTCTACACTCTACTACTACTACTTATCATTTCTATAGCACTACTAGATGTACGCAGCGCTGTACACTGGACATAAAGAGGCAGTCCCTGCTCGATAGAGCTTACAGTCTAATTAGGACAGACAAACGACAAATAAGAGCTAAGGGAATTACTAAGGTGGGAATGATAAAACATGGGTGCTGAGCAAGTAAGGGTTAGGAGTTAAAAGCTAGGTCAGACTATAGCATCAAGATTAATAGGTGGTTTGTTTTACTTGGACCACGCTATCCCAGTTTTAGTTCCTGCATTGGTTGCCAGTTAGGGCAAGGTATGACTTCAAAGTGCTGATGCTGATATTAAGGCCCTTCTATGTGCTTCAGGATTCTTTGATGACCACTGTACAGATGTTTAGTAATTCTTCCTGGAAATGGGCTACATCTACAAATGACAATAGACTGGTGTCGTCGCTATAGAGAAGAAGTCCAGTGTTATCATTACTGCTAGTGAATAGAATGATGTCTGTAGATTGCTCTTTATGTAATCATAATCTTAAGGGATGAAAACTATTGCTGTACTGGTATTTTTGTAACTGTGTGACAAGGTATTCTTAAAACATACTGAAAGTTAATTTATTGAGAAATACTGTTAACACAAAAGTGCTGTGGGGAAACACTGTGACCACTGATTTGTTTCAGTGAGAATAACTATGATAAAAAATTAAAAAGCAAAAACATGGGATTGTATTGCTGTATTTGCCATTTTCTTTTTACACTTACAGTTGAAGAATTCATTGCCGATAGAAGATAAAGAAGAAACATTGAAGAAAGCTCTAACAATGGGCAATGTCACATTGGTGGAGGAACTTTTAAATGCAGGTAAAAATTCTTAGTAAACCAGTTGGTTTTGCTGGATTGACCAGTTGTAAAAATTGGAAAATTTTCCTGTATTCATAGAAATCTTCCAATTTTATGTATGTAACTTTCTGTAATCATGTGATAAGGGTTCATGCCTTTGCTCAAGCTTTAGTATGGATTAACCCAGTTTAGCACTTAGTAAATAACGCACATTAATGCCCTGTGTGTCACATTTTATGCAGTGAGACCTACTTAACGATAATGTGCACTACCCTGGTAGCACATTTCAGTAAAACTACCCTTTAGGGAGCTGTTTACTAGTGGTTAGTGTGTGCTGCTTGATGCAGGGCTCATGTTCTGGCTTATGGGCCCTGTGCTAACCATTAACAAATGAGCCTCTTGGTGATTTATTCTTACATAATAAAAAAAATAAGGGATTAAAATGTACGTGTATGAAAAGCAGAGAAGAATGTGTCCTTTGAACAGTGTGTGTGTGTATTCTCTCTTTAGCAAATACTGAAAACAGAAGTATCTACGCTTTTGTTCCACATATTAAATTACATAAGAACATAAGCGTTGGAGAGGAAGTGACGTCACCGCTGGGAAATGGCAGCTTGATTCCTTAGCTCTGCTGGAGCAGGAGCAGAAATCATTGGAAAACCCGACAATTTTGATTGAAAACCCTCACTGTTAGCATTTGATTCTTTCAGAGAGATGGCAGTATGGAAAAAATTGGACAAATTTTAAATTTACATCTGAGAAACGAGTTAGTAGCTTGAGCGCTTTACAGAAGGCGGCGGTACTCCGTTTTAAGATGGCGGAGGTGGAATCGGACTCAGACCCGGACCATACGGAGCACATGGAGAGCGATGCACAACTTACCAAACAAGATGTAGTGCGATGGTTTAAAGAACTAAAAGTGAAAATGACTGTGGTCAGGAAAGATAATACAAGCTGCGGTTTCGGAATTGTGTGTTGAGGGTCGTGAGATTGGGACCTGCCTCAGGCAGATGGAGGAGCGGATGGATGGCTTAACAGATAATTTGCAAACGCTGCAAGCAGAGCTGAAAGTGGAACGTAAGGACAGATCAGAGCTACAGCTGGCACTGGAGGATTTGGAGAATAGATCCAGGTGCTGTAATTTACGCTTTAAGGGGGTGCCCGAGGAGGCCTCCTATAAGGACTGCATGCAGGTGATTCAAGAGATCAGTATCCATCATTTTAGATAGGGCCCACAGACGTTTTGGGCCCCAGAGAGACTCCTTGCCTAGAGACATTATTGCGTGCTTCCACAACTACAGTGTGAAGGAGCAGGTGTGGAGAAAGGTGAGAATTTTAGGCGAAGTTGAGTGGAATAACTGCAAATTTAAGGTTTTCCAAGATCTAGCCAAGGCCACTCTACAGCGTCGGAGAGATCTGCGGGATGTCACTACTTTATTTGCAGAAAGCTGGTCTGCAATACAGGTGTGGTACCCTTTTGGATTACAATTTTCTGTTGAAACCCAGACACGCAGAGCCCAAACTACAGCAGAGGCTTGGAGTTCCCTTTTGGAGATGGGCTGCTCAGATCTTCCTATATCTGTAACCTCGAACCGAGCCCCAAGTTTGCCTACTAATTCGAAATCAATGTGGCATAAGGTCCGCAGATGTGGGGGATGCAGGCTTGCGGTCAGAGATGAACGCTGCCACCTGATCTGACTAGAGTTCTGGATTGCTTTATTCTACAGTTATTTTTTATAGTATCATGCCACTTCGTTGTTGAGACAGAGATGACACGAATTCATGAAGGGGGAAGTTTCATGTCATATCAAACGGGCAGAGAATGAGCGGAATGAGAGATTGTGTGTGAGATTAATGCAGTGTGGGTATATTGCTGAGTACATGGGGGTCGGTGTGAATATTAGCTAACAGTTGGTGAGCCGTCCGCTGGCAATAGCGCACTTCCTCAGGGAGCTCACTGGCCGGTAGTAGATGTGGCCAGTGGACCCGGGGATAAGGGGATGGGGGGAAGGGAGGTGGGTTGGGCTTGCGGTGGGATCATGGAATGTTAATGGTTTGAATGATCCAGGGAAAAGAAGTATTTTTAGATAGCTACGGCGTTTCAATTGGGACGTGGTTATGCTCTAGGAAACTCATGTGAGGAAGGAAGACACACTAATGCTTCGCCGTAGGGAGTACGGCGAGTGTTATTTTATTTTATTTTTTTATTTTTGTTACATTTGTACCCCACGCTTTCCCACTCATGGTAGGCTCAATGCGGCAGGCAGTGGAGGGTTAAGTGACTTGCCCAGAGTCACAAGGAGCTGCCTGTGCCGGGAATCAAACTCAGTTTCTCCGTTCCCCAGGACCAAAGTCCACCACCCTAACCTCTAGGCCACTCCTCCACCTCAAAGTCAATGTGGCATTATATACATGCTGACCCCAGAGGGGGGAAAAAACGGGAGGTTTGACGATTTATATAAGATTGTGGATACCTTTTACTAAAGAGGAACACTTTTTTGGATGACTCTGGGAGATGTTTGGCAGTCAAAGGCCGCTTGTATGATGAACCAGTTACCTTTGTCAATCTGTATGCACCTAATGTAGGGAAGGGGGAATTTTTTGAGTATTTTCCAGGGGCTCGTTCCCATTTTGTTTCGGGGAGGGTGATTATGGGTGGTGACTTTAATTTAGACATCTTTAGATCACTCCAGGGAGGGGGGGAGTACTGCTTTGGATCATAGAAATAAATTATTGCATTTGGTTAAAGATCTAGATCTACTTGATGTATGGAGACTTCAACATCCGGGTCAGCGCTTGCACTACTTTTATTCCCATGCACAACAGACTTGTACGAGAATAGATGCCTTCTAGTGCGGCCGAGCCTTGAGGGGTCAGGTGCAGGATATAGAGATTGGGAGCATACATGCTTCTGATCATGCTCCTGTTTGGGTTAACTTACTTGGCTTGCAGGGAGAGACACATCACACTTTTTGGAGGTTGAATGAGTCAGTGCTGGGGGATGTGAAGATCTGCCACAAAATTTGCGAGGTGATAAAAAATTTATATGGAACTTAATGATACAGGGGAAGTTTCTGATGATGTCCTGTGGGATGCTCTCATGGCAGTAGTTTGAGAGCACCTTATAAAGTGGGGAGCGAGGCGCAAGCGAGAGAGATATATTAAAGAGCTGGAGCTTCGCACGAAATTGGGCAGCTGGAATGTAAGCATTGGGGGGAGGGGGAGATGCCAAGATATTACTTCAACTGTTGGCCTCTCACCTAGAATTGCAAAAATTACAGGTAGATCAGATGGAATTTCATAGACTGGTAGTCCAACAGAGATTCTATGAATTTAGCAATAAGGCGGGAAGAATGCTGGCCCGACATCTTTAAAAAGCGCCAGATACAGCATACCTTTACCAAAATTGAGGGATGTTTTATACTATCAAGACAGGGAGATTAGAGAACAGTTTGTGCAGTTTTATACTAATCTGTATGCCAAAGGGAAGGCCTCATTGTTAATGATTCAAGATTATTTAATCAGGGATGGGCTGAAGGGCTTAGTTGAAGCTGATAGGGACGGACTGGAGGCCCCAATAACTGTTGATGAGATCTTGGGGGTGATTAGAGGCCTCAAGGGAGGAAAGGCTCCGGGGATGGATGGCTCCACCTCAAAGTTTTATAAGATTTACTCTACAGAACTAATTCCTCTTTTGCGGAGGGTGGGCAATTCTTGTTTTGTAGGTCACTCACTGCCCCCTAGTATGCATGAGGCGGGGATTTCTGTAATTTTAAAGCCTGGGAAGGACCCTACAGTGTGTGGTTCCTATCGACCGATTTCCCTGCTTAATACTGATGCAAAAATTATGGCCGACCGCTTGGGTAGGGTGCTTACACAGATCAATCTGGTTTTGTACCACGCCACCAGGTGGTTGACAATATCAGGCATACATTAGGGGTTCTTTGGGAAGCACAGGTGCAGGAGGTCCCATTTGTGTTGTTAACAACTGATGCTGAGAAGGCATTTTTTAGGGTTGAGTGGCCCTACTTGTGAGAGGTCTTGCGCTTTATGGGTTTTGGTCCCAAATTTATTGGCTGGCTGCAGAGTCTTTGAGGTCCCTGTAGCTCGTGTCAAAGTTAATGGGGCTATTCACCAACATTCCCATTATGCGGGGTACTAGGCAGGGATGCCTGCTCTCTCCTCTGCTATTTGCAATATCTGTTGAACCCTTCGTTCAACGGGTTCGGTCCTTGTCTGGTATAAAAGGGATCCAGATTGGGGAAGTGGAGCATAAAATAGCTCTCTTTGAGGATGATATTTTGTTCTGTGTAAAGGCACCCCAGTTAACCTTGCCTATAATTGTGAGGGAACTCGGCAACTTTATGAAGTTGTCAGGATTCAAAGTTAATTATGATAAATCAGAATTTCTGGGTGTCACCCTTACTGATTGACAGGAGGAAGAGATATTACCATTTTTTGTCTTTCGCAGGGTGCGGACCAGTTTTCGTTACTTGGGTATTCAGATTCCTAAGGACTTGTCTAAACTCTATGCCCTGAATTATACCCCATTTCCTTGTCGTCAGCAGCAGATGAATCCATTAACTGATGGGTTGTATCTGCCTACCAGCAGGTGGAGATAAAGAACACTGAAAAACCACAGTGACCCTTGGATGGCAAGTCCCTTCTGCCTTCAGTTTTTCTCTGTCTCCCAGCAGGTGTGGACGTAGCTTGATCAGCTCCTGGATTTCTGCCTGGGGTGGCTCCTGTGCTTTGCCAGTAGAGTGGGGGTGTTGTGACCGGTGGTGCCCACTTCAAAGGCATATAGGTTCGCCCTATCCCTTCCTTACCCATTCCCCCTCCTCCCGGAGTCCCTCTGTTGCTGCCTGCCTCCAACTTTCCTCACAGCGTTAAAAAAAAAAAAAAGGGGCGCACTTATACAGCGTTGCTATTTCTGAGGCTTTCTCCAGAGATTCTGGTTCAGTGCAGCTTGACTGGAGCTCGTTGACTCAGTCTTCTGAGGTGAGAGTGGTGCCCAGCTCCTCCGGGGAGGTTCCCGTGGACAGCGTTCTGTGCGAGGTAAGTTCTGGTGCGAAGCCGCCATTTATTTCTATATTTCCATCCAGTTGGGCGATGGCTGCTTGAAGGAGTTAAGCGCTGCTCCCGCTGTGGTAAACGCAGGTCAGCAGCGGGGCTTTGCGGTACGTGCTCCTTAGATGCTCGTGCTAGTACGAGCATGGTGAGTGGTGATTCTTCACGCTCGATGGAGCTGGCAGCGGGCGTCATTTTGGAAGCGCCGCATGACTCGACCCTCGCAGTTGCGGAGGAGTCTGAGGGCAGGGAGACGCCTTATTCGAGGCTCCTAGAGGAGCTCCAGCCTCCGCTTCTCCTATTCGGGGACGTAGGGCCAGGGTGAGTTTTTCTCCCCGCAGTTTATGCTACTGATACATAAGGCCTTCATGTTAAAAAGAGCTCTGCCGCAGGTGTCTGACACTGCGTTGCATTCTGGATTCCCTCCAGGTTTTGATGGCCCAGGGACGGCTGCATATATTAATTCTTCCCCCGAGCGTTGGAAGGACGCTAGACGTAGACGGGTAAATTCCCCGCCTGAGAGTGGCGCATCTCTCCCCCCCCCGTGGTCAGGCTGTGGGAAGTCTGAGGAATCTGGCAGGCCCTCATGGACAGATGATCCAGATGAGGGTTCCTGTTTGCCACTGGACTTGGATGATCCCAATGCGGTTCGGATTTTCCATCACGACGAGCTGCCAGCTCTCATTGCTGACGCCTTGCAGGCCCTCTCGATTGATGATCCTGCCAAGGGCGATGCCTCCTCTGTAAGTCTTAGGATGGCGAGTACTTAGAAGCCTGCTCGGGCTTTTCCTGTGCATGACTCCATCCAGGAGCTTATATCAGCTCTATGGTCTGACCCCGATGGGCCTTTGAAAGTGGCCAGGACTTTGGGTCAGCTTTACTCTCTGTTTGAGGATCACTTGGCCCATTTTGGGATGCCTAAAGTGGATGTGTGGGTCACGGCTGTGACTAAAAAGACCACTCTCCCAGAAGAGGGAGGGGTCGCTTTGAAAGACATGCAGGACCGGCGGCTAGAATTCGCGATGAAGCGGTCCTTTGAAATATCGGGCCTGCCTTAAGGGTGACTATTTGCAGTTCCTATGCAGCCCGGGCCTGTTTTTTTGGTTACAGCAGGCGGTGGATCAGCCCGCGATGGTGCGGGGTCCCTCTCTGAGGTTGCCCCGCAGATGGCGTCTGCCCTGTCATTTTTGGCTGATGCCCTTTATGATCTGGTCAGAGCTTCGGCTAAGCAGATGCCTGTGGCGGTTTCTGCCTGCCGCCTTCTTGCCCTGCGGCATTGGGTGGCTGACATGGCCTCTAAGCAAAGGCTGGTGAGGTTATTTGGAGAGGAATTGCAGAAGTTTGTTAAAGAACTAGGGGACTCTAAGTCCCAACGGTTACCTGAGGATAGGCCGAGGATAACTGCAGTTATTATGATGGCAAGATTGAAATGGATGAATGATATGTGATTTTAATGAAGCACGAGCACAATATACCCCAAGGGAAGTGAAATAATTATGTGAATATGTGTGTATATCGCATTGTGGGTTGGTTTATGTAAGATATGTGGGAGAAGTGAGATCAGGGTGTCAAGAATTAACATATGCCTCCTTTAGGTTCAAACAAATGTTGAATTGTATGTTTTATTATCCATGTATCAGATGGTAATATGGAATGCACCATAATTTATGGGCGGAGGTTTGAGCTCAAGTCTAACAGTATTTAATGTGAGTAGTTTATGACCTATACATATGTATTATAGATATACGCATACACCGGTGATTAAGATCTACTTGGGCTCAGCTGTATGTACATACACAAATATTAGGAGGTGGAACATCATATGTGCAGTGATGGTTCCATTGTGACACCACCACATATTCCTCTTGGGGATATAATGGGTGTAAACGGTATGGTCTGAGCACATTTAAAACAATTTAAAACACTTTATAGTATTTTTTTAAAGTGCATATATAAAAAAAGATAAATTATTTTGAACCCAAGTTTATTATAGTGAGATTGTGGTGGTACAGCCAGGAGAGTTTCTCATGTCTCTGGACCTAAAAGAAGCGTATTTGCACATTCCTATTTGGCCTCCGCATCAGCGGTTTCTCCGGTTTGCGGTGTTGGGCCAACATTTCCAGTTTCGGGCCTTTCCTTTCGGCTTAGCCACAGCTCCCCATACCTTTTCCAAGGTAATGGTGGTGGTAGCTGCCTTTCTCAGGTGAGAGGGTATCAGAGTTCACCCTTATCTCGACGACTGGCATTCAGCGGATTCGGCAGACGACAGCCGTCTTGCAACAGCCAGAGTGGATACAATCCTGCAGACTCTGGGCTGGGTGGTCAATATACCCAAAAGTCACCTGACCCCCCTCTCAGTCTCTCGAGTATTTGGGGGTCCGGTCGACACGGCCTCCGGGTTTGTCTTCTTCTCCCTGACCACAGGCGATTGCAAGCTTCAGAAACAGAGTTTGTCTGCTCCTGCGGATGCCTCGTCCTCGAGCTTGGGACATTGTCCAGCTTCTGGGGTCGATGTCAGCCACCATGTAGGTGGTTCCCTGGGTGAGAGCTCATATGAGGCCACTGCAGATTGCTCTGCTCCAAGAATGGTCATCGGTCTCCCAGGAATACCAACGCAGAATAGCGTGGCTCCCTGCGGCCCGGCACAGTATGGATTGGTGGCTCTCCAAAGGATGCTGCGACAGGAATGCCGCTCGCCGCTTCATTCTTGTTGCCTGGTGATAACAGATGTCAGCCTTTTGGGCTGGGGAGCTCATTGCCAGGGAAGCTATGCTAAGGGACAGTGGACACTTGTGGAAGCGGGGGTGGTTCATCAATCGCTTGGAACTGAGAGTGATATTCCAGGCTCTTATCGCCTTCCACAAGACTCTGAAGGGGCTTGCTGTCCGAGTTCTGTCAGACAACATGACAGCGGTGGCCTACTTCTATCGTCAGGGCGGCACTCAGTGCAGGGCCCTGGCCGCGGAGGCCGCTCAGATTTTCCTCTGGGCCGAGCTCCACTTGCATCGGCTGTCGGCAGCTCATATAGCAGGTCAGAGCAACATGCAAGCCGATTTTTCCTCACGCGCATCAATCGACCCCGGCGGAATGGAACTGGCAGAAGAGTTTCTTCAGATTGGTGCCAAATGGGGGGCTCCCAGATTGGATTTAATGGCGTCAAGTACAAACGCCGAAGTCCTTGCTTTTTCAGCAGGAGAGAGATCCTTGCTTGGCGGAGTTGGAGTGCACAGGCTCAATCCTGGCCCTTGGGCCTCCGTATGTGTTCTCTCCTTGGCCCTTGATAGGGCGAGTCCTCCTGCGGATTTGACTTCACCGAGGATTGGTGATTCTCATCGCTCCGGAACTGGCCAATGTGTCCGTGGTATGCGGATCTACGTCAGATGATGGTGGAGCTCCATTTCCTTTCGGTGCCAAATCTGTTGGTTCAAGGCCGGTGACTATGGGGGATCCCTGCCAATTTGGTCTTACAGCCTGGCTCTTGAGAGGGGCGCAATTGAGAGACAAGGGCTACTCTAACAAGGTCATCTCTACTCTCTTGCAGGCCCCAAGTGGTCTACCTCCGCATCTTATGCTTGGATCTGGCGCAAGTTTGAGGTGTGGTATTTTTTTTTTGTTACATTTGTACACCGCGCTTCCCACTCATGGCAGGCTCAATGCGGCTTACATTTGTATACAGGTACTTATTTGTACCTGGGGCAATGGAGGGTTAAGTGACTTGCCCAGAGTCCAAGGAGCTGCCTGTGCGATAAACAACTACGTGGGGCTCCAGTTTCGCCGGTACTGGACGTTTTTGCAGGATGGTTTTACAAAAAGGTCGGGCTTATAATTCCCTGCGGGTTTCAAGTGGCAGCATTGGCATGCTTTCGAGGGAAAGTCCTCGGGCTATCCCTTACTGCTCTTCCGGACATTGTCCGATTTCTCAGAGTGGCGCTTCGGCTCCGTCCTCCCATGCGGTTGCCTTGTCCGGCCTGGAACCTGGGGCTGGTGTTGAAGGCTCTTTAGTGTTCGTATTTCGAGCCGCTTAAGTGAATTTCGGAGAAGGATGTGACTCTCAAGACCATGACATTGGCTAGACGCGTATCTGAGCTTCAGGCGCTGTCCTGTCGAGACCCTTTTCTACAATTCTCGGAGTCCGGAGTAACGATATGTACAGTGCCTTCCTTCCTGCCTAAGTGGTTTTAGCGTTTCACCTGAACCAGCCCATTTTTCTTCCTTTCTTTTCTAGGGAAGACTTTCCGGATTCCTTTGGGCAGTTGCATCTTTTGGAATTCCGTAGGGCTCTGTTGCATCGTCTACAGATGTCAAATGACTTCAGGACTTCTGATCACCTTTTGGTATTGTTGACAGGTCCTCGACGCTGGTGTCCGGCGTCTAAGGCCTCTATAGCCTGTTGGTTCAGGGAAGTAATTTTTTTCTGCGTATCTGCTTTCAGGACGATCTCCGCCTGAAGCGTTTAAGGTGCATTCCACGAGGGCGATGTCTTCCTCGTGGGCTCAAATGGGCACTTTCTCTTCAAGAGATCTGTTGTGTGGCTCCTTGGGTTTCTCAGCTCTCCTTTGTCCTGCATTACAGGCTGGATGTTGCAGCGAAGCAGGACGCGCATTTTGGAGCACAAGTGCTTGCTCTTGGAGGGGCCTGTTCCCACCCTACGTAGGGAGTGCTTTTGTACATCCCATCAGTTAATGGATTCATCTGCTGCTGATGACAAGGAAGGGAAAATTCGGTTCTTACCTTGGTAATTTTCTTTTCTTTAGTCACAGCAGATAAATCCATGATCCCTCCCTGTCTGGCTTTATTTTTTTGTTCAGATCTTTCATGCAGATATTGTATCTCATCAGGAGAAGTTTGAAAACCAGTTTTCGGAATTTCTACATGCTGTTCTATTACAGGAGGTTGAGATCAATTATCCAATTATCCAAATATAGACTGGGTAAATGTAACATCGGGACACGCTACAGAGGTACAATTCCTTGATGAAATCAAAGACAGCTTTATGGAGCAGCTGGTGCAGGAGCCGACGAGAGAAGGAAAAATTCTAGACTTGGTCCTTAGTGGAGCGCATGATCTGGTGAGGGACGTTATGGTACTGGGGTCACTTGATAACAGTGATCATAATATGATCAGTTTTGATATCGACCTTGAAGTAACTGTACACAAAGTCAAATACGTTATCGTTTAACTTTAAAAAAGGAGACTATGATAAAATGAGAAGAACGGTAAAAAAAAAAAACTTGGGGCAACTGAGAGAGTGAAAACTGTACAACAGGCGTGGACGTTGTTCAAAAATACCATCCTGGAGGCCCAGGTCATACATATTCCGCGAATTAGAAAAGAAAGACGGAAGTCCAAAAGACAGCCAGCCTGGTTGAAAAGTGAGGTGAAGGAAGCTATTAGGGCTAAAAGAAACGCCTTCAGAAAATGGAAGAAGGAACTGTCTGAAAATAACAAGAAGCAGCATAAGGAATGTCAAAGCAACTGCAAGGTGCAGATAAAGAAGACCAAGAGGGATTACGAAGAAAAGATAGCATTAGAGGCAAAAAAACATAGTAAAAATTTTTTTCGGTATATTAAAAGCAGGAAGCCGGCAAAAGAATCGGTTGGGCCGGTGGATGACCGAGGGGTAAAAGGGGCGATCAAGGAAGACAAAGACGTAGCGGAGAGATTGAGTAAATTCTTTGCTTCGGTCTTCACCAAGGAAGATTTGGGTGGGATACCGGTGTCGGAAATGGTATTTCAAGCGGACGAGTCGCAGAAACTTACTGACTTCACGGTAAACCTGGAGGACATAATGGGGCAGTTCAGCAAACTGAAGAGTAGCAAATCTCCTGGACCGGATGGTATTCATCCTAGAGTACTGATAGAACTGAAAATTGGAGGGTCATGGGATAGGAGGAAATGTCCTATTGTGGATTAAAAACTGGTTGAAGGATAGGAAACAGAGAGTGGGGTTAAATGGGCAGTATTCACAATGGAGAAGGGTAGTTAGTGGGGTTCCTCAGGGGTCTGTGCTAGGACCGCTGCTTTTTAATATATTTATAAATGATTTAGAGATGGGAGTAACTAGCGAGGTAATTAAATTTGCTGATGACACAAAGTTATTCAAAGTTGTTAAATCGCGACAGGATTGTGAAAAATTACAAGAGGACCTTACGAGACTGGGAGACTGGGCGGCTAAATGGCAGATGACGTTTAATGTGAGCAAGTGCAAGGTGATGCATGTTGGAAAAAAGAACCCGAATTATAGCTACGTCATGCAAGGTTCCACATTAGGAGTTACGGACCAAGAAAGGGATCTGGGTGTCGTCGTCGATAATACACTGAAACCTTCTGCTCAGTGTGCTGCTGCGGCTAGGAAAGCGAATAGAATGTTGGGTATTATTAGGAAAGGTATGGAAAACAGGTGTGAGGATGTTATAATGCCGTTGTATCGCTCCATGGTGCGACCGCACCTTGAGTATTGTGTTCAATTCTGGTCGCCGCATCTCAAGAAAGATATAGTGGAACTGGAAAAGGTGCAGCGAAGGGCGACTAAAATGATAGCGGGGATTGGACAACTTCCCTATGAAGAAAGATTAAGGAGGCTAGGGCTATTCAGCTTGGAGAAGAGACGGCTGAGGGGGAGATATGATAGAGGGATATAAATAATGAGTGGAGTGGAACAGGTGGATATGAAGCGTCTGTTCACGCTTTCCAAAAATCTAGGACTAGGGGCATGCGATGAAACTACAGTGTAGTAAATTTAAAACAAATCGGAGAAAACCTTTCTTCACCCAACGTGTAATTAAACTCTGGAATTCGTTGCCGGAGAAAGTGGTGAAGGCGGTTAGCTTAGCAGAGTTTAAAAAGGGGTTGGACGGTTTCCTAAAGGACAAGTCCATAAACCGCTACTAAATGGACTTGGGAAAAATCCACAATTCCAGGAAGAACATGTATAGAATGTTTGTACGTTTGGGAAGCTTGCCAGGCGCCTTGGCCTGGATTGGCCGCTGTCGTGGACAGGATGCTGGGCTCGATGGACCCTTGGTCTTTTCCTAGTATGGCATTACTTATGTACTTATCGTCGCTCCTTTGTGTGGTTATTGCTCTGGTTCTGGGGCGTTTGTTCGCTGTGAGGAAAATTTATGTTATTTACCTTTATGATTCACTCTGCTTTGGAAATTTCAAATACTGAAGGCAGAAGGGGCTTGCCGTCCAAGGGTCACTGTGGTTTTTCAGTGTTCTCTATCTCCACCTGCTGAGGCGGATACAACCCATCAGTTAATGGATTCATCTGCTGTGACTAAAGGAAAGAAAATTACCAAGGTAAGAACCTAATTTTCCCTTTTTTGCCAATTGCAGAGAGACTTGAGCAGTTGGAAAGACGGGTGGCTTTTGTGGTGGGGCCGGATTTCGGTACTTAAGTACATAAGTAATGCCACACTGGGAAATGACCAAGGGTCCATCGAGCCCAGCATCCTGTCCACGACAGCGGCCAATCCATGCCAAGGGCACCTGGCAAACTTCCCAAACATACAAACATTCTATATATGTTATTCCCGGAATTGTGGATTTTTCCCAAGTCCATTTAGTAGCGGTTTATGGACTTGTCCTTTAGGAAACCGTCTAACCCCCTTTTAAACTCTGCCAAGCTAACTGCCTTCACCTCGTTCTCCGGTAACGAATTCCAGAGTTTAATTACACGTTGGGTGAAGAAATATTTTCTCCAATTTGTTTTAAATTTACTACACTGTAGTTTCATCGCATGCCCTCTAGTCCTAGTATTTTTGGAAAGTGTGAACAAACGCTTCACATCCACCTGTTCCACTCCACTCATTATTTTAAATACCTCTATCGTCTCCCCTCAGCCGTCTCTTCTCCAAGCTGAAAAGCCCTAGCCTCTTTAGTCTTTTTTCATAGGGAAGTTGTCCCATCCTCGCTATCATTTTCGTCGCCCTTCGCTGCACCTTTTCTAATTCTACTATATCTTTCTTGAGATGCGGCGACCAGAATTGAACACAATACTCAAGGTGCAGTCGCACCATGGAGCGATATAACGGCATTATAACATCCTTACACCTGTTTTCCATACCTTTCCTAATAATACCCAACATTCTATTCACTTTCCGAGCCGCAGCAGCACACTGAGCTGAAGGTTTCAGTGTATTATTGACGACGACACCCAGATCCCTTTCTTGGTCCGTAACTCCTAACGTGGAACCTTGCATGACGTAGCTATAATTCGGGTTCCTTTTTCCCACATGCATCACCTTGCACTTGCTCACATTAAACGGCATCTGCCATTTAGCCGCCCAGTCTCGTAAAGTCCTTCTGTAAATTTTCACAATCATGTCGCGAGTTAACGACTTTGAATAATTTTGTGTCATCAGCAAATTTAATTACCTTGCTAGTTACTCCCATCTCTAAATCATTTATAAATATATTAAAAAGCAGTGGTCCTAGCACAAACCCCTGAGGAACCCCACTAACTACCTTTCTCCATTATGAATACTGCCCATTTAACCCCACTCTGTTTCCTATCCTTCAACCAGTTTTTAATCCACAATAGGACTTTTCCATGACCCTCCAGTTTCCTATGTAGCCTTTCATGAGGTACCTGTCAAACAACTTTTGAAAATCCAGATACACAATATCAACCGGCTCCCCTTTGTCCAAATGTTTGTTTACTTCTTCAAAGAATTGAAGTAAATTGGTCAGGCAAGATTTCCCCACAAAAAAGCCGTGCTGACTCGGTCTCAGAAATCCAGTCCTCGGATGTGCTCTGTAATTTTGTTTTTAATAATAGCCTCTACCATTTTCCCTGGCACCGATGTCAGACTCACCGGTCTATAATTTCCCGGATCTCCCCTGGAACCTTTTTTTAAAAATGGGCTTTACATTGGCCACCCTCAATCTTCTGGTACCACGCTTGATTTTAAGGATAAATTGCATGTCACTAGCAGTAGCTCCGAAAGCTCATTTTTCAGTTCTGTCAGTACTCTAGGATGAATACCTTCCGGTCCAGGAGATTTGCTACTCTTCAGTTTGCTGAACTGCCCCATTACGTCATCCAGGTTTACTGTGAAGTCAGTAAGTTTCTCCGACTCGTCCGCTTGAAATATCATTTCCGACACCGATATCCCACCCAAATCTTCCTCGGTGAAGACCGAAGCAAAGAATTCATTCGATCTCTCCGCTACGTCTTTGTCTTCCTTGATCGCCCCTTTTACCCCTCGGTCATCCAGCGGCCCAACCGATTCTTTTGCCGGCTTTCTGCTTTTAATATACCAAAAAATTTTTTTTTACTATGCTTTTTTGCCTCTAATGCTAACTTAAAATGAATCTATTACCTTGGTTACTGTTTCTGTTCCATATTGGTGCTGCAAGCGGAGTTAATGAGCTTAGTCTGATATTTCTAGATTTGTGTGGGGTGGGCGCACTCCGAGATTGGCTAAGACAGTAATGTGGGGATCGGTGGAGTGGGGTGATAGGGGAGTGCCCAACCTAGTGTGGTGGTATTGGGCAGCTCAATTGAAGCTTATCTCTTGCTGGTGCCGGGGGGAACTGTCTCCTACAGCCACATTGGAACAATATATTGTGAAAGAATATTCCCTGGATGCAGCCCTTTGGGCCTCCCTTACTAGTAGAGCCTATAAGCAGATGACGACTAACCCGTTTGTGTCACATTTACTATCCCTGAAAAACAGGCTGAGGGGCTCTCGTGCTTCCTTGTTGCTAGCGCATGTCACCCAGGAGCCAGGATTTTTGATTGGTCTTAGGCGAGCCACATTTGCTGATTGGTCTCACCGCAGCCTTTCTAGGTTTTGTGGTTTTTTGGATTTGGGGGAGATGTACTCTTTTGGGGAAGTGCGGGAGTCTCATGGCTTACCCTCTTCAGATTTCTTCCCATACTTACAGGTTAAGCATTACATTTCTAGTCAGGATTGGCTACGGGTCGACCCTCATGAAACTGAACATTTTGAAAATTTGTGGGTCTCAATCGGGAAGCGCAGGGAAACTATCACTCACATTTACCTGTTTATCAGAGGGTTTGCCTTTGTTAAATACCCCTACATGAAGCTTGGGAGGAGGATTTGGGGGGTGAGTTAAGTGTGAATGAGTGGAAAAAGATATGTCTGGAGGTGAAGAAAGCTTCTATATGTGTTTTGATTAAAGAAAATGCATTCAAAGTTTTGAGTAGATAGTACTATACACCGGCCCTATGTTTCCTGGTACTACAGATATATGTTGGAGGTGTGGGAAAGACACAGGGACTTTTTTACCGTATATGGTATATGGTGGACTTGCGAATAGCTACAGGGATTCTGGCAGGGAGTCGCACAAAGTTTATCTGCAAACCTGGAAATTCTGTTCCCGTGTGATCCCAAGTGGTGCCTGCTTGGCTGGGGTAATTGTAGAGGCTTGAAATGGCAACGCTGCCTCAAATGACTCTGTTTAGCTGCGGCAAAGACTGTTATTGCTGCCCACTGGAACAGAGTAATGGACCGACACTAGTTAACTGGCTCTCAAAACTAGATTTGTTGGGAGAATTAGAGAAACTGACTGAACGCCGCTTGGGGCGATATGACCATACTGCTGAGGAATGGTACATCTAGATCGGTTATTGGTAAAGATTTAGTAGATGGGGGGAGAGGTGGGGTTTGGGGTCTAAGGGGGTAACTTGAGAGTAGTTCTAACGGGAGCTCTGGCTCTACGGAATGGGATATTTGGGGGTGGGTGAGGGGGTTTACTTAGGTTGTCTATAGGCTTAATGTTGTACTCCATTGATTGTGAATGGTTTGCTGTTTTTCAAATCTCAATAAAAATCTATTGTTAAAAAAAACAAAAAACATAAGCGTTGAAATACTGGGCTAGACCAGAGGTTCAAGCCCAGCATCCTGTTTCCAACTGCGGCCAATGCAGGTTACAAGTACCTGGCAAGATCCCAAAACAGTACAATACGTTTTATGCTGCTTATCCTAGAAATAAGCATGCTTCCACATTAGGAGTCGCCGACCAGGAAAAGGATCTAGGAGTCATCGTTGACGATACTTTGAAACCCTTTGCTCAGTGTGCTGCGGCAGCAAAGAAAGCAAATAGAATGTTAGGTATTAGGAAAGGAATGGCAAATAAAAACGAGGATATTATAATGCCTTTGTATCGCTCCATGTTTCGACCGCACCTTAAATACTGTGTACTATTCTGGTTGCCGCATCTCAAAAAAGATATAGTGGAATTAGAAAAGGTACAGAGAAGGGCAAAGAAAATGGTAAAGAGGATGGGACGACTTCCCTATGAGGAAAGGCTAAAGTGGCTAGGGCTCTTCAGCTTGGAGAAAAGACGGCTGAGGGAGATGATAGAGGTCTATAAAATAATGAGTGGAGTGGAAAGGGTAGACATGAAGCTTCTGTTTACTCTTTCCAAAATTACTAGGACTAGGGAGCATTCAATGAAGCTGCAAAATAGTAAATTTAAAACGAATCGGAGAAAACTTTTCTTCACTCAACTTGTAATTAAACTCTGGAATTCGTTGCCAGAGAATGTGGTAAAGGTGATTAACTTAGCGGGATTTACAAAAGGTCTGGATGGCTTCCTAAAGGAAAGGTCCATAGACCATTATTAAAATGGACTTGGGGAAAATCCACTGTTTATTTTTGAGATAACCAGCATAAAATGTATTGAACATTTTGGGATCGTGCCGGGTATTTGTGACCTGGATTGGCCACTGTTGGAAACAGGATGCTGGGCTTGATGGATCTTTGGTTTGTCCCAGTGTGGCAATACTTATGTACTTATGGCTCAGGTGGATGCGGGGATCGGGCTGGTGGTCTTTCATGCGGGAGTGTCAGTTTCCCACCCTAGTTCGGACTGCTTTGGTACATTCCACTAGTCGCTGGACTCATCTGCTGCTGGTGCTAAGGAATGTAAAATTGTCTTACTGGATAATTTTCTTTCCTTTATAGACACAGCAGATGAATCCAGGGTCCCTCCCTTGCTGTTTTTCTCTGTTATGGTTGCAGGTTGCCCAGTTATGAGTCATTGTTCCACTAAGGATTTGTTGCTACACTTTGTTACTGTGAGAGAGGAGGATTTGCTGTTCCTGTTTTCTGTGGTTTCCTGCTTTGTTAGGAGTAATACTGAATAGCCAGACTCTTTCCGTCCCATGAGGCAGTTCAGTGTTCTCTATTTCCACCTGCTGGTAGATGGTCACAACCCATTAGTAGCTGGATTCATCTGCTGTGTCCAAAGGAAAGAAAATTATCCGGTAAGACGTAATGTTATGATTTTTGTTTCCGTTCCTTTCCTAATAATATCCAACATTCTAGTTGATTTCTTAGCCGCTGAGCAGAGGGTTTCAACGTATCATCGATGATACCTAGATCCTCTTCCTGGTCAGTGACTCCTAATGTAGAACCTTGCATCACATAGCTATAATTTGGGTTCCTCTTGCCCACATCCATCACTTTGCACTTGCTCATATTAAACATCTGCCATTTGGACGCCCAGTCTCGAAAGGTCTTCTAATTTTTCACAATCCTCTTGCGATTTAACACTTTGAATAACTTTGTGTTGTCAGCAAATTTAATTACCTCACTAGTTACTCCCATCTCTAAATCATTTTTAAATATGTTAAAAAGCAGTGGTCCCGTCACAGACCCCAGAGGAGCCACACTACCTACCCTTCTCCATTGAGAATACTGACCATTTAACACTACTCTCTGTTTTCTTTTAACCAGTTTTTAATCCACAATAGAACACTACCTCCTATCCCACAACTCTCCAATTTCCTCTGGAGTATTTCATGAGGTACTTTGTCAAATTCCTTTTGAAAATCCAGGTACACAATATGACCAGCTCGCCTTTATCCGCATGTTTGTTCACCCCTTCAAAGAAATGTGTTAGATCAGTGAGGCAAGATTTCCCTTCACTAAATCCATGTTGGCTTTGTCTCATTAATCTATGCTTTTGAATATGCTCTGTAATTTTGTTGTTTGTAATATTTTATTTTTGTTACATTTGTACCCCGCGCTTTCCCACTCATGGCAGGCTCAATGCGGCTTACATGGGGCAATGGAGGGTTAAGTGACTTGCCCAGAGTCACAAGGAGCTACCTGTGCTGGGAATCAAACTCAGTTCCTCAGTTCCCCAGGACCAAAGTCCACCACCCTAACCACTAGGCCACTCCAGTGTCTACCATTTTGCCTGGCACAGACATCACCAGTCTATAATTTCCTGAATCTCCTCTGGAACCTTTATTAAAGATCAGTGTTACATTGGCCACCCTCCAATCTTACAGAACCATGCTTGATTTTAAAGATAAATTACATATTACTGACAATAGCTCCGCAAGTTCATTTTTCAATTCTGTCAGTACTCTGGGATGAATACCATCTGGTCCAGGAGATTTGCTACTCTTCAGTTTGTCAAATTGAGCCATTACATCTTCCAGGTTTATAGAGATTTCATTCAGTTTTTCCGACTCGTTAGCTTTGAATGCCATATCTTGCACCGGTATCTCTCCCAAATCATCCTCGGTGAAGCCCAAAGCAAAGAATTCATTTAATCTCTCCGCTATGGCTTTGTCTTCTCAGAGTGCCCCTTTTACCCCGGTCATTGTTAAGTCCCTCACCTGGTTCCTGGCCTACGCGGCCGATTTGCCGGCGAGTCACAGGCCAGCGGAGATAGCCGGCCATCTTGGATGTGGTTCTTCAGGGTAGGTCGGCCATCTTGGGACTGGCATCTCAGCTTGTGACAGCCATCTTGGAGTTGGACAGCTTCAGGAAGGAAGCCCATATTTGGACGTAAGGTTTCTCTGCTGATGGGGGCAGCCGTCTTGGATCAGCTGAACATGTTTGAGCCTGATTCCTTCACTATTTAAAGCCCTGCCTCCAGTCCCTCGTTGCTTCTGCCTCAATTGTTTGAGATCCACACTGGTGCTCCTTGTCTTCGGTTCCGGTGTTCCTGACCTTGGTTTGTTCCTGGACTATGCGTTGTGTTGCTGCCTGCCTTGACCTTGGACTGTTCCCTGACTATTCTTTGCTCTGCTGTTTACGGGCTCCTGGACTGTGTTTGTTTGTCCACCTGTCTGGTCAGTTGTCATGCAACCCCGCCAGTTCCGGAAGTCCTGCCGGTCGCTTGAACCCAAGGGCTGAACTCCTGGGGGACAGTGGCTAAGTGCAGGTGAAGCTAAGGGTTGTCTGGCTGCTGACCGAGTGCGGTGGCACTCCATCCTCGCCGTGCTCAATTGGGGCACAAGGGCTCACACATCCCCAGTCATAACAGTCATCTAGCGGTCCAACCAATTTCTTTTGCCGGCTTCTTGCTTTTAATATACCTAAAATTTCTACTATGTTTTTGCCTCCAACACAGTTTTGTTTTCAAAGTCCCTCTTTGCCTTCCTTATCAGTACTTTGCATTTGACTTGACATTCCTTATTCTGTTTCTTATTAGTTTTAGACAGTTCCTTTTTCCATTTTCTGAAGGATTTTCTTTTAGCTCTAAAAGCTTCCTTCACCTCACTTTTTAACCATGTTGGCTGTCATTCGGTCTTCCTCTTTTTTTTAATACACAGAATATATTTGGCCTGGGTTTCCAGGGTGGTATTTTTGAACAGCATGCATGCCTGTTGTAAATTTTTGACATTTGCAGCTGCTCCTCTAAGTGTGTTTTGTATTTTTTTCACTGTTCTTCTCATTTTATGATAGTTTCCTTTTTGAAAATTAAATGCTAACATATTTGATTTCCTGTGTGTACTTACTCCAGAGCCGATATCAAATCTGATCATGTTTGATCACTGTTACCAAGCGGCCCCAGCACCATTATCTTCTGATCCAGATCATGCGCTCCACTAAGGACTAGGTCTAGAATTTTTCCTTCTCTTGTTGGCTCCTGTACCAGCTTCTCTATAAAGCAGTTCTTGATTTTCTCAAGGAACTTATTCCCTAGCATGCCCTGATGATACATTGACCCAGTAAATATTGGGCTGAAATTGCCCTTTATTATTGTGTTGCCCAGTTTGTTAGCCTCCCTAATTTCTGATAACATTTCTTCATCTGTTCATCCTGGCCAGGTGGACGGTAGTACAAGTACGATTACTATCCTTTTCCCCTTTACACGTGGAATTTCAATTCATAGGGATTCCAAGATGTGTTTTGTTTCCTGCACAATTTTTGATCTATTTAATTCAAGGTCCTCAACATACAAAGCTACCCCTCTATCAATTCGATCCACTGTATCACTACGATATAATTTGCCCCTGGTATGATAGTCTCCCATTGGTTTTCCTCCTTCCACCAGGTCTCGGAGATGCCTGTTTAATTTTTCATTTAGTGCAATATATTCTAACTCTCCCATCTTTTTTCTTAGGCTTCTGGCATTCACATGTAGACATTTCAAACTGTGTTGTTCCTATTTACATCTTGCTCAGTAGTTGACTGTCTTAATTTGCAATCTTTTGTCTGATTTTTTTTAAGAACCACTGATCTATTATCGGGACACCTTGCTATCGAGGTACCCTATCTTCCCTGTTTTGGTGATACCTTTGAAAGATACCTTGTTCTGTATCATGCTTTTTTGAACAACTGTCAGCCTTCCCATAGGTTCTAATTTAAAAGCCGCTCTATCTCCTTTTTAAATGCCGATGCCAAATGCCAGGTCCCACCCTGGTTTAGGTGGAGCCCATCCTTTTGGAATAGGCTCCCCCTTCCCTTGAATGTGCAGTTCTCCACATTAAATTTCATCTGCCATTTGGATGCTCAGCCTTCCAGTCTCTCGAGGTCCTCCTGCAATTTCTCACAGCCTGCATGTGATTTAACAACTTTGATTAGTTTTGTATCCTCTGCAGATTTGATCATGTCGCTACTTGTTCCTATTTTCAGATCATTTATAAATGTTAAATAGCACTGGTCCCAATACCTATCCCTGCGGCACTATTCATCCTTCGTTTAGGTAACTGGCCATTTAACCCTACTCTGTTTTCTACTTTTCAACCACTTCTCAATCCACAACAGTGTTGTTTCTGTTCCCATGTCTTTTTAATTTTTTCAGGACTCTTTCATGAAGGACTTCATCAAAAATATTCTGAAAATCTAGATACACTACATCAGCTGGCTCAGCTTTATCCACATGTTTGTTCACTTCTTCTTTTTCTTCTTCTTCAAAAAAGTATCAAATCCAGTGAGCCAAGGTTCCCTTGGGTGAATCCATTTTGATTCTGCCCTATTAAACTGTTTGTGTTCAGTAATTTTATTCTTTATAAATGGTTTCAAGGGGGAGAATATTCAGTATAGTTAGCAAAAGAAAATTGTTGGATATCTGTTAAAATAAAGAGCAAAGAATTTACAGTTGTAGATTCTAGAACTGTCACAACTATTGGTAATTTTTTTTTGCCTGCCTTAGGCATAATCGTTATGCTTGCTTATTGATCTTTATATACCGCTTCTACTGAAAAATCACACTTGTTTTGTTACTTTTTGGATATTAACAGATTGTGACAATACATGTGCTATCCCTTTACCAAGTACAGTGTTGTGGCAGCTGCTTTTAAAAATCTGAATATTTGAGGATATTACTGTTAAGGTAAACATAAAGCTTGTTTAACAATTTCAGACTAGCAAGTTGGTGAACAATGTTGAGCGTGTAATTATCAAGGTGCTATGATCTTGGACACTTTGGTCAACTGTGATATTACTATATTTGTTGTTGGAATTTAAATAAAGCCTTCCATTAAATTATATTAAAATCTCATCAAATTAGTTGTATTATGTAGTTGTTGGTAGAGACCTATCTAAAATAGAAGTTTTTTTGACAGGATTGAATGTAGAATCTCGTTTTCAGTTTGGATGGACTCCTTTGATGTATGCTGCTAGTGTAGCTAATCTAGAACTGGTGCGTTTTCTACTGGACAAAGGTGCTAATGCAAGCTTTGATAAAGGTAAGGTAACATATAGAAGTTTTTTATTTTAAAGCATATGGTGGTAAAACTTTTCATATTATTCATTGTTTAGTCCATTGTCTTGAAAAGAAGTTCACTATGAGTTTGTGAAAACATTGTCTGCAATAGTATGGTACTTTATGAAATCATAAATCAGTATCCAAATCGGTGGAACCTATAGCAATGATCCTTTCTAAAGGAATCTGTATTTCCTTTAACACCTAATTCTGTATTATAACCTGTGGATAATAATTTAGCATTTGTAGAACCAATGTCTTCAAAGGTTTCCTAAATTGTCAAGGTCATCAAATAAGACGAGAGGGTGGGAATGAGCACAGAGAGATGAATAAAGCGCTTGTCATCGGCATCCTGGTTGAAGATGCTGAGTTACAAGCATGGACTAGAAGTAGATCTGCGGGCTCAACACTATTTTTATTACTCTGTGTAACTTTTTATCTCCCAATTTTATAGTTTTTGGTATACGTACACATTTTAGATCCACTTCATTTATTTTTGTTTAAAGTTTTAGATATATATCAACTGTATAATGTTGTTGTGTTGTTTATTATTTGTGAGGACTCGAGAGAGAGTGGCTTTGCAGCCAAAACACAGGCCATGTTGGGGTCCACAGGTGCTTTTCTGTTCTATGCTTGTAACGCAGCATCTTGAATAAAGGTCTTGTTACTGTTATCCTGGTCCATCTCTCTGCATTCCCACTCTTTCTTGACATGATTGGTTTTCCATGTGCAAGTGGTTTGATTTGGTTTCTCTTGTTTGTGCAAGGTTATCAAATACTTGCCATTGTGGTGGTAATTTTTTTGCCATATTAGAATAAAACAAAAAAAAGCCCCCTTGGGCTTCTAGTAGTCTGATATCTTTTTTGTTATGGTAACACACAAGACACTGTCACTGGGAACAGAGAAAGCAAGTGAAATGGAAACATTAATTGTTCAGGGGCATAACTAGGCATTAAACAAAATTAAAGCCTATGTATACCTTAATTATGCTGTGTGAATTATACAGATTATACAGCTGCAAATTAGAAGGGAATTTTGAATTGAGTGCAATTGAGCAAAGATCAGAATATATAATTTTGATAAAACATTTAGATAAATGAAGATTCAGTTTGAGCTTCACAAAAATAATGTAGATGTGCTTGGAAGATCAGACAGCGTAAGTGACGATTTTTGTAGTACAAGAAGAAAATTGATAGTGAACAGTGCTGATATTTAATTTTAGTGAGTGCAGTATGATAGAAACATGTTATGTTCCTTGTTCTAAATTGATATAAATGCTGTTCCAGGCAAAATGGCCGTGACATATTGAGCTGGTTGTCTGCTCCGAAACAATGCCCATGGGGACAGTTGGATCTCCATACTTCACCAATGGAAGTATAAGCCGCTAGGTGGTGTCTGTGAAGAAACAGTGTGTTTTAAGCCTGTAAAATGTATTGGGTATTTTCTTGCCTTAATTCCTGAAGTGTATGTCTTCTAGTGGCCAGCAGGTGGTGCAGTAACAGGGTCCCTTCCCAGTTCAGTTTTTTTGCGAGTTTAGTTTTTTTGGTAGTGTTAGGAGATTAGCAGTGAGCTGATGGTGATTGGCAGCGGCCAGCAGACACTGGAGATGCCTGACCTAACACAAGAGCAACTGGATGGTTTCAGCAAGGAGGAGAATCAGGACTGGCCTGCACAGAGTTCTTCTGAGGGGAGACCAGACTTCTTGTGAACAAAGGCCTGTGCATTGGCAGGGCCAGGTGCCAGGCCAGCTGAAATCCAGCAGATCTATATGCTAGAGCAGCAGTGGCTAGTCCAACAGCAGCTGCGACACGAGACATGGGAAGAGCGACAGCGGCGAGAGTTCCAGCTGCAGAAATTGAAGATGAAGATGGAAATGGCTTGTATCCAAAGCTCCAGCCCAACCCCTGCACCAAGGCCAGAGGTAGGATCCGCAGCCCGGATCGGACCTAACTTGTTTTCGCAGTTAGGTATCCATCTATGTCACCACTGTATCAAACTGCCTTTGAAAAAATTTGCCGCCTCAGTGAGATTCCTCAAAGACTGGGTGCATTGTCTGGGAGGAAAGGTCACTGGTAGAGCACTTGAGGCATTCTAAGGACTGTCCATGTAAATGTGCTCCCAGTTTGAGGAGGTGCACAAAGCTTTGTTGAACCGTTATGCCTTTACCCCCGAGACCTACAGACTAAAGTTCCAGACTTTGCAAAAGGGGTGGATGATACTCACAGCGAGTTCAAGATACCAGCATCAGTGCTGGCTCAGCAGAGCTGAAGTTAAAACCCTGGAGGACTGCCAAAACCTGATGGTCCTGGAGCAGTTTCTTCAGCTTTGTCGTCCAGAGGTGTTATATTCTGTGCATTATTATTTTTTTATCACTTTGTTTGTAAGCCACATTGAACTTGAGTCTGTTTCGAGCTAATGTGGGGTATAAATGTCATGAATAAATAAACATGTTCAAGATCACCAGCCCTGAACTCCAGAGAAAGCGGCTGAGTTGGCTGACATCTTTATGGTTAACCGTCCCTGGTTGGCAAAGAGAAGCTGTTCTTATCCGCAGCAGCTGGGATCTAACGACAGCCAGGTCCATAAGCCAAATATCCCAGTAACCTCCAAGGCTGCCAGCAAACACTCCAAAGTTCCCCAAAAACCTAAAGACTTTAGGCATGAGCACTCTTGTTATCAGTGTGTGCACAGGACATTTCAAAGCAGATTGCCCAGATAATCCCTAGGCTGCACTGAGGAGCATTCCAGTTCCTGCACCTAAGCTGGTGTCTTTCGTGGGTGGCTCCAGTACCACAAAGGAGACCCACACAGTTGCCGCAGCTCAAAAGGTTATTGGCCATTCATCAAGCAAGGAAGCAGATGGATTTCCACAACAGTACAACACCCCAATAACTGTGAATCAGACCCAGGTGGCTCAGCTTGTGGACACTGGCTGTAGCATAACTTTGTTACGACCAGCGCTAGTGCCGGAAGATGCTATTCTACCAGGGTGCACTGCAAAGGTAGTGCTAGCCAATGGATACAGAGAGAGAGACTACCCGTTGATGAGTATTCCTGGATTAGGGTACCTAATTCCTGGATACAGAGAAGTAGGCACTTATTCTTACATACCCTCCCACCTCCCCCTGCAGTTGATTCCGTGCTATAGTATTGTGCTGCTGGTCCTGTGCTGTCGCAGGCAGGAAGGGGGATGCGGCTCATGTTCGTAAAAGCATATTTAACATTTTAATGCTCCACACTGGGATGTGGATGACATCACCCACATGTGAGAATGAATGGCTTGCTGTCCTCTGAGAAAACCTGCTTACAGGTAAGTATCTTCGTTTTTTTTGTTTTGGTGGTTTTAATTATGAAATAATAAAAAATTTTAAAACATTCCCTCTTTTGGTGGACATTTAGTTTCAGTGGCCACCTCTGTTGCATGTGCCTGGAATCAGTTTGATCCCCTCTTGCATCATCATCTCATTGGTTGTTGAGGTACAGCTTGATAGAAATGTTTAGCACCTCAGAAGATGCTTAGCTGACTTTGTTGTAGACCTTAATCACACAGCTTTGAGATCATAAGGGGGCTCTGAAGTAGTTGTTCTAGAACATGTGGCAGCCCACTTTCTCATTGTTTCCTGTATAACTATGGGAACTTCCTTTTGGACATCCCATTTTGGAGATCCTCTTAGTTCCTCTCTTTTAGTTCTATCTTCCTTTCTCTAAGGCCACTCAGTGACCTAGTTCCCTGGGTTTGGTGATGTAGATATCTAGGATCTGCTTAGTGCAGCTGGGCTTTGTTTCAGTGTAGTTGGATTCTACTTGCATTTGTCCCTGTAGGCTCAAACCATTGGTTTTTCAGGGTTGTAGGGAGACTTTCCTTATGGAGTTCTGAGCTTGAATGGTCTTGGAAATCTGGAGATCCTCCTCCCTAGAGCCCTAGGGCCACCATGCTATGGTTTCTCAGGCTCCTACCAGGATGGTTTTCCAGGTCACTAATTCTGGTGCTTCTTGGGTGGTGTTCCAGATAGACCTTTGTTGTCATACTGTTTAGGTTCTGCCTTTTGGTACAGCTTAGAAGTTTCCAGCAGCCTTTGCATCATGGTGGATGTACTTTTGAGTTGTAAGGAAGTCTGCAGGGCACAGGAAGGAGAATATGTGACCAGGGAGGCTAATTTGGATCTCCTTCATTCTATTGCTCAGTGGGGATTTTATCAGCAGCCCAAGTGCTAGGAGACTTGCAACATTGGTACATCGAGCTGGGATTTTCAACCTAGCCTTTGAGGCACACCCAGCCATCAGATTTTCAGGATATCCACAAATAAATATGAGAAATTTACATGCACTGCCTCTTTAGTGTGCAAATCTGAGGACTGGATTGAGAACACTGCTCAGATTCAGCTTCTTTGAGTTTTGTTCAGGATTTATGATGGTCCCTTTCAATGTGCTGTGAACATTTGCGTTAGATCAGTTATAGCTCTAACGCAGCTCTGAGCCTCACAGTTAAGTCCGTGTTAACTCCTTGAAGTGTAAGAGTTAGGAAGACTGGTTTAAAAAAAAAAAATAAAATAAGGGCTAAGACTGGTTGGCTTGAGTCTGTAGGCCTCTTTTCATGTTTCTGTGGTTGCTCCTGTGGGCCTTGGGTCTGCTGTATTGGTGGAGACTATTAGATGTCTTGGGCTATCCCTCCCACTCAGCAGGGCTCTAGTTGGGTACTGGAAGTGCTGCCAAGTTCATCCTGCAGTGGAAGAGGTCACAGTCTTATTGTTTCACTTCAGGTAGTCAAGGCTTGTTTCTCTATTCTCCAATGACAAGCAGGAGGGTGTGTCCTCACATATGGATGAAGTTATCCAACAGACCCAGCATGAAGATGCTCCCCTGAAGCTTTTGGCAGCAGAGACTTCATTAAGAGGCCAACTGTTTATACCGAAATTGGCGAACACCTTTACGGTACTATGTAAGCCACATTGAGCCTGCAAATAGGTGGGAAAATGTGGGATACAAATGTAACAAATAATAAATAATTGGAAGAGGTTTGTTGTCTGGTGTGAAAGCAAGGCCGTAGATTCATTCTTGTGATCTCTTGGTGACAATGAAGGCCCTGTCTCCAGATGTTATAGTGCTGGGGCTGGGAATAGTTTACTTGCTAGAGCACATCTGCGCCCCTGTTTGGATTTTGCAAGTGATTTAGATGGTGTGTAAAAATGAGTAGACTGTAAAAATCAGATCTACATTCAGGGTCTTACAGAAGGAAATAGGGGACTGGAAAGCTTACAATCCATAAAAAAGGAAAAAAGGTAGAAGGGGGATACCACAAGAGGAGGGTAGTCAAATAACAGTGCTGCTCTTATTCTTCAAGAGAAACCAACATAATCGGTTATAGAGATGTAAATAAGCTAGTTTTGGTGGTGCTAATTATGTGTTGGGCACAAAAGCCTGATAAAAAAATGTATGTTTTTAACAAGGACTTAAATTTTTGCAGTGATGGCTTGAGTCTGAGATACAGGGCAGGAGGTGTAGGGGAAGGTAGTTCTAGAGTGTAGGAGCAACTACATTGAAGCATGAGGTCCTATTGGTGTCTAGGTAAACACGGTGAAAAGAGGGGATGTTACTAAGAAGGTGCTGTTGTGACAGAGAGCCCTCGAATGGGAGTATGGAATAAGATGGCTGGACAAAAATGAAGGAAGACCAGAGGACTGTATTTGATGCCATAAGACAAAAGTCTTGTAGTGGATTCTATAAGCTATGGGAAGCCAGTGTTCAATGATGAGAGTAAAGTGATCATATTTTTTCCATCCAATGAATAAGTTTGATAGTGGTATTTTGTATTGTAGTCTGTGGATTTGAATATTTGGAAGGTCCGGAAGGACCCTATAGAACATATCTTTCTAAGGGTAAAGAAACAGGAATGATAGGCTACTGTCAGAGTAAAGCCTAGGATTTAAATGGAAGAGTTAAAAGGGAGGGAGCTCTTTAATAGAGAAGTGAAGTGAACAACCGGTTGTGACGAAAAGGTCATGAGTACAGACTTGCTAATATTAAGTTTGTTTATTCTCAGTAAGCCAGTCTGCAAATGCATCTAGCTTAGCAGAGTGCAAAGCAGAAATGGAGGAGGAAGGAGAGTCCAGCAAAAAAGTTGAATATCTATAAAGATGAAACCAAGCGCTGAAGGAGAAGGGTGAGAGTGATAAAAAATGTTAGAATATCAGTCCAAGAATTGATTCCACAGCGCATCCTTTGAGCTTTGGTATGTCCCACTCACCTGGACTTATCTAGCAAGATAATGAAGGTGAAACTTGTTCTTACTTACTAATTTCTTTCCTCGAGTTCTGCTAGACCGGTCCAGGACTCACCTAGGAAGAATGCAGTTGGATCTTCCTCTTTTGTTATATAGTGGCATGGTTAGATATTGGTTATCCTGCTCTGACTCTTTCTGGGGCTTGGTGAAACTGATGGAACTGATGCATAATGAATTTTTGTGTTGCTGTTGTGTACTGTTGCATTAGATTGTCCCATTATAGTGGTTATCCTTGCTGGGGTGCTATATATCAACATACCCCAAGGAAGGATAGTTCAAAGTAGTGCTGTCCCATCGATTAATTCATTAATACTGTTCAAATGTTGTAGATCTGCTTTGTCAATAGTATACTGGTGAATTCCACACTTTTTATACTGTGGTGACCTCATTGAATTGCTAGTAGTCACTGCCTCCCATCTGTTGGTTAGGGCACATAACCCATTCACCTGGTTTGGTCTAGGAGGACTCAAATGAATTTAGTAGATAAGAACAAATGTTACCTTCTGTCAGAACGTTCAACTTTCGTGCATTTATTTTCCACATGGCCCATAGAAATCATGTTTCTCTTCCAGATCTGAGTGTTTGAAGCAGAAAGTCTGTCAGTGCTCATCATTTTGTCACATGCTTAGCTTATTTTCTTATCTGACTAGTTGATATTTTCTTCGGCAGTAGGTGCTGCTACTTCTTATGCATGTTATGATGTATAAAAGGTCAGGCACATGAGCTTTCATAAAGTGTGTAAATTAATGGAAAAGAGGATTCCATAATTTGTAATGTTTTTTTTTTTTTTTTTTTTGGAGGGGGGGGAGGGTATTTAGCTCAGACCTTTATTTCATTTGGTAGCTAAATGCAGGTTAAGTTTAGGTACAGTAGGTATTTCTCTGTCTCCCAGAAGACTCTTGATCAAAGCTTATACTTGAGACAGTGGCAGGTTGTGGCTTGCCCTATATCACGAGGAGTGCAGCCCGGTTCCCAGCTTGCAGTTGTAACCACTAGGCTACTCCTCCACTCTATTACATTTATTTACTTTCTGAAATCTGGTGTACCTGGATCTTTATTTTGGATTTGGATTTGGATTTCAGCCTTTAGGATGTTTAATAGTTTCTGGAGTACCTGTTAACTTTATATTTCTTGTATTGAGGTAGTGCAATTGTACTGTTGACTTTTGGGTACAGTTTGTGTATGTTAGTATACATGTATTATGTACTCCCTCGTTTGTAGATTTTGTAGAACATTCAGTGCCATGGTAAATGTAAGTTGTCCATTTTTTCCTGTGTGGATTTAAGAGTTGTTGTTCTGTCTTTCCAATCTCCATTTGGCACAGGTCTCTTAGGTGTCATATTTGGTCAGGCTGTACTGTTCATTAATAGCATTGATGGGTAAACAGAGCTATAAAAATGACATGTCATACTTTTAATATTAGGTATTTACAGTTTTTATATGGTCTGTACAAAGACTAAATAAACAGTTAAAGGTACAAAAAGTTAAATGGGAAGGGAATTTGACAGTGATAAAACGAAGATTTAAGCATTCTGCTAAGGTTTTATTAGATTTATTGCACACTACTCCATCAGTGCTGAGTCTGAATCAGTGAAAGTTAAATTACTGACTACATTTAACCCTACACTGTAGTTGAAAACACAATATCCTATCGTTGAGCAAGCCAGTGTGCCTGTTGAGTCCTTATATCTTTACTTTGAATGTCTTTCCCAAGTGGGTAGTTGTAAGGTCCTTGAAAA
Source organism: Microcaecilia unicolor (assembly GCF_901765095.1). Lineage (NCBI taxonomy): Eukaryota > Metazoa > Chordata > Amphibia > Gymnophiona > Siphonopidae > Microcaecilia > Microcaecilia unicolor. Next base: position 54,185,980 of record NC_044040.1, read on the forward strand.
GACATTATTTTGGTTCCTGCTTCTCTGTGAATGTAGCATACATGATCCAGTGCAAAATATGGGATAGGTCTTTTGGCATGAATGTCT